>NC_081835.1:16892500-18142500 GCF_030867095.1 Alligator mississippiensis
GTGCCCAGATGGTGCCTCCAGCCTGTGGACTTGTGGTGGACAGATGTGCCAGACAGGATTGTGCTCGAGGCATCCACTTGTGGGCTGAGTGCCCTCTGCTAGGAGCTGCAGTACCAGGGCAGGGCCTCAGCTGAGCGGGAGGAACGTGGCGCTGGCCTGGCTACTGGCTGCATCTGGACAGGGAAGGGAGCAGCGCAGGCAGCACTAAGCTGGGAGGGAAATGGTAAATGTTAAGTGGTGTAAATATAATTACTGTTCAGCTGTTTAACCTTTTACATCCCTAGTATGTTCTTTGTAAAGAGTTTTAAAATTAGCAGATGATCAGTGCTGTGTGACTTCAAATAAGTAATAACAACAGTTCTGTTACATCTCCTTCCTTTCTCACTTCCATAGGCTTTTTATTACAGTTCAGAGCAGTTCTCTGAAATCATGTCAAAGACTTGGTTTGCTGACCTCACCCTTTACACATGGTGTTAAAAGAGCTGAAAGATGATTAATGAAATGGAGTTTTAACACTATTACCTACACCCATACTGCACACTGTACAGATGCATAGGAAGTCTTTTAGTGAATGTTACTAAAAGCATTTTAAAATAGGAACAGTTTTTTTCTCTTTCCTGGCTTTGATAAAAAAGGCATTTTTTTTTTCTTTTCTGGACTGAGCCTTCCAGCAGGGAAGGATTTTCATACTGCAGGAAATCCAGGGTTCTTATCTTGGCTCTGACAAGAATGCTGTCTTTGGCCTTCAGCAAATAACATGACCCCTGTCGCTTGATTCTTCTCTTCTGTAAAATGGTTATTATAAAGATTATTTAGCTTACAAGGGTGTTGTGAGGGTGGCTAGTCATTTAACAAAATGTGCTTCTATAAGTACTAAGTATTGTTCATTATTTGGATGTTTTATCCTCTTATACTGAATGCTGCTTAAATCAGGGCAATAAAGCCAGATCGCATTCCACCCAGCTCAAATCTCTGAAAAAACAATAACACTTCTACTTTTGTAACATGCCATTATCTTAGCCTTAATGGTAAGTCATACGAAGGGTTGAGCACCTTTTGCATTAACAGTTTCTCAAGGATTGAGGCAGGGTGGGATAGTGTTGTACTTAGGTGCGCATGTCCACTCAGGTGCCTGGTCGGTGGAACAGGATCTGGTGCTTATGTTTCAGTTGTGAGGTACAAAGAGCACATAGGTAATTCGCTATAATCATACCACTTCAGTATTTACATAGCATTGATGGAACCCTGCCTGGCATGCATGTAGGGCTTAGTATAAAATGTGAAACCAGTTTTTGGGACATTCTCTTCTAGAATGTCCTTTTCAGGAATCTAGGAAGGGAGGTGCACAGAAAATTACAGAAATCCTTTATTTGGTACCATTTTACAGAGAGAAGAGGAAGACTGAATTTGAGACCTATCTGCGGAGAATGATGAAACGTTTCAACAAGGAGGTTCACGAGGATACGCACAAGGTGAGAGCAGAGAGGGCATGTCAGTCACGGAAGCTTTCAAAAGGTTGTGGGTTGCGAGTGAAGAGGTGGAACAGTGCTTGGAGCTGCTTCTGGGCTAAAAACATGGACACAGGAACAACTTACTGTGGGGTAAAAGGGGCAGGACTTTACTACATGTCAGCTGCTCCGTGGTAACTGCCTGTGTGCCTGCTTTTACCCTCCTGCAAGTTGAAGCTAAACTTAGAGTAAATGTGAAGGAGGGGTGTGTTGTTATGGTTTAGATTCCTCTTACCAGAGGGTAAGAGTGTACACACACACGCACACCAGCAGTTATTAGGGAGCTGCTGACACACTGTAAAGCTTGTCTTGCATAACCAGGCAGTAAATTACATGTCTATTCTCTAGGCAATTTGTGGACAATTAAGAGTGCTTAAATCAAGACCTGTTAATGTTTCCAGAAGGTAGGTGGACACAGCCATTAAAAAGGGAACGTGATTGGCTTTTCATGTCACAGTCTTTACAGATGCATCTTAAAATCTGCTCCAAGTGTTTTAGCTGTCTTCAATGGGCTGAGCCAGTAATTGCAGCACAGAGTGAGAATTGAAACAAAGATCTTGGACTTGACTGTTTGAGAGAAAATCTGTGCTGATAGAAGTGGCTGCAAGACCAGTAATCATCTTTGCCCTTTCCCTCTTCTTCTAACAGTTGGTTCAGACTCATGTTGGTACATTAACCTCAGTGAGGTTGCATTTGAATTAATTTGGTTCATTGTGTCAGGACTTTGTATTTGCGCTGTCTAGCTATTGAAAGTGAAACTCCTTTTACCAAAAACGTTGGATACTCCAACAAGGAAAGACTTTTTTTTGTTTCAGCCTGAAATCTTTCTTTCTCCCTCTTCCAGGTTCATCTCCTGTGCTTGCTAGCCAATGGTTTCTATAGAACCAGAATCTGCAGCCAGCCTGATCTTCAAGCTATTGGCCTTTCCATCATTCCTAACCACTTTACCAAAGTACCTGCTGGCCGGGTAGATGTTCTCTATCTCTCCAACTTGGTGAAATGGTAAGAACCTCCTTCCTAATTCACTCTCCCAAGCTAGCCACTGACGTTGTTGAACACAGTCATCCAAGCTCAAGTGGTGTACGTGTTTTTAAAATACTGGGATGAGGAAATATCCTTTCTTTTATTTAAGAAGATGCTCAGGAAGACAGAAAATAAATGAATGTTTCATCTTCCAAGGTTTGTTGGAACCTTCACTATCAACACTGAGCTCTCTGTTGAAGATGGGGAGAACATGCAGTGCATCTTAGAAAGGCGCTTTGCCATCTATGCCGCACGAGATAATGAAGAGATGATTCATGTAAGTGCCTTGAAGTCCAGAAGCTCGTGAGGTTGATTGCTGGGTTTGGATGCCACATCACTGGGGAAGCACTGCTGCTGTAGACCTTGCAGGCCAGAGTGTGTCCATGGGTCATCTCTTGCTCTTAGCTTTCTCCCTTATTTTTGAAATTGCTTAGAATGTAACCTGTGTGCTGTGAATGACTTCATAATCAGAACAGGCATATACTGTCCTTCTGTGATAGTCTCATTTTAGACTGCCCTTGCATGAATCCCTGGATGGTTTAGACCCTCTGTTCTAGGTAGTATCTAGTCAGACTCTTGGTGTAATTAGTCCTGTTGGGTTAAACACAGCATATGCATTTGCTCAACGACATATTCTAGAGTATACTCTGGTTTCTTTGCACCTCTCTTAACTGCAGTTCTTTGCTCAGTTAACTTAGCCAGCTCCCTGTAGTTTTCCTTTGTATAAGGAAATTCCTATGATCATTTAAAGCCAGTGTAGCCTCTTCTAGATCTTGCATTAAAGGGTGTTGCTGAAGGGGTAAGTGTATAGTCAAGGAATATTTAGGCAAACCTTGACTGTTAGAATGACCTCTTGAGGCCAAAGGCAGCCACATTTGATTTATAGCAACTTGAAGGCTTTAAATGGCATCTTTCTTTTTTGGGGGTTGGCTTTTAGATGATGAATTTATTCCATGGTGTTGGAATTAGGAGCAAAGACAAAGTAGAGTCACGTCAGTTAACTCCACATAGAGACAGCCAGTTTAAAAAAAAAAAAAAGAGTAAGCATTCAGTAACAAAGAATTGGCAAAAAGCTTTGTAGCCTTCAGTAGGTTAACAGACCCTCAACAGGCAGTCAGTCTGCACCTCCGCTGCAGTGTTGGAGAACTAGGAGACTGCAGCTTGGTGTGCTCAGCTTTAAGATATTTTTGTTGTGGTTGGAGATGTAGAAATGCCAGTGCTAGGATTTGAGGAATGACTTTGGTATGCATGGTAGGAGAGGAGCAGAGACAAAGTAAACCATGCCTATAGATAATTCATAGATTCATAGATGCTAGGGTCAGAAGGGACCTCAACAGATCATCGAGTCCAACCCCTGCCTGGGCAGGAAAGAGTGCTGGGGTCAGATGACCCCAGCCAGATGCCTATCCAGCCTTCTCTTAAAGACCCCCAAGGTAGGGGAGAGCACCACCTCCCTTGAAGCCCATTCTAAATTTTGGTCACCCTTACCAGGAAGAAATTTTTCCTGATATCTAGCCTAAATCTGCGCTCTGTCAGTTTGTGAAACATTGTTCCTTGTTACCCCAAGAGACGCCCTGGTGAACAGAGCATCTCTGATCCCTTGCTGCGCCCCACTAATGAATTTGTAGGCAGCCACAAGATCACCTCTCAGCCTTCTCTTACGGAGGCTGAAGAGGTCTAGGTCCCTTAGTCTCTTCTCATAGGGCTGGCCCTCCTCTGGACCTTCCTGAGTCTATCAACATCCCTCTTGAAGTATGGCGCCCAAAACTGGACACAGTACTCCAACTGCGGTCTGACCAATGCCACATAGAGGAGAAGTATCACCTCCTTGGATCTATTTGTCATTCATCTGCTGATGCATGATAAAGTGCGGTTAGCTTTGCTGATGATTTCCTCACACTGACGACTCATGTTCATCTTGGAGTCCACTATGGCTCTGCGATCCCTTTCCACTTCTGTGCTGCTGAGAGGGTCATTCCCTAGGCTGTAGATGTGCTGGATATTTTTATGCCCTAGGTGCAGCACTCTGCATCTGTCCTTGTTGAACTGCATCCTGTTGTGTTCTGCCCACTTTTCCAACCTGTCCAGGTCTGCCTGCAATTGTTCCCTACCCCCCAGAGTGTGCACTTCACCCCACAATTTAGTATCATCTGCAAACTTGGACAGAGTACACTTCATACCCACATCCATCTGCTTTTAGATGATGAATTAATTCCATGGTGCTGGACTTGGGAGCAAGGACAAAGTAGAGTCACGTCAGTTAACTCCAAATATGTTTGAACACTGATAGTTAGAATTTATTCCTGACAACTTTTGCCAGCTTTTGTGTAACAAGGAGTTGGAAGGTGATGCAAAAGCACAAGCTCATATGAATCATCACATGTAACTGTCAGCCAATTTGAGATGCATTCTTGTCTTTGTTTCCATATACCACAGAAATAAATGACCAAGATGAAGAATTGTCCAGTAGTTGGTGCATTGGTCCTTGAGTGTGTGCCCTTGCTTCACCACAGACTTTCTGTATCATCTTGGCCCGGTCATTTAATCTCTCTATGCCTCAGTTCCTTATCTTTGCACTAGTAACAGTTCTTTTCACAGAGGTGTTTTGAGGATAAATACATTAGGTATCGTGGGACCCTCAGATTCTGTGGTAATGAGCCATGTAAGCACAACTCTTAGCACACCCAGCCATAGGTACCAACTTTTCTTTTCGCTGGAGGGGGCCTAAGAAGATGGACATGTAGAAAGTTTTACACATTTTAGGTGACAGCCCTCTTCTCAAGGGTGGCCAGGGCCCTTAGGCCCCCACTTATTTGGCACCTCTCCACCCAGCGTAAGGTAAAAGATGTGGGTAAAATCGATTTGTGGCTGAACTTGGACTCCAAGGTGGTTTTCAGATGGCTGTTCACATGTGAAAAAAATTGAAGCCCTTTCTTTTTTCTTAAACAGATATTTTTAATTATTCTCCGAGCCTTACAGCTGCTCTGCCGACTTGTGCTGTCTCTCCAGCCCATTTCTCTGAAGCAGGTGGCAGGAAAGGTAGGATTCAGTGATGTGCAAAATAAAGGGATATATTAAGTGGGGGTCTTTGATCTGGCCTTTGAAATAATAAGGAAGATTTGCATGATGTAAATGAGGAGCAAAAATGTAGGCTAAGGACCAAAAAATACTCCAGAAAAAGAGCTAATTAGAGCACAGTTGCAGTCATAAGAACTTAAGTGCCATTTACTGGGTCAGACCATAGGTCCATCTTGCCCAGTCTCCTGTGTCACATGGTGGCAAAGAATGGATGCTGAAAGGGAGAGTGAACTGGGTATGATCACCAGGGTTTTTTCCACTGTTCCTCTCTCACTTGCAGCCTACAGCATTTGAAGTCTAGGAAGTTCCGAGTTATTTAACTTCAGGTACCATTTTAAATAAATTATGCTAGAAAAAGTGTTTCCGGTTTAAAGGTTTTTATTTCAGTTCATTTGAATCTTGTTGCTAATTAATTTATGCTAAATAGAAAGAAGCCTTTTTATAACTGGAATAAGGGCCTTTGCACTGATGTAACTTAAAGCAGTTTAAAATCAAGCCTGAAATTAAATTAGTGTGATTTACACAATCCCCTGGGCTGTAGAATGTCCTTTACCACTCCTCTTTGGTGGCCAAGGCCTGGTATATGTTACAGAGTTTTATCAACAAAGATTGTTGTTTGTTGCCAGAAGTTTTGCATGCTTCTACACAGATATCAGTCAATAAAACCCAGCATTTCTGTCCTGTTTTTAAATGTTCCTAAGAGGTATTTCAACTTCGAATTAAGAAGTTGTTGAACTGAATAAAATAAAATAAAATAGAGAAAATACTCTTTCTGCACCTGGAGAAGAGGATACAGCTGTCAGAAGATGACTTATCACTTCAGTAAACTGGTTACAGTTGCTTAGCCAGTGACTTGCCGTAGAGCTGCCTAATTTAAAAAAAAATGTACTGCCTGACTTTTTAATTTATTTAAAATGATATACTAGATTACAAGTTACTAGGTATTAATATAGGTTGTCTTAGTTTCCTATCTAATTTTACATGGGATTATTTAAAAAAAAGAAAAGAGTGTATTTAAGTCAGAAAGTCTAATTTAAATTTTTTTAAAATTGTAT
Source organism: Alligator mississippiensis (assembly GCF_030867095.1). Classification (NCBI taxonomy): domain Eukaryota; kingdom Metazoa; phylum Chordata; order Crocodylia; family Alligatoridae; genus Alligator; species Alligator mississippiensis. The sequence goes on from NC_081835.1 coordinate 16,899,165, forward strand.
ATAAGTAATTGATTTAGATCCAACCTATTTTCCATCTCTCTCACTTGAAATGGAGCCTAAGTAACAAGCTATGCTCCTTTAAAGGCAGACAATCTGTATTCACAGTCTTCCTTTCACTTGGCTAGGGACACTGAGCACAGCCTCTTTGAAGCCTATGAAATGGTTTTTTTCAGCCATTTGTCTGAAGGCTTAGTGTTCCCTGGGACATCCAGATCAACAGTAGTACTAAACTGACAACATTTTGTTCTGCCTCCACATAGCCCAGTTAGCTGAAGTTGGAATGTGACTAACAACATGTTTCTTTCTTGTACAAAAATGAAAGTTGCCTCCTTTGTTTTCAGGGGAAGAGCTCCTCTAAGAGGCCCTCTGTAAGTGGCATGACAAAAGAGCAGGAGGGCTCTGCTAGAAATCCTAAAAAAGGCTCTGGCCCAAGAGCCAAGCAAAAGGAGGCACTTTTAGACAATGCAGGAGCAGATAAGAAACCCAAGAAATCGGACATCCCTGGCATTAAAAGGGCGAGTAAGTCAAAAATGGCTAAGCATGTCCAGGAACAGAAGGAATCAAGTGCTGAGGAAGGCAGCCCAGGAGAAAAAGAAGAAGTGCTAAGGACCAAAAATAATCGCCGAAGAAGTGTAGCTTCAAAAGTGTCTTACAAAGAGGAGAGTGGAAGTGGTGGGGACAGTGATTCAGAGTTTGAGGCTTCAGAGGAAGAGAGTAGTGTCTCCGATGAGGATTTTGAAATTGTTCCTAGAAAACAGAGGAGGTCATCAGGGCCCCAGAAACCAGGGGTCACAGTCAAAAGCTGCAGGAAAGCTGGGCCTTTAGAATCAAAGCTACCCAAGAATTCAGGTGAAGCTGAGCATGCATTGGCAAAAAAGGCTTCCTTGGGCTCTTCTAATTCACCCAAGAAAAGGAACAAAATAATTTCTACTGATGAGGATGATATGGAGCCGGAGATGGTGAAAGTGACAAGCACAGACCAATGGCTTGAAGTTTTTGTGGAGCGGGAAGACAAGTGGGTCTGTGTGGACTGTGTTCATGGCACTGTCAATCAGCCCCAGCTCTGCTTCAGATATGCCACAAAGCCAGTGTCCTACATTGTGGGGATTGACAATGATGGGTGTGTAAAGGACATCACACAAAGGTATGACCCTGCATGGATGACCTTGACGAGGAAGTATCGCGTGGACCCTGAGTGGTGGGAAGAAACTTTGCAGCCATATAAGAGCCCCTTTGTGGAAAGAGACGAGAAAGAAGAAATGGAGGTAAATGTTATCAGCCCCTCAGGGTATTTCATACCAAGAGCCAAATCCAGGAGTCCAGACTTGGGCAAAAATCATTGATTGATCTTCCCTAAAGGTGTTGAGGTTTAAATGCCGCAGTATTTGCGGTGTGGTGTTTTCAGTCTGGACTCACTAAAAAGGAATATATAACATTACTCACAGGAAATAAATAAGATGGGGGCTGTTCAGCAAGGACTGTGTAGTTTGTTGCACAGACAAGAATTCCTGTGTACTTTGTTGCACAGACAGGAATTTTCGTTGCTGTTAAACCCTGGAGAACAAACTTGCCTGTGGGTTATTCCATTAATCTTGAAGGCATTAGTTACATCAGGAATGCTTTGCTCCCTTGACTTGCCCATTTGTGCTGGAGCTTGTGATTTTTTTATTTGACCCAGTTTGTAGAAAGCCAGTCTGTTGTCTTCTTTAAAATGCTAGTGTGAAAGAGGGTTATTTTCATGATTCATGCAGTTTCAAGTTAAGCTTCAAGATCAGCCCCTGCCGACAGCCATTGGAGAGTACAAAAATCACCCTCTTTACGCACTAAAGAGGCATCTTCTGAAATACGAGGCCCTCTATCCTGAGACAGCTGCTATTTTAGGCTACTGCAGAGGAGAAGCTGTGTATTCCAGGTGAGATGTACGTGTCGGTCACCTGTGCATAATTATTATATGAAGCTAAGGGGACTGGACAGAGGCAAGATGGGCCTGTGTATCTTTGTGGTCCACAGAGTTGTAGACAGTTGCTTCCTTCTGACCTCTTTAGGGACTGTGTGCACACACTGCACTCAAGAGACACCTGGCTAAAGCAAGCGCGAGTAGTGAGGATTGGAGAAGTGCCCTACAAGGTAAGAGAAGTTGGCATGTCATGTATGCCTTCTGACATTGCACAGTTCTTTGCATTGCACGGTCCTTTGCATTCTTCCCGTTAGTTGCACAAACACAATGTGCAGGGTGGGCTCGGCAGTGAGAGTGGTCATAGATTTCTTTCCCTCTAAGCAGCAGGGGTTGCCATGCTGTCACTGGTTTAGTTGAGGATCCATCAGCTAGGTATCAACTCTTCTCAAAGCATCATCGTTTGCTCTTTACTGCCAAAGGGTTCCAATCCGCTTTGGGGATTCCTGGCTTATTCAGAGCCTTCTGGGACCTGGGATGGAGTGATTTGGCTCCAGTTAGCTACACTGTGCCTCAGCACATGAAACGTAAGCAAGAACTAATGGATGTCATAATAACAAACTATGAAACAGGCATCCCTTTCCTTCCATACCCATCTCCTTTGGTCTCCAAGAAAAATTGATTTGTTCCTAAGATGTCATAAATGTAGCTACTGTCTTTGTACAGATGGTGAAAGGATATTCCAACCAGGCGAGGAAGGCACGATTGGCAGAGCCCGCCAACCGAGATAAAGACGACTTGGCTCTGTTTGGCTTATGGCAGACAGAGGAGTACCAGCCTCCTGTGGCCGTGGATGGAAAGGTAGCCAGGAGGGGAGCAGCTTGTATGTATACACAGTGTGGAAATTTGGAGTGAAGATGTAGGGTTTATAATTTCCAAAATAGCTTTGTGTTAAGAAGTGGATTGGTTTTGAGCACCTGGTCCCAGTTTTCTCAAAATTCAGGGGTGCCCAGGTCTGGGGTTTATAGATTGTGTTAATTATCATTCCAGCTTTTAGTCCTCCTTCACATGGGCCTCCGTTTTGTGATGGGCAAATAATTGTGAATGGGATCCTGTGATTGTGAATACAGGTCTGCAATCAAGGCTTTTCACAACTCTCAGCTGCTTGGCTTTCTACACCCATTGTCTTAGTAACAAAGCCCAGATGATTAATTATACATGTAGGGAAGTGATGTGAACATGACTAAAATGCAGGTGCAAAATATAGGTCAGCCTCTGAAAATGCATCTTTTTTTAACTTAATTTGACTTTTAAAAGAAGGTCACTGTGGGTTGTGGTGAATTCAAAAAGGAACAGCTAAGCAAATACACATTGCATATCTCCCCAAATATGCAAGCAAATAGCATAGGAATGTCCGTCCATCCCTGAAGAACATGAGTATTCACTTTTCTTTTTAATTTTGCCTGGAACAGGTGCCCCGGAATGAATATGGCAACGTTTACCTCTTCCTGCCCCGTATGTTACCAGTAGGCTGTGTGCAGCTAAAGCTTCCTAACTTGAATAGAGTGGCACGGAAACTGGGCATCGACTGTGTTCAAGCCATCACTGGATTTGATTTTCATAGCGGCTATTCACATCCGGTGTACGTTAAGGAGCTGTGTTTGGGCTGTGAGGATGTTTGCACGTTGTATGAGTTGTGTACTTCAGGCTAAATGAATAGGTCCTGCTATTTTAATGTTAAGGCAGAACACCTCAGGGCAAACTCTGGCACATGACATTACAAGAACCCAGAGCAGTGGTCTCAAGTTGCAGCAAGGGAAGTTTAGGTTGGATATTAGGATAAACTTTCTCACAAGGTGGGTAGTAAAGCACTGGAACAGGTTACCCAGAGAGGTGGAATCTCCATCCTTGGAGGTTTTGAAGACCAGGCTAGACAAAACCTTGGCTGGGATGATCTAGTTGGAGCTGGTCCTGCTTGGAGCAGGCGGCTGGACTAGATGACCTCCTGGGTTCCCTTCCAACTCTATTTTTTCTATGGTTACAGAATTCAGCTCAAATGGTTGTCCTCTAATTTTCCCTTGGCATCCATTTCTGCTCTGGAAGGGTAGGGAAACCACCCTTGTAGGCCCTTTATGTCAGCTGGTTTTCTGAATACCCTCTAACCTTTGATTTATGATCCACTGGTGTACGTTTACGGGATTTCTTTCTTCCTGGAGCAGCTGAAGTGTCCTTTTGGTACGTAAACTGATGTACGATTGTGTTCTTTTTTCCAGCACTGATGGCTACATAGTCTGTGAAGAATACAAAGAGGTGCTTGTTGCAGCCTGGGAGAATGAACAAGCGGAGATGGAAAGGAAGGAGAAGGAGGTGAGAATTGTTTTCACAGTTTCTTTGTTTGTGGTAACGGGTTGACTTCACTTGAAGGGCAAGCGCATGGCAAATATTGGTATTGCAGTTCTACATTTTGATAACACCACTCAGCCAGAAAAATCCCCAGACACTTAAGTTTCATTCTGATAGCCAGCCTGCAGGGTGGGGTTTGATCCACTGCAACACTGCCGACACCTCTGGAGCAGAACACAGAAGTGATGTAACATGGTTACAGCAATACTGCAGAATTGTTTAGAACAAAAAATGAAGAATCCGTGTCCTGGGTTACTTTGAGGAGTTGCTTTACTGCCCTCTAAACTGGGATATGCCAGGAGCCAGTGACATTTAGTTTTGTTTGTATAGGAAATATTGCATTTGTACTGTCATGTCACTACTTTTTAAAGGGTATCAAGCATAGTAGATCCTCAGTAATAATGCAGTGCATTTAAATTAAGATAAACAATTCCTGATTTAGTCTAAATATTAAAAAGGTCTCTTGTGGTCCTGATTCCCACCTCAGAACGTTTCTTAATTAAACTAACAATTCCACATAGAAACGAGAGAAGAGAGCGCTGGGGAACTGGAAACTGATGGTGAAAGGACTTCTCATAAGGGAGAGATTGAAGCAACGCTACTGCAATAAGGTATTGTGTATTTCTTTTACTAGTGATGTACTTTCCCAGAGAGGATTTCCCTTCTGGAGGCAAATATTAGTAGAAGTAGGAGTTTAATTATTGCACTGGATTGTTAACATTTTTGTTCAGTTCCTACACTCTCATTTTAGCTGCTGTTGATTTCACTCCTGCGATGGCCCAAATGGGTAACCTGAGCATGTGTTCATCTTTTACACAGCCCAATTAAGTACTTCCCCAGTTCATCTGAAAACACATCCAAAGAGTGTTGTTTTGCTAGTCAGCTGTTCCATGTGCTAACTGCTGCGTATGAAGAAGCTATTGGACTATTTTAACTTCATTTGTTAACGCTGTTATGTTTCTCTCTTTAGCACATCCTGCTCCGATCCCTTTTGATATTGCTACAGGTGGTGTTTCACTGCATGCTTAACCACTTAAGATTCATTTAACCTTTAGCCGCATTTGAACTTAGAATTTTATAATGTCAAAAGTCATACACGTTCAGTTAGTAGGTCATAGATTTCAAAAATCTCTTTGCTCAAGATTTCTTGCCTTTTCTTCTCACTAACTGGTACTAGGGTTAGAGCAAGACTTCACTCAGCCACATCACCTGATGAAGTTTCATCCCTGTTAAACAGATGATGAGCCCTTCTGAACCATGTATCGTGATTTTATATATTGTTCTGCATATTCCTTTTGTGGACTTTTTACACAGGCCAAAGTGTGGAGTGGCAAAGTGGTCTATGTCTGTTTGCATTATGAAGTAAAATGATTTTGTCCCTTTATCTTTTTTTCACCACACAAGGTTAACAATATTAAGGCCAGTTTATTTTTTACACTTTATTGACTGATGAATGTTTTTCCTTGAGTTGAACTAATACTGCATATTCTGGAAATGGAGTCATACTCTTTTGTTTAGGGAGTTACTTATCTCCTCTTCTTAGACCAGTGCCACTACCTACTGCAGTATCTTCCACGATCATGAGACTAGAGTATGGCAAGAGTGAGGGAGCTTCTTAGGAAGTGCTGATTAGAGTGAAGTTTAGAGCATTTCACAGCATTCGTATGTATCTTTTCCAGAGCGAGACCTCTAGGATGGAAAAAGGAGCTGGATTTTCTTCTGATGAAGAGGAAGGGCCAAGTTCAGAGACTCCAGCAGAGGATGTGGCTGCTTTTTGGCCTCTAAATCGACAAGTGGAGAAACAGTTTGAAGAGAAGAAAGTCAGAAAGAGCAAGCGGGAAAAGAAAGGAGAAGCGGCACATTTGTTTCCCTTTGAGAAGTTATGAACAGAACAGACCTTTCTTTGCATTTGGTTTCCAGATGCAAGGAGGAGGTGCTTGTTTTCTTCCTTGTAAATAATTACTGAGTGTGGAAGTATGTTTGACACTTTCCACTAGCTTGGGTTTGAATGAGGAGTCTTAGTTGTATAAATACAGCGAGGAGATATGGTTGTGTATAAAAAATATATCACACGAGCTTAATGGCCCAGTAAGAGTCTTCAGCTCTCTTGTGTTTGCATTTCTGCAGACACAAAAATAATACAAAGACCTTCTCTCCAATCTAGCATCAAGAGCTGTCTTAAACGACAAACTGGATCCATTTTATCCCCACTTGTTTTGGAGTTATGGGTAAGTGCATTATCCTTTTCGTCCAGGGAGTTTTGAAGACCAGATCTATAGATTATCTTCTGAGAAGAGTGACCTACTGCAGGTATTTTTTCCCTTTAGCCATGTATTGTCACCACACAGTTTATTGTTGCATCTTTTTTGGCCTGTCTCCTTCCCCTAGTTTTGCTTGTTTGTTAGAGAACATAAGCAACTGCTGGTAAGTGATACCAGGTATGCTATTATTACAGTTCTGGGGGCAACCCCCTAGTAGAGTCTCAAATGAACAGTATAATAGAATGTTTACTTCTATCATCACAAAAGTGCAAATGTCTTCTATAGGCCTTTAAGAACCTGGAGGAGTCTTAATCTTTACTTCCTAGCGAACTCAGGTCCTTTTGAGAACTTGATTTTATTTTTCAAGTCTTAAATCATCCCTTCCATCAGATCTTTTGTGGGAAAAGCACCTCATGTTTGAGACTTGTCCTCACGTTTGGATACTATCATGTTGTAATTCTTAAGTTTTGGAGGGAGGAGTTGTGTCATTTTAACTCATTTGGAAGTACAGTAACTGTACCTCTACTGCTGATTCACTCTTCCTTCAGGTCACAGTTTTGATAATGAAAGTAGATTAGAGTATGCTACTTAAGGATTTGCGAGATAGGCTAAATGCTGTTGTGATGAATCAAATTAAGTGTAGGGATTTAGCAGTTTGGTGAATGTTCTCGTTTTCTGTAGCAAGTTTCACATTCTGGATCTTTCCTAGCACTCTGAAACTTGTGTTTCAAATAGTGTAAGGGAATTTAAATCCACAGAAATTGTTTTCATAGAGTTTTAAATGGAAATATTCAATCTGGTTTTCACAATTGTTTTTGGAACACCTATATTGACCTGACTGTATCCCTTTAGAGTAACCTTATCTTTTCTTATTCTCATTGTAATATATAGAAAGGAAGATTAGAAATATAGGAAAAAAGTAATTATTTTTGTACTGGACTTTGGAATAAAGTAGAATAAATAAATAAAGTACTGTTATTCCTTTTTTAGAGGGATGATTTTTAGTGATGTATCTGTGTTGAATTATTAATTATAAAAGTCACATTTCAAAACACTGTAAGACCTGGTATTGAACAGAAAACCCCCATTTAAAAAAAAGTTCACCATTTTCACTCTGCTGATTTAGCTTTTTTGCATTTGTGTTTCCAGGGTAATACTACTATAAGAAATGAAGGTGTCTTTTTTATTTCACACCTGACATTGGGCTGTAAGTGAGGCTTCAAGGGAAACTTGCAGGAGTTATCAATACTGCTGTAGTGACAGCAGTCTTGCTGTTAATTCTGTCCTTGCCCTTGCATGTATCTGAATTAAGGGCCTGAATCAGGCTCCTACTTAAGTTAGCAAGTCTTCATTTACTTAACTGGGCGGTAGATCTAACCCTAAAATTATAGCACCCTGTCAACAGAGGCATTCTGGTGCAGAACAAGCTCCTATGTAGAGTTGTGGGGTCTGTCAGGGCACTAGAGGCCTCAATTCTATACAGACCAAATAAGAGAAATATTATTGCTGCAACGGTTACTATAGAAACTTTATTTGTGTGTAGGAAACTATGAATTCTGACTTGCCTACACTGTGGAGATGTGGAAATTCCTTTCTATGAAAGGAATCAGTTTTGCTTTCAAACCATGTATATATTCAAAACAAGCTACAGGCCAGCTATTTAAAGGTGTCTTGATTCCATGAAATGCGAGGCCTCTTTCAAAAAATATACTGTCCTCAATGGACGAATCACAAAGATTTAGTGTAGTGGGGCACAGCCTTTTGGCCCTGTGGATCAGATGAAGGGCATGAGACTGGTATCAGGAAAAGGGCCTAGGGTGCCCCACATCCAAACCTACATGCCTGATGTTACATGCAGGGCTATAGCCTAGAGGATGGATCTGGTAAGTGGACCAGGGGGTGAATACCCTTAGTGCTTTCCAAGAAACTGTGCGGAGAGCAGCACGTTACCTTTACTCAAAACGTAACTTGGGCAAAAAAAGAGTTAAATAAATGGCTTGCTCAGCGAGGCTTATGCAGCACGTCTATCCCAAATTGTAGTTTAGGCACTCCCAAACTGCCTCTTCAACAGTACATTACCTCACCTTCTAGCAAATCAGTTGCTATGACCTTGTCTCTTGCTAGGAACTAAACTAATAGTAACTGTAAACTTGCTATTATAGAGAGATAAAGTGCAAATGGTGTAACAAGTTGGTTAAGAAGCTCTGAACAATTGCATTAAAAATGCTACCTCTGGAATTCATAAAAGCTGTGAAGGAAAGGATCTGGCAAAGCTGGAACAAAAAAAAGCACATAGTCATTTGAAAGAAGTTTAATGGCATATACAAAAGGTCAATTCTTCCACAGAAAAAGGACTCCAGCCCACCCCCCTGGCCCCAATTTACAGTACATGAATGCTAGTGTTTTCTCAAGTTTGGAAAGCAGAAATTTTTCCCCATAGGGACACACACAACTATCCATTAGACACACTGAAAGACATGCTTCAGAGGTTCAGGGACAGGCATGAATTCCTCAAGTCTTTTTTATAGCCCCATACTTTCCATTCAGACTATTTGCATATCTAAAGCAACCTTAGCAAGCGGCTGCCCATCCAAGGGTGCCTATACACGTACAGCAAAGCTACTCCAGTTAATAGTGCGTCAGAGCAAACTTGATCAATTGAGTCTGCTCAATTGCGTAGTACTTGCCACACTGGAAGAAGTGGATGCTTTAACTAAAGCCACCATTTTTCAGTGCAGGGATGCTGATGCATGTGGTGCCCTGGATGCTTTAATTAAAGCAGCTCTTGGAGCCACCCTAATTAAAGTGCCCCTCCTTTCCCCACCCCTGGGCACATGTATAAATGCCCCTAGTGATTTCACTGGGACAGAATAAGGCCCTGGGGATTTGAAATTGAACTGACAATGTTTGAATGCCTACAAAAATAGAAGGATGCTCTTTAACTAAAATTTGTTCAGAACAACAACTGGGGAAAGCCTGTTACCTAAAAACTTTTCCTTTACTTTTTAATACCATTTTTGTGCAAAGAATTAAGCATTCATCTAAAAATGAAGCAGATATGGCCACAGCCAAAAAGCCAGGCAAACCATTTGGAGCTTTATACCCCCTTTAGAAACAATTCTATACTATTTTTAATCACAAGTACTTTTGACAGCAGAAAACTGTAAACATGAACATAAGGTTAAATATGGAGTTATTTTGTGTCCCACCATGAAATAAAACTCCTGATTTAAGTTATTTAGGTATACAAGATTTAAAGATTAAGCAGGACTACTTTGAAGGATTTAGATCTCAAGGAAGAAGTTATCTGTTTGGTTTGCAAATGCAGTGGTGGGGCATTTAACTCTTTAGTCCAGATTTTGGCTTTCATGACATAGCATAAAGTAAAATGGAGTGTTTTCATTGCCTTCCTTAAGTAAAATACACAGCACACACATACTGTATAAAATAGCAAACAACATGTAGGAGTACTTACTAAGCTGGACAAGTTTTGCTTCAGGATCTTAGGTTTCTACCCCTTTCCCCACTTCCTCCAATAAAGAGGTGGAGGACCTTAAAAGATGGAATTTAAAATTACTTTCAAGCTCCATCCTCTCCCCATGAAAAGATATTAGTGATCTTGGGTACAAAAGCTAAGACCGTTTAGTTTGTCTAGGGTCCTGACTTTGGAAAGGACCTTGTCCAGCACGTTCTGAAAACCAGGTACCTTTAAAAGTCATTTCAGCCTACTGCCCACGATCCAATTTATATTTTTTTTAAACCCTTGGTGCAAGTGACCCTTATGCCTATTTTTTCTCTAATTACTGAAGACCAAGAGTCTAACACAGCTTTCACATGTATGCAAAGTTGCTTTTGTATATTAACACACGGGTTTTTTGCAATGTACACACCTACGTTAGAAAGTGAGATAGGAAGGTACACAAACACACTAAAGACTGAAAGTTGTAGATTACATGATAAAACTTGTCCACTGGGAGATTATACTAACCTGCCTCATTTGAAGAGGCTAGAAAACACTTGTTTAGAGGCAAATACTGCTTCTCACCCACTCCAGACTTTGTAATTCAATTTCACTGGCTTACTACAAAGCAGTAGCCTGTAGAATTGCATTTTTTGTGCTTATGTGTTAAGTGAATAAACAATTACACCCAACTGAGCTCTTTGGTGATGTGCCTTAGGCATGTTGTAATAGCCTGAAACCTCATGCACTAAGCTTTACAGACTCCAGTGCAAAGAGAGCAAAAAGGAGCTCTTCCATCTTCATTGCTGTTTTTTTGCTGGAACTCGGGATTTGGCAATTACAATAGGAACTGCAGACAGCAGTGCAATCATCAAAGCCCACAAAGGACGGTAGAAGAGCCACCCTACGGAGATGGTCAGCAGGGAGAGAGAGGTGGCTATGCAGAAGGCAAAGGCTTTCAGGCCAATATTAACCAGGTCTCTGACAACAGGAAACCAATCCACTGTGGTAGGGAAGAAAACCAAGAAAGAAGCATGTGACAATGCAATCATTTGTAAGATTTTATACTGCCAAAAGATTGGGAAATGATACCCAAAATTATCAACTCTAGGTGAATGGAAAGACTCCCATTTACATCAACAAATACTAGACAGTGCTTACAAAAGATCTCAAATCACTTCAGACATTGTTGAAACAAGACTCCACTTCTCAGGGAGGCAAGCAAGGAGCACTGACTGACCTGCTAGCTGAAGAGTGGGACAAAGACAAGTTCAGTGCCTTCTGCAAGAGAGCTGGAACCCAACTGTGATTCCCACAAGGCCTGTCCCATTATAAACTAAAGATAGCCCTTGTGCTGTTGGACAATAAACATGTGTGAAAGGGTTACAGAAGGCAAGAAAAGATTTCAAAGTGTTCACACTTCACTCCAGACCAGAAACTGCATTTGTTTTATGGAAAATTCAATCCAATTCTGCAGACATCTCTCACAGTTGTAATACTTTTCCAGTCTATTTCAGAACAAGTAACTTTGGACTCAAGTTGATGCAAGTTTGATGCAACAAACAGCTTTCACCAAATTTATTGCATCACTTTCCTCAGTCTAAGTTAAGAGCAACTCGGAAGTCCTGTTTTTGTTGTCTGTACTGCACCCACCCAGCACAATAGTCCTGTGGTCCACATGGTTCAGGAATGGGGGCTCTAGATACTACTGCAATACAAATAATGAAAGACTTAAGGTACATGGCAGCTCTGTATGCAGCTAGCAGCTGGTTGGACTCTGCAGCATGGAGTAGGACTTCCAATCATCTGCACCAGCTGTGCTCTCAGTTTCTAGCTTTAGTAAGTGCATGGCCAGGGTCCACTGGGAACTAGACTATGAGGCTAGACTGAAACATGACTTAGGCCAGAATTTAAAAGCAGATGGGTGTACACTGCAGACTTCACTCAGAATTCACCTGTCCATTAAGCAAGCATTCAGATCTCGATTTTGGTTCCGACCTCCATAGATGTAGAGGCCGGCTTCAAAATTCAGATTCAGATCCAAGTTCCAAACCCCCAGAATCCATTTGCCATGTAACGATCATCATTTGGCCCCAAGGGTTTGGATTCAGGTCTTACCTTCAAACCAATTTTTAATTTAAAAAAAACAAAAACAAAAAAACATACCCAAGGTATAAAGAATTCGGGTCATGAGGTTGATGCCAACAAACATGGCAAGCCAGCCTGCTGCACGAAGGCCCCAGGTCTTCATGGTGTTACTCTCATGCTCTTTTTGAAAGACCTCCTGAAATACAAACATAGTTACACATTTCCAGTTTCTAATTTTCCTTCAGGTTTCCAATCTTGCTGTTTCCAGGGCCTTAAAATGTGCCTCTCCTGTTCAGAACGCAATGCTTTTGAACAGCGACATGCATGTTCACAGCACTTTCAGTGATTCTGTGGGTTATCAGTTACCACAGAAGCAGCCCAATAGGTTACCAAAGAATCCAAAATGCAGCAAAAAGGCCAAGAGTGCTTCTGTTGATCGCAAAACATTCTGTCACCCTTTGCAATGTAAGGACAAGTGGGAATTGCTCAATTTTGCTGCTTAGCAAACACTCCAAAGCCTTTACTTCTCAGATTCAAGAAAACACTATTTCCTTAAAAATAAGTGTAACACCTATGAACAAGTTGCTGCGTTCTCATTCCTTATCAGAATGAACGTGGTACAATAAGTAACAGCACTGCTATAGCAGGGAGCAGACAAGCCAAACAAACCTTTTTGTATAATAAAGATATGTGCATGCTTTACTGGAACTGCATTTGGACCCAAATAAAGCAAAGATTTTGCTTTCAAGGAAAAGGAGATTTTACAGATCTGTGTGTACCCCATTAGTAGATTATATTCACAAAATTGTTTAGATGCCTGGGTCTGGTTAAAATGCCTCAGTGAAACATCTCATGAGAAACTGCACTCGCAAGTTACACAAACTAAGTTCTAGGTACAATTGCTCTAAACTGCATTGCCACACTGGAAACTGGGACTCCATACATTAAAAACTAAGGTTCAGAGCTTGCCCTAAAACAAAAGTCAATACTTTTTTTCCTCTCTTTCCAGTACAGCCTGTAAACAAGAGCCAGTTCAACTGCTCTTGGGAACTCAAGTGAATTCTTGACATCCAGAATCTTCGCAGCAGGGCATGAAACAATCACTAATGAAAACCAACTTGCCAAGAAAGTAAATGAATCACCAAGTTGTCAGAGCATGCAGGATATATTAGAGTGCGTTTAAGTTGCCTTAGGGTTCACCAGTCAGCTAGACTAGCAATAAATGCATTTCAAACCCTCAGGTCTCTGTAATAAAGGGTGGAGAGAGAAGAATCCCAGGCTTTGCTTAATTAAAAACTAACTTTTTAAAATGTAACCTTTAGAAAGTATTTGAGGGATCATGACACAATTAGCGCCTGCCAAAAAAGCCTTTCATACTCAAGAGAGATGAGAGTCAGTAGCAGAAGGAAGTTATTTTGCATAGTAACTTTAGCTACAAATCACGCTTTAATGACAAAATGAGCAGGGATTAAACAGTCCAACTGGGTACCGCAAATGTAAGTAGACAGGATTTACATTCTGTTGAGACATAATAGGCATATTCAACCACTTGGGGATTAAGAAGGTGGGTAACAGGCTCACAATTTAAAGCAGGCTATAGCATCTTTCCCTTGAACAATAAAATTAGAGGCAGGAGAGGCAGCACTAAGGCCAGATTTCCCCATCCAGTGGGAGGACTGAAGGAAGTAGATACATGCTACCCAATTTCTCCTGTGCATTGAAAGACGAAGGGAAAGGCAACTCACTGCCCAGCTTATTGCTGTCCTCTCTCATTTCAGAGTTAGCTAGTGTCATAAGTAACTCACCTCAGCAGAGAGATCCCCAACGTATAGAATTTGCAGGACATTGCCAGACTTGGTCTGATAGGGAACCAACTGCTCCCCTCGCTGACGAGCAATCACAGTTACCTTGTAAGAGGCAGAAAAAAAGTTAAAGAGCTTGTGTGCGCCAGCACCAGGACATCAATGGGCAAATTAGGGGAGAATCTGAAGATTTACCACATCTGCTGGGCCCATGTGAGGGTCATCTCCACTCAGACCTGCACAGAAGAATGAAACTCGAAGGTCTCCCACCTGGAAACAAGGGAAAAAACCACCAAAAGTTAATAGCAGATTCACTTCGAGATAAGATTCCCCATTAAACTATTCTTTATGAGGCATTTCCAGGTTGTAACACAGCCTAAAAGCTTTGTACTGCCACAAGAGATGTTCATATAGGATTCCTGCATGTGTTTTTTTCCCTAGGCTGAGTCTCAAAAATGAGAGAGTACCTTGACCCATTTTTAAGCAATCCCACCATATGTATGGGAGTCCAGCAATGCCAGGAGTGTTTCACATCACTTCCCTTTCATTAAGTAGAACCGCATGAGCTAACAGAGCCTTGGCTTATTTTTTTGCTATAATCTGCTCAGCTGCATGGAACAGACCTTGAAAACTGCACAGACCAGTGAGGCACAGATGAAACCCATTCTGCTAGAGCAGCAGTGGCACAGTCCCATTTCTTTTTATTTACTAGCCTGCCAATTTAACATGTGAAAAAAGATGCTCAAGGACAGCAATAAGGGGTAAAGGCAGAATCGGAGGGTGCCTGTGCACGAGCGCATCGGAGCAGACTTGACCGAGTCTTCTGGAGCCTGGCAATTGCCATGTTTCAGCAGCCTCCTGCGTCTCATGTATCAGCATCTCTGTGCTTAAAAATGGCAGCAGGGGCACTTGAACTAAGGCTCAAACAAGTTCAGTTCAAGCACCCCTGCCGCCATTTTTAAGCGTGGGAAAGCCGATACACAAGTTGTGGTGCCACTTAATTAGAGCAGCTCTCGGAGCTGCTCTAAAGTGCAGCATCCCCCCCCACCAACCTGGAGCATGTGTAAAAGTGCCCAAAAGTTTCTCAGCTATACAAAAATGAATCACCAGCATTAGCCTTTCAGCAAGGGGTTGGATCCTGTATGACTGCTCAGCTCTCCCACCTTCTATTTTTATGGAAATAGAGTTTCTAGGAAGCTTGCAAGGCCATGCCTTTCATTTTAAGTCTGCCAAGCAGATTTTAATTGCAGCAAAGAAAAACCAAGGCAAAAACCCTTCATCTTACTTCTGGACGCCTGGGGTTCTCACTATGGTAAAAATAATCGCCTCCTCGGGTAACATCTGCATGTGGATCTTCCAGGTTTGACAGGCTCATCTGCTTGAAGTTGTCTATTTTGTCAATAAGACCTGAACAGAATAAAGAAGCAAGACTAGGTCTCAAGTAGCACATTAACCTACATTCCATTTCACTATCTCTTCATGGCCAGTTTAGGGACTGCCATTCCAAAAGGTAATGAGCAAAACCCACCCGATTCGGGACCTGTGAGCACAAACACTCATGAACATGAGTCGTCACTGCGATAAAATGATCAGTAAAGCTAACTGCACTTTATCATGCTAATGCAGGTGCATGACAAACAGGTCCAGGGAGGTGATACTTCCCCTTTATGCGGCATTGGTCAGGCCAGAATTGGAGTACTGCATCCAGAGCAATCTATGTAAGTTTTATACCCGAGACCACCCAGTCTTGCTCTCATATCATTCACATACAAAGCCATGCACATATTTCTTACCTTTGGAAAGAAAGAACCTGCCCACCTGGACATCAGGAGCAGTCACAGTGAAAGATTCCACAGCCATAGCACTGGGGAACAGAAATAGTTTCCATAAAAATTCTATCATTATGGACATATTTGTGATCAACAACAGATAATAAAAGATCAATGAAGTAGCGATGCAAATCTGAGTGCAAGAGTACCAAAACGTTAAATAGCTGGTGCAATGTAGAATGTGAGCCCCTGGTATTTTTATCTTAATGGTGTCAGCAATGGACTTTGATGAATAAAAAGGACCACTATAAACATCTAGTCTGGCCTTCTGCATAATACTGGCCTAGCATTTTTATTATAAGCTTCATGAAGGAGTTACAGATCTAGTTCTGCTAGAGTTCAGAAAGTTATCCAACCTCAATGTAAAGACCACATATGACAATTAAATCATTCACATTCCTAGGTAAGTTGCATCAGTAGCTAAATTATCCCCATTGCTAGAAACAATAGTATCTTTCTTTTAGTTCTCAAAGCGTTTAATGTCAGCTGTTAAACACTAGAACTTGTTCGCTTTTACTAAATTAAAGTGCTCTCCATCGTAAATCTTTACTTCATGAACCCATTTCTAGCCCACGATCAAGTTACCAAAGTCCTAGTTCTGCAACTTTTAAACCCATACTTAATTTTACTGTCACAAGTAATCCTATTGATTACACACAGCAGTAAATTACATGCAAAAACATTTTCAGGATCAAATTGCAAGATAACAAGCTAATATTTGCATATATCTGTTTAGAGGGTTTTATCTTTCACCCAAACTGTCACCCAGCTTTTAGGGATCTCTTGTGCACATTAGCTCAAATAAGGGAAAAATGCATTTTGATTTATTTTTTCTTGTTTTCTGACCAGGTATTTGATTATTTTTATTACCCAGAGCATTATTAGTTAGAAATATACAACATTTTTAAAAACAAAGTTCTAGTTATGTGAAAGTCCTAAAACCCTGAGGGGACCCCCCCCCAAACCTCAAGATCTAACGGTTCTGCAAATTCCAAAACTCTCCTGTTCTCCAACCTGTTCTCTCTGTCCTTCCACTGATCTTACTTACACAAGGCAAATCTTCATTGCATTCCTTGACATGCCACTAGAAAATACTCAAATACTATGGTGAGTGGCACTAAAAATCTGTATTTTTTCTATTATTATTCTACTGTAGTCAAAATACAGCAGTGGGGAGTAATTAGGTTACTAAATTACATTTTGGAGAGGCTGACACGTACAAATCCATGACCTGGCATACACTCTGTCAAGAGATATGAGCACACAATGCATCTGGCATGACAATCACAAAGGGTGCCATTCTGTTTTTGTACTTTTAATAGTTCCCAATCCCACTGATGGATTAGGAAAGTTGGAAAAGGACTTCTTGGTTTTCACACTTGGAGGCAGTACAGTCCAGAAGCACAAGATATATGACTGGAAGGGAGAAAGATGCCACTTGCTAATTGTAATTAATTATATACAAACCTAATCCTGGCTGCATTACTGGTTCATTTCTGAGCACTTCCCGTTTGTGCTGCCTCAGAGTGAAAACTGAAAGAAATTCCTGTAGAAACAATGTACCCTCTATCTCACCATGCTACAAAGATTAGTTAGCCCTCCATCACCCCCCCACCCACACTGTATCTGATTGATCAAAGATATTGTATTACAGGAGTTGGGTTGAATTTGTTTTGGGGTGAATTACCTTGGATTTTTATGTCCAATCTCTCGATCAAAATTTTTACTGTTCACAACTTCCGATTTCCATTCAGTGTCTAAGGAAAAGACAGAGGTTGGAGAGAAGAAAAAAGAATGCCAAGTTAGACAGGTTGTACTTAACCAGCAGAAAGAGAGAGAGATTTTAAACTGAACTTACACTTGCAGACATGCACTTTATATCATATGTATGTTTTAAAGGGTGCTTAAAGTACACTTCAACTGTTGTCTCATGGGGGGTGGGAGTCTAGGGAAAGAATGAAAGTGTGGGAGTGAAATTCTGGCTGCACTGAGTTCAGTGGGAGTTTTGGACTTTACTGCTGGTGCTCTTCAGTGAATGAGTTACATCTGGCTGAGGGCGAGATACAATTTCTGTTGAAACCAAATGGCTCAATCTGGTGAAGCAGCAGACAGATGTTTGCTGCTGTATGTACTGCAATGTTTTACTGCTGCCTTCACCACACAGGGGAACCTCTTGAGATTCTCAATATGGGTTCCACCAGCTTCTTTATGACAAACATCCTCTTCATGCAGTTCATCTGCAAAATAAGAGCTGTACATGCTTCCCTGGACAGACACAGACAATGGCAGGTATCTTTTTTAGGGGCAGAGTGACAATGCTAGCAGGCCATACTCATAGTCCTATGGGCTTTTCTATTCGCTTTTACTGCAGAACTGCTGTTAGCTCACAGCCACCAGTTCTGTTCCCAATACATTTCCAAGCTACAGAGCCCTGTATTCCACTGAGCTGATGGCATTTTTATAATTATACTCATGGATTGTTAAAGCACACAGGCATGTAATGTGGGCATGCAATCAGGGATAAGTGAGGCCCAGAGGCTAATCTGCAGAGATGCGATGACTCAGAGCATTTGTTTTCTGCCACTGGGTAGATCAAAATAATCCTCTCTTCTGCTGTTGCCAGAAAAGCATTTGGCAAAAAGCACAACACATATCAAAATACAAAGGCATTCAAGACACTGGTATTTCAACTGTTCATGCTGGTACCTGAACAATATTTACTTGCTCATATGGGTGGAAGCACACATGCCACTTCTCCCAGGTCTCTTCCCTACAATTATACAAGACTGAAGACTTTGGGTGTTCTTGAATTCCTAACACAGATTTCCTTTTGCATTTACTCTTGAATGGGCTGGTTCTGCTCCAATCCCAACTGTCTTAAGGAACCAAGGCCTGCCAAGGGTGCATGACTTAGAACCATTTTCCCATTCCCAGTGCCCTAGCAAGGAAGTTTGGTACCTAGGGCAAAGCCTGCAGCAGCAGTCCACCCTTGACCCATGCACAGATCTGGGGGACCCTTCCATGATTGCCTGGGAGCACACGCAACAGTGGGAGCTGCCTTCCCTCCATCCCCGCGTCCCACCAGACAAGCTGCTCGCAGCTCCATCCTGCGCCCTGCCCCAGCTGGGCAGCACCTGTTGGTGCCCCTTCGCTTCAGTGCCTGGGGCAGTTGCCCCGCTTGCCCTCCCCTTGCTACAGCACTGCCCATTCCTCCCAACGTGTTTTCACTCTTCTTCGCAGACCACCATAGAACTCCCTTTCAAATCAGCATGGAAACCCAGTTTCCACTTCAAAAGAAACAACTAATTTTGAATCAAGTAATGATTAACTTACTATATGAATATCTTGTTTCTTTCTTAATTTCACCATTCTCCTCATATTCTCTGCAGAAGAGAGAAGAAAAATAGCAAAGAGGTCAATAACTTTGCACAGAGCTCAGAGAAAACCAAGTAAAATGCAAATGGTTATATTCTGAATGGAATTAAACTTTCCCTAAACCTTAGATTCTTAACAAAGAGGCTGTAGTTCTGGGAGCATGAGGGAAAGGTTACAAACATTTTGGATGGCAACCATCTTTTCTTGAACCATATTACTGAAGAGAAGGCAAGTCTGAAGTAGACTGGGGTGAAAGTGATGGAGAACATTTTTTTTAAGCCAGGGAGCCTGCTATTAACATAAGCAAATTAAAATTGGGAAGCTGTTTTCTGCATCTTCATTATTTGCCAGAGAAAGTGTGTGCGCGCACTAGGATACAATGCAGCTTGGAAAACTGAATTTTGACGTGACCTCTTCCAAGAAAAAGAAAATCATCAATTAATTTTCTCTGTCCTTCTGCTTACATGTGTTAAGAGCAATTATGTATATTTTTCTTCTCTTCATCCTCCTCCAAAAAAAAAAATAGAAAAATTTTGATTTTTATCAATTCCAGCTGTCTGAAAGTTGGAGGGGAGGCAGCAACATTGAAGTTTACCTGTAACCTTCTAAAAATTATGTGAATGCCTGTGGATCCATGTTTAGTAACTATACTAACTTAAAACAAACAGTAAAGGCAAATAATATTTTGCTGTTATATTACACCTGTCAATCAAACAGGTAAAGAGTCGATTAAGACTCCTGGTCCCCTGGAAGGAAGGCAGGCATTTGGAAGATTACAGGTAAACTTCAATTGGCTCAATGTTGCTGGGGCACCCCAGAACTTCCAGGCAACTGAAATTGCTAGAAATTATTTTAATACTATTTGTGGGGGGAGGGAGAGCAGGGAAATAACAAAACAAAAAGTTAATGAATTATCCACAAATTAGGTACTTTTTTTCTTCCCATTGTACAGGAGTTTTATACACATGAAAGCAGAAATAGAGAAAATTAAGGATTTGTCCAAAGTCACATACCAACTTACTGGCTGTTGGCAGATCTGAGAGTAGAGTCCACACCTCTGTTCCAAGATGTACGTCATTAACTGCAACAGTGTAAACACTACTTCAAAACATTTCCATTTATATTAGGTAACAGGTATTAGCTGGACAGTTCTGATTTAATACTGGTACTTATTATAGATTTCCCATTTTATACTGTACAGCTTATTTGGTCAACTAAGAAAGTGATTGGCTCATGGATTTGTTTTTGTTTTAATTTAAAATATTTTATTTATTAAAAAAAAGACAGTAAAATACTGAGATGGAGCACAGCTCACAGAGTATGATGGCGTCAATTGAACAGATTTGTGGACTTTTATGAAAATGTAAGGCTCTCTGGATTCTCTTGACATTGCTTGGAACAGAACAGTGTTGGAGACAAGAAGGTAAAGGCTGAGCTGCAGCTGTGGCTTTTAAGCAGGCTGAGATAGAGCTAAATGAGGTAAGGCAGTGGGTGTAAGTTTTTACATCCTCTTGGAGGTCAGGGGATGGGTGGGTGATGTTAGAAGGATTTGTTCATTGTGTTCTGACCCTGCAAGGGGGTTCATCTGCACAAATCTGGGGGTCATAGTAAAAAAACCAAGAAGAAACCTGCACAGAAAACTAAACAAAAGCTTGTGAAATCCCAAGGGTCACATAACAAACAAGACGAAATCCCAAAGTGAAATCACAGGCTGTCACATAACAAATAAATTACATGAAAAAGTTTATCCATCACCCAGTCTATCTTCCTTAAATTTAAACAGTATGTTGGTAAAGTCAAAAAACTAAACTCAGAACAGAGCCTTAAAGCAGCAGCAACTTACTTGGAGTCTTCATATTCTACCCACTGGTACATTTCTACATTACGTTTGAGTTTGACAGTCTGAATGGAAAGCCCATAGCTGGGATCGAACAAAGGCTGTTTAAATACAAACACACACAATTCAGCATAAAAATACCTGCATATTTTTGCTAGCAAAGTTGATCTGTTCAAGTTTATGTTGGGGAAATCATACTTTGTTATGCCACAAAAGGGATTTCATGGAAATGTTTTCACTTCAAAATGTTAAAAAAGAAAAAAAGAACAAAACTCTCAAGACCCAAAGTAAATTTTAAAAAGTGGGGTAATGAAACAATGCATTAGAAACAGTATAATTCTGCACTACTGCTGTGTATCTTTTTTCAGAGGATTTTTAAGAACTCTATTTATGTTAATTATACTTTCCAAAGCCACGTGAATAAAAGGAAATGTGCACATTGGGTGGATAATCAAATTTCACTCTGGTACAAATGATAAATTCCATGAAGTGACTGATATACCAGCAATGGATGCAGTATAAAAAGTCTTGGCACAGGAGGGAGTGCATGCTATCTATTTAGAGCAGTGATAAATTTGGCCTGAAGAAAGTGAGACAAGCCTGTGGAAAGGCAGGCAACATAACCAGGTGTCCTGGCTCACTGTCCCTTACTCAAAGCATTCAACCATGCTTGAACAGATTTAAAATGAACCCTTTGTCTTCTCTGCTGGCCATTATTTCATCATGACATGCCTTGGAAAAAGAACTAACCACAACATAATTATATCTGATCTAACAAGAAGATGTGCAGCTTCCACATCAGATCCTCAAGTCTTTGCATCTTTTTGAATGCAATGACAAGTCCCAAAATCTCTACAGTACAGATGTGAGGAAGAATTGAAAACATCAACATACTCAGGTAGGGCATGTTTAGATTCCAAAGTATTTCTGCATATCAAGTATGCCTGGTTTTAACTGGCAGAAGAGCTTTCCATTCCCTCAACTTATGCACTAATTTTTGGCCACTATTATTTTACTTGCCTTTGATGTTGCAAGGGCACCAGACAAATGCACTAGTTTCCCCTCATTTTGTTGAGACACGGTGCGTATGTTGTCAAGAGGAATTACAAGAGACAAGCCCTCATCAAGAGAGGTGGCTGTCTTCAAAGCTCGTCCCTGCAGTCAATTAAAAGAGAATACAATGAAAAAAAAACGAGGAAGAATCTTGAATTAACGAATGAACCAACCAGAAGACTGTGTCACAAATTCCACAAAATGCTAGCATGATCAGGCACATGGCATGAAACATCTGTACTTATTTGTTGTTTCAATCTTAATGCCCGATTTTTACTTGAAAGAACAATACTTCTTCATGCAACTAAACCACTAAAGTTAATGTACATACTCACCAGCACAATATTCCTACCATGATACCCTAAAATTATTTTCTTCCTTTTGACCTTAGTCACTAATGATAGTATGGATGCTACTATGGCGTTATTTTACCATACAATTATTCTGACTGGTTGATAATATTCCCTTCCTTAACTTCAGGTTATTGCTCTTTATGCTACACACTTCTGTTTGAGATAGCAAAAATTCTTTTTCTTCATTTATGTAGGTAGCATGCTAGAAGCTTTTTGTTTTCTGGGTGAAGCTCTGAAATTTCACCAAATTCTGTCTCCACTCCAAGATTTCCAGTCAGATCAGATTAAAAATACTTTCAGGATAAAGGAAAGCCTTAATCCTGCAAACTCTTATGCACATACTTAAGGTTTGCTAGCACAAGTAGCTCATTTAATTCTGGGAGATGTATTACAGGTAGTGGAGCTGAGGGCCTGAGTATTTGCAGAATCAGAACTAAAATTAGCCTCAAATTAAAACAAACAGTTTGAAACTAGAGTATTAAATAACCTGTAGTATAGCTAATTACTCAGTTTTGTGGAGATTAAACTAGCTTTACACACTTACACTATAGTTCAGATAAGTTCTAACAGTTTTCTGAGCAAGCATGGGAAAGATGGGAATGTAAAAATAAGGTTTTAGGAATATGGTTGCTTACTTACTTGTGGCTACTATTTGTTTTGACACAAGCAAAGCAAGTCAACTAGAGTATGAAATCTATAGCCTCCCCTATGCAATAGTACAACAGAATCATTAACTCCCTTTGTTGTACAAAAGGGGGAAGCGACTTACACGAGAGGCACTTGCACACAGAAGGCATGTGCAAATCCATGTAATGCTCTTCAGTTCCACTTGCCACCTAATATTTATTCATTCTTCCCTGTACTCCACTGCTTACTCTGGATGTTCCCGTCACGTCCCTTCATATTCAGTTCTCAAAAACTCTCATAAACAGCTCTCCTATCCAATATCCTACTCCTCTATTATGTCCCCAACTCAGCCAGTGATAGGATTCAGGCTCTTCCCATATGTTCCACCTTTCTCACACATGAATTAATAACAAAGCTTAGAGGACAGCCCAAATGCTTTGCAGTTTGACATTACAAACACTCAGGTAAGAAAGAATTTGACTGGAAGTGCCATAGACTCGAGACATACAGGAAAACATTGGCTTGACATGCAATTCACATACCTCATTGGTAAAAAGCACGTAGAAAGAAAGGGAAAACGACACAAACCCAATCAGCATCCCCCCAGATGTCTCACTGAGCCGCTCCAGGAACCCTGGTTTGGGCTCACTGGTAATTTTAACATGTTCTTTTCTGCTGCTTGCGTCAGAGACCTGTTAATGGAAAACAAAAATGAAATGTTAGAGACAGCAAACTGGCACGTATGCATGGAAGGATCTATCAAGAAACACGTAGGAAATTTCTAATGATTATCAGTATAACGTGATATATTATATTCCTACCACCACAAAACCACTTGGGGACGGATCAGACCTTTAGTTTAAAATGCACCCACTGGTTTAGATTCTCTCTGTTAACTGCTGCCTTACCTTGTTTTCATTAATTTTTTAATGACCCTGCTGCTCTGCTTTCTGCTCCCTGCCCTGTGCCCCCAGCCTGATCTGCTGCCCCTCCTACGCCTAGCTGCTCCCAACCCTGACCTGCCGCTCTGCTTTCTGCTCCCAGCATCGCCCCCAGGACAGGCGGACACGCGGGGCCCTCGGCGCGGGGCAGCACTTACGTTCCGCGACATCCTCACGGGTGCGGGCACTGCACGATGGCGCGGGGCATGCCGGGAGTTGTAGTTTCGCAGCCGCGAGGCACGCCGGGAGTCAGGCGGGCCGCCGCGAGGCGTGCCGGGAAAGCGAATCCTGGCGCGGGCGGGGAAGGAGAAGCGCGGCCTATGCAAAGCATGCCGGGAGGGGTCATTTGCAGCCGAGGGTGGCCACGAAGGTGCCTGCGCTTAGCTGCCGGCTGAACTCCTCCGAAGCGGCCCTCAGCAGGCAGAAGCAGGGTGCTGGGTGCTCCCCAGGGTGTCCCCGCAGCACCTCGTGCTCCCCCTTTCGCTGCTTGCCAGCAGGCAGTGCGGAGACAGCCTAGGGGCCTTCCTCTCGCAGCGTGGAGACCGGGCGGACGGGGCACCGGTGGGGTCAGTCAGCGCCGGGCGCGCGAGTCCCTCACCATGTCCTACTGCCGGCAGGAAGGTGCGTCCCGGTGGGGGGAGGGCGCCGGGGGGCAGCCTCGTTCCCGTCCGCGCTCTCGCGGTCCTTCGTGGAGCGTTACATGTAACGTGTGTCCTGGCCCGGCTGTGCGCGCAAGGGCGCTGTGAGCCGTGCCGCCGGCTCGGACGGAGAGAGCTCGAGGAGGCGCGGTGCCTTTATCGCTGGTGGCTGCTCAGGCCTAGCTTGCCCGCCTAGCAGGGCGCTGCGACTGCGCTAGAGGGCACGCCCGAGCTGTGCGCTGGGAACCGCGCTATAAATGTAGACCGGCCACACGTGCAAAGTAAGACTGGCTCTGAGCACCAAGTAATGATCGCACCATTAATAGGTAAATCACGCTATAAATGTAGCCCGGACACATGTACAAAATAAGACTAGCCCCAAGCGCCAAGTAGTCATCACACCATTAATAGGTGAATTGCGCTATAAATGCAGACCAGCCCCACGCAGAAAGTAAGACTGCCCACGCCACAAGTGCTTAGTAATTATTGTACAATTTAATTGGTGACTCGCACAATGAGTTTAGACCAGCCATGCTGGCAAAATAACTATCGCTCAATTAACTAGTGATAGTAAAGGGAAGAAATTCCGCTGATACATAGTCTTGAACCATCTTAATTCTTGAACCATCTTAATTCTTTATTTGTAGTGTTTGCATCTTCAGATCCCTGCTCCTCAGTGATGTGAGCTTTGTCCTCGGGTCACAGCAGGGTGTTGTGAGCTCTAGAGGCTGAACCTCAGCTCTAGTTCCATAGGTAGCTAAACTATAAAAATAAATCATTTTTACAGTTTTGACAAGTAACAGTTAAGACTGCTGAAAAGTATCATAGATTAATTACCATATAGGGAAGATAGTTGCTAAAAAAAGACAGTTGTCCCTTGAAGGGCACTGATTCCTCTAGATGACCTTGACAGTAGCAAGCATGCTGAGGTTAATCAAATGGATGTTTTACTGCAAAAATTATGCTCCCTCCCAACTTGTGTGGTGTTCTTAGCTTCTTTGTTCTGGTTTGTGTAACTTGTCTGTTGTGATGTGGGAACATGGCTGCAACCAATTAGATATGTTATGGGACTTATATAAGCTTTCTCCTGCAGAGGACTATTGGACAAGATAAATAATGTGATGTGATACATCAGTTAACTTGTAAGAAATGTTAGGTGTGTTTTGGGAAGGTGGGGTTTTGCATTCTAAACTACGCTATGTTACCTAACTTTTTGAAAGAGACTTCAGAAAAAATCAACAACTTTTTTTTTTTTTATGTGAAAGTTCAGCCATTAAAATCTGGTTCTTTTCCCTTGAGTAGAGTTCCCTTGGTAGGTGTGATCAGCAATAGATGTTTTTAAGGAGCACATGCTCTTTTTAATATGACTTCAACCTTTATAGTTTCATAGTTGGTAGGGTCGGAAGGGACCTGAGGAGATCATCTAGTCCGACCCCCTGCTGTGGCAGGAAAGAGTACTGGGGTCAAATGACCCCAGCAAGGTGTTCGTCTAGCCTCCTTTTAAAGACCCCCAGGGTAGGAGCCAGCACCACTTCTCTTGGAAGTTGGTTCCAGGTCCTAGCCACCCTGACAGTGAAATAGCACCTCCTAATGTCTAGCCTGAAACTACCCTCCGCTAGCTTGTGTCTGTTGTTTCTTGTAACTCCTGGGATTGCTTGGGGGGAACAGGGACTCTCCCAATGCCTGCTGGTCCCCCTTGACTAGTCCCCCCTCAGCCTTCTCTTTTGGAGGCTGAACAGGTTCAGGTCCCTCAGCCTCTCCTCATAGGGCCTGCCGTGCTGCCCCCTGATCATGCGGGTGGCCCTCCTCTGGACCCTCTCCACATCCCTCCTGAAGTGCGGCGCCCAGAACTGGACGCAGAACTCTAGCTGCGGCCTGACCAGTGCTGCATAGAGGGGGAGGATCACCTCCTTGGACCTGCTTGAGATGCATCTGTGGATGTACGACAGGGTATGGTTGGCCTTCCTGACCGTGTCCCCACACTGTCGGCCCATGTTCATTGAGGCATCAGTGATGACTCCGAGATCCTTTTCTGTCTCAACACTGGCGAGAAGGGAGGTAAAATTCACCTTAAGTTGACTGAAGTAAATACACTTGAAATTTTAAAAAATTTTTAGCTATCTTAACTAGCGGTTCATTGATAAAGATTTTTTTTTGGCTCATACCAATAGCCAATTATTAACCAGCCATATTGGCCGATACTGATCCAATAGTCAATGTGCAGCCTGGCTGTTAAGCCTGTGCTGGAGGGGGGAGGGGGAGGAGCAGGCAGATTGACGCCCCCACGATGAGGGAGGAAGTGGGGCTGGGGCAGGCATTGCCCAGCTGGGGCAGGGCAGGGCATGGGGTGGAGCTGCAGGCAGCTTTTCCGGGGGAGGGAGCGGCTCCCCAAAACTGTGCACTGTTTGGGGTGGCATGGGGGGCATGTGCCCCCTGCATTTGTGGGCTGGGCGAGGGCAGGCTGCGAGGTCGGGGCCAAGGGCTTCGCTGGCCACTTCCCAGCAGGAGTGCTGGGCCAGGGCTGCGCTCAGGGCAGGCGAGGGTGGGAGTGGGGGCGGGATGGGCTCAGCTGCACAGGGCGGGCAGCAGCACTGGAAGAGGTGGCATTGGGGCCACGGAGCTATGGCCACCCCAAAGTTCTCCGTCGCCACCCCTTCCGCCACCACTGCTGCCCACCTTGCGCAACTGAGCCTGCCCTGAGTACAGCTCTGGCTCAGCCTCCTGCTGGGAAGAGGTCAGAGCAGCCCCTGGCCCTGAGCCTGCAGCGGGCAGCCCACCCTCACCTTGTACACAAATCTGTGGGGCACAGGCCCCACATGCTTCCCCCAGGGGTGCATGCAGCAGCAGGGAGCTGCCCCCCAGTCCCCCCAGCAAGCTGCCCATGGCCCTGCCCTGTGCCCCACCATGCCCAAGCCCCACTCCCTCCCTCACTGTGGGGGCCTCAGTCTGTCCCCCCCCGACACATGCACCCCTTTTCCCCCTACAGACTTACAAGCCGGATGCTGCTCTCCACGCTACCCGGCTGCATTCCTGGCCATGTGCAGACTGCAGCTGTGCACACGCACACAGCATTTATCGGTGACATTATCAGATACACGGACCAAAAAAGCTGGTGTAGCCAATTGCCAGTAATGTAAATTTTCCTTTTATCGGTGCCGATTTGATATGGACTGATATATTGGTGCACCTCTAATCTTAATGTATCCTAGGTGAAATTGTGCCTGTGTGCATCATCAGTTAAACTTGTTTTCTTTGCCTTTACTGTTGATCTGCACAAATACTGTTTTTCTCTGTTTATGAATCCAAAATTGTCTTATTTGAAAAAAACCCCAAATTCTCTCATTAAATACTCAAAATCCACGTTTCTTTCACAATTAATATGAAACAGCACTCTGTGTGTGTGTGTGTGTGTGTTGAAAACAATGTTTCATTGATATATTTACAGTTTTAAAGCAATTTGGAAGCCCACCAATGCCTCAGTTGTTATTATAATAAAATACATTCTAAATACCTATATATTAGGGCTTTTGATTTTGGTTTTTTTATCATGGAAAATCAGAGCTCCACTGCCAGGACATGGGTCCAACTGAGGCTATCCCGTCTCCATCCTGCCCCGAGCAGCCCCGATATGCCAGTGCCCTGCCCATTCTGTTGCCCCTCACTCCCAAGCCACAGCACCCCCCTTCCCCCCCCCCCCCGACCTGCTGGTGACCCTCACTCCCGACCTGCAGCCCCCTGGTCCTGCCGGTATCCTTCACTCCCGATCCACTGCCCTCAGCCCCCCAGGATGTGAATAAAGGAAGGGATATGTGGGGAATAGGATGGGTGTGGTGAAAAGGGTTGCGAGCACAGGAAACGTGGTGGGGTGGGGGAGCACAGGTGATGTGTGAGGGGGGGTGGGAGGGGCATGTGCCTCCTCCAGATTTTTGTGCCCACAGCTGCCAGGACCAGCTTCAGGCACAAGCTGCCTCCATGGCCCAGTGGGCATGACTGGGTATAGGAGGGAGTGCTGTACTGTGCTGCCATAGCCACCATGATGAAGCATGACAGTGTGAAGTTGTGCACCCTGCTGCTGCCAGGTGGGCAGAGGATGGCTCACCCTGGTGACGCGGCACTCCCTCCTGTGCCGGGTCCTGCCCACTGGACTATGGAGGCAGTTCCTGCCCAGAGCTGGTCCAGTCAGGCTGCAGCCCTGTACCCTGCTGTGGGTGCAGAAATCTGGGGGCACATATCCCTCCCCATGCACTGCCTATATCCCGCCCCTCCCCCCCCCCATGTTGGGTAAGCCCTTCCCCCCAAAAAACTTATCTAGAGGGAGCCGCTCTCCCTGGCTGCCACATGCCTCTGCACATACGTGTGGCACCCCCTGCCCCCCGTGTCCTAGCCCTTTGCAGGCTGGAGCTCAGCCAGCCTGCAAGAGGAAACCTGCAGTTTCCCAGGTTTTTGTCCTTTAAAGGAGAAAATCCATATTTTTTCCACAGTAAATGGAAAACTTGGATCCCAGTGATCTGAAATACTAAACCTGAAGTATTTTCTCGTAACAGAATTTCCTAAGAGCCGTCGCAGTACAGTAATAGAAAGCTACAGTCCTTTCCAGTCCCAAGCCCTTGAATCTTGGCAGTTGATTCCAGTGTCCCTGAGAAATACCTATTGTAGTGCCGAATCCCTACACATCTTCCCTGGCATCTCGTTCAAGGGCCCAAGTCCTTTTATTAAAGTTGTTAACATTTATCCTAAATTGCCCTGTTGCATCTTCAGCTCATTATGTCTTGTTCTGTCTTGTTGACTAATGAGAATATTTGAACCCTGTCCCCTTCAGACGGTTCTTTTATATATTTGTAGACAGTTTTCCTGTCTCGCCTCAGTCATCTTTTTCTCTAGATTAAACAGCCTGGTTCTTTTAACTTTCTCTTGTAGGTCTTGGTTTCAAAATTTTTAATCATTTTTAATGTTTCCTCTGAACAATTTGTCATCGTCTCTTTTCAATGTGCTGCCCCCCAGGCCAATTGCTGTTCCAATTGAAAGGGTAACCAAAACCAAGTAGAGCAGAATCATTAGCTTTTTTGCATGCAAACGGATACATTCATTTTAACAGCTCAAAGGATTGTGTAGGGCAGTGGTTTTATAAGTGGTATGTTTTATCTCAGCTTATATTTTCTCTGAATAGTTGCTTTTCTTTATTCTTTAACATTAGGAAAAGACAAAATTATATTTGTGACCAAAGAAGACCATGCAACACCAAGCAACGCTGAGCTAGTTGCAGATGACCCCAATGACCCCTATGAAGACCAAGGTCAGTATTTTTTGACATATTGCTGGGGGGAGGAGGAATATTTGTTTTTATGTTTAATAGTCTAATAGATACCATCTCCATTCAAGTTGATAGAACAAGAGCACATCCTCAATTAATCCTTAAAACCTCAGTCAGTACCACTGGAAATTGGACTTCATATAACTCAGGTGTCATCTTCATGTACTTGCCCTTTGATGAAGTCCTAGGCTTTGTCCAGCTTCGTATTGTAAGCTAACTTAAAAACCAAGGACTTCTAGACCTGTCTGTGATACCAGTTAGAGGAGGGGTTAATGTTGCTGAACCCCATAGAGGATGAGAGTAAATCTCTAACTTTATGTACTGCAAGCTCCCTAATGATCTTGATTTTTACCTACAGCAGTCCAACACTGCTGTAAAACTCTGTAAGCCATTGTCATGTGTGCTGTGCGTTGCACTTGTAGTCCAGGCTCCCCCTTCTCCCCCCACCTTTATTCTCCGTGTTAACATGGTCAAGCCTTGAGTCACAGAAATCCTTAGGTTTTGTGTCTGTGTTTTGTTTTTTTGACTCCTATATAGTCACTCCTAATACCAGTGTCTGGCATTTTTAAAAGTCTAAGGAAGGTAATGGGAGTTGGCTACCTAACGTTTTAATAAGGATTGGGACTCTGCTTTGCTGCCCCTAAACCTTGCATAGTGCTAGCTTCACAGAGATACAGTTCTCAGCCACACCTACTGATTTGAGAGACAAGGCGCTTCAATTTGGGATTTAAGTTTGCCACATTATCATGCAGTACTGATGCTAAACAGTTTAGATGAATGATTGCATGACTTTTCTGTTTTAATATTCCTACTTATTATATTTTATGAGGCAGAATAGTTTGGTATTAAGCCTTATAAAAGTTCTGGTTGCCTAGCACAATTTTTTTTAAATGGGTAAATTAAAGCATCCTAGTTCATCATCAGGGTAAAGGCTAAGTGGGTAGATTTTTTTTGCCTATGTTAATGAATTCTCATTAAGATTTTTAAGACTAAATGAGGAATTTATTAGCTCAGTTCTGTATTCACCAAACCTATAAGTCAGTATTTTCAAATGTGAGTGCCTGAAGTTAGGCTACTAAATAAAAATTACTTTTTTTTTGTTTTTAGAGGTTCTGGTAACTTGCAACTCTTACTGACATTAATTAGAGTTTAGGATGATCTGCAGCTCTGAAAACTGTGTGACATTTTTAGGTGCTTCCCTTCAGGAATTCCTGTTTAAAACTTGGCTTTAGTATCTACTTCAGTTTGCAAAACTTTGGTGATTTTGAACTAGGTCACTTCTGCTTTCTCTCCTGAACATTTGTTAAAGGTCAGGTTATTGGTTAAAATGTAACTGGCTTCTTAATCTCTAGGGGGCAGTATTCATGCGTCATTTAACACCCAGAAAAGTACATTGGGGTATTAACAGATTTGCAGTGTGTGGTCTTATTTGAACTATATCTTTTCTTAAATGAGTTTTTGTTTTTATATGTGGTTTTATATTAAAATGAGCTTGCACTAGCTGTTTGCATCAGATTCAGAGCCTGATTACAGCAGCATGCAGAATCAGCAGATGTATCAGAACACACACTTCTCTGGACAGCATCACGTCCTCTAGGTTTTGCAGTGACCTGAATAACAGTGAAGAAGGATTTAAAAGAAAATCCTTTAATTTTAGTTGCCTGTGTTTGTTAGCTGTAATGAATCTTTTCATAGCACAGTAATTTTTCAGATCCATAGCTTCTCCAAGCTTCATTTGATTTCCTAAGATACTTTTGAAGTTTAGGGCAGTATGGTATGAGGTTGTCTGTATAGCTGAGTTTTAGGCCAGGACTCTGTTCACAGTCCTGTCTCTCCCCTGCCCTTTAAGGCTGTTAAAATCCTAGAAATGAAGCAGTGTATTATTCTGAGCCATTTCCTGATAATATGAAAGCATTTGTGTGCAAGAAAGAGCATGAGGTTTAAATGTCTGAAATTATTTGCCCCAAGAAGTTGCTAACATTGGTACAGTATCTACTAACACAAGGCAGTAGTATTAATTAAGGGCTAGGGTAAGACAGTCCATGGGAAATTCTTATGAAAATTAGGTTGACTGAACATAAACAGCTTCACTGTAGTTAGCAGTTAGAAATGTATCCTTAGACTCTATTTGCTAATGCTCCTCAGCTATTTTAATTAAAATAAAAGTTTTGCTAGCCTTTCCAATATTTGTTACTGATTGACTTGATGGTATTGGATGTTAAGCTTATCCCCTTTCTGAGATGAAAAGAATCAGTCTGGTTCCACCCCTCAAACTTCCTGGTGTCTATGTTTTATTGCAGAAAAGATAAGCAAAATCTAAAGTTTGGTATCTCTCAGTTCTTTTACCCTTCGTATTTTCAGGCAGAACATTACTAGCTAAGAGCCAGTGCTCAGACTGCATATTTGGTGAGAACAGTCTGTGCATTCGGATTTGTCAGCATCCTCACTGTGAGTGATGCATCAGCTGCTAAATGCTTCAAATAGAGACCTCTGCTGGCTGTGAAATATTCATATAGAATTATTTTTTCAGTTTGTGTGCATCTGTAACTTCCTGACTATAGGTAGAAGTATAGAGAATAGAATCTACAGATTATTTTAATAAAAAAGTTCATATGTAATGCAGGCACTTTATCAGCATTTATCAGTTGTTTTTTAAACTTTGTTTAATATGAGTAACCTGTTTAATGTAAACTTTCCCTTAGAAAACTTTCCCTTAGAAAACTAAGAGCAGGAATCAGGTCTTCCAAATCTTATAAAAGCAGCTTTTTTTCTAATATATAGTAGTAATAGTCTTTGTATAGTCATTTTGATTAGATGATGGAGAGCCTGACTTTCTCTGGTATCTGGGCTCTTTCTTTTCCTCTGCAAAACTAGAGGCTGTCCCTTAAAATAAAAGGAATAAAGGTAGCATTGCAGAATGCTACATCTGGAGAACGTGTATGTCTCTGGAGATCTTATAATACATTTCACAGTTCAATGCATGGTAAGTCACCTTGTGTAATATATAACTGAACAAAGCTGACTGCTGGGACTGTTGCTTACATTGGCAAATTTGTATATTCATACTGGCTTGGGTTATGTAAGCTTGCTTCGAGTCTTAGAAATTTTTCATTCTAATTATACAGACGGTCTTGGAACGTGTCTAGTTTTCAGCTCTAGGAATCATCTTATACCTTTACCAAAAGGAACTTTTCTAGTGATGGAACATGGATGTATAGGTGATGTACTAGTTAGCAGTCATTTCCCTGCAACTGAGCGTTGTTGGTATTTCAGGTAATATTAAAAAATTATAGTCCAGTAAGCAAATCAGTTAGTTATATTGGCAGTGCCAGATAAACAAGGGAAGAAAAGGATGTCTGTCTTGGCTTTAGTGTGGCTCAGAGCAGTCATGCAAGGAATTGGAATGTGAATAATGAACATAGTTCTCTTAGGACCTATATGGAGGGGTTGGTTTGTGATTCTTCTCTGCCAGTGGTCTTATCGGTTCCATGAAGGGGGTCAGTATTTTGCAGTGTTTCCTTTTCCAATTGGGTGGCACAAGTTAAATTTCAAGGCAGCCAAGAGAAAGTCTCTTTGAAGGGCCAGAGCTTATGTTTAAGTGTGAAAGGGTTATGGCAAGGGTGAAAGACAGGTATCTTCTCTGCAGTACAGTAATTCCAACACTTTAGGCCACCAGTTGGGTATCAGCGTTATATTTATAAGCTCGATTTGACTTGTTGTGTAGTGAGAGGTGTGAAGGGTGGAAAAAGGAGGCCAGATGGGTTGGAGAAAACTTTGCCAAGCAAAAGAGACCTTATTTCTATTAAAGGTGTATATGATCCAACATTAAGATTGCTTTTGCATTAAATACCATGTTAAGCTTTTCTTAACAGGCTGTCTCACTTAAAAGGTTCTCACTTCAGTCATCGCAAGCTATAACACAGTCAATCAAAACAGAGAGACAATTCACTTATTACAGATTACTTCTGCATCTAAGGGGAGGGCAATTTGTGGGCAGAGAAGGATGTACAGGCAGAAGCTCTGGTTCCTTGTGTGGTTTGTATTTAAAAGAAAATTGAAAAAGGCATGCCATTCATGAAGTAACATACAGGCTATTTTAATTTAGCTTCTGCTTAAAGTAGCGGACTTAGGTTTCCAGTGTTCAGCTGCTATATAATAACTCTCAGTAAGAAGCCCTTTGATCTTTTTGCTATGTTATATAAAGAGTTTTCACACATGTGAGGAAGAATGTTGTATAAATGTGCCATTATCTGTATCAAGTCTTTATACAATTTAAACTTTTTAAATTTATTTGAAATACGATTGTTTTGGGGCCCTTCTTGATCCTTGGCATTAAAATGAAGTTTAATTATTTTTTCAGGATAGCCTTTACATAATAAGGGAATTTAAGTCATTAATTGATTAGTTTATTTAGCAAAACCTTAATTATTGCACTTCACTGTGAGGCGAGGGGGGTGTGGGAATATAGCTACATTAATTTTCCTCTCCTTTCTGTGCTGTCAGTTGTGAGGCTTCAGTTTGTGTTGTCAAAATGAGAGAATCTAGAGATCGCTTTCCAATCTAGATGTAGTAAAGCAAATACAATAGGCAAAGCTGCCAGATGATTCAACACTAATTGGGTTGATAAACAAGGGAGGACGGATCTAAATTATTGCATTAGGTATCACAAAGGCTGTACTTACAGTGGGATTCTTTATTTCTTTAAGCCCCTTTTCCATTGGTGGCTCGGACAGAGCAAGCAAGTTAAGGAGCCATTCATCCAGTTTGGAATTACAAACATGGACAGATACTCTGCCTATTTAAAGCATTACTTCTTGTTTACACAGTGCGAACAGATGGACTTCAGGAACTTGGAAATTCTTTAGGGTGGTTTAATCCTCAGTGAGAAATGGGTCCTATCACTTGTGATGTATATAAAAACATATTGACTATATGTAATGGATTTGCATAATGTTGTGCATGCAATATAACTTGTTAGTGTTCTGAAAACAAATTGGTTATAAAAAATCATGGATAAATTTAGGCTGGAAGGAAGAAACAGCCTGCCAGTAGGAGTCATGGATTTAAAAAAAACAACCCGTCTTTTCTACTACTACTTAATCTGAAGCTTGATAAATTTACCAGTTTATATAACTCACCAGTCTAGGCCCTTTATTTGTCATGATGCATATTGCAAGTGACTTCAAAGTATAATATCAAATATAGCTTGCTTGGAAGGATTCCTGGGGTGCACCTGAAAAAAAAAATTCAAAACACAGAGTAGTTCAGAGATTTTAAAAAGAGCACTCTACTTACTTGCATTGTTTCACCTGATAGACTAGGTAACCCAGGAGCTGTCTTTGAGTCCCTCATTTCATACAGTTCTAGCTGCTGGTATATAGGGGTGCATCGATAGAGATTTTTGGGGCTGATACTGATAGCTGATTTTTAAGGATGCATATCAGCTAATACTGATCCGATTTCCGATATGCAGCCCGGCAGCTTGAAGAGCTGTGTCCAGCTGGTAAGTCTGTTGTAGTGGAAGGGGTGGGGGAAGGGAGGGGTGTGGGGGGGGCAGATCAAGGCTCGTGCAGTGAGAGAGGGAGTGTGGCGGGGCTGGGGCAGGCACTGCCCAGGTGGGGCGTGGGGTGGAGCCGCGGAGAGTGGGGGGTGTCTCCCACCGCTGCCCAGACCCCAGGAGGGCATGGGGGGGCACGTGTCCCCCAGATCTGCATGGGGTAGGGCGGCTGATTCTGGGGCTGGTGGTGGGCTCTTCCTGGCAGGGGCTGGGCTGCGCGAGGGGCAGGCAGTGGCAGTGCTGGGAGTGGGACTACAGCGGAGTGCTGTAGCCACCCCAAAATTCGCCGTAGCCTTCCCTAACCTCCCTCCCTGTGCTGCTGCCACCCACCCTGAGCGCAGCCCGGCCTGGCTCCTGCTGTGAAGAGCCCGACACTGACTCCAGCCTGCAGCGGCAGCTGCCCTGCCCTGTGCGGATCCAGGGGGCATGCCCCCCACCCATGTCCTCTTGGGGTATGCGCAGCAGTGGGAGCCGCCCCTCCCCCCCTGGGCCCTCTGGACAAGCCGCGGCTCCATCCTGCGCCCCGCCCTGCCCTGCCCTGCCCTGCCCTGGCTGGGCAGTCCCTGCTCCAGCCTCACTCATTCCCTAATCGCGGGGGCCTCGACCTACCTTCCCCCCACGCCCCTTCCCTTTCCCCTCTCCTTTCACCACAACAGACTTACCAGCTGGACACAGCTCTTCAAGCTGCCAAGCTATGCTCCTGGTCCCATGCATGCTGCAGCTGCATACACGCACGAGGCATTTATTGGCCACATTATCAGCCTCATCAGGCAAAAAAGGCCAATTTCTGATCTAGTCATTTTCTTTATATTGTTGCCAATCCAATATCAGACTGATGTATTGGTGCACCTCTACTGGTATATCTTATTACTTTAAATGCACACTTATCTATACCTCAGCTCCACTGGAGAAAAAAAAATGTTTTTCATTCTATCCTCCAAGACAAGGTTTCTGTATTGGAAGCTTGTTCCTTCTATGAGGAAAGATCACCACCAATTTGACAATTAAGAACAATAGATGTGTTCCAAAGGTTTGTATGTGGGAAGTCCTGTTTTATGGTCATGTTTGGAACTTAAAACTAACAACTTCTGCTTTGGTAGTGCTCAGCCTTTCGGCCCCACAGGGCTGGTCTGCTGGCTGGATTAGGTCCTACCTCCCAGGGTCGGGCCCTGCTCTGCCTTCGCCTGGTCCCGTATGCTTGGATTAGGCTCTGGTGCTTTGCTGCCCCTGCACACGGGAAGTGATCCCTAGCATCCTGTACCACACAACATGCTGAAATCAGCACCCCCTCCCCACTGCATGTCTGACCTAGCATACAGGACTGGGCTACCAGGCCCATGCGGCTCCCCATAGATGCCAGAAACTTAGCAGTAGGGGAACAGCAATTAACACTGCCACTGCGCCCCTGATGCCAGGCTTTTAGACCCACAGGGAGCCTGCAGGCTGGATGATACAGCTCCGGGAGCCAGATCTTTGGGGTTGATTACCCCTGGTTTAAGAGAATTATTCAGCAAGGAATTGCAGTGCCATAGTGCCCTCATCCTAGTATTTCAAAACTTTTCCTGTGTTGGTTTTAAGTGTTAGAAAAATGTCTGTTAAAATGCCTGGTTGATGTTCGATAGTCTCCCTCGGTGACTTAGAATCTAGTTTGCTCAATTTACGAAGCAAAGGCATATTTCTAATACACTGCAGGTGAACTTTTTGCACTTTGTTTCATGTTATCCCTAGTAATAAAGAGCCTGAAATTGGCCATCCATATCCTTGTCTCGGTACCTCTTGTTTTTTCTCTCGGGAGCCTGCCAAGTTATGCCAGAATTCCCACGATGCACTCCACTAGTTACATTTTGCCAATAAAATACGGTCACAAATGGGTCTTGTAGACTCTTATAAAACTCATGTTGTTCAGTTGAGTTTGGTATTTGAGTCTGGACAGAAGTTCTTCAAATGTAAATGATATTAACGGCAGTTCTTCAACTTGCTGTGAGGCATAGTGTTGTAATGCAGATGGTCATAGCTCAGTGCTTTTTACACCCACTTTGCTTCATCCTCTAATACCCTTTTTTCATCATCTGGTTTGATTAAGTTAAACTGAGTTTTGGAAATTCATGAGATTCTTGAGGGGAAAAGTGTGACTATAAAAAGTGAGCTTTCACTCAACAGTTGGCTTTTCTTGTTCATGCTTTCTGTTTTCTTGCTTAAATGAATTGGAGGCACCAAGCAATGACATTCTTCAGTAGGCTGCTGTCCTATGGCAATAGAAGTTCATAATACTCAGCTAAACAGCCATTTTCATCCTGGAAGCTTGAACTGATACTAGTTGGAAAGTAGCACTTTGATGTGCCCTCATGATTATAGGGCATAGGAGACACCAAGCATGATCCAAAGCCCATGCAGACAGTAGGAACGTTTCAGTTGAACTTAAATTGGATCAGACCAATTTAGAGTCTCATAACGACTTTCATGCTGGAAATCAGCATTGACGGCATTTGATCTACTCCATGGTTGCTAGTCATCCCATAACTACTTAGAACAGCTGCTTTCAAAAGGAAAGGGCTTCTACTGCAGTGATACACATCCAGTGTCCAGCACTGCATGGAACAGCAAACATATCACTGAAGGGCAAAGTGGGGAAAATTTCTAGCTGTTAAGAGGTGAGAGGAAGCCTATGCTAAACTAAGGAAAGCCAAAAGAAGCTATTCTAGATTGGCCCATGATTACTTTCATGTTGGAGATAGATTGAATAGGCCACCTTAGTATGCTGTGGATATCACACATGCAACAATTCAAACATAAGTTTTTACATATGAGAAAATATGAGGTAAATATGAGAAAATCATCCAAGGACTCCATCTGCTAAAGCTGTGTACCGTATTTGTGCCACCCCTGTCCCCGCAAGTTAAAGAGCTAAAACAATAGTGTACTATATGTTAGATTTAATAATACAAATTAGCTCCTTTTTTTTTTTTTAACAGAATTCTGTCACTTCCACTTCTTACCTTCCCTCTCTTTGTTGTCATACCCGGACAGGTTCCAGGTTTCTTTTCCGTATGATGATTTCATTGTTCATCTTCAGCTTCTGTACATTGCCTTCCCTCCTTCTCTCAGACTGAAATGGGCCATGCATATTAAACTAGGATCTCTTCCACAGTAATGAGTCAGGCAGGTCAGGGCTGAGGATCGCTAACTTACACTGTAGAGGCTGGTTTGCTCTGCCATCGTTCATGCTGTTTTGGTTTTGTGGTTATAATAGAGTCCAGTCTCTGATGCTGTGACCCAGCAACTTTGATGCAACTTTAAAACAAAATTACCTCTATGGAACACCTAATTTTTCTTCTGTCTCTTATGTTTGTTCAGGATTGATATTGCCTAATGGAGATATCAATTGGAATTGTCCATGCCTTGGTGGAATGGCTAGTGGCCCCTGTGGAGAGCAGTTCAAATCGGCCTTTTCCTGTTTCCACTACAGCACAGAAGAAATAAAAGGATCAGACTGTGTGGACCAGTTCCGTGCCATGCAGGAGTGCATGCAAAAGTTTCCAGACCTTTATCCCCAAGAAGATGATGATGAAGAGAAAGAAAAGCCAAGCAAAGATCTAGAAGCTGCTTCTACGGAAGCCACTGTAACCGAAGAAGAGAAGGGATCTAGCTAATGAAGATGCAAGGAGGCTAGTGTCTCCGCTCTCTGAATTTAGAGCCATGAACTTTTGCAAAGTGTCTGTCTTTGATTCTTCACGAAGCGTTTTACCATTAATGTTCTAAACACTGTATCCTATGAGTTAACTTATTACAGGAGAGGAGACCTCAGCCCTATGGTCTTAATAGTAAGCACTGCAGAAAGAACAAGTTGATGTATGTACCATGTAACGTGTTAGTGGACACCACCACTGCTTTAACAATACTTTTTTTTTTTCTCTCTAGTACTCAATTTGCCTCCAAATGTACAAAAAAATTCTTTAAACTGAGAATTTTTTTAGCCAGTATATCAGGTCTATATCCATTTCACTGTATTTTGATCAGTAGTTGCTCCTGTTTAATGTATTCTGTGCTGTTGATAGAAATTGCGTAAGTTGTTTTTCCTAACCTTCTCTGTTGGAGTGGTCCAGAATGCTGACATGATCTGTTTAGATTGTGCAAACTCTAATTTCTAATGGCACAATTAGATACCGGTTGCATTTACTACTGATCCCAGGTAAAGACTTTCTGAAAAAATGTTAAAATATTTGGCTTTTTTTTTATAATTTAATTATAGTTGCATTTTGAAAATGCTATTGAGTAACCTATGATTTAAGTTTCAAGTAAATGGGAAAAATAGTGATCACTGTGGTACTCGTTTCTTCTGAAAACACTGCTTTTCAGGTCCCTCTGTTACTGCTTGCTCCTCCTGTATGGTTACGTTCTGACATATATAGTTTTGACAATAAACTTGAAATGTTACCCAGAGTAACAGTCTCAGAGCAGATACTGTGACTTGTGCATATTAAACAATGACAATCTTTTTACCTTGATTAAAAGCTCATTTCTCTCTCTTCTTGGTACCTCTCCTTGCTTGGTGTGAGGCACATGGCATTCTCTTGCATTGTAAAGAGATTGTGAACTCATCTGAAATGCCTGTTCAGTAGGTATAAATGAACTACTTTCAGCTACTATGTACAGGATTTATTCCTATCCATCTTTAGGAGCCATGAACAAAGTAAAGCACCACCAGA
Organism: Alligator mississippiensis; assembly: GCF_030867095.1. Lineage (NCBI taxonomy): Eukaryota > Metazoa > Chordata > Crocodylia > Alligatoridae > Alligator > Alligator mississippiensis. The sequence continues at coordinate 16,939,300 of NC_081835.1, forward strand.
GCTGAGAGTGGGTAAATACAGGCACCAAAATTCCTTAGCATGATTATGGATTATGGGATTACTGCTTGCAGGCAAGGAGGATGTTACATTAGAGTTCTTTCTATTAACAAAAACCTCGCCCTCACTGTCATTGTAACATGCTTCGTGACTGGTATGTTACCGTGGTGTAAGTAATTGTCCATTATTGCTTGGTTTTTAGCATATTAGCCAGATGTTTCTAAAATATAGCAAAGTAAAATTATGGCATTATTAATTTACCCTAGAGCAGTGGTCTCCAACCTTTTTAAGCAGGAGATCACCATTGGCATTTAAAAGCAACCCTAGATCTACCATGTGTTGTTGCCATCCCCCTCTGCTCATCAAGAAAATCTGTGGGAAGGGAAGTGGGCAGATCTAGGCAGAAAGAGAAAAAATTATTTGGGGGTGCGCCTCCCCAACAGGTAAGTCCAACCTGGCCGGGGCCCCACTCAACTTACCCGTGCTCCTGCTTCTGCGGCACTCTCCCTCATCACGGGGGCCTCAACCTAGCCCTTGCAACCTAGCCCTTGCCTGTTCCCTCCCCCATGGACTGACCTGCTGGGCTGGGATGGGCAAGTGCATGCATGTATGCGGGCACTCAGCCCCCCCACCCCAGCCTCGGATTGACTCCAAGAGGCTCCGAGATCTACCGGTGGATCTCAATCCACTGGTTGGTGACCACTGCCCTAGAGTGTGCAACAATATTTATCTTCTTACCTTTCTTGGCATCCACAGGCTTTTGTCTCCACCATTCAACGTTGCCAGTGCTCTGTAGTCATACTTTGGCATATTGTTGTATGCTTATTAAGTTATTTAAATCTGAAGGAACCCACTTCTGTTCTTTTCTGTTGACATTTAAGCTCTTTGAATTTTAGTCCAGTGATTGGATCTTCGTGGAAAAGTGGGGAAGGAGATGGAATTAAGTAACTGGCACTAGCTCAATTCTAGGGGGATGGTGGCAGGTACTCAGAACAGACTTTACATTTTCAAAGAAGCAAAGTGTGACAAAGCCTCTCAGTCTTTGCATGAAGCAGTGAACAAAGCAAATGCCAAGTTAACAACCTGAGTAAGCGGGCACAAAAGCGACAGCGCGATAAAACCTTGGCGCCTAGGCAGTTGGGCCAGGGAAATAATCTCAGGCCATCAGATAAATGCTGGGCACTAATATATGTATATATAATAGGAGACACACACACACCTCTGCATTTACCTGAATCATTGTCTTTTTTGGGTGGAAACCCAACTTAATGTCTGTCAAAGGAAGAAACAGGGTGAAGGAGATCTCTGTTCTAAGAACTGCTTGCCTGTTGTGCTTTTCTTCTGTGCTTTTCTTTCCCACGCTGCCTTGTTTTGAAGCTTTAGGATTTATTATCTGAGAGTGTTTTTTGACATCTGTGTACTGACTAGAATGCAAGAGGGCTAGTCATGTATTTATGCAAGACCTGAATCTGTACTTAAGTCTTTCAACGGCATAGTCCATACTGGGAAAAATCACTATTTACTAATGGCAGTACCTCCTTTTTTCTGTCCAAATGCAGGAAATAAAGAGTCCTGTCCAAAGAGCTTACATTGTTTTTCATTTTTCTTATTTTTGTTGAGTTTTCTTACTCAAAATGACACACTCAAAATAAAATATCCATATAAGACCAGATTGGTACTCTATACTAAAGTATATTGCTACCTGTGCTATAACCTGAACACAGTATTTTTGCTTCTCTGTCCCAGATTCTTTTCTTGAATAGCTTCCCATGTTTTACCACAGAAATAATTACAATACCCTGATGAAGGAAAGAGGTTCCTTTACCTACAACATATAGTTCATTCACTGTTTGTTTATTTGTGGAAAGAATTGCTGGTGTGTTTAGTGCCTTAAGAGCCCCAGTCTGAAACCAGGAGTCCAAGTAGATGCTGTACAAATACAAAATGTTTGATGTAAATAAAGCAGCTTTCATAATTTTTTACATAATAAATATTATAATTTTTATATATGCATAAAAAATAATCGCATGCTCTTTCTTTCTCATGAAAGGATGTCTAGAAAGTCAACTACATCATGAGTATTTTATAAAACTGGAATTCTGGGGTTGCAGGAGCTGATGCACTCATTAAGAGATACCAGCTGCTAGAAACTAGAACTAGAAACCATTTCATCCTTCTCAATTTTCTGTTAGGGCCTCATAATTGAGACATCTATTTCTTTCAAATTCCTCATACTCTGAAGTGATTTTTAAAGTAGAATTGTTAAGTGATACTTTTACGCCTCTGACTTATAGATCAGTTGAACTCCATTTTTCTGTTTCTGCCAGCTGTGTAAACTGCACTTGAAATCTGAGAGTTGAGCTGTGTTCCTCCTGCCTCATGCATTATCAAAAGCTTGTTAAAAAATGGTCTTAATTTGTTAGATTGTTTTACAAGCCAGAATAAAGAATCCAGTTCATTCTGTCTTCCACTTAAATCCTTACAGCGCACTTATCATCATGGTATGTGGACTCTGCCATGCCAACAGAAATAGGACTCAATAAAAACTTGTGTTTGGGTTTCAAACCCCTTATCACCTCCATGGTATATTTTGCACTCTGATGAAATGACGCACCCCTCCCTTCTGCGTGTTGGGGTTGGGGCTAGGCCATGCCCCCTTCTTTATGACTGGATGGGATGGGGCCCTGCCACATCCACCCTGGGCACCAGATTGGGACCACCTGTTGGATCTAGCCCACAGATGGACTGGGCACTGCCCATCTGACCCGCTGGGCAAAAAGATTGGGCACTAAAAGTACTCTGTACTTTAACTGCATGTCAGAGATTTCAAATGGAGTATCATTAAATAAACTTTGCTAGAAATATGACCCCCCATGTGGTTCCTAATCTTAGTCTCTTTTTTTTCTCTCTCCTCCCTCTGCTTCCCTAATTACCCAGCAAAGTCTGTAAAGACATGCAGGTCTTGCTCAGGTTCAGGACCATCCTCTCTGAGCATTGGCATGTTCAGGTTGGAAACAAAAACCTACATTTTGTTCCGAAAGGTGGCTATTAGATACAGATGCAGCTAAGACTCCCTGATTTAAATACATCATCATATCATAACCATTAGAGAATTAGGGAAGGAGATTGGTTGCCTCAATAATCTGGAGCCATTCACTCTGGTCCTGCTAGACCTTTTTTCCTTTAAAATGTCTCTAGAGTTCAGCTGCCATTTCAGTCCTGGCACCTAGCAAAGCAATGATGGGGACTGCTCGTGTAGAGTCAGCCAGCTCCTGCCCTGTTCTGAATAGGACTAGGCAACACATTGCACTAAACACCAGCAGCCTGTCACACTAGTGTTTCCACTGACAAGACCAGAGTTGGAGCTGAAGTTATGCTAACAGTGGGAAGTTTCGAGAAGGAGCCTCATGTAAGTACAAGAGATGAAGCTGAATAGAGCAAAACCGCAATGCTTTGAAATCCTCTTTGGCACCTTAACATGTAGCTCATCCAAAATGTGTACCAGCGGTATGCCATCTTTGGAGGAAAATGATTATAAGCAGCTCAGCCAGATTTTAAGTCCACCTCCATTTGAGTGATTTTTAATGTATAGAGAGTATAAGGTATTAGATCTATGGAGCAGCAGGCTGAGATCTTCCTTTGGCTGATTCCACAGTGATCTCTCTCCTGCTCTGAGCTATTTTTTTACAGCTATTTAGAATAAGACTGCTTGGAAATCGGGTGCTTCTAGATGTATTTATGGTTGATGCTTAGAATAAAGCAGGGGTATAGCAAGCCCTTTAAATGCCTGGGAAAGGTGGGAGTAGGAGTGAATTATACTGACCAGTGCATGGAGAGTGGGGGAGTTAGGCAGAAATCAGGTTCTCTGGAGCTGCTTCATGTGCCCCATTTGCTTCCTTCCGCTCCCCAGGCGTAGGTCTGTGCTTCCCATGACAAAGTGTCCCCTGGAGATAGTGTAATTTCACCCCACTGTCCCCCCCAGATACACTACAGGGCAAAGGGCTGGACAGTGCAGAGCTACCGCTGCTGTGAGAAGGACTCCTGAAGGGAGGGGGTCATACTAGTGCCCTCTCTAACTTAGCACCAGGGGCTGGTGCCCTGCTCATCCCCCATCCCAGTTACATTACTGGAATAGAGAGAGGAGCACCCACCTTTCTTCATGTGAATATTATTGTATTGTTGGAAGTTATGGGGCAGGGGGGAGTATAGCATCTTTCTGGAATACTGTGAAGTAAGCACATAGGAAGCATGGTTGTTGGTTTCTTTTTTCACTAGGAGGCTTTTAAATGTTCCCGCTGCTGTTTATACGTTGCACACCAGTAAAAGGCTGCGGCGGGTGCTTCTTGCACCATCGCAGAAGCATTTAGCCAACAACAGTTTAAGTTGGAGCAGCCCTTTCCTGCGTTCTGAGCCATGGAAGAAGCCCGTGCAGCCCATTGAAATGCTTGGAATGTTGCTTTATTTCCTGTCATTTGCTGATTTAATTGAAATCGTTAATAAAGGGCCTTTTGTCCTGTTAGTTGTGGTGAGTGCAGTGTTGTGGCTTTTTTTTTTTTTAATCTTTTTGCTATTCAAAGAAAATAAACTTGGAGTTGGCAGCGTTCCACAAGTGGTGTCAAGGGGGAAACGTGTGGTGGTGGCGGCCTGTTGGAGAACCGTCAGCATCTTCTTTCTGTTATTAACTTTATTTTCCTCTAGAATTGGCTTTCCTTTTTTCCTTTCTTTTTTTTTCTTCCTGGCATGAATTCCATACTCTTAACATAAACCCTGCTCAGAAGCAGCACATAAAGAGAGCAAAGGGAGAGCAGTCTCTAAAGAGTAAATGTGCAAAAAAGAAAAGTATGTTACAGATCAGCTTTGATATATCAGCGAGCAGACAGATCATGAAGGCCCTGTCACAGCCAACACAAAGAGCACAGGAAGATTTGTAGTGACTGCACACTGCAGATTAACTCAGATCCCACAGCAGGGATGTGAAGGGAAAGTGGGCATAGGATTTGCTATGCCACATCTGATCATTGGTCCAGCAAGTTTGATATCCCAATTCTAAAGTGACAGACATCATTAGAAGGTGTGGGGGGAAAATAGCTCAGCTGATTCCCTTTGACCTTTGTAATATTGTTGCATGTGGAGGAAGATATTTATTCCTGCACTCCTCTGAGCATTTTACATCCCGAAACATAAGCATTATTATTATTGTAGCTGGCATAGTGACAAATATTGGTCAGAAATTGAAATGTCTTTGAGCTTTACTCTCATTTTAAAAAGTCATGTTACAAATATATCCAGCTGAGATGGGCTTGAGCTGTAATGTTCAGAGCCAGATCTGATGTTTCCACAAATTCAAGAATGAGAGTAGGAGGACTGGGTCCTCAATTTTTTTTTAAATAATGATGAATTTCTGTGTACTTCACCACATTAGTTTTGTAATTGCCATTCAACTAGCAAAGAAAGAAAGTAATCAATTTACACAGCTAATGTAAGGGACTACTGCAGTTAAACGGGTAGGTACCCTATAACACTATTCAGTTTAAAGTAGTATAGACAATACAGAACTCCTGTCAGAGATGCAGGCACAACTCCTACTGCTAAATTCTGCATTGGTAAAAATGTGGACTGTAGCTTAGAACTGAAAATTCACCTAATTGACACATCCTAATAATGCATGTCAATAAGTCATGGATTGAAGGCTCAGTGCTATTATTTATTACGTTAATAAATCTGCATGCAGAGTAAGCCACTCCGAGTTTGGAGGCGCAACCGTCTTAGTGGAACCACACAAAATGCTAAAGATTCATGGGTGCCCCAAAGAATTCCCACATCATTTGCACCAAGTTACAGGGCTGAATCTTTATGATGTGTTAATATATTCTTCTCAAAAAAGAAGTAATTATGTTTTTAAAAAATGGTCATTTTAAACCTTTGTAAGCTTTGGGCCTTTACAGTCAAGACTTCTCCTCCTCACTCTAAACACCTATTATTGTGCCTGGTGTCCTGCAAGATATCAAAGCCTAATAGAGTAATATTTGGAATGTAGTGAGGAAATTTGAGTTCTCAGTCCCACACACTTTGCACTTGGATCATAGGAAAGTAGTAACTGCAAGGGACCTCATGAGGTTATCTAATCCAGACCTCTGCTCAAGGCCAACTAAGCAATTCCAGCCAAGTGTCTGTCCAACCTGCTCTTGAAAAATTGCAGGGATGGAGCTTGTGCAACTACTCTAGGTAGCCTGTTCCAATGCTTGACCACCCACATAGTCAGAAAGTTCCTCCTAGTTGCCAACCTAAACTTACTCTGCTGCAGCTTGAAGCCATTGCTCCTAGTCCTGTTCCCTGTGGCCACAGAGAAAAGCCCATCTCTGTGCTTTCTATAATCACCCTTCAGGTATTTGAAGACTTATCAAATCCTCCCCTCAGTCTTCTCTTCTCCAAAATAAATAACCCTCGTTCTTTCAGCCTTTCCCAGTACATCTTGCTTTTCCAGGCTTCCAATCATTTTTGTTGCTCTCCATTGGACTCTTTCCAATATTTTCCAATCAGGAATGTTTGCAGTTTATTAACTTTAAAAGAATTAGTGCAAGTGTAGCGTAAGGACCGTGTAGTTTAAAATGCAAAGTGTAAATTTTAGACCACAGAGCAATACAAATGTCTTTGAGTATTTTTAATCGAAGTTTAAGTACAAAAAAGAAAATGTGCTACAACACGTAACAAATAACACAATAACTTTCCCAGGTCTGAGGGACTCTGGCGAGCATGTTGTGTGAATTATATAAACTCAAGGCAAGCTTACATCAAGCGGCATGGAAAAGTGATGAGCTCTGCAGATGGAGAACACTGCTGAGAAAACTTGTTCTTGAAGCAGTTCTAATACCGAGCCACTCTTGCAAGAGTGTTGTACATGATTCAGTTTCCTTCTGCCTGCTTCTTTCTAGCTGCTTGGTGTATCCGTGCGTATGAGTGGGAGCGTGAGCAATGATACGCAAGGTTGTGTTACACTGTCAGTAGGGTTCAGCACTCACAATGGCTATTTAATGAACTAACTTGATCCGTTAAAGGTCTCTACAAAGATTAAGCTGGAGTAGCTATATTGTAGCCAACACTTGAGCTGCACAGACACAGGCTTTGGCCTGCAATTTTCCTATTGTTACTTCTGCCTCTCTTCTATACATGCTGCTGCGTATAACAACTGTCTCCTCACTTGCCTGCCCTGTTGTTACTCTCCCACTACTTTCCAGTCTTCTTTTCTTGGGGACACAACATTATTTTTCCATCTTTAAACTGTGCTTACAAGATGATTGTATCTTTGCTTCTGTTTAAGAACATCTACTGATCAGCCAATTTGTATAGTACAGCATAAGTAGGGTTGGATATCTGAACATTTTCAGTACTGGGCCCATGTTAGGAATCTTGGATTGTCATATTCAGTCACCCTTGGTTGTATTACTATATTGTCTGGGAGCCCTAGTCCTGGACCAGGATGCCCTTATGCTAGATGCTCTATGAATACAAACAAAAGGCAGACTCTCTTCAGGCAGCCTTTTCAATAGGCCTATCTTTGGCAGCTCTTCTTAGGTTTTGGAGGCCTTGTTTGTTCTGCTCATAGGAAATGCATAGCAGTTACTTCTGGGAAGCATTTATGTAGTATTGTATTGTCTCTCACTCATTTTTGCTCAGGCATTAAGATATCCCCCCCAAAATTCCTCTCTCTTCTTTCTTCCCCATTTCCCATCCTCACGTTTTATTTTCTTTTCAGGTTATTTAGGCAGAGGATTTACTGGAAGCTAATAGTAATGGCAACAAAAAGTCAGTTTGCTCTGAGACTGACCATAACTGCATGTTTTTCACAGTGATCTGCAAAGAGAGATCTGGTTAAAAGAACATGCTAGCTTGAAAATTAGTGAAATAAATGTTTTGGTCCCAGTCTGATTTCGTATAGGCTTTTGTTCACATCACAGAACAGTCAGTCTGGAAACAGTGATTGAATATACTTAGGAAACACCTGGTTGAAGGTTGGCATTAAGGTGAATTACAAAGGTGTATGTCTCAACTATGTATCAGCCCTGTCTAGGGGTGGAATTCCTATTCCCTTGTGGGAGACCAGCACAAAGCACTGGGAGCTGGGGTTCCCCGTGTACTTCAGCAGCCCTGCACAGGGTGAGTGGACTCTGTCTGGTTCCAAATAATGCGGCATGGAAGAGAGCATTGGTAGGAGATCAGAAGAAAAATGTTAGGACTAGATGGATCTGCAGAGTGGAAAGGAAGAAGGCATGATTCCTGAAATAGTTTCACAAGGTGTTTCCATCTCAGCTTTCTAATAAAGAGTAGGTTTCTCTTGGAAAGTGGAAAATTGAGAAATAATATTAAGTCCAATGACTGACACCCCCATGCAATCCCACTAACCTCAGTGAGATAATACTGCCTGCAAGCTGGAGTGGCCTATGGCTCTCAGTTGATTAAAAGCACACAAAAAAACTGTCCCTATGAATGGATTTGTCAAAAGTGCATTCGTTAGCATATTTTCTTACCACAGGCTTTATTTTATTTTATTATTTTACGGGCTATAAATTTACCTAAACACAGCTTTATTTTTAATGGTCTTTAAAAGACTATGACTTAATCTATTTATAGAGACAGCAATGAAAACAGTATTGCTTGATTAGTCTCCTAATTTTATGAGCTGGCATTTTCAAGAAAGATATTTCACCGGTGCAAAGTATTTTACTATGTTAATTAAATCTCTCGCTGGAAATGCCAAATTCTTGGTTACTGCTTTCGATAGCAACAAATAGATAATAGTGGGGGTTTTCCTGGCATATTAGGAAACAAGCAAGCACAGTATTTATGTGCCTTAGTAGGGTGAAAATTGCCTGTGTTTTTGTAAATGTATATCATACCCAGATAGGAACCTCTATATATATCATAATGTGTCTGGGGCATAATTCTGGTTGTGACCTATAAAGCAGAGAGGAGAGGTTCTACACTAGCTCAGTCATGAATAAAACACCTTGTTTGGCTGAGATTTGCAAAGGGTCCTGAAGTGATTAGGCATGCATGTCCTGAGGGATTTCAAAGGGAGCTGAGTGCTGAACTCCGTTAGGCTCCTTTGAAAAATCCTAGTTCTAATACAAATAAAAGGACCCTTGAGGCATCATGCAAATTTATTTAGCAGCACATAAATAGTTAAAATAACTATGCAAAGCTTCCTTTCCCACAGGACAATTTTAAAGCTAAAACTGAGCTATAGCTAATTGGAACAATCCAAGGGCACTTCAATCCGCTGGTACACGAACCAATATGCCATATGGACCTAATTTTGTAAAGAGTCTCTGTTCCTTCCCTCTTTTGTGCCTGCAAAGTCAGAAGTGCTATTAATGCTATCTGCAATCAAGTACAAGGTATTTAGGGAAAATTGATTATACCTTAATTTACTTGTACTCTCAAAATTGCAGGCACAAACAAAGTTTCTAACAATCAGATCTCTTAGGAGCAGTGATAGATTTGTGAACATTTGGTCAGTCCAACCACTTACCTAGCTGAACATTCCTTAAGTTCATAGCAAAATAGAGGACACTGGGATGAGACATAATAATAGAATATAATACATCTGGAGTTTAAGGGGGTTGCTTATGAAAAACAACAATCACTTAGTCAAGTTGATCTTCAATGCAGCATTTCACCCAAAGCTGTGAATGGCTGAAAATGATCTGAAATGTGACCTTCGGATGTTCTGATGTGCATCAGCCCCTGAACAAAACAAAGGGTGACACACAATGGGATGAAAACAAGAAGCCTAAGCTTTTCAGCATCCTCAGGGGTCGGGTACCAGTCACTGATCTGGACTGTCTGACCACTTATCTCAATTTCACATTAGACACTATAACCCAGACCCACAGGCTCTTTTCATTGCCCTGGGGTTTTTCTAGGTCCCCTTATGTGGCCCTGAGATACCGGCATACAGAGCAAATCCCTTCCCCTTCTTTTCCTGTTCTTGGGGCATAAACCAAAGCTGTATGTAAGGAGCATATATGAAGTAGACTTCTGATTTATGCTTTACTTATTAATGGAACATATGGTACTCCTCAACCAACTTGGTTTGGTTATAATTTTCCTATCACCTGGGCACAGATAATGAAGAAATCATTGCTTCCTCCCATAGTAGTCTGAGGAATTTTCAGTCCCACTGGCTTCTTACTTGCCACAGAACAAACTAAAATTAATCCATGGGAAATCCTTCTGCAGAAGAGATGTACTTTACTCAGAGTGGAGATACCATCACCCATACCCATCACTCTAAACAAACCTCAAACACAATTGGAAGGCAACTTAACTTGAAAAAAGTTGAGCTACTATAAAAGAACAGTATGAAAAAGGCTACCTACAATCAAATACTGTGTATGGCATACAGAGCAAAGAACAGAATAACCAGATGACTGTCCCAGCAGTTACTGAGACCTCCACAGATTAGGAAAGCTCCCTCATACCTCTGCCTTGGTGCTTTTGTGATTTCACGTACTAAAACTGGACCAGCTTCCAACACTTTCTCAAGGAGCTGTGGCTTGACATAACACTCTCCTGGTACAAGGCTCACAACACTTTCCTGGTACAAGGCTCCTTGGTAGCTATCCTTCTGAAACCTGATGTTAAATGACATTATGGACAGAAGTGCTGCAGCACAGAGCTGTGATAGAAAAGATGGCATGGTACCAAGAGTCCCGCTGGGCCAGAAGTTCTGTCTGCAACAGCATTTCTGCACTGACACGGACAAGGCACATCCATAGAGGACCTCACTGGATATAATTCCAATGTTAGTTTGTCTCTGTGCAGCAACAATATATTACGGAAGAAAGTAACATGTCTTACATTGATCTAACTGCAGTTTGCCTGGTGAATAAAAGTAACTGAGCTCTTCTAAAACAAAATCAAGTGTCATTTGACATATTGTTTAGTATTTTGCCACCAGTGAAAGCTGAACATTTTTGCCTGTTAATGGTTACTTAAATAAAGGAAACGACACCCAAGTAAAGAATGCACTATGGAAGCAGTGTATACTTATTAATATCAGGCTCAGTCCTGAAGTGTGGAAACACATAACCCATAGTTTCAACTTTTTGCCATGTAGATTCTTTGGGTTCTGTGGAATTGGGCTGAAGCTAAGAACTGCGACTTGTAAGCTACATGTGATGCAGCGGTTAATTCCATATGATAAGATGGGATGTATTTTTTTGAAGTCATGTCCAAATGTTCCTGGCTTAAGCAGGTAGGGGAAAGGAAGGTTTACGTCCATTTTCCTTCCTTGAGCTAAGAATGTGCTGAATGGTAATATATGAGCTAACTACGCCTTTCACTGCATTGTAATGTAAAGGTAAAGTTCATCACTTTAATTTCTGAAGGAAAAATTATCTACACCCAGTTCGAAGAATGTCTGCTGCTTGTTTGCCCAAGTATGCCTTCCAGGGTTTTACCAGGCTGTTCATATTCACAAGCAGTTTGCCAGTTCTTGAGTCCTCTTGGCCTGCTATAAGGTAGTCTGTACCTGGTAAAAAAGAAATAATAACTGCATAAATAAATAAAATACAGGACTAAACACTAAGTGCCTCCATCTCCACCAAACCAAGTTCTACTTCTTTTGCCAGCTTTAGCAATGTTTAAATAATCTGTTTGTGTGCACACACTTGTATGTGTATGTACACTTGTGTGTACACTTTCTGGACACTCATGCCCATGCATATAGGTTGCGCTTTCTAAGATATGCATGCGCCTTCACTCACAAATCCCATATATCCCAAATTCTAAGACTTGCACACACAAGCAGTTGGGCTGGCTTTTCATTTCCCTGGCATTTTAGATAATGTAATTCCATGTACTTCATAGATTTCATAGGCATTAAGGTTGGAAGGAACCTCGGGAGATCATCGAGTCCAGTCCCCTGCCCCAAGGGCAGGAAGTCAGCTGGGGTCAAAGGATCCCAGCAAGATAAGCATCCAAATGCTTCTTAAAGGAGTCCAGAGTAGGTGCTTGCACCACCTCTGGAGGGAGTCTGTTCCAGGCCTTGGGGGTTTGGACACTAAAGAAGTTTTTCCTTATGTCCAGCCTGAAATGGTCTTGGAGGGGTTTGTGACCATTGGTCCTTGTCATCCCTTGGGGCGCTCTGGTGAACAGGCGTTCCCCCGGATCCTGATGCACACCCCTGATGTACTTATAGGCTGCCCCCAAGTCACCTCCGAGCCTGCGCTTTTCCAGGCTTCAGCAGAGTTGCTTGTGGCTGTTTCTGGGGACAGCAGAATCAGGTCATAAGATATGCAGGAGCTGGTTTTATACATGAAAATGTTCAACCCACCCTGTTACATTTTCATTTGCACATGCAGGTGTTAGTGTGTAGAAAATGATTGTACTGAAATGTATGCATAAGTGTTTGTGCACAAAAAAGTGTCTACCTACAAGTAAAGGTGAGAGAGAAACTTCATTGAAAATGAGGTTATTCTGTCATAACAATGTGGTATTTTTGTAGTATCTGGAGTGTAACATCTCTCCATTGTTCTAAGTCTCGTGACAAAGACATTTATTGGGGTAAGTTATGAACAGGGCTCTGGGTCCTTACCTTCTCTTTGATTTAGCTGGCTTCATAAGTAGCACAGAAAACAGATGGAAGATGCATATTCTATTGCCATTGAAACACAATGAAGAAACACAGTTTCCCACATGAAAAAGGTTGACTAGACTTGTGACTGGCAATTTACACTGATGTACTTTCCATAGCAAGTGGGGTGGGGAAGGGTTTGCCCATGTTTACAGGTTTGTGTTTGATCTTGCATATGCCTGCTGTCAGGCTCTTAGTGTTGGTGTATCCCATGTCTTGTACATGCATTTGCATTATTTGTGTGTACTTGTTTGTTTGACTTTTAATTCAAATGAAGCTTGCACATCCATCCTGGTGGGAGACAGGCAGCCTTTTTATATGCACCCTGCTAACTTCCACAGTTTAATTCTTTGGGTTCAATACGTGGAACGAAACTTTTGGATCGGAGACAAGGGAGGGAAAATGTTAGGGATCTTGCCCTCCCTCCCCTCTCATAGTGGAAACCTGCACGAAAAGAAAGACCACTTTGTCAGCCAGTGTTTTCTGGTGAGGAACAAAATAAACACAGTTTATTAAAGGGCCTGAACGGAGTCAGCTGCTGATTGGCTGGTGAGCAGTGTAAAGGGCCAGATTAATCTGTGAGAGCCACACAGCTCAGCTAAATGGCTGCTGAACACAACTGCCAACCACCTATTCTTCTGCTACAAACAATGCACATCCCCCTCTCACAATAAGGATCTTTTACAGCAGCTCAGGCAACTCCAGGAAACGTAACCACCTCATCCCTGCAGGATGCGACACCCTAGGGTGTGATCACTTCATCAGCACTAGGCACATACTACTACTGAGTTATTATGCAGGCAGACAGGTTATAAAGGACATTGAAAACACAGGGCCATGACCCCTCACCCCTCTACACCCACCCCAAGGAGACTGAAGCATTACACATTCTCTGGGCGGCCTATTCAGCCACCCCCCTGCTGCACTACCAGTTCCTGGGGCTGAATCCTTGCTCCGGGAGAGGGACTCTAGCTAGTAGCAGCAGTCCTTGCCTTCCTCCTCTTTGCTTCCACATCTGGCTGTGTGCCATCTGCAATGCAAATCCACCAGCACCACAGCAAGAATTGCTGTCTACATTCAGAGATGGAAGAGAGGAAAGCATTTACCCTAAATAATTCTCAGGCTTTAAAATTCATAGGTTTCTTGGGGGGGGGGGAGGGGGGGGTTCTTTTTTTTTAATGCCAGTTTATGTGCAAAGCTGAGGGCAGTTCAATAGTGTATCCTGGCGGGCGTCACTAATGTGGAAAGCAGGAAGGTAGCCACACAGAAAATCCATTTGCAGCTCCATAAGTAAAGTTTTACGATTCAACTCTAAAGGCCGTGGGATTAAAGATGGACTTCCTGTCATCAGCCAGGGAAGAACATACAATACAATGCTACAGAGACAGTTGGGCAGGAAGCCAGATCACCCTGCACAGCAGAAAGCCCTGCTGATCACAGTGGCAGTTTGGGCTGGCATTGATGGCTGCTGCATATCCCTTTGCTACCTCCTGCTCTCCCTTCCCTTGCCATCACCGCTCTCCTTGCAGAATGCAAAGTGCTGGGAAGCAGTAGCTAACCTGCATGGAGAAGGAGGAGGAAGGGGCACATCAAAGTTGTGACTAAAGGCATGGTCATGAGACAGCATATACAGTGAGACCCTTGGTGGGTTCATCTCAGCTGAGGTACTGAAATCCATAGCACTCCAGTGATTTGCACCAGTTTAGGATTTGATGCGAGTCTCATTTAAAAGCCTGTTGTGGGATGAAGAACTGGCTTGGGTGCAGATGTGCCACTGCCCACCTCTGGCTGGCATCAGAATTGCCCAGCTCTGTTTGAAAGGTCCTATACTCCTATCTGCTAAAGAGGTATCGGGGGGAACTTGTACTCCAAGTCCTGCTTCAGATGTTAGCCAGAACCAGACACAATCTAACCCTGTATTATACAAATGCTTGACCTCACTCCAATCTACAGCTCCCTTGCTGAGGAAGGAGCATAAAAGTTGTTTGCCTACTAAGTTCAAGACAGGAAGAGAAGGAGAATGCCATATCCATTTGGACTACCTCCAGTAGAATATCTTGGCCCTAGCCAGAGTTACACTGCTGAGATACAACTTTCAGGAACCGAGTCCTGCATCCCTACAAACTCAAACTCAGTTCCTCCCTCAGGGGTGCAGAAGATGCAACATATTCCTTATTCTTGAACGTTTGCAGTTTGTTTTGGACTGACAGGAAGAATTCACGCTTGATTTTCTGTGATTCAGCCTATCCCAGAACAACTCTGTCTTTTGTGTGTGGCTGATTTGAGATGAGAACTTGCCTTAGAGGTTAGGTTAAGCCTTAGATTTCAAGCAAAGCACAAGGAGTTCCTTTCACTCTGTGCGGATGTGTATATAATCTATTCAGAAGAAAAACCGTGGCATTATTTATCTAATAAGTGTTGCTTTTAGGATGTGGGTAAGTCTCTGTTCTGCAGGGTGCATGGCACAAAATCTGAAATGTGATCCTTGGAGATACGGGTTGGATCATCCTAATGAAACTCAAGTTATCTATCTTGTTCAGGGCTTGATCCCAGGTACAAGGAAGCTGCAGATGCTTATCCCTCTCAGGATCAGGCCTTCACTGCCCACTGGGATGAAAGAAAGAGCAGAGTTCACGAGACCCTTCCAGGTTCAAAAAGAGTTGAGTTGAGAGCATGTTTGCATTGGATTTATTGCGCATCTCTCCATATTGCCCACAGTGAATTTTCAGGCTGCTAAATTAAGTGATCGAAAGAAGGCTATAGTGAAGACTATCGTGAAAAACCCCTCCTTCCCGCTACTCATATATATAGCACCAATGTGTTCCCTGGTACTTTCAAAGTGTATGGCAAACACTGAAGACTGGATTGTAACCTTTCAGTCCAAGCCAGGTAAGGTGTAGCATTTGACTCTCTGCCTTAGGAATAAGATAGGAACAAAGCAGAAACTACAAGACATGGCTTGGTTCCTCTTTCCCTGTTTGTGCTGCAGGGAAGTACTGTAATATATACCAGCCTTTTTGTTTGTACAGATCATTACACTCCCTTCCTAGCAGGTTAAATTAAGGGCTATGGGAGCCAAGTTTCTGCCTACCTGGAAGAGAGAGGAGTTGCTTGGCAGTAGCTGCTCTCCTTGCAGTGCAGGAATAATTCACACAAGGGAGCCTGGGTGCATAAAGAGCCCCCCCTAACTCTCCTTTGCAATACATAGAAGGCTCACAGTTATGCCCCAATTAATTAATCATTAAAGTCCCCTAACAAATAAACATTATCTCCCATTTACAGATGGAAAAGCTGTGCCAGGGAGGAGAGGCAATTTTCTCACAGCTGCAGAGGGTCTCAGGATGAGATAGGATGAGGACTCAAGGTGTTCTTGCCTCCCTCACTTCCCGTTTGTCTCTTATCAGACCTGTATCTCTCATAAGCATAAATCTAGTTTAGAACTGTAATGAGTCGACATGTTATATGGAATTGATTTAATTTATAGAGCTACATTATAGCCAACACTTGAGGTTGCATTTTCATTTTTTTATATGGGGTATATACAAGACAAATACACCATATCAATATGACCCTAGAGTCTGTGGCTGGCTGGTGGGAATTCTGTGTTGGTTACAGATAAATATTTGAAAAGGAGGGTTGTACTGAATTAAATCTAAAAATGAAGAATCTTATCTGTAAAGAAGTCCCCATCTTATTCTTTTGATATTAAATTAAATTTTTTAAATACATTATCAGCCTTCCACATGCTGCTGGTTGTCAGCTTTAGGCTTCAAAGGAACAATTAAGATGCATGGAGCAGTTCAGACCTCCCAGCTATTTTGTTCAAGCTATTTACAAATTCAGAAAGTCACAGTTTGCATATGGTTTACATTCTTATGGCTCCGTCAGTGCAGTCATGAGGGCTAGAAATAGTTTTTAAAACAGAATGAAAACTTGGATTCTGGAGCATAATTCTGTAAAATAGCCATGGAATCACAGAAGTCCTCTGTATATACCCAGTATGCATATAAGCAGACAGCACATATATGTGTTCACAGATACATAGGCATAATTTACAAATTCATGGGCAAAAGGTGGAGGAAATATTAGACTGAGGTTACCAGTCTGAGAATAAATGTAAACCTGTCTCTACACCATCCATAAACAGCCTTGAAGCCAATTTGTTTTTGAACTGTCTTGTGATTCCTTCAGGCCCATTTAAGCAAAAAGAAAATACTTGTTATAATCATGTTAAAGACCTAGGTATTTGTTCACGTATCCAAAAAAATACAAGTCCTATTAAAATAAACTGGGGCAAAACATGTTTCACAAAAATATTTAAATATGATATACTGGCCATATGAAATGAAGTATAATGTATAGAGCTGGTAAAAACAAACCTTTTTTACATTTGTGAGTCCAAATATTTTGTTTTCCCATGGAGCTTTCAAAAGAGATACTATTTAGAAACGAATTTTTTTCATTTAGACCTGCAATGTTTTGCTTTGGCTCTATAAACCATTAGAAACAGAGGAAGAAAGGGTAAAAAAGGCATGAGAAATTTAGTTGGTTTTCCTCCTTTTCCTATATTACTCATTACAATTAGAAGGAGTGAAAAAAGTATAGGAAAATAGGTGGAAACCTGTTATTCCAAATAATAACAAATCAGTTCATATCTTCTTAATGTTTCTTAATGTTTTTGAATTGGAAAAACAGCAAAAAAGCATGGTACAGTGGGAGAGGAATATTGTTTTAAAATGAAATATGTTAGAGTTACCCCCCCCCCAAAAGAAAAAAAAAATAATCTGAGGAGAATATTTTCCTTTTTTGGAAAATAATGCAATTGAAAATGAACATTATCTTGGAAAAAAATCCTTTTTGACAGTACCTGATTATCTGTCTTGAAGAAAAATGTACTTGAATTGTAGTCACTCTTGTGCTACCCAGCTGTGGAAGACAGATTTTGCTGGTCTTCATGCAGATGGTTAAACAACAGAAAGAGAACGGTTCTCTGTGCTCAGTCCTCTTTATGGCATTCACCACAAAGTAGTATATGGATCAACCCTCAACCTCTGAATCAAGGCTTTCTTAGTTATGTCTGATCTCTCTCTACTACTTAAGTAACAGAACCAGGTTTATCCTGCTATTCTATCCATTATAATAATTGGACCTGCTTTCCCACAATGGATTATTCTAACAGGTTTCATATCCACTCAACTTCACTGTCTTCAATAGACTTATTTCTGATCAATATCATCCCAAGCAACATAAAGATGCTGTTTCATCATTAATACCGTAGCAGCCTGAGCAGCTGTTTCCTATAGAATGGGTGCCCTAAGCATGGAATACTTACCAGGATTGAGAATGGGACATGTGCATCCCCTATGGGTCCAGGACTCCGGGTAGATACTCCGGTTACTCCGAGCAATTTTCACTTTGCCTGATTTCAAAATCTTCTTCACCTTCACAACAACTTCTGCATGGGTTCCTTTGTCATGAGCTGACAGAATTCTTGCTTTTATCACTGCCAGAAAACAAACATGCATCAACACAAATCAAAAATGATTTCCACATATACTGTAATATCTTTTTTACACTGCTGAAGGGATAGAATATCAGGGCCTTTGGACAAGACCTGAAGGATGATGCCAGGATTTTGGCATTTGGACAGGGACAGAAGGGTGTGCACATGCTTGTGCACTTCAGTCATTGTTCCCATTTAAACAAATCTGGGGAAGTAAAATTGGATTTCTTCAATTTAAGTAAATAACTAATCTCTTCTCTGTGTTATTTATCAGCTAGTCTCTCATGGTTGCCACCAACAGCTTGGAAACAACCGGGTGTATACAGGACTTCCATAAAAAAGAAAACCAAAAGATAACACAACAGCCAACAGTCTGAACTTAAGCACATTGATTCAGGGCCATGGCAGATGTGTTTGAAAATGAGAAGGCTTGTAGTGGATTTGTACAGCAACCCTCCTCACCCCTTAAAATGTGCCTTCTTCTGTAGAAACAAGGCTTCTCTACAAGAACGTGGTGTCACATGGTGGAATTCACCCCAAGGCAGGAGATCTCCTACAGGACTGCAGGACTGTCCCATGGCTGGAATCGTCCTGTGATGATGACAATAAACTGAAAGAAGCTGCTTAGCCTTTTGGCCTGACACGTGTTTGCTCTGACAGAGCTGGCATTCCTCCTGGCTTTGCAGGACCAATTTTCAAGTCTGGCCTCACAAACAAGCTGTATTGTGCTATGATATGATTGTGCCAAGTCAAACCCAATGGCAGTTTTTGGTGGCCATGTCCCTTCCATCTTGGGATGACAGGACACAGGTGCTTATACCATGGGGATAAATATGTTATTTCCTTGTTGTTAAGTGAGAGGTTTGCTAAATGAAAGAGTTGCCAGAAGAAAAAAGGACTCCTAGTATGGAAAAAAGCTGAGAACTGTTGCAGGACACACCCATGCACCGGGAGGTGGAAGTACAGGCATTGAACTCAAGAAGCCCAGGCTGCTTGTGCTCGGCACTGAAGAAGCCATTATAGGATGTTGTTCTCTGATTGACCCTGGACTAAGAGGAGTCTCTGGACAAAAAGAGGAAGAAGAAAAATCTATCTCTGATTTCATGACTCAGCCAGCCCATGCTTCACAGGGTCCATCTAGCAGCTTTGTAGAAAACACTAAGGATTTATCATACTTTGAAGGAACATTAGCCACTTACCATATGCATATTTCATTTGGCAGAAATCGGTAACGCTTCCAAGCACTTTTTCTTTGCACACGCACTTTTCTAGTGGGAGACCGCAAAACACAAGGGGTTGGAATAGGGCCAAAACAGGAAAGAGGAAAGAAAATCAGGTGATGTTCATATATACTGTTATATGTTCATGTTACTCCAGTAATATGGATAAGCAGATGGTAAAAGTAGAATGAGCTCAGTTATTTGCCAAACTTGCTAGCAAAAGGGATCTGAAATCTGAGTAAGAAGAGCTCCAAAATGGGAGTTCCTCACACATTAATAAACTGATGCCAACACACAAATTTGTCAGAATCGGATCTGGACGTAAATGTCTGAATCATGCTCTTGTTAGACCTCATAAGCTCAGGAGTATTAACCCTTTTCAGTACTCAGATGAGAACTCTCTCAAGGTGCTTCCTGGAAAAAGTGTTGGTGATTCAGTAGTTTCCACTCATTCCTCCAAGTTGTTATACAACCAAGGATGCCAATTGGTGGTCTTCCACATGGTATCTAAAACTGAGGCCCTGACCACTTCTAAACACCAGCAGCTCTATCATTCTGCTGGCCCAATATGCTTGTTACTTTATCTGCATGCAGTACGCTTTACTGCATCTCCTGAGCTATTGTGTAATATGACCATGTGCTATTTTCAAAATACCTTCCCAGTAATACAGGAGAGGTTTTGGTAAGACATGAATGGGAGCAATTCTGTGACAGTGTAAAGAATCAGTCTGGACAATCTATGTGATTTTTTACTTGCCAGCTTTCTGTAGGGGGGAGCAGTAGCACTGTAGAGAAGCAGGACTCTGTAGAGCATAAGATGAGACAGTAGTCTTGCCCTTCTCTATCTCCATCCTATCCTGGGCTAATATCCTATGTATTCTTCCATGTTAAGACTGGAAGCTCTCTGGGACAGAGAATGGACTGTCCATTTTTTACTCACTTTACTAAGGCTATTGAGGAGATGGATGGATTTATATTTATGGACAGTCCTTTGTTTATGTTGAGGGGTGCAGTGGTCAAATGGAGCAAAATCTCTTGCTATGACTAGAGGCATGAGTTGCCTGAGCTGCAAATGGGAAGCTGGTCAAAGGGCATAGGCGGCTGGGCATAGTGCTAGTACTGGCACCACTCCCTTGTGTACTGGTGGCTGAGAAAGTGATGATGTTAGCATGGTGGGCTGTTAAGCTTGGATGGACCTTCTCATCTTTATTCATGTTATGATCTTTAGTTTATGAGATAGACCTTCAGTGGAGAGATACATGTAATAGCAGTCTAGAAATTTGAATAAATAAATAGTGTAGAAATTAAATTAGCATATTCTAGCAAAAGCCAGACGTATTCATGGCACTCTACAGGTATTAAATGTCAGGGAACCTAATCAGGCAGCCAGGCCTAGGTTAATTGCCTAGGCAGCCACACTTGCCTTGAGTCTCTGTTTGACAAGCTGTGTCCTAGCTAATCAGCTGGCTAGCTTCCTGAGTGGCTGCTGAAAGTGCTGCCTCTCCATTTAACCCCAGCTGTAGCAGCGGACTCCCAGCTTAGCCAACAGTTTTGACCCTGGTCTGCTTTGGCAAGCCTTCTGGTTCCTGTGCTCTCTGGCTTTCCTGGTTCCTCACCCTGGTTCAGCTCTGTTCTCAGACTCTGACTTGTCAAGTTACCATGTCCAAGGGATAATCCACATCTGATTCCTGGACTCTGACCCTGGCCTGTGTTTTGGACTCTGCTCCTGGATTTCTCTTCAGACCTGATAATTTGGCTTCCAAACTCTGACCCAGGTCCTGACCCCTGCCTTTTCTCTATGGCTTAACTACTTGGCCAGACTGCCTAGGACCTAACACTAATTAAGCAAGCAATAATTAGCATTGAGTGCAAGGTTTTGTAGAACTCTAAATGGTACCTGGATGTCTCAATGCAGAAAATCCCTGCTCATGATCGTTCCATTTCCACTCATCTTCACTTTCATTGGCGGGTGTGTGAATGAGGTCCGGGATTCGTCCACCAAGGGGGACATTGAAAAATGGCTTATTGTCATAACTGGGGGTAGAAGCAGAAGAACCATCTCCCATTAGGGTATGCAATGTTTATCAAAGAGGTTAGCTTCTTTAATAGTTTAGTATCTATAATTTCTTTAAAATGACTGAGCTAAATACTTGCAATTTACTCAGCACTTCTTAAAATCATGATGACAGCAGGTACTCACAAGATCAGCCCCACCAAAATCAGTGGGAGCTTAGCTACTCGGTACCTCTCTGGATTTGTATTGGTGGTTTTTCTGGAGATTCAGTTCTTCCAATTTTCCATAGGAAACATACAGTTACCAGATCTGTTGAAGCTTCCTCATATCACCCCTGATCTAAAGGGACCATCATGTTGGGCAAAGGAATAGTTAAGCCTCTGTGGCCTTTTCAGGCTTTGGCTGCTTTCTTGAAACAGCCACCATGGGAGCCATTTAGTCCCTGGGGGTGCTTTTTGTGAGATGGGTTCATGCCACCCAGGAACTAAAATAAGACTCTGCCCCTTGCTTCACTAAAGACACAGACCAACACAAGTTCTTTAGGTGCTTCAATTTATTTCTAAAGCAAGTGAAGCATTCAAAGAAGCTGAACAGAATCCTGGAGGGCTTTGCCCTTCAGAAATGCTTTTAGATCGTACTTTGGATGTCCAACCATGCTAGTGGCTAGGAAGCCACTCTGTGACTCTCTGTATGACCTACCACAAGGACTATGGATGCAGAAACTTGTTTTGTTCCCCCAGTGCTTTATCCACACCTTCAACTGCGTGCAGGCCTCCAAAGGTTAATATTAGCTTAATCTTAAAGACTCCCAAACAACTCAAAACATTAGCTTGCCATAAAAAGGAGCTCCTTTACCCATTGAAACAGTTTCCAGTGTGCTGGTCACAGTCTCTGGCACAATCACAAGGACGACAGCCATTTTCTCCAAACCCCCAGTATCCCATAAGGCATCTGTCACAGTTCGGGCCTGCCACGCCTGGCTTGCAGTAACAGAATCCAGTCTTCGGGTGGCACCGCCAGCTTCTGCTGACGGTAGCATTGGCTGAGCCCATAGGTTGACAGGAGCAAGCTAAAGAGATATGATAAGAAGCAACTGAGATTATGTGCCAGAGGGTCAGCTGTTTAGGTGATATTTCTGCAAGGCTGATAAACCCTAGGACTCCACTCACTCCTGACACTCAGCAGTACTGATAAGCATTGCATTCTCAGGTGTGGTTCAACCTGGAAGTGGTATTTTGCAATCCTGGTGAAACATTTTTACCTCATTCAGAAGAGCAGTAGATTAAAAAAGAATCCGAGACCCACCTGTGTGCTCACCCCATTTACTAACAGCCAAATCCTCTACATTTGTGTTAATGCACTTTATCTGTTCACGCTTAAATTTGATACCTGCATTTGCAGGTATCAAATTTAAGATCAATTAGCCCTAAACCACCATTTTTAAAGTGAATTAAGGGTGCACACATGTAAATGTGCGCCCTAATGCACCTTAAATTTAGGCTAATATGCCTTAAAGCATCTTGTATAGATGCACCCAGAGAAGAGTTTTTCATGTAATTCTTGATTGTTAATCTAACTTAATCCCAATTACATAGTTGGTCCAGTAAAAGATATCACCCTAAGCAATCCTTGATTGTCAGTGTAATACTTGGGGAGAATTACCCAAAGCAGTGAAATGAAAACAAGGAGGAGAAAAAATTGGCTGGATATCAGGACAGAAATTCTAGCCATGAGCTCTATTATCCTGTAGAATAATATCCCAAGAATATGGTGGGATCCCTATTGCCTAGCAGAATTAAAATTAAACAGGGCAAAACATTAATAAAAGAAGAAAAAGGAAAACAGTTCTTTAGCAAATGTTCATGGCAGATCGATAAGATGACTAATGTGTTTTCCATCTCTCTAGCCCATGATTTTTTTAGTTTGAGTGGTAGAAATCCATGTTCTCTTTCCAATGTTATTTACGTGCAGTAGAGTTACTGAGCATGCTACATCTGTGAGTTCATTACAAGAAGGAAGAGAATGAGAAGAGATCTCCAAAACCACTAGAAATATTCTCAGCTACAACAGCTGTTCTCTTTGTACAGCTGGAGATGGCGTGGAAGAGCCAAGTGCAGCTTCCAAAGTCTGCTCCCATTTCAACACCAGCTCTGGGATACTTAGGAACAACTTGGGGACTGCTGAAAACTAGACCAGCTTGTTACAGCTCTCAGGAACCATTTCACCAGCAGACACAGTCTGGGACCCAGTAGAATGGTAGCCATGCTACCGAGATGCTCCCTATCCTAGGGGCATTATGGAGTTGGGAGAAAGCCATACATAGTGGATTAGCCTGGCTGAATAAGAGCTTGGACATCTCCCCAGGAGGGAGGTTCTCAGCTGGGACAACCTGGCATCTTGTCATCTTCTTTATGCTGCCAGAATGATCCTACAGGACTAGAGCATGTGAGAAACTCTGACCCATTGACTTGTGTTGCTAGAATAGGTTTGGAGATGTGGCAAATTAAGCTGAATCTCTGCCCAAAATTCAAGCTCAGCATCTGTATTTTTTCTCCTTTTCATCATTGAAAATTGTGGTACCTTCTGGCTTGTGCTGGTACCAGAACCTTAAGTGTCAACACATCATTATTTCCATCATCTGGAGGCAGAACGGAACAAAAATCCCATTGGCAAGACCTGCCTTAGCAGAAATTTCCAGTCCAATGTTGGACACCCAGGATGTCCAAACAGCTTGGATCAAGAGCCAGCCTTTTGGATGCTTATCTCAACCAAATATGAGCTCCAACGCTTTTGAAGTTCTCTCCTCAATGCTTCTCATCAAACTACTCTTCTTCATGAGTTCACAGATAAGAGACCTAATGAACACACTGATTCCACACATTGCTTTCCAAGAGTGGGGGAGTCTGATGATGAGGAATGATAACTGCTGGGGTGATGGATTCACTTTTACACACATCATCACATTTATCATTCAGAAAAGAAAATATCTTTTGGGAACATTAATAAGTAAAAAAGCAGCATTGATGTGGTTTGTGTAACGGGTATTTTTCTTGTGATCTGCCATTAGATTATTTTTTCACTCTGTATTCTTCGATGCAGTATTTTTAATAATATTATTACACTGTGCTGTAGATTCAGTTGTTTTCAAGAGAATGCTACCACAATAGCCTCAGGCCAGAGAGTAAGCGTGCTATAATAAGCAGCGTATTTGACACAATGAACCAATTAGCTGGTGGTACAGTAGCAACGGTCTCTCCTGCTGTTGCCCTGCAGGAGTCTTGAGTTTGGAAATCATCCCATGGTTTTTGCTCCCCAGGACATAGGGATCCTGTGTAGCCTCACAATGCACATATGAATCAGAAATTTCATAACTGGCTTCTGCTTTTTAGGGTTCAACTTGAGACATCCTGGCCCTGATTTTTGGGAGGGCTGAGTACTCACCATGCCAAAAATAGAGGCATCTGATAAAAGCTGATGTATTTGAGAATGTTGTCATGGTCTTTGGAATATGGGAAGTTAGCATTTATTGTGCTACTGATATGTCTGAGCCACAAACCTGGAATTATTTGAATCCAAGCTCTTTATTTCCTCTAATTACCTGTATAACTAGAATCCAGCTGCACAGTTCACACCTGACATTTGCCAACATTCACTAGCATTTGGAATCCAGGGTTCTAGCTTGGATATGTCTCTAGTTTGAAAATTGCTCCATTTCCTTTCTTCTTGCCAGGTTGTAATAGCTGGTGTCAGACATCCGCTGATGCAAATTTGTGTAGCAGCAATGCAGCTGTACTAGCTAACACCAGTTGAGGCTAGGAGCCCTGAGTCACTAAGTGTGGGGTCCATCATTCCAGCCAAGGGGAAAGTGCTGCAATGGGTAACTAACAGCAGAGGTCAAGAAGGAAGGTAAAGAAAAGGTGCATAGGTTTTCTTGTAAGATGAGGATTTGCATACAGAAAGTGGGCATTGCCCCCAGTTAGAAGCCTTGGCATCCCTTGCTGGACTGAAAAGCAAAGTCAAATAAATACGTGACACTTTCAGATGAATTATAAAAGAGGCTTGCGAATGCTCCCCTCAGCCTGAATTTACTTAATGTTTCAGCTTGGGTGTACGCACTGTCTAGCTTCCAGGCTATTGTATCCAAACTTCTAATTGTGTACCTCCAGGTAATGCCCAAAACATGAATCTGAATGTCACATGCTAAAGGGCAGCTGTTGACGACTCAGGTTTTATCTAATCATAGATTTGCTGATAAATCTCATGAATAAAGGGACATAAGCAAGTTCCTAACCACTAAGCTCCCAGCATTTGACAATACAATGTCTTTCCCTGCTGATTTTTGCTCTTTTCCTCTTGGCAAACACTAGTTTTCTCCCCATCCGCTTCCCATTCTGACAAAACACAAACCAACACGACAATGGCTTTATTTGTCAAAGGCATCATCAGTGATGTTAGGCACAGCGTGCAGACAGTTCTGGCTCAGAGATGGCCAGTCAGAGATGGTTCCCCCCACTGCAGCAGCAACACAACACAATATGACATGGCTGTGTATTAGAGGTACATGCTGATGGTCACCGAAGTAACACAAAGCACCCACATGGATTTTTCCTGACAACTGCTGTCATAAGATTTTTGTTAGGATGCTACTGTTAAAGAGAGAACCAAGTAATGGAGGGGAGGGGTTGGGGGGGGGGGGGAAGTAATAAAGTCCTCGCTGCTCAGCTTCCAAATAAATCTATCTGCTCTCAGCACAGCTGTTTCCAGGCTTAAATAGACACAAGTGGAAGGCACAATATTGGTTGCAACAGGATGGTCCCAAGCAACAGGAAAATAGCAGGTGCTCCACACATGTGCAATAGGCTCAGAGACAGCTAGCCTGTCACTACTGTTTAAAAGTACTGTGCAAGACACAGTGAAGTGCAGATTCAAATGGTTTCATGAAAAACTGCCATTTTTTAAAAACAAAACAAAGTCCTTGGAGTGTGATGCATATTCCCTAGCAAATCACAGTGGTTGTTAATTCAGGTCAGGTTTGGGGCTGAATGCCCTGCGTAAATGCCCCTTACATCAAGGACAACAGATATTCAGTTGTAGGTGGTCACTGCATTGGTGGCTGATGAAGAAGAGACTGATTCCGACAAAGATGTCATTGAGCCCACCAAATATTACAAGTAAAAGCTTCATTGCTTTGTTAAGTGGGGTAAAGAGGAAAAAAAGGAACAGCTTCCTTGAGTATGTGTGTGTACATGCACGCATGTGCACATTTTAATGTTCAAACTCTGTGCTTAGAAAAAGCCTGCATTTTTTTACATAAGCAATGAGTAAGTACAAAAGATGGTGTCGATTTAGAAGTATCCTTTAAGCCTCCAAATAAGCCACAGGAAAGAGCCAAGGATACAGCAGCTTTTCTAACCATTGGTTAGGAAACAATTAGGCTTCGCAAGGCTTCCGAGTCAAAGCTCCCTTACAAGTCTATATTCAGCCTGTTTAATCCTGCATTGTCACCCCCAATAACAAGCAGGTGTGTGCTGTGCTCTGTGGCTCTTTTCAAGTCCTTTACTTTGTTTTTATCTAAGCAGTGTCAAAACAAAGCTCTGCGCATGACCTGGCTCTCATTCATCCCCAGCTGCTAGGAACAGGAGAAGCAAAGAGGTCAGAGACAGGCGATCTCTCCAGATGAAAAGGAATGGCAGACTCATATTTATGTGTTAAATCTCAGCTGGGATTTTTTTTAAGGGACTGTCTTTGCAGTCTTATAAATGGACAGTCAGTGACGAGGGATTTGGATAGTACCAGTGTATCCCATTGTTATACAACCCCCTCTCCCCCTTTTTTTCCTAGCTGTGATTAAGAGAGAATGCTGCTGATTATTATGACTAATGCCCAAAGATTCCTTCTGAGCCTGGCAGAGTCCCGTTAACTTGTCAGGAGCCCGAGGGGGCTGTCACAGCAAAACCTAGACTTTGCTCTGGATGGAAGAGCACTCTTCAAGCGTGCTTTCTCAACAGGATTAATGCAGCATTTCATTCAGCTTTTTCATCAGGTTCCCTTTCCTAGCTCAGCATCTACTGTACACACAGGATGAGTTTGGATTCCCTGGGGTGGCTTTTCTCCTTTCCCCACAAATATGAAGCTGAGAAACAAATTGCTCACACCAAAAACATCTGTATGATCTGCTGCGTCCAATTCATTATTGCTCTCTGTCATTTGCCAGGATCATCAAATGCTGGGATCATTTATTTAGTTCTCATAATCTGGTACTACCTCCATGCTTTCCTTAGGCAAAACAAGCTGAAGTGTACCACCTGCCATAACCAAACCCCCACAAATTTATTTTCCCGGCCGTGGCAATTTTTCCAGTGATCAGTAGACTGAGGTGTGGTGAAACGCACATGCATGGGTTAAATTTCACTCACAGACAAATTCTCAATCTTCCAGATTGAGCACCTGGATTTGACATAAGAATGGGGGTGCTTTATGGTGGTCATGAGGATGAAATCTTTCCCTCAAAAAACCTATTCCTGCTCTACCTAACATAATGTTCTTCCTTCCCACAACCCTGGAGCTTCAAGGCCCTGGCTATCCTAGTGCTTGTGAGGTTGCAATCACTGCTGGTGCTGCCCCAGACAGAGTAAAACAGGGGGAGATTTTCTGCCATGTAAATGCAGCATTGCACATATGTGCATACTCTCTCTCTCTTTTTCAAGATAATTTCTGCAACTCAGTCCTCTCAATATACAGAAAGTCATCCTATTTAGGTAATCAGCTAAATGTCATGGTGGGAATTGTCCTCCTCATCTGTCAGTAAGGTGGAAAAAGGCATAAACTATTATACCCATTAAAAGTATGTCCCTCTGAACAGGCTGACCAAACACTGAATGACCCTCCTTGTTCTATTCAAATAAAAGGGTGGCACACATTTACCATTTTTTTTGCTCATTTTTTTTTGGTTTTGTGTGTCCTTTTCTTAGGCCTCATACCAGTAAATACTCAAACTCAAAGTGTGACTTCAGGCCTGCAAGGGGTCCCATCCATGCTTCAAAACAAGTCCACACTTAGTGCTATGTCGAATTTGAACCTGTGTGGAAGCTGTACCTGGTAGGAAAAAAAACTTTTGTGTTTGCCTTTGGGAGCCTTTCTATGCAGCATCTATCATGTTGGGAAAAACATTTCTGTTCCTTACTGTGCTGGCACAAGGAGCACATCTATTTGAAGAGGATATATTTCTGCTTATTAGACTGTATCCCACTGAAATGTTTTCTTTTGTCTTTTGTAGAGTACTGGCAAGATGTACAGAGAGGATGGTAACCAGACCAGGCAAAAGAAGCAGAAGTAAGACCAGGGTCTGATTTCACCCTGGCAGCCTGTTCTAGGGTTTCTTCCAAGACGAGCTGTATTTTTAAACAACATTTTTTATTTTCTTGTACTCTCCAGTGCTCCTTGACTTCAATGATTATCTAATATTACACACGATGCTGGTTACCTCACCATCACCCTGCTGTCAAATACCAGAGCTTGTACCCAGATACTTTCAGGTACCATGGGACTGAAATCTAATCTACTGGAACAACCAGTCATGCTTACGACAAAACTTTGCTTACAGCACTTCCTCTCAAAGCAGGAATGAGCTAAATGAGTTATCTGGAAAGTTCATCATAACAAAAGAGAATTGGGCACATTGGTAGGTCAGCCAGGAAGCTTCCTTCCCCATCTCCCACAACTAATGAGTCTCGAGGCACAGTTATGTTATCAAAGAGAAAAATTTGGGGGAATGTCAAGGTATGAGCTGGCAGTAAGATCCAAAGAAACATGAATGTGAAAGAGCAGATGCATAGAAAATATTATAAACAGGGTTCATGTGATACTGAAGATCAGAAAGAAGAGGGGGTCTACCCAATTTGTCTAGAGTATGCTTGACCAGAGCTATCAAATTGCACAATGGATAATGACAGGAATTAATACAGGTCACAAAGGAGAAAGTTCCTCTATGTCAGCAACCCATGTCAGGAGTGGGATGAAAAATAATTTCAGAGATGAGAGAAAGATCTTCACTCAGAAACACTGGAGGGAAACTGTCCAAAGGGGGAAACAAAAAGATGAATTGCTACCAAATGTTTAAATCTTCTACACTGATATTAAATGGAATCAAAGGTCTAAGATCTGGCAGGAAGTCCAGAGCCTCAGACTCTTTCCCCACCCCTGACAGTCAATATTTTACATTTGCTTGCACAGAGGATGTAAAATCAAACTGTGGCTTACTGGACCCTCACAGTAGTTGGACTCTATACATACAGTGCACATTGTAAACCTCTTTGGAGTAGAGCTAAATGAAAAATTGGACACGCTAAGATAGGAGCAGCAGCATTTTAAATGCAAATGCAGCAAGAGTGAAACTTTCCTTAAAGATTAAATGGCTTCAGAGAATCAAGTTAAGAAAATCAGAGCATTCATTTGATAACAGGAGGAAAGGAGCTGTTTTATGAGCTGTTTCCACAGGTAGCTGTGGCTAACTTTAATGGTTTGGACCAGCTCAGTTCAATCTATAATATTCAACCCCCCAAAAACTTTTGCCACTTATTGGGCCCGTGGTGCATTGTAATGGAGTTACTTACGTCTGCAGGCTTCAGGAGAAGACATAGGTTTCTCCTTATCTCGGTAAAACCCAGGTCTGCACCTCTGACACCGATGCCCCTCCGTGTTATGCTTGCAGTTGTCACAGATTCCACCACTGCGTTTTCCTGATGCTAGCCAAACACTAAGGTCAAAGTGGCAGCTATCTGCATGGTTGTGACAGCGGCACCCTGTTAGGGAGCAAGAAACCACACTGCTCATTCACTTTTATAATGCTCACAGTGTATGATCCCATTCAAGTGACAAAGTTTTGCTGCAGGGAATTTTTCCATAAATAAATGTGTTCCTATGTTTTGCTTCTGTCCAGCTTCCTCAGTGTCAACAGATAACTAAAAATCTCAAAGCAAAGGAGGCTTCTGGTAATGACCAGCAGGCTTGGATGATCACATGAAAAAAACAGCTGTCCCAAACTGTAGAGATTACCTTAGCCTCAAAATTCCACCGACAGATGAGCCTGAACCAAAGCCCCACATCTGAAAACTGTCTAATTTTGTAAAAGTTCATATTCAAGCCCAGATCTAAACACTAGACCATGTCTCCTTCCACTGTTGTCCTCCTATTTACAACCTGTCAGACTTAAGTCTTTGGGTCATACCAGATAAACCTCCATTAGGGATGGTGGGATATTTCTTGGCAACAGTGATTTTTGGGCAGACAGCTTTGTTTTTCTGTACAACAAGTTTTTTTCAGAGTGTCTGTTTATATATATAAACAGACATATATATTTATATATATATAAATCAAATACCTGAAAACCACAATATTTTGGCCCAAACTTCAGATATGCTGCCACAGCACCTTGTAGACAATACAATTTGGTTACCTCTTGTCCCTGTTCCCCTCTATACACGGGTTATAACTGGTTTCCAGTTACATCAGATTTCCCAGTGTACTGTGGCCTTGTGACTCCCAGCATATACCACCATCCATCAACAAAAGGGGAGATCCCACTACATCTGGGGAAACATAGTTTGATCAAGGAGGAGACAGGGGGCATGAGAGATCCAAAATGACCCTCCCCAGTGGCATTATGGCATCTGTAATAAAACTGTTTCTGATTTGGGCTGAGGGTTTTTTTGGAAAAAATGTATTTCATGATGGGGGGGGGGTTATTTATTTTTGTGGCCCATCAAACTTCTCAGCACAACCCCTGCTATTATTATTTGCATTCACAAAATTGTAGAAAATTGGGGCTGGAAGGGATCCCAAGAGGTAATCTAGTCCAACCAGTTCTAGTCATTTGTTAAGCTGTTGCTTTTGCAAAGCAGATATAATGACAAAGAGACAGATTTTTGGGGACATTTCTGTGTCCTGAAAATCTACCTTGAAGCAGGCAAGCTGATCCCACAACAAAGCTGTTGCTATCGTTAGCAAACCTCTCCAGATCTCTCTTTAAAAGGGCACATCGTTTGTTCAGCTTGATTAAGGCTGTTTTGCTCCCAATTTAAGCCTCATACTATGAAAGATTGTGAATATTTTTTTTCTACCTAAGTCATACTGGGCACGTGTATACAAGATGCAGTAATGCGCATTAACCTATTCTATTGCATTAGCACATCATGGCAAAAATCATGCTAATGTGCAGTAGAATTAGTCAACCACACGTTAAGCATCACAAAAAAATTTGCCTTCACTACTGCACATTAGTCTGAGCTAACGCACCTTTACATGAATGGTGTGTGCCCCCAGCAGCTGGGGGGGACACAGCTGCGCTGGCGGTGGCAGAAGCACGGTGGCAGGACCCTGGCAGCAGGAAGCGGGGAGCTCCCGCAGATGTCGCCAGCACTGGTGGTGGTGGTGAGGGGGGTTTGGTGAGCGCCAACTGCAGGTCGGCGACCGGCAGCAGCCAGAGGCGATCATGGACTGCCTGCAGACAGCGCCGGTGGTGCTGGCGGTGGGGTGGGAAGCAGTGATCGCCCACAGGCACTGCTGACAGTGTTGTCACCACCTTTTTGCAGGGGGTGCACTGCCATGTGCAAGGGGTGCATGTGCACCTGCATTCACCCCCCACACGTCGCCCCTGCACTTTTGTGTAGTATCTCATATTAGAGGTACTACACCCAACGCACAGTAGCAAAGGCACATCAATGCAGGTGCAGATGCACCCACTGTGAATTGTTTTAATCAGCAGTATCCTATGTTATGTTTTGCACTTTGCTAAGGGGTAAGAAACAGAAGGACACAGATTTTGAATTCTTCCAAGCTATGGGGGCATTTGGATCCGTGTTTTTAGTTGATCCCTTTATAAAGATGTCATGAAATTATGATCTAGATGTCACGAAATTGCAATTTCAGACTTGCAAGCATGGGTGTTGTTTCAGACCACTGCAGATAGAGAGGTCATCTGTTAAATCCAGATCTAGCTTTGGATTATGACTCTCTTCTATGACCTCATAACTTACTTGTTAATAAATACATACAATGACAAATGATAATTTTGTGTCATAATGAATACAAACATTGAATCAACTAATTTAAAAAGTTGTTGAAACCTTGTTCCTACACACATACTAAAGACAGATCACTAAATCTTCTTTTGTACCATGACATTTATTTCCTTATGCTATATTAACATACTACAGTTCTGTAGAGTAGGGAAATGAATGAAGGGATGTGTTTCTTTGAAGAGCAGCGTTCTGTCTTGTAAGTTCAATATTTCAGTAGATCAAATCGTTCAATTATATTAAAAAACTGCACTGATTGAAACAACTTTCAAGCAGTTGCTTAGCAGTTCATTCCCCATCTGTTGCAAGAGCACCATAAATCTAGACTGGATGAATTACCTATTATAGAACTTTTCCTACTTAGACAGTGATTTATTATCCTGAGACCTTGGATCATTAAACTCCCTCCCACTTACTTCTGCATTCATTTGATGCACCAGTTTTTCCATCTCCTGGCTTCCAAAGCTGGTCATTGTATAATGGTGCACACCTCTCACAGTGGTCCCCTGCTGTGTTGTGTCTGCACACACACTTCCCATGGACCTGTCAGGGGAAGGAGAATATATGCAAGCAGATGAATGAATCAATAGGAAGACTGAGCATTGAACAACCTCATAATGAAGGGGGGCATTTCTACACAATTCCTCACGGTTACCCAGCACTCTCAAGAAACCCACACAGTCTACAGTCTCTTCATCTCCGTGTACAATCTCTAATGGGTTCTTCTTCTGTCCTCATGTAATTTTCCCAAATTTTGGGTGTCAATAAAACTCTCATTCTCTTTGCTGAGATGGCAGGTTCACAACTAGGTTATCACAAGATTCACAACTATCAGGTGAACAGAAAGTAAAAGAGCCCATAAGTGCCAACTGGTTAGAGAGTACCCAAGCAGCTTTGCTCAGACAGAAGTACTCAAAGATATATTCCAAGGAAACACTTTCTAAAGATGTCATAGGGGGATGGGGGTCTCATGCTATGTGATGGTGAGAGGATTATATTGTACCTGTAATACTGTATTCAGTTCTGAACATCTTGTTATGAGATAAACATTGAGAAATTGGAGAATGTTCAACAAAACCAGGTAGAGGGCTGGCAGGACCAAAGAATGAGGAAAGATTACAAGAAGGAGGTATGTAGTGCTAAGGTGGAATGTGATAACACCCCATAAAATATTTGATGGAGTAAACATTGGAATGGAAGAGAAATTATTTACTGGTGCAAGAGGGTAGAGTTACTGCAAAGTTTTTCCTGTGTCTATTCACTTGACTATTTAGAGAAGTTTATGTCCCTTCCTGAGAATATTTTTGTGCTCACCTTTTGCTGTTACAAACATTTCCAGAAAGAATGGATTTTAAATAATTATGCTAGGATATTTCCAGAAACGTGTAAAAACCTTGAAATCCAAGTATTTGCACCAGAAATATCTCCCTGAATACCGTGTTTTTCCAGTCAGGGAATGCATGTATACTAGGAAGTCTGGTTCTTCTTTTACTCTAATTTCATACTTCAGGATATTGAGGGGGATGAGGATGATGATCCACAGGTTTCCATTACAACAGAGGTATCAAACTCACCCGGCCCCATGGGCCAGATGACTGCTGGTCCATGGGCTGGACTGAACCCACAGACTACCCCACATTCTGGTGCGCTGTGGCCACTGCAGAGCTGTGCTGCATGGCCTTGGAGTGGCTACTGTGTGCAATACAGTCCTGGAGCTGCATGCAGAAGGGCTGTGCTGCACATGGCAGCTGCTCCACCACTCAGCAAGCATTGCAGGGGATCATTCAGCACATCCTGTAGGCTGCCCATGGGTTATTCCAAGAGCCACAGTTAGAATAGGGCTGCGGATGATATGGCTGCCCCATATGATCGACACCCCTACTTTACAGGTAGCTGTTTAGGTTTCTGTAGTGTCCGAGTATGTGCCAAATCTTTTATATGCCAGCAGACATAAGGGGATATTTTACATAAGGACTTCCAGAATCTCTGCCTATGGGTCTTGCAAAGGAAGACAATTACTTAGGAAGAGTGCATCTCTATCAGGAAGTTGCCTGATATCAAGCCTTGGGGAAGGTAAGCTCACAGGTGACTATCAGAGTAGTGGTTGCAGATCAGAAGCGTGCACATCACAAAACGGATCCTTAGCAGCCGAGCAGGAAGTGCAAAGAAGCCAAGTACTGAAGACTGCCCTCCCTTCACATGCATCTTTGAGTAGGCCAAGTTCTGCAGTTGCTCAGTCACAACTCAGACCCACTGCATGCGACACACAGAGGGGAGCTGCAGTTTTCATTTTGACTGGAGTGTGACTCTAATCTGATCCTTACTCTCCCCCCTGATGTAAGTAATATTTCTCCATGGACTTTTCTGCAAGTCAGACTTTGTATTTGAACTTCCAGTTCCTTCCACCTCATTATGGGCAACCTGGGATCAGAAGAAGAACGTTATAAAAAACAGTTACCTTAACATTTTCCTCCATCCCAACCCCAACTCTCTGCACCAATTTGCTCCCTGCTCCTCAGGTTGCTAATCCTCTCACACTAGATATTTCATGTAGCTAGCAAAGAGACCAGCCTGCAACTGATGCCACTGCTCCTCTCTGGCCAGCTGGCAGATTTGCTGCTGCACAGAGCGGTTGGCTGCCTCCTCACGGAAGAATGAACACAGACTTCAGGGTATGCATTTCTCTCTCAAAAGTCAGCACCAGGAAACCTCAGAGGGCTGCATTACATAGCATATTATGTGGTGCCTCACTGGACCAGCAGCCATGTATATTCCAAACCTTACTACCTAATTACAAATTAAAGAGATACAAATACAGAAAGAATTAATTAAATACTTTGCAGGGGATGAGGTCCTTTTAGTACAGAGGGGGCCAACCTTTTAGGCTGAAGTGACACAAATTAAGCTTTTCTCCAGCCCAATCTGCTGCTGTGCTCTCTGCTCCCTGCCATATCTGTCATCAGGCTTCTTGTTCCCTCCCCAATCTGACACATGCTATACAGAGACTGCCCGTGCCACTGGTGGCAGGTGTCGTACAGGTTGGCCAACCCTGTTTTAGTATTCAGGGTTCGCCTTATAGGTGGTGAGACTCTCCTCTCCAGACACAGGCATCAACCTAAGCACAATGTACTTCACAGAGACCACGCAGTAGTGGGGAGAAGTACTGAGAAGAAGAAAGGAAGAGGAAAAAGGTTTGTTCTTATTAATTGATTGTAAAAACAACACACTAGCCTTCCCCAGTTTTTCCAGCTTTTCTGGAAAAGTCCAGAACCCAAATCCGAGAACTAGTGACTCCTGGAGTTTGGGAAAATACTACTGGATCTAGCTACAAGCCATGTATGTTGGGTCCATGTCCTTTTTGAGCAGGTGTAAGATTTTTGAAGACACCATGTTTATGATGTGTAGAAAACGACCTTAAAAGACTATTAATTTGTCTAAGTTTAGGGCACTGAAGTTAGAAACTGCTAGAATTAAGCTGGTCCAGGCAACATTACTTTGGCTTCATAGTGGGTATGCATTATATTATGGACTTCAGTTAAATACTCACATACTATGTTTTTCCTGCCTCATTCAATACACAGGATGGATGATACTCACTAAATACATCTACACGGGACACTTTACTGCACGTTAGACTAATGTTCAGTAAAGCATCACCGTCTACATGTGCACATACAATTACTACACAGTATATTAGTCTAGTGTGCCATTTTCTAGTACTTGTAGATACAGGTACTAGAAAAACACTGCATTAACTAATGCGCTGTATTGCACACGTAGACGCTGACCGGGAGCAATTTGCTACCAGTCAGCCTAGGCAGCAGGGGGCTGCAGGGGGTGGCGAGAGCTGCCCTGGCTCAGTGGGATGCTGCTTCCCTACCTTGTGCAGATTGGGTCCCGATCTCCATGGGGCAGGGAGGCAGCTGCCTGCTCAGCTGGGACAGCTCCACATCCCCCACTCCCCCATTTGGGGCCAACCCGATCTGCCCCCGCCTGGGATGCAGCTGCCCACTGAGCTGGGACAGCTTCTCCCACCCTCCAGAGCTCGGGGCTAAGTCCTGCACCCAGGGGGAGCCTGGAGCTCACCCTGGCTGCTGCAGGGGGGTAGAGCAGGGCAGAACCAGCCCTGGACTGGGAATTTTCTGTGCAGAAAATTAGGCACATTAATTGCACGTGTAGAAGCAGCTACTGTTATTCCAATAGAGAGGAGTAAGGAGAGGATTCTGCATGGGATTTGTCTTTGGTGTGGAGGAAGCAAGTTCTTAGTATGGAAGAAGCAAGTCCTTGTTCAGGAAACGGGAAGGTAAGTTCATTTATTTGGTTACCTGTTTCTTGATATTAGGCTTGGTTGTAATTGCTAGTGTTTAGGTTCTGTAATTTTACTGCCATCTGTTGTTTTTAGACTGCTTGGTGGTTGTGTTGTAAGTTGGATAGAGGTGGGCATGAGAGAGGGTTCCTGTCATTGATCATGGCTAATGAGCCATTATAACTGCTAAGCCTAAACACAGAGGCAGGAGCCACCTAGCCAAAAGGCTTAGAAAGGAGAGCAGCTGGTGACCAGCAGAGCCAGTGAACAGAAAACAATTTGCATAAAATTTTTTACAGGGTGTTTGGAGAGCGAGGGCATTTTCCATTTTTTCTTTAAGGGTAGAGACCATGAAGAGAAGACATTAATGGAACAGCAGTGCAGGAGATGCTAAGAATGGAGGAAGCACTAAAGATGGCTAAATGCTGAAGTTTCAGGATATACCTTATTTTTGACTGGGTACCTGTGGGATGTTATACAGGCAGTCCTTGGACTTACGACACAATTGGTCCCTGAAAACGGTGTTTTAAGTCAAAACTTTGTAACTCAGAACTGATTTTCCCATAGGAAACAATGTTATAAATGGGGGATTGGTTCCTGGACCAAGGCCTGATACCCTGTTTTCATCAAAAATAACCCAGAATTTTGTACTCAATTAATTATAGATGAGTAGTAGAGCTACATTAATGTATTTCTATTGTAAATAGCAATCATATTGATTTGGAAGGACTTCTTTGAGGTGACTTTGCTGGACTTTTTGAAGGGCTCTTGGTTGGACTTTTTAAAGGGTTCTTGGCTCGAGTCTTCTCAGGAGTCTTGGCTGCAGGTTTTTCTGGAGTCTTGGCTGCTATCTCAAAGAAAGTGTCCAAGGAAGTTTGGACAGATGTTCTCCAGGGAGATGGGTGACATGGCAAATTGTTCACTGTCATGGCATCACATCAGATCAAGCATTATAGAGTTGGACCTGACATCAGAAAGTCAAAACAGGGTGTCAATTTAGAAACGTTGTAAGTGTGAAACATTGTAACTCGAAACATTGTAAGTCGAGTATATGCCTGTATATGCAAGAAGTGTCATGTGAAGGTCTGAGTGCTAGAGATGCACCTGGAAATGATTGTGGAGTTCAGGCAAGGATTTTAAAGACATTTTGGAAGAAAGGGGGCTACAGAGATTACTCAGTGTTTGCAGACCCTGCCGAAGAGGAGAACCTGGATGGTAAACAAGTAGACAAAAAGGGTGATTCATAGAAGCTGCTACAAAGAAAAAGCAAAGGAAAAAACTGGCTAATGGAGAAGAAATTAAGTCGAGGAACAGGTTTGCTCACTGGAGAATGAGGAGGAGAAACAGACGGATTCAGAAGATGGGTAGCATAGACAAAAAGAATAACTATCCCAACAAAAGGAAGGAACAAGGCTGATATTTAGGAGATTATGAGACAGGATGATTTCCAGTCAGAAGGAGGAACTGGTCATTCACAGCAGTGCCAGGAAGAAGCAGGTCTGTGTGAGCCTTTCTTCCTTTTCATGTCCTTTTGACAAGGTATGTAGCAGAGTTTGCAGTTTTGTTGGAATCTAACAGGCCTGTGTCATGAACACTTCTGCTATGGCCAGAAAACTTGTGACCTCTGGGCTGTCAACCATGTGCCTTAGCGCCCATGGTTTCTGTGACTGGCAACTACATTTTAAGAAGACTCAACAGACATCTCACCAGAGCAGGCTCAAGCAACGGGAAGGTACGTGGTCTGTTGGGAGCAAGTATGTGGACATAAGGCTGCAAAGGATCTCAAAAGGCATGAGGAAGAATCCATTGATCATTCATGCCGAGACACATGACACTATAGATTTCCCTGGGAATAGATCAAGAATAAGTGCACTAAGCTAGGAAAAAGTGGAGGCACAAGTGATCTTCTCTAGAGCTTTTATGACTCCCAAGAGGGGATGATGAAGGCAAAACAAGATGATTAAAGATCAATAAATGGTTCAAGGGTTGATGATATGAGGAAGGCTTAGGAATATTTGACCATTGGGAGGCATGTCAGAGAAGAGGACTCTCTGACAGATGGAGTCACTGGATACCAGCTTTTTTGGACTAAGACTGGCAGGACTAAGACGACTAATAAGTAGAGCTTTCATCTAAACTACATTAGCATGTGAGCTTCCAGGCCTGGTAGCAAGGACTTTCAATAAAACTCTAAAGTCCACATTGTTACTATAGGATTAGAGAAGAGCACATTAGAAGAAAAGGACAGAGGAAGAGAATGACCTGGTGTATCACCAGTAATCACTCACAGGAAAACTATGAACAAGCAGCAGTGAAAAAGGTAAAGGCCATCCTAGCAGCTAAGGTACTTGATGGAGTGATAAGGAAATATTAATGTCATTGGAAAAGACCCTGATGAAACTGTATATAGAATTCTCAGTACATCTCTCATCCTTGATCAAGAGAGAGAAGTTTATATTAGAACAGATACAAGGAAGGGCTATGAGGGTGACCAGGAAAACGGCGGATCTACCTTATAAGAGGAGATGAAAAGAGCTTGGTTTATTTAGCTTTACCAAACAAAGGCCAAAAGATAGTATGATAACTCTAAAAATACATCAAGGAAATAAAAATCAGGAAGGGAAAATGACTAAGGTAAAGGATAACATTAGAACAAGAACAAATGGACGTAAACTAGCAATGAATTTATTTATGCTGAAAAATAGAAGATTTTTAACCATAATAGGAGTCAGTTGCTGTGAACAACCATCCACTGGGAGTAACACTTCTGAAGCTCCTTCAGCATATGATGTTGAGGACAAAGGAGGTCTCATCCAGTCCTGTTCTCTAATATTTCTTTTTATTCCCATTGTCTAGTGTGTGGCCTTATGCACTACTTACCATATACCAGGGGTGGGCAAAATGTGGCCCGAGGGCTGGATGCGGCCCGCCAGGCCATTCTATCTGGCCCACAGGACCCCTAAAAAATTTAGAAAATTAATATTTATCTGCCCTGGGCTGCCTGTCATGCGGCCCTCGATGGCTTGCCAACACTCAGTAAGTGGCCCTCTGCCCAAACTAATTGCCCACCCCTGCCATATACCATTCATACCATTTGCTGGCTACAAAATTTCTTATTTCCTTATGGGCTTTCCTAGGATGCCCATTACTGTGATATCTGAGGGCTTCATAAATTTAAATCATTTTATCTTCACAATGTCTCTATGAAGTAAGGTATTATAAGTATTATTCTTCCCATTTTACAAATGGGGAACATGGGCATTAATGTCAATAGTGTATGTTAGTTGGTGGTGCCCAGTTTAAGATACCAGAGGCCCAATTGTTCAGAGGATTTAGTACTGTTCAGCACTTTCTTTGTTCAGCATGCAGCTCTCCCTGACTTCAGATACAGAAGCGAATGCTTAGTGCATCTGTCAGTCTGCCGCCAGGTAATTCAAGTGAGGGACCCAGAATGGCTGCATGTGGGTAGGTCAATTCAGGGAGGCTGTGGCAGCAGCAGGGGTAGAACCTGGTTTACCAAGGGTGGTACTGGCTCAGAATATTTCATCCCAAACAGTTAAAGTCTGACAGTTATAAGCGACTGAAATGTAAAATAATTTTATAATGGATCCTCACATTGCAGCAGAAGAAATTTGGGTTAGAGATTTGGAAGAATCTTCTCACTATGAGGATGGTCAAACATTGGAATAGGCTCTCCGGAGAAATGGCTGACCATATCTTGAGCAGGATGGTTTAAGTCAAGAATGATCTTACCTCAAGCAGGAGGTTGGATTAGATGACCTCATGAGGTCCTGTTCATGCCTACTTTTCTATGATTCTATATAAACCCAAGCATCCTATACATCTCTGATTTCTGTGATTCTTTGATTCCTGAGCCCCAGCCATACGTATCTGATGTTAACAGATCAAATGATTAATAAAGCATTCAAAGCAGTCTTTAAAAGAAAGAACTCTCTGAATGGTTGGAATGCTTAAAAAGCAGAACGTGCGTCATCTTTCCATTTGGCTTCACAGAATACCTCACTCCTTTTGTTTTCCCCGTGTCCAGTTGGGCGCCTTTATCCCGTGTCCTTTCAGTAATTGTTGTTGTTGTTGTTGCTGCTGCCACTACTTCTCCTTGGCTACTGTCAGTATGTTTTGGGTTGTTTTTCCTACTGAAGGACGGTTAAGTCTGGAAGCCTTCCAGAACTAAGCAAGTGTTGCTGATTTGCAGAAAATGTTTGTCTTCAGGCTGTGTATTTGCTTTGTATTGTCACCAGAGCTGTTTTGGATGCAGCAGTCTAAAATGACATGCGCAACAAGTTGCTAACGTGCTTCTTGGAAGGGGACTCTTCACGGGTTGTTGTAGCAGCTCTCAGTGACTCATCTACCCCTTTGCTGTCTCCTGTTTGATGACATCAAATGCAGCATTGGGGTACATACAATCACGTATGTTCTTTACTCCCAGAAGAAGACTTGCAGAAATATCATATATCTGTGATTTGTGATAAGAACTTCAATATTTGGCCCTAAGAGGAAAATGTTATGACTTTCTTCAAGCATTTTGTGTGGTTAAATAAAAAGACTATTTCAATGTTTTTGACCTTGCAGAGTCCCAGGATGATGCAGGGGATTAGTAATGAATTAGGGCGCCTTCCACATATAGGGTAATTGTCTTAATCCTTATTAGTTTGGGAATGATTGAAAGCCGTTAAAGTCGCTATTACAGTTATATGTTAGTCTAG
Organism: Alligator mississippiensis; assembly: GCF_030867095.1. Classification (NCBI taxonomy): domain Eukaryota; kingdom Metazoa; phylum Chordata; order Crocodylia; family Alligatoridae; genus Alligator; species Alligator mississippiensis. The sequence goes on from NC_081835.1 coordinate 16,980,776, forward strand.
TGAAATAAGTTCTTGGTCTTAGCCCCCATTACAAAAATCTCTAACAGCTGGTTGCCTTTGCTGTAAATCAGAATTGAGGGACCAACACAGGGGTAGATGCCAATAACTAGTTTAGCCCTGAAGAAGAGCACTTGGTGCCTGAAAATGTGTCCAACAGCTCTCCTGATTATACAGCTGGCCCAATACAAGGTATCACAACAAATCCTTGCTTACTGTACATGTCCTGAACTATCCTGGTTACAACAGCACTCCAGCCCCAATACTCCAGCCCCACAATACTGAATTTTGCAGTAGCGCTGCTTGTGCTGTTCCTGTTGTTTTCTTATTGCTTTCTCTCTCAGTACATTTTCTGTGTGTTTTAAGACAGGCTGGACTCTCACTTTTGCCTTCTGTAGCACCAAGCATATTGTCAGAACGTAACAAGTAGCTTATAAATAAGAGCTGCTGAGTTGACAAAGAGCTTGAAGAAAATAGGGCATTACAGTTCACAGCTTGCTGGCATGGAGCTGCTCACCAGGTGCTGATAATTGCTCCAGGAATGGATAGTGGATATCCTATTATTTCAAGGGAGGAAGAGAAGGGAGGCCCAGTGTATCAGCAGAGACTGCCCATGCCACTTGTGGCAGGTGTGGCACAGGTTGGCCACCCTGTTTTAGTATTCAGGGTTTGCCTTACAGGTGGTGAGATTCTCCTCTCCAGGCACAGGCATCAACCTGAACACAGTGTTTGGGCACGTCTACATGTGACACTGCGATGACTTAGTATCAGTGGGCACAAACTATGACGCTGATGCTACATTGCTGTAGCAATGAGCTAAGTCACCTTAGGTCATTGCTATGGCAACTTAGCATCTAAAAATAACCGTGCACTGCCAGAACGGCTAAGGCAAATACTAAGTGACTGTGCCGTACCAAATGTGCATTCAGGGGCATGTGTAGACATGCCCTGTACTTCACAGAGACCACAGGGTAGTGGGGGAGTACTGAGAAGAGGAAATGAGGAGGAAAAAGATTTGTTCTTATTAATTGATTGTAAACAGATCCAAACTGTTCCCAAAACAGCCACTGGTCTTATCCAAAAGTCTGGATCTGATCACCACTGAGCTTTGGATTTAAACTTCCCCAGTTTTTCCAAGAAAAATCCAGAACACCAATCCTAGAACTAGTCACTCCTAGAGTTTGGGAAAGGTCTAGTGGATTGATATGCAAACCATCAGCAGGTAAATGTTTTCACTTGAACTTCTGCAGGAGTTTGGGCCTTCTCAGACCAGCTGGTGAAGATCAGTTGGATGGTCTTAGTCTAGATTCTTTTGGACCACAGCACAAAACCAGCAAACAATTTTGCAGATTAGCTAGCTCTGCTGAGGAAAGGACTGGATTGCAGCAGGATAGATGGGAAGGATGTTTGGCAGGTCTTAACTTGGCTCCACTGGGCACTAGGGCTGTGCAAAGCTTCAGTCTGATTCAATTTAGCAGCGATTCAGCTCGATTCAGTGGCCAAGTCTCCAAATCTGAACTGAATCTGAAGACCCTTTAATCTCTCTGAATTGAATCAGAACCCTATGAATCAATTTGGAGAGTTTCGGAAAGATTTGGAGATTCGGTATAGTCGGTATAGGCACAGCTTTAAATGATTTTTCTACATACCTCTAGGTAGCAGGCAGCTCTAGCCAGTAGGTGGCTCCATGGCACAATAGCGCATTGGACTTCTAGAGGGTGAGGGGATTCAAAGGTTCTGGATTCGAGTCCTGGCAGAGTTGTGCTTTTCGCCTGCTGGGGTCACTTGATCCCAGCTGACTTCCTGCCTATGGTGGTGGGGGCTGTACCCGATGATTTCATGAGGTCCCTTCCAGCCCCTAGTGTATATGAAATCTTTGAATGCTGCAATACTGGGGTGCATGGAGTGTCCCACAGGAGCATGGGGGACTCCCCAGTGAGCTCGGCAGCAGACCCGGAAGTAGACCAGGAATAATTCTGGTCCACTTCCGGATTCACCACTAACCACGCGGAGGGTGCCCCGACACTCCATGTGCCCCAGCATTGCAGCATTCACAAGTCACACTGGTAGCTCGAGGTATGTAGAAAAAACATGTAAAGCTGTGTCTATGTCTGAATCACTGATTCTTCGAATCAGCATCAAATCTTCAGATTTGGATTTGGCTGAATCAAATCAGGGACAGTGATCCAAATCAATGAACTGAATCACTGTCCGTGATTTGGGCCAAATACAAATCGAATGGGGCCCATTTTGCAAACCCCTACTGGGCACATCTACACATTCATTAATGCATTTTAGGTAATGCACATTAAATCTAGTACCTTTATTGTGAGGCACTAAAAAAAACATGCATTAGCCTATTTTAATGTGCATTAGCTAAAGAGCATGTTTTTTGTGACATTTTAATGCACATTAAAATAAGCTAATATGCATTAAAGTACACATGTGGATTTGCCCACTGACAGAACTCTTTGCTTTTACAGATCAGACACAGTGGGTTAGCACTAAAGTATATGGGATAATCTCTGTAATAAAGAAGCTTGACCATCATTTATTCAATAATGGGCCAGATTCTCCTGTCACTTACACTAATATATATTTAGCTAATTTCACTGACTATCAGAGAATTAGTTGGGATTTACAATAGTTAGTCCAATCTTTGCAGCTATAAGTTCTTTAGTTGATCTGTGTTGATATTAACTAATGGCAATGATAAAAGTTGACATATATTCTAGGTAAGGGGTTTTCAACCACCTTGCATTTTCAGACCACTAAAAGTTTTTGAATGGAGGTGCAACCCCTTTGAATTGTAAATGTGGGTATTTGTGTACTTTTGCAGATCCCTTAGACATAGTCCCTGGACCCCCAGGAGCCCACAGACCACAGGCTGAAAACCACTGGTCTAGGTAATATTGCTATATTTAATTGCAGTATGAGACTCCTTTAGCAGAGAACAGGGAACTCGCCAGCTGGCCTAAATACATATTTCCTTAATGTGGATATTCACCTGTCAAGAAAACTTGTTGCAGGTGAAAATTTGGGAGAGTCTCATCATATAGTTCTCACTGGTACTGGTGACTAACTCTCTTTGTACGTGTGTCCAACCACAAGTTACATTTTGAATGTGGGGCTAGCTGCCTTTTCTATGTTTTTTTACTCCTACATTCAGGAGAAAGCACCGTGGGACATGGGTGTAGCAGGAACCCAGGGAAAAAGTATTTGACTCCAGCTTCTCTGAGGAATAGATTTTGCAGAACATTTGCAAACTGAGAACAGAGAACCAAAGTATTGATGGTAGCTTTTCAAAATCACAAAGACTGGATGGGCTAGGGGGCTTACAGGGGCACACAGGAAGCTTTGGGCAGGGGAGAGGAAAATGACAAGATCTCATAGCAAAGTCCTATGTAACTGCAAGGTCAGCCAAGGTCAAAGGAAGCAGCTGTACTGGAGCACAATGAGAGAGAAAGAGACTCCTTGATTTGGCAAGACTCATGAGCTGCAGGAAAAGGGTTCTAGATGCCTTAGAGGACCTCAAGCTAAACCCATAGCATAGTCCCAGAATCGTGAAGAGACTAGTGCAGGAAAATGCAACTGGGATTTTATTTTTTGTTTGGGTCTGTTTACTTTCTGGACTACATAAGAGTTGCTTGCTTTGGAATCCTTTGAAAAATTCAGACAGGGAACATACATCTATCCCTTTGGAGGACTCAAATACTAACCCAGAGTGCACAGGAATGAAGTTGCAGGCTTAATCTGTAGAGTTACCACTGTTTCCAAAGCCCAGGGTAGCTGGCCTGCCTGGTTCCTAGCCTCTACCTAGGAAATATGTAGTGGAGATAAAGTAAGAAATGGTACAACAATTTATGAATTCACAGAGAAGGTTAAGAATGCAGATGGCCAGTGTATGAGGCCCAACATAGCAGTTGGAGAGTGTTCAGTTAGGGGGAGCTTTACCAGGGCTAAGACACCTGGACACATACAGGCAGTCCTCCAACTTATGACACAATTGGTTCCTGAAAGCCACATCTTTCTTAAGTTGAAACATTGTAACTTGGAACCGATTTTCCCATAGGAAACAATGTTATAAATGGGGGATTGGTTCCTGAACCGAGGCCCGATACCCCATTTTCACCAAAAATAACCCAGAATTTTGTACTCAATCAATTATAGATGAGTAATATGGCTACATTAATGTATTTATATTGTAAATAGCAATCATACTGATTTGAAAGGACTTCTTTAGGAGATTTTGCTGGATGTTTTGAAGGGCTCTTGGTTGGACTTTCTGAAAGGTTCTTGGCTGGAGTCTTCTCAGGAGTCTTAGCTGTTTTTTCTGGAGTCTTGTCTGCTTTCTTAAAGAAAGTGTCCAAGGAAGTTTGGTTAGATGTTCTCTAGGGAGATGGGTGACACAGTGAACTTGTTCACTGGCGTGGCTTGGCATCAGATCAAGCGTTGTAAAGTCAAAACTGACATCAGAAAGTTGAAACAGGGTGTCAATTTAGAAACGTGAGTGCAAAACGTTGTAACTCGAAACACTGTAAGTCGAGGACTGCCTGTATTTCACTGTATATCAGTGGTTGAATCAAGTCTAATTTAGAGAAGCAGGGCAGCTTTTACTGGCTGGAAGCCAAAAATTCGCTTCTGAAATTTGCTGTACTTAAGACTAGAGAGATCATGATATCAAATGGTCTTTGATAGTTTTCAACTGAGTTGATTATTTTCTTTGTTCCTTCCCTAATCTTTAAAATGAAAAACAATCCCCTGAAGGAAGTACAAGGCACATTAAACCATTTCACCGCCCCTAAGTGCATTTACAAGTGTTTCCAATCAATGGTCTGTACTGCCAGGATTAGTGTGGTTCTTTCACAGAAGATGAAAGTAGCAGAAAGCAGCAATTAAGTGATTAAAATAACAAAAGAACACCATTAATGAAGGAATTAAGGAATAAAATTAAACTATTTTTAAATGGCTTACCCTTCATTCATAACCATTACTTTTAATAAAAGGCTGTGTTTAAAAGTTAATAGTCTGAGATAGGAAGTATGCTTGTTATCCCATCCCACAAAATAATTTCAAATCAAAATAATGGAAAATACATTTTGCTTCCTGCAATCAATATTTTGAGAGAGAAGGCAACCGCACCACGATTGATGTGTTTATGTTCATATGTGGTCGTGTGTATATGTATATTAAGAAGGCAGTGAAGCCTGTACTTAAACACCATTTCTAAATGGGCATGTTTTCCTGATTGGACCTTAATCTTCAGTAAAAGAGATTTATAAAACAGCAATGATGTATAGTACAATTTACTTGAGTGTACAATTTATGCGAATTGCTAAGTTTGGAATTCATGCTCCCTTTTATGATTACATGGTCACCAAGTACCTGATCATGTTTGTTGCTAGGCTGCACACCAATCAGAACCAATCAGAACTTCATACTGACATCATATATAGCAATCAGATGCTCCTGGTTTATACTAAAGCTACTGGAGAACATCCATTGCATGGTAGTAATCAGGGCCCATGAGTCCCGATTGAATAATTCTGATTATAACAAGATCATATACACACATAGAAAGGCATAGTGAAGGATATCAGTGCAGACACAGCAAGTTAGCTTTCTTTTGTCAGAAGAAAAGCATTAACAACTTTATTTCATTTCAGACCTCAATAGTGCACTGGGTGTGTCCCAATATTTTGGAGTATATGAGAACCAGTTTGGATAAAGAATTAACTTGAATCTTCACTCAGAATGCAAAGCCATATGTTGAGTCTAAAAAGTCTGGGCAACTATTTAATTCATTACTGTTGATTGCAAGGGAAGTTTAGGTTAGATATTAGGAAAAACTTTCTCATTAGAAAGGTAGAAAAGCACTGCAACAGTTTACCCAGAAAGGTTATGGTATCTCAATCCTTGGAGGTTTTTAAGACCCAGGTCGACAAAATCTTGGCCAGGATGGTCTAGCTGGGGATGGACCTATTTTCAGCAGGGGGTTGGACCAGATGACCTCTTGAAGCCCCTTCCAACCCTAATTTTCTATGATTTTAAAGTATCTGTAAAATTCTAGCTGGGACTTATGTGTGAAAATACCATGAGGGATATACTTCTCATGGTATTGTCTAGGAATGGAAAGTAGTGCATATTCTGAGAAGGATCTAGTTCTTTGGAGATTCTGAGTTCAGTTTTGGAGAACAAGGAATTTCAGAGATTACAGAAAATCTTTGGAGAAGCACCCAAATGGTTGAATCCTTATCTGAACTGAACTGAGCCTCTGAAACCTTTGTCATCTGCTCATCCCATGTCTATGGAAAACATGCCCTTCCAATGCTGCTGGATGTACTATTGGAATAGTCCACAGTAAATCCACATAGTTTTTCCGTGCACGTTCCAGACAGGGATGGACAGTGCCATAGCAATAAAGTTTGGTGCCCAGGGCAAATCCCACAGCATCAGCCCACCCTTGCCCCACACACAGATCTAGGGGGGCACAGGTCTCCCCATGCTTGCCCGGAAGTGCACGGAGCAGCGGGAGCTGCCCTTCACCCATCCCTGACACCCCACCCTAAACAAGCCACTCACAGCTCCGTCCCGCACCCCGCCCTGGCAGGGCAGCACCTGTTGGTGCCCCTTCACTTTGGCAGCTGGGGTGCCTGCCCCACTTGCCCCCCTTTGCTATGGCACTGGGGACGGATTCAAGCCTGAAAGCTGAGATGTGCTTGAATCTGTACGTATAATAAAGGCTGAGCTTTCATTTATATCCCTCTTCAGCTCCTGGCAACGAGAGAGAGGTCACCTTAACATGTGAATATTCCTCACAGTCAACAAAGGACAATGGCAAAACTTGGTCTGTGTCCTGAGGCCCTTATTCCAATATCATGCAGTCACTTTTTTTGGTTATTAGTCAGTCATTATTCTCCCACTGAGTTCGGCTCACTTGGGTCTGCATCATGGAAGCCATTCTCATCTGTGGCTTGGAACCGACTGTGTTCAAAAGGAATCCTCTGCTAATCCAAAAGAGCCTAACTGAGTAGTCAGCTGTGGCAGCTGTTAAGAGCTGCTTTCTCAGGCAGTAACTGAAACTTTGCCATCCTTCCTTATCCATTTTCCCAGCAAAGTATTCTGGGGGGAAAAAAAACTTCTGTGTAACAAGGGTTTGCAGAGACCTCATTCTCAGAAACAACTGCCTTATTGCTCTGCAGTGTCTGTGATCTCTTCTTGTCTTTCCAACTCACTAGGGCCAGATCCTGAATTCCTTACTCCAGTCTTACTTTGGAAAAACAGTAAGGAAATCTGATCCTAGTTTTATTCTGCATGGATTGACAAGCCACTGCTTTAAGATTTCTGATGTTAGGCACCTAGCTGATACAGACAGGCTAGTTTTTTTTTCTCCTAACAAAAACCTGCTCTTTGAATTGCCAACTACAACAGAGAGCAGCTCCTGGCAGCTCTGAGCCTTCTAGGTCACACAGACTGGCACAGCTTGGATCAGATAGTGTGGAAACTTAGTTGGGGGATTATCAGAGGAACAGCACAAGGTATTTTGACAGGAGATAATATTTGCAAAGGGAACAACAGCCAAGTCACCAAGAAGACTGCTGTAGGAAAACAAGGTTTACCTTATTTAACCCATGTCTCAACTCTTCTATGCCCCAGACAAGAAATTGCTTTTAGGGCCAGAGCCTGCTCCTGTTTGAGTTAACAGCATTTTTTTTGCATTTGCTTCAGTTGTGTGAGATCAGGCCCAGAAAGAAGATTATTTATTTTCTGCATAAATAAGATGATAAAAGAGACAACTTCTGAAGCAATTTGTATGACTTTGCTAGGAATGAGGGCACCAAAACCAACAAGTAAACAATTAACCTCTTCCCCTCCTCCCCCCCCCCCCCCAAATTGGCAACAGCCAATGGATTTGATCTGGGCTTTATAAATCTTGTACACACACACACACACACACACACACACACACACACACACACAGATGGTGTTTTCTATATTCTATAAGTAGTGCTGCATGTTCCAGAAGTATTGGAGGAAAAAAGGCTGGGCTCAGCCAGCATATATTATCAAATTGCAGCTTAAATTTGAGTGCTGTTTCTAGTCAGGGCCTCACAGCAAGATCCTTCAGGATGTAACAGCAGAGATCCTTGCACACCTGACAGTAACAGGACTTCTCAGACAACTGGCTCCCAATAAGTCCAGTGGTGAGTGGACACTAGAGACATGCAGAGGGCATGAGCTTTCTAAGCTGATATCAGAAGGCCCTATACCTAAAGAAAAAATCACCTCTGCTATTTTCATGGTGCTAGCATCCATCAGTAGTTCTTCACTGAAATCCACAAGAGCCACACAGCTAAGAAGAACTGAATGTTATAGCCCATGAGGATCGGAAAGAAAAATTCTTCTCTGGGAGCATATTAGAAGACAACCCAGTTAAGCCATGTCTCATAGGACTGTAGCTTTTATTAAATGACTTGGGAGTGGACATGGGGGAAAGAAAAAATGAGAAGGAAGTCATTGCTACCAGCAAGAAACCCTCACGTTTGAGACATGTTTGCCCAAGGATTTCTTATCTCTCACTGTTTCTTTTTTATCCTTACATCAAGTTGCAGCAAGGGAAGTTTAGGTTAGATATTAGGTACCTATTAGGCAATATTCATTGTCAGGATGAGATGATAAAAACTGTTGATGTGGTCTCCCACTTGACTTTCTCATAAGCAAATTAGATAATAGAGCCTAGATGGAATTGCCATAAGGTGGGTGCACAGCTAATTGAAAAATTTTGCTACATAAGGCTTGCTGTCAAACTATGAAGGCACTTATAGTTTCTATTCTGGGCCCACTTCTTTTTGGTATTTTCACTTATGATCAAGATGAATGAACAGAGAGCATACTTATAATATTTCAGGTGACACCAAATGGGATGTAGTTGCAAGCACTTCCAAGGGCAGAATCAAAATTCAAAATGATAAATTAGAGGAATTAATTAAAATTAACAAGATGAAATATTTCTGAAAACGGTATGGAGCTTGTAGTAGCTCACAAATGAAATATGGGTCAACAATGTGATCACTGTTGCAAAAAAGACAAATCTCATTCTGTGATGTATTAACAGGAGGGTTGTATATAAAATATAGGAGGTAATTATTCTGCTCTCCTTGGTGCTGATGAGGCCCCAGATGGAGTAATGTGTCTAGTTTTTGGCAGAAAGATGTAGACAAACAGAAGAGAAAACATGAATTATAGGAGGCTTAGAAAAGTTGACCTAAAAGATTGTAAAGTAAAGGTAATGTGTAACTGTTATAATAAGGAGGATTTGACTACTTGTTTTCCATGGCCACTGGGGCTGTGTCCACATGAGTGCAGATGCTTCTTTCCCTGGAGACAGGTAGTAGTGGCACACCTTGCGCTCCTGCTACTCATCCCTGGGGAATGCCCAGGGAACGCCCTCTGGCACATGGCAGGTTACCCTGGTGGGGTAGGGGAGGCTGCAGCCAGCAACTGTGCTGGCCCCAGCAGCCTTACCTGGGGCCCTGGAGGCCTCAGGGAGCTGCAGCCACAGCGCTCCTGCAGCTGGGAGCCTGGCCAGCAGTTAGAGCATGGCTCTGACCAGCCAGGCCCCAGTTCTGAGCGGTGTGTGCTGCCACTGTGTGCACTGCCCTGCTTTTTTTTTGGCATGGATCTCCTAGGGTCACCCCCTCCTCCCTCCCGCGCTGCAGGGTAGCAGTGCAGGGAACATCTGCATGTGCAGTGTGTAGTGCCGCAGACAGGTCTGAGGTGCCACATACTGCATACCTGCACTCATATGGACGCAATCTGGGAGTAGAGCAAGAAGAAACTGGTTTAATTTCTAGCAAAGAAGGTTTAGGAAATCTATTAGAGGGAAAATTTCTGCCTATAAGGGAAGTGAACCATAGAAGCAAGTACTAGGGGAAGCTGTGAATTCTCCTTCATTGGAGACTCACAAGAACAGGTTAGACAAATATCTGTCAGGGATGGTTTGAGACTACTTGATCCTGCCTCAGGGTAGGTGGGTGGACTAAATGATTTTTGGGGTCCTTTCAGTGCTACACTTTGTGATTTTATGGTTTTGTGACATCCCTTCACACACACCAACCTGCACCACCTTTTTCTCTTATTAGCAAAGATGCCAATAACTGCATGACTCATGACTATCCGATAAAATGTAGAGGTAATCCCTCCAGAACAGGGTTGAAACATGCTGGTGAAATGGTGTGAAGAGGCTTGCTCTGACATTCTCTATTTTTCAATCCCCATATCATATCAATCTGACACCTTTAAAAATTGTTACAGGTGGAACAGATTTACTAGGAGAATGAGAAGAGCAGCGTTGCAAATTAGCACAAATTCTTTCTCTCGCATGTCTCAAGTGCTGAATGATCTCACTTTTTGGGCCAGTCCCATTATAAATACCAGTAATTCTGCTTGTTTTCTACATGGATGTGTTTTTGTTAGATACAGGAAGGAATATCACTTTGTGAGCACTCTGAATTCCAAAGAAACTGAAAATCCTCTAATGTATTTCTAAGCTTTTCTTTTTCTTTCTTTCTTTTTTCCCCCTTTATTGTCTGAATTCTTGCCGCGTTTTGTTTAACTGCCTGAAAGTAAATACGAGACTGTTTTGGTCATCACTCCTTGATAACACCCACATTGTCTACATGAAAAGTTGCGTATCTTGGTATCTGCTCTACACATGTGTACACTTAACTATTGGATATGGCCAAGAGAGTGAAGTAGATTATTTGTGAACATAGTAGGCTCATTGTTAATGTCACTCTTCACACACATGCTCTATTCTTTGGTGTAAATGAAAATGGAGTAACTGCTGAGTCGATGCCAAAAAAGAGGATTTGTGAGAATACAAAAGATTTGCACTGAGATGTGACGCATCTAACATGAAACAGAGTTAGACCTTACAACCCAGCAAGGGAGATCTTCCCCTTCTTCATGACCCTAGCTTCCAGATTCTAAAACACAAAATAATATATTTACCTAAGTTCATCAATGCCAACACATGGGAATAAATCCTGAGCTCTTTACCTAAATGCACTCCACTTAAACCAATGGGAGTTTAATCTAAGTAAAGGTCAAATAAGAAAATCAGGAAAGAACCAAAGGAACTGGATTTTTCAGAAATGAATTTTCAGCATAGTGGAAGTGCAGTCATGTTATAAAGCTTAAACCATAGCACGGAGGACCAGGACACCATAACCTGTTATATGGACTCAATACATGGGCTAACATTTCAAACTGGAATACCTAAGCTTGTACACCAAAATCCATATGTAGACACAAGTAGCTATAAATGTGGATATTGGTACCTGACCTTAAATCTCTAAAGTTGAATTTGTTAATTATAATTTGTTGTGCTGATTATTGTGCTGCACAATACATATAATAACCTTATGTATCTCAAAGGTGTGTTTCATTAATTAGATGTTTCAGAAGTACTTGGATGGAGTATACCAGAGAATCAGAAAGTATTTACTGAATCCAGGGAAATCCATAGCACTGATTTCACTGTATATTGTAGCAGATTCAGAAAGTTGTGATTATCTTTGATGCCATGATCCTGCAAAACGCTGTTAGTATTGTCTGTAATGTAAACATTTTGATGATGAACCCACCTTCTTAACATAGATGCAGGCGTGTGTGTGTGTGTGTGTGTGTGTGTGTATATCAAGATCTTGTAACAATGGGGAGAATTTTCATAATTGTGTGCATGCAGCTAAACATGCAAAAATATCCATGCATAATTGTGCCTGCAATGACCAAAATCCTTGTAATGCTAATGTAATGTCTGTAATATAACTTGCAATACAAATATTAACACTTATGGAAAAGGACAATTAAGAATCAGTAGGTATATTTACAATTTGAAAAGCAAACCTGTACCACAAAACAATATCTACAGCACTGAAGAGTTCTCTCTAGTGAGTTGGATTTTTAACTAGGTGTTTCCAATTAGGAAAACTTTTATTTGTTAACATCTGAACCTTGTAACACATTCATGCTACCCCTCTAGCATTTAGTACAGGAAGATTCTATCATAGGAATGTGGTGACCAAATCTCATTAGCTCTGTTCTTGTAATAGATGATGTCATTTGAACCATTTTATAACCCCTTATTTCTTAATTGATTACATACTGCTCATAGTGTATTGATTACATGCACTATGCCTGGAATGATAAGTGATTCAGAAAACATGACCTGTGAGGAAAGGTTGGAGTTGGGTTGGGTTAGTCTACAAAAGAGAAGATTAAGGGGTGACCTGATAACTGTCTTTATATAGATGGGAGGGGAGGGGGTGCATGCATGAGTGTTTGTGTGTGTGTGACACTGTTACAGGGAAGATCATAATCAGTTGTCCTACATAGCCACTAGGGAAAGGACAAGAAGAAATCAGCATAATTTGCAACAAGAATGATTCAAGTTGGATATTAGGAAAAGCTTTTAACTGTTAGGATTCTGAAACCTTGAAACGGACTGCCTAGGCTTGTCATAGGCACTGCTTCACTGGAAACTTTAAGAAATGGTTAGACAAATATCTGTTGAGGATGCTTTAGGTATAGCTGATCCTGCCTCAGTGCATGGGGTTGGACTGGACAGTCTTTTGAAATCATTTACAGCCCTTCATTTCTGTGATTCCCTAATTGTGAGGTCAGCTGTTCACTGCCTTTGAAGGTCTTCCTCAGTTCTTACTGAAAATGAGTCCTTATTCCCTGACACTCCCTGATGCCTGTTTCTGTATAAATATTGGGCTATGTACTTCCTGTTGTCTCCTGGGGCATGAGTCACTCATGAAATTTATTTCACAGAACTATTTCACCTCTGCCCCGTGAAGTCATTTGATGGCACAAAATTCCTGTTTCTTTGCAACTAATGGAAAAAGTAAAGAAGAGAAATCCAGTCATAGTTTACAATTATTGTGCCAGTGACATGCACAATACTGTGTTTTCCCTTTTGATGGGCAGACTGTTTATTTTTCTACCAGCTGCATTCATTTAACATGTTATTTCCCTATTCTGTTTTGCCACAATTATACTTAATAGCTTGCAAGAGGGAAAATGTCTTCTTTAAACAGCTTTTCTCCTCCATCGTTATATCTTAAGTAGGTCCATATTTATAGTGGGTGGACCGTGCTATCATCCAATGGCAGAATACAGTAGAAGAATCTTAGAGTTAAACTATGGCTGGAACTCATTCAGAAATTTTTAAAAATATTGTGACAGTCATGTGATCTTTATTAACTGAATAATTTGTATCTTTTGCAAATGTAAAACAAGAAATATCTTAAGTTAAGAAATATCAATTCCAGAAGAAAAAATGTCAAATGTATCATAATCTAAATGTATCATCATCTAAAGGGTCAGGAAACTAGCTAAGGAAGCATTTCTTGAGTCTGCAATATCTGAGTACTCTATGACTAAAGTGTTTAGGCCTAGTTCAGCTTTCAGATCTAATTACAGAGAAAGACAATTTTATGGGACCCCAAAGAGTTGTTGACTAGAATTAATTTTCCATATTAAATGTTTTGGTTTGTGTCTGGGATGCATCCTTTTAGATGCCCTGGAGAACTTGCTATATTTGGTGAATGTCACTCATTGCTGGTTAAATCTGAAGAGCAGCATTTGAACGCTGTACAAACACCATCAATGAGCTTTGAAGTCCCATGTTATGAAAGCAATTACTTGTATATTTCAGTTTAAGCATGTGGTTAAAGCAGCTATTAATCGTTTTACTGCTCAATCAATTCATGTGCCACCAACATAGTAACAGGTCATTGAATTGCTACGTTTGGTAAAATGGGCGGTATACTCTGCTGGCTATACCTGGCATGAATATCAGTAATGAAAAGTAATCTAGTTTCCTATAAATCAAAACTTATGGTGAATTGGGATCATGCCCAGTTAAAAGGCACTAGGAAACTTGGAAGCAAATTCAAGCTTTATAGCATTCAAGAGTGTACTTATCATGGTACAGTTGTTTTTAGCCTAACCATAGCTAAGTATAAAGCCTGGAAGAGGATAGAAAATTACCTCTGTGTCCTGAAGCTTGTTTCACATGTACATAGCAAAATTGGTAACAAAAAATAGCAAAAACTCTGTAAATAGGTGCTCAGTCTGTTGCTTTGTTTCAGGGTGAGATATAAGTCTTCTTCTCAGCTGTTCAACAGTAATAGATGTTTATTACAAACAAATCTCTTATAGGGCTACATTTTGAATCAACAGCTTCTAAAATTTGCCCATAAAATGTGCGTACACAGGGATGTGTACTGCCAACAATGTTATCTTCGTATCAGCCCCTCTGTTACCCTTTTGCTTCCTTTTTTATAGAGAGTCTTCTCTATTAAGAGCATAAATGAGTAACCAACTATTTGTACATAAGGCCATTAAATTTTAGAAGAAAGATTAGAACTAATGAGTCAACCTAAAACTGTTTAAGAAAACAAAAGCACACAAGAGAAAGAACTACAGAACCCATGATATCTCTTTATCTTTACCCTGGTCTCTCCAGGTCACGCTCTGTAGTACATAACCAAGCCGAATTTCCATTGGAATTCTGCACGGTTCTGAATTTGGCTGTAGGACTCTGTGTATAAGCCACCCACACAATCCCCTTTTCCCACCAATAATGCTTAGCATCTAATTAAATGAACAAAACCCAGGAAATTCAGAATAAAAGGCTGAAATCCTAACCATGACGCAGTTGCTCATGCCTAGCCAAGTCAGGAGCCTCCGCCGGGGATGAGGAGCTCAGCTACTATGTGGTTTTTAAAACAGTGGAGGGCAAATGGTGGTGTTTTGACCTATACTTTTCCATGTTCCAGCTTGTGGCAGGTCAGATCCTTTGAAATGTTTGAACAGAGATTTCCTTATGTGATTTAAGATAAGTAATAAGAACAGATTCAGAGATCTGGATTTTGAAGTTCTGGAGGGTTCATGGCAAACGTTTAGATCCCAGGTTTTATTTCAGTGCTGTGTTGAGATATAGATGGGCATCAGTCACACTATATTTGGAGTTAGAGTCCTATTCAGATTCTAGACTTTGGGTTTGGACCCAACTCTGACACTGAATATTTATTGAACAGCTGTTATGGTTATATAAACCTTTTCCACACTAATAAGCTGCACAGGTTTAAATTTCACTGGGCACATTTACATGTGCATTAAGGTACTTTTTCTAATGTACATTAAATTTAGTACCTCCAATGTTAGGTACTAAAGAAATGTGCATTAGGCGGCATCAATGTGCAGTAATGAATGTGCATAGTTTTCAAGTGACACTTGCAGTAGCCTATTTTACTGTGCATTAGTGTAATTGCATCATTTTTGATGTGACACTTTAATGCACAGTAAAATAGGCTATTGCACATTAAAGTGCATGTGTAGACATGTCCACTGACAGATTAACAGTGCTACCCTCTTGTCACAGAGCACTGAGGTGCCCTGCTCCCAAAAAGCGGAAACTGCTAGGGCTTCCTCCCTAGTAGGGAATAAGGAGCCCAGCTGTAGGTTACCGGGGCAACCAGGGAAGGTCAGCTGACCAGAAGGGGCAGGGCCTGGCTCCCTTATAAACCCTGGGGCTGGGGCCAGAGGGAGTTCCTTGCCAGCAGTCAGAGAGGAAGGAGCTCCCTGAGCAAAGATGCGAGGAGAAGTCTGACTGCAGGTACAGCCCCAGCCGGGTAAAGGATAGCAGCCCTGGGATGTATGAGCAACGTGGTTTTAGCCAGGCAGCTTTAAGTTATGTTATAGCCTAGGGGCTTGTGTTTGTTTTGCTGTTTATGACCGGTGGTTTGGGAGAGGCTATTAGGGGTTGGAGGAGGCCTCATAGGGGACTCACAGAGGAGTGTGAGGGCACAGCGTTCGGGGTGCATAGATCCCAGTCCTAGAGAAGGGCAGTTCCCCAGAGAGAGGGCATTATCAAGAAGCCCCAGTGAGGGCACGGTGAACCCCGGAAAAGGGGCAGCCTTATTGAGGAGCCCAGTGCGGGCATGGTGAGCCCAGAGAGGGCGGCTTGACAGAGAAGGCACTGAGAGAGGGCAGCAGTATTGGGGAGTGCCCTGAGGGGGCAAAAGCACCAGAGAAGGGGACAGTTACTGAGAAGCCCCAGTGCGGGTGTGGTGAACCCCAGAAAGGGGGCGGCACTACTGGGGAGCCCCAGAGAGAGGGGGTGGTTGCTGAGGAGCCCCAGAGAGGGGGCGGTTGCCGAGAGACCCCAGAGGAGGGGGAATTATTGGGGAGCCCCAGAGAGGGGGTGGCGTGACTGAGGAGGCCCAGAGAGGACAAAAAGGGGCCAGATCGTAATTAGAATGAGACATAACATCTATTCCACTGGCGAGGTGTGGACTGCGGTGTAGGGGAGGAAACAGAGCTGCAGATAGCGCCCCCTGGCAGCGGGGCAGTACGAGAGCAGCCTCCCGCTAATTAACATTAATTTAATTTTAATTAATTAATTAACAGCAAGGCGTGGCAGGCGAAGGCAGGCGGTTGCCCCAGGAACAGGTGTGCTGGCCACATTTGGCTCGGCCCAGAGCGGATACCCGTTACACCTCTGTAAAACTATTTTGGGTGGATAGGGTCTTATGAGGAAGCCTCTGTTAGACTTAAGAAGGGCCCGCAGGTACAAATCTAACTAGTGGTTTTCAGAAACTCACCACATTTTCCACGTTCCCCTTCCCGTAGGCAAGCTCACATTCTTCTGCATGCCCGTTGCAAAAGCAACTTCCTCGGACAATCAGGTCATAAACAGCATAGTGGGCAAATCTCTGAGGTTTCTCCAGCAACCCCACACCAGGGCAGGGACAATCTTGCCTTTTTAATAAAAGGAGGCGCAGGTTGGTTAGCTTCAGGAGGTCCTGAGCCTCAGGACTATATGGATCTTCAATCTTGTTGGCTGGAGTTAAAGCACGATAAATCACCTGGGAAGCAAACAGAAAACACTTCCATGAGGAGAAGCAGCTTGGATGTAGCATGGACATGCAGAGCTCAAGCAAACAGTGATGCTTTCCTGAGCATCGCCTATCTGGGAATCTCCTCAAAAACCATCTGACAAGTGTAAGGCACAAGGCACTGTGACACAAATCAAATTAGTAAATGCAACATTCATATTGTTCATTGCCCTACTGAGTCCTCAATACCTGAGTAGAGCAAAGTATTCTAAGCACATTAATGCAAGCTTCCTAACACCCACTGAGACAGGTGTTAGAGTGAGGTAAACCGAGGTACAGAGTGCTGAAACAGCCTGCTCCAATGGGTCTGAGATTAAAATAGAAATCAGGAGCACTAAGTCAGTAACCTAAACTAAATGCTCCAAATGATAGCTTGTTGGAGGGCTATTAAGGATTAGAATTGAAGTATCTTTTTTAAAACTGGGCCAAATTATTCATTAGAAATGGAGAGAGTGGAGATTCCTTGTAGTGGCCAAATGGTTAAGACACACTTTATATCTCCTGGACAGAAGAGGCAGGGTTATTTGTTTGGAGTTTCTGGGTCAGGCAGAGGCTGTCCCTGTGACAGATTACGGTATCCCAATGGGATAATAATTTGTTTTCTGGTATCTGACTAGTGTTTAACAAAGGCTGAAGGAATATATTTTATTTTTCTTTGTAAACCACTGTTCATTTTCTGTTTATTTGTTTTTCTGGTGAGGGAGGGAAGTGGTCATAGAGAGGCGCATTGTACTTTGTGCCAGCAAATGAGAGAGCTGGTCACATTAGTTCCCAGGCTTAGATTCCCTTTATGGATGTGCTAACTCTGATTTGAGAGCTATTTTCTCCTCTGGCTGAGTTTTGCCATCATAGCAGAGGTACTTGCCCTCGGGGTTCTTTGGCCCTGCTTTATGAGCGGTGACAGTCTCTGTCTGACTAACTCTATTAGTGGAGTGAAAGCTTTGTTTCCATAGGGATTCCCTTTCCCCGCTCTCCCTCCCCGTCTCTGGATTTTTTAAAATTTTAATGGACAGGCGAGTTTAAATACTTGCTGCGTGTAGAACATTTCTTCTGCCCCTCTTTGTTTGCAGGGGCCTGTGGTTGGTGCGTGATGGATAACTCTGCTGCATGTCGATGGCACATGGGAGATAAACCCCCTTAAAATAACAGCGTCAGCTGCCAGCTTTAGTAGCAGACCTCCACCTGACAGTGCAGTGCTGCATAGCGGGCGGCACACTTCGTGCCTTGCCACAGCCTTTTCTATTTCCCTTTTTTATTCCCTTTCCTTAATCCATGCAGCTATTCACACAGTTGCAAGTGGGCCCATCTGTTCAGGCCAGAGGTGTCCACATTCCCGTGTTCAGTGGAGCTGTGGGCAGATTGCCCAGCCAGGGCAACCCAGGTGCCTACATTCCCCTGACCGAGGGACCCATGAAAAAACAGCCTAGTTCCTTCTGCCCAAATGTCTACATTCCCCTGACCAATACAACCGTAAGCAAATGACCTATTCTATGTAGTACAGGTGCTCAGATCCCCTGGCCAATGGAGCAATGACCAATTCTAGTCTGTCCAGGAGTATACATTCCCTTATTGATGGAGCCAAGGCCAGTCAGAAGAGTCTGATTGATCCAAAGATCAACCCTTTTAGACTGATAGAGCCATGTGGGGAAGGACTGGTCTCTTCACTTCCCAGCTCCCTTTCTCAATTATACCATGTGCAAAAATAATCCAGGGCACTCCACAGAGATGTTCAATCCAAAGGATTTCAAAGCAAGTTTAAAAAAAAACAAACACCTAAGAAATTAAAACTTAAAGTGTTCCTCTGTGGCTTGCAGAAAGGGCACAAGATAACAGAGACCAAAAGGTTAATGCAGCCTATTTAATTCACATTTTTGTATTCCTTATACAAGCTCGATTTTCATACTTTCCAGCCAGCCACTAGCAATTACCGTCCAAGGCCTCCACAAAGTATACACTAAGAATGCCCTATCTTTTACACCCACTCCCAATTTCACAGAGACACTACAAACTTGAAGAAAAGGTGCCTTAGAAGCATTTTGCTCCATGTCAGTTGGAAAAATATGACCGGCATGACTCTATAACCCTGCAGACCTGGATTCTAGTGCCACTTGTGCCTCTGACATCCTGTACATACCTGGGCAAGGCATTTGATTTCTCTTGCCTCAGATTCCCCAGCTGTAAAATGGGGGATCATAATATGGATCTACTTCACCAGGAGGGTTGGACAGACTTAATTCACTCATGTTTGTAGAAAGCTTACAGATCTTCAGAAGAAAAGAATCTGTCTGTCTGTCTATGCATTAGTAGGAGTGTTGCCAGCAGATGAGGGACATGATTATTCCCCTCTATTGAGCACTGGTGAGGTCACATCTGGAGTACTGTGTCCAGTTTTGGGCCCCCACTACAGAAAGGATGTGGACATATTGGAGTGAGTCAGCAGGGGCAACAAAAATGGTTAGAGGACTGGGGAACATGACTTATAAGGAAAGGTGGAGGGAACTGGGCTTAGTTATTCTGGAGAAAAGACGACAGAGGAGATTTAATAAGTCTTCAACTACCTGGGGGGGCGGGGGCGGTGTTCCAAAGAGGATGGAGCTGACTGTTCTCAGTGGTGGCAGATGACAGAAATAAGAAGCAGTGGTCTCAAGTTGCAGCAAAGGAAGTTTAGGTTGAATATTAGGAAAAACTTTCTCGTTAAGACGGTAGTACAGCACTAGAAGAGCTTACCCAAAGAGGTGGTGGAATCTCCATCCTTGGAGGTTTTTAAGACCTGGCTAGATGAAGCCTTGGTTGGGATGATCTAGTTGGGGATAGTCCTGTTTTGAGCAAGGGGTTGGATTAGATGCCTTTCTGTCTTCCTTCCTTTGTGTGCCTGCACACACACACCCACCCACACATGTTCCCCAAAAGATTCCACCAGTATTATATCACTGGAGCCAGATTTTTAGTATTTTTACTATATACCTTGGATCATATTTCTAATGGATATAAATGGAATTGCATCGGATTATGCTAGCAATTAATTAGCTCCTGTCTCTAGTAATATTACAAGCCTATTATAGATAGTGTTATAGAGAGCTAACGTTTTCAGGTAGGGTTTGTGACATGTTAATTACCTATCCTTTCCACATGTATCCCAGCTAACAATGAGATTTTTAGGCTTAAAGAACAGCTGCAGAGTTTGGCTATTGGCACAGCGCCATCTGCTATCATGAAGGTATATTGGATTTCCTTTCTTCACTTGACAGCTTAGAAAATGCTCAGGCCTCCTGTGGGTTTAATGTTTTGCAAATATTTCCATTTCAGGCCTTGCATCTCTTCAGGGGAGTTGCTTTGACATTTCCAGTTCCTCTTTGAACTCGGAGCCTCTAGCCATCAGCAGAGATGTTAATAGCCTGCAAGTCCCATAGGAATCCTGGCATCCTTTTGTGGAACAGGTGATATTCCATTCCATTTGAGACGCAAGGATTTCCTTCTATGATTAATTGATGATGCATTTCTGCTCCTTAGAATAAGTTCAGTGGTGAGGTTGGTGTGTTTATCCTAGTCTCTCCCACAGCAAGACTTGTATAGCATTAAAAATGTGGCTCCAGTGACATAAGAATGATGGAGTCTTTTGGGGACTTCATGTTCTTCTTGAACTCAGCAACCTCTGGTTTCTTGCTAACCTTAACTTGACAAGAATCAAGCCTTTATCATACACAAATAGAGAAGTTAAGGAATCTCCATCCCTGGAAGTTTTCAAGAACAAGTTAGCAAACACTTGGCTGGGATAATTTAGTCAGGGATGATCTTGTCTTGAGCAAGGGGCTAAGCCAGATGACGTTGTGAGTTCCCTTCCAGCCATATTTTCTTATGATCCTAAGAATTAAAGAAACCAAAGCCCTAACTGTCCTAGGAAAATGTATATTGCCATAGCTAAGATAGATGTGTAGTATTTTGTGATGCAAAATAAGGTTTGAACTAATATGACTTACTGTGGGATATGTTAAAAGGGAAGTCTGATATTCTATCAGTGTTATGAGTCCTGTAGGCATGTACCCGTGTCTGGAGAAAGTTGCATCAGTGCAAGCCCTGTTTTGCACCAATCCAGTATGCTTACTTGAGTGGTTGAGTCAGCTTAGCAGCCCCAGTACAGGCTTCCCTCGTGTGAACAGAACCAGAAATTCAATTTTTCATCACTCCTTCTTGCTGAAGGAAATGCAGTCCATGAAGTGCTGGTGATGATACTGACTAGCTACAAACGAACGTGTGGTGTCATTATTGTTGCTCTTTTGCTTTTCATTATCTAATAAATGGCTTTATACAGGTTACAATGAAGGCCCATAGGCATCATTTACAGTATTTATTCTCTGTCAATCCACAAGATACCTAAACAGGCCTCACTCATGCATGTACTCACACAATTGCAGGACTGGATCTCAAATGAGAGCTTTTAAAAAAGATCTGCCTTCCCCACTGATAATGTCTGTGAGAGGGGCAGTGAAAGCCCCTCTAAGGGGTCCCGGACCCCCAACCCATGTGCCCCGATACTTACCACAGGGATCCTGATGAGCAGCAGCCGGGGAGGAATCGTGGGCATCGGCTCCACAGTTCCGGAGCTGCCTGCAGCTGCGGATCAGCAAGGTATGTGAGCAGAGCCTCCAAGAACCGTGGACTGCTCAAATAGCAGCTGGGAAAACAGCTGCAGGGCAGGTGGTGGGAGAAGAGGACACCAACCTGAAGATGCTGGCGGTGGGAAAAGAGGACACCGACCTGGAGATGCTGGTGGCAAGGAGGAAGATCGCCCAGCTAAAGACAAGAGAGGGGGAGCAGAGGGCTCCAGCACAGCAGGGAGGAAGCCCGAGCCAGGGGAGACAAGCATCTCCCAGGAATGACACCGCAGCCTCTTCAGGGAATCGAGGTATGGTGGCGGGAGGCACCAGCAGGAAGCAGTTATCCCCTACGAGAGGCACAGCGGGGAGGCACGAGCAACCCGACATCAGAACCATGCACCCTACCAATCCGGGGAAGATGGGAAGCGACTCCAGGTCAGTCACCTGAGCTGGCTAAACTGAGGAGTTGGACCAGGGTGGGGCATGGGACGGTGGCCTGCCCCCATAGTCACCCAGGGCGCAGGGACGAGTGGGTCCCTTGCTCTTTCCTTCAGTTTTCTTTTTTTTTTTTTTTTTGAGTTATAAAACGGGCACTGGGAGACGGAATCCCAGGGGTGCTTCAGTGGAGGCCCAGATGTTGTTTTCGGTTGAGGTCGTCGGAAGCCCTAGGTAGCCCGAAGACAGGGCAGGAGCTTACATGCCCCAGCTGGCCTGAAGTCAGAGAACCAGCTGCGGTAAAGGGTGAACTGACCGGGAAGGCCAGAACTATTGAGAAGCAGGCGAGCCGGGCGAAAAGGAAAAATTGTCCAAGGGAAGACCTGCAGAGTGTAGTGTTCATCCAGGCCGTGGAAGTGGTAAGGGTGGGGTAAAGGGGAGGTTTGGAGCCCCACAAAGAAAGAACAGGGATTGAGACTTCTTCGTCCTTGGGGGCCACCTGAAGGGAACTGCCTCCCCAACAAAGAACATCAAAGACGTGGCAGGCGAGTAGGAGCAGCATCCATACCACCTAGGTGGCACCCGAGCCTAAGCCTCACCCTGACGTCACTTGGGGACAAGGCGCCCAGCAAGAAGAGGCCGAAGCCTTACAACACTTACCAGCGACAATGTCCCTGAAATATTTATTCCTAACTATAGCAGTCTGCTAAAACCTTTTTAATAAAAAAAAGTAATTAATGCCTTAATTTGTTTACTTCATTCAGGAGGAAGAAATTAAGCTCTCAGAAGCCAGATGTTTTTGATGATTGTACCTAAAGCTCACATGGTGTATAAAACATGCATTTTGTGACAAAGGAAGGTATTACAATGACTTCAGTTATTTATTTATTACTGTTCAAGGAACAGCAAAAATGGGAGAGATGTTATTGTGGTTAAATCTGACTTAGGAGGTCTGGGGTTTATTCAGTGCCCTGCCACAGATATTCAGAGTGACCCTGGACAAATCACTTAAGTCCTGCTCCTGTTACCTCAGCAGGAATTTTTCCAGTGTTTTTAACAGAACAGAATTGGATCCTCAATCATTATGTGTCTCTGTTTACCCATTAGTAAAGTGGGGATGTGAATACTTAGCTACTTCATTGAAGGACAAGGGTATGAATCCATTACTGGCTTTGGATTCCCAAATAGAATATGCTATACAAGTGCACGTTATTAAAAATAATGATAGTAGTTAAAATTAAAACAGCCCTCTAGACCATTTCTATGTTGGTGGTTTGAGATATCATGATTAGAAATAGATCCAAGGCATAATAAACTTGTAATGTCATGAGCTCTGGAAAGAGACACTCTACACTTACAGCTCTCACTAAATTATCTGGTGCTCTGAGATCTGATCTGCTTGTTAGTTTACGGGCTGCGTTGCACATTCTGAATTGTACAAGGCAGATTCTTGGCATACACATAGACAATTGACCTTTATCTTTGGTTTAGCTTAAGAAAAAAAATCATACCAATTTCTTAGTTTTCCACGGGACAGTTGCAAATTTGTTGTTCCCAATTATGTTCCTGCAAAAGGGTCAAGGAAGTGTAATGAACAAGTAATTACATTGTTCTTATTGTTGTGATGCCAACTCTTGATCTGGGTGATCCAAAGATGGCTTCCTGGTGATACTTACCATATGGCTATTCTATTAAGTCCTTATAATGTGGTATTTGAGGCTTTCTGCTACCATACTCCTGCCCTAATATTCAGAATATCTTTCCCCAATATTAATGTGTAGTTTTAGTTGAAGTTAGAGGTGCATAACTAGAGAAGAAAGTCTCATTCCCAGTGCTCATTAAATATTCCCCTCTACTAAGTACTGAGCAACTCCAGAGCACTACCAAAAAGCTCTCAATTTTCACTGAATTCAGTGGCAATTAAGAGTATTCAACATCTCCATAGAGGCTCCCAGCCCCTTGCAGCAATACATCCTATGTCCTGATTTACCCTTATAATCAGAATCTGACAATGGGGCTGAATGCTTAGTAAGGACATTCATGCTTATCAGCATATCTGCTATCAAGTGCATATTTGTCACCTCACCCCTTCCACTCTCATTTTCAAAAGTCACTCAGCTATGATTCACAAAGATGGACATTGTCCTGACCTGCTCTGACCTTTCTAACAGCAAAAAGGTAGGAGAACCCTGTAACTGTGAAAAACTAAAAAAACAACCATCCTTAAGGGAAGTGTTTTTCTGTTTATCAGCCGGCACAACTTCATACTGGCTATTTTATTTCCAGTCAAAAGGGTCATCTTCATTCCAGAGACAATGTCTCAGATTTTTGATTTCCTGCCATTCACTGGGTCCATGTTTGGTTCTCCATCCTTGATGCAGATAATTCTGTTTTTTTAACCTGATCTCCCAGCCTGCAGTAGTCAGAAAAGATGTGGACACAACAAAGACTCCCCTTATTGCAAGCACATAGCCTCAGGTCAAGGAGAATGAATCATGAATGCAGGGCAGTTCCTATGCATGGCCTCCTACAAAAGAAGATCCTGATGCATAACAAGAATTTGATATTACAAATCATCCCTAAGATATGCTGATCATGTTAATGGAGTCAGCTATGTCCTTGCACTCATGGTGGACCCGTTTAAAAGAAGCCATACGAAAAAAATCATATCAGACCAACATTGTCTTTGACAACAGATTACTTTTAAATTGATTTTGTTTGTAAGGGAGTGGCTAAACATTTTCACCTCACATATTTTCCTATTTGTTTGATCAGTCTGATGGAACTGCAGTGCTAAAAGAAATATTTTGTCCTGTAGTACAAGAATGAAGAGTGTTTTTATTGCTTCAGGACATTGTTAGTAATACAAATAATGTCCATTTTTTCCCCTTAGCCCTATGGACATTGGTCTTGCTGTTTTACTGTAAAGTTTGTTCCAAAACCACTGGATTTTTATCCTCTTATGATGGACTGTAAAAGTGAAGCAACTTTAGTACAGGATATGGCAGTTTATTAAAGAAAAACCCATGCAAGTTTTCATCCTTGACCTGGTTAAGACCCACTGGCTGCTTCTACATGAGACGCTGACTGTGCAGTTGTTACCGTGCAGTCATTTATTCCTTGCATACCCAAGTACTAAATGACTGCACAGTAACCAGCATTACTGTGCACTAGCATCCCTGATGGCTTCATGGTGACTCTGACTGCACAGTAGCTTGTTACTACTGCACAGTAGCTCATTGCTACTGTACAATAGTGTCATGTCATGGTTTGTGCCCCACAACACTACTGTGCAGTAGTAATGAGCTACTGTGCAGTAGTAACAAGCTACTGTGTAGTAAGCGTCGCTTGTAAACATGGCTACTATTGTCAGTACAGTGACATATTAGATTAGTTCCAGTCTTTCCACAACAGAGGCAAGTTGATACAGTTTACATTTGCTTTGGTATAATTCAGTGACCAAATCTGACATTCAACATTTAGGCACTGCCATCAATCTGGTCCTCTGAATAGACCCTCTAATTTGGTATAAAATATCCATGATCCCTGTATTATCCAAGAATTCTCATTCAGGGGAATATTCTTGGGAACCCCAGGGTGTTATGCCAGTTCTTCAAAGAGTTACATTCCACATGGTGAAAAAATTACCATATATACTTGCATGCCATACACTGCCAAATAGATACATACCTTGTTTTGGGAAGGCAGAACGAAGAAAAGAAGAGCCATGGCTCAATTCTGACCACATGGAGAAGAGGCAGAGTACACTTTTTAACTCACACACCCTCCCTTTTCTGCTCAGCCAAATCTCCTGCTAATTCAGCAGCAGCTATAAAAGGGTTAATCTGTGGCTGCGATGCTGAAAAGTAGATTATGTCCCTTCCTCCACGCAGCTGGCTAGGAGGGAAGCACAGTGACTACTTCAGTGTCTGCATGTTTCTGTTTTGGAGCAGAAATCAGCTTTCCTCCCCATGACATGCACCCCCATTTTGGAGGGCTGATTTTTGAGGAAAAGGTGGTATACAAGCAAATAACATATAAGACACTATGGAAAGAATATCCGAAATTTGGGCCATGATAGCAATTTGTCAGGAGTCTATAAAGCATACCTATGTAGGGCAATTCAAATAACTGGTCAGAGCAACTTTCTCCACTGGTTGGTGGTAGATCAGTGCACTCTTGGAGGGATGAATTACTGATTAGGAGATAATGGGAAAACTCCCTGAGTGATTAAGGTTCTCTTTTCCTCTGTTGCTGGTGTTTTTTCCAGATTCAAGTTACCCTCCAACACAAGTTTCTGTGTCTCCTAAAAAAATTCCTCTTTGTCTATTGTGCCTCTCCCAGAACTTCTGTTGTTCAGATAAATTACCATTCTGTTCTATGATCTGAATGGCATGCCTTGCCCTGATGTAGGGCATTTGGTTCCAGTCACCTGCTAATGAAGGGTGCAGTAGAAGTAGAGGTGGGCCAGGAATGGGTAACAAGAACAACCAGAGGTGATGTTGAGCATCTACAGTCCACTGGAGCTTTGGTCCTTCTGCTGAGCATGCCAGTGAGTGTCAAGTTGGCACTTGTCCCACATTTTGCCATATCATACCAATTTCTTCAGTTCATTCCCACATCCTTCAGGCAGGGATGGCAGGTCAACTGAACCTCCCCAAACTGCCATCAGGCTTAAGCAGCATCATCTGCTTGCAGTAATTCCCAAGGCCCCAAGAACATTTCTCTAAGTGCCACCACACTGCAACAGAACCTATTTCCACTCAGTGCACTGAGTTTGTTCTGAAATACAAATCACAAATAGCAGCATGTAGGCTCCTTATGATGCAGACACCTGGCTAGAAGAAACTGGACTGAGAACAACCAATCTCATTTCATGCTGGCCATTGAAAAACCATTGAAAAGTAACTACTTCCAGTCACGACCAAACAACTTCCAGTCACTGGCTAAATTGGAATCGATAATCTAGATTGGATTCTGATGGGAAAGGCTCTATATCCCATCACTGACTCCATTTCTTCCCTGCCGTGTCACCATTTTCCAAAGGGCAGAAAGTTTTCAGAAAAACAAATCTACTGAAGAAAAATCTAAGCTGCCACAGTCCCCATTATAACAGTAACAAACAGATGACCCCTGAAAAATCAACACGCTAACTTTTGCATGGAGTTCAAAAACCCCGAACATGAGTCCATCAGATTAAAAATTTCACATGTAGATTTGCATATGAAAAACTAACGGGCAGTTTCACCAAGTTTTTATATAGCAATGCAAAGATAAGATTTCTATTTGGGATCTGCTGCACAGCATGCCAGGAATTGCAGAAATAATGGCGTAGGTAAAAAAAGGTATGTTTTTCTACCAAGTTTTTAAGATGCCAAAAAAGTGTCCCTGGATTGTTCCTTTGTAAGTCTGGGCAGAAGACGACTTTCTGTGCACCTCTACAGTGTATGTGACAGGAAGGGAGGCCCCAGCCCTGTCCCCTCTCTACCCTGCCTGTTTCTTCCAGGTTCAAGTCACCTTCAGACACAAACCTGTGCACCTCCCTAAGCTTTTCAGCTGGAGAAGCAGGCCTGGCAGTGCTCTCCGCTTGTTTATCCTGCCAGTGCTAACTGCTTTCCATCAACCTGCCTCTGTATTTTATCTCTTCTGCAGCTCAAGTTAAACTAAATGCTGAACAGACAGCCTAGTCATAACATTTGGGTGCTTGCCTTCAGGAGTGATTAATCCCTCGTCAAATCCTTTCCAGCTGAAAGTTAGAATAACCCATGTATCGTGCTGAGCTTTATTACCAGGCCTGCTGCAGATCTGCTGGGCATTTCACCAGGACTGAATGCTGTCCTTGTGTCTCAGCTATTAGATGCTGAATCTTGTGAACCTGCTCATCTGGCAGTGTTTGACCAAGTCAAACCTTCAGAAAGCACTTGCACCTTGGTGAAATCCTTGCAAACTGTACAGGTATATTGCCGCTAAATATCTTTTCTTAAAGGGCATGTGCAGGAAATTAACTGGGATTTATCCTAAGGGAGCACCAGGCAAAAAATGTGAGTGTATGGATTATCCCTTTTTCCACATCTTTGCAGCACTGTCCTCCTCTCTGGACTTTGAGCAGGGACCTCTGTGGGTCATTGCACAAACCCCTGTCCCAGCTATTGCTCCCCACAAAATGACTTTAACTTTTGAGCACATTCACATAGCTGCTATGGAGATGACCATGGCTCCCACTAGAGCAGATGGGTCACTCCTGGAGTCCACAGTGCTCCATCTAATTACACCAGGTCTGCTTGGGGAGTTTTGACAGGAATAATTAAAAGTCCTTTAACTACAAAGTGACTCCACTCATCTTTGACAGAAAAGCAGAGCTGGGCACATCCATCCCTAAAGAGGTCACCCTGGACTAGACAATGGAGAGGGAACAGGTCTTCTGAGCAAGACACATTTAGCATGTTGCCATAGGAACCAGTTACCTTATTCAGGCATACACAATTCCTCTCCCCCAGTGAATTCCAGTAATGGACTTATTATATCACACTTCACTGGTGTCATCTGTCACACAGGCACTTGCATAAATGAACAGGCCTTTGATTTAAAGCTCACTTCCACTATTCAGATCCATTACTGGAAGGGTCCTATTTCTGGTCATTAGCCCCTGGGGCAATACATGGGACGCTGTGATAGAGATTCTGCATGTCAATGCCTTGCTTTTATGCAAATGGATTATTCGACAAACAACATTCATTTTTATTTCCAGATACTCTAATTTGTTAAAAGGGTATTCTTCACCTCAAAGAAAATGCTCTAAAAAATGCACACTGCCCAGAGGCAAGTGTTCACACTGCCACCTTTATCTGCATCACACAGGATTTGCGCCCCAAGTTCTGGGCAAACTTAAGTCAATGTTGCAGTAATTTAGCTTTAAGGTTTGGCATTATCATCAGTTGAATCTGTCTGGGCCTAAAGTTAATGCTGACCCTCAAGACCACATACAATAGTGACTGGCCCATTTGAAATGCGGACCTGTAGACAGGTAGATGAGGACTAATGCCTAATGCTGGAGAGAAGCATTTATTATAGAATAATATTTTTGAATAGACCTTTATAAAAAAAAATATTCCATGGAGTTATGATAGTGACTGACTGGAACTTCTTTTAAAAGCTAGTGAACATACTAACTGCCCTTCGTTTAGGATACATGTAAGGAGTGGGCAGACTCCTTTTGAGTACAATGAGCTGTGGCAACAGGAAGTAGCACCCAAAACATATGGGTGCCTATACACGAGCATGGAAGCTGCTCCAACGTGCTGGAATTCCAGCGTGTCAGAGCAGACTCAATTAATCGAGTCTGCTGGAGCATGGCAATTGCTGTGCTCTGGCAGCCTCCTGCATCTTGTGTATCAACCTCCCCACTCTTAAAAATGGCAGAGGGGGCACTTTATCTAAAGCTCACTGAACAAGCTTTAGTTCGAGCGCCCCCGCAGCCATTTTTAAGCATGGGGACACTGATATACAAGACACGGTGGCACTTTAATTAGACAGGCTCTTGGAGCCACTCTAATTAAAGCACCGCCCCCTTCACCTCCGGAGCACACGTATATAAACGTGACATATATAAAGCCCATGCAAGACTTGCAGGGAGCTGAGCTACGTGGGTTGAGAGATTTTGTTTAGGGCTGAATACAAACACATGGGGCTGGATACTATTATGGTAGAGTTACAGATGTGCGACAGAGAGAAACACCACAGAAGTGGCCAGATAGGGTAGGGTGTCCACTGGTTATTAGAATTTCACATAATAGAACTAGCCACATATTAGCATCAAAACCCAGAAACCAAATGCTAAAATCATTACACTATAGGCCTTTTATCCTTATTATTAGATTTTCATTTAATTGAAATAGCCACTCACTAGCATGAGAAGCTGAAACTGCACCGTATGCATACAAGCTTTTGGCTATTAGAATCAGATCTTGTGCCTGCATTTGATGCACACTTAGGTTCTATGTAGCAGCTGGCGGGTGCATCTACACATTCATTAATGCATTGTAATTACAGCACATTAAGTTAATACCTATAGTAACAGGTACTAACTTAATGTTCTGCAATTGGCGCTACTGTGCATTAGTACAGATGAATGCTTTATAAGTGACGCTTAATGCCCATTGGAGTAAACCTACTGCTTATTAGCATGGATGAATGCTTTTTGTGTGATGCTTAATGCCCACTGAACTAATCTACTTTGCATTAGCGTATTAGTATGGTTTTTGCCATCCATGCTGATGTGCAGTAGAATTAATCCAATGCACATTAAGCATCTCATGTAGACACACGCAGTGTCAACTAAACATGTGTTTGCCACCACTTACTAGAATCAAAAGTGCTCTGCCCAGTGTCATTCTATTAAGTGGCAGGCACTGTAGCAAGAAAGCCAAGGCCCACAGAAACACTTGTAGTATGACCTTGAGAAAGCTTAGAAAAGAGAGTGCCTTTTGAGTAGAGTGCTGGCTGGAAAAAGAAACTTGGTTTATTGATCAAGAAAAAAATGTTTCTTGTTGTTTGATTCCTATTGTTTTCAGGGGAAGTAGGATGTTTCTTGTAAATAAATAGGGTTGCATCAAAGAAAAATCTGTTTCCTTCATCAGTTTCCTCTCCTAATAGAAATGACTCAATATTAGCTAAACAGTTGGGTCTAAAAGGATGATACAGATCCTAGCAGTGGGATCACAGTCACCAAGGAAAGTCACCATGAGTTGACACTAGTGCTGTACCACAATGGAACAAAGATCGAAATCAAGAATGTCCCAATCGAATTAAACTAGAACAAGAATTGGAGACTATATTAAAGGAAGTAAAGCCACCTCTAGAGGTTTCCCAGGAAAGGCTGAGGAATGATGTGCAGGAAGGACGGAGTCGTTGAGGCAGCATCTAGAATGTGGCCAAGCAGATTGGGAAGCCCAGTGACAACACCCCCCATCTGGAATGGCAAGACAAATCAAGGGAGTGACCACTGACCACTCAACTGCCATACACCAGAAGGTTTTCCACAAACTAAGAAAGCTAAGAAGTGCTCTGCTCAACTTGGAACCCACTAACAGAGATGAGATGCAGCAAGAATCTAAAGAGGTAATCCACTGGTTTGGAGACCTCAGTCTCCAACATGCTGAAGAACCCACAGTGGCCTCACCAGCATATTTCTGGGATTGACAGGTGCAAGCAAGAGTGGATAGGTGGGGTGTGTTCAAGGGTATCCTTGCAGGAACATGCTGCTTCTCTAGTGTAAACGCACCATAAAAGACTTTGGTTAGAAACCACAAGATGTTTTCCCAGACTAACAATGATGCATATTGAGCTGCTGTGGTCCACCACAAAATTGAGATGGGGAGAACATCAGCCCATTACACTGCTGCCTCACCAGTAGCAAAGACAGGAGTGCTGTTTATAGGCTGTTGAGAAAATCCATCAGGAAGGTATCATGGAGCCTTCAGTTGGTCCTTGGGCCTCATCCCTCATGGTGAACAAAAAAACATGCAGCACAAGAGTATTTGTGGACTACAGAAAACTTAAATAAAAATCCTTTAAAATAAGTTAATTTATTACAGTGAAGAGACAATTACCTGGATGCTGTAATAAGTTGAATCTAGTTTTCCATCCTAGATCCTAAAAGTGGTTGTAGGCACAATTCAAAAGGCAACGGGAAAAGATGCTTTCAGAGCAGAATGAGGGCTGTGGCAATTTAAAGAAATGGCTCTTGGCTCCTGTAGCCCACCAATCATATTTGAGAGGCTAAAGGACATGGTATTGCATGGGATGCCACTATCAGCTTCTCAGTTGCACTTAGGGGATACCCTCATGCATGCTCAGAACTGATGCATTTAGAAATGTTCTGTGATACGCCCATGGCTGCCAGTCTGAAGCCAAACCCAAATGAAATGTGAGCTGTTCCGAAAAGAGATAAATTATCTCGGGCAGGCAATCGGTGAAGGGAGGATTTTGACTGAGAAAAAAGAAACGAAGGCTGTACAGAATAGGCCAAATCCTCAGAGGCTCATGGATATGCAGAGTATTGTAAAACTCCACTCATACTGGAGAAGATTTATTTGTGTGCTTGTCACATTGCAAACTGCTCGCATAGGTTGGGTGAGAAAAGAAAAACATTCCAGTGATCAGCTGAATGTGATTTAGCATTTTCAGAGTTGAAAAAGGCTCTTGTGACAGCTCCTATCTTGATCTACTCATATTTAAAAGTCCCTTTCTGATTGGACACGGATGTTAATGAACAGAATTTGAGACACTGACACAAGAATCCAAAGGACTTGAGACGAAGGTGGCTTATTACATCAGAAGTCTGAATTCTCCAGACAGATTTTTTTGCAGCTCCTGACAAGTGGTTCTAGCAATGATTAAATCTAAACGACACTTTCACCATCATCTATGTGTGTGAACATGGGGCCTGGATATCCCTGCAATAGTTCTTTAGATTCAGGAGGAACAGCTTGCCAAGTCATTGGCAAAAACAAAGTGCTATGATTCCCCAGCCACACAATGTGGTAATACTGATACCTTGTCCAGTTGGCTTTGTTAGGACATTAATTGCAAACACTGCCCTAAGCAGCAGAGCAAAGAATTGGTTGCTCAAGAGAATGACTGCACGAAGGAAAAGATAGATGTCTTCTCTCTTCTCATAGTCTGTATCATTGCAAATGTTCCAGTTCATCCATTTGAAAAGCTAATGCAGGGTTGCAGGAATAGCCACCGGAGCAGCTAAAAAGCTTCCAGAAGAGAGGAACTTGATATCAGAATTGGAAAATCATTTGGCAAACACAGCCACCTTCAAGTGTAGTGATCACATACAACTTTAAAAGCTCTCTGGATACAGTTTGGAATATAAGGATGACATTTTGTAGAAGTGATGGTGAAAAAAATAGTCAGCAACACCTGTGGGGATTGGCTGGTTTTACTGGATACACTGGAAAAGGAAGTTCTGAGGTTGTCATGATTTTAAAAGTACTGGACACTTGGCTCACAAAACCTTAGCCATGCTGCGAGAGAATTGCTGGTGGGTAGAACGTAGGTGGGAGGCAGAAAACTGGTGCAGGAAATGTGATGCTTGTGTTGCAGAGAAAGGTCCTCTGAAGATGAGAGGGGCTCTACACAGCAGTATGTCATGTGAAGTGAACGCATTGCTGTGGATGCAAATGGCTCTTTCTGATCCTACTTTGATTTAAAAAAGTAAGCTGAGCAGGAAGCAGAGAGCAGTGGCTCTGGGATAAGCAGCTCAGGTATGAGACTGCCTTGAAGAGGCTTTTTTCTGTACTAGGGACTTGGGGTGGCTGCTTGGTGTTACAGCATTTGCTTAGTGCCTGGTCTGTGTATTTGGGGGGTTTCCCCAGGGAAGAAAGGGAGAAGAAAAAAAACCAACACAACAATCACACACCCCAGGGGGACCCTGCATGGTCTGTGGCTGGGGGCAGAGCCTGGCAGGGGCTGAGACAACCGTTCCCTCCTGCTGCGTGCAGCAGGGTCCCAGGAGGTGGGAAGGAAGCCTCTGGGAGTGGAGGGGGCAGAGCTTTGATTAGAGCGGTTCCGGGAGTCGCTCTAATTAACGTGCTCAGAGACCCCCCCCAGCCTTGGCAGTCTCAGGCTCAGGCGGCTGCCCTCAGGCTGTCGTTGAAGGGCAGGGGCTGCAACAGGCATGGGACACTTTTACATGTGATTCGGGAGTGGCTCCAAAAGCTGCTCTAATTAAAGTGCCATCATGTCTCCTGTATGGCGGTGGGAGCACTTGAACTAAAGCTCATTCGATGAGCTTTATTACTAAATATCAGCTGTCAGATTGGTATTGGCTGATATGGCTGGTTAATAATTGGCTATCAGTATCTGCCAAGAAAATCTTTTTCGGTGCACCCCTACTGTCTCTCTCCTTCTCTCTCTTTTTTTTTCCTTTCCCCTTCTGGAGTGACTGGGTAACAGGGCTTGCTCTGGCTGGGGCTGGTTTAGGTAATTGAGGGGTGCAGCTAGGTTAGGCAGCCTTATAAAAAAAGACAGCTCCTAGTGAATCATGGGAGCAGCAAACAGAGAGGGAGCTGGCTTAGGGAGTTCACCCAGGAGGAAGCCAGGTTCATGTGTGTGGACAAGGGCCCTGGTGCAGGTGCTTGCCATGCAGGTTCTTGTGGTATATCTTTTCCCTCTACCCTCTCCCCATTTGTAGCATAGGTATTCTCCAGGCACCAAAGGCAGCACAAATGGAGTCTGGGTCAGCTGTTATGACCTGCATGGGATGTGCCATGATTATGTTCCTCCCGGAGGGGCAGAAGCACTCCGCCTGGACCAAGTGTAAGCTGGCATCTGCCTTGGAGATTGGAAGCATGGGTCTCCATGTTGCATTGCATCCAGGACCAGGAAGATTACCTGGACAAGAGTTAAGAGAGGCTGGTGCTAGAGGGACCAAAGGGCAATGAGGAGAAGTGGCAGCATGTGACTACTCGGAGAAGGAGGGCCCCCAGGATTGAAGAGGAGCCAACTGAAGTCAGCAACTGCTTTCAAGCACTCTGCCGTGGAACTGCTGAGAACGAGGCAGTGGAGAGGACAGCTGCAGGCATGAGGCAGAGCGGGCAGCAGCTTAGAGAGCAGGAAGTGCAAGGCCTCAGGGACAGGGGCTCCAGGACCACTGCACCAAGAAGGAAGAGAAGAGTGATGGTGGTTGGTGACTCTGTTCTGTGGGAGACAGAGGCACCAATCTGTCATCCAGATTTGGGGGCCTGGGAGCTGTGCTGCCTGCCTGGAGCTTGAGTTCAGGATGTCACAGAGAGTCTACCAAAGCTCATTCATCCTTGGACCACTATACTCCTTCCTGCTTGTCCACCAATGGTATGGCCAGGAATGACACTGAGCAGATCAGAGGTGACTATGAGAGTCTTGGCAGGAGGATTAAGGACCTTGGAGCACAAGTGGTGTTCTCATCGATTCTTCCTATGGAAGGCAAAGGTCCAGACAGAGACCCTCATATCCTAGAAGTGAATGCATGTCTGAGGCAGTGGTACTGACATAAAGGCTTCCGCTTCTTTGACAATGGACAGATGTTCTTGAGAGGAAGACTGCTACCAAGAGCTGGGATCCATCTGATAAGAACAGAAAGAGCATCTTTGGGCATTGTCCAGCCAGCCTAGTAAGGAGGGCTTTGAACTAGGTGCCACAAGGGAGGGTGATCAAAACTGTTCAGCAACAGAGCACACAGTCCAGAGGGGAAAGGACTCAAAGAAGCAATTCAACTTGGGGAAAGGGCCACAGAGCTACAGGACTGCAACAAGTGGCACAAAAAGGAAGCGAGAAGGTCAAAATGCAAACTACATACAATGCATGACACAAATGCAAGAAGTATGAGGAATAAACAAGATGAGCTGGAAGTTGCAGCCTGTGAAAAGAATTACAATCTGATTGGCATCACCAAGACCTGGTGGGACAGCTCTTATGACTGGAACGTCAACAGGAAGGAACAGGGCTACGCTCTGTTTCAGATAGACCAGGATTGGGAGAAAAGGTGGTGGTGTTGGCTTGTATGTCAGAAGCACATATACTTGTTCCTTGGTTCATGAGGAAGAAGATGGCAAAGCAGAATGCATTTGGGAGAAGATGAAAAGTGAGAAATGTAGTGCCAATATAATGGTGGGGATTTATTATAGGCCATCACATCAGGAAGGGGAGGGGGATGAAGCACTCTCCAGGCAGGTAACAAATCTATCCAAGGCCTATGGGGTGGTATTGGTGGGAGTCTTCAGTTTTCTAGACATCTGCTGGAAGAACCATGCAGCCAAACATAAGATGTCAGGCCAGTTCCTTACTTGTGTGGAGGACAACTTTCTCCCCTAGAAAGTGGAGGATACAACTAGGGGATCATTTATCTTGGTTATTATCCTGACCAACAGGGAAAAACTAGTGGAGGATATGAAAGTGATGGGTAATTTGGGTGGGAGTGATCATGATATGATAGAATGCCAGATCCTGAGGCAGGGGAAGCATGAGGCCAGCAAAATTAGGATGCTAGATTTTAAAAAGCTGGGTTTCATCCAATTCAAGGATCTAATAGGCATAGTGTCTTGGGAGGATAGATTGAAGGATAAAGGCACCAGGAGGGCTGGGAGCTTCTAAGCCCAGGAAGAAACTGTCCTGACATGATGGAAGCACAAGAAGAATGGCAAGAGATGAATGCGGCTGCACAAGGAGCTTCTAAAATGCCTCAAATACACAAGAAAAGCATACAGGCAATAGAAGAATGGGTAGGTCACCAAGAAAGCATGCCAGGAAGTAGCAAGAACCTGCAGCAGGGCCATCCCTAGGGTGAGGGCCGAATTGGGGCCACCGCCCTGGGCCCCATGCTTTGGGGGCTCCCGCGGACCCAGGCAGAACAGCCACGGCGAATCTGTGCTGCTGCTGGCTTCATGTCCAGCTGCTCAGCAGCACCCCCTTTCCCCCCATCCCCACCAAATCCACCACTGGCTTCCTTGCATCCAGGGGCAGGGCCCCACACTGGCTGATCTGCCTGAGGCCCCGCGCCCTGCTTGGGTCGTCTCTGACCTGCAGGGACAAAATCAGGAAGGCAAAGATAAAGAGTGAGCTGCATCTGGCAAAGAAGGTTAAGGACAATAAGATGAGGTTGTATAAGTATGTCAGCCCAAAAAGAAGGATCAAGGAAGCTGTGGGCCCTCTATTAACAAGCTGGGGGCAACTCCTAACTGAAGATGCAAAGAAGGTGGAGGAGCTAATTCAACAGCTACTTTGCCTCAGTCTTCACAAAAAAATTAAGTTGCAGCCAGACATTTAATAAGGATTATCTGGATAAGGAAGGGGGCAAGCTGCAGGGGGAGATAACGAAAGAGACGGTCAGAGAGCTTTTGTTAGGTCGGAAGAATTCAAGTCAGCAGGGCTGGATGAGCTGCATCCCAGGGTCCTGAAGGAACTGGCAGAGGAGGTCTCAGAGCCCTTGGCAATGACCTTCATGAAGTTGTGGGAGACAGGCCAGGTACCAGATGACTGGAAAAGTGCCAATGTAGCACCCCTCATTAAAAAAGGCAAGAAGGAGGACCCAGGGAACTATAGACCAGTTATTGTCACCTCAATACCTAGAAAGTTACTGGAACATACCCTAAAGAAGGCCATTTGCAAGCATCTGAAGAAAGAAAGGCTGATTGCAAGCAGCCAGCATGGATTTGTGACAAACAAATAATATCAAACAAACTTTATCTCCTTCTTTGACAGGAAAATGAAGGGATAGTTGTAGATAAAGTGTATCTGGATTTCTGCAAGGCTTTTGATAAGGTCCCGTGTGATTGTTTCATAAACAAATTGGAAAAATGTGAGCTGAATAAAACTACTACAAAGTGGATAGATAACTGGCTCAATATCTGCAAGCCAAGATTAATTATTAATGGGTCCATGTCAGAATGGCAGGAGGCTTTGAGTGGAGTCCCATCCCCAACCCAATCATAACACGGCCCAATCTAGCGCTGGGGAGGGGAAATGAGCAATCAGGCTCAGTTCCCTTCCCCAGTCCCAGGCGGCAGCACTACCTTCTCTCCCTCATGTGGCACGCAGATTGGGGTCCGCGGCCCCAGTCTGCCTGCCAGATGAGAGAGGCTGTTTCGAGTTTCCCCATTATAGCTAATGGGCAAAATATTGAAACAGCATCAGAACAGCCTTGCTGTTTCGACAAAGCAAAACGGAGCAGCTGTTTCAAATCAAAATGAAATCTGAAATGAAACGCTGTTCCGTGGAACCCTTGAAACTCAAGTCAAAATTAAATGGTGCCGTTTCGCACAGTCCTACTGTAGGTGTCTGTCCTGGGCCTGGTACTGTTCAACATATTTATTAATGGTTTGGATGCTGGCATAGAAAGCTTCTTGAGCAAGTTTGCAGATGACACAAAACTGGGAATAATTGCAAACATTTTGGAGGATGTTAGCACAATTCAGAAAGAGTGACAGATTGGAAGGTTGAAATAGAGCTAACAGGATGAAGTTAAATGCAGACATATATAAAGAGCTACACCTCGGGAGGAATAATTAAAAACATAAATATAAAATGAGGGACACCTGGCTGGATAGCAGCACTATGGAAGAGGACTTGGGAGATCACAGACTCAGAATGAGTCTGCTGTGTGATGCAGCTGCTGAAAAGGCAAATGCAGTTTCTGGATGCATCAACAGAAGTGTTAGGTGCAGACACAGGAGATGATAGTTCCTCTATACTCAGAGAGCACTGAGAGGTTAGACCTCATCTATGAGAGGTTAGACCTCATCTGGAGCACTGTGTGCAGTTCTGGGCTCCACATTTAAAAAAAGATGTGGAGAAGCTAGCAAAGGTCCAGAGGCAGGCAACAAAGATGATAAAGCACTTGTAAAGCAAGCCGTATGAGAAGAGGCTAAAGGAACTAGGCATGTTCAGCTTGCAGAAAAGGTGCTTAAGAGGGGACATGATAGCAGTCTTCCAATACTTGAAGGGCTGTCATAAAGAAGAGGGAAAGCACTTGTTCTCTTGAAGCAGAGAAGAGGACATAGATCACTGGCCGGAAGTTGTAGCAAAATAATTTTAGATTGGGTATCTGGAAAAAACGTGTTCACTGTTAGAATAATGGGGCAGTGAGATTCACCTAGGGAAGTTGTAGACTCTCCATCACTGGAGGTGTTCAAGAAGAAATTGGGAAGAAGTTGGACAACCACTGGTCAGGGATGATCTAGGCGTATCTATGCCTATGTGCTATCATAGGTATTTCTCATGCTTCTGGGCTTTGCTGGTTGCCCCTTCCCCACCTTTTCTGCTATATATGTCAGGATGTTGTTAAGCCTCCCCAGAGGCATTAGGTCCTAGCTACAGCCAAGCTGGGGACTTTGACTGGGGTGTGCCAATGCTCCTGCTGGGACCAAAACCAGAGGTTCCTGGCTAGAGGGTCTTGCCCCTCTGCTCAGGGTCAGACCCATCACCATATTTGGGGTCAGGAAGGAATTTTACCCCACGGTCAGATTGGTATGGATGGTGGGCAGCGTTCCCTCTAAGCTGTGTGTCATGTGTGTCCGTGCAGGCATGCTCATGCCATGCTGCCAGGCATGCCTGCACAGCCGCACACACCATACAGCTTAGAGGAAACACTGACTGTGGGGGGTTTGTCTTCCTCTGTAGCAGGGAGTATGGCCCTCTACCTGAGTCCTCTTGAACATATACTGACAACGTTTCATAGAAGTAGGACATTGGCTGCCCTGGTTCCCCTGTTTTACCTGTAATAAATTAGGTCTGTGTTGTGTCCGGGTTGAGAGCAATCTTATGGAGAGTTTAGATTATGGTGTGTATGGGATGGGTGGAGAGGGCTGATCCTGCCTCAGGCAGGGGGTTGGACTAGATCTCTGGAGGTCCCTTCCAGCCCTACTGCTCTACGACTGACTTGTTGCTGTTGCTATTCTCCCACCCTCAGCTTTTCCCAGCTAAGCTCACAGATTCCCAGAACAAGCTGTGCCATGGTCCTGCCTTCTGAAGCCTCTTCAAGCAGTCTGTTTGCATAACCTTAGGCTTAGTCCTGGGATCACCTGCCTATGTTCATGGAAGTAGGAATTGTACTTGCTCTGTAAATGAACTAGACTGCACTGAGGAAAAGCGTGACATCATTGATTTCCCTTCCTAGTAAAAACATCCTGATCCTACAAATCCTTCAATACTAGTTAACTGTGTGGGTCAGCTCGACAGGTAGTACTAGCATCTTAATCATCCTAGCAATAATTAGCATTTTAGTGGGAAAGGAGTTTGATCATTTCTGAAAGGTTACCACCTTGCACTATGAGCTCGTCCAGCCCCGATAAACTTAGTCAGCTTCAGCAGTTGGATGAATTGGGAGGTGACCAAAAGCAGAGGATGTAGCAGGAGGTGGCACTGGGGATGCTGTAGGCGATGTGCTCCCTTCTGAATCAATATAGCATCTGTGCCCCAGAAGATACCTTGCCAATTGATGAAGGTGGCATTTTTGGAATAAGATGTAAAACAGAGTTTCCGATCCAGTAAGACTCCATAGTGTTAGCTCAAGCATTCTGCTCTAAGTTCACTTTTTAGGTAACTACCTGCTGCTTCCCTATAGTTCACTGGAACAAAAATCAGCCGTGTTGTGAATTGCTGGTCCAAAAGTGTTCATGTGTTTGCACCCCATCCATAACTACATGTCACTGAAATATTAAGTGGTCTCTGTCCATCTGTCCAGAATGCCAGGCTCCTTTGAGATTAAGAGTGCTGCAGAAAAGTATCGTTACTGTTCTCTGCTAAGCTGCTGTATGGCATTGCTGTCTGCTGCAACTCTGCATCCCAGAGATGGCCGTACTTCAGTGGTGAGAGACAGTGGATGTGTTTAGGTTGTTTATCATTGTATAAAACGACTTGGTTTACTCAAAGGTCTGATCTATAAGCATATCATTATTAATTATATTACTTTCTAGCATGTAGTGTCATACTATAAATCACTTAACTGTATACTAATACATTTATTT
The DNA here is from genome assembly GCF_030867095.1 of Alligator mississippiensis. Lineage (NCBI taxonomy): Eukaryota > Metazoa > Chordata > Crocodylia > Alligatoridae > Alligator > Alligator mississippiensis. The sequence goes on from NC_081835.1 coordinate 17,021,285, forward strand.
TCTGTACAAATTGACAGAATTGTTTCGACATTTATAACTGCAGAGGCTTGTATGGAGTGAATGTTTTATTTTTTTGATTTTCTGCCATCCACGTCCCAGATTTATTTCATCAGCAACACATGTTCTTAATGATATTCCCCAAGGTTAAATAAAAATGTAAGCACAACCCAATATGCTACAGAGGCAGAGGTTTTTATACTGGGGAAGGAAGTATGGTTTTGTGGTTAAGGCAGAAGCCTATGATCAGGAAACCTGGATTTTGTTCCTAACTCCATCAAAATCTTCTTGTGTGACTACAAGAAAACCGCCTCATGTTTCTGTACCTCAGTTTCTCCAGCTGCAAAATGGTCATAGCAAGACTTACAGAGAAGTGCAGCTTGCTGGACTGTGGAATGTATTTCAAGATACTGGATCAGAAGGTGCTAGAAAATGCCTAGACATGCCTACATACCATTTTGACAGGTACAAAAGGAGTAGCTATACAGAACGTGCTCAAGAACATTTGACTTAAATACAACACCATTTTCCTGTCATGTTTATTTATTATTTCTTTATGTGTCTGAACTCTTAGTTCCTAGTTTTAAGTAACTTTTAAACTGTCCAAACCTGTTACCACTTACCTCACCTCTGGTGCAAGGGACTGCATCTGAATACCTGGAAGTGCACATCGAGCCCTCCTCAATGATGTCATCTTGGAGCCCAAAAGTGGCTGTACAGTTGACCGAAAAATATTTATAGGGCCTCCAAGTCTGACCGTAGTCCTGGGACCTTTCCAGCACCATTGCACCTGGGCGAGGCGACTTGAACACTACTATGACGTGGGTCAGGTAGACCTCCGTTTCGAAGTCCAGCCTAATTTCCTCCCGGTGAACTCCTTGTGCAGACTGCCACCAGGAGACAGGGTTCAGAAAGAAATCGTCTGTCATATCAGCAGGAAGGTGGGAATTGTCGGGCTGATTGGCATTGCACTTTGTGCATCTCGGCTGCCCGCAGCCTTGGGAAGCCTGATGGAGGAGGTTCTGGTCTGGGTAGAAGCAGTAAAGTTCGGTGCTGTTCTGCCCACACGTGGTAAGAGTGACTGGAGTCCTGCCTGTTGCTAGATTCCCCACAGGAGGATTGCAGGCATGGCCATCGCAGCGGAAGGATCGGAGCTTCACTGGATCTGAAATACGGGCAAGGGAAACAGAACCAAGGATTTCTCAGACCATTCTCAACATGAAAGATAGGGAAGGCAAGATAAACTTCTCATAGCCTACACCATGATGGAGACAGCTACCTGCTCATGCCTGTTAGCAACTTTTAGTATTCTCAGCCCCCAAAGGTTACATGCATATTGTCAAACAAGTTCTGCTGGTGGGGTAATAAACCTTCTTAAGAATTTGAGTTCAGTGTCCCACTGGGAATTTCTCAGTGAATTTGGCCCTTATTTTAAGTAACTGTTGGGAGCTGGTATCTTTTGAAAATGTGCCTCCAATCATGGGTATAGCCCTGGTATTTTTTAGAAGCGCAGCTCTGCTTGCAGGTCATCCAGTCCCTGGCAGGATCATCCCGGACTAAATAGTCTTATTCAAGTATCTGTCTAACTCAATGGTTCTCAACCTTTTTAAACTTGAAGTACCCCTTGAAAGAGCTGAGGCTCTCTTCAACAGACTCAAGGCACTCCTTGGAAAATTCCACCTCTTCGTTTTCACTCTTTTTTTTTGACTACAGAAAAATAATAGAGCAATTTTTCTGTTGCAAAGAACTCTGAAAGACCACAAAAGGTCAGAATGTTTTTAGCACTGTGGATTCCTATTTGAATTCTCTGGATTTATTTTGTAAACCATATTTGCACACCTAACAGTGCTAACATTGAATAGCAACCCATGGCACCCTTGAAAGGATCTCAAGGCACCCCAGGGTGCCACATTACTCTGGTTGAGAATCAGCGGTCTAATCTGCTCTTACAAACATCAAGGGATGGACATTCCACTGTCTCTCTAGATACTCTATTCCAGTGCTTAGCCACCCTCAGATTCAGAACGTTCTTCCTAATAGCCAACCTAAATTTCCCTTGTTGTAATTGTAGACTGTTACTTTTTGTCGTGTGCCCTGCCACCACAGAGAAAGTCTATCACTGTCCTATGTACAACCATCCTTTATGTATTTAGAGGCCCTCTACATGTGCATTTATATGTGTTTAACCATAGAAAACCTTGTGCTTTCTTGCTTTTATTATACTCTAGTGAATCTCCACATCTAAGGACAGCTACATTTACAGTATGCAGTTGCACTGCAGTAGTTAGAAACTCCACTCACATTTGAGCCCATTGTCACAAGTGCTACAGAAACATTTTAAAAAAGACAGTTTCTGCCCCCAAAATTAAGATCAGTATGTTCACATCTCAGTGCCAGGCACTTGCGTTCATATTTGGGTGTCATGTCGTTGGCCTGATTTCCAAATGTGTTGAGCACATACCACTCTGATTAAGATGAGCTGGAACTGTGGATACTCAACAGGTCTATTGTTTAAGCACTTAAAGAAAAAGTCAAAAGGCAACTTCAAGGCAGCTAAGTTAGCAACCACTCATATTTTTTTAAAATTGTCAAGTTCTTCTTGTGTGTCACCTTACAAGATAAAAACATTTAGGGGGCCCTAAAAATCCTGAGGTGTGCATTTGTTTTGAAATCATTTGTGCCTTGTGACAGAGTAAAAGGTCAGCCTCAAGACCTTATTAACAAACTGAGGACAATCACTTTTCTAATGATATATAACATGGCTGTCATTTCTTAACAGTCTTGAAGGTGCTAAAGTTTGACCTTAGAAAGTCCCTGATTTAATCCACAGTGTTGCAAGTGAAATCCTAGGATCCCATACAAATCCTACAGGAAATGACCCTTCCAGGAACACTTGATAGGACCATCAATTCTGAGTCTGGGAGCTGTCCAGCGGCTTACTATTCATTCAAAACTTAGCAAATCATGGACCAAATCCGAAGTCTTTTTTTCTTCAGTTTTTCTTCAGGCAAAGCTTTCTTTGAAGCCAAAGGAGACATGAAAAAAGACTTCATGATGTGGCCTTGTAAAATGAACAGAAGCATAAACACTGCACCAAGACATTAAAAAATTGGACCAGTATTTACAGTGACAGAAATGAACTTGGCTTGTGTAGCTTTGCTCCTCTTTCTCTTCTGCCCTGCATTTGAGATAGATGGTGACTTCATAGCTGAAACCCTGAGCAGGGGTGCTTAGGATATTTTGGGAGGTGTCCTGGACAGGTCATCTCAAGCCCATGGGCTGGCACAACCTGTCTGGATCTCCTCCATGTACATGTGCAACCTTCCTATTCGGTGTCTCAACCCCAGTGGGCAGAGAAGGTGTGGGGCCTATGCTCTATCATACCCTTGCAGGGTGAGGAAGAAGATCCCTCACTTCTTCTTAGACTGCTTTGTGGGAGGATTCTTCTGCAGCCTTCCATCTTGGCCTGGCTGAGCAAGGGGCTCGCATGTTCTGGCCCTGTGCATCTTCGTCCCACATTTTGCCTCGCATCTGTGCAGCATCACACTCTGATGTAGGTGTCAGAGAGCTGAGCTCCTGCCTGACAGATTTCATCTGCACTAAACTAACCCAAGGGCACCTTAAAAGATGTCAGCCCAGCTCCATAGCCTGCTCCGAACAGCATGAAATTATATCCTATTAGTACCACAGAGGAAGCTACATGCCAGGCCCACTGATGCCTGTAATGCCTCAGAGTCCAAAAGTCAGGTCTTTTCCTCAAGAGTTTTCCTAATATCTTGATTCTTCAAAATCCATCAAACTTGTCTGCCTTTGAAGCCATTTCAAGGTGTATGTTCACTGTTTGTCCTGAGGAACAAAGTGACCTCTATTGTCAGAGTCATGTGTATGGCTTAATACGGGCCCTGTAACCAGCTCAGACCTCTTTTCTGACAGGCTCATGAAGGATGAGGTGAAAGGTAGGATCTCTGATTATTGCTGAACCAAGCCAATCCTCTAACTAAAATGAAGTTAGAATTAGTATTGATGGACTTCCTGACAGAGTGCAATATTGCAAAGTAAAGAAAATTAGCATTTTTTCATTGCCAATTCAAAATCAAGAATTGCTTAAAGCAGGGGTGTCAAATATATGGCCCATGGGCCAGGTGCACCCCATGGAGTCCTGTCACCCAACCCCTGGTGGTGCTGCTGGGTCTGAGTTGACCCATGCAGTGCACACTGGATCACCAGCCCCATGTGGGGCCCAGGACAGACTATATAGCAATCACCCCAGGATCCACATTATGGGTGGCACAGCATCCCCTTCCCTGCCCCAGTTGGTCCAGGACATGTCACACATAGCGCCTGTTCCAGCCAATCCACAGTCTGTGCTGCGTATAGTGCCCATGGGTGGTTTGATGCATGTGATTGAACCTAATCTGCATTTTGATTAATAGTCATTACCTTACTTACATAACCAGCAGCAAATGTCCTAATGATCAGAACTCGAGGCTAATAAGGCTGCAGCATGGAACACATTTGAAGAACTGCTGTCTCGGCTGGCTATGGCATATCATTGGGAGATTGTCCACGTAACTGGTGACTTCCTGAGGCTCTGCACCTTGTTGTATCTGCACCTTGTTCCAAATTGGGTAGAGAACTATGATTGTATTGCTAGCCCCTGAATTGCTGCTTGCCCTTGGCTGGAAGGGTAATCTGGTTGCATCCTGCCATCAGCTAGAAGATGTCATGGTTAGGCCGCTAGCCCTTAACTCAGTGGTCAGATCTGTCTGCACCGCCTTCACGCAGCACAGGGGCTCTCACCCTGCCTGCTAGTCCCTAATTGCAGCTAGCATGGTCATTTCTGACCATGACAGAAGGAGGGATTCTGTCCCATGCCTTGCTGGTTACTTCTTGGTTACTGCTGATAGGCTGCTGTGGCTACGGAAAGTTGTGTAGATCTTTGTCCAGTCCTAGCTTTGAGTCTGACCTTGAATGGCTTAGGCATGGGTCTCTTAGCCTATTAGCCCAGTGGCAAGAACATTTGCCCAGAAGGTGCCAGGCCCATCTTATCATGAAGGATTTAAATTCACATTTTCCTGGTCTCAGGATAATGTAGAAACAGTCCGAGACACAACTTAGGGCTCCCCCGGGAATAACCTCCTCACTGGGCCACAGAGCCACACTGCCTCTTCCTGGCTTCTTGGACTGCCTGAGCATTTTACAGTCATCAGCTAAAAAAACAACATGGAAATAATCCCTACCCACTTCCCCGTGCTATAACTAATGGGCTACAGAATCACACACCCTCTTGCTTAGTCTCCTTCTGGCCCCGTGACTATTGCACTCCTGGCTACCTGATGAAGTGCTGCCACTGGGAAAGTAGGGGGACTCTATCCAAGCTAGCCCATAGCCTGGTGTTGAGGCACATTCTCTTGGGGAAAGGGTGCTGATGGTTTGAATCCTGTCAGGGCCTAGAACCAAGGTCTCTGACTTTCTGGGTCAGTGCTCTTGCTGTTTAACAAGATGTGAACCCCTCCTCCAGCAGCTGTGTTTGCATTGAGCAGCATGCCTGCTCTTAGCATCACGCAGTTGCTAAGCATGCTCTGACCTGACATAAGGAATCAAGGACTTCAGCACAGTTCAGGCACCTCCCACCAGCAAATTGGACTGCAAGGTAAGAGTTAGGCGTGTAGGTGGCTGTTCTGGGCCACTCCAAAAATGCAGAATAAGCACAAGTCTAGGTACCTTGGGAGTTTTACAAGCCAAAATGGAGGCACCTAAGTAGTTCTGCAGCCACTGGGTGCATCTACATGTGTTTGTTAAGGTGATGCAATAAACTCCAGTGCTTATTGTGCCACAGTTTATTGCTCCAAGTGTACACATGTACCCAGGACTGTAGCACATTGAGCCAGGTCAGAATAGCCCTGGCTGGCAGGGATCAGCCTGCCATTCCCAGGCTGTTCCAACCCGGCTCAGCATACTGCGGAGGGGCTGGCTGGGGCACAAGGGTGCTCCAGTGTGGGGCTAGCTGGCAGGCAACCCTCACACTGATGTGCTCTCATGCCCCAGCCAGCCGTATCAGCACCTCCACATGTGCTGCTACAGAGTAAGCAATCTGCAACGGGATAGTATTTGTATTTACAAGTATTACCCTGCTGCAGAATTAATTAGTTTACTCCAGCTTTATAAGAGCACACACATAGATGCAAGCCATTTACTGTGGAGGTCATTAGTTTAGTCTGCAATAAATGTCTCACATAGATGTGCCCACTGAATAGCATGGATTTAGATCACACTTTGCAACTTAACCCTAACTCCTATTTAGGCACTTGGAAGGTTGATTTGGGACTGTTTCTTAGCACTGAGCAGAATCAAGCATTAAGTTGAAAATACCACTGAAGCATAGGGTGAAGCATCTGACTAGAGGAAGGTCCAGTTATAAAGCTGTGCACATATCATTGCTGGTGGAACATCGTGGAAAGAAATCACATAGAAGGAAAGAACTGAAGGAACAGAGCCAAGTCAACTGGTACCTAAGAAAAGGATGAGATGGAAAATGTAAGCATAGAAAATGGCAGGGAAGAAGCCGCTCAAGACAAGTAAGAGAGAAAATTAAGATAAGCAACATACTTTAAAGGAAACAGCTGTTCCTTTCGGTCCCCAAGGAGGGGCAATCAGTCTTTCATCGAATTTTCTAGCTGCATTTAATGGAACATGTTAAGCAAGGAAGGACACAGTTGCCCTTAGGATCAGCCCTGACAAGAAGGTTTATCTGCCTAGCCTGCTAATGCAGCAACATCAATAAAGAGTTCCTGTCTGAACTGCTGTGTCATTAGGAAAAGGGGAGAAGAACAATGTGCAAATTAGCTGTGGGGTGACTGAGGGAAGGAGGGGGGAATCTGCAGTTGATTAAGAGCTTTGCCTTTAAAGAAATCAATCGGGAGAAGATGGCTCAGCCTCCAGATAACGCAGCTGATCCATCTCTTGGCTACAACGCACAACGTGGAATGGGAGCGGCAGGGCACCGCTGAGGAAAGAAAACACCAGCCAGGCAGCCAGTGACTATCCCTGAACGCCAGGAGGGGCTCGCTGAATAATTCATCAAGGGCTAAACAATCGGAATGGTGCACAGGGGGCTGCACGTTCTTGAGGCTGATTAACTTTGGCTCGATGATGGATGGCTCGGCCCAAGAAGCCACTTATTTATTTATTTAGGGCCCCCTCGGAGCTGTGTGGTGAGGCAGCAGTTTCGCAGTGCACGGCTGGCCAACGACAGGCTTGTCTGTCGATTAGAGACCCATTCAATTTGAGATGGGTCACGAGACTGAAAGGTTGCACTGGACAACCGTTCAGACAAGTGATGGCTAATTTCAGATCCTCATTACACGCCAAGGCCTGACAAATGTTATCCAAAGCCTTATTAAATATTAAAAGGCCCATTTATCACCCTCATTAGAGGTGGAAGCAGAAGGAATGGCAGTGGGATGTTCATCTGGGGCCTGATCTAAAAGCCCAGTGCAGCCAACAGAAAGACAGTCCCATTGAGTGTAATGAGATTTGGACCAGGCCCTTCGCTTGTTCTGGATGCACAAGCTTCAAAGTCTTTCACTGCAAGCGATGGGTTCAAGACACAAAGATCTGATCCATATTTTGGACACCTGAAAAGCTTTTGGGTTGTCTTGACCCCTCACCGCCATGGTAGTGTTTCATTTCAGCTGGGTTTATAATAAGCCTGTCCCACTCGATGTCCATGGAGTGTGTATAGGTGTGGGAGTATTTCACTTGTTTTATCTGTTTACTGAAAAATGTTAAATGTGCATGTTTTAACGATGACTGTGGTCAGGAGGTAGAGGGCTCAGGCAGACCTGGACATAGGCATGGGTGAACTGGGTGGCTGTCTGGGGCCTGGACAGAAAGGGGGCCCAAAATGTTAATGTTTTTTCTATTGTTCAATTATTATTGTCATTATCTCTGGCAAAGGGAGGGCCTAAACTAAAAGTTTGCCCAGGGCCACCAGGAGTCCTGGTATGGTACTGGGCTCAAGGGTAGGTATATTCATGACATACACAGCCTCTTACTCTTTCACATTACTAGTAGTCAAAATGTTATAGCATTTTTCAAGTGGTCACTGGCCAACATGAAGTGAGTTTGGCAAGTCTTGGTCCATTTGCCAGTGCCTTCACACCCACATCACAAAAGCCCTTCTATAGCTGGTACTAATAGTTCCTCCTTTTGGTCTCTTTGATCAGAAAGGCTGAAATCGAATGAACTGTGGAAACCAAAAACTGTTTCAGACTCCTCTAGGCAATCCCACTCCACCTCAGATCAGAGGTGCACTAACCCAGGCAAAAAAAAATTTCTTTTTAAAATCACATGATGCTTTACATGAGAATCAATCAGGCTCAGTGTCCTGGCTATATGCCAACTTGGCTAATTGCATTCCATCTGTCTGCATCTCTTCTGTAGTCACACTTTGTTCACACACCTGTGGCCTGATTTTCAGAGGTACTGGATCCCATAGAAGCTGGGCACCCTCTAATAATTCAGGCCAGTTGTGTCCAATGTCAAAGACAGAACATAGAAAAATCTATAGTTCTGGGCACTGCCCAGTGAAGGTCTGGCAGAGAATTACGCAATATCAGGTTCTGATGGTTTTTTGAAAAAAGAATTCACAACTGATTTTAAGTTTGGAGTTAGAAATGGCTATTTTTGGCAAAACCACGCCCCCTTTTGGAGATCTGCCATTAAGAGGCACAGCCAGGCAGAACCATGCCCTCTGGAGGGAGACAGGGCAGAAAGCTGACATTAAAGCACCAGCTGCTCTCAGCCCTGTAAGTCTACTGCAGTTTCCAGTGCTGATGTGCAAAGAGAATAAGGCCCCGAGTGTGAGCTGACAACAGTGCTGGATAACATGAGCTTCACAAGAGCAACCTGACACCTGCCATTCATCGTCCTGGCTTTATTTTATTTTATTTTACTGTTATTCTTTATATTATTTGTAATGGCCTAGGGAGTCAGGCTTGACAGTCCTGGAGACTGCATTGCTTTTGCCACAGATCAGGCATGGCACCAGCAGATACATCTCATGCATCCACCATGCCTCATCAATGCCCTATGAGAGAGACCAGGAGAGACCAGCTCTAGGGACAAGAGGGAGTTCATTGCATGGGCCAAGTTAGATATAAAAATCCTCTGACATTAGCACCTGCCCTCTCTGAAGAAGACTGAACCTGGCAACTCATTTTACAGAGGCCATCCAGTAGCCATCAAACAGTTGGTATCATGTTCTGGTCACTATGGACTCAGACTGTAATTGAACTTATTTTGATATTTGAAATTAGAGAACACTTAAAAAGAAAACAAATCAAAAAGGAGGATGCAGCTCTTGTGGGTTAATGGGTCAGTATTTTATTACTTGAATAAAAGCAGGGAAATTATTTAAAATTTAGCAGCTACTTAGCTTGATCAGGCTTAACTTTCAGGGGATGCACCATCCTTGTGATGGTCTTTAATTGTTATGTCTCATACCCTGACTCTGAGTGTGTATAAGTCAATACATGAAAAAGCAAACAATTTCAGAATTTTTGAGTAGAGTGCTACAAGCTGCATCTCCATGTGGTTACACCCTGACCATGCAAATTGTATACAACACACACTTAAATTCCATTTTTGATGCATCACATTTTTCCTAGTTGGGATCAAGAACATGACTGGTGAGACCTCCGTATATTTTCTGCACTGTACATCAACCACATGGGTCCCATCCTACAAGATAGTCTCAATCAGGGAAACCAGCTAACGCTTGGGATAAATGACTTCAGGCAAGCGAAGTACAGTGCCCCTCCTTATAACTTTCCCCAATAATGCCGTGATTTTTCTTTGATTCAGGATAAACCACTGGGGGATAGCTTTCTGTTTACTCTGATTTCAGTTCTTTTTACTTAAGAAAAATATATCTGAAGCTATGTTGAATGCCTAATTATGCTCCAAAATCAATTCTAGCCAAGGAATAACCTGAGCTGAAGCTACTTTGCTGTGTTTAATAGAGATTGTGCAGTGGCAGAAAACTTGAGTATCCTGCAAGTCACTGTAAGGAGAAAGTTATCCTAATACTCTGCACATGCAGGTGAAATTTAAACCTCCCATCTAAAGGAAGAGATCACAAGCCTATACTCTGATAAGAAACAGCACATGAATCAGCCTATTGGTAACCTAGTCCTGGTTTATTGATGCTGTCTTCATTTTTTTTCTGACCCAATCACTAAAGTTCCTCAGAGTTGAGCCTCTTCTTCTTTTCCCTTTCTGACCTTAAAATATGTTTTAAGCCATGGCAGGAGTAGCTGTTCCTCCACTGCCCCACTTCCACCGCTGAAGGGGAGCCAACCTTTGTCATAATAAAGGTGCTTTTTAGAATTCAATATAAATACCATTGCAGCTTAGTCTAATATTCATTACAAGGAACCAATTTCTATGCTCTACTTCCCATCTTATTGATCCTCTAAGATGAATAATTTTCATTTAGCCTTGCCCACCAAATCCTGACCATTAAGATAGTTAGGAAGTGGAATAAATACACTCTCTTTATACAGTAGGATAGATAATCTAGCTGAGACAGAAAGTTCCTGCATTTTAATGAAGAAAAATAAATCCCAACCCAGGATGAGCCAATTATTTTCAGCAATGCTATCCCAGGAATCTGGCTTCTGAATCTTATCCTATCTAGAAAGAAAGTCTTGTCCAGTAAAACAAACTCTCTAAATATCTCAGTTCTTGCCCTCCCACCAGCCAGTCCTTCTTCCTTTATATTAATGCACACTGACAGGATGCTGTTTCCTTTTAACAGCATAACCTGCTAGACTGTTTTATTTCACAGGGGAGGTGTGTGGTCTATAGAGTTCTGTATTGTGGGAAGACTACATATGCATCTCATATAGCTCATAGACTTCTGACTGTACAGTCTAAAATACAGAAAGAAAAGAAAGCAGGCAAGAGACTTTCAAATACCTGGTTTCCACCCTCCCTCCCCTTGCTCTGTTTTAGGAGTCAGGTTTAGCTGTCTGATGCCTGACAATATTGATTGATTGATTGATTGATTTTGACTTACCTGCCTCACCTTGGCCAGCAACGATATACTCCAAGAAGACGATCAGCGTGATGCCTTTATACTGCATGGCTGTCAGGCAAACAAATCACCCCTGTCCTCAAGGTGCAAGGAGAATATCATGCATCTACAGGTCCGATGCCTGCATAGCTGCTGTTTCTTGCCTTCTTTCTCACCTTCTTCTTAGGGCAAGAGCAGCGGCTGGTGCCTCATGCTTCTGATCAGGTTGGGGAGGCTTTTTGGCTGCTTGCTTTTGTTTAAAAAAAAAAAAAAAATCCAGACCCCTTTCCTGGTCTCTGCTGGCTCCAGGGTGGGAGTCACTCGCCCATCGCTTCCCGGGAAGTAAGTGGCGTTTCCCCCTTTAGGAGGTGAAGCTCACATCTCTGGCCCAGCTTCTCCTCTCTGCCCCGTGCTGGGGCTGGATGCTCTTGTTTTAAAAAGAAACTTTCCCTTGCACTTTGTTCGGGGAGGGGGGGCTTGTTCCCCCCTTGCCCTTATCTCCCCCCTTCCCCAGGTCTTCCCCCCTCTCCCTCTGTCTGCTGCTAGTGGGGGCGGATCAGGGACCCACCCCGCACAGCCCAGCCCCGCAGGCTCCTGCTCCACTCCGCGCTGGCCGGCCCGGGGGTCCTCGCCCGGCTCAGCGCACCGGGTGCAGCGGAGCCACTCGCTGCGTCCTGGGCACGAAGCGCCGGGACCAGGGAGGGGCTTGGGGCGTGGGGTGGGATTGGGGGGAGCCTGGAGGGCCCCCCCTCCTGCCCGCAGTGCAAGGGGGGGGGCAGCGCCCTCCTTCCCTGCCAGGGCTGGGGGCTCTGCAGCTGCTGGGGTGTCCTACTCCCCCCGCCCTGCCAGCGGCTGGCACATCCCCTGTGCTCGCTCCCTCCAGTCTGGCTGCCCAGATTATGACATGTGATCATTCCCCTGCCCTTTATTTTTTTTAAAGTGGGGGGTAGTTTGCACCCCTGGCAGCTGGGCTCGGGGCTGCAGAGGCACGTGGGGCTCGCCAGGCGCTCCCCTCTCTGCCCCTGGAGCCAGGGGGCTGCCGGCCGGGCTGGGGCAGGCTGCGCAATTGCAGTCCTGGCCCTTTAAGTTAAATGCCCGGCGCCGCCGCCCGGAGCAGGTTGTCTGCAGCGCCCTCTGTCGGCCCGCGGGGAAACGGCGCCTGCCGCCGGCAGGGCACGGCTCGGACCTGCCGGCTGGGAGGCTTTGCAGCAGAGGGCAGGGCAGATTTGCACCTTCTAGACTAACCGGAGAAAATTAGGGCTGGAAGGGACCTCGCATCTAGTCCACCCCCCCTTGTTCAAAGCAGGGCCTGCTCCAGTGAGGTCATCCCATCCAAGGCTTTGTCTGGCTCTTAAAAACCTCCAAGGATGGAGATTCCCTATGTTTTAGGCTGTGAAAATAGAAAACGTGCATTCATTGCGTATATTCAAAAGTGGTTTGCATACTAAAGGTGTTCACAGGTTCCAGTTAAGTTGTGAGAGGCTGTATCGATCCACTCAGGGGAGAAATATGCCTAACGGTGTTGCTTAGAATCAGAGGAGAGAATATATGAACTGGCACGTTCTTCCTCCTCTTACTCAGGGAATTTGCCCTTCTCTTCCTGTGAATCACACGTGCGTAGGCCTCTGACAAGAACAAATGATGCTGACCCTCTGTGATTCAGAAAGCCATCGCCAGTGCCATAGGAGGGGGGTGGGGTAGGGTGGGGTGGGGGGTGAGCAGGGAGACTGCCCCGGGTGCCAAAGCGAAGGGGTGCCAACAGGTGCTGCCCAGCCAGGGAAGGGCACAGGATGGAGCCATGAGTGACTTGTTGGAGGCGGCGCAGGGATGGGAGGAAGGTGGCTCGCAGCACTGTGTGCACTCCCAGGCAAGCATGGGGGGACGTGCGCCCCCCAGATCTGTGCACAGGGCGAGGGTGAGCTGCCACTGGGGGCTTTGCCCCAGGTGCCAAATTTCCTTGCCATGGCCCTGGCTGTCATGTATTACATTAATAACTCCAGGAAGTGTTCCCCATGGCAAATGCCCCATGTGTTTAGAATAAGACACCTCCAGCTTTCTGGTGAAAAGAGACTTGCCTTGAAGATCAAGGAGATGGCACAAACTTTCCTGAGTTGGAGCTTGCTTCATCAGATGCTGTGAAAGGAGGGGCAGAAAGCTGAGTGCAAGAAGGAGGTGGGCATTTGAATACAAAAGACAAGGAATGGGGGAGAGAGAGATAGGAGGGGAAAGGGGGCAGTGCTGGGAGAGGCAAGCAAACAAGGGGTAACCCCCTAGAAACACAAGTAATGTGTTATGAATCCCTGGTCCCTGTATAAACCATGCTTAACACAACCAGTCTGTCGGCAATTTCTTGTTCTGCAATTTCTCCTATTCAGATCCATTTTGAAAAGCTTGCTGTCCAATAAAGCCACCATCCCAGGACATAGTATCCTGAGAGGTTAAAGTGTTCTGCCACCAGCATGCATCTCTTTCTGCAGCTGGAAAGTTTGGTTTAAAAGGGGCTTTAAAATCAAAGTGCAGCCAGCTTGGGAGCCCAGCCAGGTGATCCCTTTCTTTTCCTGAGTAGAGGCAACTCAGGCTGCAAAGGGACCTGTGGGCTCCCAGGAGTCTGCAACAAGATGATGTTGCAGCATGCCCACTCTGCTTTGCACCAGGCACAAACTGAGGCAGCCCTTACCCCGAAGAGCCTATAAGCTCCAGGCCCCTTCCTGCAGTAGGTGCCTGGTAGCACAGGGCTCTGCTGACCTCACTGCGACTCTGCGTTGGTAACTGGAAGTCTTACTATGACTCTCATTGCTCTTTAAGGCTTCATTGGACAAACCAAGGCATGAATGACTCTTCTTGGATGACTGTTTTTGCCTAGCCTTCTCTCCCGATGGGCCTGGCTCTGACCTCTCTTACTTCAGCTTTACACCTGTGCAGCTGGATCAGCGTCTGCAGAGATATTCTTGATTTTAAACGGAGGTGAAACTAAAGCCCCTTCAATGAGAATGGAAGCGTGGCATAAGCCACTTGTGCTTCAGCATTTGCAAGACTAGGGCCGAAAGCAGAAAAACAAGATGGGTCACACCAGACAGCTGACAGGAGGAAGTAAATTGTATATGCCACGTATGTGTGCGTACAGAGGATTTTCCTCTCCTGATCCTTACCTGCCACTTGTCTTGTTTCTAATAAAGAAAACTTAATAAATACTTGTAGATGAAGAGGGAGACAAAGTGTTGTCTTGTTTCTGTTTTTCATGCTTATTTTAAAACCATTCCAGTATTGCATAATCCTTATGCAACATGCTGCTGTCCTGCTGTTATAAGCCATGTTAAAGACTGTCCTCGGGCCAAACTCTGCAGAGTGTACAAGTCCTATGGGATTCGGGGCATCCTCAACTCCAATTCTGTGTCTTCTGTGCAAGCTGAGGTTATGTAACACTCCTGTCCTGAAGCTCTGCACCTTTGAGAAAGGGATGCCAGGTTTGGGGTGAGGAAAGAAATTTCCTGCAAGGTCAGATTGGCAATTGTGGGGTTTGTTTCTTTTTTGCCTGTAGCATGGGGTATGGGCCTCTTTCTTGGACCTATCTTAACCTAACCTATAACCTAAATTGATGTTAATCTAACACATTCCCTGCCCTTGTACCCCATTGGTAGTGCCGTGGTCTCCCTGTCCTTTACCTGTGGCACACTGTAGATTTTTCTCTCTCTTATTTTATATTCACAGGGCATTTTGTGTCTGTGGTGTGCTAGGGGCATTGGAACGGATGATCTTCTGGAATCCTTGGGCTAAATGCCCTGGGAAGGCCCTTGCGGGTTTATGTTGCTAGTTTCTTTTAAATTCCATAAATGTTTAAAGTAATTTCTATAGAATTGCATTACATTTCTTTACAATCCAGTAGACTTCCCTCTTATTTCATCACATAGGCCTTTCTAAAAAAGTAAATTTATTGGATTTAGATATAGAGAAGTTTCCATGTCACATTACTGTTACATCCTCCCTCTCCTCAGATTATGGACTCAGTAACAGAGTCCAAATGCAGATTTCTCCCAATTGACTTCAGCAGCCTTATGTTTCTTTCAGAACAAGTGAGAAAATCCCCTGGACCCTGACTGTGGCACCATGTATCTATCAAGGATTGAAAAACTCCTACATAATTTACGCAGAGGCTCAAACTTGAGATTAAAGTTCATGTTGCAACCTAAGTGGAATGTCAAGGTCAGCATATTTATTTGCTTCTACTGTCTGAATGGGAGGAACCTAAGACATTTTGGTTGCTGTTAATCACAGTGGACTAAAGCCATTAATGTGTGGAGGCTTTTTTTTTCCCCTGCTCTTGCATAGTAGAGCAAACTGATGCCAGTATTTAACAAACGGGTATACTCTCAGTGTAAATCAGATAGCATGCCAGTACATGTAGTAACAAGCATGTATTTGGGGTGCTATTCTTACCATTATCCTTGGCAACAGTTCCTGTTGGAAAGGGAAGATGGTTAGGATTGAGGTATGGTGCCTATCTGAATGTTAAAGAGAGAGCTCCTGTGTTCAGGTATTACCTCCTGGAACTGCAAAAGGCAGAGCTTGCAATCATTATTCATGCAAGACTCCTACACAAGTCTTGGGCCCCAGGTGACACTGAAGGTAATAGGAAGTTGGGGTGTGAAAGTAATGGAGGTCTGAGCCCAATATTTCAGCCCAGAGGCAGCTGAAAAAGCATCCAGAGAATAAACAGCACAACTGTGAATGATTCATCTCCAGGGGGGATGGAAGAGCCAATGGGATAGCCCAGCGCGAGGAGGTGTGTCACCTGTCCTGTCTGTGCTCACAGCCAGGCAGGCCTGTTTGCAGAAGCCAGCGGGCGGGTTTTTTCATTGGAGATCATCTCAGAGCTGCTGCTGTTCCCAAGTACTGCTTCCTCCTCACTCTCCTGAACCCACTTTTCTTCCATCTCTTGTCTCCCCAGCAGATATGTCCAGCCTGAAGGAAATCTGCAGTGGCCTCCCGCTGCACCCCATGCCTGAAAACAGAGGTCGAAAGAGAGAAATTCCACACGCGCCTGTGAGGACCCCCAACCTCACCGCTCAGGAGGAGAAGGTAATGCAGCTGTCTGCAGGGCCAGGCCTCCCATCTCCCTCAGATCCTCTCTGTTCAAAGCAGCAGAGCTGGTGCCCCAAATGCTTCTCCAAGTGTGGGCTACCTAAGCTCTTGGCAATTAAATAAATATAATATCTTTGACATGGCAGAGGGACACAGCCGTGGGGGCTCTTCTGCTTTTTATTCCAGGAGTCCTCCCCCAAAGACACTTTGGTGCCTAAACAGGCTCCATCACTATCCACCCAGCACCGTTCACCTAGCACTCTATTAAGAACAGGCTAGCCCAGCATAAAATATGGAAGTCAACACCTTGCTACAAATCTCTGCCATGGATATATTTTATTTTTGCTTGTAAGACTTGACAGGGAAAAATATTTGTGAAAATGTAGTCAGACACAGGATGGCATGGGGACACAGAACTCAAGACTTTGGGTTAATTATTTGTTTGTGCTTGGGCAATGTCCGTTGTTTGACCAGGCATGCTATACTGTTAAGTAATCATGACTCTTAGTTCATAGTTGAGATTTTTTGTTTTTGTTTTTAACACCAAAAGGTTAAATTAAAAATGAAGGGTCAAAGGACGAAGTTACTAGGAATCTAAGACAAGGACAGCAAGATGGGTTCGTGAGTGGTTTGAAAGCCTGTTCCATCAGATAATGTTAGCAATCAAAATAGAAGATGGTACTTTTCCCCCCACATGGGGGATGTGTAGGGACATATTCATGACTAGGTGGCACACTCCATTGGCAGCAGTGGAATCATATTGTGCTTATGGCAGTGATGAGTTGGCATGTGGAGTCAAGCTAAGAGGAGCCACAATAGTTAAAACCCATCAGGGCTGAGGGTGCATAAAAATAAGCTCTTTGTCATGTCCCCACCCCCACTCCTTGGGATGGGAACCCCCACTTTTACAGACTGGGACTCCATGGGCACTTGCTTAGCAATAGCGGGGCTGCCATGAGGTATATCCGATGAGGATTTAATGTTGCTCTTTGGATCAGCCATTGCTGAGGAGTCCTCTCTGGCTATTATAACACAGCCTTATGGAAGTGAATGGCAGTATTGCTTGAAAGACCCCAGCTTTGTGTAAAGGGAAAAGGACTAGCACAGCTGTGCAGAGATAAAAAATCTGCAGCTATTCTAAAATCAGTGTGTGAACCTACAGAGGGGGGCTAACCCCCCTCGCTCTAGCATGACAAAGTCCTCCCCCTTTCTTCCCTTTGAAACGGTGAGGAATATACTGCTCATGCATTTCTTGCCCACTATAATCCCACAAGGAAGAGAACATCAATTGTGTTCTCCACAGTATTTTCCCAGACCAGGCATGTTGTGGAAACTGTCTTGCACCCTGTTTGGTTTCGAGCATCCCACGCTTCCCTCCTTATCAACCACATGTAATAAAAGGTCGTGCTGGTTGTAAAGGTTGTTTTTTTTTATTGGCCTGTTAAAGACTTAAAAGCTTCCTTTCTGATTTTATTTTATTCTTAATCCTCCATCTTAAAGTCTTAACAGGTTTAAAGTTCCAGCTGGTATTTATTTTATATCGAAAAATCCAAATCTCTTTTTAAGATGCCTTCCACGCTAAGTCTACACAGGGTTTTCAAAACCTTGAGACTTGATTTCGGCTTTGATCAGCAATGCATAATGCTAAAACTTTTGGGAGATTTTTTTCTGTATATAGGATGATGCATCTATTATGTAATTTAAATGGATAATGAGCAAAGTAAAAAATAGGATATGCCAAATCCTCAGCTGGGGCAAAATCAGTGGGACTCTGTTGATTTTCACCAGCTAAGAATCTGGGCTTGTTCATATCCCTTTGCTCTAATTTTTCTTTATTTGCAGTAATAATTCTCAGCCATTCCAGTGTTTAGTTTTTGTCGTGCCTCTGTTTCTGGTAATAATGTAAATGTATGAACCAAGATTTATAAGGATCCAGGTATTTGGGGGCTTGCTGAAGAGATATGCAATTCTGTATGCTATGTCATCATTAATCTCCTTGGATCAACCAAACCATTTTTGAAAACCTATTTCATCTGTAAGTTTCCTGAGTTCTCTTTTTCCATTTCCATTGCTTATGGCTTGAGGGAGCCTTATCCTCTGTTTTTCCTCTCCATCTTGGGAACCTCAAGCTTTCTGTTTTTCAGCATCCATTTCTTGACCTGAATATTTTGCAAATAGGATACCCCTAAAACTTGCATTAATTGTGTATATTCAAAGTGTTTTGCATGCTAAAGGCATTCACATATTCCAGGTAAGTAGTGAGAGGCTATATCTATCCACTCAGAGGAGAAAATATGCCCATCAGTGTTGCTTAGAATCAGAGGAGAGAATATATGAACTGGCACGTTCTTCCTCCTCTTACTCAGGGAATTTGCCCTTCTGTTCCTGTGAATCACATGTGCATAGGCCACTGACAAGAACAAGTAATACTAACTTTCTGTGATTGAGTTAATGCAGCTAGAGGACAGCAAGATGGATTTCTATTCAGATGCATGCTTCAACATCATCAGCTAACTTCTAGTTGGATTATCTTTGCTAGAAGTTACAACATAAAAGGGCATGAGCCAAAAATTTCAAGAATAGAAGCCTAAAGGACACCTCTGCAAAATTGCTGAATATCAAGCAGCTCTCATTGAGCCTAGGGCAGGAGAAGGAAGATATGTAGCTCTGGTAGCTGCTGGCAATTTTGAAAATCAGGCTTCTGATGCTACATCCTAATATGGATTGAGGAAGCTCACTCTAGACAGATGGCTTTGAAAGTCCTGGCCACAAAGAACCCAGTTGGACCTTGAGAGCTCATGTACATCAATGGACAGGCAGAAAGATCTTCTTTCTCTTTTAAACTGAGATCATCTGCATTGAATGCTACTGAAGGAGGATCATTTAAAAAAAGACAATTTCATTTTTACAATCCCTTTTCAGAGACTAGTTCCACTAAAAATTCTTGGCCTTAGAATCACTAGACAAAAGAAGACGGATGGGACAGATGAAATGTTCATCTCATTGTTAAAAATACAGATCAGGGACTGAAGGAATCATTGTGCCTTTGGGACAGTCAGTTCCCCTCTGTGTGCCTCAGTTTCCTACAAATAAATTAGGGCTGTGAAGCTTCCTTTTTATGTTTGTAAAGTGCTTTGAGATCCTCAGATGGCAAGTTCTGATAGTGTTGTTATAAAATGGAATTGAGTCCTTTCATATGAATCCTGACCCAGTCAGTGGTTTTAAGGAGAGAGGTAAGGAAACTCATTTAAAGAAACAAAGACTCTGATATTTCTGGTTTCTCAAGCATCCCATGACAACGATATAAATAGCTGATGAAGTGTAGTGGGATTTGTTGCATTCTTTTGGCTGCATCCTGCTCCCCCCTGAAGTCAGGACCAAGCTTTGCTTTGAATGTAACAGCCCTACTAGTTCTATTGAGCAAGAAACAAGAAGTATGCTAAAAATGGTAGGGAAATGTTAGTTCTGATCCACCAGAAGCATTTTGTATCAAGTACAAGTTGAAATGAGAAAAACACATGAATAATTCTTTCTAGGTGGGATTTTCACAAAAGCCTAAGTGATTCAGGTAAACTTTCCAATTCTACCCTCAGTGCAGTCAGAGCCTGATTTTTAGAAATGCTGAGCATCCATAACTATAGTTGGTATGAATACAAAGCATTCAAAGAATACAAGGGCTGTGAGGGTCACCTTATCTTCTTCTGCTTGCAAAGTATCCACAAGGAGACTGTTTCTCCGGGATCCATTCATTTGGGATAAAACTTACTCCTATGCCAAGATGAGTGCAAGGCCCTATATTTTGATGAGTTTATGAGACTTCAGATGTCATATAGGTCTTGTATTTTCCCTCTAGAACGGGCTGAATTCCATCACTAATACTAAAAGGGTTTGCTGAATAATCAGCAAATTGTATCTAGTGAATAGATACAAAATTAAAGTTACACTCCTTTGTAGCAATTGGTCAGGTACACCTGATAGTTGTGTTTCTTGTTCATGATTGAACATACTGGTGAACACTTATGGTATTGGTATCAATCCTTTCAATTCAATTTGGTTCCCAGGAACACGGACATAGGTTTTGCAGGGACTTTTCAGGTTATCAATCCCCTGTTCTTACAGGCAACCATATACTATAATCCCTTTCAGGAACTAAGCTCCACCTTAAAACTAGCTATTTTTTTTAGCCTCCAAAACTTTTAGTGGGGGTCCCTCAGAACCGTACTCCTCTGATGGTGACGAACCTTTTTCTAAACACCAGCCTAGATTTATTCATGGCTGGTTTATACCCATTTGTTCTCATATCAGTGTTGTCTTTTAGCTTGAATAGCTCTTCTTTTAACTGGTATTTACTCTTCTGCTAAATGTATAGTTATCCTGCACTTTGCTAGGCTAAATGAATCAAGCATCTTTGATGCCCTCTAATATGGTAAGTTTTTGCTCCACTGATCATTCCAGTATCCCTTCTTCTAGACCTTCATAAAACTTTGACATTCATTTCCATGAATGTTTGCATCAGCAAAACTCGGTCTCCCAGTGGAAGGGAATGTAAATGGGGCATAAGCTCAGTGCAAGTGAATTTCATTTAAAAATCCAAATCGATACTTACAAAAAGCACATGCACTGTTTACCCAGCCGTAATACTAGCTTGCCCATTTTACTGTTTGTATTTATAGAAGAAGTTAAAAATATCCCCAAGCAATGCCATTATGCTACAAATTATGCAGAGTATTTATTGGATAACATGGGGTCACTCAAAGCAGGTTAGAAACATAATATTTTCATTCCTACTGCATTCCAATTCTCATGGGAGAATACAGCCATGACTTCAAATATTGCAACATTTTGCCTTTTTGTGTTTCACAACAATTTTTTCCCACATGGGATTTTAACCCTGACTGTGTTTTATTTTTAAGAGGTATGAGGCAGATTTATCCTCTTTTTAGATATTTTTCAGAGCTAGATCATTGTATTTATGGCTTATTGTAGCTGATATTTCCAATAACAAAAACCCTCAAATTTCATCCCATGTTAATGATAGCTGGGCTTTTGCATTAGCTAACAAGCTCTTGATGAGCAACCACTTATCAAGATGTTGAAGAAATGGGTGGCAGCTGAAAAGGAATTTGCATGTCCAACATCCCCAAAATGGATGTTTTCTTGTTTCTTTTTCATACTCTCAATGAAACAGCAAGTCCCAGTTTCCAGATTATTGGCCATATCTTCAGCCGGTGTGAATCAGGACGACTATTGACTTCAAGGAGATTTGACCCCTTGGGCTCAATACTAAGCATGCCTATGCCAGTACCACTTCCTTTCATGGACAGGTGATCTGTTCACCGCTGCACTGCATTCATTTTGACTCTTCTGGAAGACCCTATGGATGGCAGAGGGAGTTTTGTATGTGGAAAATTTTGGGGCACAAATGATGAGATAGCTGAAAAATTCCAGCCACAAGAGTCAAACCATGGCCCCATTGAAGCCAACTAGACTTGGCCATGACTTGGACTTTACATGGCTTTCAAGATTCTTGCTAAAGTGGTTTCCCCTCAGAAAAGGACCTATGCTAAATTCACCTAGAATGAGGGGGCCATGTGTTTTCCCCACCGTGCCATTATTCCCAGTTTTCTGTAAAATAACTGCATCCGTGGCTCCCCTGTACAGCCACCAGAGGGTGCTACAAGTGCAGGGTATATTTGCAGCACTGAGTCCTCTCCAAACCCGCATGGTGGCTTATTGTGCTCTCTTCGGAGTAAAGCAAACTATATCTTGAAACCTCACAAAACAACCAGATGAAGTTATTTAAAATATCTTCAGTGGAAAAGAGCATGGATAGTGCTGCCATTTCTAATGCAAATGGAAAATCTTTTTGGTGATCTTTGCAGGCAATTAGCTTTGTAAAGGTTGTACAATCTTTATTCTTGTATGCTAATAGAGTGGAAAGGGAAATACGTTTTTGGTATATGACTTAAAAAGTGACTAAAGTTAATGACACATGCATATGATCGTTCATCCAAAAGGATACCAAAATGCTTTGCAGGCTATGGGCAGCATCTTTGAAAGCAGTAGAAGCAGTGGCCCAGTGCAGCCTGTAGTATACAATAATCACTTTAATACGGAAAGGGAGACATTTTATAACTGCTAATGATGCACAGCAATACCCTATTCAATGGCGTAGGACACAAAAGGACAAGTATTCTTAGCCAACTGGAACCTGGGTTGGAAGAAATTTGGCCTGGTAGCATGTCATGTACACTTGCTTATGATACAGCAGTGAAAACCTTTGCTCTTAATGAAAGTTTCAGGAAATCTCACATTAGTGGTTCTGAATAATATCACCCTTGGAGGCACAGTGCCCCCTTACCGCAACAAGAAGGAACTGGTTCAGTGCTGACTTGCCGGAAAGACCACTGCCTACCAAATCTCCTGCAGAACATGACCTAGGTGAAAGAGCTGATGATGCTAGTAAAATAGCTTACATTTTTATACAGCTTCAAATAATCTTAGAAATACTAGTTGTGTTCCCCACTGGCAGAACAGTTATATATATCTGAAAACTACATATTTTACCCAAAATGATATCTACTACTGACCATTTGGACAATTAAAAATTCCAGGTAAAATAAACAGCATTTTTATTAGTTCTGTCAGTCACTCATAAGCAGACATTTAGGTGTGGCCAAACACTGGATTAAAATGGCTTTTAATATCCAAATCAAGAATTGTAAAGTTTTTAAATGTTGCCTGTTTCATGAATTTCATGCTTTTCTCTACCAGAAAATAGGCGTGTTTTTTCTTTTCTCAAAAGCTGACCCATTTTTAGCTGACATGCATCTTGGTTTTGGCTGAATAATGTGCATACCATAACAAGATTTTCTTTAAAAACTCATTGATTTTTCAATTTGTAAGGAATATAAAAAAACCCTTGAATTTTAAGCTTCTAATAATACTTTATATGGAAATGATCTGACAAGCACAGATTACTGAGTGTCATAGTATACTATGAGTGTACTCTTTGAGTAAAATTTATGCTGAGGTAGAGAGCCAGAAGGCCTATCTATCACTTAAATCCCATATAAATTCTATCTAGAGTGACCTTTTTGCACATAAGCAAATTTTGCACATAATCAAATGCCACATGTCTCCTTGATTTTAATTCCCTTCATGGGATTGTTTCTAAAAATTCTGCACTAAGAACAAAGATTAGGAGAATATTTCTTTGCAAGGGATTAGAAATGACAGGCAAACGCTTTTAAAAATAACCAGGCACATCACATTTATGGTTGCTCCTAGATTCACGTATCTTATTTGCATTAATAGGAATTATGTAGGCACATTAAGAGGATAAATCACTAGAAATCACCCCAGGCTATGAATGACATCCTGTGCTTTACCCTATTAAGGAGGTAGCACCTAATGCACGGTGCTTTATTGAAACACTGAATACTTGGTCACTGCCCTGGAGCTTGAGCAGAAGGTCATTTTACTCTTCATCGCAGAGCATCACTCAGTAGACTTCTCAGATGACCAGATTCTCTGGTCTTCTTTAGTGCAATTTTAGTGCTTCAAAAAGACCATAACCTGGCTATATCTCCACAGCTAAGGGCGTCGGGGTGGGCCATGTCTATGCGAGGCTCTGACTGCTCAGTTGTTACTGCGCAGTCATTTAGTACTTGCATACACAAATACTAAATGGCTGAGCAGTAACCAGAGTTACTGTGCAGTAGCGTCCCCAAATGGCTGTTTAGTGATGCAGACTGCGCAGTAGCTCATGACTACTGTGCAGTAGCATCGCATCATGCATTGTGCTACATGGCGCTGCTGTGCAGTAGTCACGAGCTACTGCGCAGTCAGCACCTTGTGTAGGCACGGTCAGGGCGTAACTGTACATCACTGCCCTCCTGAATCAGTCGGAGGAACGTGCTGGAGGCATGACAGGAGTGGCCAGAGTGCTAACATATTCCAGTTACCCTCCACCGGCTCCTTTTTTGACCTCTCTTGCTGTGCTCAGTGGAAATTAGGCACAGCATAGAAACTGGGCCTGAGTACTTTGGCTTGTGCAAGAATTAGGATAAAGAAGTTTCACCAGAAGTACCCTCTCTCTCTCACTTGCTGGGTCCTTACTCTTTTAAGGTCAGAGTCCTTGAATACTCTTATAATCCGGGTAGGTTTCCCAAGTAGTGCAGTATAGATCATGAGTGTGGTAGCTGCTCACTTCATTTTACTCATGCATTTTTTTTCCATCAGCTGGCTCTGCAGAACTCCTTGCGTTATTTCCCACCTGAATTACACCAACTGCTGGCATCCGAATTTGCAGATGAGCTTAGGCGCTATGGACATATTTACATGTATAGATTCTATCCACACATTGAGATGAGGTAAGGTTTGGGATGCGTGCTTCAAAATTTCCAGGCAGCAGCCACTTATATACTAATTCCACTTTGGGCATGAAAATCACCTCTGGATATAGAGGTAGCCTGAGACCTATGCACCACTGAAGCCCTACTTTAGCTTTTCTGGAAATTGTGTCAAGACTCATTAGTGAAATGAGTGAATATGGTGTTTTTTGTGTGGGATTATAAAACAGTGCCTGATTGTACTGAGTCCTGGGTATAGTTTTGGGATGTCTGTAAGCCACATAGCAGATTTTCTTCATGCTTCAGTCTCTTTACTGCTCTCTGGCCACATGAAATTCCTCGTTATTAGTAACCATTATTACTAATTACTAATTAATTATTAGTTATTACTAATTATTAGTAATTATTACTAATTACTTATTACCTCATCATTAGTAACCTGTTCCATGAGCAAAATATGTACTCCCTTGTTGGTGGCTATTGGCCCTTCCCTTCTTTCCACCATTATACTGCTCTCCTCAAATGCAAGCTATTCTCCTCTATTCTATGTGCTGTCATAACTACCCTGTTGTATTTATAGACCTGAGATTTGAACCCAGCCACCGGGTCTGAGATATCCACATACTGCTGTAATATTGAGGCCCACAATTGGTAAATCAAGTATTGCTCAGAGGCCCTGAATGACACGAGACCTTCCTGTTTAAGAGAGTCAGTCTTCATGTCACAGAGGGGAGACATTTGAACTGATTTTAAAGGGACAAAGAGTATTCGCCATAACCAGCTCTCATCTGTGGAGCCTACTCCCTGACCCCAGTCTGAAATATGCTGGGCCTGCTGATCATTGGAGCATGCCTCAAGGTTTTCCTTATGGTTTGGGGGACAGATCTGATGGCACGTAGGTTTTTGGAGCAGGGCAGTTTTGCTGAGTGGTAGTTGCTCTTTTTTTTGTCTGATAAATTGCTTCTTGCATCAAACAAGGGCCTGTTTAATATCTGAATAGAAATCTAAATAAATAAGACAAATAACTATAAATCACTCAGATTTGTGTAGACAACTGTTTCTAAGCTCTCAACATTAAATTGGGGCCTAGATAAACCAAACACTTTCTTTAAAGAGAGCGGAAGTGTTGTTTGAATAGAAAAGCTGGGTTTTCAATAGAATGTAGCCTTGAGTAATATGTTGAGAACAGACTTCCACGGCCAGGGTTGGAGTAGGTGACTCAGCAGGTCACCTCTGATGTCAGTGAATCTTTGATTATATCAGGTACTTCTGAAAGTTTGTATATTTTTCTTTTTCTACATTTTTAACACTCAGAATCTCAGGAATAAACCCCAAAATGTTTCTTTTCCATCTTCTAAGATTTGATTGTGGTTTGTTGTGTATTTCCTGTGGAACATCTTCCAGTTTGGTTCTGTTCCATTAATATCAATGTGTATGTGTCAATATGCTTTGTGCTAAGAGATATCTAAGAGTGTGCTTTGTAAACTTGCTTTTGGTCTCGTTAATCTTACATTTTAATTAAGATTCTAAAATTGCTTAGTCCTATACATTGGCATCAGTTTTCCCATGTGTTGTTATTTTATTACCCCTGAAAACAAAACAAAGCAAAACAACAATAAAAAAATAAAAAAACCCGCTGGGCATCTCTACACGTCACCCTATGGTGACGTTGTTACTGCACTGTGCTTTAGTACTTTCTTTTGGAAGTACTAAAGCACAGGGTGGTAACTGCCTGTACTGTGCCATGCTCATGGCGCATGGATAGGTTTCGTTGCTACTTTACCATAGCAGTGCACTAAAATGGGGAAGCGTGCCGCTATGGTAAAGTAGCTGCCACTCACATGTAGATCCACATCACCCTACATTGCCGGAGCAATGCACTACAGCAACGTAGAGACGTGCCATGGTGATGTAGTGATGTGCTACAGCCACATAGGGTAATATGTAGATAAGCCCACTAAAAATGAATTTCCTCCTGCTTTGACAATGACCATGATACATTTTCATCTTTATCCTGCAGAAAACAGATAGGTTAAAGGATATGTGCCTATGGGATGAGACCAACTGTTAAATCAATACAATATACATTTCAAATCCTGGGCCAGCAGATGACTAATTGATATAATTGTCAATCTTTATCCTAACTTTTCCAGAAATGTCCTTCCATATGAAAAAAAATCTCTGACTATTGGGAGAGTGCATGCTAATGAAGAAACATGAATTGTCCTGTCTACCTGAAGTAACTTTAAATGACCATAACTTTTCTGCTTGCAAAGAGAGAGGAAGCAATATAGTGAAAACTTTTTAACATGGTTATGCTCTACTATGAAGATGATGATGATGATAGACCAAAGAGGCCCTAGCACTTTTGTGGTGGATTCTGTACAGGCACATAACAAAGAGATCATCCCTGCCTTGAAGAGCCTGCAATATAAGTATAAGACTAGAAGTCATAGGATATATTGATATGACAAGTAGATGGGGCACAGAAGGGAATTGGTGAGGTTTTATTCACCAAGGGGCCCCCGGGGGTTACAAGAAATAATGGCCACAAGCTAGCAGAGAGCAGATTTAGACTGGACATTAGGAAGAACTTCTTCACAGTTAGAGTGGCCAAGGTCTGGAACAGGCTCCCAAGGGAGGTGGTGCTCTCCCCTACCCTGGGGGTCTTCAAGATAAGGTTAGACAGACATCTAGCTGGGATCATCTAGACCCAGCACTCTTTCCTGCCTATGCAGAGGGTCGGACTCAATGATCTATTGAGGTCCCTTCCGACCCTAACATCTATGAATCTATGGGGGAACACAAGGTCACAATGAGATTATTTCACAAGTTAGCCTTGGTGTATGATACTGCCTAGAATCAAATTGGGTTCTCTCCTTCTCAAGAATCATCATTAGTAACCAGCATTGTGCAGGTCAAACTGTGCCCTCGGTGATATTTGTGAAACCCCACTGGACATTTCTACCATTTCGTTGAGAGTGCTGCCCTGAAGCATGCCCCCTACTCTGTTCACCAAAGCAATACAGCTACCTTAGAGCAGTGCAGCCCAAGATGGAGAGCCTGAGATTGGCACTGGGGTGCATTCTCAGAGTTGCTGTAAGGCAGCTACATTGCACCATTTCCAGGGTTTGGCCTACACAGAGTGGGAATGAATGGGTAGGGCATGTTTCTCAGTGGTGCTCTTCAATTCAGTGTGGAGCTGGTCTCAACATGCCCATTGCATCCAGTATAGCTGGAACTGAGTAATCAAACAAGGTGATGGTGCTCCCAGAAGAATCCAGCTGTCAGTTCATTGCATTGGTTTTACAAAGCTAGGACAGAAGAGAAACAAGAACAACTTGTTTTTGTCACTCAACTTAGTACCCGTTTATGATTCATGACTTCAGCAATTGATGGGAGAAAAGGGCTGAATGAAAGTGTTCACAAACAGTCTTTGATTAGCTTTGATACATATCAAAAAAGGTTTTGTTTGTTAATTTGCAGGAATCATTATTTTATTTTTTATTCTTTTATGAATGTCCAATTCTAGGAAGTTTGGTGGCAATTCAGGTTTTGTTCAGTGTCCCCTACCCCCACTTTTTTTTAAAAACATGCTTTAAAGAAAAACCCTTTGGGTGTATGTTTGTTTCAGAGCCTACCCCATAGAGGAATATCCTTGCAAGATCAAATCAGCTGCTGCAATCATGCACATGATCATGAATAACTTGGATCCCTCAGTAGCACAGGTATGGCACCATAAAAATAAAGGTCTCGAAACTGTTCACAGAACAGGAGCAGCTCTGCAGGTCACTTCCTGCATGTGCTCACCTATAAACTGAACAGTGCAGACACTTACAATGAAATGGATCTCTGTGCAGGTGATGCTCAATATAATGGTTAAATGGGTTTTAACTGGTGCCTGAGTCTTACACTGGCCCTTTGCACAAAGGTGAATTGCTCTATATATCAGTTGGGCACATCTACATGTTCATTAATGTGCTTTAGGATTGAGCATTAAATCTGGTACTTCCATTGTGCAGTACTATAAAAAGGCACATTAGCCTATTTTAATGCCTATTAACTCAAAAGCACATTTTTTTAAAGATGCTTTAATGTGCATTAAAATAGGCTAATGTGCATTAAGGCACATGTGTAGACACGGCCGGTTAATTTTCAATACCTTCAGGAAAGTATCCATATAGTATCCAAGGAGCTGATATCTTTGGAGGACTGAGGGACATATATGTTGTGTTATGTCTCAGTAACGGTTGAGGGAATGTCATCTTTCTCAGGACTGTGTCCTATGTATGGTTCAGTTCTGCAGTTCCAGTTGCTTCACTCCTATTGGCTTTGATGGGAGTCATGCATGCTAGAGGGCTCTTTCATATGGTAAAGGCCATTGCCTTGCTTTTGTTGAAGGCTTCAGTACCAACCAGGACATTTCTGTCACAGGTCCAACACCCTTTAAATCATTCTGAAGTGTAGATGGTGACTACTAGAATCCTTTAGCTACTCAGACTTTCTTACAGAAGTCTGCTATTAATGGAGACTGGAATAGGGGTATATAAAGACCCAAATTATTTCGTTTTATTGAGCCTGGGGTGTTGGTTGTGCAAATTTAATAGGTCTCTTTTTGTGTCAGTAAATGTAGAAAAAATATTGTCCCTGGGCAAGGAGACAACCATGGTAGAAGGCAATGATCCAACCAAACACAGCAAGATGAACCAATGGAGATTATATTTCCTGTCTAGGGGTGGGTTGAGGGACTGCACAGTTTTCAGAGGTAGCAGGGGGCCATTCCAAAATGTTTTAGGAAAACATTTCATTAAAAATTATTGAAATGTACCTTTCTCAGTTTCCACAGGAACTTGTAACTTATGGAGGAAATGGACAAGTCTTCAGCAACTGGGCTCAGGTATGGCATTGGTACATCTTCACTGTTGTGAAAAGATTGATCAGATTTACACTTCAGCTATCCAAAGCCATTCTGTGTAGACAGAGATGGTGACAATTTTTTGGCAGTCATGGTCTCATAATATTTCAAAACATCCCATCTGGAACAATGAATGCTAAGTTATAAACTTCAAAGATATACATAGTTTTATTTAATGAAAAGAACAAATGCTGCCAATAGGAGTATTGCAACATAAATCTAGCAAGCTGCTGATAACTGGACATATCTACATGTGCGCATTTACTGCACAGTAACTAAAATTACTGCACAGTAGGGACACATGTCTATATGTGCACGCCTGTGCTATGTAGTAAATATGGCAACTTATGCCTACTTGAGCATAAATTAGATACCTGCCCGATTCAGGTAGCAAATTTACACTCAGTTAGTTACTGCACAGTAATGCATGTATAGATGCCTTACTGCCCAGTAACACTGTGTGGGAGAACAGTCCACACACATCGTTAACGTGCTTTAACTCCTGCACGTGTAGATGCCGGCCTATTCTTGCTTACTGCGCGGTAATTTACTGCGCAGTAAAATTAAGCCGGCATAAATGCATTTGTAGACACACCCATTGTGTATTTTAAAATGAATTCTGTATTTTCCTGTTGTAAATATGCATGCGCCTATGCCTGTACAGATATTTTTAGAGGCAAACTGAATCCTAAGAAGCAAGAATGTATATCTGTTTTGTTGTTTTTACTGATTTCACAGTAGCTTGCACAAAATGCAACATATTAACAGTGTTGGGCTTGACTTAGAAACCATGGTCTTGAATCTGTTTCCAAATGAGTTAAAGATTAGCCAAAGGCATAAGTATTAAGTACTAGGTGACCTTCTAGCTCTTTGTAGGCTGTAATTTCAGTTTGGTTAATATTATTTAGATTTTCTTATAGTGACAAAGAGTGAGTAGAGATTTGAATCTAAACCCAGGGCCAGAATGTTCAATACATCATACACTTTTTTCATGCAACTTTCTCTGCATACTGTATGTCAGTCTTTCCCAAACTTTTCCTCAGCCTGACCCCATGTATGACCCCATTTCCTCAGCATGGCCCCTTATTTCCAACGTGCAGGCCCCTACCACTGCTAGTGCCCTTCACTCCCAATCTGCAGCCCCCCCCCACTTTCCCCAGGTGCCCCAGGGCCAGGGCCCGCAGCCCCCTGTCCTCCACCCCAGCAGTGCCTGAGCCCCAGCTGCCACCCACAGGAAGCAGCAGCTGCTGAGGCTGGAGCCCAGAGCCCAGCTCCCTGTCCCCCTGCCCCTGTCCCCTCCCCTGCAGGCAGCACAGCCAGAGCAGAGCCGGGGGGGGGGGTGGGGGGGGAGCGGGGGGAAGGATGTGGGCTGCCCACTGTGGGCTTGGGGCTCCCCACACTGCTTCCCTTCCTCTGGGCCTCTGCAGCTCAGTGGGTGAGACCTGGCATGGAAGAAAGCACCGTGCCACGACCCCATCCACTGATGTTGCAGCTCCATTTGGGGTTGTGACCCACAGTTTGGAAACCACTGTTGTATTTTCTCCCTATTCCATCCAAAAATAAGATTTATTGCAATGTAGCTGTCTCATGTTATACAATACTAAAATTTACCTTCGGAAAACATTTCAAAGAAGTCACAGGCATTAATTATAGGGTTAATCCATTACTTTCCATTCTGTTTGCTCAGAACCAGATTGTCTATGGTTTGGGAAGCACCGACAAGAGGGAAAAGCTGCTCTAGGGCTCTCTGGACAGCTGTGTCCAGATGCAGTCTTTTCAAACATTGGAATTCATCCCTCCATCCAACCTGTGAGGCACAAGACATGCCAAAGCCTGCAGAGCAGTGAAAGGATGAATTAGGGCCGGGGTCCTTGGTTGTTGCTGGCAAAGCAGGACAGATGTGCAGAAAAAAAAGGGCTAGACCCCCTTCAAGACACAGAGTCTCAGGGCTGAGGAAGTCTAAAGGCCTCCTAGCTCTCTGCCTCCTTCCCAGAGGGCCTCCTGTTCTGGTCTGATTCTACATGTTATTCTGAGGCCATTCATACCAGGAAGTGCCTTTCAGACAAACATATCCCTGTTCAGTTTTGCTGAAGTTATCCTTTTCTTAGTTTTAAAAGAAATTATTCGACTGCCCTCCTGATCAGAGAAGATGAATAGTCTTGTGGCTATAGCAGAAGGGTGAGAGATATCAGGCCTGGGTTTTATTTCCAGTCCTACTATCAACTCCACGTGTGGCTATGGGACAATTTGTATGCCCCCCATTTCCTACTCTGTAAAATAGCAGTGGTAATTCTTACCTCTCTTTTGGACCTTTTTTTAAGACCATAATTCATTTGTAAAATCCTTAGAGACCTTGAAGGAAAGGTGCTGTGAAAACACACT
This sequence comes from Alligator mississippiensis, assembly GCF_030867095.1. Lineage (NCBI taxonomy): Eukaryota > Metazoa > Chordata > Crocodylia > Alligatoridae > Alligator > Alligator mississippiensis. Next base: position 17,053,092 of record NC_081835.1, read on the forward strand.
GGACATTTAAGGACCCTGTTCCATGTAGATCATACAGCAGATTTAACGTGGACAGCGCCTGCAATTAGATCAGCTGCATGCGTTTGTTCTAGAAGGCTGACAGTCCTTGGGGCAGATGCTAAACTACAAGGTGAAAATGGATAAAATGTGGATACATTTCCAGTTCCAGCAGTCTTGTCCAAGTTAGATAGAGCCGCGGCCTGCCAGTCTTCACTGCGGAACAAACAATAGCTTTTTGTTACTGATTATTACTGAATAGCAATTGCATGACTGATCCAGCTATGATGGATACACTCTTGTTCTCTGTAGTGTTGTCCTAAAAAGTGCAGTTTAAAAAAAGTCATTGTGAAATTTCTCTTGAAAATGCTGCTGTTCCTGCTGCTGGTGTGTGTGTGTGTATATATATATGTATATGTATGTGTATAGATATGTATATAGGTATATGTATGTCTAACACTGATATCTACACTGATCCTTCTGCCTAATTAAAGATGTACGTGCACACACACATGAAATACAAGACATGAAATACAGCAAGATTTAACTATTTAGAGATTTTTCAGTTCTTTAGTACTAGAGATACATGGGAAATGGAAGTTTTGAGGGTTTCAAATATTTTCCTGTTCTGCACTGGGATAAAATTGTAGCCTTTCAAAGGTCTTTATAAGAGGCGGGGGGGGGACAGAGAAAAAGAGAACCATATCCACCCAGAATAGTCAATAGTCCAGTAGTTGGGGCACCCACCCAGAATGTGAGAGACCAAAGTTGAAGTCCTTTTCCCTGTCAGCTCCCAAATTCGAGGTAAATACTCTTAACCTCTGGGCTGCTTGCTGTTCTGAAATGGGTGAAGCTTTTTTTCCTCTCTGAGAGCTGTTGAAACATGCTGTTGAAACTAGCATGTACATTCCCATAGGACATGTTGCAACAACAAAAAATGAAACATTTGGTCAGAAAATTCCTCACCATGTATAATTAGCACAGTAATGAGGTGTGCAAAATAGTATGGACTCCTCTCTATTGGGAAATAATGGACTTGAGTCAACTTTTTCAGTCAATTTAGATACTAACAGCTCAATTCTACTCCCTGGTATAAATCCCAAGCCACTATTGAATTTTGCAAGTTATTTGGGGAATTTTCTGTTTCTGGGTGCACCAAGCTTTGCATTTTCTTTCATCCATGAAGAAGATGATGTCTGTTTGTGACAAAGAATTCTTTCCTTTTCAAGTGCAAATTGTAACCTTCATGTATTTCCAAGCTGAAAAACCATACTAAGATATCCTTTTTCAGGTTAGGATCAATAGTTTATGTGGGCATTTCATCATTGTTACTCTAAAGAAGAATTTTTAGCATTTGGTTTTGGAAAAATTGCCAGAAAACTGCCAGAACCAAATGGCTCACTTCAAGTTAAAATTAGAGCAATTCTAAAAATGATTCATTAAAATGCTAGCAAGTTGTTTCTGGGTTTTGTACTGGGGGGAAAAAGCACATTTTTGTTTTTGCTCTGCTTTCTGGATCTCATTCAGGCTTTTGCTCAGTAGTAATTTATGTATTTCCTGCTATGCAATGTCCTTTTAATGGGCCTTATTAAAAGGAAGAATGTGGTGAAGGCTCTGGTTGCTGTTCTATATAAAAAACCTGCTATTTGTCCACATAGCTGTTTTTGTACTAGGAACTTGAAAGCTCTGTGAAGAAAGATCAATGTGAGATGGAAACAACTTCACTAGTTTTCCTTTGTTTTAATCTTCAGTTCTGGTTGGTGATGCACTATTTGTCCGAGGTGACTGAAGAGCAAACATTAGTGATGTACAGTGGGCATCCTTTGGGCTTGTTCCCCAGCCATCTGCACGCACCTCGATTAGTCATCACCAACGGTATGGTAGGTATTCGCATCACATTCTGTTCTCTGCACCCTACAGATTTTACCTTTTAAACTTATTCCTTCTTAGAGCTTTCTTATTGTTTGAATTTATTGCAACACAATGAAAAAACATGCATAGGTCCAAATTCTCACATTTATTCTAGTGCAACCTCTTCTACATCTTCAAGGCTCCATTAGGGTCACTGACAGTAGGAGTCTGCAGTACAAGTAACCTTTTGTCATCACCTACCCAGGGAAGATTGAATGAGTGCTTTAGAGATGAAAGGCAGGTAAAGTTCTTAGGGTAGATGTTGGCTACATCCAACAAACCTAGAAATTAAAAATGTCATTGCTAGTCCCCTGAGCCATCAGTACACATCACTTCATTTCTTGTGGATAGAAAGTTGCCTTATCTAAGATTTAAAAGACAATTACATGGCAGATTAGGCACGTCTCCCATGCTATTAGCACATGTGGAGTTAAACCTACTTGCCTTACTGGTTTCCATTGATTTGCTACTTTTGTGTGAATAGGATTCCAGGTTTCTGCCTGTGGAAAAGAACGGTTAAATTCTCTATATTTTTTTTTCTTTAGGTTATACCTAACTATTCCTCCAGAGATGAATATGAGAAAATGTTTGCAATGGGAGTCACAATGTAAGATATATATTCACTGCTAATCTAGGTTTGCAAATGTATAGATTTGCAGTCTTACCTTGGCTAGAACTGAGTCAGGGACCAGTTTTCATTTGATTAGAATTTCTAGTATAGACAGATTTTTAACTGGGTTTCATAGCTGAATGAAGGCCCTGATTCAGTAAAGCATTAAATCCAAGCTTAGCTTTAAGAGCATGAATGATCCCATCCATAGTCCGCAAAGCATATAACTGTGAATTTCAGTGATGCTGGCATTTAAAGTTAAGCATTTGGGCAAGGGCTTTGCCACTGAGACCTGAAGTCATAATCACAGACCTTGAAGCAGAACTGAAGTTGTCATGATTTTTGCTATATTTTTGGAATTAATTATTCAGTTGATTTTTTTTCATGTTCATTTAGTTTATGGAGCAGGGGATTCTCCACCCAATTATACGAGCGTGCATGCTGGTGAGAGAATGAATGGCTGTAGGGTTGTTAAAAGCCATGGAGAATTAGAGATACATAAATAAGGGGCTGTGAAAGAGAGTAAATATAGAGGGTGAACATAGAGGCTGGGATTTTTCAAGAACTTCATATGAGTAGGCACTCAGGGTAGCATTTTTTAAATCATTTGGATAAGGGCAACCAGATAACCAAAGTGCTTTTAAAAATGTCACTGTCCAGTGCTCCTGGACTCCCAGCTCAAGTCGGACATTCATGTTGTTGGGTCAGACATAATGGTTGGGACTTCCTGGGAGCCAAATAGACACATGCTTCCATTGTTTCATAGTTTCATAGTAGCTAGGGTCAGGAGGGACCTGAACAGCTCATCTAGCCTGACCCCCTGCCACAGGCAGGAATGAATGCTGGGTTCACAAGACCCCAGACAGGTGATCATCCAACCTCCTCTTGAATTTGCCCAAGGTAGGGGCAAGGACCACTTCCCTGGGAAGCTTGTTCCAGATTTTGGCCACTCTAACTTTAAAGTATTGCCTTCTGATCTTAACCTAAACCTATTCTCCATCAGCTTATTTCCATTGTTCCTCATCACCCTAGGTGGTGCTGGGGAGAAAAGGGCTCTACTTATTTGCTGTTGATCTCCCCTGATGAGTTTGTAGGCAGCCACCAGGTCCCCCCTCAGCCTCCTCTTGCTGAGGCTGAACAGGTTCAGGTCCTTCAGTCTCTCCTCATAGGCCCTCTCACCAAGCGGGTGGCCCTCCTCTGAACCCTCTCCAGGCTGGCCACATCCCTTTTGAAGTGCGGTGCCCAGTACTGGACGCAGTACTCCAACTGCGCCTGACCAAAGTCGCGTAGAGGGAGAGTATCACCTCTCTGGACTGGCTTGAGATGCACCTTTGGATGCATGACAAGGTATGGCTGGTCTTGCTGGCTGCGGTCTGGCATTGGCAGCTCATGTTCATCTTGGAGTCAATAATGACTCCAAGATCCCTTTCCTTTTCTGTGCTTTCAAGAAGGAAACTCCCCGGCCTGTATGTATGCTGTGGATTCCTGCTCCCAAGGTGCAGCACCCTGCATTTGTCTACGTTGAACCCCATCCTATTCTCATCTTCCCACTTTTGTCATCTGTCTAAATCTAGTTGCAGCCTCTCTCTCCCTTCGAGTGTGTCCACCTCACCCCACATCTTAGTGTCATCAGCAAACTTGGACAGCGTGCTTTCCACCCCCTCGTCCAAGTCGCTGATGAAGATGTTAAACAGTGCGGGCCCGAGGACCGAGCCCTGGGGTACCCCACTGTTCACATCTCGCCAGGTTGAGTACAACCCATCCACCACTACTCTCTGGGTGTGCCCCATCAGCCAATTTTTTACCCATCCAACTGTGCAGACATCAATGCTGCAGTCACTTAATTTATTGATGAGGATGGGGTGAGAGACAGTGTCAAAGACCTTCTTAAAGTCTAGAAAGACTACGTCCATGGTGACACCATCATCTATGGATTTAGTTACTTGGTCATAAAAGGCAATCAGGTTGGTCAGGCAGGATCTGTCTTTGGTGAACCCATGCTGATTGCCCCTGAGCATGATCTCCCCTGCAGGCCCCCCACAGATGCACTCCTCAATGTTTCTCTCCAAGATCTTCCCGAGCACGGAGGTGAGGTTTATGGGCCTATAGTTACTGGGTCCTCCTTCCTTCCTTTCTTAAAAATTGGGACCACATTAGCTGGTTTCCAATCCTTCAGCTCCTGGCCAGATGACCACGAATGCTCATACAGCCGGGCCAAGGGCTCCGCGATGTCCCCTGCCAGCTCCCTCAATACCCTTGGGTAGAGGGCATCTGGACCTGCAGATTTAAAAATGTCCAGCCCTTCCAGAAGATCCCTAACTACATCTGTGCTGACCGAAGGCCTGACAGAGCTATCCCCAAGATTGTCCCTACCTCTGGTAGGCGGGATGTCCCGGTCCCTGTTCAAGAAAACAGAGGCAAAGAAACTGTTAAAAATATCAGCTTTCTCATCTGGTGTATCCACAAGGTTACTATTTGAGTCTTGCAGGGGCCCTACATTGCCTGGTGCCCTCTTCTTGCTCCCAATGTACTTGAAAAAGGACTTTTTGTTGTCCTTAATCCTGGTTGCTAGCCTGAGTTCCATCTCTGCCTTGGCCTTCCTAATAGCTCTCCTACACTCCCGGGCCAAGGAGGAGTACCTCTCCTTGGTGATATCTCCTCCTTTCCACTCGTTGTATGCCCCGCTTTTAGTTCTCAGGCATTCCTGAATGCCCTTGCTGAGCCAAGGGGGTTTCTGAGCACTTTTACCCACCTTGCTTCTCTCAGGGACTGTTAACCTGTGGGCCTGGAGGATCTCCCCCTTAAGGTATGATCATCCCTCATGGACTCCCATCTCCTCTACCTTCTGGGCCCTCAGTGCCTCCCCCACCAGTTTCCTAAGCTCATTGAAGTTGGACCTTCTGAAGACAAGGGCTTTAGCCTTGGTGTGAGCCCTTGACTCCCTGCGTTGGATAATATAATCCAGCAGGTGATGATCGCTATTGCCCAGGTGGTCAAGGACCTGCAGTCCCCTCACCAGGTCATCCCCTGTGGCTAGGACCAGGTCCAGCAAGGCGTTACCCCTAGTGGGGCTGTGCACTTCCTTGATAAGGTGAAGGTCCTGTAACACAGCCAGGAACCTACGCGAGCGGTCAGACCTGGCTGTCTGCTCCTCCCAGCAAATGTCTGGGTAGTTTAGGTCACCCATGACAATAACATCCCTTGACTTAACCACCACCATAAGCTGACTGGAGAAGTCCTGGTCTAGCTCTTCCCCCTGGTTGGGTGGTCTGTAGTAGACACCCACCATAAGGTCCCTTTCGCCACACCCCTCTTGTAGTTTGACCCATAGTGCCTCTGCCCAAACCTCCTCAAACCCGAAGCTAATCCTTGATGACATGAGGTGCTCTTTGACATAGAGCGCAACCCCCCCCCATTGTATGTGTTTGCACCACAATTGTGCAATTATAAGTGACATATGTGAAACTCCCTTTGCTTAATGTGTGAGTTCAGCTCTTGAAACAATGGTGGGGTATTGAAAGGGCAACCTACTTTTTATGTTTATGGGCAATTTTTTATTTTTAATTCAGAAACAATTCAGTTAAGTGGGGATAATATGATGCCTGCTAATAACAGATTATATAGCGATATAAAATGCTCTTATTGCAATTTTATTTTGAGTTGGGTAAAAGTGACATCGTTGTGTTTGCTGTTATTGCCAGGTATGGCCAGATGACGGCAGGGAGCTATTGCTACATTGGACCACAGGGGATAGTTCATGGAACAGTGGTAAGAGATTTTGGAGCAGGAACACTCCCTCCTAGAGATGGCCACTAGCCAGGGCTGTTCTAATTGCTGTTATCAGGGTGCCCCTGACTATTAAAGGACATTAATTTGGCTGCCACATTAATAAATGTGTGGTTCTCCTCCAAACTACAGATCTGGTCCAGATTCCAAGTTTGAGAATGGTGGGTTGTTGTCTAGTTAAAACAGGAGAGCTACAAACTAGCTATTTTTTTTACCAGGTGCTTCTTGTATAGCATCTTTAAATCCTGTCTCAAGACTTCTGTGCATGATTTCTGTAAACAAAACTGTTTCTGCTGAGTCCTTTTGGATTTAAAGAAACCTTTATTCAACACACATTCCATGCTTTGGCTTCATGGCAGGTTGATTCAGGCATCTCTAAGCTGTTGGTGAGAGTGTCTTTGACCTTGACTATCTTACAAGCATAGAAATGGAGGGCTGGAAGAGACTTCCAAAGATCATCTAGTCTAAGCGACCTCCACTGTAGCAGGGGCCAAGTATAATCAGAAGTGCTGACTCTGCAGTGGAACTCAGTAACTTGCTGTCTTCTCTGACACTCCCAATAGTTTCTCCTGACACTGAGCGCTAATAATTTCTTAATTTGATTTCATTGTATTCCAAACTTCTTGTAAAGGATGGAGCATTTGGTCCTCCTCAAATTACCAATGCCTTGTGGCATCGTAACAAATTCCGCTTATAAACACATGTGGCTTCCACACAAATGTGAGAGTGCAGTAGTGTTATGAACATATTAAATAAAATTAACTGGAGGGTTTTTAAGAAAAGGAGCCTCTAATCATTACTTTATTGTGTGCTGTGCTTTAGCTGACTGTGCTGAATGCAGGTCGTCGCTATTTGGGTGTGGAGGACCTGGCTGGGAAAGTGTTTGTCACCTCTGGCCTTGGTGGGATGAGTGGGGCCCAGGCTAAAGCTGCAGTTATTGTTGGATGTGTTGGGATCATTGCTGAGGTAAGACCAGCTCCTCCTTATTGTTACTTGATCTTTCTGTTGCTCTGTGTCACGTCTCAAATCCCTCCACTCTGCTGAGGCATGTCTTGTTTTCTCTTCCTGGTTGGCCTTCCCTTGCCAAACCCCACTCTGGCTGCATCTTCTCCTGCTCATTTGCTTGGTCATTTATCATCTTCTCTATTCTATGAAGTATATAAAACATACAGCTTATTGGAACTCATTAACAATATTTTCTCCACAGAACTGTACATCTTTGTCATTGCTTATTATAATCTCTCCTTCCTTTCCCCCAGCACTGTGGTCTGACTGCTACCAGTTCATTGTATTAGACCTCAAACTATAGACCATGTATTTTTATGTTTGTAATGTGCCAGCTACTTGCATGGTGCTATATAGGTAATAAATCAGTGGAGTGGCACAGTGGAGTGGGCAGGTTTGACTGTGTAGGCTGAATTCAGCATTGCTGTAAATGGCCATAACTCCTATGTACTTCAGTAGAAATTGTGCACTCTTACACCAGGAATGATTTTGACCAATGCTGTTCAAACAGGGGTGATTTTAATAGGATTAGTGGTTAATGCCTCTGGCAGCCTCATCAAATTATAAGCATGCCTAATGGAAATGTTGGAATGTACTACTCATTTAGGTGGGGTTTTCATAAATACTCAGCATTGGCCTAACTGTGCTCTCACTAAGGTCATCGGCAGTTGAAATCACTGAGTTTTACTGCTGATTGCAATGGCAGCAGAGTTAAGCCAATGGCCAGCACTTTGGAAAAGTCTTCCCTTAAGCAACAAGGCCCCGGCATCTATTGACCTTAGAGTCATAGATCAGATCAGATGAAGACCATTTATCCTGGCTGTCCTGATCTGACGATAATTGACCAGCCAAGAAAGTTCTGCTTAGTTCTTTTCAGGAGGGCTAATTTAGGTTCACAAAGCTTTGAGGCACTTCATTCTGCATCAGCACTTTGAACAGCCCAAGGCTGGTCCTACACTGAAGAAAATAGGCTTCAATGCACCTTCCTATGCACCTGCATGGATCCTGGGGGCAGTCCTCTGCAATTTCATCCCTAAACATATCTTAGCGCAGCCTCAGAATTGCTCTAAATCACACCAATTTGTAAATGACCCTGAGGGAGAAATTATACTGACTGGGGAATTTCTGTGGGGCCATTCTCTCTTCTACTCACCATATATTACCAAGGTGTACTGAATTTGGGGGTTTGCTCTATGATCCGGTGTGATATTTGCCTGTTCAAAGTCTGTCCAAATGAGCCATACATTTGAGCCCTACAGGAAAATAGTTCAACAGCAGACTTCTTAAAAAAATGAGTGTATAGCAACAGTCTTTCCCCATAACCCCACTTACAGTTAAATCTGTTTTAATGATAGCTTGTTAACATTAGCCGTTTTCTCTCTCTGAGCTAAGTACCGTGAATGTATCAGCAATCAGTGTAATTGTTAGGGGACCATCATGTTTATAATAATGCATAAGCAACACACCTAGTACTAAATGCTAGTACCATATTTTCTTGCACCTTTTTCCCAAAAATCAGCCTCCTAAAATTGGAGTGTATATATTAAGCAGGGGAAGCTGATTCGATGACCAGGATAGAAGTACCTTGTTCTGATTCCTGCTCCACCATGCAACAACTGGTATTTTACTAAGTCAGGCAGCTGAGGGTATCAGTTACCTAAATGACTTATTGTTCTTCAGTCCAAAGGGGTTAACTATTGTCTCTCCTTTTCAATCGTCTTGATATTCCACTAATCAGGTTAAACTTTCTTATGGCAATTGTGTTGTCTGCTAGCTGCTTCTGGTCTCCCTTTTCCTGTTTCACAGCCTTGGAGATACCTTTAGTTGTTTTCAAAATCAGAGATCCACCCTGAGACACCAGTCTTAGAAACAGCTAAGATTTCAGCTTTAGTTAAGCAGGAAAAGGAGGGTGAGTTAGCTGAACATTAGGCTTCCTCCCTGCTCTATGCATCCATAACTCTGGAAAAATCTTTTGTTTCTTTATTCTGCCTTTTGAAAGCAAGGTAAGTATTCCAGGGTGTGTTGTATGTGAGAAAATACACTACTATAACATGGGTACCTTAACAAGCTTGTGTACAAACCTGTGTACTCATAAGATCAAAATTAAATCCACTTGATTTGAAATATAATTTTAAAACATTTAGATCTCTTAATGCTTGCATTTTCCTGCATTTTTCATGTTCTAATGATATTTATATGTTCACTTCTTCTAAAGTGTTGTTTGATTTCAGACCAGAATGGATCCCCAGCTGTTTAAATTGCGTAACTTTAATGTTTTCTATGTTGCAAAATGTAATGTTACCCATCATCTGGGATTATTCGAGCTGTTTTGTTAGACAAGCATTCATTTGTTCTTTTGCTAAAAAAATATAAACACAGTTCTGTTCCCATTGAACACTTTGAAGATCCATTTATTTTCCTTTTTAATTTATTCAGCAAAACACTTAAACACATGATTAGCATCAAGTATGTGCTTAAAGATCCACTGAAATTCTTCTTCTGAATTAGGGTCTTAGACAGTTGTTCTGGTAGGTATAAGTGATTTAGCAGTTTTGAATCCAAAGTCCTACAATCACAAAGCTTCTTGACTTAACTCTCTAAATCCTACCAACATGACTCATTGTTCTGAAAAGGTGATCCCTGACATCTCATCTCTACATTAGGTTTAAAGCCTAGTTTCCAATAAATCCAATTCATTATATTTCTCCACCAGATTAGCTCAGACAAGATTTGAAACAATTTAAATAGAAACAATGTGGATAAATGTTCTTATTTTTCTTTTAAACACTACTTAAAAATAACTACATTATTCAAGGGAGCAGATGAAACCATTCAGAAAATAGCTGATAAATTTTTACATTTCATTGAAAGGATTGTAATTGAAGTTTTAAGTGGTCTAAGAACACACTATATTTTGCTTGGCCAATAAAATACATTCCCAGGGAGCTGTTTTGAACTATGACCTGGTAGCAGTTGCAGTGTTTTATGAATGCTGTGTCCTAAAGTTTGTTAATAGTATCTTGTACAATAGATCACAAATTGCAACCTTTCCAGTTAGGTTTCATGCTGATTTGCTAGGCAGCATGAAGGCTGCTTGCTCTGTGGTATGCTGAAGTTTACTAATTAAAAAGAACCAGATTCTGATGCTCTTATTCATCCTGGATGCATCTACATGTGCGCTTCACTGCAGAGTTGACTAAATAGCTCCCCAGTAAAGCGTCACAGTCTACATGTGTGCTGGTATTAGGGCACAGTAAAATAATTACCTGTGCCATAACATAGACTGTCCGGGACAGTACTGTCTTGTGATAGAGTACTTAACTGCCAAAATACGCGTGTAGGTGGTGACAGGGGTTGACTGGGGCACGAGGATGCTACAGTGTGGGGCTACCTGCCACCTAACCCTGCACTTTAGTACTCCTGCCCCAGCCAGCCCCATGCCACTCAACGCTGCCATCCAGAGCCTAAGGCTGACCCGCCTGTGCCCCCTGCCAGCCCAGTGCTGCTCTGCCCTGGCTCAAAATGCTGTGGTCCTAGGTGCACGTGTAGATACTGTACCTGGGAGCAGCTGACTCTGGCACAAAGCGTACTGGAGTTTATCACATCACATTGTTTGCACATGTAGATGCACCAGTTGTATTTTAGGCCCCTGTCAGACATTCAATTAAAGGCATGATCTACAATCCCAGCAATTGTGCTACTTGCCATGCTACATGTGTAGGGCAGGAGATGTGATTATAGGACCATGGATCAAATCTCAATTGTGCCATATTGCCAGCACAGGGGAAGCCCAGAATCATGGATCAGCAAGTAGCAAAACAGTCAGGTGACTGGTGCTTCCAACCTCAGGAGCACATTGGAGTCAGGAGCACATTCAATTTGAGTCACAGTGGGAATCAGCCTCCAAGTTATTATATGTTTTTTGTGTAATAATGTCATGAATTATAGCCTGTTTTATCACACCATTAATTACATGCATGTGTAGCTGGGTTACTGCTTAAGACATAATTAACTGGTTAATTGTGTCTTAAGTACAATGTCTATCAGGGGCCGTAGTATATGACTTCCATAGAATTACTTGTGGAGTATAGTCTCAACCCAAGATGCAAAAAGATATCAAGATCTGACTGCACATCAGTCAAACTCATTCCCCTGAAATTCTGTGCAACAAAAAAATATCATATTGCAACAAATCAAGCAAAGCAAAATCAAATTAAAAAAAATTACAATTCCACCCTCCCCCAATTAGTCACCAATTTTGCTTAGTAACTTTTTGATAATTTTAGTAGGTGTATGTTAGTCTCTTCCTTTAAGGATAACACTGAATTCTGTTTGTGGAAAAAACATTGTTGATGATCTAGTTGCAGGAGTGACCACAAGGCGACATGGTCAGTGAATTACCAGTACTCAGGAAACCTTTGCTGCTAAACAGTGAAACCTTTTCAGAATCAAGCAGTGGAGAGGGCTGGCTTTTTGTAGGTCATCAGTCTTTTGCATGCAAAGCGCTCTGGAGAACAAAGTAGGCCGTGCCACTTGTGACTCTGAAAGCCTGGGTCAATCAAACTGCCCACACTGGACACAGTAAATCTGACCCACTGCATCTGGATTTGAGATCCAATTTTAAAAGGCTAGAATGTCATCAGTTTTGCAGGGTTGCATCCCTAGTGCTAAAGTCTTAGCAATGCTGGATCAACTTGATGAACTCTTCAGGTAGCTTTCTAGGTGAAGAAAGCTAGCTTAAATTAATAAATTATTTTATATCCAGACCTCCACTTTGTCATCTTGATTGTTTAAGTTTTACCCAGTGAAGAATGGTTTTGAGAGGATGCTACCCACATCACTTTCCTGTCCTTTTCATCTCTACTGCTTCAGATGATTTTGTTCAGAAGACTAATCGTCACCTGTTTTTTATCTCCTGTGGGATGATCCCTGTCGGAAATGAGTTTCAGGAATGCATATGAATAGCAGCTATATATATCTATATATATTTTTAAGGAACTATTTATGCAAATGCATTGATGGATTGTACAGGAGACACTTTATCAGCCCTGGCTTCTGAAGTTGAGACAGGAGGAATTAAAGCAGAAGCTCTCTTTCCTCCTAAGTGTGACATGAAGCAGAATCCTATTTTTACTTGCACTTGCTGAGGGGATGAAGTGATCCCTGGTGTAACTCCCCAGAGTCACTGGACTTGCACCCGAGGTGATGTTTGTCTGTTAATGGTAATGCCATTTTAAACACTGCTGGCTCACTGATCAAAGAGCATAAATGTTTGTCTAGAATCTGGTACAAAGGAAGTTAATATCTTTAGGCGTGTTGATGGGATGACGAGAAAGTTCTGTAACCCTGTCAAGGCAGATCTGAAGTGCGGTGGGCAAAGCACACTAATGCAGGGGATTTACACTCAGATGTTTAAGAAAAAATGTGATAGCCAAGTCCATTTGTTAGGTAACACTCTATGTTCTCTTCTTCACCTGTGTTGATTTACCTTAGTTGCAAAACAAGACACAAAAAGAAACAGGCTTTTATGTACCTGAGATCTTGCTGTGCTATTCCATTGATGTCGTTGCAGACTGGGGTTTTTGAACAATACCTCTCATCAGCGCCATGGGAATTGATGGAACGTTTCCTGCACTAAAATACTTGGGAAAGACAGGGCTTGTCCATCTGCATGTGTGTGCCTTCATCCCATGCATGTCAACAGAAATATGTTAAAAAACTACGAGTGGTCAACATTCGTAGTTGGAATTCAGCTTACCTGGACCTCCATGTCAAAATGGAGATACATGGATCTAAGTTTGACCCCTTTCTTTCTCTCTTGGAGACAGCAGAAGGCCAGGAATGAGCTCTTGATCATTTTTTTTCCTAACATTGGCTGAGTTTTTTTTTTTAATTCACAGTCAGTTCTACAAGAGGAAATCTGGTGTTGGTTTTGCTTTAACCAAATCTCAGTTACTCAGATGTGAAGCTGGCAGAAAAATTGCCACCACTGGTTTGTTTATTGGGTTGTTTTTTTTTATTTCCATGAGAATTTTCCATTTTTACAGAAAATGCTTGGGCTTTCATTAAAAAATATGAAAACAGGGACATTTTTGGTTTTCATACTTTGCAGTGAAATCATAAACCATTCAGTAAAAATGGGGAAACACCTTTAATACAAATAATCTTGGGGGGTAGGGGGGTGAAATATTTCCTGACTAACTCTAATCAGGAGTTTGCTATCTAAAACTATCCTGGTTTGAGATCAGGTGATTGGGCCAAAGGATTCCTCTCTTGTCCTATTTGGAGTCTGAAGCAATAGAAAACAGAACTGATAAAACCATGGAAGTTAGAAGTGGAAACGACCATAGGTCATCCAGTCTTTCTCCTTGAGGCTAATGCAGGCTTATTTTGCAAGGTGAATTTGCTAGTGTTACTACATCTGGACTAGTGTTAAATGGAAAACTGGAATGGTGAAGTTCTTTGGGGAGTGTAATAGTCCTAAATCTTTGCAGAAGGGTCAGTCTGTTGTTATAACTGTGATGATCCAGGGAATATGTAAGAAGGAATGGTTGCTTGGAAATATCTTTTATTGGATCAGCTGTACAGTTAGGAAATTGTTAGACAAGCTGTTGGGCACAAAAGAAGGGCACTTTGTGCCCCAAAGCTTGTCTAACATCTCTCCTAACTTCTTCTTCAGCAATCCCTCACAGTTGAGGATGATTGTCTTCTATGAATGTCTTATCTGTGGGTCCAAAGACGGCTGATGAGGCCGATCCAGGATATACAGTTGGTCTAATAAAAGAGAGCACCAAACAAACCGTGTTAAATTGTTCTGCAATTTGTCTCAGGTTGATGAAGCTGCTCTTTTGAAACGATACAAGCAAGGATGGCTGATGGAAATCACAGATAGCTTGGACCACTGCATTGCTCTGCTCAGGTATGGCACATGAAGCACTTTACTGATCTGTTGGGACCTTCTGGGTTCTCTAAATGCTTGTGAGCTGTGTGCGGGGGGGAAGGAGGCGAGAAAAATTGTAGGATATCTGTCCTCAGCCTTCTTCTGCTGTTAAATATGTGATGCCTTCATCTATGACTTGTTCCAGCAGCTGTCATCAGTAGTAAATACAATTGCACTAATGCCCCTTATAGTCTGCATTGCGATATGTGAAATTGATCTTTATTCATTACTACGCATAAGGCAAATACAAATAACATTAAATTTGAAAAGTTACTCAAGCCTTCTAGACTGGTGCACTTACAGCAGGGAGAACAGAGTGATTTCAGTATACTACCTGTCAACTCAATATATCCAATCTCTTCGTTACTCCAAAGCTGCCATTTGGAGTTCAGTGGATGCAGTTCTGATTAGTACCAGGGTAAATGAAGGAGAATCAGACCCATATTTTAGAAATTCAGCACATAAATTCCTAGTATTGTTATTAACCCACTTCTAGAATCAGAATCCCATTTAGTTTCTGTTCAGTACTGTCCATAATCTATTCTGACCACATATATTTTCTCTGTTATTTGAACCACTGCTTTGTTTGTGTATATATGGTTTGTAAACTACAACTATGCAGATGATGAATTTTCTTCACCCAGTCCATTTTTATTCAATTATAGAAATGCACGAAAGAACAAAACCTCCCTTAGCTTGGGTTACCATGGGAATGTGATAGATCTTTGGTAAGTACCAAATGGTAGACACTTTAGTATATGGCATTTTTCTTGGCTAGTTATCATGGAATCAACTCCCAGACTCGGAGCATAAGGGGCATTCACCTTCCAATCAGATGTTAAATCAAGACCTTTACTCTTGTTGATCATCAAAAATCCCACTGTTCATTTTGCCATAGGAGGCATATTAACATTGATGTCCAGATTACAAATAACAGATTACATTTTGCCAATCAATATACTCTCTACAGCCACCACTGGATAAGGAATTTCTTCCTTTTCCCTTCTAAACCTTTACTGTTCTTATATGAAGAACATGGCTTTAGTTTTGAACACAACTAATTAAAAAATGACTCTAACTAACCAGTGTCTTAATAGAAGATGAATCCTTAGTTATCGGAAAATAGAAAACAGAAAATTCTGCTCTTGTTGTCAGTGGTGGCAGCAGTCCCTTGATATGAGGATGACAGTCTGCCACTAAATAGGGAAGACATTGGTGAGTCCGTAGATGATTGAGAAGACTGATCTGAGATTCCTGTAATTGACTGCAGACATGGCAGATAGTTCTGGGAGGGAAGAGCAGATCCTGGTGATGTCAGGACACAGCTCTTTCCCTTTATCTCTTTCATCTATCCTTCTCCATAGTGAGGTGAGCTTGCTTGAAATGACTGATGCCTTGTCAGGCATCACGGTGCCATTGGAGATGATTCAGTGCTTGAGACTTCCAGGTATTGACGCTACTATGACAAGTGCCATGCCAAGAGCTATAAAAGAAAAGACTTTGGTCACTCTCGAAGCATACTTATAATGATGTAGGGAATCTTTAGGGCTACTAGTGGGGACTACTAACTGATACTTTTGGAGCCTCTGAGACCTAGGATGATGAGAGGTAGATCTGTCTGGCAGTGGCAGACACCAGCTAAGTGTTTTATGTCTTATCTTTTCTACACACAGGGAGAGGCTTGTCTATGAACTTGATACAACAGGGGAACTGCTAGTTGATCTGGGGTCTGACCAAACCTCATGCCACAATCCATTCAGTGGAGGATACTACCCTGTGCAGCTCCCCTTTGGGGAAGCAAACCAGCTCATGGCTGCCGATCCAGGGACGTTTCGTGCCTTGGTGCAGGAGAGGTAAATGTTGGACCTTATTTCCTATTGGAGTCGCCAGATGGTTGGTTGGTCTTTTCCATATGATGCACAGCATCAGTGGCCAGATTCTGCTGTCAGTGATGTCAGTGCAGATCTGGATTACTGTCATTTAACTTACACTGATGTAATCCTGATATTTCCTGTAGAGCAGCTGTGCATTCACACTCAGATAGAATCTGCCCCACAGAATCTGAATCTATCATGTAGTGGGGTCCCTTTCTCTGCTACTATACCATGATACACTGTTGTATAAAAACTAAGGTTTGAACATATCTGCTCTAATTCAGTTGCACAGATTACCTAGCATATGAGGTCAAAGGCCCACTCAAGCCTAGCAGCTCATTTGGCTAATGTGGGTAAAGCATGCTAGTTTTGATAGCCAGCAGCACATGAGGGAGTAATGTGGCCAGCCTCACACCGAATTGCCTTTGACTCCTCTGCCCAATGACAAGCCACCCATTTACAGCTGGAGGATGGCCTTTGGCATAAATCCAGAGCCAGGCACATACTCACACCTCTAGAGCTCTAATAGGACACTGTAACCACCCTGCTGTTGCAAATCTGCTGTGAGACTTGTATTTTAATCCAAGAAACAGGAGGAAATTGCAGCCAGTTCAAAGTAGAAATGTGTGTTTTGATGGTTTAGCATAAAGGCAACAGGGTGGAAGCCTGCAAAGATCTCCTAGGAAAGAGGGAAGTCAGAGGGGGAAGAAGCTGTTTCATTAATTTTTTGAATTTTGATCTAGAACCAAGTTAGCAAATGGCTTTACAGGAAGTGAATTTTATTTTTGAATACATTACTAATGTAAGAGTCCCAGCTGTATTGATTTTGACCCTCAGCCAATAGCTAAGGTTTTATATTCTATAATTACCAGCACTAGAAATTACAGAATGAAGTTATAAAGGTTGGCAGGGCTAGCTCCTCTTCTCCTGAAGATTTCAGATCTCTGATTGAGGAGTAGGGGAAAGTGTGATGACAGTGTAGAGATACCTGGCACCTTCACCAGTGAGAGCTTCCAGCTGTGTTACAAGAGGAAGGCTGTAGCAGTACAAGCTTTGAGGTTATGTCTCAGATCTTAAGGAACAGAGTTGACTCTGTATCGGGATGAGAAACCTATGGGCAGTTGTGTTAGTAATTCAGTAAGTAGTGCTTCTCTGACCCAGTATAAGCAGTATCTCACCTTATTGCTAGGTGCCATTGTGCTGCTATAGGAGGTCTTTTTCAGATAAATGCACTTGCAGTCATTGAAGATCCATTGGCAATTTTTATAATAGTCTTGGTGTTGCCTGTGGTGGGCCAGTAGGGGCCAAGCTGCCCACCACACTGCGCCCAACCAAAACCAAGTTTTGGATGCCTCCCCAGGGGTGCCAACTCCTGGCCAACTCCCTTCCTGGAGCATACCCACAAGCCTGGGGTAACCACTGCCACCACCCAAGCTCTGGTCTCTGTTAGGGCCCTGTGCCACTCCGGGTACAAAGGCCCTGTAGGCCTCAGAGTTGCTTAGACCCAGCAGGATATATCTGGGCGCTTCTTATAGACTGAAGCATAGAAAGTGGCCTCCCTTAGTCAGCCAAGCAAAGGGGGCAAAAAGTCTTGCCCAATCCCTCTCAAACATTTACTGCCAGGCTTGCTATAATAGATAGCTTTATTGCCTGGAGAGAGAAGGCACAGGGAAGGAATACAAACCAAAAAGACTTCTGAAAGAAAACAGCCTTGAGCAAAACAGTGTAAGTGGCTCATTGGTGCTTGTTGTAGGTGTCTAGAACACTTGTATTTATGTTACTGGCTACAATTCACATAAGTTATTCACAGCAACGTCCAGTGGAGGCTGGAGGTACATAGCTTGATTCTCTGAGTCCAGAAGATGTCTGCCCCCCCAGCATGGAGGGACCCTCTTAAATAGCCTGGCTGACCTCATCACCTGAACCCAGTCAGAGACAGGGGTTATTTGATGCCGACCAATCAATTTGAAAAACATCAGCGTTACTTATTGGGGTTACATTAGCTAAAGCCTAGCCCCCATGTCATGTGGTCAGAACTGAGAACAGTGGAGAGGTTCGACCCACCCCCTCCCACCTGAGGTAGGTCACGGAGGCCTTGGCAACCAGGTTGCCAGACATGTGAAAAGACAAAGAAAGAGGAAAAAAGAAAAAAGAAACCTAAGTGAGGGAGCAAAGCCACACGCCCTAGAAGTGTTTTTGTCACGTTGCCGTGGCCATATTTTTCATGAGCTGCAATACCCACATTTTCCTTCTCTGAATTCACCTCCATAGTTTCAGTTTGTTATGGTGCTATTCTATACATCCTCTCCTAAGCCAGAGAGCAATGTTGATATTTGCTGTTAAATCACCGTCCTGCTCCAAAACAGAGCTGGCTACATTTTTAGGGAGAGGAATTTACCCCTGTAGATTACTTATCCTAGCTCAGAGCAATACTGTGAAGTTCACTCTATGTCTATAATCTGCTGTGAGAACCTGGGAGAACATGAGCTACAAAGGTGGAAAGATGTTCTGTGAAGGCTGGTGGATTTAGACAATGGGTTGAAATCCAGCTGTTCCTCCCCACCCATTTCAGCACCCAAATCCCTGTGTTTGCATCGTCATGCCATTAACCCATTATGTACATTTCAAAGCTAATTTTTTCCTTTTTTATTTTCAGTTTGAGGAGACAAGTAGCTGCTATAAACAAGCTGTCTGATAAGGGCATGTTTTTTTGGGACTATGGCAATGCCTTCCTCTTGGAAGCTCAGAGAGCTGGTGAGTAGATAGATGCTGGCTTTCCTAGATTAAACTGTGTCAAGTTCTCTGTTCTCCTGTGAGTGAAACACATTAGACATGGGCTAAATCCCACTTTGCACTTAGTTGTGTGCATAGCACAAACAGTAAACACCAGTGGCCAAGCTTTCCACAGAGAACGCTGCTTTCTGTTGGCACAACTTGCACCAGCAATTGAACTGGAATTCAATCTGGATATCTTCACCTTTTGTTCTGCAAAATAAAGTCCTGATCTTGTAGCTTCCTCTGTGCATGGGGATCCCTTTAGTTCATAAAACTTTGTGTGGGCACAGGGGGGCCTGCAGAAAGATGTTTGCAGAATCGGGGCCAAGGAACAAGCATGCGAGGCAGCTCTGGGTTACAGAACAAATCGTAGGTATGTGGCCAGCCCACCTTTTCCTCCCTTCTGAGGGCAGGGACAGCTTCTGGCCTCATAATAATGAACTGGGAGAGCTGGATGGTGGCTTAAAGCCATCTCTACCCTCCTGTTTGTGGGGCTGAGGTTTGCTGTGCAGCACAATCTGGGTTTTGGATCATGTTTAGGACTTCCTTGTGTGGCTTGGAAAAGGCAGGATTGTTTTCTTCTACCAGCTGACATTTTAGAGCTAAGAAATGGAATGATCAAAAAAGCAGCTTACAAGGAGGAGCAGGGGTTGGCTTTGAGGCTGTGCTGTGAGATGGCTTCTCCCAGTGACCACCCCTGTTGTCTGCTGTGACTTTGTTTGGCTGAATTCAGCTGTTGCTGCCATGCTTTTGTTCCTAATTTTCGTTCTTCTGACAAGAGTGATTTAAAAAAATGAAAGCAATGGTAAAAGTCCTCAGTGTTACATTCTAAGGTTGCCCAGCATTTCTCAGGAGGGGAAGATGGTTCTGTCAGTTCGGTCCCTTAGTGCAGTGATTCTCAACCAAAGTACCAAGGCTGTACAAGGCTCTGGGTGCTGATTCAACTTGGAGGAGATGTGGCCCAATTTGGTGGTGAATCTCTGAATCCAAATCAAATCAGGGGACCAATTAAAAGGTATAAATCAATTTGAAGCTCTACGAACAGATCTGGAAAAGTTTTGGAGAGCTTCAGTGATTCAGGCAGTCCCCGCCCGCTGCAGCAGGGACCTGGACCAGGCTCTGAGCTGGTAAGTAGGGACGGGGGGGCTGGAGGAGGAGGGACCATGAGGGGACCCCTGCCAGACCCCATCTCCTGCCTGCTCCTCCAGCACCCCGCCCCCCCACTATGGCTGCCCTGCCTGCAGTGGGGGGCTGCGGGGATTGTCCGTCCCCCCCCCCGCCCCTGCCTGGCAGCACCTGGTGAGTGCAGCTTTTTTTTTCCCAAAGTGCCGGGAGCTGGGGCGGTTGGGGCAGCCATTGAGAGCAGGCGGGGGGTGGGGCCTGTGTGATTCGGAGATTTGGCTGATTTGGCAGCAGCCAAATCTCCGAATCAGATTTGGCCAAATCAATTCGGGACAGTGATTCAAATCACCGAAAGCAAAGAGATGGGTTTTCCAAGAGGTGCGCTGAGTCTAAAAACGGTTGAGCAACACTGCTCTAGGCTGTGATCAGCCTGTACTATTCCCTTTGTGGTAAATACCATAGCAAGGGAGAAGAGGAGAGAGCCTTTAGAGGTTTGATCTCTCTCTCATGTGATTCAGTTTGGTGGACTTTGAGAGAGTTTCAGGTCTCCATGGGACACCCTACTGGACTTTTCACTAGCCCTAGGAGGCTTATGGAATATTACATGGGAGGCAGTGGCCATCCATACAGAAGCCTTGTGCCTCTCTACTGATTTTGGAGAGGCCAGTCCTGCTCTCTGACAAAGTAGGAATGGACAGACTTGGTCATAACTCTGTAGTATAGCCCTGGGGGTGCAGCTGGCCCCATTCTCTGTCATTATTTGGCCACCTGCTGCCCTCCCGTAGTCTGCCTAGTCCCTGCTCCCCTCTCTAAGCGGCATACTGTGAGAAGGAACATGGAGAAGGAAGGTGCTGTCAAGTAGATGTCTGTGTGGCAGGCATTGATCTGGGCAGGGAAGAACCTCTTTGCATATGAGCTAAGGGCACAGTCTAGCCTTGAATTTATAGCTTTTCTCCTCAAATAATCTGCATTTCAATTTCTTTTGCAGGTGCTGATGTTGAGAACGGAGGAGACAATAAAACTGAATTCCGATACCCTTCCTATGTTCAGCACATCATGGGGTAAGGTGGAGAGAGCAGGGCACTTGGAGCTAGAAGCTCTTTTTGTGTACCATAGATTCAGACCCATAAACTGGGTTGCTTCATAGAAGGATCAGAAAATAAATTAGTTAGGAGATTCTACTTTTCTGGGGAAATTCCTGCATAATCCCATAGACAAGTAAAAGGCAGTGGTGTGGAAGCTAAGATTTACATGGGATTTCCAGGACTGTCAGGTCCCAGTTCTACTCCCCTGGGTATACTATCATTGCCCTGGCATGGACTGACCATGTATTTGCACCTAGTGTAGCTAAGAAGGTGTCTGGGGCTGGTACAATGTAAAACAACCAGACAGGGTGGAAGAACTGGCCTGTTGACTCTGAATTTAGTGGTGGTGTTATTCCTCATGTATATCAGTGTAGGAGAGATCAAAATCAGACCCAAAAGTACATCTGCTCTGATGAATACAAGCAGGACTTGGCTCCCAAAGAGTTTGGTAATTCTGGAAAGTCTGTGTGTATGGAAAGCAGAGCCAACACTGCAGCAACTTGCAGGCAGATTGACCAAGTGCCGCTACTTTGTAGGGAGACTCACTCTGTCGTGCAACAGTAGAAGACAAAGGAGCTGCATTCTCTGGCCCTGTGAGTGCAAAGTAGGATAAAGGACTACTAAAAGGGAATCCTCTATTCACTTACTTTGCATTTATACCCACCTTGCCCTCCTTTTCCTTGTCCAGATGTGAGAGAAGGGCTGAAACAGGTCCTCGATCTGTAAAAGCAGGTTCCTCTGGGAACAGTAAAAATGAGGCTCCACTGACAGTGGTGTAAATCAGGCATAACTTCACTCATGTCCATTGAGTTACTTTGCTGCAAGGAAGAGGGGAATCGGGCACCTGTGGCCTTGTTGCGTGAAAGCCAGTGTGAGCCATCTGGGATGAGTTTGTATATTAGCTTGTTTGACTAAATGGCCTTGGTTTTTCTTTCAAAGGCTGAGATTGCTGCAGGTGTGGTAGTGATTTCATGCACCCCGGCTGACGTCTTCACGAGGCAGCATTGTTTAAATTCTGAAATACTGGTCCCAAGTCCTTTCTGTTTAGATTAGTTCAAAATGTTTGGAATTCTTCCATCTTCAGTTAATGAAAGAAAAGCATTGCTCACAGCCAGGATAAATAGGGCAAGAATTTCAGCCATCCCTTAATGAAGTATGTTTTCTTCCCAGAGACATTTTTTCCCTGGGATTTGGGCCATTCCGCTGGGTGTGTACCTCAGGTGACCCACAGGATCTCTCTACCACTGACTTAATCGCCACATCCGTGCTGGAAGATGCTATACATCAGGGAGGTAGGATGTCATCCCATTTGCCATCATGAAAGGCGCAGGCTTTGTGAAGGACAGTGCAGAAAAACTGCACGTAGGCAAATTATCATGTCTTTTGGGTGGGACCTTAAAGCCAAGCTCCTATCTTCTCCATATGGGCATTAGAAATCCCCTTCTACATGCCAGACAAGGAGCGCAACCACTATTTATGACTCAAGGGCACCTTTAAAGGCTGCTGTTAGATGCCTAAATTACAGCTGTGACTAAGAGTGCTTCTTCCATTTGAAGTCAGTATAGATCTTTGTGGACCTGCCCAGCCTTTGTCCTGTCACAGTTGTGCTTTGCAAAGGAGGTAAGTATAATTGTCCCAGTTTTGCTGATGGGGAAACTGAGGCGCAGAGCATTGAAATGATTTGCTGAAAGTCACTCAGCAGACCAACGACAAAGTAGAGCAGACCCAGGTTCCTCTGGCCAGTGCTCAGTCTAATAATTGTGTAATGCACTGCAACGCTGGTGCAGTGACTCCCCATGCTTATTAGGAAGGGTCTCAGAGCTTTGGAAGGTGCAGTGGCTGCCTGTGGAAATCAGGGTACTGGCTATAAAGCACGAACTAGCCTGGTTCCACTTGCTTCAGAGACTACTGCTCAGCTCATGGCTGAGGTGACAGCTGACATCAGCTGCGCTCAAACTGAGAGCTCCCTCCATTTACTCAAGAAGGGAGCTGCTCCTGGGGCATTCTCCATAGACACCCATCAGCTGTGCAGTTCCCCTGCCCCTTCTTGGTCTACTTGGTCCCAGACTTTCTAATCCCCTGGGGAGACTCAAGCATCCATATTTCTCCCACAGGAGAAGTTTGGAGCGGGGCTGTGAACTGGATCACAGTAAGGAGGGGAAGGCTAGTGCTTTGGGCTGGAGGGTGAGTGCACTGTGTGGAACATGAATTATATAGTGTGCGATGCAATTAATGTCACGGAGCCCAGAGCTTTGGGGCATGGGCATGTTTTGCCCTTTTAAACTGAAATAAAGAGATTTTGGTGGTGGGAAGTACCTCTTTATCACTAGATAGGGAATGAGGCCCATTGACACTTGTGGAAGTGCAGAGTCGGCAACTGAAGCTTCAGCAAGCTTCAACATCCCCTGCTCTCCTGTTTCCACGCTACCCACCTGACTGCACCTAGTGGTCAACTAAGTGCTGATTTGTCTTTGTCATTATAAAAATGTCCCCAATGCCTAAGTGCTGCCCGCACCATTCTTCTGATCCTGGATTCAGTATCCTGCTTTCAGCTTTGTTTTGCTTTGCTTAAGGGCAAACTGAACAATGCCAAGACTAGCATCCAGGCAGCAACTCATTCAAAAACTCGACATATATTTTATAGGCCTTAGACTGTTCGAGGGGGAAAGGGAGCTTTTGTGCATGCAAACCACCAATGATACATAATCAGAAAATGGATGATTAGAAAACTCCACTTACTTGGTTACATTCTAGAGCAGGGTTTCTGGGCAAGGATCTACCAACTTTCTACCATTTCCATTTCAGGTGTGTTTAAACATAGCATAAGTACCCTAGATAGAAGAAAAGAACAATTACTATCTCCCCTAAACACCCTCTCCCCCCCATGTTATAGCCCTATCTGGCCTTTGTAGGCATGAATGACTGATTAGGGCATGTTTTGTATGATGCCAAGTGCTTTCAACACACTTTGACTTCAGTAGGAGTTGAGAGGACACAGAACCTTGGAGGAGCAGGGTAAAGGTGGGCTATTTTCAGTATTTTGTAGCGCAGTGATTCAGAAGCTCTAATTATTTTTAATGGTTACATTTTTTTTTTAAATGTGACCCATCATATTTGTTAAAAGAGTGATGTCTGGTGCTGTATTTTGTACACAGGCTGCATAAATACACAACTACTTATTTGGCGCACTTTGGCATATTCTCCATTCATTTTTTTTCTATTCAAGAATGAGCTGACATGTGGCATTTGGATGTTCCTTGTTGCATGTATGCAAAATGCACAGACTATTTATCTTAAGGCTGGGAGAGGTCTGGGGAAAGCACATCTCTTAGGGAACCACGGCATTGGACATGTAATTTTTTGCATTTGTATGTGGTTATTTTAAAAGCCAGCAGATTTGAGTGGGTTCAGGGGCAGCTCTATTATTGGATTTGCTGTTGTGCTTGGCAGAGCAATGGACAGGGGAATTCAAAGAGAAATGGAAATTGAACTTGGAGGAAAAAGGCATCTAATCATTACAGCCTTTCATGGTTTCATATTCTTGTTATTCCACTTGCTGTTTAGCCAGTGTCACTGGATTCATGCTTGAACTGCATCCTTGGATTTGGACATCCCTGCACTTTGAGGGTATTCAAAAGCTGAAGCCCAATTTGAATTCTATAAATGGACTCTGCCATTGCCATAGTTGAAGTAAACTCCAGAACCAGAACTCTGGGGTGTTCCCAATCCTGAGTAGGACTTTCAGTCTGGGCTCATTTCCAATTTTAACTATTTCTTCCCTTTCTGTGAGGATGGGCTTGCTGCTTAAACCCCACCAAACCTACAAGTAAGAGGGAGAGAGTTTTAATATCTTCTAAAGACTTTGCTTCACGTTGTTCCACTTACATTCTTGAACTGTTCAGTGCTTGAGATATGCACTGAGAATGCCAGCGTCTTTGGATCAGGGCCATAGTGGGAGTAAGGAAGCATTAACGAGTTTAGATGAGGAATGTGCTCACCCACCTAGTGATAGTTAGCTTGATAGGCTTGGGCAGAAAAAAATAATCTCTCAACAAGAGAGGGAGTCAGCTTCCTTGCTCATGGGGATTACTTTTATGTGCTCACAATGTGCATTAGTATCTTTTAAAGCCTACATAAAGATGAGATTTGTCAATCCAGGAGCAAGACAGTAGCTTGTCTGATGCTAAACTTTAACATATCCCTGCAAGCAACAGTTTAGAGGCAGCAACAGGTTAGAGAGACACATGGAGTTGAGTCAAGGCTGAGGAGCAGTTCTTTTAGATGGAGCTTTCTATTCTAGGAGATCAGACTAAATAAGCAGGGAGGATCCCTCATCTCCCCAGCATGAAATCAACTTTGGAAACACCAGATTTAGGACAGGGAGCCTGATCACACAGTGAGCTGTTTGGTGCAGTCGGGTCTGTTCAGTTGCCGTATGTTCCTACAGCCTTGTCAAATAACAGATTTTTTTAAATTTGGCTTTGTCTATGGAAAAGTCCTTTAGGATTAATTGGAGAATGTGCTTTTTTCAATGAGTTTATAAACCCTTGAACATAATAGAAAATGTTCTTCTATGTGATTCTTTTAAATAAGTAAAAAAAAATCTCATTCTCCATGAAATTCTCTAGCATAACTTCTAGAAACCTCTATAAAATGTCTATAGCACCCTACAGTTTCCATACCTATTAACTTCTATAAGACGTTTCCATGAGGGTTTTGAAGTGCCATACATCCCTCCTAGGAATGGAGAGTGAAAGCAGATGTTTCAGCCTTTACTCTGTGTGATTATAAGAGCTGACATATTAATCCCCACCGCACAATTTAGAGGCACTCGTAGCCAACCCATAAAGCACTGAAACTTCCTCAGAGATCATAAAAACCATCTTGCTGCTATCTGACTACTCATGTGAGCCCAAGTATTGTATCCTTCCTTTGCAAGAAAGAACATTTTTACATTTCTTTTTAGCAGTATATTTAGCCCTTCTCTCTGTTTAGTGGTATATATGTCAGGAAATGTTTGAGAACCATGAAGTTGTATGTTTTAGACGGTCTAGATGTTCAGCAAGTATGCAAATAATTGAAATGTAAGGGGTGGAAGGAACGATGTATCTGTAGGAACACCTAAATGGAAAGTGTAAACCAAAACAGGCCCTCATTTTCTAAACCCTTTTATTTTTGTTTTTTTCTTGCAGTGAGCACATCTGTAAAGCAGCAGTATCATGACAATATCCGCTGGATTCAGGAAGCGGGGCGGCACAACTTGGTAAATGCACAGCCTCTTTCTTCACTCATGACCTTATACCTTCTGCTCTGTCATTCAGAAGGTGTAACTCTGTCACTGAGTTTCTTAGAAAAATGCAGGAAAGGGCCTGAATGAAGACTCTGGTTCTAAACACCTCTTCCACCTAGAGGTGCTCAGTACCATTAGATCCCACCTCTCATCCAGCAACAACCTGATGTCTCTATTTGAAGGGTTCAAAAACTGAATCTAGGCCCAATTTTTTGTGGGTCTGTGTTAGTGCACCAGATTCATAATTGGCTTTCCTTGATTACCAAGCTAAAAAGCTCACCTTGAAGGAGCTGTCCTGCCTTGGGTATTCCATACAGTTCCTGTCACCCTGATTGGAATGAATGAGTGAAGAGCAAAAGGAATATTTCAACCTATTGCACCAGGTGAAACAGGCTGCCTATTAGATGGGCAGTTTTTTTCAGTCAGGCTTATATTATGGAACATATATACCAAACAGCACTTCAAGTCTCAGCCCTGGCACAAGCAGCAGGAAGCCAGACTGAAGTCTGGAGTGTGAGGGAGGGATGGGAGTACAGCTTTGCAACACAGATGGCGCTTGCCATTCTTTGTCTCCAGATTTCCCCTCTCCTGCAGCCTTCCATTGCCAGCTCCACACCCTGTCCCTCAGCTGTTGATAAAGGGATTGTTGATATGGGATAGTGTCCTGGCAATGAGTTTGATTTAAAAAGTGGGATTTACTGGACTGTAGAAGCTAAATGCAAAAATAAATCTTATTGATTGTGCTGTGTGTAGATAAAACTCAGTTCAATTGGAGGTTTAAGGTCTTATTTATGGAAGCTGGATGTTTGCAAATTAATAATCTTGCTTTCTCCTGTGGAGGGGAACAGTTCTACTGCTGCATTTATCTGGGCCCCTGAGATAAGCTACTTGCACAGGGAACCTTATCACTCTGACATTTTCATTTTCTAGGTTGTTGGCTCTCAGGCCAGAATCTTGTATTCTGATCAGAAGGGTCGTGTGTCTATAGCAGTGGCTATTAACCAAGCTATTGCTGAAGGAAGGATTAAGGTATGGCTTTTTCCCCTCAATACAGTTTGGTAATTGTGTTTTTAATATGAGGGTAGAATGGGAAAAGCAAAAAGATTCAACTAATGTTAATAAAAATGCAGATCCAAAATTCTGTTGTCCAAGGTAGAGGAAAACTCTGCTCCCTTGTGACATCAGAATATTCCCATTGACCTCAATGAAGATGAACTGATGTAAGGAGAGCTGGATTTAGAGTACGAATCCAAAAATACCACATTTATTCCCATGTAAATAATGTGCCAGATGTATTTGGGCGTCTGCAAACACCAGAAGTTGTATTGTTAGCACTCAGTCCCGCTGGCTCTGAAAAGAAATTTAACACAAGTCAATACTGAGCCTTATGCTGCCATGCTTATGCATGCTGAATACTTAGATGCTTCTTAGGATGAGTAATGGAGATGGAATGTGCTTCTTGAAACATAGTACCTAGGCAGGAATACATATATATTGGGATTTCCTAAGCTGTTTGTGTGTTTTGTATATGATTCTACAGCATGAGGCACTGTGAGAATTGTATCCTGATTGGAACCTAAGGGCAGGACCATAGATGACATTCCACCATATTTAAATGTTGCAGAGGATCTGAAAATGAAAGTTGTTGAATGCCATAGGCAGAGAAGTGCAGTCTGATCAGTCTGGTCTGCTTCATCAGTTCTGATCTCATGAGGATGGATCAGTTTGATCTGCTTAAATACTCTTCCCCTTAGTATCCTCTCCCACCTGTGAGACTCAGGATACTGGGCTTGGTGGACCAATGGCTTGACCCAATTTGGCATCTCTTGTGTTATTCTGGTTGGGCTCAGCTGGCACATATATATGAGAGACTCTCCCAGCATACTAAAACTATGCAGAAGACAAATGCTTGGTTGAATTGAATGAATACATGCATCCATGTTATTCTCATGAGTATTTAAATGATACACATTGTGGTGTTTGTCTCTCTGTATTTTGGTGTGACAGGTCTGGATGTGCACTTTTTTGCGTGCAAGAGTAAGATAAACCGGGTCATACTTATAATAGATCTGAGCCTCAAGTGTCAGATCTCCAGCTCAATTTCCAACCCCCCCCCCCCCCCCCCCCCCCATCCAGCCAACCAGGCAGCTGCTCAGATTTATTCCTTTCATTCAAACCCGTTATCTGGTTTTGCTGTTCAGAGAATCAGAAGGCCTAATTCCTCGTTCATGGAGGGAGGTTTTCCACTAGAACCACTCAGGATTCCTGTTTTTGTCAGTGCATCAGAATTGGGCTAAAGCATGTTAAATCATTCACCCCCTTTCCACTATCAGAGTTGTATTATTATCCTTATAAAGAATCTATTTCATGTGATGTGATTGTCAACTGAGGAATGTCTGGGTGTGTTACTGAGAAAATGTTTATTAAAAAAGCCCGCATACTGCCCATCTTCTTGGGATTCAAAATGAATGTCATTGCAAGCCAGTCTTAAAAAATAAGCCTGACCAGACAGAGCTAACCCTCAGAGCTATGAATGACAAGGTCAGGCTCCCACGCTTTTCAGATGCTGTTCTGTCTCTTTTTCATCCGGTTGGAATCTCACTTCCCCCTCTTCAGCCACTTGGGAGAGTGAGAAGCAAAGGTCCTTTTTAAGCTATTCCATAATTTACTTGCTGCACAAAGCAGAGTGAGCAGATTGACTCTGGATCAGAGGTGTCAAACTCACCTGTGCTTCCAGGCTGGACCTGGACTGCAGGGCTTTCCTGGGCTGGGTGTGAATGGCAACAAACTTCCCAGGTCAAAACTGGGCCCAGTAGTGCCAGTATGGGGGTTAACATAGCCATGGGCAGATCTAGGATTTTGGAAAAGGTGATTCAGATGGTGCAGCATGTCATATAACAACAGAAATTTGTTTCTGTGATTAAATGGAAACTAGAAGCATTATTAAGATGCTGGGGTTCTAGCACTGTGTTGCTCAGTTTTTAAGATAAAAGCAAAAACAAATATAAATGTATTGAAGTGTGCACTGATTTACTAGATTATATAGTCAACCCATAAAAACACAATAAACCAGGCAAAAATAGTCAAAAGATATTGTTTCATTAGTCCTGTACTCATTATATGAAATGTACATTTCTTGTTCAGATTTGTAAATCTGAGTGCTTTCATCATGCCTCCAATACTTTGCTGTCAGTCATTTCTATGCCTGAGTTAAGGTTTTTAGCTAGAGCTAACAACAGTCTGCAGGGTTGTCAAATAGAAGTGAAACATTACTGGCAATAGCTAACAAAGCAAAACTGTAGAAGAAAGTATAGTGTGAATAGTGGAACATTAAGACCATTAAAAAGGAGAAACAGTCAGTAACACTTCTAGAGTTGATTATAGTGAGCCGTGAAGTTAAGTGACTCCCTCACTGCTGCCTGAATGGAAATGCCACTGCCACTGCCAGAAAGTTTGTTTTAAAGACCCAAAGCAAGGTGCAATTGCACCATGTCCCCCCTTCCCCCACGATCTGCCCCTGAGCACAGTCTTTGCTCATCCACTGACATATATGTGCACTGGGGCTCTATGCCCTAGATTTTGGCAGCAGGAACCACCCCTGCTTGCACCACCCCAAATGTCCAGCCCCTCTCGGAGCCCTGCAGGCTGAGTGAAACAGCAATATGGGCTGGATTTGACCTGTGAGGCATGTGTTTGACACCCCAGCTCTAAATTATTCTAAGAAAATGGAGCTACTGCGGGGTAAATTGTGTGCAAACAAAAGGAAAATCAGGCCTTTTCAGCTAATGGGGTATGTGCAGGTCATTAAATCTCAAGTCAGAAAATGACTTGCTTTAGCTGTCCATGATTATTAATATTCAGTGTTCCCTTATCCCTCGTTTTTTATTGTCACCTCTTTGAATGTGTTGGATCTTTTCTGATGGAATAGTTTTCTGTCAAAAAAGTGGCAGTCCTCATAACTTGAAGCAAACCATGGGAACATGACCATTTGGATAAAATTCTGATGGAAACCAGCCGGATTTCTGACCGCTTACCAGGAGGGCTCCCATTAGGATGCCTACTAGTTTGTCCTCTTTCCAGGGTTTTCAGGATCTGACCGTCTCAGAGCTGGAGTTTCCGGGACTTCCAGGTTCCCCTGGCAGGTGTACTGGTGGTGCCTCAAGTAACTGAGGAGTCTTACAAACAGTTTGGAAAGGGCTACATAAAATGTTACTTTGACACTAAGCAAGATTTTTTGTTTTGTTCTGTTTTGTGGGAAAAGACAAAATTTCAGTTTTATTCTGTTTCATTTGGTTATGCTAATACTGACAAAGTTACAATGTTAAACTGTAGAGAGGAATGTATTTAAAAATCTATTTGAAGCCTCAGATTTCAAATTAATTTCACATTTTCAAAAATATTCCTAATTCATGAAAAAATCCCTTACAACTCTCCCTTAAGACTGTATTTGCTTTTGTTGTTCAGGAGCAGAGCTATTTTTGAATGAAGACTACCTTGGAATGTAAAAGTTTGAAATTTTAGAGAAAAATCAATTTTCATAAAATAATTGTATTTCTTTCCTTTTCCTTTTTCCCTGTGACAATAGCAATTTCAGATTTAAGAAAAAAATCCTTGTCATTTTTTGGTTTTGAAATGATGGTGACTTTCACACAAGTTAGGGCTTCTTACCAGTTATAAGAATAACTAATAACAGAAAGAGAAGGAAATCAAGAAGGTAAAACTATAGAGAAAAGTTATTTTCAGATGAGATTTGAAAAGAGAGACAAATCAATGAGGTGGAAGTAAAATCAGTGGCAAACAGTCTTTGACTGACAGATCTGACAGTCCACGTAGGAATCCACTTCTTTGTCCTTGGCTTTTGCAGGCACCTGTTGTCCTTAGTCGAGATCACCATGATGTGAGTGGGACCGACAGTCCTTACAGAGAGACGTCAAACATTTATGATGGATCGGCCTTTTGTGCAGGTTAGCAGAGCAGCACAGACTTGCTTGTCCAGGCAAAGAAATTACTTAAAAAGAGAAATGTCTCTATATAGAACTTTTTTTAAAAAAATGGTTTTGTTTAACTCTTTACTTCCAGTTAATCGGTTTCCTGTTAACTTGACACTAGGACTTTATGGGATTTAATTATGATACAGAAATGGGCTCTTGATAACATTTATCAATCTGGAGCAACGTTGCAGATTCAGAGGAGATCCAGGGTGGAAACAGATGTTGCCTTTTATCACCTTTGTGCTATCCCAAAAATTTTTATGGTGGCACAAAGAGTAAGCAAACAGAGAACTATGCCCCTTGTTGCACCATTCATGGCCAAAATTTGTTGCTGCAATAAAGATTATATTTATTTGTGCCACTATTTATTGGTAGACATCTATTTCCTTTGTGGCAGAAGAGCACAAGCAACCCAGAGCTGCCCACCCTCTCCAGCTGTCCTGGGCAGGTGCTCCAGGGGCTTGAGGGGTGCAATCCTGCACATCCTGGGAATTTCCATACAGGACTGGGCCCCTTAAGACCCTGGAGCACCTGCTCATCTTTCTCCTCATACACATCCCTGATCCACTTCATTTGGCAATGTCTAATTCTAGCCTTAAATATAGATCCAGTATAATTCAAGTATGATTCAATAATAGATCCAGTATAATTCAAGAACAGCATGTGTCCCACTGGATCATATATTGTATGCAATGCACCTGTATAAACTAAAGGCATGATCTCAGTTGAGTTACAGAAGCATTAACTGGTTAAGCACAATCAAAATCACGTCCTGTATGTACAAAAGCACTCTATACAGAACTGGTAGAGACACAGCCCTAAGCACTCAAAAACAGAGGCAGTCAGAATCAGTGAGTACTTTGGAAAATGTTAACATGAATCTCTCTATGCCTCAGTTTCCCATCCATATAGTGGACATAAATCATAACAACCTGTATCTCCCAGTGGTG
Organism: Alligator mississippiensis; assembly: GCF_030867095.1. NCBI lineage: Eukaryota > Metazoa > Chordata > Crocodylia > Alligatoridae > Alligator > Alligator mississippiensis. Next base: position 17,085,428 of record NC_081835.1, read on the forward strand.
TTGCCAGGTATCACTTACTGTGGTTTGTGAAGTACTATTAGCAGACTTCCAGATCTTAAAAAAAATTACTTTTATTATAAGAGGGAAATCCTGCAATTCATAATGTGGGCAAATCCTGGCTTATTTTTTAAAAATGGAAGTGATTTCTACTATTTTCCTTTAACCTTTCTTGAATTATATGAAAAACAGGGCCCTTCTCTAGATCCCCTGAATGTAATGGGAATCCTTTCCATGATTTCAGTGGGCTGTAGATCAAACCCTAAAGATGCTCCTAAAGATGAGTTTCTGGAGAGAGGATGGAGAAATTTTAGGGCTCCTTATTTGCTGTTTTCTTTTAAACCAATTCCAGTATTGCAAGCACGGAGCTGCCCTGCTGTAATTCCACTGCTTGCAGCACACTGGATTGTTCCATAGCTTTAGCGCATCTATTGTAGCTTTGCATAAAGTGGTGTTACTTGATCCTTAGCAAATGGGTCATCTCTGTCCAGGCAGAGGTTGTGGAGGAAAGTACATTGTGGCACAGACATTTGTTCAATTAGTCACCTTTTCCAAAGCAGGGGGCTTGCTAGTTATTATAACATTAATCCACCTGCCACACATCCCTCTAACCTTGACACTTATGGAGCAAATGGCTGAAAAGGAGAAGGAAGATTTTACATTTTTAGTATGTACACTTTTATTGCTTCTATCCTCATTGCCACCTGATAGAGTTATAATTATGTTAACTGGGCTATTAAAGTGACATAATGCCAGACAAAATGATGCCATAATGAGAGCTTTTTTGACAGGGTTTTAACTTGGATCAGTGGCATCATAAGTTGGTTTTTATATGAAAATGCAGTATTTGCCACACTTCAAATGTAATTCTGCAGATGTGTTTATCTGTTTCTGTAGGTTCTGTTTTTGCTTGTAAAACCTCAGCAAATGACTTAAAACCTTTGGGTAAGGACAGCAGCAGGGCCTAATCCATTACCTTCTGCTGCATGCAATTTTTCCCACTTGAGCCCAGTTTGTGTGCACTTTTATGGTCTGAAGTTTGTGCACATGGTTAAGAGTTCAGAAGTATGCAGCATGCAAGTGCTGGTGCCCCCAGTTGGACAGATAAATGTACATCTGTATGCATGCAATAGTTACATGCATTTCAGTGGAAGTCCTGCAGAGACAATCAGGCTTTTGGATTTATATTTTTTGTTTGTTCTTGTCCCTTTTAAACAGCTGGAGTAAATTCTGAAGTTTGGAAGTGTTCAGGGTAAAATTCAGTCCTGTGCAGAGAGTCAAGGCAAATCTGATTGCACCACTTAAGTCCCATGTATGACTTTGTAACAAATTTGATGTGATGTCAAGGGCTAAATTTTATTCTAAGGCCACATCTGTGTGCTAAATGTACCATTCCCAGCAGCAGTGCTCTTTAGCAACCTTGGAAGAGCTGTGGCAGAGCAGCCGTGGTTAGGAAAGGATTCCAGGGGTCAGCCTGCCAGCCTGGGGCTGCTCCAACCCGGCTCAATGTGCTGTGGAGGGACTGATTATAGCACCTTGTGCCCCAGATAGCTACAGTCAGCATCTACACGTGTCGTGATGGAGTAAATAACTCCACCATAGCATAGTACTTGTGTTGGGCAGTACTATCTTATGGCACAGTTAATTAGTTTATGCCAGCCTAATAGCACTGCACGTGTAGATGCTGATGCTTTTCTGCGGAGCTAATTAGTCAGCTCTGCAGTAAATATCTCATGTAGATGTGCTCACTAAGAATTATATTACATCATCTTTTTACTATGCAAAGTAGTCCATCTATGCAGTCTTATCCATCCTAAAGAATGCTTACCTCTTTTCCTCTTAGTTTTCCACAGTTGTCCTTGGGCAGGTCTCTCGTTTAAAATCTCCAATTTACATGTGTATAGACATTATCAGAATCACGAGAGGGCAAACCATCTTGCGAGGTTGGCATGTGCTGTAGTAAAAAAAATCTCTCTTCCCCTTGCTGTCCCCAACAATGTCATTATTATATAAAGCACAGAAATAAAGATGGTTTTGCTACCTGACTGAGGAAAAGAAAGCAGAGTTGTAATTACAGGCATTGCATAGACCAAATAACACATTCCAGCACAGCAATAACTCATCTCCTTTCTTCCTAGATATGGCAGTACAGAATTTTGTAGGAGATGCCTTTAGAGGAGCCACATGGGTTGCTTTACACAATGGTGGTGGAGTTGGCTGGTAAGGAGAACTTGGCTTTATCTGAAGGGAAAATAAAGTTTATCCAGTTAATACTGGTGTATGTGAGGGAAGACAATTCAGTCTGCATAATGGCAGCAGTAAAAGGCCATGACTATGGGAAGGATGGAGCTAAATGTAGGCAGGGAAGGCTGACAGTGTATCAAAGGTTGAATATGGTGTTGTATAAATTGTTGGGCTTTTTTTAATTACTGTGTATAGATTAAGAAAAAGTGTTTTAGACATTGGCCGTGGCACTATTTGGGAAACTAAATTAGCCAGGCAAAGACAAACCATGTTAGTCTGTTTGAACAGGCCCCACTTCCAGTGTTGTCCTCACACATGCACAATCAGAGTGTCAGTGGATGGATTGTGTTTAGGTTTTCCCCGAAGCTACATTTAAATCAGTGACCTTAGGACCCCAATATAACATGCCCATGTGTTGAAGTGCAGCAAGGGGTTATTGATACAAAACAGCTCAGGTGCCTATAAACTCCCCCTGCCCTTCCTTGAATTCTTCCCATGCTTGTGCCTGCCAGCATAAAAGGTAGCAGCAGTGAAAGCGTTTATTTAAGCAACAGGACCCTTCTTCACATTAAATTTGAACTAGCTGGCATTTTTAACGTGAGGAGCAGGAAAAAGTGATTGTCCTAAGGGAAGAGGAAGATGCACAATGGTAGAAGTATTTAACTCTCAGAGATCAGATTCTGATCCTAGATATAACACTGGAAGCCCAGAGTAACTACTGAAAGTGTTGACCCTGAATCAACACTGTTCTAAGATTTTGATTCTGTCCACAGTGTCTTTCATCGTGTTATCTATTTGCCTCAGGTAGAAAGGCCTAAATAGATAAAAGAAGACTAATCAAATATTTGGAGGGAAAGGTATTTATTTCGCTGTTTAGTGCACTAAAGATGATTCAGTATACTTGCTTCTCATACTTCTACTTCAAGAAAAGAAAAAAGAAGGGCAAAATGATAAGGACTATTGATTTTTCACTTTTTAGGGTATTAGGAAAAGATCTTTCCACCCACCTGTGCAAAAATAAGTCTTCTAGAGCGGGTAGTTACATATCTTTTAAAGCTGCAAAAGGTGAATTAAACAGGGCCAGACTAGATCATGGCTCTTGAACCTGGGTCTTGATATAGCAGACAGCTTAAGCTTGGTAGAATTCCTATTGATTTCGGTGGAGATACTTAAAGTTGAGTACATGCTTTGCTGGATGGGCCCTACTTACTGCAAAGATGGGTCCTGACTAAATATTTAGAGAAAGACTGTGTCTTTATGATATGGCAATTTTTACAGCTTTTATAGTACACTTAGGGGCTTTCAATTATACCATTGCACATTAGTAAAAAAATGTTCTCCTTATCTGTCCTGCATGTAATAAAATTCTGCTTGACTTACTCCTCAAAGCAGTTCTAGGACTACACCTGCTACCATTCATTCTTCATTTTCTTGTGTAGCTATACCCATCCTGCTATATAACTTGGGAACAGCTGGTTGTTAACAGAGTGAAAGAACTGTTTAATGCTGTAAAGAATCCTTGTTTCTATAGCTTTTCTGTAATACTTCAGAAGGAGCAAACTAGAAGAATTTGCAGTAGACATTATCCAGAGAGGTCCTGACTACAACGTGGCCCCGTTAATTGGATCCAAAATTTTCCTGTCCTGGTCAGATGGATTATTCTTTCCTCTTTATTCTGACTCCAGGGATTTCAATGGAGTTACCGATGACTGCAGTGAAAGGAATGTCTACACTTCAGGCAGACGGGGTTCTTCGGGTAAATCTGATCGCTTTTATTAGACCAATTCAATAGTTGGAAAAATTGTTCTTTGGAAGCTTTTGTGTACAAACACCCTTCTTCAGGCAGAAGGAGAGTTTCAAGTTGTATTGACTCTCCCTTTGTCTGAAGAAGGGTGTTTGTGCCCAAAAGCTTTCAAAGAACAACTTTTCCAAATATTGAATTGGTCTAATAAAAGATACCAGATTCACCCAAAGAACCTTGTCTGCCTGTGTCCTTAGCCCAACACAGCTACAACCTACACTTCAGGCACATTCTTCGCAGGAGCTCTGGGCTGCTGCAGCTAGACTGTTATGGGTGCCTGAGCTAATTTAAAGCTCATTCAGGTATCTCTGCTCTATACTGTGGTCACTTTTATGGATGCAGTATTAATCTACCCTAAGTGAAACTAGTCAGGCCCATAGGCAGAGAAAATAGTCAGATACTGATGGTAAAACCCTAGGTCTGTTGAAACTAGTGGAAAAACTCCCATTTCATCCAGGATTTAATCCATAATTCCCATTAATTTAAAAGAGATATGTGCCTGAACCTCTTAACTGCTTTGGTTCTCTCAACCATAGATATTAAAAGTGGGCAAAATTCTAGATCTGAGTGAATCATTCATAATAGGTCATTTATGTGCTGAATTTAGCCTTATTTGCTCAGGGAATATCCACCAAAAGGCATGACCTCAAACATATTTCAGTCTATAGCAGTGATTCGTGCTGTGAGATCCTTTTATGTGTGACATACAATATTAGCACTGTTAGTATGCAAACAAGATAAACCCAGGGCTTCAAGTAGGAATCAAATATTCTGACCTGTCATGGTTCTTCTGAGGTCTTCGCAGCAGCAGAATTGCTCTTTTTTTCAGTACTCAAAAAATGAGTGAAAGCTAAGAGCTGGCATTTTCCAAGGGATGCCTTGAGTCTAAAAAGGTTGAAAATGTCTCTGCCCTGACTTGTGCCTCATTTTAGACTTTCTCACATGTATTTGTTATTCAAAGGTATGTGATTAAAATCTGTAAGAATTGTTGATTCAATGTATTGATGATAAATATTCAAAATAAAAGCTGTAGACCCAATCATCTCTCCAAGGCCAGGGCAGAATGGTTCCCTATTGTATCTTTTTAGATTTTTGATCAGTCTAGAAAAATATATCAAGTGGGGAAACTTCCACTACTTCTTTTGGAAAACTCTCATGGGTTGAGTTGTAAAGTCAGTTACTATATATAAATCTGAAGGATACACTTAAGTGGAGTGGAATTGGTAGTACAGAGAAAGTACTTGCAATATATACCAAAAATAAGCAAGTGGAAAATCAGAATATGTCTGAGAATGCCAGTCTACCAGATGCCATGTATCATTTGGTCCAGTACTTGATGGGCTAAATCTTGCTCACCTAAGCCATGTTTGGGTAGTCCTGGACCTATGTGATGAAACAGTGTGGCTTCAGTAATGAAGGCTGAGACTGAAAACTGTCCATCTCTGCCCAAGCTTATTAAACTACCATGCTGAGGCTCAGATGCTGTAACAATCAAATATCACTAGATGTTGCCATCTGGAGAGCCTTCTCAAAGCTCATGGTACTACAGGTAGCTTTGTTCCATTTAACTAATCATAGATAACACCCAGGCTAGTTAAAACCAGATCTCCCTTTGCCCCTCTATTGCTTCTTGGGAGAAAGGGAGGGATAATTTGAAGATTTTCTAAAAATTAAAAAGCCAAAAGACCACTGCAGAGGCAAGTCAGCTGGCCTTGCAATAGAGATGTCTCCTTATGCATGGAGAAAATCTCCTCTATCTTAATGTAGAGTTTTTTTTTTGTTCATATAATTTATTTTACAAACGCACGCGCGCGCAGACACACACACACACACACACACACACAGAAATCAAGCTGACACTGGAATGTTTCCATTTAGAGAATTAAAAATGACAATCGCACTGTGTTTGGCAGCCAGACTCATTTGCAGATGTTTCATTTTCAGCAGAATTGTTGACAGATCTGTTGCTTCTTCCTTATGAAGCTAAAAAATGTCTTTCATGTGTTTTGATTTACTGAGCTATAACCTTATAATGCAAACAGAAATGCGGGATTAGTATTTATTTAGCTGGATCTGCATCATATGCAGTGTTGAGGTGGGTTCAGATATGGCTTGACCGTAGTCACCACAACTGAATGCCATTTGTTTCTCTAAGCCTGTTTATTTACATGAGAATATGCATTAGCACAAAGCCTGAGTAACCTGTAGTAACAAAAAGGCAGTGGTAATTTAAGAATTGAACTACACAGTTGACAGTGTGACATCTTGATTGTGAGAGGGGCCTTGTTTTCTTTGATCACCTTAGAAGGAGACATCTGGAAATTATAGGAGGTAGCGTAGGTCAAAATGTCACATGTTTCTTTAATTACCTGAAAATCTGACCTGATGCTAATGAAGGCAGGGTGCTCCCCTTTAAAAGTGAGAGGTTTTGTTGGAAAATCCACCCTAACAAATGTGACTTGTTTTGAGTTTAATTTATGCATTTTTTTTAGATAGTGGGCCAAATTATCCATTCTGGATTTACAACTTCTACCAATTTCACATTCAATACTAGTTGCATCTCTGGTGGATTTGACCCAAATGGAAATGAATGGAATTATTTCTTATTTAAATTTGTGTGACCGACACCAGAATTTAGTCTGAGGTCCAGGTTCAGAGGCCTATTTCTGGACTTCCATGAATCCTGAACAACTTCATTCCTAACTGAGACCTCTCCTGTCCCTTTTTATTTAAAAAAAGTATATTTAAACAAGTAACCATCATAAACCTGTTAATTTACAGTAGTGCTGACCTCTGGTACTTGTCTTGCTTAACTTCAAGCCTGGGTGCCTAGTACTAGAAGACTTCCCTAAAAGATCATATGGCAGACAACACACTGGGCATGATTATTCAGTGCAATACATTACCATATGTACATGACCAGTGCAAATTTGGACTACCTAAACAAAGGCATTGTGAAGTTGGGAGATAATTCTAATGACACCTGTAACATCATATTCAGTTCTGGTCACCTCATTCTGAGAAGAAATTGATTACAGCTATTCAGAAACTAGAATATGCCTTTTTGGGGGAAATTATAATATTTTACCATTTGTTTTTACACTCAAATGAAACCAAAAGATGAAATATTGGAATTCTTCAGTGAATAAAAAATCCCGAAGAATGTTATTTGGAAATGAGTAAAATACTGACACTAACAAGTGAAACAGAATATTTCATTTTGAAAGGCTGATCGCATTTTTAAAATAACAATTCAAAGCAAGATTTCTTTTGAAAGGTTCCCATTAAAAGATCAGAACATTTTTATCAAGTGATAGTTTCCTGTGAAAATGTCAACTTCTCTGAAATCCCTTATCTCATTAGGAAACTTTTTTCATCAACAAAGGTTGACCACCTCTAGTAATGATAAACTAGAGAGTGTTCGGAGAACAGCAACAAAAATGATGATGTGGGTAGAAGGATTGATTTGACCAGGAAAGATTAGATTTAAATATGCCTACCTCAGATATATGATAACAAATGATAACATGACTTATACATACCTCAAGGGCATAAATAAATATCAGAGAGAGGAATTATTAAGGATGATACAAGGAAATAAGTAGAAATAATGAGATTACATTAAAAGTAAGAAAATTTAGACAGACTACTGGCAAATACTTTAGAACTCTACCGGGCAATTGCATTGTCTCCCCAGGACTGTTGTGGAAACTCCATTTCTTGGAACATTTAAAACTAGACCAAGCACTAGAAAATCTAGAGTAAAGAACAATACTGCCCTGGCTAAGGAAGATGGACTGGGGCTTGATTCTTGGCAGCAGTCGAGTAGCATAGCATGCCCAGTACGCTCATTCAGGTTACACAGGTGTAACTGAGAGTAGACTATGCCTTTTATCTCATGCACAGATTAAAAAAAAAAAAAGACTAACAGACAAGACAAGAGCCTGAGTCTGGTGTCAAGCCATAAAAGGCTAGGTGCTGAACCTGAATGAGATTTGATTGAGATTGGAATTTTGCCATGTGTTTTTATAGTCTTTTTTCCAGAAAAAAACCAAAAACCCAACGAACTGTTTTTCCCATTTCATTACAACCAAACTGGTGCTTCTGCAAAGACATCCGTTAGCTGCTTGTGTGTGTTAGCCAATTTCAAACCACAACCTGAAAATTCAGCTCTGTTGGCTTTGAACATCTATGTACCTAACTTAAAAATAATTTTCTGATTGTGGAATGACAAATGCGTGTAATATCAATCGTGAATAATGTTTATCTCTCAAAGCATACTCTTTCTCTCTAGTTTCCAGAGAACAAGTAGTATACCTCTCTGTCTAGTTATCTGTATGGCCCTTTGGTGATGGTCCTGCCTTGAGCAGGGGTTTGAACTAGATGACCTCCTGAGGTCCCTTCCAACTCTAATTTTCTATGATTCTATCACTGAAGTAATGAATGTAGTAAACATGAATGCCTTGATCTATAAGAAACCCAGTCATTTTAATTTTTCAGTCATCGAGGATCTTGAACTTTCTTTAGATGTAAGAGGTTTTTTTAAGCAAATGCTCTACAGATGTTGTTGTACTCAGGAGACTTCCAGTAGGCTTAACTTCTGGTACTGCCACTTGAGTCATATATGGGTTTCATGGCTAAGCAGTGTGGGAAAGTACAGCATGGGCTTCATATCCTATTCCAGACTAGGACTTTGGCTTCCTGAACTGCTAGTTTCCCATCTTTTAAATATAAAAAGGCATTGATTGTCTCCTTTGTCCAATTACAACAATATTTTCCAGGCCTAATTTAGGTTTTCCTTTTTCTCCATCAGACTGAGGGGGTAGTTTATTGGATAGATATGGATTAGCTATTCTTCTTGAATATATAAATATTTGTATTTTTAAGGGGTGAAGTGATAAATGGAGGATTTGGCCTTGTTCTGGATGGATCTTCAGAGGCTGAGAAGCGAGCTAAGATGATGCTCAGCTGGGATGTTTCCAATGGAGTAAGCAAAATTTCCTTTATGAATTGATTTTAAATGCAGCTTTTCTGCTTCATAATATGAAAGTGCTTGGTGTCCCAGGTGCAGGCAGCCAGTACCACAGCTAAGTGTGCAGTGAGAAAACTCTTATCAACTTTTCTCTATTATGTACTTGTGACAGGGGGCCTCCCGGGGCCGAGCTCTGTGGCCCGCCCGCCTGTCACCGTGACAGCAGGCCTACTCAGGGCCGAGCTCTTCATGGCCCGCCCACCTGTCTCTGGGCAACCGCCCGCTCATCTCGCCCGCCACGCCTTTGATGATAATAAGTTCAATTAGGATGTTAATTAAGCGGGAGGCTGCCCTTTGACTGCCCCGATGCCCAGGGGCGCTCTGCGGCTCCGACCTCCCCTAATACCGCAGCCCAAGCCTCGCAGATGGCATCATGGTATTACTATAACCACCGGCCCCGCACTGGGCCCCAGAATCTTCTATGCAAGACCCCACTATGGTCTTCTCTACTCAGGCGGCCACTCCGCCGTCATCTGGGCTACCTCACCCTCCTGAAGGCTTGTTCCCCTCTCGGGTGTGGTTCCCCCGGAACCTTCGGCTACCTGGCCCTGGCCCACCCGACCCGCCTTTCACCGGGGTGGTCACTGGCCTGGCATTTCCTGGGGGCTCCCGCACCACTGAGAGCCCCACCAGACCACCCACTCCCGGCAGGGTGCAGTTTCAGGTCATGCCCAGGACCAGGACCAGGACCAGGACCAGGACCAGGACCAGGACCAGGACCAGGACCAGGACCAGGACCAGGACCAGGACCAGGACCCTCCTGCCATCCCCTTGCAGCTCCCCCTTACCTCCAGGTCATTCACAGCAACCCTAAGGCTAGGCAATGTTGCTGCCTGACCTCCTGCAGCCAAACTGCCTGGTTTATATAGGCCTCCAAAATGGCTGCCGCAATCAGGCACCTGGAGGCTGCCAGCTCCAGGCCCTTAAAGTGGCAGGAGCACCCTGTGCTCCGCCACACTCCTCCCCTCCTTAAATCACCGCCCCCTCTCTGGGGCCTCTCATCATCGCACCCTCACACTGGGGCTCTCCATATTCGAGCCTCCGGTCTTATAGGCCCCACGCACTACCGACCTCCCAACTGGGCTCACTGTCCTGCTCTCTCCCTTCCCGAAGCTATCTTCCCCTCTCGGGTGTGGTTCCCCCAGAACCTTCGGCCTCTTGCCCTGGCCCACCTCAAGGCCAGTCGGGACCCCAGGCCCCCGGCTCTTGGGCGTCCCTCGCGGTGGGCCCCTGGCCCTTTTGACCATCTTGGTCCTGGCCCCAGCATGGGCCAGTCGAGGGTACTCTCCCCTTCGGGCTGCTGCCGCAGGACCCAGCCCCCTCGAGGCCTATCAATGTGCCGGCCTTTCACCGGGCTCGATGTACGGCCCCTCTTGCTCCAGGGCTACGCAACCCACTGGTTGCAAGTGGCAGGAGCACCCTATGCTCCGCCACAGTACTGCTTATGGGCTTGATCCAAAACCCACTGAAATCAAGGGAGTCTTTCTATCCACTTCAGTGGGCCTTTGATCATGCTGAAAAGAAAGGCCAATAAGTCAAGGCACTTGGGGACCTTATTTAGCCTGGAGTACCTGCAATTGCTCTTGCACTCAAAAAGTATAAAGTGCCTAAACATGGACCATGTTTGTCAAGGAGTGTTTTGCCTTCATTATCTGCGGAAAGAGAAGTAAGCCCAAGCTACCCTTAAAATAGGCATCTGCTGCCACAAGTATGTAATAGGGTTTATACCTTTCAAATGTTATAGACCCTTCAATCCAGATGTTACTATTAAGCTTCTGTGAGTGCATCTACATGTGTGCTTTACTGCGCAGTTGATTCGTTCTGCAGTAAAGTGTCACTATCTACACGTGCAGCACTATTAGGCTAATTAACTCTGCTGTAGGATAGTACTGCCTGACACAAGTACTATCCCACAATGGAGTTTAGTTCACCACAATGTATGTATAGATGGTGACTAGGGCTGGCTGGGGCACGAGGATGCTACAGTGTCTGCTGGCTAGCCCCGTACCTTATGCCCTATCCAGCCCCTCCACAGCATGTTGACCTGGGGTGGAGCAGCTCCAGGCTGGCAGGCTGCCCTTCTGGACCCTCTGCCAGCCAGGGCTGTGCCACCCCAGCTCAATGTGCTGCACTCCTGGGCACACGTGTAAATGCTGTGCCCAGGGAGAAATTAACTCCATCGCAAATTGCACCAGAATTTATTCAGGCACACTAATTTCACATGTAGATACACCCTGTGAGATGCAACAGAGATCAAGTTATTTATATTGACCTGTGTCACATAAAATACCGGCTTGTATGGAGATCTGAATTGCCAAAGACTGCAAGCTAGGGCTGAGCTTTCCTGGCTTGGGGGAGTGTTACCCAGGCTAACACACTATATATCTTTGTCCTCCTTTACTGCATAGACCATATTTAGGACTCTACTCGTGCCTCAGAGTCAATATTTCTTTTAATTTAGATCAAGCAGATGTGGCTCATGTTTGTTAGATCCAGAGCTCCTGTTTCAAAGCCTGCAGACAAACCAGCTACAGGGTGTAATTATATGCAGCATGATTATAAAGGTTAAAACTCATGGATCTTCAAGAAGACTTGTCCTGCTCACAATGATTTGATGTCTCATGCAGACCTATGCTATTTCTTGCCAGTTTGGATACAGTCTGGTTTCTTTTCCTTCTCATAAGAATTTGGCAAATTATGTTGCCTTCCTTCTGTTAGGACTGAAACTACTTTATCTCCAGAGCGGTTGGGACCTCCCTCCCTATGTCCCCCTCTCCTTTCCCCCCTCTTCCCCCCAAAAAAATGAAAAAAAAAGGGAAAGCAAAAAGACAGTGGGAGGAACTATTCATATTTATTCCCTGTACTAGATATGACAGAAGACATAGGTAAATTATCAGGGAAGTGGGAGGAAAAATAAATGAATTTCTAGGCTTGTGTCTTGGAGGCAGACCCTTAACAAGCATAATTTCTCCAAGACAGCCTATAAAACAACAGTCTGCAAGTAAAACTTCTGCCACTGTTATTTATTGCAAGGGAAAACACAATTCCTGGTGCACTGTGTTTAAAATGTCACCTATATTACATCCAAGAATGGAGAGGAATTGGACCATACTTTAGAAAATATAGTCCTGGAACTATCATACATGAATAGCACTGGAAATTAACTAGCAGACTTAATATATCATTTCCAGCTTTTATTTCTATGATCCTGGAAATGTATTACTCCAATGTTAAGCAGAAGCTCAAATAGTTTGTTAAATTGGGACCTTAAACATTCACTTATTTTAACAGCTTTAAGCTTGAGCAAATACCACAGACAGATTTGTAACACATAATAAAACAAGCTTTCAAGCCTGTTGAATAGGGGGAAGTATTTATTGCCTGAGATGTATACTCTGAGAGTTTTGCCCATTTAAGGTCTGAGTCAGATTCATAGATTTATAAATTATTAGGGACTGGAAGGGACCTTGTAGATCATCAGGTCCAGTTCCCCTGCACTAGGCAGGAAAAGACAACTGGGGTCAATTGACCCCAGCAAGGTGACTGTCCACTCTCCTTTTGAAGATTTCCAGGGTAGGTGACTGCACCACTGCTTGGGGGAGTTTATTCCACAGTCTGGACACCCTGACTGTGAAGTTTTTCCTTGAATTGAACCTGAAGAGGCCTTCCAAGACTTTGTATCCATTGCTCCTGGTCTTCCCCAGGTGCCCTGGTGAACAGCTGTTCACTGAGTTCTTGATGTACTCCCCTGACATAGTGGTAAGCCACTACCAAGTCCCCTCTCAGCCTTCTCTTCTGTAGGCTGAAGAGGCCCAAGTCCCTCAACCTCTCCTTGTCTGGCTTGTCTTGCAAGTCCCTGATCATACGAGTGGCTCTTCTCTGGACCCTCTCAAGTTTTACCACGTCCTTGTTGAAGTGCGGCGCCCAGAACTGGATGCAGTACTCCAGCTGCGGTCTCACCAGTGCGAAGTACAGTGGGAGTATCACTTCCTTAGTTTTGCATGAGATGCAACAGTTAATGCATGCCAGTGTGTTGTTTGTCCTGCTGCCCACAGCATTGCACTGCCGTCTCATGTTCATGTGATGTTCGATCACTACGCCTAGGTCCCTTTTGGTCATGGTGCAAGTCAAATTGTTGCCACCGAGCCTGTAGGTATGGTGAGAATTGTTTGCCCCCCGATGGAGCACCTTACACTTCTGAGCATTGAACTTCATCTGTTTCTGGTCTGCCCAACTCTCCAACCTGTCCAGGCCCACCTATATCTGCAACCTATCTTCTGGCATGACCACGCTCCCCCATAACTTGGTGTCATCCACAAACTTGGCCAGCGAGCTTTTCACTCCCACATCCAAATCATTGATAAAGATGTTGAAAAGCACTAGGGGTCCAAGCATGGACCCCTGAGGGACGCCACTGGCCACTTCTCTCCAGGATGGCACAGATCCATTCATGAGAACTCTCTGGGTCCTGCCATGCAGACAGTTTTCCACCCACTGAACTGTTGAACAGTTAAGCCCACAATCTTCCAGTTTTTCCATGAGGATATTGTGGCATACTATATCAAAAGCCTTTTGGAAGTCTAGGTATGTAACATTGACCTTCTCTCCCATGTCCAGGTGGTACAAGACCTGTTCATAGAAGGAGATGAGATTGGTAAGACAAGATGTACGCATGATGAAGCCGTGCTGGCTGTTGTTCAGAATCTTACCCTCAACAAGCGTATCGCACATAGATTCTTTAATGAGTTTTTCCAGGATCTTCCCTGGGATAGAGGTTAGGCTGATTGGCCTATAGTTGCCTAGGTCCTCCCTCTTTCCCTTCTTGAAGATGGGCACAATGTTGGCCCTCTTCTAGTCCTCAGGGACCTCCCCTGTGTGCCACAATTTCTGAAAGAGCTTTGCCAGGGGTTCCACGATGACCCCAGCCATCTCCATCAGCACTCTTGGATGGAGTCCATCTGGTCCCGCTGACTTATAAATGTATAGCTTGTCTAGGTGGTTTTGCACCAGCTCAGCATCCACAGTGGGAAGGCTATTATTCCCACCATGCCCCCTGTGATCCTTATCTCGCTTGTCTTTCCCCTTGGTCCGGTGAAATACCAAAGCAAAGTGTTCCGTTTTTTCCTGAGTGTCTGTTACCAGCTGTCCCGAGGTGTTCAGCAGGAGCCCCACGCTTCCATTTGTTTTCCTTCACCTCCCTACATACCTAAAGAAGGACTTTTTAGTGTCCTTGACTCCCTTGGCTAACTTAAACTCAGTTGCTGCCTTAGCTTTCCTAATCATTTCCCTACAAGTGCGGACCACTGTCGTATAGTCCTCCTTGAGGACTGTCCCTAGTTTCTACTGTGTGTACACCTCTTTTTTCTTTTTCAAGAGGACCGCGATGTCACTGTTAAGCCAGAAGGCCTTCCCAGGCCTTCTGCTACCTTTCCTCATCGTGGGAATTGTTTTCTTTTGTGCTTTGAGGATTGTGTCCTTGAGGAACGACCACTCTTCATGCACCCCATTTTCCTGCCATCCTTGGTCCCTCATCGCCTCCCCTACTAATGCCCTGAGCCGGTTGAAGTCAGTATTTTTGAAGTCCAGGACTTCAATCCTGCTACTTGATTTGCCAACCTTGTGGCAGACAGTGAACCTGATGAGCTCATGGTCACTGTCACCCAGGCTACCCTCAATGTTCAAGCTACACACCAAATCATCTCCTTTAGCCAAGATCAAGTCTAGGACAGCGGTACCTCTGGTTGGCCCTTGCACTTCCTGGGTCAGAAAGAGCTCCTCGATTACAGTTAAGAAGCTACATGACCGATCTGACCTAGTCAAGTGTTCTTCCCAATCTATGTCTGGGTAATTGAAGCCGCCCATGACAACCCAGTCCCTTGCACGTGCGGCCTCTGTCAGTTCTCAAGAGAACTCCAGATCCAGCTCCTCCCCGTGGTTTCGTGGCCTGTAGTAAACGCCCACAGTTAGGTCTGTCTCACCCCCCCCCCCCCGAAGCTTGACCTAGAGGGTTTCAAGCTGCTTATCGTTGGAGCCAATGTCAGCCTCCAAAGAGGTGTACTGCTCCCTCACATAGAGAGCAACTCCTCCGCCTTTTCTCCCTGCTCAGTCCCTTCTGTAGCCCTCTATGGCTATGCTCCAATCATGCGTGGAGTCCCACCAGGTCTCCATGATCCCTACCAGGTCATATTGCCCACTAGAGAGCAGGAGGGCTAGCTCCTCCTGCTTGTTCCCCATGCTCCTGGCTTTGGTATTCAGGATTAGTGTTCAGGATCATGCATAAGATGATTTTCTAAATGTACTTGATGGATGTCTGATATAATACATTGATGATTAAGTCTAATGTAGCACCTATAAGATAGTGATGAGCCTGAGCCAAAAGTTCAAATTCATATTTTAACTTCTGCAAAGTACAAAGAGGTTTGGATCCACTGTTCTACCTCATCTCCAGCTGATAAATACAGTACTGAGCTTTGTAATAGGGCTGCACGAAATTTTGCTGGCTGTTTTGTTTTGACACTGTTTTGACTCATTTCAAGCTCGAAACAGCAAAATTGAAATGAAACAAAGGGCTTTAAAACAGCCTTGAAACAAAACGAGGCTAGTTGAAACATTTTGAGTTTCGAAGCAGCCAGCAGCCAAGTGGTGGGAGACGGGGAGAACTAGGGCTGCACTCCCAGCGGCTCCAGGTTCAGCCAGGTTCAGCCAGGTGGGGAGCGCAGCCCTGGCTCTCCTGTCTTCCGTGGCTGGGCTGCAGGAAGCCAATAGTATTCTAGTTTGGACATACCTGTTCTGTAGGCACTCTTAGCCTTTTTCTTCTAGAGACAATGAGTTGAGTCCTTTGCTATTGGAAATGAATGCATGCAGCTTCTTTGACTTCAGATGAATTTTTCTAGCTGAGACGTTTGCCCTTGGTTTTTGCACCTTACCAGAGTTTTAATTTGAAAATATGTGCAGTGATGTCAATCTCCTCCCACTGCATTATAAATGCAGTGATTGCTCAAAACAACCCCCGTCTGAAACAGCAGCTGCGATTGGGCTGAGGTGCATTAAGATTTCTTTATGAGGGAGATATGCAGAGCACCTGTTTATAGTGTACCTGGCTCTAACCAGCGCTGTCAGCTTAATTATATTTTATAGGACTCAAATGTGTCAAGTTCATCCAAAAGCAATTTGAAAAATATGCTTGGGATGCAGGAGCTAGATGTTACAAAAATAACATCCTACCACAGTAAAACACTAGGAGCTAGATGAGTTTGACAGAGTTGTTGTTATAATGTGCGTGTTTGTGTGTACATGCATGTACACACACACGTGGGATCAGATGTGTGGGGGGAGAGAGTTGCCATTTTGACACTTGTTTATTTTAATGCTGCTTTGCTCTGACAGGTAGCCAGACGCTGTTGGTCAGGCAATGCTTATGCTTATGAAACCATCTGCCAAGCAATGGATGAAAATGGGAAACTGAAGGTGACGCTCCCACACGTGGTAGATGAAGGCATTTTGGAGCAAGCCCTGCATCATTAACTGCATTTGGAATGCATCATTCTCCTTTCAGACTGATATTGAAGTCTGTCTGGTAAAATAATAAAAGCACTGCATATGTGTCTTCCATATGAGCAGTTCTTTTTCTGCATCATTCGCAAGGTAGTCTCAAGACTCACGATATTTTGGGACTGATTTAGAACTCACTGAAGACGCAGGCAGTCTTGAGTACTGTTCAATATGAAGGGTATGGAATCTGTACCTAACTACATTCAAAATGTCCATTCCTACCTAACCTATCA
Source organism: Alligator mississippiensis (assembly GCF_030867095.1). Lineage (NCBI taxonomy): Eukaryota > Metazoa > Chordata > Crocodylia > Alligatoridae > Alligator > Alligator mississippiensis. Next base: position 17,102,286 of record NC_081835.1, read on the forward strand.
GAAACTCAGGAGGTTCTTGTGTCTTTGAGGGAAGGAGCAGTTGTTTGAATAGTATGGGATTAGGAACCAGGAAATCATGACTCCATTCCTGGGTCTGTCAGTGAATCACCTTGGTCATATCCCTTTGTGTCTTTTTGTGTGGTAAATTCAGCCCGGCTATAAACCCATTTAACTCCCATTGCCTTCATTTGGAGTTGTACTAGTTATGGCAAGGCTGCTTTTGGTATTCTGTGCCTCCATTCATCCACATGTAAAGTGGAGATGACAACCCGCACTTGTAGGGTTCATTCGTTGTGAATATTTGTGCAAGTGCAAGCCAATTTACTGATTCTATTCTGGCAGAGGGCTTGCTTTGGGCAAAGTTTGGGAGTTTACAATTGTATATACAAATGACTTTATCACATGCTAGGTCACAAAGCTAAATTGGATCATAGTATTCTCTATGATTGATGCTCCTACAAACTGTTGTTAAGTTCAGGTTTGACTTAGTTCTTTCTAGTCATGACGGACCTTTGCTGGGACTAGTACAGTCTTCAAAGAAAGATCTGTTACTACTTGCTGTTCACTCTTTGTTGTTCAGTATTCACTCAGAGCCAGTCCAACAGACGTGTGCTTAATTCAGTGTCTGAATTGTGTAGCCTATGTACAAGACCTAATTCCCCACCATTTGTGGGCATTTTATGGTGGGAAGTGTCCTTTTGCTGGGAGCATATAGATACTGTGTAGACTATATCCAACCTTCTGTTTCTGCAGCTGACACGCAATAAACCACGTCAGTGCCAAATCTCTGCATCCCAATTGTTGTCTCAGACACTGCTGTAGAATACAGTGTGTTCCTATTAATCACATTTTCTCCTGATCACATACTGTACTCTCTGCAGCTTCACTGTAAAAATGTGGCTTCTTCTTGGAGCCAAACAGCTTGTGAAGTACAACCTGCGGTAGATAGAAGTGGCGATATATTACAGAAGAACAACTGCCACCAAAATGTAAGTAGCTCTTAAACTAAGATTGACAGCTTGTGCTTTGACCTGCATGATGCCTGCATAACCATTGTGGAAGCACTTCCTTTGATTTGAATATGAATTGGAGAGGACCCAAAGTTAAAATCTCAAGAGCTGTCTCTTGCAAAATTGTTGCCACCTTTTGACTTCAAGTATATTTTTCATAGTTTAAAGGCATGGCAGGACTGTTCAGGCATGAGTAACTACCCAGAAAATGCAATACATTCCAAACTTCATGTCCCTGCAAGAGCTTTGGATTCAGACCTTCTTGCAGTTGGGTTTGTCTGTTTATTAATTGGCATGCACAAGTCAAGAGGGGTGATGCAATAGCAAGCAAAGGGTTGAAATCAATCCATGAATAATTTAGCATACTTAATGACATCCTTTGCCCTTCTTGAATTATGAAGTGCACATACATATTAAAATATACTTTCTTTTTCTAGAAGCCTTTCTGCCAATGATCTCAAAGCATTGTATAAATACGACAGGGTTGTAAAGGTTTGGTTTTTCCTTAAGGAATGACGGAGGCCTGGAATACTGCTAACACACTTTACCATGATTCATAGACTTTCATAGATTTTCATAGACATTAGGGCTGGAAGGGACCTCGGAAGATCGAGTCCAGCCCCCCGCCCAAAGGGCAGGACGTCAGCTGGGGTCATAGGATCCCAGCAAGATTCATTTCTCATGTTCTGAACAGGGATATGCCTAACTTGTTCTGGACTACATGCTGTTCAAAAGACATTTCCTTCTGTAAGAGTTACTGCTAGAAGGTGCTCAAAATGCTTCTACAGCCAACGCCAAGACTGATGGGCAAAGCAAAGAGGTGTCCCATCAAAGAACATTACAAATTACTTAGGCCTAATTATTGCAGGCAGTGGAAGAGCCCTACCATGGCCTGACTTCCTTTGGGGTTTCTAGCAGCATTGTCACCATTTGATAATTATGGGCATTAGATACAAGGAACCCAAGGTGAATTCCCCTTTTCACAGGCTATTAAGGAAGGGGTTTACACCCAAGCACCACATGGGGCTGGCCTCAAATAAAACCAGCGTGGCCTTATTATTTGCACTTATTACTGCATTACAGGAAGCATTAGCCAATAATAGTAGCTTGTCAGTATTGGTGTACTGTCAGAACTGTCATCAGCTCATTATAGTTCCACATAAGGAAACAATTCTTGCTGTTCAAGACTTAATATAAAATTACATTGTCAAGAGAAATCAATGTAAATTCAAAATACCAGTAATTGCACTCAGAGGATGGTTTGAATAGTGCCACAGCACCATCTGCTGTATGTTCCTCAGAATGCCATTACTGCTCAAATCGTGTCACAGCTGCGATGGTCCAGAGAATAGGTGAGAAGCAAGGCCATTTGTACATGCCACAAAATTGGCCTTTAAAGTGACTTAATGCCTTTTTGCACCGCTTTAATGGTGCAGCTGTTTGCACGTGTCAGTGGCGTAAGCGTTTTAATGGTGGGCTGTTTGCATGTGTCGATGGCGTAATACACGTTAAATGACTTTGGACGCAGCAAAATAAAAGATCTCCGAGGTGGTTTAGTTTGCTGTGGAGGAAAGCACCGGGCCCCATGCATCTCAGGGGCTGTGCAGGCAGTCTGTGTAGGCAGCCTGGCAGCAGCCTTTGCAAGCAGGCTCCACTGAAGGAAAAAGAAAAAAAAAAGTGGCGAGCCTGATTTTTTTTTTCCTCCCCTGCCTGAGCTGCGTGGAGGCCTGGTGCTTCCCTCCGCAGCTGTGGTATACGCCACACGGGTTTACTTTGCCTTAAATTGAAGCATTGTTTTTAAAGACCCACCGCTTCAATTTAGGTAGAATTAAGCCGAAGTAAATCCCCGTGGTGTGTACAAATGCCAAAAGATTTGTTTGGTAATATCTTTTATTGGACCTACTATAGAGTTGGGAGTGTTATTATACCAAGTTGAGGGGACAAAATGCTCTGCAATTATTTTGTCCTTTTTGTCAGAAACCTGTCATAGTTTTCCTTTTTTCATAAATGCAGAAGGGATACAGGAAAGGGCTGCATTCTGCTTTCAACTATGGTTTCTGGACCGGAGCCTGAAGTTTGGATGGGGCATCACCTCAGCGCACAGTGATGCACTCCATGGTGTCAAGGAAAGTACTACACAAAACCAAGAGGAGCATAGGGACTTTATGGATTAACTGACATTGCGTTTTATAATAACTTTATTCAACTGCCTTCAACTTCACTCAGTGGGAAAATCTGTTCTCCCTTAGGCTGTATTCCTGTCCTTCGCTTCTCCTCCTCTGTGCTCCATTTCTCCGTTTCATTTCTCCTCTTTTCTTTGCACTGCATTTCCTCCCCTGCAGCGACTCTCAATCCCCGCTAATGGGGCTCATTCTGCCCCACTTCTCTGTACCGACTGACAAGCTAATCAGCGAGGAGAGTTTATGATTGCAGGTGAAGTGTCCAGCTTAGGCATTTCAGTGACACGCCTGTGTTTTGAATGAAGGAGTGCTCAATTCAAACTCAGGCCTACATAGAATTTTTTATACAGCTTTAATTATTTCAGTTAGGGAGTATATTTCTAGAATATCCTATATACTAGAATGCTTAAGTTTCTAAAAGCCCAATTGTGGACACAATTATGTTAATATTTAAGGCTGCTTACTAGGGCTGTGTGAAGCTTCGGTTGCTGATTCCATTTGGCAGAGATTCAGCCTAATTCGGTGGCTGAATCTGCGAATCTGAATCAGGAGACCCTTTAATCTTTCCGAATCGAATTGGACCCCTCCGAATCGATTCAGAGAGATTTGAAAAGATTCAGACATAGACACAGCTTTAAATGTTTTTTCTACATACCTTAAGGTACCAGGTGGCTCATGAATATTGCAATGGTGAGGTGGATGGAGTGTCCCCAGCACGCTCAGCAGCAGAGCTGGAAGTGGGCCAGAAGCACTTCCAGTCCACTTCCAGGTCTACCGGGGAGCACGTAGGGGCCCTCCCTGTCTTGGTGACTGGTGCCTCCTGGGTCTGGAGGGGTACCCAGGGCTCCCCTGCAGCTGATCGCTGAGCTAGGCGGGTACAGTGGTGCCCCCTGCGCAGTCCCTGGCGGACCCAGAAATAGACTGGAAGTACTTCTAGTCCACTTCCAGGTTCACTGCCAAGCATGCGGGGGCCCCCCACACTCCTGTGGGACGCTCCATCCACCCCACCATTGCATCGTTCATGAGCCACACCTGGTACCTCAGGGTATGTAGAAAAAATTTAAAGCTGTGTCTGTGGCCGAATCACTGATTCACCGAATCAGCATCTAATCTTCAGTTTCGGATTCAGCCGAATTGAATTGGGGACAGCGATCCAAATCAATTAATCGAATCACTGTGCCTGATTTGGGCTGAATCCAAATCGAATAGGGGCTGTTTCGCACATCCCTACTGCTTACAGACATGGGGAAAAAAATAAGCCAGTGTTTTACTTTCAGCTCAGTGCACCCACACCGAGCCCAGCACATGCCCTGAAGAGGCATCACCTCGGTTTGACCCAGCTTGCCCAACGTCTGTACAGATCAGTGGTGCTTTTTGGCGCTTTATCTAATAGCTGATTGAATTAATCGAGTTTGTTGATGCACTGGATTTATAGCACATTTGAGCAGCCTCCCTGCACATGTATAGGAGTCCTATTTTCCTAAAGCTTTGCATGAAAGTGTGTTGCACCGGGTGTCAAAGATCCAGCCAAGCCAAGACGACCTGTTGTCCTAGTGTGGTCCCACATAGAAATGATGTGGCTTGCCTCGTGCCCAACTGCCTTTGATTCCCAGGCATGAATGACCAGGTATACATTTATGGCACATTTGATCCAGGGCAGCCTCCAGTACGAGCTGAAGCCCACAGCTCTGGATCCTTAGTGAGGTGCTTTAACGATGTTGCTGCCATGCCTCTGACAAAAGGGAAGCTACTAGGGCTGTGTGAAATGTTGCCACCAGTTTTGACACTGCTTCGTCCCATTTCAAGGTCAAAACAGCAGAATTGAAATGGGACAGATATAGTTGAAACAGCCTCAAAACAAAATGAAGCAAGTTGAAACGTTTCGCTGTTTCAACACTGTTTTGATCATAAGATATAATGGGGAAGGGCAAAACAGCCTATAACTTTGTTATTTATGGCCTGATTTGGATGAAACTTGCAGGACTGGTAGCCCCTTCTGAGAGCATGAAGCCTGCCAAGGTTCAAGGAGCTAGGTGCAGGGGGTTTGGGGAAACCGCACCCCAAAGTTTTGAAAGCAAAACTCATGTCATGTGCATGTGTTAAGCCACAGCAGGGTCAAAACTGCAGGCGTGCTGGCCCCTGGTGAGGCCGCAAATCCTGCCCAGTTTCAAGATCAGTGCAGGGGTTTGGAGGAAGCTGCGGACAAGCAAAACTCGTGACATGGCTGCTTGTGCCGTTTCGAGTAACTACGGTTTTCTGTAGCTGCGCGTCCGCCCACCACCTGCCGTTTCATATCACCCGCACTCTTGCTCGCCACCCGCGGCGCTCCCATCTCCTCGCACACAGAGCCTTGCTTTGTGGTTCATGCCGTTACCATCCAGGCGTAGGTGCGACGCATTCCCCCCCCCCCCCCGACGTCTTCGTGATTTTTGCATTTTGCCCTTAATCATGGCCTCTGTGCCAGCGAGCAATTTGCGAAGAGGGCAAGGAAAGTGATGTCCTTGGAAACAAAACTGGAGTTGTTAGATCGTTTTGCACACGGAGGGAGTATGGCAAACTCATGATTTTTATACACTGTATGTACCTTTATTATTCGTATTCAGGCCCCTAACCCCATTTTTCCAATAAGCCTTTTATCTTGCCAACCACGGGGGCTTTCTAACCCCGCGGCTGGCGAGGGAAGCCGCCACCAACGCCGCCGGCCTCCCCCGGCGCACCGCGGACACTGCCCGGGCTTTACGCTGACACGAGGCCGGCCCAGAGCAGGGGCTCCGCTCCGCTCCGCCGAGTCCGCGCTCCGGGTTTTCCCCGCTCCGCTCCGCTCCGCCCCGCGTCTTGCCGCCACCCCGCCCCGCCACGCCCCGCCCCGCCCCGCGGCTCCGGTTACAGCGGCTGCTACAGGGACCCCCAAGATGGAAACGCAGGGGCTGCCCGCGGCGGAGGCGGCCCGCGCCCGGCCCGGCGCCCAACATGGCGGCGCCGAGCCCCCGCCCCCGCCCGGGCCCCGCCGCCCGCCGCCGCCGCCCGACCCGCCCGCTGCCGCTGCCTCGTCCTCCTCCTCCGGCCTCTACGTGAGCTTCCCCGTGCTGCTGCTGGACGACAAGCCGGAGCCGCCGCCGCCCGCCCCCAGCCCGCCAGCGCCGGGCGGCAGCGAGGGGCTGCTGCTGGTGCTGGAGCCGCCCGCGCCCCCCCCGCCGCCGCCCGCGGCCGACAGCGCCGCGCCCGGCGCCTTCTCCGGCACCATCACCATCAACAACCAGAGCCTGCTGCTGCGCCTGGAGGGCGGCGTCCTCACGCTGGGCGACCCGCCGCCGCCATCTTCCCCGCGCCCGCCGCAGCCGCCGCCGCCGCCATGTTGCGCCGAGCGGCCGCCGGGCGGGCCCGACGGGGAGGCTGAGGCCGAGGCCGAGGCGGAGGCGGGGCGGGCGGCGCGGCCCTTCGTGTGCCCCGTGCCGGGCTGCGCCTGGGCCTTCGGCACGGCCTACAAGCTGCGGCGCCACCTGCACTCGCACGACAAGCTGCGGCCCTTCGCCTGCGCCGCGCCGGGCTGCGCCAAGCGCTTCACCACCGTCTACAACCTGCGCGCCCACGGCCGCGCCCACGAGCAGGAGGCGGCGCACAAGTGCGAGGCCTGCGGGCAGCGCTTCCCCGGCGCCGCGCGCCTCGCCGCCCACCGCCGCCGCGCCCACCTCGAGCCCGAGCGGCCCTACCGCTGCGACTACCCCGGTGAGCGCCACCTCCACCCCCACCCTGCTGCGTCTCTCCCCAGAGCTCCCAGCAAGGGGTTATGAGGTCTCTAACTGGGTATTATGGATGGTCTCTGCCCTGATTTAGCAGCACCCCACCCCTCCCCCTTATAGGTGTCTCCTTAATTTAGGAGTCTTCCCCGTCTCTTAGGGCTCTCCCTAGAGCTGCCCCCCCCCCCCCCCCCCCCCCCCCCCCCCCCCGTCACACCCCGGGTGAGGGGCCTCCCCTGCACGGCTCCCAACAATGTTACCAGGCCCCTAATTTGGGGCGTTACTAGGGTTGCCAGCCCTCCGAGAATGCCCCGGAGTCTAAAGAAATTAGATATAAATGTCCAGGAGACAGCTGAGAGTCGCCCAGGAGAGATGCGATAGGGCATTCGTTAAAATAAATATTAAATGTTGAATCCGATGTATACAGTAGCCCAATGGATTCTCAAAATGTAAGAGTCGTGTGCATTTGCCTTGCTGATGTAATGACTCATTTGTGTCATTGCATCGTGTGACGCAATCTCCTGGAATAGATTCAAACAGAGTTGGCAACCCTAGGCATTACAGGCCCCAAACTTGGGGAGAGACTTAAGGGAGGTGTTGCCTACCTGTAAGGCCCCTGTTTAGGACCCTCCCCCCCTTTAGGCTTCTCCCCTCAGCCTAAAGGGGTTATGAGGTCCCTAATTCTGGGTGTTACAGGTGGGCCGCTCTGGGGAGAGACCTAATGGAAGGGGGGATGTTGCCCACTTGTAATGCCCCAAATTAGGAGCCTTCCTCCCTCCCCCCACCCCACCCCACTAGGTTTCTCCCAAGAGCTGCTCCCCCTGTAATCCCTAAATAAGTAGCCATTCCCTCCCCCCACCCCACTCTGGGTCTCTCCCCAGAGCTGCCCACCTGTAATGTCCCCAGTTTGGGAGCGTCCCCCTCCCCCAGCCCTTGGGTTTGTCCCCAGAGCTGCCCACCTGTAATGCCCCAATTTAGGAGCTGTGACCCTTCCCACTCCCCATTTGAGGTCTCTCACAAGAGCTGCCCACCTATAATGTCCTAAATTAGGACCCCACAAAACCCTTCGGTTGCTCCCCAGAGCTGCCCACCTGTACTGCATCCCTCCTTCCTGCTTGGTGCTCCTTAAAAGAGCCTGTCTGGTTTGATGCTGTGAGGGGACTGGGGTTTGCTTGCTGCACATACGCAGGGCACAACATCACAGACTATACCTCATTTTGTGTCTCCTCCCCCACCCCCATCAGCGCCCAGTGGATCTGTTCCTGCCCAGTCAGTTCTGGCTTATGGGCATTGGGGCTCTTGGCACCTGAGAGATTTTTTTGCCCTCACTGTCACGTGCCATGTCCAGGCTGTGTGCACGCAGAGAGAAAACTTGCTCTGCTGCTAAGCCCGTTGGACCAGAAAGCACCTCTGATGTCAGGGGTCCCGAGGTGCAGACAGGTTTTCGTCCCACTGGGAGAGAACTCTGTTCAGGTTCAGTGGGATTTCAGGCTAAAAAGTTACCACTGCAGAGTTTGATCTTACATGACTACTGCCAGGATGAGAATATCCATAAGGCTAGTGGGTATTTTGAGCTGTTTTATGAACCCAGGTTGGATTTTTTTTCTGTCACTGGCTACTTGACTGGAATTTTATTTTTATATGAGTTGCGTGGTGTGGTAGGACTATGTTCCTAGAAAGCGCTGGTGAAAGGAAGAAGGCCTTACTACTGCATGGTTTAGTCACTATACAAGGGTGTTTCAGAAACATTGTTTTGAAGTAAAACAATTTTGAGTGCAGTGATCATTCAATGGGCCACATCACATCACTGCACTGTTGTAAATTATTGGTGCATTTGACAATACCTCCTTTGGTGTTTGCCACTGCTGTAGAGTTTCCCATTTGGTTGCAGATGTACAGCGTGGGCAGCCATTGGGCTGTTTGTTTGTGAAACACCCTCATGAATAAAAACTTTCTTTAAAAAAAAAAAAAAAAAAAGCCCAGAGAGAGCCATTTTAGTTCTTCTTAGCTTGATGTCTTCATGGCCTTTGGCCTGAGGCATTCTCTGTTGTACAATTAGTAGCTGATGACATTACAAGTTTTGCCTGCCTGTTTTTTAATAGTCAAAGAGAAGTAGGGCTGCAAGGGACCTTAGAGGATGTTTCCATTAGGAAGGGAAATCAATGATTGTCAGGTTTTTCCTCAATGCAGTCTAGTTTATTGGCAAAATGCAGTTCCTGTTTCCACAAACGTAGGCAGTTGATCCCTTTAAGCCTAAAGTTATGCAAATGGTCTGTTTGAGGAGGCTTCAGAAGGCAGGACCGTGCCATAGCTTGTCCTGGGAATCTGTGAGCTTAACTGGGAAAAGCTGAGGGTGGGAGAGTAAAAACAGCAAGGAGTCAGTTGTAGAGCTGGAAGGGACCTCCAGATGCCATCTCATCTGACCTCTGCCTGAGGCAGGATCAGCCCTATCCAAACCATCCCACACCATCATCTGAACTACATAAAATTACTGTCAGCCTTGACACAACACAGACCTAACACCCTAACTTGCCACAGGTGAAGCAGGGGAACCAGGGCAGTCACAATCCTGCATCTATGAGATGTTGTTAATATATGCTCAAGAGGTGTAGAGCGACATGACTCCTGTTACAGAGGAAGGCAAAAACTTCCAAAGTTTGTACCAGTCTAATCATGGGGTAAAATTCCTTCCTGAGCCCAAATCAGGTGATAGGTCTGACCCTGAGAAGCGGGGCAAGACTAGCCAGGAAGCCCCAGCACAAGCAGCCTCTGTGTTCATGTATAGTCCCCTTTGTGAGCATTGAATCTTAAGTTGCCCCAGTCCCACCTTCCAACTCCTAATCAAGCCATGCCGTGGATTTTTCCAGGCTGCAAAAGCGGGCCACAATGCATCAAGCTATGAGACCTAGTGTGGTTTTATATAGGTTAAAAATATGTGTATATTTGTTGTTGTTATTGAATAAGAACAAGTTCTTCTTCCTTTCATTTTACCTACACAGCCCATAAGAGAAGTATGGTAAAGAGTTAAATTTGATTGTTTTGTTTTTATGCCAAATGAACACAGTGTTCCCTTCTTTCCTTAGGTTGCGAGAGGACTTTTATCACAGTGAGTGCATTATTTTCTCATAATCGAGCCCACTTCAGAGAGCAAGAACAGTTCTCCTGTTCTTTCCCTGGCTGTAACAAGCAGTATGACAAAGCCTGCCGACTGAAAATCCACATGAGAAGTCACACAGGTATCCACAGTGCAGCTTTTTATTGGTTGGAGAGATATACAAAGATCCCTTCTGGTACAAATAGTCTCAAATAGAGCTTTGGGAGAAACAGACTTTGATTTGCAAGTCAAACTGAAAAATAGAGAGGGAAGGAACTTTAATTAAAGTTGACGTAAGAGTTTATTTTGTGGAGGATTTCATACTTTTTAATACATTAGGCAAATTTTAGAAACAAAATGTCCTTGTGAAAAAGGAAATGATGTTGAAACTGCCATAACATTTTCCGTGTTTCTTTGAATGAGACAACTTGTCAGTTGCCAATTATATAGTTTTATGTTAACTCATAACTGAATTTTTTGGCACACGAACTACATTTTGCCCAGCTCTAGTCTCAAATTTTATGTGCACATAACACACAGCTTTTAAAAATACCAACACAAACATGTGAAATGTTCCCAAGGAAGAGTTTGAACAGTGAGAGCATGAAGCTGTCTAAACAATAATGTCATTGATCTGTAAGGAACACTGTCAACTTCAGATTTTTTAGAAGAGTCTTAGGTTTGTGCATTGTAACTTTCCCTCAATTCTCTTGCCAGTTCTTTTGGTTTCTAAGAATTGTGTTTTTCTTTTCCTTTTTAAAAACTTTTTCATTTGCTCTTCTTACTGTGTGAAAGATATCAAGCAAGTGGGGAAGAACTAAGCTTCTCAGAGAGAGTCATCAAGTGCCCGGAAATGCACAATGTAAACTGCACAAATAGAGAAATGCACACTTTTGCTGATCTTTGTTTTAGTAATTGTTATGTAAAGCGATTATCTAAGGCTTTTTTAGATGGAAAAGTGACTTTGAAGTAGACACTGCCTTAGGTTTTGTTGTCCAATCTGAAATGAGTGAAAGAGCAATGGTACTTAAATGAAAAATGAATTGGATTGCAGGCAAAACTAGTAGAAATGCTTGTTAATATAGGGCCACATTGTGCAACTGGATCTGTGCAGAATTCTTACCTGGAGTCTTTTAAATTTATCAGGAGAGCTTTGCAGGCCTATAGGTCTGTCAGTGCAGATCCAGTTGTAGGAAATGGCTTCTAGGTAAAGAAACTTGCTTAAAATGTAATCTATAAATTATCAGATTATGTGACTTTTAAAGTAACTTAACCTTGTTGGAACTTCTCAGTAGAAGCATTTTTTTTGTATTATGCAATTACTTTTATTTTTTCTGTGTTTAAGGAGAAAGGCCTTTTATCTGTGACTTTGAGGGCTGTGGCTGGTCTTTCACCAGCATGTCCAAGCTACTAAGACATAAAAGGTAAAGTAAACTCTTCTGATTATGTCTTAAAAATCCTTGCTTGCCTACCAGTTGCTTGCATCAATTCAATGTGTTAGAAACAGTAACCTGCATGACAGTACATTTTAGAATTGGAGCGGTTGTAAGTGATGTCAGAGATGAGCATGTAATCGGCTTGATTTTGGGGAATGACGGTGTTTTCTTTGTAGGAAGCATGAAGATGACAGGAGGTTTACATGTCCTGTAGAAGGTTGTGGGAAATCCTTCACAAGAGCAGAACACTTGAAAGGCCACAGTATTACTCACCTTGGTACAAAACCATTTGAATGCCCAGTGGAAGGTATTGTTCATGTTCTTGATTTTTGTGTGCTGCTAACTAGTTGCTAGCTCATGTAATAGGTGGTAAGCTTTGCCCATGTCAGTCGTGTTGCAGGATTGAAGCTTTGGACAGTTAACAATTGGGGTGTGTTGTTTTTTGGTTTGCCTTTTTGTAGGTTGTTTAAAACATCTGATTGAATGAGTTTTGTGCCAAATTAGGGAGGGGGAGAACACGTTGTATTATTCTGTCACTTGAAATCATGAGAGTGTTGCATTGCATCCACATTTTTAACTGAATTTGGATGTTATGGAACGTATCTTTCATAATTAATTTTAATTTGATTTGTTCCAAGCTGGGAAAGTAGTAAACACCATCGCTGGTCTGAAAACCATGTTTTTGCTGTTCTGATGCACTTCTTGACTAGCTTTTCCCTATGTACAGACTGCCTTTGTGAGAATATATTGTATATTGATATGTGGGTGGAAGAAGGCAGAATTCGGACATCAGTTAAAGATGTTTAGTTATGGTTCTGCTGCTGCTTAAGTTATAAGCAGGTTATTAGTTGTACCTATATGGTTAGAAGAGTGGGTCTTACAGAGAAGAACTGCCTTTACTGCTCAACACTAATTCATCTTTGGAGCAGATTGATCTTGTGCATTAACATTTTTTGGCAATTTTTTAAAAAATAAGTTCTATTATAACGTTATGTTAAGTCCTGTAAGGATTCATTGGCAGGGCTGTAAATTTCAGATCTGTGGTACAGACTTCTGTCACTTGAGTTAACAGACTGGTAACATTAGTAGGTGATCTGCAGATTAGGAGATGGGCATGAGATGTTTTCTGACTTTGGCATCTTGTTCCATTCTAGGTACCAAGGTGAAAGTGCTCCAGTAGGCACAGACTCTTCTACTCGTTATTTCCCCACCTTAGCTTCTTGTCTGAGCTTTTTTTTTTTCCCTTACTAGTATTTCTAGTGTTCTTCCCTAGACTCCTTTTTGAGCTCCCATTTGTCCCTTTGTCCTAGTTCTCTTGTTCCCACACTGACTCCTTATACTCTGCCCTTCCTTATACTCTCCTCCAATCCTTATCTCTTTTTTGAGGTCAGAATAAATTACCTAAAGAACTGTTCTGGTTTTGGTGCTATGGAAAAATCAGTGGTGTGGGTTTGGGTTCACTTTTGATTCCTTCCTTCAATAAATGGTCTCTGAACTTAAATCACATTCAAGTTAAGGGCTGCTGAGGCTGAACAACTAATGTGGTAAAAGCATGCTAGTGTCTTAGACAAGGGTCATCATATCTGGCCATCTTAGACACCCTTGTCTGAATGGCCAGGTATTTAAACTGCTAAAAGTTAAATACTGTATTTGTTGAATTTTGCTATTGCAGGAAATCACTAGGACAAAGTGTCTAGCGAGGTGGTTGGTTTGTTTGTTTGGTTTAATGCCTTACCTTAGAATATAAACACAAATTAGGAAGAAGTTAAGTAGGTAATAATAAAGAACATGTATACCTATAGTTCACTGCAAAAAATAGTATCTTCTCTAGGTCTGTCACAAGTATTTCTTCCTCTTTTATGCATTCATCATTGGCTATTTTAGGTGCTTCAGTTCAATTTAATAAGCCTTTATGGGGGAGGGTTTTATTTCCTACTGAGTTAATAGGCAAGTGGGAGGGTCAGCTTTGCTTCTGTTGTTCTAGCATCATGCTTTCAGATGTTTCACTCTGTTTCTTTGGTATAGTATTTGCCTCTGTGAGAACCTGTGCTAGTTTCTTTTTATTCCCTTTATTAACATGCAGCATGCATGCCCAAAAAGCTAGAGCTCAGTAGAACAATCTTATTTGTATGATTTTTTTTTTTTTTTTTTTATCTAGGGAATTTTTTAAATTGTTGATTTACAATAAAAGTGGGGGAAATACTTCAATATCCGTGCATCTTGTTGCAGGTTGTTGTGCAAAGTTTTCTGCACGCAGTAGCTTGTATATTCATTCTAAGAAACATCTGCAGGATGTGGATTCCTTGAAGACCCGTTGCCCTGTGTCCAGTTGTAATAAATTGTTCACATCCAAGCATAGCATGAAGACGCACATGGTGAAACAGCACAATTTCAGTCCAGGTAAAACATTTGTTACAGAATCGTTATAGCTGCTGTACAGAAGGAAGTCTAAACTATCAATATATTTATAAATAAAATCGTGTGAGTAGATCCTGGCCCCATTGAAAACCAGTAGCAAAATTATCTGGGGTCAGATTTTTCTCCCTGTGTGGTTTTACATGCATAATGTAATAAACTTAGTGGAAGCTGTGTCAGACTAACTAGAGTTTGGTTTATGTGATTTAGAGATTTAAAATTTTTGAACCAAGTAGGCCACTGATGAGGATGCTTTGACACGGCTTTTTGAAGAACCTAATGAAGACTAAAGCAATATTTCTCTTCTTTTAATCTGAATGTTCAATATGGACTATTTCTGGAGGAGGGTTAGAGAATAGAAACTGAACTTGAGATGCCTATATCCCTGTGCTGTCTGGCAGTGTCAATATTGGATTATTCTTTATAGCTATAAAGTAGTCTTGTTTTTTAGTAGGACAGCAAACGTAAATAATCATCCTATATTTAGATAACGAACTGAATAGGAGCATTTCATAGTGAATTCCAGTGGTTCAACTAGATATTTCAGACACACTTCTAAATAAGGAATGTCACAGTTAATGTAAAGGTGAAACTTAGTCTACTCGTTTTCCTTAGTGAGTCTAGCTTTAAAATAGCCTTAGTTTTTAGAAAATATTTACTGTAAAATATTTTTATATAGTGTCTCTTGCCTATAATGTTAAGCACTCTGTTTTCACTCTTTTTAGTAACTAATTAAACTAGATTATATGCTACCCTCCCCAACAAAGGCTCTGGGCTGCTTACAGTAAGAGGCAGAACAGCACACAAGCAAGGGGAATAAAACACAAAACAGAAGCTCCTTAAACAGGGAGGACAGATGTATCCAAAAGCCCTTCAAACGCTTGTTTGTCAAGGATTATTTTTGATATAGTAAGGGCTGAACTGTAGTGCTTATAGCACTGTGCATTATTTATTCATTCACTTGTGCTTTGAAGCTTATTTCAAAGCATGATGAATGTTGATTGTGTCCACACCCTTTCATACAGAATATTTCTTCATCATTTAATTGTCTTGGTTCTGGTAAGTGTCTATCACATGTAAATCCTACTATCCTGACGTGAATATTAGCTTATTTGCAGTGCCTGCAAGCTTTGGAGTGTGTTTTTTTGTTTTTTACCTTTTTTCCAAAATATATCGATATGGGGTTTTTTTGTTTCTCTTGGGTCTTTTGTATATTCCTGTTCTTAACTTTTTGCTCACTGGGAGATGTAGTGCAAGGGTTGCAATATTATTTTCTTTGTCATTTGTCTGTTTCTGCAATTAAATGTGTTGAAACCATGTTTCCTTTCAGATCTTTTAACCCAGCTTGAAGCAACCTGTTCTCTCACACCTAGCAGTGAACTGACCAGTCCAGGACAAAGTGACCTCAGCAACATAGACCTTGTGTCACTTTTCTCCAATGTGTCTGGCAACAATTCTGGAATTTCAACAGACATGGCACTCGTGAACTCTGGGATAGTTACTATTGATGTTGCTTCAGTGGGTTCCACACTTGGAGGAAATCTTCCTGTCAGTAGCAGTTCCCTAAATCAGACTGTTGACCCTTTGATACTGGTGGCTGGTAATGATATTCCACAAAGTCTGGACAGTTCTCTCTTGCTGGGAACCCCTACTACAGTTCTGCAGCAAAGCACTTTAAATCTGGACGATGTACAGACTGTAAATGCAGAAGCCTTGGGTTCACTAGCATCTTTATCAGTGAGGAATTCCAGTCAAGATATGCATGGTTTGACATCCAGCAATAATCTAACAATAGACACTGCCACTTTGACCCCGTCCAGCAGCCTGGGTGGAAGCAACGTGCCTGAGTTACTCGCTCCAACAAAGGTTGAACGAAATTTGCTTCCCAATTCAGATGTTGTTGGCCAACAGGAAGGCAGTAAAGTCGTGACACAGTTTGTATTCTCTAACCCCCCGGGAAGCTACAGTGCTCAGAAAGAAATGGACCTTAGCACAGTGACTGGCAGTTCTTTTTTGGTATGCGGTGATTTTACATTCAGTTTTCCCCAGATGAGGGAAGTGCCTTAACTTTGAGCATACCCCGTTGCTGCTTACAACTTAAAGGCAGACTTCTCGCACTGATCTACGCTGTGACACATTTTGTGTGTGTGTACACATATAGTGATAATTCTTTTAAAAGTTCTGGTTTTCTCTGGGGCAGAGGGGGAACCCTATTCCAGCTAAAGATTGTATTTAAAAAAAAAAAACGTATAACCCCTTTGGATGAAGTATATCTAAGAAAATTTAAGCAGGTGAATTACTTGAAAATAATGCACAACACCATGCCATAAAAAGTTTGGGCCTAGAAAGCAACTAGAGCACCTAGCTTGGTTCTCATTCCCATAACTGTTTTTAATGTTGTTTTTCCATCCACTGTACAATGCTACAGTTAGATATGAGTCTCTTGTAAAAAAAAAAAAAAAAAAAAAAAAAAAAAAAAAGTCTGAAGTATTCTGTTTATTACAGCGTGGCTATTAAAAATCATAATGCTGATAAATTTAGAGATGGCATCTAATGTGCAGTGTGCAATGGAGATCTACTGGAGCGCTAACAATTTGTTTTAAAAATGTATTCATGTTGAAATCCCTACCAACCAGTGTTTAGATAATGTTCAAGACACTTCAACTAATAATTTGTTCGTTTGGTTTCATTAATTTATTGTTTCGGTGCATAAAAGATCAAATATCTTTTTCCCTTGTTTTTCTAGGAGAGTGGTGGATCTGCAAGAACAGACTACAGAGCTATCCAGTTAGCCAAGAAAAGAAAACAGAAAGGGAATGGCAGCAGTACAGGTGAGGAGCTGTCTTCCTGGCTTAGTGATGTGCATCTTCTCACAGTGACACGGGTATAGATTTCTCAGATTTTCATCAGTACTAAAGGCATGTGTGGGGGGGAGAGCTGCTATTGAAGATGGTCTTTGTGGAGTCTCAAATTCATTGGTATGATTTAAGAATAAATTTATGCTATAGATTTCCAATTATGCTACAGAGACACTGACAGATGAAAGTTAGACTTAAATTCCCACTTCGCTCACTTTCAGGTTTTTTTTTTTGTTTTCTTTCAAATATGACCTTTTGTGCATTAAGACCGAAAGAGATTAAAATATCTGATGATCTTATGTTGTGTTTTCTGTCTGCTTTTTGCATTTTATTTTATTCAATGTAGACTAGTTTGTCCTCATTGTTTATCTTGCCTCTAGGCTCTGGCACGTGGCTGCAGTATTAGTTTCTAGGCAGTGCAGGGGAATTTATTTGTTGAGTTTCTTTAGACACTTGCAGCCTTTCAATTAACCTTCAAGGTTGTGTAGCTTTTTAAAAACAAAACACAAGCTTTGGGCCACATTTTATGTGTGTCCTGTTTAATATCCTCCTCCCTTTAACCTGAAGTTGAACTCATAGCTGTCTGATATGAATATGCACTATTGCTTTGTCAGATGAAATGTGTTCCATGGCTCACTAGAGTTGCACAGAAAAATAACAAGACAGCTATTTGAGTTGCAACTACCCTCAATGGGAGAGGAACATCATACTGTACATTTTTGTTCTTCCTTACTGTTTCTTGGTGCCTGCCATCTCTGAAAATCAAGGTGACAATTGTCTTGAGGTAAGTAAAAGATAACTTTCAAATTAAATGCTCTCCTGTCTCTTGCTTTATAGAGCTATGCATGTATCTGCTTTACTTATCTTTTTTAAAAGATGATGTCATGTAAATCAAGAACACTGTCTTTCTGTATCTGTTATGAATCAATCTGTAATTATGCAGAATTATACAGGATGCATGTATGATGATATCCAAGATTGAAAGGAGGCTTGCATTGAATTTGCACCTGTCGTATGAAAGAGCTAGATGAGTATCAGTTCACTTCTCAAATTAAATACCTTATCTAGCCTGCCACATACTTGTGTTAGTGCTACGCAAATTAATGCATTCCTTTTTTCTTCTGTTCCATACATATGCAGTAAAATACAACTCTTTGTACCCCTTCAAATCTTGCATCTAAAGATACTTTAACACAATAGATGAACACCTGAAAGTTCAAAGTCTTTTTTTTAATTCCCTCTTCTAACATCTGAAGTTTAAAACAATCTTTAAAAAGATGAAATACTTAATCTAAAAAAAAATAAGCCTGACTTAAAAATACGAAGTATTTAATCGTTTTCTGTTCATATTTTTAACCAGTATGAACAATAACATTTTTCAGCATTGCTTTCGATCATAATTATTTTCTGGTTCTCTTGAATAAGTGTGCAACAGCTTCTAGTTTCAGTTGAGCAGACAGATACTTAAATCCAAACAAGTACTTGATTTGGAATGTAAACTGCGTAAGGGAAGTGTTTTGGAGCCAAAATATCAGCATTGTTAGGCTATAGAAAACTTAGCAGTATGCAGCAACAAGCTGTGGGCAAAATGAAACTAAATAAAATTAAACTGCAGCATTTTGGAAATGTTTGATAGCTTTGTGGGAAAGTGCAATAATTCTGCATAGCCTCAGTTATCTGGAAATTATGAAGTAAAGTGTCTTTGTGGTGAAATGTTATGCATAGTATCCCTGAACCTAGTTCTAAAGACAGAGCAGTTCCTGAAAAATTTCCTGATTTTTGTGACTCTAGATAGCCAGTATGAAAAATCTTCCCCAACTTCAGAGAAAAGGATTTAAATGTCTTGCAGGCCAAGAAGCTCTTACTGTTCATGTTATCTATGATTAATACATTTGAAACTTGTCAGACTCATTCATTGGGGTCTCCTGCTAAGAGTTCTTGGGCTCGTGTCTGTGTAACTGGTCATATTTTCCAACAAAATAAAACTTAATTGAAAATCAACTTGTTCATTGAGCCCATAATATTTATTTTGAAACTTCTTGAGTTGGATTGAACTTCTGCCAAATCCAAGGTCTGGTTTTGAACCCTGTGTGGATTCCTGAAAGGGCATGCTTTCAGGATGAAGAGCTCTAGAAGCCGCAAGTTCCCTAGCCTTGGAACAAGTATCTCTTTGGCTGGTCTGGCCCCGGCTGGGGACACTGGATGCCTCTTGTAGCTGGTTGGTGAAATTGATATTTCTTGTCAGTTTTGCTGCTGCTGCTGTTACCATATTTATCTGTATATCACTGAACCTTTTACCCACTAAACCAGCCCTCCAAAATTGGGGTGCATATCTTAAGCAGGGGAGTTTGTTTCTTCTTTGCTGGAATAGAAACAGCATGGAATAGAGCAAGCAAACACTGACTTGTGGTCACCAAGATGGCTGCCATTTCTCCCTGGGGCTCCAGACAGCAGAGGTAGAGTCCAGTGTTAACCCTCTCAGAGCTGCTGGTGAAACAGTAGCTTTTGGCTGAAGAGCCACTGAACTGGCTGAGGGTGAATGAACTGCTGCATGCAGTCTTGATGAGCCTTGTGGTGTGGAAACAACACTTTATTATTTACAGGAACTTATAAAGAACTATTTACAGTAAAGAAGTAACAGTCTTACTACTGCCCTTGCAAGGGTCTGGGGCCTAGCCTTCTTACTGACCTGCCACACCAGGAAGTTCCTGCTGCCTCACCCAGACTGTCTCCTGGGATCCACACTTTCTGGACCCTCTGTTTCCAGGAGGACTTACTCTGTCACACAGTCGGCCATGACTCTGGAAAAATCTTTTTTTCTACATTCTGCCTTCTAAAAGTAAGGTGCGTGTTTTACTTGGAGGTGTGTGGTATGTGAGAAAATGCAGTAGTAGCGAAGCTGGAAAGTGAGTCAATTTTACTGAGCAACTGCAGGGTTCCACAAGCTGCTTGTTCTGCAGACACCTCAAAAAATTGTTTTTGATCTGATTTGGATGAAAACCACACTCTAAATTCCCCTGCAAACTAGAAACCCTGCTTCTGAGCCAGCTCTAGTTATTAGTGACTGCCCATATCGCGAGTAATGAGGACTTCATACTTCCATCCAACAGTTTTAAAATGTTTTCCAGAGGAGAAGCCTTATGGTTTGTATATCCTAGATTAAGAAACTGTTGTACATGATTCGACCACAGTCACTCAGGCAATTGATTGCAGATTTGGGAAACCCAAATTTTATTTCCAGTTCCCAGTTCATCTTCTAACTACGGAAAATGCTGTTGCTTTGACATTATTAGCATGGTGCCTATTTTTAATGCCAAGTTCAGAGAAGCCAGATGGAGTTCCTGTTAAAGAGAGTTGCTTTTCCTCAGGGTGAGAATGGTGCTTGCTCACTCCAGCAGTCAGAATTCATAAGCTAATTGACTATCATCTTGCTTTAGTAGTTGTGTTCTAATACTTAGCAATTGTGTACTCTGAACATGCGAAGTGAAGTACTGTAGACGTATTAGCATTCAGTAATGTCACAGCCCAAATAAGCAGAAGTGGAGAAGTCCCAGTGAGAGACCGTCCAAATGAACTAGACTACCCAATATCAATATTAAACATTATAACTTTTCTTTCAGGGGCAGCAAACTCTGGCCAGAGGAAAAGTAAAGGTGGCAAAGTCAGTCCTACCAACTTCTCATCTTCCAGTCATGGCAGTCGAATGGGAGGCAATGTTGTTTTGCCAAATGGAGGCTTAACAATGAGGGACCCAGCCACTGGAGCACAGTACGTGCAAATTCAGTTACTTCAGGTAAGAACACGTGAATAAAACATAAAATCATCTACCTGGCTCTATATATACTGGGACTTGATTAGGAGATTTTAATTGTCTTAACATCTGATAATGTCTGCTAACATTGATTAGTCATGATATATCTTGACATTCCATAACAATGCATTGATGTAATTCAGGGTTGTTGCCTAAAAAGAATATTTTTATGCTCCTAAAAAGAGGGTGGGCATTCCTTAACATCTAGCCAGTAATAACAGGCCTCTTTAGAAATAGTTGTAGAAGCAACTGGAATAGAGCCAGTTTAAGCTTGTGTAAGATCCCCTGTATAAGCACTTATTTGGGGATTCCTCCTCAGTGGGCATATCTGTATGTTCGTTAATGCGCTTTAGATACTGTGCGTTCAGTTTAGTGCTTGCTTAAGAAGGTACTAACTAAGTGCGTAGTAACTAGAGTTATTTTGTAACTCTTACTGTGCATTAGCCTAATAACACTGTGCAGTAGGCTCTTAGCATAGTTTTTAACCACCACACTACTGCACAGTATTATTAGGCTAATGTGCAGTAAACGTCTCATGTAGACACACCCAGTGAGCATGCACTTAAATCCACCCCTGCTTAGTTTCTTAGGAATACCTGCTTCAGTACAAAGCAGAATCTGTAAATGTTACTTCTAGATAGCTATGCTGAGCAGTGGCGGTGAGTGATGCAGTTAAGTTGGTGGGGAGTCTGAAAGAGAGAGAGATGGGTGATTGGGGAAGTCCAGACTTGCAGGACAGGGAGCAGCAGGCAGCATAAAGCAGTGTAGTGCAAGGAGACTTTAGGCCAGAGGCAGCATAGAGAAATTGCAGGAGTAGCTGCACTGGAGCAGAGGCCCTGAAGAAATACTGCTTAGGGGCAAGAGCAGCCCCAAGAGAACAGGTCTTTGGGAAGCACCTGCTTGAAGTAAGAACAAGTTGGGAAAGGGGAACACTGCTCTTTTCAGTGTATCTACCGAACTACAGTAAAAGAACTGCCTGTAATCAAATTATTCCATCTTCAGGAGCAAGTCTTGAGTTATGCGGTGCTAAGTAGGGTGGCAGCTTCATAATGGATAAGGAGAAAACAAAATATTAAGCCACTGTTTAGATAAGGGAGACCGTTCTTCCCTGCATTGATGCAGAAATCTCATGGCTATAACAGCATGTTATAACAATCACTTAAGATTGAGATATTAAAAACTTTATAAACATAGTTATGGAAGAATGCTTCCTAATAAGGCATGGAGCAGGCCATGTGGAAAACTCTTCCCCCCCCCCCTTTTTTTTTTTTTTCTTCTTTTCCTCCCTCTCTCATGGAGTGGGGAGGAGGGCCACAGGCAGGTAACCACTGCATCTGCAGCAAACTGGTATTGGGAGTGAACACATGTTAATGTAATAATAAATATAGTCTTTTTTGAAAGGGTATGTAAAAGCCTTCAGTTTCCAACCTGTTACTGAATATAAGGTGAGTGGTTCACCTTCTTTTTGAGTCATTCTTAGACCTTTTCAGTTTTGAAAGCTTGGGTATCTTTGGATGCGTAAGGTTTAACCAATGAGGCACTTGCCTTTCCTAAACTTTGTTTTTAAAGGAGCTAAAGTGACAGCAGTGAAGTTTGCTTTGTGATTCTAGGAGGCACTTCAAAGTTTCATATTTGCCTTGTCCTTTTTTCCCTTTACAGGATGATCCCCCAGGAGAAGGGGACTTGCCCTTCCAGCTCAGCTCTCAATCCTCCACATCACATTCTCAGCTTACAGTAGACTTGCCTGTTCACATACTGCAGGTATAACAATGTGGAACATTGGTTCCTTTTCTGTCGTTCTTGGAAAGAAAAGAATTTACATCCATCTCTTCAGTCTGGCACAATAAGGCTGCTTGCCAACACAACCCTCCTCCCCAAAACAGTGCTTTAACCTCCATGCACCCCCATGCCAAGCCCAGCACGTGCCCAGAAGAGGCATTGTGTTAGTTGGACCCAGCTTGGCTAGCATCCATATAGGTTGGGCATTTCTGTAGGACTTTTTGACTGAATCAGCTATTAGATAAAAGCGTCATAAAAGTGCCAAAAAGACCTACCGAAGTGCTGATCTATACAGACACTGCAGAGCTGGATTGAGCTAACAACACACTGCTTCTTCTGGTAAAGCACGTTTTGTTGTGTTTTGTCTGGCTTCCACCTCTGTCAGCACTCTAAAAATGTTTATTACTTTCACACCAAAGCTTAAATCAGTAGCCCCTAACTGGGCTGCAACAAGAGGACATAGCTGCTGGAACTGTGGCTAAGATTGCTTTGTATATTATTAGGCCAAAACTTTGCGATGCCATTGGCAGTTGTTTTTCCAGGTGCTGCTGCCTCTTTTTTTTTTTTCTCTTTTTTTCTGGTCCACTATGCAGAGGTTGTTTAAATAGTCTTCTGAGATGAAATGAAATGGTTGCATCATGAAAGACATCTCAAAATGCCACAGGTTGGTACCTGAATGAAAGCTGCCAGGTACTGAAAAATCTGGCTTGCAGATTTTTAAAGAAGGGAAACCCCAGAGCTTTAAAATCTTCACGCAAATGGAGATGACAGAGCAGAATGGAAGTTCCATAAGGAAAAGGAGGACAGTTTTATACATTCCCAGCTCTCCATAGTGGTTATGGTGTAATACAGAGGTTCCCAAAGCCCAGGCTGTAAAGGGTTGGCTGCCAGTCCACAGGAGGGTTGGCTGCTGGACCAGAAGTCTGGAAGTGACCAGCATACTGTGGACCGGCGGCCAACCCTTGGTGGGCTATGGCCCGTATTTCATAAGCCATTTTGGAAAGGCCTGTGTCACACAGAGAGTCCCCAGGGACTGCGGAGCTGTTCTTCTGTCCCTGCTCCATTCACATCTGGCAGCTTCACAGGGCAGTGTCCACTGGCTCTGTGGATGCATTCGAGAGCCAGCAGGCACCATCCGGTGTGCCATAACCCGCAGTCTGCTGGTCCACAGTCACTTCTGGTTTGTGGTCTAAAAAGGTTGGGAACCACTGGTGTAATAGCAGACGTGGTTGTTATATTTAAAATGAATAGAACCCAATGATAACTACCAGAAACGTAACAATTAGGGGGACAGTGCTTTGGAAGTAACCCTGATGGCAACTGGGCTGTGAAAAATACGTTAGTACTACTACTAAAAATGTTGTAACAAAGTGGCTGAAGCTGAAGCAAAGGAAATGCCTTACTGTATGATCTGAAAATCACAGTTGGCTAGGTGATGTGCATTTCTCTTGACTGTAAGTCTTAATTGCAGTGTGTGGGTGAGGGGAGGGATGTAGAAGGACAGCAGTAAACTACAAAAGAGCTTTATTGATTGCAATTTGCATCCAAAAAGCTTTGTGGGCAAAGTTAACTTCAAGTTTCTTGCTACTTATTCAGAATACTCTTAATGTCTGGAAACATGCTGCTATATACCCGAGACATAAAACCTTTGAGGATAGGACATCACTATTTGTTGTTGACGTATTATAGGGATTTACAGTTGTCAAATTGCTGCCCCACGGAAGTCAAATCAAACATGCATGCTCCTTCTACTAGGGAAAAACCACAGTTATCAGCGCCCCCTTTCCCCCCAGCATTGTAACAGCGATCACTTCAGGGTGAGTCCCAAAAGTGGTCCCACTCTTGAATTATTTCATTTGCCTTTTTGGTCAATCCAATATTGTTTGAATATAAAAACAAACAAAAACATTATGCAGCTTTCACCGTTTCTTTTGTGGTAAAAATTCTTGTCTCCGTTCCCTGACAGTATTTATCTTCTTTCACAGGAGCCACACAACTCAACAGAAGATGATGCAGGTTCTGATAATTCTCAGTTCACCGGAAGCACAATTAATTTACAGGACCTGGAATGACTGTTGGGAATAATCATTTTTAAAAAAATGGTGCAATCATGTCTTAGCCAAGTGAAAATAGGTTGTTAGAGATTGTCAAAGAAGATATGGAAAATAGGAATACCTGATTGATAACATCCTTTTTGCAGTTTGGTTAGAACTGAAAGATGGGGGGGAAAATTCAGTAAATCCTACTTCATGTGCCTGTGTAAGATACCTTTTCTGTCTTGAGATCAGAAAGACACGGGGCAGATTTTTTTTTTTAATAATGTTATAGAGGAGAAGTGCCATAAGTGTTCTAACTGTGGTGATATCCATTGCTTTCATGGGAAAGCAGGCATTGCACAGCTAATGAACAAATTCAAGTTTAAAATCTTGCCTATGACCAGTTTTGACCTCTCTCTCTATTGGGGAAAGCTCTCTCTAACTGGAAATAGGGTGAACAGGAAGTATTCAGAGTTAGTCCTGAAGTTGGTTTCTTTCCCTCCCTCTCCCCCCCAGCCTCCCAGGACTCTTGTTTCTTGTGTTGACAACAAACTGGAATAAAAGTATTTTACAAAGCAAATAAATCTAAGAAGTATAGTGTCCAAATATCCTGGAAATTACATGTGTTAAAAACACTTGTTTAGAAAAATATAGTCTGAATGTTAACTTAGCTCATGTTGAGTTCCCCATCTCCTTATTCCTTTTACACCCAAAATAATATTTTGCTGAATTCTTCCAGCAAAACCCAAAAAGGAAAGCTTTGCAATAAACCTGCACTCACTATAACAAATAAACACATAAGCTAAAGTTCCAGCAGTATCTGACAGACGTTAGTTATGCTTGTTTCCAAGCACTGTGATTATGTCCAATACAAAAAC
Organism: Alligator mississippiensis; assembly: GCF_030867095.1. NCBI lineage: Eukaryota > Metazoa > Chordata > Crocodylia > Alligatoridae > Alligator > Alligator mississippiensis. Next base: position 17,127,520 of record NC_081835.1, read on the forward strand.
TGTTGCCAACTTACTGATAAACTGTCCACTATCTCTTTCACTGTATTTTTGTGTTACTACTTGATCTTCAGTGAAATCCAGAATATCTAGTGAACACCGAGCTTCCAGCTGGCTTACTGATCATGCACTTGCCAGGTAGACTTTTTTTTTTTTAAGATGGAGGGAAGAATTGCCTCATTTGAAAAATTACAGTTACTAGAGAAATGGTTGTCTGTACTGTACTTAATTGAATTTCCTAAACCCAAATAAGCATAGATTGTATAGAGTTTCATTTGGAGAAACAAAAAATCTTTGGTTCAGTTTTAAGGTAGTAACTTAAATGTTTCTAATGGTGATGTACTGAATGCCTATAAAATTATGTATAGGAGTTTGATAAAGGGGTGTATGTATGTGGTTTTTTTATTATTCTTCAATGAGGTGCGTGCGTGCACATGTGTATATTTTTTACAGAGTAAGATATGTCATGCAGAAAAACGTGATCTTTCTAATCTTGCACATATTTATTTATTTTACAGTTATACAGTTGTTGAATTCACCCAAGGTCATTCAGAAATGCTTTTACTTCCTGTGCCTTTTGAACTATGTATGTGTCCAGATGAATACTTGTTTTGTTTTTGAGACTTGAAAGCAGTATACAGGTTACTCTCACTTCAGACTCTGATTTTTAGGCAGTATTTTATCCTCTGGTTGAACCAGTTTTATTTTTCTATCTTGAGCTTAACTATTTGACCACTGGCTCTGCCTGTTTCTGTTTCTCTCGAATTCACGGCTCATGCCCAGGGGGACCTCTTACTTCCCTCAGGTGGGGTTTCCAGGGCAGCGAGCTGTTGCAGAAATCTTAACCCATCCATTGACTGCTGTATTTTTTTTTTCATTGTGGGGTCCAGAGGCAAAGGGGATGATGAGTCAGCTGCAGGAACACGGCACCACTGAACAGGTTACTGGGTCTTGCTTTAGAACAGTCTCCACGTTGTCCCCAGAAGCTGAGTTGCTTGAACTCTCCTAACACCTGTTGATCCTTCCATTCTCGTGGACCATACGAGTTCTTTTTAAGTTAAGAAAATGGCCGAGGAACCACTCCATCTTTTTATGGGACTTATAACTGACTCTGTTTCTACTTCTGAAAATGTACCTCACTTGGCTTTGTAAGTGAATGTAAATTGCTAACTGCTTGGGGCCGAGAATTGGATCAATCGGCTTGAAGTCCATTGCTGGCAATGGACACCTAAAGAACTGGTGCAAAAAAAGGATTAATAAAGCTTTTTTTTATGGTCAGCTTGTCATTGGGTTTGTTCTTGATAATGAGCAACTACATCTCTTGCAGTTAGGCTTTCACGCAAAACAAATACATGATAGCTCTCTCCCTCTGCAGTGCTTGTTCTTTGTCCCCTCTCAACTATAGAAGGCTCAGTACTAATGGGGTGGAACTCCTAATGCAGCCCAAAAACTTCCCCTCCTGGGAGGGGGTATCGCCTTTGTTTTTATACTTTCTCATAGGCATGAGGTTTGTAACAAACATCTGGCTGGAGTCTAGCTTTGTCTTGCCATAACTAAGATATCATCCAACTGTATAATAAATCTTATTTCCCAAGTTTCCAGGGATCTTGCTACTGGCGTGAGTAACTTTCATGAAAAATCTTTTTGCTGACAGAAGGTCCAAATGCAAAATTGGAGTTGCTTTAGTTTTATTTTCCTCGGTAAACAGTTACTTAAAGCAACATTGTTTGGCTTCAAGAACGGGCTTAATGAAAACAGTACTCATCTGGGGCGATGGGGTTAGCAAAAATGAAGAATCTTTTATTGCAAAGTTTCTATGTAATTCAAAAAGCACAAGTTTTATCGTGAGATTGCCCTGGAATACAACTAAAAAGCATTCTGTTTGGCACAACTGGTTCTCATCTACTTGGCCTAATCTTACTTGAGAAATTAAGTGAAGTAGTAGAGAGCCTCTTCCTTCTCTTTATCAATTAGCCCTTGATTCTCATCTTCCTTTTCTTTGATGGGGGGAGGCTCAGAACGAAACACCAGTCTTCGGCCAGTCTGCAAAGAAACAAAAAGCACGCCAGAGCTTATTAAAGCAAATACTTCGGGCACAAGTACAAATTGTTTAAAGACGTGTTCTGCTGCAACAACTTAAGGTTTCCTTTTAAGAAAGGACAGCACCCCCTGCTTTCTGAATAACAACTTCCACTGCTCCCTCTGTTGCCTTCGTGTCAATTTTTGCTAATGAAAACTGCTCTTAGGTTGGCTCAGGGCTGTACTGGTGTGTTGTCATTGTCTGTTTTTCTGGGCTTGTACAAAGTTCCTGCACTTCAGGATTTTTAGCATTTGCATTAAAAATAGTCCAACTAAAACCTTATCTATCCCTTCCTGCTTTAAATGGTGAAAGGAAATGCTGGTGAAGCATGTAGAACACTTCAGCGGTTAGTGAAAAATGATTATTCTTCGCTAATTGAAGAATAATTGGATCCAAAGCATCTGCTTTATTCTCATTCTGCTGTGATTTTTTTTTTTTTTTTTAAAGCACATGACCTTGAACAAGTTATCAGTTTAACTGTGCTCAAAAAAATTGGTACAGTCTTGCCTTTCTGTTATACAGCTGTATTCATAATGACATGACTTTTCAGAGGTACCAAATAGGTATAACTCCAGTGGCAGGCAGAGATCCTGTTCTATGGTTCTGAGGTGCAGGTCAAAGCAGGGCAGCCCAGGAACAGCAGCAGGGCGAAGGTGGTCCTCCTGAGCTGCTTTCAGGTCTGGGACAGCCCTCGGTGTAAACTTAATCCAGGCAAATTGTGATAGATCTGCCTGTTCTTTGGCACCAGTACCAGGGCTTGAGGTACCCTTGGAAGGATAGCTGAGGTTTTATTTTGCTATTCCAGGCCCCTCTAATCATTACATAAGCTGAGATGCTTGCCCAAAGCTGTATCGTAAGGGCAATTGTGAATTGCTTGTGAACCAAGGAGCTTCTTTTCCTATGGATTCCACTCCAGTGGAAAGAAGTCACTGGATTACCTTTTTCTTTATATCAGCTTGTGCTCTTGCCAGTGCCCGCTGTATCCTCTCCTCCTGCAGCTGTCTCTGTTGTTTTATTTTTTCATCCCTGAGCCTTTTGGAAGAGTTGAGCAAAGCACATGAGTTAATGATAGGCAGAACTGAATTTTTTTTTTTATCCAGATTTCCAGTAAGAAAGACAAAGGCACAAGCCCAACTTCTAATGCAGGGAGTGCTCCATTTAGCTCTGAGAGCAGTTCTGTAACTCTAAACTGAATGCACTTGAGTGCAATTGATTCCCCCCTGCGCAAAGAATGCTTAAATGGAGAAGTGTAGAAGTGGACTTAGCAGGTAAGCACAGTTCTGTTTCTAGATCTGTCACTGACTTGTTGCATCTTCAGCAAGGCATTTGCACCCTAAAATAGGGCTAACGATACTTTGTGGGATGTTAAGTGCTTACCTTGTAACTGGTGCTTTTTCTTATCGTGAGTGCAAAATGCTACCAAATAGAAGAGTTGGCTTTGATATCCTATGATGTAAATGACTACACAAGTGCAAATCAATAGAACAATGCTTCTAATAAGATCTATGGAAGTAAAGCATTGAGTATGTCAAGTGGTAATCTTTAGCAGACTGCTTTGCCTCATGTACCAAAGTGGGCTTCCTTCCTTGTATACTCAACTGCAGTGGAAAGGAAGCCAATGCATTTTTGTTTCTCAATATTTTCTTGAAATTCTACCTAGTTTTAAATTTTTTCATTTTGGGTAACTTCATTCCCTGACATTTTGCTTTTCAGCAGGGTTGGGTAGATGGCTATTTGGGAGAATGCAACCCTGATTTCCTGGACAGCCCTGTAAAATAGCAAAAGAAGGCAGAGACATCAGAGCAACCTTTGAATTTTGAGTAGAGAAAAGGAGAAGCAGATACAGGGAATATGATGCTTAAATTACACCTTTTTCCACCCTTTCCATTGTATTTGTGATAGAACTGACCCCCCTAAATGTGTCTTCATATAGTCCACGATCTGATTGCTAGTGTGCTGCTTGCACTATGAATTGTCATTGGCCTACAGCATTTCACCAAACTATGGGGTATAGTAAACACACTAGAGGGTAGGAAGCGAATTCAGGTGGATCTGGATAGACTGGGGAAGTGGGTGGATCAGAATAGGACGCAATTTAACAAAGGTAAGTGCAAAGTGCTGCATCTGGGGAGAAGGAATCACCAATACACCTACAGACTGGGAAGTACCATTTTAAGTAGCACAGCAGCGGAAAGGGATCTCGGAGTCATGGTAGACACAAAAATGAACGAGTCGCCAATGTGACAAGGTAATAAGGTGCATTAGTAGGTGCATTATGAGCAGGTCTAGGGAGGTGATACTTCCCTTCTATGCGGCATTGGTGAGGCTGCAGCTGGAGTACTGGGTCCAGTTTTGGGCACCACACTTCAAGAGGGGTGTGGATAACCTGGAGAGGGTTCAGAGGAGGGCTATGTGTATGGTTGAGGGCCTGCAGGTAAGATCCTATGAAGACAGATTGAGGGACCTGAATCTCTTCAGCCTCTGCAAGAGAAGGCTGAGAGGTGATCTCGTGGCTGTCTACAAACTAATCAGGGGGGTCAGCAGGGAATAGGGGATACTCTATTTACCAGTTGCTAGAAACAACAGCCATAAACTGAAGGAGAGCAGATTTAGACTGGACATCAGGAAGAAATTCTTTACGGTGAGGGTTGCCAAAATATGAAATGGGCTTCCAAGGGAGATGGTGCTTTCCCTACCTTGCAGGTGTTCAAAAGGAGATAAACAAGCACCAGGCTGGGGTTACTTGACCCCAGCGCTCTTTCCTGCCCAGGGCAGGGGGTTGGACTCTATGATCTAATAGGTCCCTTCTGACCCTAGAAGTCTATGAAATCTTTGAAGTCAATGAGAGCACACCTCATCTTATGAGCGTGCATTTTTGTACGTGCACATGTGCTGTGTAGGAAATGGAGCTAGGTATGTGGCTTTGTCAAAGCAAAAATATTTCAGTTTGCCAGTGCTGCAGAATTCCCCAACCACTATAGTACAGAGAAGTCCTTGTACAGCAGATGTTCCTTTATCTTACCAAGATGGAAATAGGGGTGAAACAGCAGAATAATTCTTTTCTGTTTGATCAGCTTTTAAGTTAGCTACTGCTATCTTTGTTTATAGTTTTCTCTCTTAGAAGTGTAGCTCAGCTCATCATCACTTACTGAGACACAAGGATTTTTTGGGTGATATCTTTTACTTGGACCAACTACATGGTTGGAATAAAGTTGGACAAGGAATTGCATTTGAAAGCTGGTCCAATTTTACCCCAACCATGCAATTAGTCCAATAAAAGATGTTCCAAAAAAATCCTTGCCTCACAGCTACATCACTTCAGTGCTACCAATAATTTATTAGTAATATATGGACTTTTTGTTGTGCACCCTCAGTCTGCTTTGACATGTGAGAGCAGTTTCCCTGACTTATTTTTACCTTTGGAGTTTCAAAGATGCTGTTCAAACTAAACTAGAATGGCAAAGTGATGGTGCCCAGACAGAAAAAATGCCAGTTTTGGGGTAGCATTTCCTCTTACCTCATTCTCCGCTCCTTTTCTTTGGTTTTCTCAGCCTGTTCTATCTTTGCTTGTGGGACTCTCTCCAGACACTCCAGTAGGTCATCCAGTTGGTGCTCTATGACTGTTAGCATCTGCAGGGTTCCCAGATTGGCGTCATTTTCTCCAATACAACGTCGATAGACTTCCAGCACTTTTTTGCTCAGACTTGCCAACATTTTTTCCTATAGAGAAAAGATCAAGGGGAAAGGCTTTGGTTGGTGTAAACTCTTTCAGCTCCATTGAAGTTCCTTCCTTCCTTTTCATGTCCTTGTGACAAGATATTTAGCAGAATTTGGAGGTTCACTGGAATCTGACAGGGCTGTGCTGTGAGCACTTCTGTTATGGTCTGAAATGTGCAACCTCTGGGATGTCAACTGTGTCGAAGCACCCACACCAACCCAGCCCCCTCCATTGGAGTTGGGATGGGTATACCAGCTAAGGACCTCCCTAGTATAGTCAGCTAAATAATTTTAATTCCATTGGTAAACCTCAATTTCTTGTCTCGGGTGTTCATACTTTGAACTTCTAGGTCCAAAATGTGCATGTAAGGAAGGGTGCTAACCTCTCACCTCAGGAAATGTATTACATAGGCCAGCTTTGTCATGGGAAACAGCAAGGTGAGACTTTTCTCAGCAGTCTCCTATAGGCTCAGATCTTGATCTCCACACATACCTGAAACTCTGATTTGAACTCTCCAAAGGAAAAGACTTGAGCCTTGATTGCCAGGTCTTTTGCTGTCTCCTCTTCTTTGGCAATGGAGGCTTTCAGGGTAACTTCAAGCTGCTCTAGCTGAGCTATCTCTCGGCCCCTAATCCAGAAGGAAAGGAGCCAGGTCTCAAAAGGGTGCAACTTGGACACAGCTTTCCTCCAGGGTTGGTGGAGGTGACGGCTATACCCCCTCCTACCGGAAGATGGAGCCTCATGCCTTCATGGCATCACTCCCTTCTGGTTTGCAGGTTGTGCTCAGATTAGTTCTAATCTCCAAGAGCTAGAAGAAGATTCTGGCTTTCTGGGTTGGCATTTACTGCAGAGGGTTTTTATTAAATGTCTGAAACCTGAACACCAATAAATTAAGACAGAATGTAGATTCCTATTTACATGTATTTACAACAAGCTAAAAATGCACCTAAGTCACTATGTTGGCCTCCTGCCATGGCAAGGCTTTGATCCAATTGTAAGTGGATTTTTTGGTGATTTCCCCTGAAGAGGATTCTAATTTAAATGACAGTCAACGTTGGGGTTTATTCCAGCCCAGATCATTGGGCAGATACCTTTGTGCTTTATTTGACTGATCATCAGGTGTTGCTTCTAGAGTGAAACAAAGTTGACTTGTTCACCTTCTCCACCCAAGACCCCAGCTCTCCATCCAACAGTAGCTTGAGGATCAAGAGCCCAACTCAAACCTGAAGCCAGACCACTCCCCACAACACGCCCCCTCCAAACCCACTAGCTCAAAAGTGGCATGGTGAACACAGTTCATCTGAGCAATGCACAACAAGCAAGAGACTCTTCCTTAATTCTGCTCTGCATGGACCATCTAGTGGTCATCTATGATCTTGAGCACTATGATCTGTGTATTCAGGGGAGAGTCCAAAGCAGAAATGCATGCAGAATCCTTCATCTACTTACATTTTATTTTGTGTCGTGGTGAGAGCATGCTTCAGTTCATCTAGAGTTTCCTCGGTCTCCCGGGAATTCTGGATGAGGGACAGGTTCTGCTCTTCCAGCTCGGTGAAGATGTTCAGCAGCTGCTTTGGATCTGTAAAATACAGCTCTGGTGCCTGAGGTGGTAAATAAAGAATATTGGCTCCTTTAGTGTATCTAGCTTTCTAGCAATTAACAACCTGGATGCAGCAGTTGGGCTAAAGACTGCATCTTCTACGCACACTTATTACCCAGCATAGTAAATTACATAGCATGTACACAGAGCGATTCAGACATGTTGTCTGCCCCGAAGAGCTTACATGATAAATGAAAGAAAGCAAGATGTGGGTAGTGGTTCAGGGGAGGAACAGTGTGGGAGTTTTTCATATTGCATAGATGGGAGGAAGGGTCCCTGGAAGCAGAGGTGTCCATTGTGGAGGAGTATTACAGATACTGATTAGGTACATGTGGGCCTTCTAGATACCTGCTCCACCTTGACAACACAGGAACAGTGTCATGAACCTTTCTTTTGCTCTTTGGAGCTTTATTAAATGTATAGGAGAGAGTGGCTGCCTGGTCTCATTGTGCCCCAGGATCAGTAGTGTAATAGAAGGCACAAAGCTGAGGAGGAGGGAGGGATGGAGAAGGAGAACAGTAAGGAGAGGGGACTAGGAAGAGCGGGGTGTGGAGGAGGTTGAATGTGATGCTGTAAGGGGCAGGATGGGCTCTGTGGGAAGGAAGGCAGGGTGTGGGGTCACAGGGGAGAGGAAATGCCTAACAGCAGCATCTTACACCAGTGGGAGCAGTTGTTCTGCTCCGAGTCCTTTGCTGTGTTATTTGTATTGGGTCAAACCTTCTGGTACCCACAGGACCACGATTGCTTGTGGCTCCCTCTAGCTGAACATCTGCACTTAGCGCCTTACATCATCCTAAGCCACCAATGCCACAGTGCTTAGTTGGCAAGACTTCTTCCCAGGCTCATTCCCTCTTCCCCGGGAATCAAGGCCCTCTCCTTCCTAGCTCCAAGTCAGACATGCAGCGCTTTGGGCCAGTGGGAGCAGAGGGGGTTGTGGGCACTTCAGAAGGGATGTGACAAGACTTGGTCTCCAAGCACCTATGGGCTAGGCTGTTTCTAGCACTTTTTTCTTCCCTTTTCCCCTGTAACAGGGCAGTCTGCTCCATTAAGAGGATCCAAGCAGCCCAGTTAGGGCTCATCTCCTTGTAATTTGAAGGATTCTGGGATACGTAGTCTCAGTTGAACCACATGACCAAGACGAGGTGGCGAGTCTATCACAAAGTAGATCCTGCCATAAAGAGCCATTTCTCATGGCCTATCTATCCTGGTTTAACTAGATAAGCGATTTCCTTTTAATTAAATGTAATTGAAGTAATGCCAAAGGGTTTTATTTGGTTCCAATTCCCAGTCCAGTTCCCTGGGAACAGACTTAAATGGGAGTAAGCAAAATTAGAGCAAAGAGGTATCCATACAGAGGGGTAACTCGGATGCTACCAATTTCTCTGTAGAAAACTTTTTAGTAGGAGACGAGCCAGGTCGGAGGCAAAACCTGAGCTAGTTTTATTCACAGGAGCCCAAGCGCATCGGTTGGGAAAAGAGCAGCAGTTCGGTCCTGGGAAGAGGCAGGATCAAGGCCCGGAGACCTGAGCTCTTTGCTGAGTCCAGCAGAAAATGGCTGAGAAGAGAAGCAGGGCTGAGGGTTGTCCGTAACCTGAGATCCCAGGTGGACCCTACAGCATGGAGAAGTCCTGGACTCCATCACGGTGTGACTGGAGAGTGGGTTGGAAACCCCTGCGAATGGGGGAAGGAGAAGAAACAGAAGATGGCCAGGTCCTCGGAGAGGGCTGCATCCCAGTAAAGAGCCTGGATGGAAAATTCTGGATCTTTCCAGTTTTACTGGTCTTGTTTTGCACCCTACAGGGAGGACTTTCTGCTTTGGCCAGGTGATCAACTGGCTAAAACTGTTAACTCACCAAAGCATCCGAGTACCTGGAGAGAGGCAAAAAGAAGAACCTGGACGAGATGGATATGAGCCGAGCATAGTCTTACGCAGAACCCGGTAAGAACCCATAATGCCATCCTGTCTCAGCGGGAGGACTCCTTCCCCCCTCTTAACTACCTCTCCAGATGTCAGTACGCACAGAGAGGTCAAAAAAGTAAAAGAGTATTGGTAGCAGCTGGTTTTAAACTGGCATAAATAGTCATGGAGGTGCCTGGAAGGTCATTTGTACAGCATTCAAGTTTGCATGCATAATTGCAGCTGATGCTGGTTCGGATATTTCTGACTTTAAATAGACTGCTTTTGGAAGAAAGAGCTCCCTCAAAATCCTTTATTTTAACAATGATGGGGATTTTTAGAAGTTCACTTGCATTATTTATGCTCAGTATTTTCTTTTCTCCATTTCACTCGGTGTTGTCATTAGTTTAGTTTTTTTGTTTTCCAAGAGCTTGCCCTCATGGTATTTTCCTTGGTTCACAACATAAATGGTGTGCAGAAGAGGTTATTCATTTTTTTTGGAAATTAAATGGAGCGGATGCTACCTGAATTTATAGTCTTTTACAAAACTTCAGTGTCAGACAAAATATAGCACTTAACAAACTTGTGCCCCCCCTTTCCCCCCCAACAGAGGAAATAAAGTATTCTCTGTGTCCTGGGATTTAAATGATGTTAATTTCTAAGGAATCTAGATATCTGATAAGGAAACAGGCTTGAGCTTACAAGGAAATCTTTAGATACAATAGCACTATGATTGAATGAGCAATAGCAAGAAGGCAAAGGAAACCTGAATACCCAGTGAAGGAAAGTATGGGAAGACAAATCTTATAGCCGAGTCATTCAGTACAAGGCTACTGACCTCATCTTCATCCTCATCATCAGAGCAGACTGAATCTGCTTTCTCCATCGTTAGTGTAGCTGTCTCGCTCCTGTGAACAGATTTCTGGTGTCAGGCACTTAGAGAAAGGATTTCTCAAACTCTGTAAAACGAGATCTTGTCAGCAAGTGTATTATGACTATAGCTGCTACTTAAGTTGATAACAACTGCAAACAACCTCTGGTTTTTAGCTGTAAATAGCAGGCTATTTCCATGTCTAGTGTATAATACCTACCCATATTTGCTTCTAAATAGTGCTTTAAATGTTAAAAGGGTTGGGGGTCTTCTGTTAAATATTCATATGGCAATAGCCCCTCTGGCAATCCTGCTTACAGATAGGATTGTGTTGTAATAGGCTGTATACAGACATGGCCCCCGCCCAAAGTAGTTACAGTCTAAATAGTCTGGGGTCTATTTGATTGTTGCAAGGCCTTTCCACGAGTGTTGCAATAGCAGATGCAAGCCAGAACCAAAAGCACTGGTCTGTACAGCCCTGAACTTGAAGGGAGTCTGGGTCTGAATTTGCTGGATGAGCCATGTCCTATGTAATGGCCCGTACTGGTTCATGTGAAAAACCACTGGTCGAACGTGTGGTATGCAGCAGCCCTGTGCTTTAGCTTCCCAAAGGCTCAGAGCACCTCTCCTAAACAGTGGGGTCCCCACGCAACTGAGGCTATTGTGTGTGTATCTTTAATCCCCATATCCTGAGGCCAGGGGATAAATGGAGTGACTTGAAAGCTTGGTTAATGAGATAACTTTGGTTGTGATCCTGTAGCCACCAGCAAGCAGTATTGAAACAGGCTCCCTTGTTCCTACTTGGAAGTAATCCCGATGAAAAGCAACAGCCCCTCAAAGAAAAAATTCAGCTAGCAATCTGTTATTAGTGGGGCGCTAAAGCCATGGTTTTCCTGTATGAAGAGACCTACAAACCCTCACCAGTCGCCTTTTTAGAGAGTCAACCTTGTCTTCTTCTCCCACTTGCCACTGCTACTAAGTTACTGTGATTACAAGGGCAGTCCTTAGCAAGCACCTGTTACAGGGAATGTTCTTCTGCCTGATCCCAGTATAGGTTGACTACAACCTTAAGTAATTGAGTCTAATGCCTGGTAAAAGTAAATAGAGAGGATGCTATTGCAGTGAATTCAGACCTAGTGAAACTACTTTCCATACTGGCCTATTGTTGTGCCAAGGTATGGTAGGCCTGAGGCCAGCAAGAAAACTACAAGTCTCCCTTAATTAGGGAGTTCACTGGAAACACAGCAACTGGTTCCAGGGACAACAAATGTGAAAAGAGGGTTAGGAGTACAGGTCAAAGGTTAACGAGTGCTATGAGGGGGTACACCAAGCAGAGTACAGCGGCCAGCACCCACCGATCCTTGAAAAGTCCAAGGAGTCAGTGCATGCTGCCCAGTGCAACTCTGCCCAGAGACACGAGTGGGTGAGGGACTGGAAGACAGTCCCACAGTCACCGGGCTTCTTTCCACACAGGATGTGAATGACTGCAACAGCAATTCAGTTGAGAGCAACACTTCTACCCAAAGGGAAGTTTTGCTGTGGTGTTAAGGTCCGGGGTCACTGTACCTCCTTGCCAGAGCCTCTTGTAGCAGCAGACAGCAACTACAGCCCAACTTGCCAGAGTGCAGCACTTCTACTCCTTGTCCTTCTGGTAGCTCCATGGGGCTGCATCTTCTGGTTGAAGCCAGAAGGCAGCACTGGAGCATCTACATTCATCTTCTGCCTGGGAGAAGCCTTGTATTGTGCCATCTGGCAGAGGGGCTGGCAGAAGGAGGGTGTGGCATTGCAGAGGATCTTTGAGAGAAGGCTCTCTAAGGTTTGCTCAAGCCACACAAGCCAAACTTGGCCCACAGAGCCATGTCATCCATCCCACAGGGCTCCCCAAGGGTCCAGAAATTTGACAGTGGGGGAGTGGCAGCAGCCTTAATTACTGCTCCCCTTCTGCCAAATTTCTGGACCTGAAGGGAGTCCCGCCAACCAGACAACGTGACCCTTGTGCCAGACTGCAGCAGCACGTGTACGGATCCTGGTGTGCAGGATCAGGTGGGGGCATGGCTAGATCAGGACAGCACATGGCCAGATCAGGCCCGGCATGGGATCCAGCCCATGGATGGACCCCACACCACTCATCTTGCCTGCGGGGTCAAAAAGGTTGGGCACTACTGCTCTGGGTAGATCCCTCAGATGATACATAAGGGGATAGCTCCACTGAACTCAGTGGACCTACAGCAACTGAAGGTCCAGCCCCTTGCATTTTGATTTGCTGTACTGACGTTTCCAGGTGATTGAATCCAGACCACTTTCTCAAGAAGCACAGCAGGCAAAGGATAAGCACTGTCTTACATGTACCTATGTCTGCTCTCATCCTATTTAGATCTCAACTGGATTTACGATCATTGCCTTTGCTGCATGTCTCATACTTACACCCATCTTGCTGACAGAGGCTTGGGGTTCTGCTTTGAGGGCATTTTGCCTTGCTTGATGGATTCCTTCCTCTGGCTCTGGCTTACAGGCCTGAGTTCGAGCTCCTCTGCAGAGAAATCAACACTCGGACGTTCTGCAGAGCCGGTGGTAGGAAACCTGCCTTGTTTGGACTGTGATGTCAGCTCCCGGCCTAAACACAAGAGGGACATATACTCAGAAGCGGGGAACTGCGTACAGTAAGGATCAGTCCGATTCTTTTCCTGGAGGCACATACCTTTGGGCACAGGGGGCAAAGTGGAAGTGTTTTCTTCTTTTGCCCTAGAGGCCATTTTCATCTCCCTCTTCTTCATCTGCTTCTTTTCGTATTCTTCCTGCCATTCTTTTGGAGACAGCTGGTAGAGGAAATCCCTGTACATCGTGTACTCCTGCAGAGTGTCTTCAAGCCTGGATATTTCACTAGGAGAGAGGCAGCAAATGGATTGCAGAAGGTAGGTTTGACTGTGCTGATAAACTTTTCTGAAAAGCAATTTTATCCAAATAGCACCATCTCACTTGTTGAGTGCAGGGAGAGTCTGAGCTGCAAGCTATAATGACAACCATTAGGTTTCACCTCAGCCCTCTTGGTTCTGCAGGACAGGTTCCTTATCCCAGCTTCAATTTAACCTCTGCACCTACAGAAACCCAGTAGAGGTATAGGTGCTGTGCAGGTATCCTGAAATGCCTCATCTTTAATTACAATGGAGATGATAGAATACAGTTAAGCTAAGCTCAGCTCGAGCTAGTAGGCTCAGCTACTGGGGAAAAAAACCCAGAGACTTTGGAGATCAAGGCCATAATTTCCAGATGTGAATACATTCCAGATTTGTGCATGCTATTACAGTGCTTACACAGAAAAATTGTTCAACATCTTAGATGCACACCTGATCATTTGCACACGATGATGGCCAATTTGCATGCAGAATAGATGTAACTTGGCAAGTCTATTAGCCGCCCAGTTGTGTACCTATTTGGGAGCCTGCCTTTGCACTCAAGCACTTAAAAGAATTAAGATGCAAATGTCTCTAGGTGTTCCCAACAGTGATGCAGAGCTTCATTAATGAAACTGCACAGCTGAACATCAAGCTTTTGGGATGCAAATACGTTGATACACCAGTGAAGTGAAGATTTACCTCAGATTGTAATTTGTCAGAGTGAGCCTTATCTCCAGGGTTTTTAAGTAAAGCCAATCTCCAGCATCCATCCCAAATCTTATCTATAACCTTATCTAAGGTGGCTGAAGGTACTGTGGGAGTTTTATAAAACAGATACACTAGTTACCTTATTACCATGCTTTCATTATTTTAAAAAGCCTGAACCTTCTTTCTGTGTGCCACTTCCCAGCATGGAGGAATACTTTTGCTTTGCTGTGATATGGAAGAATGGAGTTTTCAGTTTAGCCATAACCAACCATCAGTTTAAGTTTACCCAAAATGGAAACTTTTAGGTTTCTTGGTGCAATAACCAAACTGAAAAATTTCTTTTTGGGTCAACCCAAACCATTTTATTTGATCTCAAACAAACAGTTTCACATCACTGCTGAGTTTCTTAACTTTATTGCTGATATTTAGGTTGATTGGGAAATGAAAAGATCATTTCAAAAGAAAAAAGTTGAAGCTTTTTCCTTAGAAACATTTATTGCCTGAAATGAAACATTTCAATGCGTTTGACATTTTTCCCCATTCTTTTTTTTTTCCTGTCAAATTCAACCCAAATTTCCGGCTGCCCTCTGTACTTGCATTGTCTGACAAATTCACTATTTATAAAGCGTGCCCAACTCATTTCAACATTGCCATCAGCCAGCACATCAGTGACGGCTGATTGTGCCAGTTTACACCAAGACTGATTATTGGCCCACTGTCTGGTAACTCTTTTTAGGATCATTGGAAGGGCCTGGCTGAGCGCAAGGATTGGGCAAGCACTGCAGTCATCGAGGAGAACATTAAAGCCCCAGCTATTTTTTTAGTGGACAGGAACATAAGTGTAGTGAGGACAGCATTATCCAACTGTGATGAGATTGCATCACAATCAAAGGTTGCTGCAACATGAATTTATTTGCATTGCTCCATTATGTAACTGGTCTCTTGCGGCACTTAGTTCCAGATGACACCGACAATATCGCAGAATGGAGTTCCACAAGGTTCGTTAAACATGCCCACTAATGTCCCCTGGGTTGTTACCTTTGGATGTTCATCATTTGTGCCGTAAGCTCACGGATCTCTATTATTTTATCCATCTTTGCTTTGGTTTCTCTCTCAGCACTAGGGATGAAGAATACACAAAAATAACTTCAGGAATAGCATGCAAATATGCAGAGCACAGGAGATCTAGAGGGGCATGGGGAGAAGGGTAGTGAATGGGGGGAAATAAAAGGGGCATGAGGAAATCTTTATATTTGAAAATACACCATACAAAGTTCATCCTGATGGCCAGGAGGACTGAAGCCCTCCATTTATCCTTCACAGTGTCCAATAATGTTGTCACAATTAGAGCAGAGTCTGATTGCAGTGGCTTGCTCCATTCTCAGCTTCTCTACACTTCTATGATACTTCTTGTCTACTGGATTGAAATAGTTTCTATTTTCACCCAGGGCACTGTTCACACTGTTATGATTTGGACATAGCTGCTGCCTTTAATTAATAAAGGTTAAGCTTCTTTATAGAACTAGGTAGCTAAATTAACAGCAGCCCCCACTCTAATCACAGGCATATGCCACCATCCAAAACAAAGCCTCATATGGTTATACGGGGGGCGTTTTGCTGCCTATCGTTTTGTGGAAGTTTGTAGAAGAATGGACCAAAGGAACAAGGGAAGAAGGAAACAAGGGAGCAACAGACACTAATTGAACAAGCACTGAGCATGTGAGCATTGGGGAGATCTTGGAGAAAGAACAAAAAATTTTTGGGCAGAGTGCTGGCTGAAAGGGGCTTGGAATGGTGGACAAACACGTGGTTCGGTTGATGCTGTGCTCAGAGAAACAGGACTTTGTATGCTCTTTATAAACAAGACTGCATCAAAGCAACGCCCTATGGAAATCCCCTGCAATACCTCAAACTTAGCTAAGTGCTCCAGTCAGTGAACAGTAACAATATTTCCCCCCACACCATTCACCTTTATGGGATAGATGGAAAGAATTTCAGGTCTCAAATGATTTTTTTTGAGTGTGGTATTATAAGGGATGATAGAGAAGCAGAAGTCCCTCCTCCAACCCATTTCCCATGGTCATGTTTCTTTACCAGGGTCTGGGACAGGTGACTTAGAACACAGTATTTCTCACAGACTTAGTGTAGCCACATTCATGTTTTTTCAGTGGAACAGGATCACACTTGGGTGCTGACGTATTACTTAGGTATGTAATAGGTATGTAATAGATGGAAGAGGATCTGGTCCTAAGAGTCTGTACTGTGTTGAGCCAGTGTGAACCTAGTTAGAGGTCCATGGGTGAAGAACATCTGCTTGGGAATTTGGCTGAGGCTGCTCTACCATTTTTGCAATGGGTGGAAGTAAGGGCCAGCTCAGTGACAAAGGGCAGTTGCTGCTGCTGGCTGGGAAGAAGGTGACCACAGGTGACTACTCGGTCTGGAAAACTCAAGCTGGGAATCAGTAGAAGCACCACCTTCACTAAGTGTTAAATCTCCCCATTGGACTCCGAAGTGGGTTGGAGCAGCTGATGTCATTTGTACCTCCTTTCCACAGCTTTAGTTTATTGCACGTAATGGGCAGAATGCTGCAAGGAGTATTTTAGCAATCTGCTGTGTGATGTCTGAATTTGGAGGGCCTGTGTGTAACGCCTAGGACTGGAACTGAAACAGTGATACCCATAAATGGGGGCTTGACTCTGCAGTCTCTCTATATATCGAGCTCCTACAGATGGTAGTGGGAACACTGGTATGGCAGGAGTCTTCCCTGTGAGACCACTCCATGTTCAGACATGGTTACCAGAGACCACAGGGGCTATCCCACTACTTGCGTTACATTTTCAGGGCCTGAGCGGAGTTTTTATCATTCTCCTTCAGGAAATCATCAAACATGGCGGCGTCCTTCTCCAGGTACTGTTCAGCCTTTTCCAGCTTTGCTTCCTCTTCAGCTGCTAGGTTTTCCAGCTTCTGAATCTCATCTCTCTTTATTGCGATGGCATACTGAAATCAACCCAAAAAGGCAGCCTTGTGACTCACTCCAAATCTCCACTCAGCTTGGTTTATTTAAAGTGCTGGTCCCTTTCTGGCTGCTGCTGCCATTATGACATCAAACACAGAAATAACCACACTTTGATAGCAGCTTTTGTTGAGGATTTCAAAGAGCTTTTTGCCTCCAGACACTCACTTGCAGTGGGTGGACTGAGGCATGGAGGTGTTTAATGCGTCACACAGCAAATTAACAGGAAAACTAAAAACAGAACCCAGGGGAATTAAAACCCAGCTCCCTTTCTGAACCACTAGATAGCATGCTTGGCTTTAGCTGAATTACAGTGATGTGACACTGGAGTAGCAATGAGCTATCAGGTCCTATCTGTCTAGGTGTGCTGTCTGAGTAGCTGAGTCTCTCACAAACTTTAATTATTTGATCCTCCCAGCCGCCCTGCACTTTGTTTTCCAGGTGAGGAGCAATGAGAGATTAAGTGAATTATGCAAGACTATGCAGCAAGTCTTGGGCTGAGTCCCACTACAGTGCACCAGCCACAAAACCAACATAATCACTGAGACCAGCTCCCCGGTTCCCTCTTCTAAGCACTATGCAATGCCCTATTTGAAATAAAAACATGCAAGAGAAGAGGTCACAGCATAGTTGCTTCAATGAAATCGTATTTATAAACTAGAGGCATTTACCTGCATACGAAACATCTCCCTTTTCTTGTTTATATATTCATGCAGGCTCTCTTTTTCCACCTGCTGGTCTGAAATGATGGAAGAAAAGTTGTGGGTGTGGGAGGGGGACCATGGAGTCAAGGCAAAAAAACACAGCAATCAAACAGAGGGTAAATGCAAACCTGTATTTCATAATGGGGGCTCATTCTGATGGGGCAGATGTCTGTGCTTGAGACCTGAATGAGAAGTCCTGATTATACAGTATCTTTTGGACAAGGTTATATCAAGCTTGGGATCTTTGTCTGCTGGAGAGGAAAGCCAGGTAGGAGATGGGTAGCAGAAAGTGAGCTGAATGACCTTGACTTTGACTAGAGGACCAGCAAAGATGTGGGAGCCTTTCAGCACTTGAATGGGGTCAGAGTGTTTTTAGCTGACAGAAAAACCAGGATCATTTTTTGAAGCTGAGAGTTCCAGATAATTGCTTTAAAGAGCAGAGCTCTTAGCCTTTGTGGCATTTGGTTTTTGTTATTAAGGTCTGTGTTCAACACTGCATTTAAGCATCAAAGCTTAGAAAAAAGGAGACAAAGCACATAAAACCAGAGGTTGAGGCTTGAGGGTGTATATGAAGCAACAAGGAAGGCAGAGGTGTAGTTCTTGGGCTCCATTCTCCAGATAAGTCAGCTTTATACTGACTAGAATGGAGTTACATCAGTGTCAGGATCAAACTGATAAGAGAGTGGAAAATCACCCCTTTCCAGAAGAGCCAAATCCTGGTCCTATGTCAGTCACTGGTAAATCTCCTCTTACCTTTCACAAGATCAGTATTACGATTTGCCCTTAAGCCCAGCAAAGTGCAACTTTGCTAGATCACAACTCAGCAGAAAGATTTCCACACCCCAGAGTCTTGAGGATCCCTAAGCCAAAGCCTGTGATGACTTGCTTCCCTGGCAGCAGTGCTGAGGTCAAGAAACAAGAAACCTTGCAGCTCTCATTCTCCCTACGTGGCTTTGTTTTAGTCCATCATGTGCATTTCCTACCTTTGGTCACTGCTATCTTCCATGAGAGACTTTCTTGGAGGGCTCTCATTCGCTCTGTTTCTGCTGCCAGTTCTCTGTCCTCTTCCTCCTCTTCCTTCTGAAGCTGTTTCTTGAACTCTGATTGCTTTACATTCATCATACTGGAGTAGGTCATCTTCTCATGGATTTTCATGGTCTTTTTTCGCTGACGTTCCTATGGTGAGACTTCAATTAAGTGGTCACCTTATACTTGTCAAGTACTTTGTCCAGAATAGATTTCAATAACTCAAGATTTTCACCCTGTAGCAAATCTCACCATTAGGTTGTTTTTCTGCCTATTCAGCTGAAGTGTAGTATCTCAGTTTCTTCCCATAACTACTAGGGATACTGGGAGCAGCCAAAACACTTTATCTCTTTTCTTGGCATTTCCAGCCCTCAGCTTACAGAGTCTTACTGTAGATCCTCCCTCGCGCTGTATTTTAACCAGTCTAAACATGGTCAGTGCCCGTGTTTTCATATGTGGGTTGTTCCTGAGTGGGAGAATGGGGACTTGGAGAATCTCCTGTTCATTTGTCCATTACTGGGATAGCATTTGTCCTTCCATCCAAAAGAAGTTAATCTCTAGGACCAACCAAAATTCAAGGGACCTACAGGCAGAAGCTCATGGCTTCCACCGTATTGCCTTGTGTCAGCAGTCCCTTAGGGAACAGTCCTGCTATAGCTGGGCTGTCAGAAACTTCACTCAGTCTCCTCGCCCTGTAGCAACCATAAGAAAAGCCCTCCAAGATAGTGAGGAGTCAAAAAGCATGGTACTGGGTGCGCTCCCACCACCAGCTCCATTTGGGGAGGGTGTGTTTTCCCCTTCCAGGGACCTTGGGCCCTGAATTCATTTATCCTTCCATCCAAAGCATCTGTTTAGCTGAGTGTTCAGAAGCTAGCACTGAACACTAACATGCAGGCTGTCCAAGGAAAGGGATGTGCCTGGTTAACTTCAAAATGGGAGATCTGGGAAACTGGATCAATGCTGGAGAAATAGAAGGGCCTATGGCAGCTGCTTTATTTAACAGGGACAGGAATGGTCCATCTGCCATTACTTGTTCGAAAAAAAAAGAAGCCATCCAAAACAATATGTGTAAGAATAGCCATTAAATGTCCACCCAGACTGTCAGCTGGTATGAGTCAGCCTAGCTCCATTAACTTCACTAGGTTCCAGCTGGCTTCAGATAATCTACATTGCTTTACATCAGCGGAGAGTCTGGTCTATGATGTTCCTTTATACAGCAATTTAATTTTTATTCAGCCTTTATGCATGCAGTCATCTTATTTGCAATGCATTTCAGCCTTTTTAGCTTTTATATGCATTCCTCCATTTCTTTTTTTATCCATACCTTCTTAGCTTTTTCTCTTTCCTTGTCTCTTAATAGGAAGATATCAGTATCTGAAGGGATTTTAAATGGGTTTTTCATCATCTGTGACTCATCCTCATCTGTGCATGCTGTAAGACATACGACACAGTTAGCAGAATCTCTTTGTAGTGAAAATTATGAGCTCTGTTCTGATCAAAGTCATGTTAGTGCTATTCAACTTGTCCAACGTATTTTAAACAGACGTCAGTTTATAACAGATCTCCAAATATGGGATTGTTCCCTGTGGAGACAAGCATTTTCAGAGTAAACTTCCCTAGAAATGGAGACTTCACAAGGGGCAAAACAGCAAAAGCCTGGTCCTATTCCACCTGCAAGGCTCATAAATGGCATCTAAGCATCTACACGTGAACCTGTTCCATCTGTCTGGACTTCCTGAAAAACAATTTCCTTTTGTAATGTGCCTTCATCTTAGGTATCAGACTACGTCACAAAAAGTACTGATGAATATTATTGCATTAATGCTTTTTCATTGCAAATCCTACCTGAGTAAACAGAATAAAAACTCCAAGTAAGGAGACCAGGATTTGGCCATATTAAAGGAGTTTACTCTATCATAGTATCGCTGATGGACCCTCTTACATATAGCATTAAAAAGTAGCATGCTTTCAGTATTTTGAGGAGCCTGTGACGGCAAAGCAAAGACCTCACTGTTCCTCTCTTCGCTTCCCCAGTCCATTTCCCTGGGGCCAAGTCCTAAAGCCTTTACTCAGTGTTATACTTTGGGAGAGCTCACCCTGAAGCTAATGTTGGATAGAAACATAAGGAACAGTTTCCAGATTTGACCCATTGCTAACAGTTAAAACTTGAAGGAGCCTCCTGAGGTTACCTGAAGGTGTAGCTGTTGCTTCCATTCCAGATTTGGGAGATTGTGATGCTGTTTGCTGAGATATTGTTCTTGATCCTGATCCAAAAAAACACAATGAATCAATAGCCATCAATAGCCAATGCAAATTGTAGAACAAGCAATGCCTGAAGCAATAGGAATGATCTCCAAAGCTTTGTGTTTATTGCCTTTTCATAGACCTCACCTACAAGTAGCTGTGGAAGCCTGTCACTGCGAATTGTGCACTTTAGCCCCTGCCTCTCCTCCTAGTTCCCTCAACATCCTTACCTTGGTCAGGGAGAACAGCTTGTTTTTCCCTTTTAGTAGCTTTGTCTGGTTTGTATGGGGAATGCTTGTTACTCAACTCCACGTGAGGGGTTACACTTATATTCAGAACATATCGAAAATAAGGTTTTTGAATAGTTTTGCACCCTTTGGCTGCACTGTTGCTGGGATGTTGGGATTTGTACTTTGAGTTCCACTGACCTGAAATGTATGCAAGCCACCCCAGCATCTGGGGGAAGAGACTCTGTGAGATACGTTACCAGAGCATGTTTTTCCAATCCAGACTGAAGGGCTGGTCTGAAGGGAAATGAACACAATAGCCTGTTGCCAATCCGACCTCAAGGTCATTTCCTGATCAGAGTGAGGTCATTTTTCACATCTTGTGCTGAACCATGTGGTGGTTTTTGATGGGAAAAAGGACAATTTATTCAGGTAAAAAAATACATCTGTGAATAAATTTAGGCTGGAAATCAGGAAAAGCCTCCAAAGCCTCAGGGGAATGGAGGTTATGAAACAGCCTTCCAGTTGGAGTAGTGGGGACTAATTATTTTTAACATGAAGTCTGGTTAGTTTACAAACAGGGTTATATGACATGGTTGCCTATAATAGCAGGACCCAGGACACGATTACCCAGAAATCTCCTCTAAAACATAAATTCCTCCATGTTTCAGTGCCTACTTCTTTTCACTAGGTTTTAATCCAACTGCAAGCCAGGCTTTCGGATGGGTTGAAGACATGGTATCCTAGCTTAAGGGCTCACAACATCCATACACCAGGACTTCTTTTGGTAATGTAGCAATGTCCTCTCTTTTCCTCTTCCTCATTGGCATGTCTTCCATGATTGTCTTATCTGTGGGTCTGAACGTGGCTGACGAGGCCAATTCGGGAGTGACACTATGTTGTAACTCAGGCACGTGAATCTGGTGGCTCCGGATTCTTGATTCATTTGGACATGTCGTTTCTGCCCCTCCCAGTCTCTTGTTGTTCCCGTAAGGTTTCAAAGTGCTGAGATCCTTGCAGCAGCCTCTTCCTCCATTTGGGGCAATGCTCCATGACGTATGAAAGTGGTGGTTCCTAGTAACAGATCTATCACAGATCCCTTTGAGGTTAAGACGGGAGTTAAGCAAGACTGCATCATTGCTCCAAGACTCTTCTCAGTATTCCTCACCATGATGCTACATCTGACCACCAACAAGCTTCCAGTCAGAGTGAAGCTAAACTACCAAATGAATGGTAAACTGTTTAATCTCTGCCAGCTCTAAGCCAAAACCAAGACCACCCTGAACTCAGTCATTGAGCTCCAGTACATTGATGATGCTATGCTTACTCGGAAGCAGACCTTCAGGCAACTGATGTCTTTCCTGAGGCATATAAGAAAATGGGATTGATGCCTAACATTCAGAAAACTGAGGTCCTCCATCAACAAGCTCTTAATGAGCAGTCCCTGATTCCAGTAATTCAGAGTCACGGTGTGACTCTGGAGAACATTGAGTATTTCCCATACCTTGGAAGCCATCTCTTGCAGAAGGCTGACATGGAAGAAATCCAGGATCATCTCAAATGAGCAAAGCAGCCTTCAGATGCCTGAGGAAATGGTGCTTGGAGATTGCAATATCAGATACAAAGCCAGGCTCATGGTTTATCAAGCAGTTGTGATCCCCACCTTATTGTATGGAGCTGAGACATGGACAACATACAGAAGACACTCAAGTTGCTGGAGAAGTACCATCAGTGCTGCCTATGGCAAATCCTTCAAGGCCAGTGGAAAGATAGACACACTAACATCAGTGCCCTATGGCAAGCAACCACCACAAGCATTGAGGGCAATGATCATCCAACATCAACTTCGCTGGGCCGGTCACATCATCTGTATGACAGGCTCCAGACTCCTGAAGCAAGTTTTATTGTCCCAACTCAGTTAAGGTATACGCTTAAGAGGAGGGCAGAGAAAGCGCCAACTTGAACAAATGCAACACCAACATCAATTCATGGAAGACTATTGCCCAGGACCTCCACAAATGGTGGAAGAAGGAAGCAATATGTACATACATAGGAGTTGACCTGAAGCCCACAGTCATCAATGGGAGTGTTTTCATGGACTTCAGGAGGCTTTGCTTCAGACCCAAAGGTACAAATTCTGCAACAAATTCTAAGTAGAGTTATTCGGATTAAAGACAGTGAATTTGGCACAGAGTGGTTTAAATTCCCTTTTGAGGGCATATCCAAAGGTAACAAATCTTTGGCCAGGAAATACCTGTTGCGCCCTCCCAGAATACTTAAAAGGAATTTGCTTGTGTTTAGTTTTGGCATCACATTTCTGCTATATAAGGAGCAAAATATTACTAACAGCAACTCTCATGCTCTCTATCTAGCACCACAGATCAGAGTACCCCTGCCATTCCCCAGTTCATGCTATGAACCCATCATTAGATTTGTACTTTGCAAGTGAGTTACTGCTTAAGATTCTTACTTGAAATGGCTCCGGAGCTGCAGGTTTCTTGGGACTGGATTGAACGCGTATGGGACAAAGCTGACATGCTGTAGGAATTCTGTCCTGATGGATTTTAGGGAAGGGATTGGCCTGGCTGGCAGTTGAGACTCTTTTTCCTGATGTTCTTGCAGTGCTATTATACTCTCTACTAGCGATTCTATGGAGAAAGCATAATTATTTTATTGCATTAGATAGAATGAATTTATTTCCAATTTTCCTTAACCAAAACATATAGCTGCTGAGTTTCCCTCATTCCTGGCTTAGATGTGGGGGAAGGGCATGTATGACTTGCCCTGGTGTATTTCCATCACAGACAGCAGGGTCACTCCAGATGTGCACTGCTGTAATGGGGAGCAGAATGCATCCACCTCCATTTGTACTAATTTTATGACTATTTTTAAGCACCATTATTTGCACTCTCCCCTCTGCTAAGGACAGCCTCTTCTTCCTGCATATAAAATCCCTTCTGTCTTCCCACCCAAAACCTAAAACCTCCTATATCCTTGACTTGGCTTTCATGCTCTATCGGCTCCAGGTCCAAGGCAAGGGGAAAGAAGAACATTCCTTTGAGAACCCGCCTCACTTCCCACGATACCTGGCTTCCCTTACGGGTCTGATCCAGCTCTCCTGTTTATTTTGTGAGCTCTAAGCAGATCAGTATGGATGGTATGCCTATGTCATCATCAAACTTCTGCTATAATGACATAAGAAACTCCTTTGAATATGTTGGAGGAAGGTGGCAAACATCTGGAAGTTCACACCCTCTCAATACAAACTTTGGAGATCTAAAACCTTCCTACTATACTACTAATGCAGATGGTCTCTTGCAGGACAGTGAACATTGTGTATTGCCATTATAGTGAAACATAATGTAGTACTCAGGCCCTTGCTGGTCCAGGTTATATGCAGGTGGCAATGACTTTTTTGTGAAATTCTTTGAGAGAAACATTGCTTTGTAACACACTTAACAAATCATAAAACCCTATGGCTTTCCCTATGGTTAATTTCAAACTGTTAATGTCGCCAAGGTTTTTCTGATGAATTATTGTTTGCACAGCACTTTGAAATACTGCCAATCCCTACAGAAGTGCTAATAGACCTAATGAGCATTATTAAGCTCTGTATGGAAAAAGAAGAATTGCTGTGTCATTACAATCTTCTGGTGCATGTGTCAATGCCTCTGACATTTTTTATGCTTCAGCAGCTTGATAGCAGCGAACGGTAGTGTATGAATCAATTAACAAGCTGTACTTATTTTTAATGCACGGATACATTTATGAGCCACATCTCCCCAGCATCAACCTGCTTGGCAGAAAAAAAAAGGCTAAATAAAAGTACACAGTCATTCTAAAAATAGCATGAATCATCAGTTGCTGTGTTGCCCTAGCACTGGATAGACATTGTACAAATCCAAGTAAAGAATTTAAACAGCACAGGGAAGGCAGGAGATGCTACAGGGAAAATATCACAAGACTTGTACTTTAGTTTAGACCAGTGGTTCTCAACCTTTTTTGTACCAGGACCCATTTGTAAACATTGATGGCCAGTCCTGACCCAGTGCCCCTCACTCCTGGCCTGCTGCCCCCAGCCCCCCAGTGTGTGGGGTGGAGGGGGAGTGTGTGTGTGTGACATGGGGGGGCCCCCAAGCTGTCCCTTGCAGGCTGGAACCCTGCCTGCCTGCAAGGGAAAAGCCACAGTTTCCCATGTTTTTCTCCTTTAAAGAAGGATCCATTTTTAATGTTTTTTTCACCACCCTTGCATATATTCTTGTGACCCACTTTTGGGTCGCGACCCACGGGCAGGGCCGGATTAATCTTTTAGTGGGCCCTAGGCAAACAAACGTGTGGGCCCCTACTTGTTTTCACTCAACAATTATAATATGTAAAATAAGCACATCTGGGACCCTTCTTCACTTAGGGCCTTAGACATATGCCTAGTTTGCCTATGTGTTAATCCGGCCCTGCCTGCGGGCTGAGAAACGCTGCTCTAGAGCAGGTCCTTTCTAGATGGATGTCCTGCAAAAGACACACACACATACATACACTACGGGATTCCCTAGTAAAATGTGCACACCCCCATGTGATTCCTTAGTAAAATGCGCACGTACGTGATTTTCTAGCAAGACACGCACAGATACACATGTGATTCCCTAGTAAAATGTGCACACACACACACATACACACACTACATGCGATTTCCTAGTAAAATGAGCACCCATGTGATTCCCTGGCAACAGACACACAGACATGTGATTCTCTAGTAAAATTCACACACAGAGATGCATGTACACACACACACACACACACACACACACTACATGTGATTCCCTTGTAAAATGCACACACGTATGATTCTCTAGCAAAAGACACACACACACACTACATGTGATTCCCTTGTAAAATGCACACATGTATGATTCTCTAGCAGAAGACACACAGACACACTAATGCACACACACACTACATGTGATTCCCTTGTAAAATGCGCATACACGGGAATTCCCTAGCAAAAGACACACACACACACACACACACACACACACACACACACACACACACACACTACATGTGATTCCCTAGTAAAGTGCCTGATGCTTCCAGGGTCTCGGTGAGAAGCTGCACTGGATGCCCATCAAGGGAGAAGGGGGCAGGCTGCGCCTCCCTGTCCCGGCTTCTCACCCGGCTCGGGGCCCCGCCGGGATCCGCGCCCCTCGGGCAGTCGCAGCGAGGCGGGCTCAAGCCCTTGCCGCAGCTTCCACTTCGCTCCGCGGCTGCTTTTGTTCTGCACGCTTGTTTGCGTTGTCAAGGCTACCATTCTTCCCCGTTGCCAGGTGACCCCCGACGTCATAAGGGAAGGAACGCTTGCGTCACTTCGGTGCGCTGTTGCAGAAGGAGCGGCAGGGCTGCTGAGTCTGTGCGGGGGGCGGGAGATGCTCGCATCCCCGGGTTCTTCCTGCCGGCTGGGCCCGGGCTCTTTCTCCCCGGAGTCTAGGGAACATTTTCATGAGCACACTGGGGATGTTGCTGAGCGAGCATTAACCACATCACCGCAGTGATTAGAGAGAGGGGAGGCAGTCATCTGTAAGCAGCCAGAGCAGAAATTCTGGGGTCCTGCCCTGTTTGTCGTTTTCTCTTTGAGTTATAAGCGTCCCTTGCCTCAGTTTCCCCATCTGTATCACATGAGGAAGCAAATGTCGAGCTGTAAAGCAGTATTTATGAGAAGGGCTCATATAAAATCAATTACATCAGAGCAAAATATTCTGCTTATTCATTTCTAAGAGTGTATTGGTATTGGAAATATATAGGAAAAAAAGCATATAGGGTTTTTTTTTTTTGTTCTTGTTTTTGAAGGAGGGTTTTGGGATCTTATGGAGCCTTTGTTTTCTTTTCTTCCATGTTACTCCCAAAGGGACAACATTAGTTTCATATTTATTAATGTTTTGTGTTGATGACTAGCAATTGAGCTTTCTAAAATAGCTTCTCACACTGGCAGATTTGCAGATGGTTTTGCTTATATGAACCTCTAGTCTATACTATGCTATAAATAACTGGAATTTTGTTTAAAGAACAGACGTTTCCTATTTCATTGTCATGTACGTGATTTCCCATAATTGCTGGTTACTAAGTATTGGATTTTGTGAACTGTAGTCTATGAGTGATTTGGGTAAAAGGAGGAAGATGCTTGTAAAGGAGGAAATTTCCATTTCCACCCCACGAAAATACTTTCACATTCAGTAGGGATGCAGAAAATTACAGGACAATCTAGTACTGTTTTAGTACAGCTGTCTATTTGAAAATATCCCAAAATGCTGTAGATGTGAATCAGAAGGGAAATGGCAAAGCCATTTTCCTATAAAAAATAAAAAAAATCAAGGAACAAATTTGACTTGAGCTGCACTTCTAGACGTGTATTAAGTGACCCAGACTTTGTTCAGAAATACAGATTTATAATGAAACTGCAGATTGACAGCGGTAGTGGTGTGAATAGACACAATGAAATGCATTAAATGTAGGAATCTAGGAGACTGGAACAGCTATAACTCTAATATCTGGAGTCATTGTTCATGCCGAGCGATGGGAATTCTATAGCTATTGTTCTGTTCCATGCTAGCCTTGCTTAAAGTTTTGTTACTTTATACTACAATGGAGATTCTTTTTTTTAAAGAAAAAGAAACTTATACTGTCAAATGGAGCAATAAGATCTTTGATATATGTCTGGAAATTTTACTTTTGAAGCCATTTATGAAATATTTGTGCCTCATCCATTTTCCAGAAGCATTTGTGCTTTGCTTTTTTTTTTTTTTTTTTTTTTGAGGACACAGAGATTCATAGATCTTAAGACTAGAAGGACATGAGGAGTCTATTTTTAGCAGCCTTTAACTTTGTCAATGAATGAAATAAATTACATGTGCACATCTTGGGGAAGAACCACCCTCGGGACAGGGAGTGCACAGCTGACCCGTGCTGTAGCTTGTTAGTTACGTTCACGTGGGTTCATGGTGGTGTCGCGTGACCACATCTAGGAGCATGTTAAATGGTTGGCAGAAAGGACCATTCTCTTGTTCAGTGAGGCCAGAAACCTCTCCAGGGGCTAGATTCAGGGTTTACCAGTTATCATCTAATGGCTGAAAGCAGAATATTTAGCTCACAGGCGTTTTCAAGGAGCATGGGACTGGAGTTCAGAATGTGGGGCTCTTTTCCTCTGTTCCTAGACTCACTGGGTGATCTTGGACAGGTCACTTGATGTCCCTCAGTTTTCTCTTCTGTGAAATGGGAAAATCCTCATAGGTGTGAAGGCTAATTAATGAAATTGTTTACTGTGAAATGCTATGAGAGATGAAGTTTATTTTCTATTTATGGGGACTTTTTGCCATCTTTAATTTTCCCTGAGCCTGTGGAAGGGCATGTGTGCTCGAAAACTTGCAGAAAAAGATTTGTTTTGTTGCGATTTCTTAGTTGGTCTAATAAAAGGTATCGTCTCTGAACCAAGAGTTCTAGAGTTCTGCATTTTATGAGAGATGAGAGCCACATACATATCTAGACAGAAGGCAATGCAACCTTATATGTGTTTCCAGCAAGGGACTTGCCTATTACTAGTAGATTCTAGGGCAGTGTTTTTTAGTCTTTATCACTCTCTTTGATTCTCTCAAAGGGGCTTCTTTATTTTGTTTCTCCCCCTCTCCCCATATAAACTAAAGCTGGATATGTCCTAAGTTAAGTACATAGAAAGAAAAGAACTAAAATAAAAGCCAAATAACCAGCCGGAGAACTGCAGTTCTTTCTATGAGTTGCTGAATTCTGGGTTTCTCCAGATGCCTGGGCAGCCCCTAGTATAGCCAGGGGCTGATCACATCTATTTGCAACTTTCCAAATGCTGACTACAGGCCGTGCTGTCCTTTGACCCCCTGGGCTGACCCAGTGTGGATGAGGGGACACCACAGAGCAGGTTATGGTGATTCTATGGCAGTAAGGTTGTCACCCAGCCTACTCACTTCTTAATGGCTATTTATGGCCAGTCCCCCTTGCCCATAGGCTTATAGACTGCTTTAAAGCAATGCTTTGTGCCCAACACAGAACCATATATCAGAACCACACTGGATGATCCTATGATGAAAAAGCACCCAAGCTCTTGACTAGGGTTTCCTATAAGGTCCTCCTTCAATACAGGTCACAGGACATTTAAGCCACCCAAAGGTTTCTGTTGCCTTAGATGTGCTTTGGATTGAGCCTGCACATAGGGCTGACCTTTAATATATAGGATGTGTTGTCATCTCTGTAGCACCAAAGAATCTCTTTGCACCCAGCCCCAGCCCCTGGGGAAGGTATGTCGGGAAGCCTGGTGTTTCCAGCAGAGCTGCAGTTTCTATAGTGCTTGTGGTGAACGGCCCGCTGATTGTTCGGTACCCTCCCTCCTGCAGCGCCCAACAGGGTATGTACTTGCAGCCAGGAGTCCTGTGTGACTCCAAAGGGGATTCCAGGGACCTTGTAACAGCTCTGCTTCCCAGAGCCAGCCACAGGGTGTCAGCAAACATCATTTTTCAGTGGCTCAGGGAGAGTTGTTTGGTTCAGTGACCCACATTTCTTACTCTGCTCCTCATTGTGCATGTGTTTGAATGGCACCAGTTGTGTTGTATGTGAGGTTTAAATGCTATTCATGCAAAGAGAATCCTGCTCTGGCCACTGGATGCTGCTGGGGGAAATGTCCTCAGTGAGCAATCCTGCAGTCATTTGGAGGAGGTCTGTGACCAGCGTTTTAATTCCTGCTAGCAAGGGGATTCACCAGGAGAACCCCTATCCCTGTCATGTGGATCCTAGCACCCATAATGTTGCTTGCCTAAGAACAAGATAATCCCGCAGTGTGGTCTCACTTGAGGCGATTCCCTTTTAATTCTGCAACTGGTCCAGGTTCTCTCTCTCTCATTCCTATATGGCCTCTAGTATCTTAGCACTTCACAGTTTCACCCCACAACACACTAGTGATCTAGGGCAGTACAATCATCCCTGGCTTTCAGAGGGGGGCCTGAAGCACAAGGCATAGGGGCAGAAGTTACACATAAACCAGTATAAGTGATCAGAAACTGGTTCAAGTCTGTAACACAACAGTAGCTCCGTGTATACAAACCACTTTCAAAATGGCTACAACAGGTTTAAGGTAAACCTGGGTGGATGTAGTATCAGACTTAACTGATTTAGGTTAAATCGGTTTATTGAACTTCTATCCCAGATTCCCTCCAGATTCAAGTTTATTCACAGTCTCCCAGATCCCAGGATGCTTTGCACCCTTCCCCCCCTTCCCCTTGTAGGGTGGGTGATCTAATATTGGCCCAAGTCAAGCCCAAGATCTAGCACCCCCTAGCTTCTGGCCTAGGCCACTGCAGGCATGTAGCTGTGATTCTGGAATTAAAAGTGAATGAATGCCTGTTTGCTTGCTTATTGGTTCAGTCTACACAGCTTAGACTAACTTGTGAAGATTGAATAGATTCAGCCTTGGGCTTTTTGAGTGTACTTAGCCTAGGAAGTGAAGTGGTGGAACAAAGCCATGAGTCCAAGTCTCTGATTAATTTTGGTTAGGGCATGTCTAGCCCACGCACTTACTGGATCAGACACGGGTGTGCTCCAGCGGGCCATGCACTCTGTCAACCCGACCTCCCGAACCAGAAGCAGCATAGCTGTGTTCACACAGCGCTGCAGATGGTTCCTTAGTGCTGCTGAGAGACAGTGCTAATTAACAGCACAAATGGGATTACATTGCACCTGGTTTGGCAAGTCAGTGTTTGCAGAGCAGCCTGGCATGTCTGAACCTGCAGCTGGCTGGTGTAGGACATTTTCAGGGCAGAGATGCCCTTAGCTGCCACAAGATCCCAGTGACATGCTGAGAAATGCACTCTGACTTCAAACTTGTCCCACCTGGACTTCTCCACAGTTGCCAGAAGTCAGTGCCTTTGATTTATTACATATGCGAGCCCTTCCCTTTGGGGATTGCTTGGAAATCTGCATGCCCCCTTTCTATTCTTTGGGGCGTCCCAAGTTTGCAGCTGCTTAGATGCAAACTGCTCAGCATACCAGGACATCAGCAGATCCTGTAGGTTGTTTTCCAGTTAGCTGTTTCTTTTTAGGCAAATATTACATTTAAGGTTGCTTTCCCTGTGGTTTTCTTCCTCACAGTTTGTACAGCGGGTTAATGCCCTACTGGGAGATAAGAGGAACAGTTGCTGGGAGAGCTGTTTGCTCCTGTGATATGCTGCCCTGCTTTCCCATACCCAGTTAGGAGGTGTTGTATCTGCAATTATAACACCCTGGAAGGCTGCATAATTTCTAGGGACTGGATGTTTCAGCAGAGCGAGGAATTTAAGATGATGGGGGTGATTAGAACAGGAAGGGCTTGTTTATTCAACTCTACTGTTAACAGTTATTCAACCCTATGCAATTTAAATGTCCAGATCCTAAAGGGTCTTGTGACCTTGGCAGCAATAAAGGAATGCTAAGCTGGATCCTATGTAAGCAGAGATGGAGGGAGCAAAGGATTGCAAAGCACTCACTGGGCCTCATTGGCAGACTGGCTTGTCCCATATGGAACATGGAGCAATGCAGCAGCAGCCATACATCTTTCTCTAATAGTTTTCTTCTAACAGAGAACACTGTTTAAGACTTAAGGTCTGTGTGGACAATGGGCTCAGCCATTCCAGATCTCAGCGCACAAAAACTCTTAGCTTCTAGGAAACAAAGTAGGGGGGAAACAAGTTTCCAAAGGGCGGCATAGATCTGAGTAGCAACCTAGGCAGCAAAGAAGGCAACGTGCTTCTGCTCAGAAATAGTGTCTCCTCACCAAGCGAGCCATAAACTAATTAAAGAGAGCAGATGCTAGCTAGAACAGTAATAGGCACCGTGGATCATTTTTGGGTCTGTTCTCAGGTGCTTTCTGCTGAAACCTGCATTCTAGCTAACTCATGTGTAATAGATTGCAGAATTAACCCTTTGGTAGTTCTATTACTGTGCAAAGCAGGTACCTGGGAGAATTAAATGGCAATGAATAGATCTGGACTTTTTTTTCCCTGGGTTAAGTATTCACTGTCTAATAATGCAGGCCCATCGAAACTGGCATTCTCAAGCCTTCCTTCTCACGGTGTTGTTAGTAAAGTGATCTGCTTGGCTTTCTGAAGGCTTGTGAGAAGCTCTGGGCAGGGGGCCAGCTGCTGTTCTTCCCCAGCTGTATTGTATTAAGAAGACACCACTTGTATAACCTGTGCTAATTCGTTCCTCTCAGCTTGAGTATTTTCTTGTTGTACATAATGTACAGTCTATAGAAAGCACAGTTTAGCTGACATCTGATATGCTTATAAATAGAGTTCCTGCCCTGCTCCAATTCTGTAGCTACATCAACAGGAGAAAAACACCCATAAGTGTTGTTCTCTGCCTGCACTTGGGAAACCATTGAAGATTTTCCTCTGAAGCATCCAAATGTGGTTGCTATTGGAGCCAGGGTACTTGACTAGATGTACCAGGGGTCTGTTCCAGTTTGGCAGGGCATATGTCTCCTCTGCCTCCTCTTGCCTCGTACTCTTAGGTGGAGTGGCTGGCTTAAGTGGACGCATTATCAAATCCCTTCAGTGTTCTCTTCTCTCTCATGCTTCCTTTCCAAACCCCTCCTCTTTCTTCCCACATCCCAGCCCAATCGGTATCTCACCCTGGTTTCTCTTCCCCCAGTACAATCCCAGACACCATTGTTTTCCATCCCGATAGAAGAACAGCCCAAATCCTCCTGGCCCAGGCTCACTGGCTTCTGTTACACTTTCCTGACACCACCCCCTGCTCCCCGTGGCCCTGATTCCTCCCTCACTTTTTCCTCTGCCAGGCCCGCTTCCTCTTTTGGCAATACTGCAAATCCTGCAACCTCTGCTGAGATGAACTACATCTGTCCTACCAAACCTCCCACAACTTCAGCAGTGACCCCCTTCCCTCTCAATACAACACCTCCTTTGGATCTCTAATAAACAAAACAGGTGCAAATCCCTTTAGGGATACAACCCTGAGCCTCTTTTCACATCTCACTAGGCACGTCTATATGAGATGTCTTAATGTGCAGTGGACAGTTGTACTGTGCATTAGTGCATCATGGCAAAAACTGTGCTAATGCACAGTAGAATTACTCTACTGCACATTAAGTGTCACAAAAAGGTTTGCTTTTGCTACTGCGTATTGGCGCAGCTATTGCACCTTTATCTAGTACTTCATATTAGAGGTACTAAACTTAATGCCCACTAGCAAAGGCACATTAATGAACATGTAGATGCACATACTGATCCCTTCTTATCCCTATAATTAATATTATTTCCTAAGCACTGTTATGAGCATTCTCTACAAGACTCTAAATTTGGCCCCCAATGAGCTTATGCTGCTACACACAAGACCCTAGGACTCTGAAGGACAGAACGTGTCCTGTTATTATTGACTCATTTCTTGTGGATTTGATGCAAGAGATGAGTCAGTCACCTACCACATCCTGAGCGGAGGAGAACAACTCACAGATACACAAACGTCAGTATGCAGAGCTTGTGTTGGATTGCAAATGGAATAGCACTCACTCACACAGCAGGCCCTTGCCTGGGTCTCCCATTAGTATTTGTTCCCTTACCTAATAAATAATTGAAGAACAGTTCACCCACTGCCTCCTTGCAGATCTGTTCAACCCATAACTAACTGTGAGTAGAACAACATCTGCTTGTGTGTCTGTCAGGCCCTTGCATCTTCCTGTATCTGAAAATCCCTCTTTCTATTTCCAGCTTTCTATTTCCGGCATCAGCACCCCCCTCGTTTTAGAGCTAGATGCAAATCCTTTTAACCACCATGCAGAGTATCACCTTTTCCCCTGTTCTGAGATGTGAGTTAAATGAAAACTGTTATAGCCCTCTGGATTCAAGTGGTTGGCCAGTAGTTGGGGTCCTACAGGTTGTTTCTATTTGGAGAAAAAAATGGATAATGGTATTTCCTTGATGCAACCCTGCTGGTTTACACTTCCCTGAACACAGTGTGATTCAAAATCATAGTTTGTGCAATAGTCCAAGCCTCTTTCTGTCCAGTACTCTGCCCAGAAAGCATTCTCTTCCTCGCTCTCTCTTTCTCTCTCCCCACCTCCAAGCTCCCTCTCCAGGCCATGTTTCCAGCCCTACCTTTGCCACCACCTTTGCTATATGGCTGTTTCTCTCATCCTTTTTTCTGGCTCTTTTGTGGTGCTTTGGCTCACACATGCAGCTCCCACAGCCAATATTCACCATCCTGTATTTGTATCAGCCCCTTGCAGAACCCCTGAAGCCACACAGCTTGGCTTCTGACCAGCATGGCATGGCCTATGTTTTTGGGAAATGGTTCATATGGTTTCAGCTTCTCTCATTCATTTTGAAAATAGTGTTGCCCGCTATGACCCAACCCAAACAAATTAAAAATATAATTTTCATATTACAAATAATACCGGCTTAACCATTGACAGTCTGACACAGGAAGTTCTATCAGGACAGTTCAGCTCACCAGTCCAAATTGATTTTCTTTCCATCTAACGCTCGTTGGTGTTTTTCTCTCCCTGCCCAAGGAGCCCCTGAGGAATGCCTATTGTGTCTATGACATCTGCTGTCTGGGTTGGACTCTGCCTACCTTGTTCTAATGGGAAACTTGTTAATGTTGCAATTTTTTCAGCCCCAGGTTCTACAGGGCCCCTATTACAAAGCACACATCCTCTTGAGCAACCAAATCCTTACCCTCCTGCTCAGGACAGTGTTTGCAATAAGCCTTCCAATAAAAGCTGTCTGAACAGAGCATCAGCATTACCCAGATCTATGTGTGACTATGAAATAATAACACCACCGGTTTTCTAACTACCTGGCAAGTTGCCCGTCAGGATGTCTGATTCGAAGGAGCCACTGCAGGATGGCTGGCTTGTTCTGTGATTATAAACTTTCCCCCAAACTAATAGTGGCAAATACAGTCCATAGCTGTAACTGTTGGCAGGAGTTTCTTTCAGCTGGCACAATCCTTTCTCTCTGGAGGCTTGAGTTTTGCCATGGCAAGCCACCATCCTACAAAGTCCAACGTGTTCCTCTGGTAATACAGCCTCTGGGTTGCCAGGGAATACTAGCATCCCTGTCCAATGTGAGTTGAATTTTGTAAAAGGGATAATCTGGGACAGGACCAGTCACGCTGAGCCTTTGTTAACTCTGAAAACGCTAACTCACTCTCTGCTGATCACTGAAAAGATTTTTTTTTCTCACTCAACCTTTGCAATGATTTAGCAATATTGGCAAATCGACAAACAAATCTGCTGTAATAGGAGCAGAGTCCTACAAAATTCTGCACATCTGCAAGCCCGGGGTACGTTGGCTGGCTCTGCATAGCCTCCGTTTTCTGTCAGTGGGCATTCCCCCAGCTCATTATGTGGCAATTTATCTCTTTTTGGAACCATTTTAATTTCTTTGCATTCAGTCTCAGATTGGCAGCCTTCAGCTTATCCCAGACTATTTGTAAATGTATCAGTTTCAGCTCAAAGGTTTTACCGTTGAGCAGGATATCGTCTAGGTAAAGCAAAGAGGTTCAAAGTAGAAGACCATATCTTGCCCTCTCCATTAGCTTTTCAAATGCGCTTGATGCATTAGAGAAGCATACAACCATCACTTTAGATTGCCAGAGGCCTTGTCCTCTTAAAACAGGCTTTTCTCTGTTCTTTGGATCTACTTCCATTTACAAATTCCCATATTTTAGATCCAGCGTGGAAACCGGAAAGGAACCTCCCCAAGGTAACGGATAACAATCCTTTGAAGCAACTGTATTTAATTTTCTGTAATCCACACAGAAGCTAATAGTGTCATCTTTTTCCTAACCTGATTGATGGGTTAATTATTCCCCAAGGGTGACTTCCCTAATATATTTCCTCAATAGTCTGTAAAGCCTTTTCCCTCTTTGTAAGTGGAAAATGATGAGGTGGCTGTTTATTGGGCTGTAGCAATGTTTGGCTTGATCAGTGCAATATAAGCCAGATTTTGTTGGCTCAGGGGGAGGACTGATGGGTGATGGCTAATGAAAGAGTTTCTGAGGCCATTCTGCTATTCCTTGCACCTCTTCACCACAAGCAAGCAGGAGACCACTCCTGCTTTAGATCCACAAGAACGTAAGCAGCTAAGGACACGTCTACAGGGCTCCCACAGTGGGCCTGGGGGCACTGCTTTCATGCACCCATCTGAACCTACTCCATACACCCCAAAGCTGCACATGAGGCTGTAAAGCCATGCTAAGGGAAACCCTTAAAGTGCTTGGGACAAGCTGCGTGGCTCTTACTGTGGCTTCATTGTCTCACCTCTGGGTTTGGCATATGCAGATCAGGACCAGGTGGATGTAGTGTGCTAGAGAATAGCTCCTGAGGTGTAGCAGGGAAGCAGTGTAGACACGCACTAAGAGTCTGTTCAGATCCTGGGTCTCACACCAGATCGCCAACATTCCCCATCTTTCCTTTGCTGGAGAGCTATCACAGCTCTTAACTTTAGCTTTGGAACCAAAATAACTTGTTCACTACAAACCAATTGCCTACAAATGTACGGGTTTATTCCGCCCCCTACATCTTTACAGAGAATTTTGGCCAACTCTGCGTCTTGGACACCTTTCCTGGCATGATTAAACTATTATTAGCCATAATGGAATCCAAACTGATTATTAGCCTATCCACTGTCTCTGTTGTCCAGACCTCTAGCTCAAATTTCAAAGGCCCAATTTTTCAAAGCCAGTTTTCCTGGTGTTTCTGGGTAGGGATATGTTCACTAGTCACCGTTTCCATTTGACATCAATTACATGGTTCAGCTTTGAACCCTTATTAGCTAGTATTTTTAGCATGTCTGATCTAATAACCATTAGGTTTGAGCTAGTTTCTGCTCCCCTCATGTATTTCGAGGATACTTTCATATACTCAAACTCCCGTTATTGTTTTGTAACCACCCACATCTGAAGAAAAATTACTTCACCTTGTATCTCCAAACTCTGTCTTTTCAGCTTAGTGTCTCTACTTTCTAAACTGGGGGAGAGGGTTTCATTCGATGAAAGCAGGCTCCGCTGTATGTGTGTGACAATCCTTTTTTTAGCTTGAGGTTTTTTCCCTACAGTTCTGCATTTAACCGAGCTGCCTCCCTTGGCATCATTGACAGTTTTACACATGTGAATTTACCATTTTTATAATTATGCAAAAATGGCACCAGATTGGACTCCCTTTTTCCATCATGCACATTAGTCAGAGAGTTGGATTTACAAGGTCTGTTGATCGTTTTCCATCTTCCTCACTCGTGATTGCTTCCTCTTTTGGTGAGCTTCCACAGCACTCTGCCCCTGGCAAACAGAATCTCCTGGTGTCTTTGGCCTCCTGATCTGGATCTGCAAGTTCAAGTGCAACTGAGCCTATATATACTGGTCCATTGACACTTTATCCTGGAAGGCCTTGCTGGTACCAGGATATGCTAGGAACCTCAGTCAAGGAGAGTCTGTTCTTTCCCTCTCCCCTTACATCTTAGGCATGTTCAGCCAGCTCAGACTGATGACTAGCTCCAAACTGCATACCAGGGACTTATATCAGATAACTTGATAAGCCACCTAGGACAGGGGTTGTCAGCTAGGGGTACGTGTATCCCTGGGGGTACTTGGGAAGGCCCCAGGGGATACGCGGCATGCCACCACTGTGGCACTGCTGCCGCTGTGCCGCTTCGCACTCAGCCGCTGGGGGACCCCCCTCCCTGCCCTCTCGCTCCACATCCAGAAGGGTGTACCCACCAGAAGGGGTACACTCCTCAAAAAAGGTTGCAAACCCCTGACCTAGGATATTTATCCCTCAAAGAGAGAGACAGAGAAAGAGTTTGCATTACTCTACCTGGGACAGCCTTTCATCTCCTCACTGAACGGTGGGTTTGCAAAGGCTGGGTGGTACCTGGCTGGCCATGCTCCACATCCAGGCAAGTGAATTCCACTGTGGTACAGGAAGCCTTTTGCTTTCCTTCTCAAGGTGTGTTTTGAGTTTCTTGAGTCTTTTCTGCATCTCTCCTTATAATCCTAAATCTCTTTCTAGTCAGCCCTCTGCCCTAACAGTGATCACTCTAAGACTGACAGTGCAAGTTCCTTTGCTTTTGCTTCGTTCTTCCTGTTTTTAGTGACTTCTGCATACTTCTATTCAGGCACACACACCTCCACCAAACAATGCCATATTGTTTGCCCTTGCTCCTCAGAAAACCCTCTCTTGCCAATGTAGCCTTGTGTTTGACCAGATTTGGATATTGTCTGACTTTTGAGCAATAGCTCCTGTTGTTTCAGCTCCCTTACTCCAAAAAGAACCTTAACTGCTTCTAACCTCTATCCTGAATGAGGGGTGGGTGTGCCTGTTGGCTTTAACAGGATTTTATCCAACAGCCAGCATAGCAGCACTCTTGATTGTCTGACAGTGGGCATGTCTACACATGCACTTTAATGTGCGTTAGCCTATTAACGCATGTGTAGGTGCACCTTAATACCTAGTAGCCCTGAACATACCCTTCACTGTGCTTAGTGCTACAGTGCCACAGTACCATGAGAACTGTCCTCTAAAGCCTTGCAAAACCCATACTCCTTCTAGCTGCGTACAACAGGGTTGGAGGAGCAATGAGTATTTTGCACTTCTTGGTTATCCTTACTTATGTCCCTTTGCCTAAAGGGACTTCCCTCCATTTTAATCTAAGGGTCATCACAAGCTTCTCCATTAAAAAGCTTTTTCTATGAGAGAGCCCCTGGCTCATTGAACTGGCTTCACACTGGCTTCCTTTGCCTTCTGAAGGCCAAATCATTAGAGGAGCTCAGACCCATAAAGTAATGAGTGTCTTCAGGCCTTTCTGGAGGCACCTTTTCCTTTCACTGAAGTCCTTGTGGGCACTCAGCACTTCACAGGCTCAGGCCCTTTTAATCTGTGTTTGCTTTATGGTAGAGCACCTGGCTCAGCTTGGCAGACCACACTTTGTCAACAGGAATGATTAGTAACATTTTATTTTGTTCTCTAACTGTCAAAGTCATGCTATTCTCTCCAGCTTCTGTGGGGGAGCGTATAAATAGTTGCGTTGGTCAAATCATTCCCCTTGGGTATGGGTAAGCCAGTTTCTCCCTGTACTTGCTTCCTCAGTAAACTCTGTTTTACCATCCCCTCTTGCACAACATGACAGTTCTCCAGGGGGTTGTGTGCAATCCCTGGTTTAGACAAAGGCTGAGCTCACTCTCACTGACGCCAAAGGTTGCAATATTGGACATCTTTTCAACCCTGGCAGAGCTCAGGTCTCCAGGTCTGGCAGTGGCTGCTGCACAAGAGAAATCACACGACCTTCCAACACTCTGATCCTAGCAGCTCAATTAATAAACTAAATGGCAGCGCAGGTGGCTCATGTCGCTTTGCGAGTGGAAGGATATCTGCTTACGTGCCTGGCTGTCCCCTGCAAAGTCCAGCTGCTGCGGAGGTCAGGAAGTCTGTGATTGAAAGTGGATGGAAACTGCTTTTAAAAAGACCATCATCTGACTTTTGACCTGCCAGTGGGCAGCTGCTGATGCAGAGCACGAGGGATCTTGCACAGCTTTTTCTGGGTGTCGGGCTGAGCCTGGCAGAAGCAAATATGATTAGCATGGAAGCACAGCACATGACACCAGTGGCAGCTGGCAGTAAATCACCAGGGTTAGTGAGGCACTGGAGAGAGACTCATCTTCTTGGGAGGGATCAGATGAGCAAGGCTTTGCCATCTCCTAGAGGCCATCTCAAAGCAGTGACTGCTAGGTAGGTTCTGTCGAAGGCAGTGGTGACAAACAGCCAATTCAAACATGATCAACTACCACCTCTTCATTAGCAGCTGTGATACAAGAGGCAGGGGAGTTACTGCAAAACCTCACTGTTCCCTGTGGAAAAATTCATCCCTGTGGGCACCCTTGCCCAAATCCTTCCTCCCCCTCAACCATTGCCACCCATCCTGGGATGCTGCTGGCATTTCACAATCGGCCTCACCCTGATTTACACCTGCCACATCCTGTGTAAACTGGACTGATTCTAGCCCAGTATAAATAAAATCCTGTGTCTGAAAGGGCCCCACAGCCAGTTGTATATTTGCCTGCTCTAATCTGCATTCCAGTTTGACAGCTCTGGAAGCAGGTCAGAGGCCAGGTAGAAAGCTGGGTGTTTCTCATTTGCATCTCAGTACCTGGAATACCAGGTTAGTTCCTAGCTATTTCTGTCAAGGACACTGAATGGAAGGAAACTATTACAGGTAGCATTTACAAAACCCCAAACCAATAGGAAAGTCTCCAGGAGTTAACATTTCCGTGAAAAGTGTCTTTTTCTTTACGTGTTCCCCAGCAGTTGGGCCACCTTCTAGCCTGCAGCACTGTGCTAGTGCATGAGGTTTTAACAGAAAGCTGACCAGAGAATGATCCGACACACAAGCATCCTGAGAGGAGAAATGCAAAAAAAGGCACGGACAGAAGAATGCACAAAAAGTCAAATCGCTCTCTACGTTTGGAAAAGAGAATCAGTATTAATATTTTACCATGGGACCATAGATTTAAAATATATATATATATATAAAAACCAATTTTTTCTTGGAAACAGGACAGACCCTGATCCTCAAAACTGAACCGTCTGAACGCTAGAAGGATTTGGATTAAGGTCCAGACTTGGCATCCAGCCCCTTTATCCCTGTATTGCACACTCCGCAAAGACTGCCAACAAAGTTGGTGGTTAATGCTGCATTCCTGTGGGGCCCTGGGAAAACTAGGCTGAGACCTACTAGACTCATGTCACATAATGTCGTTGGATGGTAACCAGTGCTTGGGATGACTCTCCAAATGTGCTACACTCTGTTTGATGAGTTAGAGGTACCATGCCCAGCCTTCCCTTTATATCAGCTGACGTCTGACAGCTTTTCCCTGTTCTCCTTTCTGTGGGGAAGAGGAGAATTCAGGTTTCCTGACGAGGCAGTCGAGAAACCGTGTGAGATAAAGACTTTGGATAACAATATTTCAGTGTTTGCAGACCAGAAAATGAATGTGCTGGAATAAGCCTGGTTTACATTTGGGGTTGTGATATTTAGACAGGAGCTCCATTACAAAAATAAATATGATAGTGAAGTACAGGTAACCCTGACAAGTCAGCCTGGTTAATGCTTAATTGTCATAGCAGATTTGATACCTGAGCATGTTGTTGACCAGCGGACATTACTTAGGGTAGTCATACAGTGTGTTAGTTCTGTAGATTGCTTTGAACTGAGGCCCAAACCTGGTCTGAACACTCCTGCACTGGGGGGAGGTTAAATCTGGCATGTGCCTCATTGCTGAGCTTTATCTATAATGGACTGATCCAAAATCCACTTTACCAAACTCTGAGAAACTGTTGGTGCACTTCTGAACCCTGCAATTTCGACTCATTTCCTCTTTGAATGGTTTTCTTTTTGGAAATGACAGACTGAATTAACATAGCCACGAAGCAGCAATTTAACAGCAAAACTGTTCAGGAAGTCTGATTCACTTTTCTTTTCTTCCATTCATTCATATCCCAGTAGCTTTCTGGGTTATCTGCACCATTGCATGACAAGGCATGATTTGCTGAAGAAATTCATCACTACCCTTATCATTCTCCTAGATGCTACAGCACCTTTTGTCAAAGCAGCTTCTTGAACGTATGTTAAGTAAGTCTCCCAAACCTTTCTAAAGTGAGTCGATATAATTATTCCCAGTTTCCAGATGGGGATAACTGAGGCACGAAGAAGTGAATGACTTGCCAAAGATCACAAGTGCAAGGTGCTGCATGTAGGGAGAAGGAACCTGCAACATATCTATAGGTTGGGGAACTCACTTCTCAACAACACAGTGGCTGAAAGGGATCTTGGAGTCATTGTTGACTCCAGGATGGACATGAGCCGCCAATGCCAGGAAGCGGTCAGTAAGGCCAACCACACCTTGTCGTGCATCTACGGATGCATCATAAGCAGGTCCAGGGAGGTGATCCTTCCCCTCTATGCGACATTGGTCAGGCTGCAGCTGGAATCCTGCGTCCAGTTCTGGGGGCCGCACCACAGGAGGGATGTGGCTAATATTGAGAGGGTCCGGAGGAGGGCCACTTGCATGGTGAGGGAGCAGTGGATAGATAGATTAAAGGGCCTGAATCTATTCAGCTGCCACAAGAGAAGACTGAGATGAGATCTGGTGGCCGTCTATAAACTCACCAGGGGGGACCATTGGAAAATAGGTGAGGCTCTGTTCCCCTGGGCACCACCTTGGATAACAAGGAATAACGGCCACAAATTGATCGAGAGCAGGTTTAGGCTTGATTTCGGGAGGCATTATTTTACAATTCGGGCTGCCAGGCTCTGGAATGGGCTCCCAAGGGAGGTGGTGCTCTTCCCTACCATGGAGGTCTTCAAGAGGAGGTTGAATCTGGCTGGGGTATTATGATCCCAGCACTCATTCCTGCCCATGGCAGGGGGTCAGACTTGATGATCTGCTCAGGTCCCTTCCAACCCTAGAATCTATGAAGATCACATACTACCTTAGAAAATGGCAGTGCAGCTGGCAGGCAGCCCCCTCACTGAAGCAATCTCATGCCCCAGCCAGCTGGGTCAGCGTCTACACGTACATTGTGATCCACTAAATAATGCTGTTGCAGGATAGTACTTGTATTTATAAGAACTAACCTATGGCAGCATTTATTAGTTTACTGTGACCTAGTAGGGTTGCATATGTGGATGCAGAGACTTTACTGTAGAGCTGATTAGGCAACTCCTCAGTAAACGTCTCATGTAGATGCAACCTATGGCTTCTTATTTGAAATTGTTGGGTTTATCTTGTGAATCGTGTGCAGACCTAACAGTGCTAACAGAGCCATCCCTAGGGGTGTGTGGAGCCCAGGGCATATCGGCCTGTGTGTGCCCTGGGTTGGGGGGGAGTGGCAAGCAGCTGGAGCCGGTGAGGGGTGGCGAGTGGCCAGAGCCGGCAGCGCTCAGTAGCAGCAGCATGTGGCGATGTGTGGCAGCCACAGTGGGGCCTATATGGCAATGACCGCAGGGCCCCCCAAAGTGCAGGACCCAGGGCGATCGCCCCAATTCACCCTCCCCTCCAGGGATGGCCCTGAGTGCTAACATTGCGTGGCATCCTGCAGGACCCCTGAAAGGATCTGAAAGCGCCCTGTCTGAGAATCACTCATCTGAAGCCTGAACTTGTCCAAGCCGACCTCTCTGCTCTGAACAATCTGCAAACCTCTAGGTTGAACCTCAAATCTGATGACAAGTCAAAAACTGGGTCGAATGAAAATATTCCCTTTGATTGCTCTTGAATTTTGAGGAAGTTTAAAGCCTGCCCATATTGATACTTTGTGGCTTAATGTTGTTGCTCCTAAAGATACAGGAGGGGAAAAAAGGATTACATCACAATGCAGTTTTTAATAAGCAGTCCCCTAGGGTGTTGTTTTACAGTTCTGCTGAGGATACTCGCTCTGTGACACGCAATCGCCTCTCAATAGCAGCTCAGTAAAACTCTATCCAGTGCAAAAGAAAACTGGGCAGAAGCACCAGAGAGTGGTGTAGTTTGAAATAAGTTAAAGTTTCAGTTTGAAAGCTAGCCTGGAAGATCCCGGTTTGCCAATTATAAAACCTGGACTTCAGAATAACT
Source organism: Alligator mississippiensis (assembly GCF_030867095.1). NCBI lineage: Eukaryota > Metazoa > Chordata > Crocodylia > Alligatoridae > Alligator > Alligator mississippiensis. Next base: position 17,171,167 of record NC_081835.1, read on the forward strand.
GCTGAGTGGGTAATTAATCCCTGAGGAGAACGGGAGTCTGGACAAATGTAAAATGGAGCAGGAAAAAAAATGTATATGAAAAATTCACTTAAAAAACAACAACTTAGGACATTAGTCATTGGAGAACTATAACTCATCATTCATTCATTTTTATTTCTGTGATGAGCAGAGATGTTTTTAATCCTGGCACTAAGGAAGGAAAAGGATTCTTTTCTCTTTCAAAGGCAGCTGGAAATGCTTTTATTTTAATGTCATCTCTTTGATAAGAGGAGTAGGAAAAAGTGTGGGGAACAGAGAAAAGAGGGGTATATTGTCACTGAAAGATTTATGCAGGGCTTGGAGTGGAATAAGGACCGTGCCTTGAACTGCTCGTGGCTTCTATTGCAATCTCCAGTAGTGTCCATGGCTCCTGTCTTATCATGATTATGAAGCTTGGCCAGTTAATGCTCTATGGGCCACGCTCCTGGCTTCCCTCCAATAGCCGTGTCCTCGCTCAGTGTTGAGGAAAGAATCACTATAGCTGTTTTGCCCATTGTCCTCTCACCAGATGAGTTTGACTGCTGCCTGTCTTTGGTCCTAAGTGGCCTGCCACTTGCAAGAAGGAAGCTGGTTTGTCAAAAATCTCTGGTATGTCCTATTGCTCACTGCAATGAGTTTTCCAAAGGCCCAGCGAAATGCTGCCACCAAGAAAACTGAAAGGGGGAGTGATTGTTCTAATGCAGGGCTGGGCAATTATTTTGGCTGGAGGGCCTCTTAGGGAGGTTTACTGAGCTGCTGCGTGCTGGGTCAGCACCCCCTTCCTTTCCCCTTCTCCCCTGCCCCACAACAGCTCACCAAAACTCACCAAAATTCCCTAAGTGGCCCCCATGCACAGTCAGGTGGCTGGGGTGAGGCCACAGGCCAGCAGGGAACAGCATCCAGGTGACAGCACGGGGTTGGCCCCAGAGCAGAGCAGGGGCATGTGAGGAGCAGATCACAGCTGTGCCCCTGGTCCTGCCCCACGCTGTTATTGCTCTGAAATCTTGGGGTCTCCATGGAGGCCAGCTGGGACCCAGGTGGGCCGGGCACATAGCTGGGCAGGTGGGATGGAGCTGCCGGGGGAGTGGGGGGAGCAGCGTCTGGGAGTGGTACAGCAGGTGTGGCTGGGGATTGGGGATTGGGATCGTGGGACAGTGACAGTGCAGGGCTGGGGCCCAGGGCAGAGCCGTGCTCTGCTCCCCACATGCCCCTGTCTGCAGAACTGGTGCCCGTTGCATCGCAAGGATGTGCTGGTAGCAGATCGTAGCTTTGCTTCAGCCCTGACCATGATGTGATGCTGATCCCCAGCCCTGCCCACCTGTCCCACACCTGAAAGCTGCTTCGCGCCCGTGGCCTCATCCCATCTGCTGGTTGTGCACCCTGTGATGTGGGGCCCAGCCAGTCTCTGTGGAGACCCCACCTGCCCACTCTGTCCGATGCCCCCGGCACTAGCTGTGGGGCAGATGGGCCAGGATGCCCAGGCAGCGGGGCTGTGGCTGGCAGCAGCAGCTGGAAGGAGCTACTACTGGGCTACTGGGAAATGGAGTCTGGCTGCTGTGCTGCCCTGGCCCTGCTGCACGCCCTGGGGCAGCAGGACTGGTCATGGGCCGGGTGGGGTCAGGGGACCCACTGAGGGCTGGACAAAATGCCTTGGCAGGCCACATCTGGCTCACAAGCCATATTTTGCTCACCCTTGTTCTAATGTCTCATAGCATGCATGAGGCAGAGCCAAGGAAGGTCTCTCAACCTTAAAACTCCTTACTTCTGATCTTGCTCTATAACTGTTAGATCAGGGGTGTCCAACAATTGGCCCATGGGCCACACATGGCTCATGGGGGGTTCAGTCATGGTTCCTGGGCTTCTACCTGACTGCCACTGCTCTCTCCATAGGTCTGGCTGCAACAGCAACCAAAAACTCTGGGCTCTCCCTCTATCCCCTGGCATTCATTTTCTGTGCCTGTCCCAGGGAATGGGGCTGTACAGTGGAGTTGCAGGTGAGCCCAGGGGCACATGATGTAGCAGTAAAGCACCCACACAGTGCAGCAGTGGGGAAGAGCGTATGCATGTAGGGCAGGGGGGGTGTGGGCCTGATGGGGGCCGTGGCTCATCCTGGGGCAGCCTGTGGGTGTGTGCTCCCTGCTGGTGCCACTCATGGGGCATTCAGGTTCTGGATACTTGGAAGACGGACAGCCCAGTGTTAGGTCACAGTTTCTCTCCAGCTAAGGTTCTGTGGCCCCTTCTGCCTATTACTATCTTAGCAGCTGCAACTTACTATTTAGCACTTTGGATGCTTCACTTTGATGCGTGATGCTCAGAAAAGAAACGATTCAGTTGATCACATGTATCCCAAGAGGAATTACAGTAAATATAACAATAAATTCATCCAGTTATAGTCTGAAATCAGTCTATTTTGAGTTGTCTCTGTTAAACCGATTGCCTGGTGAGATAACAGCTGTTGGAAGATCACAATTCTTGATCTCTCTGAGAAGGCTCTCCAGATCAAAACCCCCAAATTCAAATGGCACAAATTGGGAGGAAGCTCAGGACTCAGAAGTTCAAACTCTCCTCTCTTGTGTTTATCCACTGAAGGGTTCAGCACACCTTCCTCAACCTCTCTGTTGTGCTCTACTAATTAACATCAGTCATGACCAGGAGAGAGGGGAATTCAATATCCTTAGCATGGGCTAATTACTGTCACTTAAACCAGATGGAGGTTACCAAAGCTTTTATGTTGGCTCCATGTCTACTTTTTCAAACTGGAGTTGCAGCAGAGGTGATGCACACCACTTACCAACCCCTGAGTTATCCCATCCATTCCTGCCTTTAATTCAGATGCACAAATAACAGCTGGCTAGAAAGAGTTCTTCCTTGAAAATATTTTAATTTTCTTGAGATGGCCATGAAAACTAGTGTACCAGTGTATACTAAATGAGTGTTAACAATGCAGGGTGGACACCACCAGGCAGGGCTATTCATTCCCAATCATTGTCTCTCCTCAGTACAGTAGAGTTTATATAGGCACTGGATAAAAAAATCCCTTTGAAGTGATTGCAAATTATGAGTGTGTCACTCTTGACCTATCTGAGCCCACACTTATTTTCTTAAGTGGGAGCTCTGACAAGGGTTGGCATTTTGACTGTTGTCTTTGGTTTTCAACCCTCTCCCAAAGGTGCTTATCAATTCCAGAGAGAAGTGTTCTTGCATGGCTTGGGGACTGTTTGAGTGCCCTCAAAATCAAATCAGCCGAGCCAACACTGGAGCATTTTAATTATTGCTTTATCAAAGAACCCATCTTGTTGGTGAACCTATGACTTATCTGTAATGCTAATAGCCCCCTTTCTGGTCTTGGAAAAAGCTGTGCAACTGCTGTAGAAGCAAATGTAGGGGTAGCGCATGGAAAACTGATGTCACAACTGGGTCTAGTACACGGCATCCACGTTGCGCCTCATAGCACCTAAACAAAACAGCTGAGAAGCTAAGAACTCATATCTACAGCATCTTGATTTCTTCTTTCTTGTTTCTTACTGTGCCTGTGACAGACTCCGAAAAAGCACCGTCATTTCCAAACTGATAAAAAAATGTCTCTAGCACAGATGCCCTTCTGAGGCCAAAGAAATTAGGTCATGAGGTTGACATTGTTGTTTCCACTTAAGTCAATATTTCTGTAGCATCAAGTGGACTTGCAGCTCTTATCTCCTAATGTTCAAGGACTGTAAATTGATGTGATCACAACACCACTGCTGTGTGCTGGAGGGATTGACAGACTTCCTGTTATTTTTCCCTCCTGTGTGGAGCCTCCAAGATTACAAATGTGTGTCACTATGCTGAGAAATATGGGCCACAGGATCTCAGCTGGGGAGACCATTGGCAGAATATTACTTTGGAAATTTTTAAAATAACCTGAAATAAAAAGCTGAACTTTACCTCACCAGATGGTTCCACCATAAATAGAAATGACCCAGTGTGAGAAAACTTTGTTTCACTGAGCAGCCATTTGTTTCAGTGGCTTATTAAAGCTTTGCTATACTGCCAGTGCAAATGGTTGGGCTTAGGAATATGGTAGAAATATTCACAACCTTTAAAAGAATCAAGGAAATTACTCAGTTCAGCAGGTTAAAAAGTTCCAAGTACAGGAAAAATCCTACAAGAGGCAAAGATTTCTTAGGGTGATATCTTTTATTGGAGCAATTATAGTTGGGATAAAGTTAGACAAGCTTTCAAATAGAAGGCATTCTTCCTCGGGTCTGATCAGGAGGAATGTCTTGCATTTGAAAACTTGTCTAACTTTATCCCAACTTCATAGTTGGTCCAATAAAAGAGCTCACTCTAAGAAATCCTTGACTCTTGCATAATTTCGGAACCATCACAGCTACAACTTTGCTCTTACACTACTTAAGAAAAATCCTGAAATTCAGGAATGAAGGAGGTAATCTTCCAGGTCTTTCCCATCTTTAATTCTTATCTTTCTGTGATATGTCACATGCTGATTTGGCGAGCCTATGTATGATGCAAATTCTGGTTGACATAATGCAATTGTAAGAACGAAACTCTGTTTCCTGAAATGTTTCTATGGCAAAGTGAAGTGCCACTAGAGAAGTGCCAATGCAAAGTATGGGCTGGTCTAAGGACATAGGCAGACAAGGTTCTTTGGGTAAATCTGGTATCTTTTATTAGACTAATGAAAATAGTTGGAAAAATTGTTCTTTGCAAGCTTATGGGTACAAACCACCCTGTATCCGAAAGCTTGCAAAGAACAATTTTTCCAACTATTTTCATTAGTCTAATAAAAGATACCAGATTTACCCAAAGAACCTTGTCTACCAATGGAAAGTATGCGACTTTAACAACTGTGTTTCAATGGATAACCCATATACTAAAGAGGTTGCCTGAGTTGGGAAACCAGTTTGACCAATGTTCATTGCAGCAGGATGGAGTGGAAATTCCCCAAGCAAGATAAAGGGACAGGCGTGACAAAAGAAAGGTTTAAAAAAGACTCAGAGTGGAAACAAAGGGAGAAGTCCCTTGGAGACATGCTGGAAGCACTGGGCAAAAGAAGGGAAGGGACAAACATGCTTTTGTAGTGGGAAAAAAGAGCTCTGTTTCAAGTGAAGGACCAAATAAGGTCACAGGAAGTGAGCTGGGATGAAAAGTCTGTGTTTGGAAGATGAGTCATGAGCAGCATTAAAGAACCATGGCCCACCACCGTGGACCTTACCTAATGCAAGAATGCTTCAGATTTGTGTCAAAGTGTAGGCAGGGAAATAGGGAAAAGGATTAATAGATTTCATAGACATTAGGGGCTGGAAGGGACCTCATGAGATCATCGAGTCCTGCACCCCTGGCATAGGCAGGAAAGTCAGCTGGGATCAAGTGATCCCAGCAAGAACGATATCTAGACATTTTTTGAAATAGTCCAGAGTAGGTGCTTGCATCACCTTTGGGGGGAGTCTGCCTGGAGGATGCAGGCTCTATTAGTGCCACAGTGTTTCTGAGCCCCTGGGCAAAGCCTTGTAACAGGGCCCCTACCCCAGTATTAAAGGGAAGAGGGAGCCCAAGGGTAATTGGCCTTCCCCAGCCCCTGGGACAGGCTACTGTGGGCGAAGAGCCCTGGAATAAAATAGCTGCCCATCCCAGGTGCGAGCAGTGACTTACAAGCTGGAGGTGGAAATGGAGGGTCAAGCGACCCAGGAAGAAACTTAGAAGCACAAGGCCTGAGCCAGTGGGGGAAAGTCTGGCCAAAGGAGCTGCAGGAGGCTGAGGTCCAGGAAGGAGCTGGGTCAGGCCGGGCAGCCCAGAGGAAGGACTCTGAGCTGAAGGGGAGGTGAAAGGAACCCTGCATCCCGGACAGGTGGTTATGTGCCTCAGGCTTTTGGGGTAGGGCTTCTGCAGGGCAAGATGAACCCCAGGAGGTGAGCCCTTTGTTTTGGAGTGAACACTCATGTTTTTGGTTTTCATTTGAATCGGAGGATCAGGTGCAGCTGAAAGTGGTGGATTGGAGGCCATGAGGCATGGCAGGGGCCCTCAGTGTAGTGCCCATCCCAGGCTGTGACCTGGGGGTGCCTGGGTCCAGTATGCCACACCTGGCAGAAAGGCTAACAGAGGCAGAGATAGAAGATGGCAAAGACTGAGGTGCAAGCCCAGAGCTTGTGAAGGTGAGGCCTGGGGCCATGAAGCCCAGAGCCTGTGAGGGCCAAAGCTGGGGCCAGGGAGCTTGCAGTCCTGGGACAGAGGGGCTCAGCCAGAGTAAGGTGGGGCAAGGCCAGGGGGCAGGGGGGGAGCTCAGCCAAGACAAGGGCCCATCACTCAAAAGCCCCTTTGCCCTCTAGGCAGGCAACATAACAGCGTGGAGACCCTGACGGGCCAAAGGAGGCAACAAAGTGGAGCCCAGGCGGTAGCCAGGAAAGGTGACTTCGCCACCCCAGCACTGAGCATGCTACAACCTGTAGATGTGTCACTTCTGCTTTTGCTATCATGTGTCCTTGAAGAGCTAAGGGGAAACAAGAGAGCTCACAGCCTTAGTGGTGACTTCAGGAACAGGGTCCTTCTAAGTCAGGTGGGGTTTGAGGGGGTCAGATATGGGCTGAGGTTTCAGGACCTTGGACCACAAGTGCTGGAGAAAGGATTTCCCCTCAAGAGTGTGCCTGGAGGCCCCAAGCCAGAGGCAACTTCTGAAGGCTTGATGCACTAGGGTTCCCCATGCAATGGGAGTCGTGGCGTGAACACCTCAACAGTGACATCAACCAGATCTAGGATAACTTTGCACTCGGAAAACGTTGTCCACATTTTTAGAACACGTGATCCTATCATGGTATGTCAGTGTAGTTAGGCCCTTGCAACATACTTATCACCAAGTATTTGATTGTCCTGGGAAGAAAAGAGAGTGAATTTACCAAACAACATCTACACACACACAAAAAAAGTATCAGAAAATGACAAAATCAAGAATCTTTCCAGTTGTGGCAAGACTAAGTCTCATCCAAGACTATATCCCTGGTGCACGGGTAGTGAATTTGTCCTGTTTTCAAACTGTTCCCTTGTCGGGCTTTGGGCCTATTGAGGAAAACCTGCCTGACCCTTCTTGTGCTATAAGTAGATAGATACTGGGTGAATACAGAAGTGTCACACCAGTCCTTTTACTTCCACTGCATGTAACTTGACAGTAGTCTGACATTTCCAGAATGCTAACGAGCGTTACCCTGTATAGATTTCTACCATCCGGCTAAAATGACATGTGAAACAGAGCCATCCCTTGGTGGGGGGGAGCAAATTGAGGTGACCACCCTGGGCTCTGCATTTTGGGGGCCCCGTGGAGAGTGCTGTACAGGCCCTGCCAAGGGTGCCACCACTCCACGTGGCTGCTGTGCGCCGCTGGCTTTGCGCTCTGACCGCTCACCACCCCCACAACCCTGCACAGGCCCTGAACAGACTGATACGTCCCAGGCCTTGCACACTCCCAGGGTCGGCTTTTATGTCAAATTCATTTTGAACTTGGCATGGTGCCTACTAGCTTTGGGTTCGTGTATTCAAGACAAACGTAAAGGCCCCATTCTGCTGTTGCTATTCAGGCACTTCTCATTGGCTTCCAAAGGAGTCATACTGAAACAGGAATGAAGGTTTGAGTCCTAATAAAACAAACAAGTCTGAAAAACAGAGCAAAAGGCCAGTGCTAGTCATTGTCTGAGCAAGGCTGAAAGCTGGCCCTCTGCACAGGGATCAAATTCACCTTGTTAGGAAGTACTTGGAGAAAGATTATGATAATTAGCAGGACTGATATACAGTTAAAATCTAAAGCACATGAAAGACAAGGCTGAGCAAAACCTCCCTTTCTATGGCTGAGTCAATCATGTTTGAATTAAGGCAGCATAAAGAATACTTATTTTGGTTGCTCCTCAACTAGGAATCGCACTGTGTGAATGTCACACCTACACAGCAGGGCTGTATAAAGACTGCTTAAGTCCCATTCAGCCCCAAACCCTTAACACAGGATTTCAGCAGTGTATAAAGCCCTATGCCCCAACTTTTTTCATGGGAGAAAACTCCATCCACTCTCAAGGAACTGACTTCAGTTTTTAAAGTAAATAACAAAGAGGGGAGCTACAAAAGTTTAAAACCAGTTTCTTTGCTGGTGTAACTTTCTGGAGGTGGCTTGTTTCTTGTTAGCAGCGAATTTGTCCCTTGATGGTTTCAGAAAAATCTAAGTTATATGGCATGCGTATATATTATGTAATATTCATTTGAATATGTGTATATATGGCCAGTGTGTTTCTGTCAATATGCATATGTGTGTGCACGTGGATGCATATCAATGAAAGCAGGTTTCTTTTATGCACATATGTGTGAGTGTTGAGAGGTGTAACACTACTGTATGTTTGCAGGACAGCTGGAAAATGACACTGGTTGTAAACAGGTAATGGAAGAGATCACTGCAGCATCACAGTCAAATCTGGAGAAATGCAGACAGCTAAATCCAGCCAAATCTAAGGAAAAGCAAATAGAAACGTTGTTAAACAATATATTTTTTGCCTTTAAGGTCTTCTAAATCTTTTCTTTGGCTATCCTCCATCCCTCCCCCTTCTTACCCAGTTTTTTACCCCAGCTATAGTTTTCTTGTCCTCCTTTTCTAGGGTCGGGGGTAGCTCCATCTCTCATATCATCCCTTGCCATCTTTGTTCCCCTTGACAGCTTCAGCACCTCAAACCTCCATGTCCCAGCCTTGCTTCTACAGTTGCTTCCTATCTTTTTCTATCCAATGCTTACATATAAAATATAATGCCTGCTAGACAGCAGCAGCCCACCTGCCCTGTGCTACCAAACCTTCCTCCTGTGATGCTCCCCTGAAGTGAGTCAGCAACAGCAATTTCCTCCTCTGAGTGTGTCAGTGTATTCTGTGTACTTCATAGTTTCATATTTGTTAGGGGCTGGAAGGGACCTTACAGATCACTGGGTCCACCCCCCTGCACTTGGGCAGGAAAGACCACTGGGGTCAGATGACCCCGGCAAGATGGACATCAATACTTGGTGTCTGTTATGTCTTGTTTAAGCTGTCACCCCTTCAGGGGTGGGGGCGTCTGTATTTTGGGCTCATTGCAGTGCTGAGCATACAGCTGTCACTCCAGATAATTGAGAGGAAGGATGATTGTGTAAATCAAAGCCCTGAGCTAGAACTCAGGAGATTTGCACTAAATCTTGGTTCTGCCACATACTTTCTACTTAACCCTGAGCAAGTCACCTCACCTGCCTGTGCTTTCCCCTTCTGTAAAATGGGGATAATGTATCTTCCTTTTTCTCCTATTCTTATCAGGAACGTAAGCTCAAAGAGGAAGATCAGAAACCTAAGCTCAAAGAGGAGGGGCTGCCTCATGCTGGGTTCGCTCTGGGCCTAACACAGCTGGATTTCAATACTAAATGCTACTTAGTACAAATAATTAATCCCAGACCATGACTAGGTCCTATGATAGCACAGCTCCATAACAGTGGGAGCCAGCACTGCAGCGTGCTTAGTTTTGACCTGGCCCCTTTCTCCTTAGGCATCCAAACGCCCAGAGTCATAACAGGCTGACATCTGGCTTCAGACCCCAGAATCGGGTGGGTGTTTTCTTCCTCCGGCCTAAAAGAAAAGCAGCATCACAAGAGAGTCCAGGAGAAGCCACTTGAGGAAAGGGAATCATAGAAAATGAGGGTTGGAAGGGACATCAGGAGGTCACATCCAACCCCCTGCTCAAAGCAGGACCATCCCCAGCTAGATCATCTCAGCCAAAGCTTTGTCTAGCTGGGTCTTGAAAACTTCCAAGGATGGAGCTTCCACCACCTCTCTGGGTAACCTGCTCCAGTGTTTTACTACCCTCCCAGTAAGAAAATTCTTCCTAATATCTAACCTAAACTTCCCTTGCTGCAACTTCGGCTGGTTGCTCCTTGTTCTGTCATCTGTGGATTCACATCCATGCCCAAAACTGGCACGTGTCTTCATGTGTCCACTCCCACGACTGACATGTCTTTATGCGTCCACTCCCACGACTGACATGTCTTCATGTGTCCACTCCCAAGCCTAACATGTGTCTTCATGCGTCCACTTCCACGACTGACATGTCTTTATGTGTCCACTCCCACGACTGACGTGTCTTCATGTGTGCTCTCCCAAGACTGACACGTGTCTTTATGTGTCCACTCCCACGACTGACGTGTCTTCATGTGTGCTCTCCCAAGACTGACATGTATCTTCACGCGTCCACTCCCACAACTCACATGTGTCTTCATGTGTGCTTTCCCAAGACTGACATGTGTCTTCATGCGTCCACTTCCACGACTGACATGCGTCTTCATGTGTGCACTCCCAAGCCTGACATGCATCTTCATGTGTGCACTTCCAAGACTGACATGTCTTCATGCGTCCACTTCCATGACTGATATGTCTTTATGTGTCCACTCCCAAGGCTGATGTGTCTTCATGCATCCAGTTCCAAGACTGACATGTGTCTTCATGCGTCCACTCCCACGACTAACACGCGTCTTCCTGTGTCTTCCAGCTTTGCAGAGCTCACAGCAGCACCCACGGGAAGGGGGGAAAGGAAAAAAAAAGAAAACGAATCCATGGTCAGAGGCAAATTCCTCCTGCTGCCTGCCTGCCTTCCTTCCTGCCTTGCTTCCCAGCTCCCCTGCCTCTCCTGCACACGATGCTGGCTGTCACGGCCGGGGAGAGCGAGCAGGGAGAGAGCCAAGCAGTCCTGCCCGCGCTGCTCGGCTTGGCGGCCGGGCCGGGGAGCGGGGAGGCCGCGCGGGGAGGGAGGGAGGCCGCCGGCTGCTCCTTGCATTGACGACGAAGGCCGGGGCGGCCCCTTCGCGCGTCCCGGGCCAATCGGGGGAGGGATTTGGGTCGAGCCTCTTGCGAGCCTCCCCCCGGCGGTCATGTGACGGGCCCGAGTACTCGCACTCCGCTCGCGGGGCGAAAGGACACATCAGCAGCTCCGCCGCCGCCCGCGCACCGCCACCCGCCGGCCCGGCCCGGCCCGGCACGGCCCGGCCCGGCACGGCACATCGCTGCTCCCTCCGCCCGCACGGCGCAGGTACGCGGGGGGGGGGGGGGTGCGCTGCGCTGCGCTGCGGGCGGGCGGGCGGGCATCGTGTTGACAGCAGAGCCGCAGGGTTACTGCCGGTCATCCCGTGCCGTCCCTCCCCGTCCCTTCCTTCCCTTCCCTCCCGCGCCTGGAAACGCAGCGTTTCCTCCTGGAGCAGAGGCTGCTGCAAGAAGCGGCAGCTTCCCCGAGCCGAGCAGGGACACGCGGGTCCGCTTCCCTGCACCAGGCGCTGCTGCATGGGTGCCTCCCCGCGCCTCTCCGCGCCGCGCCGCGCCGGCGAGTCCTCCCCCGGCCCCCGGCCCAGCGCAGGTGCGAGGCGACGGCTGCCGAGCGGCTCCGCAGCGCTTCCACATGCAGGGCCCTTGTGCGGCCGCCCCAGGAGCGGGTGCCAGCCCACCTTCAGGCCCCCGAGGCAGGGGAACAGGAGGCGCGCGTTTTGCCGCGCTCTCCTATCTTGAAAAACCAAGTGGAAAAGAGTTGCCAGCCCAGCCCGAATGGGGGCAATCCCCCCAAATGGAGGTGGTCCGCGGTCCCCGGGGCAGCGTTGTCGGTCCCAGGAGAAGGCCAAGCTGCCAAATGTTGGCATGGCTTTCCAGCAAGCTCCTTGGGGGTTTTGAAGCCTTTGAAATGCAACTCGGAAATGCAGGCGTTTAGAGGCATATGTGCATTCCAGCCTTTTATTAGCTCGCGCCCGGACAGGCAGCTGCTAAGCAGAACAATGTGGCGGGGAGAAAACAACACGGAGGGCTCTTCTGAGAGTTGGAGCCGGGCGCTGTTAAAGCAGTTGCTTTGTTTCGCCCCAGAGACGGCTGCATCCCACTGCTCTCCCTGGTCACATCTTCCTGACCCCTTTGGGAATGCTTTGTATGACTGTCAGATAGAAATATTATTTTTTATTAGTCCAGTTAATGCCTGTTTCTTGGGCCGTACCTCCAGCCCAAACGCGGGGGAGGCTTTTGGTCATTACAGTGGCCTCCAGTATAACAGAATCAAGGCCTGATCCTGCATTCCTCGCATACCTAGAAATCCCTTGACTTCAGTGGGAGTGTAAGGAAAGCAAGATCAAGGCCAGAATTTAAAGAGCTCAGCAAGCAAGGTTCGCTTGGTGCCTAAGTGGTCACATGTTTATGCTAAGTGGGCACTGATTAATGTCCAGCAGGATTGGAAAAACAAGAGGAGTAGCTGGTCTCTGACTAAAAAGCGTTGTTTACTCCTCCTTGTTTTACTTTTTCTCCCCCATTCGGTCCTGTCTGAGGGCTCAGGTTTATTCCCAATAAATTCAAGGGTAATTTTGCCATTTATTTCCGCGGGAGTAAGAATAGCTTCCTGATTGAATGGACATTTAAAACATTTCACAAAGGACTTTCTGTTTCTGTGCTGTTTGCACTTTCCATTTCTGTCTTTTACTTACAGACACATGAACAGCCTCCCCCAACTCTCTTAGCAGAAATGCCATGTGTCATCATGCACACACACATGCATGCGTGCATGCACAAACGCGCGCACACACATGTGCGCGCACACACACACACACACACTCCCCAGCTCCCTTTTGCGTGCAACACGATTGGTCATTACAAGATCACTTGGAGGTGGTAGTTGGAGCAAAATGCCACAGGGGCTAATTCCTCCTTTCTGCCCAACTTTAAATTGTAGCGGTCGCTGCCTTTGGTGCAAGCAAGACATAAACACGATGCTATGTGACTCTTCACTGGGAGCCAGTGAAAGTCAGCTTCAGTCTCTGCTTCGCTGGTCGAAATGCAGGGTGGCTCAGCTCCAGGACTTCTGCTTGGGGTAACAGTGGGCTTGCCTCAAAGTCAGGATTTCACCTGTACTCTCTTAGCCGTATTGCAGGTATGCTGACAGTGACTTTCCCCGTCAGGGATGATTAGACTAAGGTCGCAGAACTTGGGCACTCACCTCTCTCTGAACTTCCTCATAATCAGCACATGCGAGTGTTTCATTATCGGTTCAGAGAAACAGATGACTGACGGGGCTTGCAAACCAGGAAATCTGCAATTGAGCTTTTTGGTCTCTTTCTCTTGAACTGCCCCTGCCTTCCGACCTCCACGCATCAATGAGGAAGCTGTGTCTTTAAGAAATGTATTTTTACTCTGCTTCCTGCAGAATGCTAATAGCCTGCTGCTGACGGAGCATGTGAGGGTTGTTGTGTAAAACAGCTCTTGCTGTGTTAGGTACAGATGGAGTGCCTAGATTTCCTTTTTATTTCCTTCTCAAAGATAGAGACAGAGGCAATTTGCCGTTCAGCCAGCAGAGATCCTCTGGGATAATCATGATAACCGTTTCCTAGCTTCCTCCAAACTAGCCGCTATTGACTATTCATGGAAAAATGTCTAAAGCGTTGCAACGAGCCCGTGGAAAATGACAGAGTGCAAGAAGCCTGACTGGCATTTCCTTCACACTAGGTCACATGCCTGCTAATTCACACACACACACAAAGCCTCATAGGCAGATCAAATGACTTCTATCTCTGCAATCCGCATACCTTCCACAGAAAGGGTTGTTTTATTATGTACATATACAGCTCTGTTTTCAATCAGTCACCTTGAGCAGAGCAAAGGACTGAGAGCCAGTGTTTGGCTAAGTCTGCCTGTCTTCATTTCAGCTCTTTATAGGCTGCCTCATACAGCTGTTAGCTCAAGGAAAAAAAAAATTCTCAACCCTCCCAGTGAGTTTGCTATGCCCAAATTGAGAACTGCAGGATTTGCATTGCCGTCAGTGGGAATTTTGCCGGAAGGGTGACTGCAAGATAAAAGTTTCACTGTGCAGTCCCTTATTCATCCGATTTCAGGGTGACTACCCACAGGAGTAAGGACTTGCAGGGTCAGACATTCAAACACAACACAGTCGCTGGCTGCAGGTCACAAGGAGTTGAAATCCTAAGTGAGAGCTTGTTCCCAATACAGGTCTTCCCAGTTTAGAAGCTGGCATAACATTTGGATCATCTCAGGGCTGCGTCCATACCCAAGTGATAAGCAATGCAGAGTGATGGGGTGAAACCAGTAACCAGCTGGCTTGCCAGTCCAGGGTAATTAGCTCAGTGTGGTGCCAGCCTTATTAAGGGCAGCGCAGGTGATGCACGTTGACAAACTGATTCATTACATATGGAAGGGAAAATCCTCCCAGTAAATGCTGAAGCACAGCAAATATTTTTGGCTCCTGGCAGATTGATCCTTGCATTACGCTGATTAGCCTATATTTGTACAACCGAGAAAGTTAAAAATAAAGTCAGTGGAAAGCTACAAGATAAGGCAAGGATCTCAGTAGTTTTATGGGCCAGGAGTAATAAACTTCATTTTTATTTGTTTTTTGGTGGTAAAAATTCTAACACTTTTTTTTTCCCCCTCACTCCTTTCTTTGGCTGTAGTTTTCATTGTTCAGTGCAAGACCATAAGTATATTTCCTCTTGCCAGTAGTATCCTGGAAAGGAGCTGTAAATCTAAAGACGACGGAGTTGTGAAACAATTTCGGAAAGAATTCTTTTGCAAAAGTATGGTGCAATCTTGGAAAATGCTTAGGCACTCAAAATCCTTTAGGGGTAATGCAGCAATATCAAAGCATGTAGCAACATGTGTACTCAGTGAAACTGGATGCCTGGGACTCTCATTTGAGTCAGGGAACTTAGTAGGTTTAATATATGGTGATGAATGAGTAAAGCTGACTTCTGACTCTCAATGTTTTTGTTGTCTGCAGGCAGGCTTTCACTTGAACTTCCCCTGTGTGGTATATGCTGTTGGAAGATCCCTAAGAGATTATCCAGGAATGGTGGATCACTTGCTTCCTGCTGATGAATCTTTTTCATCCACAAGGTCCATGGTTGGATACTTTGGGGACATGACGGCAGGAGGGAGGTCCTACCAGATGCTGCCCTCACCTCTGTCGGAAGATGACAGTGATTCTTCAAGCTTTTGCTCTTGTTCTAGCCCTGACTCCCAGGTTCTCAGCTCTAGCTATGGCAGCACATCTAGCGCTGAAAGTCAGGATAGTATTTTAGACTACTTATTGTCCCAGGCTTCCCTGGGGAACACCCCTGCCTCTTGGTGGGACAAAAGGAGACTTCAGCCAGTTGTGAAAGAGGAGTATTTTAGGATGCCTGAATTTGCAGTGGATACGGAAGATAATGGACCATTTCAGCCCACACTTGAGGAGATTGAGGAGTTTCTGGAGGAAAATATGGAGTTGGAGTTCAAGGAAGGGCCTAAAAATGAGACCAAGGACTTGAGAGCTTGCAGCCAAGTTTCTGTTGCTTCTGTACAGCAAAAAGACCATATGGTATCCAACGCTAGCTTAAAGGAAAGTAAAAGTGAACAGTTGAGCAGCCCAACAGAAGGTGGCCATGTTTCAAATGGAGCAGTGTCTGCGGAGGGTGGAATACCTGTCATGCTTCAAATTCAGCCTGTACAGATCAAACAAGAATCAAATACAAGCCCAAGCTCACAAGGACCAGCACAAGAGAATATTAAAATTGCACAACTCCTAGTCAACATTCAAGGACAGACCTTTGCGCTTGTGCCACAGATAGTTCAATCTTCCAATTTGAACTTGCCCTCCAAATTTGTCCGCATAGCACCAGTGCCCATTGCGGCAAAGCCTCTTGGGCCAGGAGGCATGATCCAGGGTCAGACGGGCATCCTCGTGGGTCAGAAATTTCAAAAGAACCCTGCAGCAGAACTCATTAAAATGCACAAATGCTCGTTCCCAGGCTGCACCAAGATGTACACTAAAAGCAGCCACTTGAAAGCCCACCTGAGAAGGCACACAGGCGAAAAACCGTTTGCATGCACGTGGCCGGGCTGTGGCTGGAGGTCAGTACCAGGATGCAATTGTACTGTGCATCCTGCCAACATCTCATTCACTCTGTGTAATTTGCTGGTCTACCAGTGTTGAGTTAAGCCGATTTATACACAATTGCTGTTCTTGGAAACCTGTTTGGTCAGTTTTGGAACGAAAGCTCTTCTCTTCCTGTTAGATAAGGCAGGGACTTTGATGAATTGAATAGCAGAGCATCCATTGCCTGTTAGTATTAGCTGTACAAATGTATAAAAAACCAACAACTGCTCCAGTGATTGGTATCCTATTTCATAATGGGCAGATTAGTCTTATTACTGCAGGCATTGTTTGGTGTAGTCATTGGTTCTATTGCAACATACCATCTGCAACAGACACTAAATTGAACCAGAGGTACCACTGGGACACACAAAGCAAAATGAGTCATTGAGGCAAAGTAGTTGTTATAGATGAATGTGTGTGTTTGTGTGTAGCTTCCAGCCAATGGAGATCATATGTCATCACTGAGGAGCCATGGTTACCATATGTGGTTAATAAGCCCGCAGTAAAATTTTTAAAAATATGAACAATTTTATGCTTTTCAGAAAAAAATACCTAGTCTGGGAATGGTGCCCCATTAAATCTAAATCTAGTTTTGCTTATTTTACCAATTTGTTTAGAAATGCGCCTTAGTGACAGTCAAGAAGTATCGCAAGGAAATGCAGGTATTATAGTAAAGATATTCAGAAGGAATGGCTAAAACATTTCTATCCAAACCTTAATGAAACATTGGGTTTGTAATTCGCCAACATATGTTGTGGCTAGTGTCAGTTTCCTTGAAAACTATTGGATGGATGAAAATCCCCAAGTGTTTGCTTTTCTGATGAAAAGTCAGATTTTTCCATGAAACCATCCACCTGTTTTCCAGGCTTCTTGAATAACAAGCCTGTTTCTTAAATGCAAATGCACTTTGTGCAGGATGATGACAAGAAAATGCTGTGTAAGATCCCTTCTGTTAAACTGAACTGAGAAACATGGCAGAGCATCTGGTTAGGAAATGGGTCATGCTTGTTGCGAAGATAGGTAAAAAGTAACAGGAAACATCTGAGTAAAATGCAAGTATGCAAGATATGTGGCAATTAGGGATGGGTGAATTGGTTTGAGGGAAAAGGTCAGAACTAGCCTGAATCTTCTGTTCCTCAAACTAAACATGCTAAAGTTTCTCTATGGCTAAGAAGTCTGAGCCGATCATCGGGACTTAATTTCTTTTTGTCAGACTCATCCCTTGTCATTTCACCTGCATTCCACAAACAGATTACAGCCTTCTCCTGTGTGTTTCTCACGGATGACATTTGTAAAAAAAAAAAAAAAAAAAAAAAATGTGGCCATTCAAAGTGACCTGGTATTCCAGCTGAGTTGCTCAGCTGCCATCAGTCACATAAATCACATGACATTTTTCCATGCTCTGATTGAATGAATGCAATCCTTTTTCTTTAGTTCTTGATGTAAATGCTTGCAGCCAGTCAATTTGAAAAAGTGCCTCCTCCTAACACTGGTGTGAACAAACTTGACACTGGCTTTCCGTGGATCATGGCATAATCAAAACTTGATGGCACAAAATCTTTGTGGAGAACGAGTGAGAAAGGGCAGCAAATGTGGCTGGTCATGGCTTCCTTTAAAAATCTGAATGAATGTTGGTGGGAAACTGATGTATAGTGTTCAGCTCCCCTGCCATGACAGTGCTCTGAACAGTATAGCTAAGGTCAGAAGATGACTTGTTAGGGTCCTGATATTGCCTCTTTTGATAGCCATAACCAAAATACCCATTGATTACAGTGGTGCAAGTTCATATCCCATGATTTGGATTGTGACTTATTTCCTGTGTGGCGGATCTTTTATGGATGTATGCTAGCAGAGAGCTGGCATGTTTCAGCCTGCCAATCAGAAGTGCATGTTCAGGAAAATGTAGAGAGTATAGACCAAATGTTCTTAGTGTGCATCCCATGGAATGACACCAAGGGCGTATTTAGCTTCTGTAGGTCCACAGTCTACAAAGGCTTGAAGTTCAGAGTGAATGGGGTGTATAAAAATGCCAACTGGACAATGGGAGGCCATGTAATGAGAAGTACTGATCAAATTGGTGCATGCATTTAAATCTTGCAGTTTAAAGAGCCAAATGCTTGTACCCTTCGACAGCCACAGCTCTTTATGGATGAGAGGCCTTGTAGAAGTGAAGGATGAAATAACTTGCATACAAAGCTGGCTTGTCTCTGTTCACAAACAGCTGTTGGAAGAGTTTCCAGACTCCTTTCTGCATTGGCCAACTGTGAGCCAAGCAGAATCCCAGCTCCAGAGACCCCCCAAACTTTGCATCATTTCTCATCCAAGGCCAAAATCTTGCAGCTGGAGCTCATCACCGATACAGAGGAGGGAGGGGACAGGTTTTCAAAGGGGCTGTTGCCTTCAGTTGCTGACGCCTTCAGTACAAGCCTGACATTCCAACAAGTCCCATGTGTTCTTCTCAGACATCAAAGCCAGATCTGCAGCGACATACTCTGCTCTAGCCCTGCAAGCTCTGAATTACATGGGCCCCCCCTTTCATCAGGAAAACGTGTTTACCCTTTCCAGACATTTGGCGAGCGCTGTGTGCTCCCATGACTTGGTGAAGTACATCTGGAGTCCCACTTCATTCCTAGTTTTGTATCATCCCAAATGAATTTAAGCGCTGACCTATTGCTGGTTTTAGTCTGGTTCCTTTGCTTTCTCTCTTCCGGCTGTGGATATTTGTTTTTCAACCAATGCATTTCAAATGGGAGTTCACCAAGAGGAGTCATTTAAAAAAAATGTTGCTGGTGTAATTTGAGCCGTAGCTGTCGGGGGTAAAAGCTTTTCCTTCTTCCTGCATAGGCAGAGCAGTTAAATTAAGAGGCACACACCACACTGGCTAATGCAGAACCCTGCCAACCTCTCATTGCAATGAGTAGCCAGTGCTTTTCAGTCTTAGGCACCGTACACCAGAGCAGTGTAGAACCTGCCAATAGTCCAGTATCATTTTGTACTGGTCAGCTCACTGATCCATGGCATAGCAGGTTACAGCTTCAGTTCCTGGAGGTCAGTGGCTAATGCCTGCTCCTTCTGAGAAAGGCAAAGCCAGAAAGTCTAACGCCAATCTCTGACCTCAATGCACATGGGTGCTATTGTGTAAAGCAAGCAACCCATCTTGCTCCCTTCAAGTGGCCGTGCTGTGTCCTGAAGCATGAAAACAAGTTGCTTGTACACACTTGGCTCAGTTTACAAGGCTGTAGTTATTAATCATCCTAGGAGCAGCCAGACTTCTTGAGCAGTCCCGTTATGTTGTTTCTCTCAGTGACATGTTGCTACCAGGTGTTGTGTAGATTGACAATACCTTGTTTCTAGCCATCCTATCTTCCACTAGCACAGAATGTCCCCCTCCTGCTTTCAATGTCAGGAAGATCCTGTGATCTTTCTTCACCCTATAGCTGTGATTCTCAACCCATTTAGACTCAAGGCACCCCTTGAAAAATGCCAGTTCTTAGTTTTCACTTGACTTTTGACAGCAGAGCAATTTCTTTTGTTGCAAAAAAACTTAGAAAGCCCACAATAGGTCAGAATGCTTTTAACATGCTGAATTCCTATTGGAAATCTCTGGATTTATCTTGTGAATCATGTTTGCACATCTATCAATGCTAACATTGTGTGACACCCTGCAGCACTCCTGAAAGGATCGCAATGCACCCCAGGGTGTTACACACCCTGGTTGAGAATCATTGCCCTATAGTCTTCAATACTGTATGTGGCAACTTCAGTATAAACATATGCAACCTACTGAGCTTTGGGAATAACAATTTCAATGGCTCATAAACCATGCTGAGGAGTCTGAATTAGGAGTGACCTCCCAGGAAGAAGATCCAGACACTGACATCTTTATAGTCAGGTCACTGGAATTTCCTGCTCATTTTCTAAGACAGCCCAAATATGTGAATAAGACCACTGAGCATGATTTGTAATTGCAGTAAGCCCTTTTGCTCTATATAAAAACATTTAATTCTGTGTAAAGAGAGCTCACCCTGCCAGGGCAGTGCTTTTCTCAAGCCATGTAAGTGCACACAGTGCTGGAGAACACAGGGGGAGGCCTAGGGAGATATGCTTGCCATCACCCTTCTCTGGGTAAAGATCTAGGTGACACGATCTGAGCTGATATTGCTCACTGTTACTTGTGTTACAGTGACTCCCCAAAGCCACAGTCAGGTTTGGGTCCAGGTTGCAGTAAGTGATGCCCTGACCTGCATATACAAAAGAGAGGTGTATAAAATAAATGGGCTGGACAAGACCAGTTGTGTTTTCCCTTTCTCATAATACAAGTCCAAGAAGAGTCAGAGCACAAAGCAAACCTTAAAAGCCAACAAATTTAAAGGGACCAAAGGGGATACTTTGTTAGGTAACTTGCAGCCAACCTGTGGAACTCAGGACGCTCGGATATTTTTGTCTTATTGCTCATTTTGGTTCTGTGCCTTCATGCCCCTCTGTGATGTTCCCAAAGTGTAGTTCAACCCTCAGCAGCTGAAATAACGACAGTCTCCAAATTCTTTTCTATTCCAGGGTGCAGATCTTTTAAATAGCACTTTTGAACATTGCATTTAAATTCTGTTTCCTCAAGTCATGCTCATCATTGCTATTCAGCCAGCTGTGGGGCTGCTTTGCTTCTGAATTTGAATGGGAAACTGAATGCTGAAGGGCCTCGTCCTAAATCCACAGTAACTTTACCTTTCAAATAAATCCCTCAGGTGGAGATACTCTCATCCCTCCCCATAGCCAGGGATGAATGAGAGACAACCCTAAAATAAACCTTCCTATCTCCCTGGATATGAATTACTCTCTGATCCTACAGTGCATGCCACAGTCCTGGATGGTGCCTATGTTTCTAATGAACTGCACCCAAACTCTAGATTCAATGGGCGTACATTATCAGTGAGCTCTGTTCCTATTCCAGGACTGGAAATCCACTCTGAAAATTAGAAATCTTGCTAGATTCATAGTTGGCGTGCTCTGAGGATGGACACTTGAAGTCATAAAGCTCATCCAGCAGCTCTCCAAAATAACCTGTTGGACCTATGAAAGATACAACAAGATGTAACCAATCCCTGCTACCATGGGTCTCACTCAGGAAGAAGCACTTTGTTTAAATAACTCGAAACAGGTCCCTGAATGGAGGTGGCAACTGAGGCTGGAGACAGGGAATGAGCTAATAATGGCAGTAGATGTATGTGAAGGGTGAATCTGGCTCTTGCAGTTACGATGGGGTTTCCAAACTGTGCCTGCCTTTATGTTGGAAGACCTGTGTTGCATAATTTGGGCTGATTACTCATCAGTGGGGTCTCTTTAGCATTTGCAATCTCCTTCCATTTGGAATTGCTTCATTTTCTTAGACTTTGAGGCCATCACATTAACTCAACTGCTGCCTGCCACTGGCTGTAGACTTCTACCAGCTTCCCTGTTCTAACATTTGGGTTGTTTTTTATAAACACACAGGGAGCCGGGGGTTTATTTCTGTGTGCCCAGTAAGTTGATCCTTCCAGGACTGCTGGGTAACAGCATTGCAGCATTCCTGCCTCTTTAACTAAGGGATTCATTATGAGGCTAAGTTTATTTTTATCATATTAACTCACATTAGCTTCCAAGGCTTAAGTAACGCACACATCTCCAACATGTGATCCTTCCCCCTTCTCCCTCGTGCAGTTTTCAGAGCAGTCCTCTGTAGTTCTCTGAGTTTTTCATCATCCTGTATTCCACTTTCTCTTTCCATTATTCAGTACTTTTAACAATTCAGCGGCTTGGACAAGGCAGCCGGGAAGCCTCTGGCTTTGCTCCTCAGTGGCTGCAAGGAGCAGCCTCTGGCGTGAAGTTTGGTTCACTGATATCTCTTCCTCCTCAGAAAGTGTCTACCTCCCTTGGCAACCAGATCAATTCCTTTTCCAACATGCCTGATCCTATGTTTGTCAACTGGCCGCTGTGGTGTCCTGGGAAGTCCACTGCAGCTTTCAAGCCGTGCATGTTTCCATCCTCTTCCTTCCCTGTCGAAGGGCTCCAAAAATTGCTCAGAGGCCAATTAACTCCTGGCTCTTTAAGAGAACTCCTCCAAGGGCCAGCGTAGTGCTGGAGATTCAGAGGCTGTTCCTGGCAATGCCAGAGGCTCGGGTTCACTTCCAGGCTGCAGTTTTGCGTTTCATGGCTCACAAAGCTTAGGAGTATTCTAGATGTAAGTGTTCTCAGGACCTCAGGGAGGAGGGGATGTCTTATCATATTCCTGGTTAACCCCTAAGCAATGATTAAGGAGCATGCTAATGGCCTTCATTCAGGAACCATATCCATTTGTTCTTAGCAGCAAGGGTGATACCTTCATCATAGGGTTTCCAGGGCCAGGGTGAGGTGTAAAAATAGGAAGAAAACAAGCAAGGGGAAGCTCCAATAAAGAAACGTCTAAAGAGAGGCCCAATGAAACGCCCACCTCTGAATGCCCAAGACCTTTAGGAAAGTTTGGGTCTGTATCTGGAGCTGATTTTGCAGCTGGGCTCTCTCTCTGTAGAGGAGAGTGGGATAACAGCAAGATGGAACCAAACCAATCTGAGATAAAACACTCCGATTTCTGCACCACTTGGCTTGCGACCATCAGCTGGAACCACAGAATCATCTCAAATGAAAACGTTCATGTGGAAACTTAGTCTTCCGGCAGGACAGACTTCCTTCCACGAGCCAGAAAGCCTCTGTGCACCAAGAACCTGGGCTCTTTATTCCCTCTATAAAAACCGTGTGTTTACCCAAGTGGTGATGTGATGCGTTGTGCCACAGAGTCACATTTTCCCATGTGTTCTCCCCCCCGCATTTATTCAGCAAATGCCCATGACTTCATTTATTTATTGTAAATAAACAGCTGATATCCTTTCGTGGGAGCTCTTTTTCTGTGCCACTCTTTGTTACTCTCTTGGCAGCAAACAGCGTTACCCTTTGTCAGATAGCAATTCTTTTGCACCCACCCAGAGGAGGTTATTTTAGCATAACGTTGGTAACCCCTCAGCTCCCAAAATCGGAACTAAAAGATTAGCTGGTTTATCTGAATGTTATGGGGCCTGTGAGGTTCACAGTGGCTATTCAGGGGATTTTTTTCCCATAGTTAAGGGTAGGAAGTATCCAAATTCCAAGCTGTGTGGGGTTTGGATATGGTGCTGTGATGGTGTGTGCACACATTTGCAGGTGGGCATTTGGATAACCATCTTACTGCCTGTCTGCTGTCATTGTCATGAGTTTGAATTGGAATATGTTGCAATAAAACTGAGCGATTGCTTTATTATTACCTTCTGCTGGATGGAATGAGAACAGCTCTGGTGCCCTGTTCTGCTAACAAATGATCCCCCCTCAACTCAGGTGCATGGGCTAGTTCAGCAGGAGAAAGTTCTAAGCATGTAGCCTGGGACCACTGGGGTATTATGACAACTTTCAAAAATCGGCAATGGATGTCTAAATCAGGCTCTTTCTTTTTTAAATCTCTGCTCGCAGGTTCTCCCGGTCAGATGAGCTCTCCCGGCACAGACGCTCTCACTCGGGCGTGAAACCGTATCAGTGTCCGATCTGCGAGAAGAAGTTTGCGCGAAGCGACCACTTATCCAAGCATGTCAAGGTGCACCGGTTCCCTAGAAGCAACCGCTCCGTGCGCTCAGTGAACTGATTGGTCCCCACTTGGCTCCTTCTCGCCCATCCGTCCCAGAACAGCCAATGACAGCACTTTGCTCACCATGTTTCTAGTGATAATTTATTGGTCTTCGCTGTTACTTGACACCATCATGTCTGAATGTTCTGTGTCCTACCAACGTGATTTGAGAACAAAGCTCTTTTGGGGGGAACTTGGGGAGGGGGGGGGGTTGTTGTTTTTTTTTTTACTATTATTATTATTTTTATTTTTCCTTCTCTCATGCCCTTCTTTGCTGCTTCTTCCTTTGGAAATTACAGTGTTTTATTTTTAGCTGTTTTCTGCTGCACAAGGAAAATTTATGGGCTACTTGCTGCTGGTTAATTATAGTTCTGGCATTCCTGAGGCCTCTGCTCGTGGACAGGGCCATTCTTTGTGAGTTTTCATTAAGCTGGCCTATCTGTCCAGTTTGGAAACAGCAAATTCCTTTTGGAAAAAAAACAAAACCTTTGTTTTTTTGCTTGCCTGAACCAAGCATGTTTTTGAGGGGAGGGGGAGGATATTGGAATTTGTGACCCTGGTCCAGTCGCCCTGATTCCTCCGGCCCACCGTCCTTCAACGATCCATCAGAACTCAATCAACAGCTCTTGTGCTCCTGGGATCCTGGATCTGATGGCACTTTTAGGATGAACCCCCACTCTCAACCAAACAACAAAGCTCAGACCTGGTTCTGGAATGAGGGCCCATAATTGTACACGGCACATGTGCTTTTCATGTTATGTGGTCAATGTACTGCCAAGTATAGAGTATGGCTATGTGTTTAAATAAGCAAAGCATAACCTTGGTTCTGGTTAAAACTATCCTTTTCATTAACAGAGGGAATGTTGCTTGGTGCTTTGAGCAGGAGAAACTGGGTATTAGGCCTCATAGGTTTTATTCCAGATTTTGCCTCTTTCTTGCTGTGTGACCTCAGTCCTGCAAGATGTTGGTCCATCTCTGGGAAAGCTGTGGACCTCTTGAGGGCCTGGAGACTTCAATGAGAAAGAAATGTGCTCAACCCAGCAACTTTGAGCTATGAATGTCTTTTTGCCTTGGTTTTCACATCTGTATGGTAGGAGTAATAATACTTATATCCCACCCAGGGGAAGTTGTGGGCTTGATTACTGTTTGTAAAAGCACTTTGAGCTCCTCAGCCAAAGGGTGATATGTAAGTGTTAAGTACAACTCTTATTATTAACAGCCCTGTCAGAGCTCCCTGCAGCTGGGGCAGGTGATTGGGTGGGAACGGTGACCAGGAGAAACAAATACACGTGGTAGCTGGCTAAATGGCTAAGAAGGGAATTTTAAAGGATAATCAGAGAGTAGCAGCAAAGCGATTATGTTTGTATTTCTCTTTTTTCTTTTTGTTTTGCTTTTCCTTTTGAACTCTGCCAATTGCAAGACGCTTTTGAGCTCAGTAATTAGATATGATTTTAGGAAGGATATTGCGTTTCCTTTCCATTCACAGATGGCATCCCTTTGTCTCTTTTGTCAGCAAAATGGGAAATAAAACACTGCAATTCTTGCATTAGTAGGTAGTAATGGAAAGCATACTGTATGTAAGTACCTAGATAGAGCTAAAACGACCTTATTTTAGGAATGCATTCCTTTTGTCCTCTAGAAATTAATATAAAAGAACTATCTTCTATTGACTGGTTTATCTCACATCCTATGAATGTATGTAAATAAAACTGTACATAGATGCATATCTATATAAAATATCTTTTAATAACATATCAAAATTTGTGTAAATTGGAAAAATATCTATAAAGCCCATGTACATAAGTTACAATTCTGTATATTTTCTTTTGTTCTTCATAAAATATATTTACTTTGACAATAAAATGAAAAATGGAAATTTTAAATAGCCTTTTTTTTAATGATTTTTTTTTTCAGTTATGTTTGTGAGGAGAAATTAGCTCCAGCAGTTTTGTTTCCCCTGTAAATAACCTCTCAGGCACTGGGTGAAAGGTGAGCATGGAATTAGCCCACAGTTGGTATCAGGAACTTTTCCCCTCTACAGATGCCCTAGATTACAGGCATGATGCTTGTTCCGGCCATGTGCTAGGCATTGGACCACTGCTCAGCAAAGACCAAAGCTCAGACATTCTTGGGAGTCCTAAGATGTTTCTGCTCACTATTCTGTTCTTGATAAACTCCCATGCCATGTTTTCTGGCCACTGTGGTACTGAAGTGGGCATGTGCCTTCTATGCTCTCTGCTTGCCCTGGACCATATTGCATTTTTGGTAAAAATAGAATTAACTAATGTAGAGCGATCAGAGTTTAGGACATGGAGTCTAATGGGTAGTTTGAAGTACTAGGACACCATGGTTCTATTCAGTTACTCTCTATGTGAACTAAGGCAAAGTACTTAATCTCCCCATCTACATAATACATCACACAGATATTCCAAGGCTGAATTTGTGAGCTCCACAGATGAAAAGAGCCAGATAATCTCCTTACGAGAGGTAATAATAATAGTTGTAGGACTAGTCTGTAAGATTATCAGTCTGTAGGAAGACCCTTCCCGGATATACACCAGATTGCAACACTAATACATGTTCTTCATTCCTTGTACCCAGCAGAATAGTACAGGGGGGTTGTAGTATCGAGGTATAGAACTCAAGCCTGAGAAAAAACTCATTCTTGCAACTACATCTGCCTCTTCCACCCAAGCTAAGCATAAAAACAATGTGCTTGTGTTCTGCAGATAAAGATGCTTTGAGTCTATTGCCTTTCCACTATTGGAAGAGGACACCACTAGTGTATTTGCTCTTAGAATTATATCTGCATCAATGTGGGAGCTGCTCCAGGACTCAGATCTCTTTCCCATATTGTTTTGACTCCTATCCCAAGCAATGAGCACTGCTGGGGGCTAAAAAGCATCCTTTTCCCAAACTGCACATTACATCACCCAAAAAAACTAATGCGACCCAAGCCTTTCCACAGTTTTGACTGGGGTTACAAAAACCCTGTGTGACACACAGTGTAGCTCAAGGATGTGCTCATCTAGGGTTCACTCACAGCCATACGTTGTTATCTCATGAAATGTGGCATGATCATAGTCCTAAGGACATGAGGTCTAACAGCATTAGTCTGCTGGTCATGTGCAGGGCTTGGATAGTAAACATTCACCTAGACAAGCTCCTTTTCCCTACCCATTACATATTAAACCAAATACTTTATTTTAACAAACTCAGCCTTCCCCATCCTATTTGGAGTTCTGCTATTGCTATAATTGCAAGCTGCTTCCTAGGCTGCTGCTGTAGAAGATATTTAAAGCTGAACTGGAGTTACCAAAAATACCTTTGAGGACTGCAGTGCAAAAATGAATGGTTTTCCTAATTCTGTTTCAGGCCCTGTCACCTGTGAGAATCTTTTACTTTGCATGAGATGACCACTTTCTCATATTAAACATGCACCTATTTAGACAGGTATGTGACTTTTATGCAAATGGTATCTGTCCAAAGGAAAATGTAAACCTGTAAACAGTCTACAAATTCTCCTCAGAAGCAAAAACCATTGTTCTGGATGGAAAATGATGTTCCTTCTGAATGACAGTCCATGGTTTTCCAGTTTGTCACAAAATTTGGAACAGTCTGAAAAATTCCAAATGGACTTTTCAAAGCTTTGCATTTGCCACAGAATTATTTGCATCCTTCTACTGACTGCCTCTATAAGCTGGGATCCAGCAAAGGGCTTAGGCAGGTATTTAACATTAAGCAAGAATCCCACTGAGATCAGTTAGAGCTAAGTCCAGACAGTCAAAAAGCCTGAGGCTGAATCAATTCATTCTTTGCAAGTTAGTTTAGGCTGCACAAATTAAATTGAGGCACAAGTGAACAGACATTTACCTTTGATTCAGGTAACGCAGCTACATGCCTACAGTGGCTCAGGCCAGAAGCTGGGGGGTGCTAGGGCATGGCTCTCTGGTACAAAGCCAGCATCGGCTGTGTGTTCGCTTCCTCTTCCTGCTGCCTCCAAAATCTCTGGGATTTGCAGTCCAAAATCACAGCAGCAGGATTCTGCAGGGTTGCTTATCATCACTTCCACTTCCAGCTTCCAGAGTCCTTTGGGATTTGTAGTTCACAGTTGCAGCTAGCAGTAAGTTTGAGTGGGGAAGGGGTGTTTAACACCCCTCCCTGGCCCTTCCTCCTCCCTGCAGACCAGGCTGTATCCCAGGCAGGTTTGCCCACCCTCCCCACTGCCATTCCCTTGTCAGCCAGCCCCCACTGCTCCAGCCAGGGAGAAGAGGGGTGGGGAAAGCCCTGCTCTCCGGGGCAGACAGCACAGCCCAAACCAGGGCTGCAAAGCATGCTGGGATGCTGGGGGACTGTGATTTAACTTGAACCAAGGGGTCTGGTGCAGAAGTTTCATAAACTGGTTTGACCCAAATCAGTTAAATCTGATACTACATTTGGTCAGGTTTATCTTAAACCAGTTTTAGCCATTTTGAAACTGGTTTATGTGCACAGAGCTTCTGTTCTGTTACAGGTTTAAACCAGTTTCTGAGCACTTAAACCAGTTTATGTGTAACTTCTGTCCCTAGCCCAAGACTATCAACAGGCTTGAAGTTAAACACACATTTACTAAGTGCTTCAGTGGATTCAGGCCATAACTGGAGACTTCCTTACTATGTCTCTAATTCAGCAAAGCTTTTCAGAGCGGGCATATGTCCTCCACTACTTAACAAGGCACTTAAAAAGACATTTTCATATATTGCTTATGTCTCATTAACTTCTGTCACATTTTGATAACATGAATAAATATCTGTCCAATCCTATATCTATTCTATAGCGTAACAATTACGATACTTTCCTAAGGCTTATTTGTGCTTTGATGTCTTAAACCTTTGTCTCCTGTTTCAACTATAGAAGGCAAAGAGTAATAAAAGGGCAGGCTACTAAATAAGCGAAGGTAAGGATGGGGATTGGATCATAGAATCACAGAAAATGAGGGTTGGTTCGGACCTCAGAAGGTCATTTAGTCCAGCTCCCTGCTCAAAGCAAGACCATCCACAACTGTATCACTGTATGAAGTCAGGTTGTGCTGATAATTACCATGATGGGAAGAAGTGCCAATAAAAACTAGGTTGCTGGTATCCTGAAGTCAGTATTCATTATTTACCCAGGCAAAACTCATTAGGACTGACCCACTGCTTGCTTACAACAATTTTAGGCTGGTGTCATTCTACTGGCATCAGTGGAATTCATTGAGAGTTTTGCCTGATCAGTGACTAAGGCCCAGATGTGGAGCAGGGAGATCCGTGCAAATCAGCCCCTGACTTCCATGAAATGAGTCATGAACTTAAGGGTGGCAAACCTGGCTCTCTAGTAAGGATTTTAGTGTTTGGCCAGTATCATTTTTTCCCCTCGTTGTCCTTGGGGAATGCTATACACCAAGGAATGCTGCAGTCTCTCTGCTTCTTCCTCCCCATGTCCCGGGAGTCCCTTACATACAGAGCATGTGCTGGCTCGAGGCTGGGCTGTTTCTCCTTTGCTAACAGGCCTCTCTGTACATTTAATCCAAACAAGCAGGTGACTCCAGTGTAAAGCAACTGGCAGGGAGCTGAGGTTAATGATTACAAAGAACCCCTTGCTGTTATGTAAGCTTTGATGTGCTATAACATGGGAACTCAGCTGCTACAGCTCTTGCGCCCTGCCACTCTGTTCAAGAGAAATAGCAGAGATCTGCCAATGCACACAGAAAACCATACAGAGGGGTTTCTTTAGAAACTGTTCTGGGTGGGATGGGGTGGGAGAGGGGGGTGGTCCTGGCTCCCTCTGCCTGTTAAATCCGCTCCTCTTTCAGCAAATGTTACGTGTGTTAAAATGTCAGTTGTTCTGTTATACAGAGACATCACGGGTGGGGGTGCCTTGAAGAGCGCAACCCTGATTGGTGCTGGGTCCTTACTCAGACTGGAGCTGAGGGCACTTAGAAACTCACTGTTGGTGCTCAGCCCCTCACCGAATTGGCCTTTAGCATCTGATCCACCAACCCAATGGGAGGTCCTCACTGACTTTGGTGGAAGTCAAATTACATTACAACAATACTTGTCTTGGCCCGTGCTGTGCGGGGATGAGGTCTGTTACTAAAGTTCCCTGCAGTTTGAAACAACATCCGAGAGGTTTCCAACCAGAAGGAGCAGAAGGCAGGCCTGTGTGTTTCTGCTCACTTCTCAAGCCAAAGTATTATGTAAAAGAGGCATGAAAGATGTGAATGACAGTGCTTTGAAAAGCAATGAGACAAAGAATTGAATTTTCCACTCAGCCCACCGATATACCAGTCGTGAAGTCTTGCCGTGCTGATCTCGGTGGAGTTAGGATGGTTCTGAAGCTGGTGTAGATGAGAAGTGAATTGGGTCTGTAGATTTTGGCAAAGGCCAGGAGAGCATGAGGAAGGAAAAAAATGAGGTACATTGACAAAAAGGGAGACAGTATTTTCCTTCTTGAATAAGAGTAGAAGCTTGGGCTCCATTTATATAGGAAAGACATTTCTCTGCTTGACTATTCTTCAACATTAGAAGATAGCCAAACTGGATCCAGTGATAAGAGAGCCAGCTCCAGGCAAAGGACCCCAATTTTCTCTTCCCACCGCTGAAGATGTCAGTGTGTGCGATGTCAGGCAAATCACAGCATTTCCCTATGCCTCAGTTTCCTCATACATTAAATGGCAATAGTCACATTCACTCACCTCACCTGCAAGGTCTAAAGTTTAATAAAGTGCTTTGAAATCCTTGAATTCAATAGGCCAAAAAAGCATCTGCCCAGGAATTTTTAGCATCTTCCCAACCGTGGCGTCTACGCACGTACCAGGAGCAGCACGTCACAGAAGTGCATACTATTATTATTTTATACTACATTGGCACCTGCAGTTCCCATTGACTGACTTCCACCAGTAGGGCTGGGCCCTAATAGTTGATCCAATGGAACGACTGCAAATAGAAATATCAGGCTATTGTGCTGAATAGACTCCAGGCATTTTAACAGAGCAGCTTTTCAGTAACTCGAATGTCCGGGCTTGGCTGCCGGAGAGCTGGCTTTTTCTGAGAATTCTATAAATGGCAGGCAGGTAGTCATACACATTTGTGTTTTCCCTGATGTGCGTTATTTTTCCATGGACAGCATGTCCTAGATCTTAGCAACCTGGCTGGAACTGGATTCATTGAGAATGGCAGTCCCCAGCGGCAGATAATATGGCAGGGGGCAAAATGCTTTCAAGTTTTATTGCACCAGAGAATAGGATAATACAGCCAGTGCCACTTGAAAATCGAGTTGTGTTAGCCAGGCAAAGAGACATAATGTGTGGGTGGCTCCTGTTGGGGTGTTCACTGATTCAAAACTAAATCTTTCAGGCAGGCAGCTCGTACCACTTGGGCAGTATTACCATTGCTTCGTTAGAAAATTAGAGAGAAAGTTATGACCCTACTAGTGAATCCCATTCGTCTTTCTCCTCGCACACACTTGACCTCCCCTTATCCAGGGTTACTAGGTAGGATGTGAAGGGGGATTGCATCTGTCTTTCCTGGATTGTCTGGAAATGGCCCCTGGTGTGTGAAGAGATGGATGATCACGTTCTCTTTCTCATTTGCTTTTCTCGTTTTCTCTTTCAGAAGCAACTGATGAAGTGCCTGTGCAAAAATCAGCTCTTTGTGAGCTTCTGAGTGGCTGTGCCCATGACATACTCGAAGGCTGCTGGGGAAGGTCACCTTCCGAGGAGTTTACAATGACACCAGCATGGCTCAGTAAAGTTTTAATGGAAGGAGAGAGGCAAAGGACTTTTCTTCTATCACAAAGGAGAATCTGACATGCATTCTAGTAAACTCTTCCTCTTCTCACTGAATTAATGGAACAACTTGAGGCTATTCATTTACCTGCCATCTGGATCCATTTTTCTGTTCACAATGCACTTAAATAGCTGGTAAATAAACATGCTGTAATAATAAACACACACTTTCCCTTAAGGGGTCACTGGTTTTCTTTAGCTTATGAAGTTAACAACAAAGCTGTTCAAGGACTCCCTGGTGGTTTGAGACAGCGCATACCCCACACTCAGTATCACTTGGGCTGTCTAGAAGATAGTGATGCATGTGACATGCATGTAGGTTTAATTCACATTAGTCTGTGACTTCACCCAGAAGAGAGAGCTTATGTCATGTCTCCGGGGATGATTAACAAATCCGAATTGGTTCTGATGACGCAGCACCTGGAACCTGATATTCTACTGGAGATCTTTGGTGGGTGGAGTATTGGGAACCCAGAGAGAACTGGAATCGTTTTCCCCAGTTTGTTTCTTCAAACTCAGTGGAATAAGTCAATTACTGTTAATTGATGCTGGCACTCTCTAGCAACATCCGGCTGAGGATCACAGTGTGCTATCTAGATACTGGTGAATTAAGCCTTATAAAACCGCTGTGGAGTAAGTGTCCCCTCCATTTTACAGATGGGAATAACTCAGGCAGGGAATTAAAATGACTTGACCGAGATTGAAAGACTGGCAGAGGTGGGAACAGAGCCCATGTGTCCTGACTCCCAAGCCCAGGCCTGTATCTTCTTCACTGGACTTACCTTTAAAATTACCTGGTGTATAAGCTCTTCTTTCATAGGGTTCATAGACATTAGGGCTGGAAGGGACCTTGGAAGATTATCGAGTCCAACCCCCTGCCGGAGGGGCAGGAAGTCAGCTGGGGTCAAAGGATCCCAGCAAGATAAGTGTCCAAATGTTTCTTAAAAGAATCCTGAGTAGGTGCTTGCATGACTTCTGGAGGAAGTCTATGCCAGGTCTTGGGGGCTTGGACAACAAAGAAAATTTTCCTTATGTCCAGCCTAAAACGGTCTTGGAGGTGTTTATGACCATTGGACCTTGTCATCCCTTGGGGTGCTCTGGTGAACAGGTGTTCCCCCAAATCCTGATGCACACCCCTGATGTACTTATAGGCTGCCAGGCTCTTTGAGCTTATAAATCATCATTAAGCACAACAAAGTGATAGGAATGGGTCTTTTCATGCCATGCACGGTATATAACCATGGTATGGAAAAATCACTCAAAATAACGTTTGGCCCTCTTAGTTAAACAAAAGAAGAAAGAAACTCCTTCATTGTGACATTACATAGAATAGCCAGGATGCAGCTAGGTTGGCTCAAAGGGGCCTAGTACAGGTACACCCAGCTCAAGAAATGTCCCTCCCACCCAATTCAGGATCAATATTACTATCTCTGCAGCACCCTGAGGGGCAGGGACATTCCAGGGCAGCCTGGGGGATGGAAGGAAGTGTAGCCAGTGAGGACCTACTCCATGGCTTTCCTGATGCCTTAAAATGGTCTGTAATGGACCTTGTGAAAGAACAGATTAGAATAGTCTCGTGGCTACTCAAGTTACACTGGAGGTCATACTGGGTCCCACTGGCAGCGAATAATGGAAAAGTAGGCTGCCTTCCATATCATGCCACATAGCATCACCTAAATTGCTCAATAGTTTAATCTGATTTGTGATCAAGTGAAGATGGCCCTGACTCTCAAAGATTTACCTTAGCTAATACTCAACTTATAGCTCTCTTTCCCTTCTATTCCTTCCACCACCATCCTCATCCTTCTCTACCATTGATATGTGCTGCTGATTGCAAATCCTTACAAACACATTTTTTTTAAAGAGAAAAAAGGGTCATTCATTCACTATGTATGCAGGCTAGCCTGTTATCTATTAACCCAAACATTCTTGATTGAGTAAGAGCCTCCCTTCTGGAAGGTAGTACAGAGGGATTGCACTCGATCCAATCTCTGGTGCCAGGTTTGGTCCTCTATTTAACCTCTGGCATCAAATAATTTGTGTTTAAATGAACAAATTCCCCTCCTGTTCTGCACAACTCTGGTTGTTTATTAGGCAGCTTTATTAGATCAATAAATGATCAATCAGCAAGTGATAGATGCTACATAGGGGTAGATTTTGCCTTTCTTACCCATATTGAATATTTGTTTTCTATTATAGCAACATAGACAGAATTTGGAGTTTTTTTGTGGTAGGTGTTGTACATAAGCAAGGCTGGATAGGCAGCTGGCTGGGGTCATCTGACCCCAGCACTCTTTCCTGCCTAGGCAGGGGGTCGGAGTCGATGAGCTGTTGAGGTCCCTTCTGACCCTACCAACTATGAATCTATAAGTATAGTAAACTTAAAATATAAATAGAGAAGAAAGACAAGGGTGGTTTTATTTTAGGCTGGCTAGAGAACAAGAATTCTGTTTAGCTAAAAAGAAATTGAGGTTTCAACTCTTGGATTTGTCACAATGTGAAAATATGAGAGAGAGCGAGAGAATGAACTACCCTAAGATAACCAATAACTTGGTGGTTAGGAGACTCACCTAGCATAGGAGTGCCAGGCTGAAGTCCCTGATGGTCCAGACTAGAGATGACAACCTGTGTTTCCTACATCCCAGATTAGTTGCATATGGGGGTGGTGATGGGGCGGGGGTTACCCTCAGTTACCCTCCTGGGGAGTTCCTACTGTGGTTTTGGCCAAAAATTCCATCCTTGAGAGACAATTTCCTTCTGTGAGTTCCAAAAAATTTCTCTTTTAATGCATCATCATTTTCTAATGGAAAGAAAGTTCATCAGAAAATTTCCAACAAGCTGTAATTTATTTAACTGAGACACAGAGATGATGTCAACACCATGGCCAATCTGACAGGGAAAATCCTTAGCATTCTTCTGGTCAACGCTCCAAGCCTGCAAGTATCCTGGTGAAGATGAGCAGGGGACAACCCTCATGGTCATCCTGGAGACCTCAGTGTCTAGCATGCTTGCAAGCAGCTGATGGTGGCCTTATTGTGTTCCTGGGCTCAGAGTATGTGAGCAAGATGGAGCATCCCTGCCAGCACACTGCTGTTGTGGTATAGATGTGCCCAGAGGGATCAAACAACTTGCTCAGGATCATGCTGGCAATATGGTAGATCCAGGAACTCAGTTCTTGAGTCTTAACTCAGTACCTTAAACACACACAAACATCCTTCCTCCCGTAGTACAGTTCCCCATAAGTCATTCCACTGGGCAACATTATACTTCCATTAAACACAGGTGCCTGGTAAGATTCAGGGAGCTAAAATTTGGGTAGCCAATGCCTGGGGTGCTTGGAATACAGCTGTTGTGTCTCAGAGGAGGTGAGTTTTTCTTTAGTGCATTGCCTTGTCATTCTCTCTCCTTGCTAACTGAATGTTTTGGACCAGTCAAACATTTTCTGGCTCAATGGGGGATTTAATTTTTTTTTTTGTGTGGTCAGAAAATTGTTGTGGATGTTTTTTTTTCAGCAAGGTGGAGAATAGAAATGGAAAAGGGTAAGTCTCATTTGGATTTGGGGTTTTGTCCAAAACATGAAAATATTTTGCTTTTCAGCTGCAGTTCAGGCTTTTGATGGAAGTATGAAAAGCTCGACTGAAAAGAGAACATCTTCATTTTTATAGAACATTTGCACGGGAAGAAAGCAAAACTTCTAGCTTCTCTCTGAAAGAACCCATTTTAGAGTCCCACTGCACCCATTTCAAAGTGCAGCATTATAACGAAGCAAATTCGTCTTCAATGGACCAGGCAAGTTGATTCATGTCACTAAGTAAATTCCATAGAGAAGCAGCAATGCAGAATCTGTTGGGGTTATTTGCATACATCTGATAAGTATAATTAGATGGGGAAGTAGTTGAATGTCAGATAAAGTCTGCAGAATTTTCCAGGTGTGGAGGAAGTAAGGAGAGAGCATTAAATCTGGAGATTACTGCTACCTGTTTCATAACCACCTCCATGAGAAAAAAACCTCTGCAGAGAAAGTAGCTTCAAGTAGATTTTCAAATTTTCAGGCATATATTGTCCTTCACTGGTAGGCTTTAGTGCACCATTTCTCCTGAGTTTCCCCTGACATTGCACACGTGTGGTGGAACGGTTATTATGCCCTCATTTTTCAAGGAGACGGGCATAGTAACTTGCATAGAGCTTTAGCAGAGCTGGAAAAGCAGCTCATGACTTTTGCCATTCTGCCCCAAAACTGGCCTGCTAGATTACAGCTGCTTGTTTGATAGATGGTGCACGTTTGGAGGCCTTCTCATTCAGGGCATATACGTGGAGAGCAAATAAGATTGTATTGTAGCTTCACTGATGTCAGTGGCAAAACTCCCACTGACTTGAATAGGCCAGCAATTCCCTCTCAGTTTTAACTCAGGCAACACTATGACTTAGGGACTCAGGTTATGGGTTTGTGTTGCTGGGTGGCTGATCATTTAAGGGAAGCTAACCCAGTCCAGCCTGTGACTAATTAATGGACCCTTAACTGAGAGATCATGTGATAGGTTGAAGATCACTGGTTCTCATAAAAGCCAGAGAGTAGCTCATTTGGGAAGGATAGCTGTAGGGGAGAGGAGGAGGGGTTGTATGCGATGCCCTTAGGTGGCTGGCTTAGGGTGTAGAAGGAAAAGGAAGCAGAGGCATGCCTTGAAGAAGGGGGCAGACAGGGTGGTGGCTTGTGGAGTGCAACACTAAAAGGAAAGATGACATTTCTGGCAGAAGATGCTGAGCCAGGAGAAAAGGGCATCGTTAATATGGTGCTTTAGTTTAATGTAAAGCAATAGAAACTGAGTCCTGGACAAAAAGGGACTGAGATCCAGGAAATGGAGGGGGATTCTTGATCAGGAGGCCTGTGATTCACCCCACTGTCTAGAGCAGGGGCGGGCAATTATTTTGGGTTGAGGGCTGCTTACTGAGTTTTGGCAAGCCATCAAGGGCTGCATGACAGGCAGCCAGGGGCAGATAAATATTCATTTTTTAACTTTTTTAGGGGCCCTGCAGGCCTGGTAGAATGGCCTGGCAAGCCACATCCAGCCCGTGGGCCGCATTTTGCCCACCCCGGTCTAGAGAGAAACAGAGAAGTGGCCTAGCTGAAATATGAACATGGGCCACTATGTAAGTGTTTCATCTCAATGATGAAGAGCACACAGTCTGGCTTGCAGCATCTTTTACGTTGCTGGTCACAAAACATAATTTAGGTCAGATTTTTTTTTTCTTTTTTGCATTTCTTTTGTTGGCCTGGCATATAAGTCTCTAAGGCTGTAGAGGTAGGGAACTTTCTATCTGTTTTTAATCACATGATCTTTAAAATAAAACTGTCAAGTATTTTTTTCTGAACCCTCCCCTTCCCACCCCCCACAACATCTGTACCCTATAAAGTGCAGCACTCCTTTGTCTCCAGCCACATGTGCTGTAAGACATAAAGAAAACTATAAGGTTGGATGGAGGGGAACTGTTAGGCCTCTACGTTAGAAAGTCTTCTAGTGCATGGCTGTGTCCAGATTTTCCCACATGTGAGCCTGGGCCCAGATGTCACCCTGACAACATGCAACAACATAAATAAAAATAGCAATCTCTTCCAGATGAGAGATGTATGTACTGTTTTGTTTTATTGGCATTAGCGCTTGCTTGTTTGGCTGCAGTCGCCGGCCAGATCTGTTTACTGCAACTATGTAATAGTATAATCTGAATAATGATAATGGTGTTTGTTCCTATTATTTTCTGTATCCCAAAGGATTTGGGAAGCACTATGACAGCAATCTCTGAAGTGGAACATGGCAGCCCTTTTTTTAATACTGCATGGGAACACTATGCACTCATTTAAAGTGGAAAAGGAAAAATTCTGCATCCAGTTCATAGGTGTTGGTTGGCACATTTTGCGCAGATTACAATGTTCACTTCCAGCATCTGTTCTTCTGGATAGAAGTGCATGCCTCTGTTCTGGGGGGGATGGTTGGTAGGTACAGAAAATGGAGCCAGCAACCCAGGTAGGACATGAGCATGCACATTTGAGACGCTTGCACTGCCCTGAGGGAGATTCAAGGCAACAAAGAAATTGGTGTTTGGCCAAATGCCAGTATTAACACTCCTACTCTTGTGACAAGTTTGAGACCTGTAATGGTTATAAATGGTCAAGACTTCACTATTCATAGCCCAAGCCCTGCATGACTTTACCCAGATTAAGTTCCTTGAAGTTATGGTTTTGCTATATAAATCAATTCCTTCAAATTTCAGATTATTTCTTACTGGGATTTAATTTTCCTCATCTGAAGACATGGAGGGTGACAGAATCATCAACCATTTTTAACTAAAGAAAAACACTTTTTGGTTGTATTTTGCCCTTTCTGTGTTGAAATAATAATAATACTATTTTGAAAGATGGTTTGGGCCATAATATACCTATCAGAGTAGCGTTGCTGTTTCACATCCTAATTTCCCTTGGGTAATTAGCAGATGGGATTACATAGTGCCTAGAGAATAACAAGACAGTCTTTTGCTACCACACAGAGGATACAGGCAGAGCACCTGCATTTTTCAAGCTATTCTGGTTTTCCAGAAAAACATAAGCACAAAAGTTAATCTCTATTGAGATGCTGAATTAAGGGCGCAATTCTGCCTTTAACCAATGCATCCATGTTCGTGTAGTGTGGCTTACTCTGATGACTTACTGCACTGCGAATTAGTCATACCACTGATGCCACCAATATCAAAGGGTTAGAGAGGAGACTCCTGCTCCTTATATCTATTTTTGTGGGCCTGATCCAGACAGGTACTGAATCCCCTCACTGCCCATCACCTTGAGAAATGTTCAGTACCTTAGTGCATCATGCCAATGCATGTACCCTGGATGTATTACAATAGCCAGCTCTATGATGTTGCTATTTTATGTGTCATCTATCTAAGAGATCTAAAAATAAATGAATAAATCACTCCGGTGGATCAGTGGGCTAATATATTTGCCCATCTGTCCTTAATAAACAAATGCACATGGACCTATATGTCTATTTTAGAGCGAGGCTCTGTTTTTCATGAGTGTATAAAAAGCAAAACACCTGGCAGAGCAGCATGTGCAGTAGCTCAAGTGCAAAGTTTCCACAGTAAACATATTTGTGTTTGCTGAGCAAGTGTTGCCCGAGGAAGGCAGGGAGAGCTGAGAGCGGGTTGCAAGGCTGTGGGCTCTGCGGCCACTGCTTGCTTTCAGAGCTTCAGATTACAAGGCATTTGCACTGGGAAATTACTTTCTCACAGTTACAGTTAGTTCTTAAGGGACTGTTTTAAGGTTGGTATGGGCTGGCCGCCTTCCCAACCCTCTCTACAAACACAGTTTGCATGGTCTGTGAAGTCCAAATTCACTTCCTTCCTCGAGTTTGGCTTTCGAGAACAGTGAGAAGATAACACAGCAGCAAAGTTCAACTCAAATATTCTCTTGAGGCTTGACTGCTGCTAGGGTTCCTCCCTCAGGCCTGCTCAATCCTCTCTCTGAAGCAGAAGTCTGTCACAGGAAGGCACAGCATGCCTCTCTTCACTTTTCTATAGTAGCATCAGTCCTGCTGAAGGAGCAGGGATGTTTCAGGTGAAGGGGTTCAACTGGTCATAGGTGCCAACTTTTATTTTTGCGGAGGGGGGGGGGGGGAGGGGGGGCTAAGATGATGGCCTTCCCTTCCACAGCACAGCTGGAGCAGAGCTGAGTGGAGCCCGTGGGGGAGTGGGGGCAGATGTGGACTGCCCGCTGCAGGCTCAGGCCTCCCCACCTTGCTGCTCACCTTCTGGAAGCCCCGCTCTGGCTGCACCACTGTGGTGAGGTGCCCCATGCCTGCCTGGTAGCAGTGGGGGTGGTGGCGGGGAGTTGTGCTCCCTGCTACTGCTGGGTGGGCACTGCGTGCCTTGCCATAGCGGTGCAGCCAGGGCAGGGCTCTGAGGGGGAGGGCATCAGGGCGGAGAGCCTTGAGCCTGCAGTGGGTAGTTCACATCCATCCCCACCCCACAAAGAAATCTGGGGGGCACATGCCCCCCCATACCTCCCTCTCCAGAATTGCATGCAGTGGCAGGGAGCCAGCCCCCCACTGCCTCCTGTAAGAGCTGCCCATGGTTCTGCCGCACTCCTCACCCTGGCTCTGGGCCCCATGCATTCCCTGGTTGGGCAGCACCCCCAGTCCCTGCCCACTCCCTCTCTCACCATGGGGAGCCTCAATCTGCTCCCCCCATAGACTTATCTGTAGGCAGCTGCAGGTGCTGCTCTTCACCGCTGCCTGGGGCTGTATTCCTGGCTACATGCATGTGTGCACACATGCACATGCATACGGTGCCCCCTGCATCCCACTCCCTGCAGCCCCTTGTGGGCTGCAATTCTGCCAGCCTGCACGGGGAAACCCACTGTTTCTTGTGTTTTTGCACAGGGAACAGAAAACCCCGCACGATACTGGGAATCTGGGACAAATGCTGTCCTGGAGTTATGCAGCCCAGGCCCAGACTTGATGTTCCCTTTTTGGGACTTTCCTGCCCAGTTAGGGGTGGATGATCACTGTACTCTCTTTCCGAGAGGGGCCAGGGACCTCAGGCCCCCATGTACTCAGCGCCTATGCAACCTGTTATAAATAGTTTTATTTCCCTTAATGATAGATTCTAGTGTTGTGGTGAAGCTGAGAACATGACAGAGAGATTCAGCAGAGATTAAGTTTAGGGTTGAAGAAAATCATAACTGAGGGTACCTGAAAAGGGAACCCTAAAAGTTGATATTCAATAGTATGGTGATGCACATAGTACATATGTTTAGATAATGAAGCAGCTAGAAGACTGAATGGGTATGTCTAGATTAATATACCTTGTTTGCTCCAACTATTTGCTAGTACAGGTAGGTAGTCTGCCATTGCAGTCACAGTATCTCTGCTCCCTGACTGGGTTACTTAAACATGCTGAGCAGGAGGCTAACAAACCACAATGAAGAACGAGCAAATAGTATTTTATTATGAATATTCACATTAAAATTTGTCAAAGTTTCAGAATCACGCATTTTTTCATGCCGTCAGCCAAAGGGAGTTGAAGACAGCAATATGATTTCAGTGACAACTGCATGCCAAATGCAGTAGTTTTATTAGTGAATCCTCCTTTTTTGACTATATGGCACTTCTATATACTTCACCCAGGCAAAAAATCAATGGTTCAGATCCTTGGTTGTGCCTTCTTGGCTCTATATCAGAGTTCATCTAGGAGGGCATCAGGGAATGCCCCTCTTCCAAGAACTTTTCCCGGCCCCTCTTAGCTGACTTCTTGCTACATATTTAAATAAACAGCACTCGTATCCTTCCATGTGCAGAGAAGAGAAGCAGGAATGCAAGGCTCACATCAAGGCATCATCTGAGCCCATGTGGAGAATAAACATGGGTGAACCAGGGGTCCCTAGCATATTTATAACATATGGGTTTATCCCTCTCTGAACTGGCAGGAAGGAATCTTGTTATGACAGGGTTGAACCTCACTGTCCTGTTTCATGGTTATTTTCTATAGAGCCTCCAGGTGCAAACTCTTTGTTAGTGCTGAAATTCCTGATGCAGTTATCTCCACTTTCCTCTGGGTTTGGTATTTGGGGAATGGAGAGAGCAGAAGAGGAAGAGGAAGACAAGAACATGATTCAGTGGAGGAATGAGGGCGTTAGCCTGAGAGACCTGCATCTTCTGCCCAAGATCTACTGATATGTAGTTAGTCACAAGAGATTGTAGCCTCTCAGAGTTTCATTTTCTGGAAGACTGAAGGAAACTTAATGAAATGTAGTGACAACATCCCACTGGTCCCTGAGGGAAATTAGGGTCTATGTATGCTAGAACACAAATGATTTGTCCTTGTGGTGGCTACTTGGGTGATTTCTGGTTATATATAAATAAAAGAGCAAACATAAAGAATGCTTCATGCTAGGTTGTGATATACAGAATCAGACCTTTCAAAGAGATGCTGCATATAGAAGGCCACTGTCTTTGGCTATGTGGGATGTTTTTGATCCAATAGGGCTGGGAGCAAAAGACAGGCAGTTTCCTCTTTAACATACTCATTAAGATGTAGCAGAAAGCCCCCTTTTCCTCTTGCTTGCATTTGCTCGCTCCTCTTTGGATATGTTTCTCTTCTCCTACCTTTTCTTCCTTCCTCTTTCTTTCAGTAAAAGATAAAGAATTGTGTTTTAAAGTTTGTATGTGTGTATTTTGTATCTCCCCTTGTATTTTGGTATTTTTATCTATTTGTGTGCCATGGCATTACTCTTGTAGCTTATATTTTATACTCCTCACCTTTTAACTAAATGTGTTTAGTTTCATAAGTAAGTTATACATTGTACCAATGTTAACAAGGGCAGGAATCAAACTGCCCTTCCTTGTATCAGGCAGCCCACTGAAAAAGTGAGTGAATCAGTGATTGAATGCGTAACACAGTAGCAGGCAGCAATTAACACCTAGGAAAACAGCAGATCAAACAAAGGAAGAAATCAATAGGAGACAATGTAGCAACCGGGAATTCTCTCAACTTCATTGTTCAAGGGCTAGAAGCCCTGGTCTGAGTTAATCAATGCCGGGGACCAACTTTTGGGCTGAATATCTCCAGATCGACCGCTCCCAGAGCCCTATTCAAAATTCATCAATGGACTTCCAAACCTGCATGTACATATGGGCGACCCCTGGGGCTGACAGATGCCATCCAGTAGCCACCGAGGGGGAAGTCCCACCAGGGTCAATGACCCCTGGATTGGGCAAACCTGAAAACTGGGGAGTCACCAAAGTCTGCCAAGGACAGATAAAAAGCAGTGAAAAGTGACCCTCAGTGGTGCACTCTTGATCTCCAACTTGACCAGTACTTGACCTGTTCAACCAGAAGGACCAGCCGGAGACCCCCTTCTGGAGGGTAACACCATGCTGAAAGAAGCCTCAACTGGCCATCGACAGTAGACTCCAGTGCCTGTGGGATAGGTATACCTGACTCTTGTAGCTCGCTACTGTATGTGTGCATGTGTGTGTGTGTGTGTGTGTGTGTGTGTGTGTGTGGACCCAAGGTTTATGATTTGATTTCATTACAGTGTTTCAATCCGCCTAATAAACCAGAATTTTAAGGATCCTGAGTTGGACATTTGTAGCCAACAAAGAAAGGGCAGTCAAAGAAATATGTGACCACATCTTTAGTTGGTATTGCTCAGGAGAGTGTTTTTGACTTCAATGGACCATTGATTTCAATGGGTGTGCTTATTTATCATTTATTCTCAGCTAGCCTGGGATGTCTGTTAGTAGATATCTCAGATATACCTACCTCCTTAGCCTGCCTTTGCATTATCATCCTATTCTCAGAAACAAACTGAATAGCTATGACATAGATGATTATATGGCCAGGTGGGTGGCAAATTGGCTTAAGGGTTGTACCCAGAGAGTGGTGGTGGGTGGGTCAGTATGGACCTGGAAAGATATGGGCAGTGAGGTCTGCCAAGGCTTAGTCCTTGGACCAGTGCTATTCAATGTCTTCATTGGTGACTTGGAAGATGGTGTGGAGAGCACTCTGTCCAAATTCATGGATGACACAAAATTACAAGGTAAAGTTAACACACTGGTGGGAAGGGATTGAGTCCACGTAGACCTAGATAGGTTGCAAACGTGGGCAGAAAAGAATAGGATGCAGTTCAACAAAGACAAGTGCAAAGTGGTTCATCTAGGGAGAAGGAATCACCAGCACAGCTATAGGTGAGGGGATGACCTTCTCAGAAACACAGTGGCAGAAAGAGATCTGGGAGTCTTAGCTGACTCCAAGATGAATGTGAGCCGTCAATGTGATGAAGTGATCAGTAAAGCTAACCACACTCCATCATGCATTAGCAGGTACATCATGAACAGGAGGTGATACTTCCCTTCTATGCGGCATTGGTCAGGCTGCAGTTGGAGTACTGCATCCAGTTTTGGGCACTGTACTTCAAGAGGGATGTGGACAACCTTGAGAGGGTCCAGAGGAGGGCCACCCATATGGTTAGGGGACTGCAGGCAAGGCCCTACGAGGAGAGACTGAGAGATCTAGATGTCTTCAACCTCCACAAGAGAAGGCTGAGAGGTGATTTTGTGGCTTTTTACAAATTTGTCGAGGGGGGGCAGCAAGAAATTGGAGATGCTCTGTTTACCAGGGCAGTCCTTGGAATAACCAGGAACAATGGCCACAAATTGACAGAGAGCGGATTCAGGTTGGACATCAGGAAGAACTTCTTTATAGTAAGGGTTGCCAGAATCTGGAATGGGCTTCTGAGGGAGGCGGTGCTCTCCCCTACCTTGGGGGGTCTTTAAGAGGAGACTAGGCAAACACCTGGCTGGGGTCATCTGACCTCAGTGCTCATTCCTGCCCAGGGCAGGGGGTCGGACTCGATGATCTATTGAAGTCCCTCCCGACCCTAACAACTATGAAAGTTTCAGTGGACAAGATTTTGTTAAAATAGCCATTATGTTCCTATTAGAGAAACACATGACTGTTTAGAGATGGTATTTCCTTGGGTGAAAAAAACAGCAGGGTTTTGATGACAGCCATGGAGGTAGTGGTTTGCCATATGTTTCAAACACCACATGTGGGGGATGGAAGTTGAGGAGGGAACCTAGGCACTTTATAGAGCAGTTTGTCATTTCACCCCATCGTTGGTTCAAGTCTGTTTGTATATGAACTCCCTCTACCAAAGGCATTTGGCTCCTGTTGCATGTCTTCTTGGCCCAGTGCAGATGATAATGAATCTGTGGAAGCACTGCCACAGGACAAAGCTTGGTAGAATTGAAAATGAAT
The DNA here is from genome assembly GCF_030867095.1 of Alligator mississippiensis. NCBI lineage: Eukaryota > Metazoa > Chordata > Crocodylia > Alligatoridae > Alligator > Alligator mississippiensis. Next base: position 17,215,382 of record NC_081835.1, read on the forward strand.
GATGCTTGTCTATGGGTAATAAAAATATCATCCACAAAGCTAGGACAGAAAAACTTTGAGTGATTATTATTGTTCATGCTTAAAGACATAAGCTGGACATCAGACACATAATGCTAGGGAAAAAAACTTCCCCCATAGGCATGTTGTTTCATAACTGTCCAGTATGGAGTTTGGGCAGCTGTCAGAGACAGGATGAGCAAGCAGATGAACTAGCGGTCTGGACTTGTATGAGCATTTCTGTGGTAGCCTCTTTCTGAAGTGGATCCACCAGGCAACAGGTAACATAAAATTAGCGAGATGTTTTTAAACAAATAGGGGATTTGAGTTAATCTTTAACTTTTAGTTATTTCGACTCTGATATCTTTGGCCTTCATGTTGATCATTTAATGTGCTCCTTCCTGTTGCTACAGCAATTGCAGCCCTAAAAGACCTTGATGTTCAATCAGCAAAAAAAAAGCTTGTGCTGAAATTTATTTAGGCTTCTATTGATAACTGCTCCGAGTCAGTCATTCAGACAAACAAGGCCTGGAACTGCTGGAAATGTACTGTATGTTTTAGTGCAATCATTGCATAACATTACCCTGATCTCTCAGAACCAGAGCACTGTAAAAATAAAGTTCCTGCTATCTTATGTTTTTCTGGTACAGAAATTAGTGACACTCACCAGTCAGCTTAGAAAGAAACTGTTGTAATTGTCTGAGAAGTAAACACAACTGCTTATTAATCCAGCAGATTCATCCTCTCTTAATTCATGCATACACCATGATTTTGCCTCCTGAATACATGTGTCCTCTTTAACATGATGTGCCCTAGTGAAACATATTAGGTGCAATATAGACTTAAATTACAAATGGCAGGGGCATAAGTTTCTCTCTCAGAACATGCATCTGTACACACCGTGTTGCCATACCTCAGAGTTGCAGTAGAGATGAGCAGAAAACAAAACTGGTGGTGTGAAGACCCCCCAACCCTTGCTCTGTGTACACTCCAGTATGCAAGGCAGGAGAAATCACACGTAGATGCCACAATAAGTAAGTTCTGTGACAGTTCCTTAGCCAACCCTGCTGACTTCCACCTATCCCCACTGATTTATATCATCTGAGTTGTCTACATTTCTGTTGGCCCAGATCAACCCCCATCTGAATTCTGAACCTAATTTAACAGAGCAGATGTTAATTTATGTGGTCAGACCTGGCAGCTGTGATCACCTACATCTATTTGTCTGCACAAAGCAGGCACTCCTGTTTCTGCTTCTTCTGTTGTCTCTCATATAGGTGCCAATGCCTTTCTCACAGACCTTAGGACTGTACCTACAGAGCAAAAAACTCCTGGAAAGCTGCCATTACATTTAGTGTGCAGGCTCAAAGCCATATTATTTACTTCTTATTTTACATTTGTTTTTTAACATAGTGCTTTAGGGTTGATCTACAGTAGAGCTGGGCAGGTTACAGTGCTGCTGTCTTGCAAAACTTGTTGACTGCTCAGAGATACTCTTTTTCCACATAGGGATGAAATCATGACCTTGCAAAGGACACCAACCCTGGCACTACTTATAGTCTGGTAGTCCAAGCACGTACCCGGCATGTCAGAAGTATGTATTGTGGCATGAATTAAGCAGAGTAGAGAGTTGAATCTGTGTCTACTGTATCTCAGGTCAGTGCCCTGACCAATAACTTTTGGCTGCTCTAGAGTCTAGACCATTTCTCCACTTGGTTTTAAGCAGATGTTCCATCCTGACCCAGAAAAACCTTTCCTGGTGCCAGTTTTGTTGAAACTGATACTTTGATTAAAAGTTTCAGTTTGAATCTGCATTTTCTGATGAAAAACCATCTTGGCCCAAACTTCCCAGCTGGGCCTAATTCAAAGCCCACTGAAGTCAAAAGCAAAACTGCCCTTATACTTTAAAGATTTTTTGAACAGATCAGTAGTCTTTGAATGTTACTGATCTTGGGCTAAATTTAATCTTATAAGAAGAAGTTGCCATGTATCATGAAGACTAGTAGTAATTTTCTTGCTGGCCCAATTACCAATGAATAGAAGCAGAACCAGCATGATACCAAGTTTAGACATAGATCCAGACTTCTCCACAGTTTGGTAATATTCAGATCTGGAGGACTGACCCTGGTCCATCTCTGTGAAAAGTTCATTTCTTTGTCTGCTGGGCAGGAGAATCATCCATCCAGCGACCACACTGAGACACCTCTGTCAGACATGCTTTAGTACATATCCACTCTATGATTAAAAAAACCCAGATATTTGGCCAGAAGTGAGTCATTGATTTTAAATGAGGTTTGGAAAAAGCTCAACAGGCAAGAGTTGCAAAACCATTGCAAAAAATATACTTATAAATAAAACAGAACACAACAAAGGATGAATGAAATCACCTCTTCATCTAACTCCTTCCACAGACAGACACCACCCTGCTACACACACACATAATCAGGCAATCTAGGTGGGGTACTGGCCTGGACATTACTCAAGGCTTGAAGTGATCCAGTTCTCCTGGGAAGAAAAGAAGGAAAGGCATCCAACTTCCTGCATCAAGCGGAACAATAACCCTGAGCTGCAAGAAAAGCTTCCAAGTCTTCAGATGGTGAATTATTTATCTGCTGACATAGAACAATGCACGCTTTGTAGTTGACATGCAAGATTCCCAATGTGTGTTGTATTAGAAAGCAAAGAGGGTGAATTATGTAATTATTCAGTTTCCATTTGGAGGAACACCCACTCCCTCATCTGCTTTAAAACCTATTATTACATGAAAGGGAATCTAAATATCTCCAGGCAGCCCATTCTTAGGTGACTGGTAATTACTATATCAGAGCTGAATGGCAGTGTGGGTGAAGATGCCCAGGTCAAAGCCCCAGAAGCATCTGTTTCTCCATACAATGGGCCCAGCAGAGGCAGTATGAAGACCTACACGGGTCACTGTAGAAGGACTACTGCAAATGTGTTCCTATTGCTTTTTGCTTCTTCTCATCTTTCTCTTTGTATTTTTGCATGTCTTTTTGGACTATAAAATCTTCCAGAGGCTTGACTTCAAATGTCTCTGGGAGTGTCTACACATGCGCTTTAATGTGCAGTAGCCTATTTTACGGTGCATTAAAGCGTCACATAAAAAGTGCTATTATGCTAATGCACCATAAAATAGGCTACAACTCATCAAACATCAGTTAAAAGCCATGTGCAATTGTTACTGCGCATTAAGGCAGCCTAATGCACAGTTGTTTAGTACCTAATATTGGAGGTACTAAATTTACTGCGCATTAGGAAAAGCACCTTCATGAATGTGTAGAAGCACCCTCTGTAAAGCTCCTTTCATACTGGTGCTATTTAAATAATAATAAAGTGTAATGTGTCCAAGCTGAGGGGACCCACTTCTTGAAGGTCAGTTAATCCTTGACTTCATTGCTGAGATCACAAAAAAAGGGATCCCTCTTAATACCAGCTATCATGGAGATTTCCATGCTTTAGAACCCTAGCCACTAAGACTCAGTTCATTTCACATAGGAACCACTGAAGGTCATGGCTTCCCTTACTCCTGACTTATTCTGGATTGGTATTGGATATCCAGAAGAGAAAGGCTTGGTATATCCCCTTACCAGCCTTTCAAAGAAAGAAAGGCAATGCTATTGCACCATGCAGCATCCCTGCAAATGGTGAAAGCAAGCTCTAAGAAGCCACCTGAATAGTCAGCAATTTGGACAGAAGAGGAGCATGTTATTCCAGCTCTTTAGCAAGGACACAATGACTTAGTTCTTAGCAATGGGACATAAAATATTGCAATATTGCACAGATTAGTAGCATCGAACAGACCTTCCTCATGGCAGGCTTTCCAAAAAGCTACTTAGGCAGTTCTGCTATGTAGCCCCCTTTCTGGTAGTCCTCACAGACTAAACAGAGGATAATTTTCCCTTTAATCCTACACGTGGTTCCTATAGATTGGGGTCAAGGCACAATAAATCTAGTAAAACTTGGGTGTGTGGGTGACTAGAAAATCATGCTAAATGTCAATCTGGGAGAATATATTAAGTGGGATTTCTGGAGGTCTGTTCTGGGTCCAGTACTGTTCACTATCTTCATTAAAAGCTTGGAGAATGGGATTGAGCATATCCTTAATAAAGTTGTGGAAGACACCAATTTGGCTACACCTTAGAGAACAGGATGTGATAAATTCAAAAAGTGGTCTAAAATAAATGGGATGGCACTCAGTAGGATCAAATACAAAAGACTGCACTCAGGAAGGACAGTCACCTGCACAAATACGAAGTGGGGAATGACTGAAGTACTGGTAGGCTGCTGTGTTTCAGAAAAGGCTCTGGGGGTTATAGTGGACAATGAGCTATACGACTTAATAGCATATTGGGATATATTAACAAAGGTGTTGCAAGCCATTGGTAGTGATTCTTCCATTCCACTCAGCACTGGTGAGGTTTTATCTGGAGTATTGTATCCAGTTTTGGGCACTGCACTTCAAGAAAAACATGGACAACTTGGAAGGAGTCCAGAGAAAAGTAAAAGACATGATTAGAGGTATAGAGAACATGACATACAAGGAAAGATTAGAAGATCTGTGACTTGTTTAGTAAAGAAAAGACGGAGAAGTAATTTAATAACCGTCTTCCAATAGAAAAAATGTTGGTATAAAGAGGATGGTAATCAATTATTCTCTATCTCTAAAGAAGACAGGACCAGAAAGAAGGGACTTAAACTACTATAAGTGTGATTTTGGTTGGAAGAGCTTTCTAACTATGTGGGTGGTGAGGACCTGGAACAGATTATGTAGACAGGTTGCAGAAACTCCATCACTGGTTTGAAAGTGCAGGTTCAACAAACACTTGTCTGGGATGGTTTAGGCAGGGATGATCCTGCCTTGAGCAGGGGAATTGGACTAGATGACCTACTGAAGTCACTTCCAGCCTAACTTTGACTTGATTCTATCATTTTATATTCAGATACAGCAGGGTTAGACACAAGAGTGAAATGGGATTATTTTAAATGTTACCATCAAACCAATGCGCTCTCAGGCAGACGTTGAGCACCGCTGTTTCAGCAACATTCTGTGTGAGATACGACGTGTGTCTTTGCTGAAACACAACAGACAATATGTAAAAATAAATCACCCTTTTTCTGCCTGAGGAAGCCACTGTCAGCTCTTCTTTTGTCCATCTACCTTTGTGAAAACACAGTGGATGAAAACAAGTGAAATTTTTTTTTCAGCCGATCATGACACTATGTGATGGTTTACAGGTTTGTGAAGTATGTAACCAGGGATGTAAGTGTTCACCAGCTGTGGTTAGATTACTTGGGATAAATGCCTCTGAAGTTGATTAAATCTACTCTGTGCACAAGCATCCTTAGTTCTTAGTACTGTCTGCTGCTGCTGTTTTGCAGGAACATCTTTGAATTAAGGAAACCACGTCTACTCACAAAAGTATCTTAAAACACAATTTTATTTAATGATAGCAGCTCCAAGAAGAAGAGAAACAACACACACAAAACTTTACACTCTCTTTACAGTGTTTAATCAAGCAGCATGATCAGTCTGTAATAAAAGCATGCTCCTACATCTCTTTTAAGAGTCTTTGCCTGCTTGCTTCAAGAACACAAGAGCACATAAAAGTCACGGCAAGCACCTAATAACTAGCCATACCCTGAGTTGAATGGCAGATCCTGCTTCCCATCTTCATTCCCTTTATTATCTCGTGGAAGGATTGCCAAACTTGCTCTTTGCCTTCACTTTCTTTGCCCTTACACAATTTTGCTGCTAAGCACATTTCTGAACCGTCTCATTACTGATGCAATACCTTGCATAGATGACAAGCCGCATTTTATATCTTCTTGCTGCTGTATCACAGCAAGGATGGTTGTTTGCTGGCTTGGTGGTAAGACAAGGGCATGGGTTTTTGTGTGTCCCTGCAGCTTGAAAGCTTCAGTTGTGGGTCACTGAGAATCTTACTGCTGGACATTAATCCCTATCTTCAGCCCAAAAACAAAATAATGTGATCAAACTTTACGGAAGTGGATCCAGTCTCTTGCATAACCTTGGATAGTATTCAGATCTGGGTCAAGATTTGGGTTTTCACCTTTGGCTGGAATCAAGTGAGTAGACAGACATTTGGGGGTAATTTTTCTAAGAGTTGCCATGCCAGCTGGTACCCACACTTCGCAGTTCCAGACATCTGCATTTGCACTAAATTTGTTTGCATCTTTTTGATAATCTAGTGACCATGTCAGTGAGCAGAGGCAAAAAGGGAGGGAAAGATAGAGAGCTGTTTGTGCAGAGTCGTTAGAGGAATGGGAGATTTTCAGGCAGGTATCAGTGAGGCTGTCAGGAAATGTACCTATAAGTTAATGCATGCACACTAGGCCTGTGTGAAGCAGCTAGTATTTGCTTTAGATTTGGATTTGAATTTGGCTGATTTGGGGAACAGTGATTCGGATATTTGGCTGCCGAATCAAGCCAAATCTCCTCCAAATCAAATCAGCACCTGAAGCTTTGCATAGCCCTAATGCACACACTGGGACAGTTTAGGGGCTCAGCTGACAGTTTATCCCATGGTGTTGCTCAGGAACAATTGATTCTCTAACTTTACTGCACCCTTCCTTATGCAGGTGCAGCCTTTCACCAAGATTGAGAAGTGGGCTTTGCCGCTCCATACAGAGAGCAGGGTACTGGACCAACCCATGTGCAAGGATGAGGGTGACAAGGAGGGGAATGGTCTCTAGGGGAGAGCTGGAGTATGAAGTGCTCATAGAGCAGGACATTTGCTGCAATGGTTGTGGAGTTCATCAAGGTGCAATCACAAGCTAAATCCAAAGTTCCCTGTTGAATTTGCCTAACCACTGTTCTTGGTCATTCTAATATAAGAAAAACCGTAGTGTGTCTGTCTGTCCCTAACTCTTTAGTCACACTCTGATTGGTTGTCTCGGCAGCCAATCAGAATGCTCTGCACAGACAGACAGACACACACAGAGTGGAGCACCACCATGACAGCGGGGACTGAGGGGTTGGAGCAGGGGGGCAAGGCCAGCAGTGGCACAGGGTGCTGGCGGCACAGTGCTGGCCTCTCCTCCTGGCTCCGGCCATACCACCGTATCCACAGCCCCTCGGCGGACAGACAGGAGCAGGGGATGGGGGGGATGTGGGGAGTGGAGGGGAGGCCCACGGGGCTGGAAGTGGAGCGGCGGCACTGCGGGGTGCTGGCTGGTGGTGCTCTATCCCCGTCCCCCATCATTCACGGTGGGTAATTTGCTAGTTGTTTAATAAATGTCTCTTCTACAAGAAGGGGTGAGGGGTTCATCTTCTTCTGAGCACCGTATGTTTGGAGGCTTTGTGTCACTGCAAGAACTTTGAGGTCAACGAGAATGAAAAGAGGGCAAGGATTGTTTCATCTGGCCTAACTGGTGTCTTAAGTAACTTTAAAGAGATTAGCTTGATGGCTATTTTCTTCTGTTCTGCACGCACTGAAATTGCTCTTAATTTGTCAGCAAAACTGAGTGTCTGAAGCACATTATGGGTTTAATGTTAATAGTTACATGTGCATGCACAAAACGTTGCATGAAATTATACGTCTAATTTGCGCACTTAATTGCCTTGTCAACATCTGCCTGGAACTTGAATGCTGCTGTTACCACAATTCAGCTCCCTCCCACTCTCATCTCCCAGCTAGCCAGAGGGACTAGAGAGGGAAAGCTTTTCTCATTCTCTTTTGGCTGCCATTTTCCCTTTCTGTAATCCTAATCCATCACTGGCTTCCATGCTTCTAGCTTCCTCTGGACCTATTAATAGCTCTGCAAACTGACTGGCAAACTTTGGCCATAGATCAGCTCCTGTATGTGGATAACTTGTGTAGAAATGCCAGTACCATCATGGGCTGCATTTATAGGTATGTTCCTACTCCATGAACAGACTGCTTGTATGATGAAAGAGGATAAAGTTATCTCTGGAATAACTTCATGGACTCCCCTGATCCGATTCCAATGCACTGCAATAACAACGGCTGATATTTTTAGGCTGAGACTAAGAGAGCCTCCAATGGGAATAAGACACCTGAGTCCAATCAAAAACAGGAATTGAGTGTCCAAATCCCTTACCTTTGCAAATTTTAACCTTAAGCTAATGACAGTACCCATGGATCACTATTTATTCTTTCAAGCAAAGCATTTTCCTGGAACAGTTGACAAGGTTCACTGAACTGGAAATTTGACCCTCTATAGCTGTCTTGTTTGGACTCTGTATCTGCTTAGCAAGTCTTTCATTTTAACCGGTGCACTCATGTGGCACACTTTTAATCCCTCACCACCTTTGAAGAATGGCCATTTTAAGTGGAATCTTGACCCCATTAAGGACTCTCCTGGGGCTCAGTGGTAGAATCCTTGTCTCCCATGCCCGAGACCTGGGTTTGATTCTCAGACACTTATACAACTGCAGCCATGGAGGCACCAAACATCTGGACTCGATCTGGTCTTTGGATTCTGTCTCAGTGGCCTAGATGGAAGGTCTGGGCAACCTCCACTCCTGCCAAAATTCCCGCCCAGGCATATGCATTGAAGGTCTGTGTGGCCCTCATGCATACACCATGATCCAGGAGGATGGATGGTTGCCACATGACCCCATCAAAGTCAACGGGAGCTTTGCTGTTGATTTCAGTGGAGCTGCCATTTCAGTTTTTTATGTCTCCATAATAGCCTTGATTGTGCACATGGATGAGTGGTGGTATGAAGTGCATGATCAAATGGGGAGGCTCTGGAAGAGTCCAGCAGAGCCAACTCCTGCATTAATGAGCGTCTCCTTGCACAGCTGCTAGACTTCTTCAGCCAAGAAAATGAACTTGTTGCTGAACACCTCACAGGCACGTCCCCTCCCCTCCAGCACAATTCTGTGACTGCTCTCCGCTGAGGGCTTCTGTGACGAAAGTCAAATGACATGCACAAAGGAACGCTTGAAGGCTCCAGCTCCAAACATGTCTTGGTTTGTTGCTTTGCTTTCTTGCCTGAATTCCTGGTCAACCAAGGGAAAGGTAATGGAACAGTAATTGGGGCAAAACAGTGAAGAGAAGAATACATCTATTAAAAATCTGAATGTTCAAGTAGTGGAAACAATTCTCAAGTGTCAGCGTGAGTGTTTGCTTTGGCCATTGATCTGACATAACAGCCCTCTCCCCCCAGGTTGCTTCTTCTTTCTCTTTGTTGACAAAGCTGCAGTTGTGTGATGTGAGATGGTTCCTGACGGTGGGAGAAGTGGTGCTGGAAAAGTGCTCCAGCTCCTTCTCTTAAACATGGGTTAGCTGGGAGAAATGATGACTAATGCAGGACATTTTAACCATCTGCAAATATTTGAAGAGTGTAAACATCAAAGAGAGAGAGGACCTAGAGTGATACCAGCAAGATAACTAGGATTGTGACAAAGCAATGGAAAATTTAAGTTTAAATGTCAGGGGAAAGTTTCCTAACAGTGATCTTGGTTAGACTATAGAATAATCCAATAAAGAAGGTGGAGGAAGCTTCATATTTAGTAACATTTCTCAAATCAGATTTGATCATGGCACCAAAGAAGAAACACTTATAAAGGGGGAATGAATTAGATAATCTTGTAGCCTTTTTTTCATCTCTAAAGTGTGTTTTATTCCCTAAACCCTCCCATGCACTGCAGACAAAGCTGGAGGGTTGAACATTAATTAAGCCTGAATATTAATGTTTTTCCATGCTTTGTAATCTTAAGCATGTAGTTTGCATAAAAGAATTAAAGTTTCTAGCACATATATTACTATAATCTGGTTTCATGGGCTGTGCTTCATTGATAATCCATCCATTTAAATGTATCAGACCTGGATAACAGGGATGGATGGAAGCTGATTTTCTTCATTTTAGTGTGAACGTGGAAGGAATTAAAAAGCAAATGCTATTTGGAAAGGGCCTGGTAGGGCACAGGCCATGAAATCATCCTTTACATTAACTTGTGAAATGGTTATTGTGCAGCCGTTTGCTTGATGCAGTATAGAACAGCTCCAGCTGGCTCTAATTATGCAAACCGATGCAATAAGCAGAACAGTTAGAACCTGAACTGAAGCCCGTAGATGTTGAGGGAGTCCTCTGAGATCTAAGTCTCCAAGGCCTCACTAAAGGTCAGAGCCTTCATTTCTTTCTCATGTGACGAATCCTTAAGACACGTGAGCAGCCCTGTTGAAATCAATGGGACTACTCACAAGAGGGAAATTTCCTTAGGATCAGTTCTTATTCAGTCCATTTCCTGGTCAAACTCCCATTGACTCAGGGGAAGTTTTACTAGATAAGGACTTTAGGGCTGGACCAAATACATGGTCCTAATGACTTCACTGGCATTACTCCTTACTTATAATGGTACAAGTGAGAGGAAAATCAGACCTTATAATCACACATTTTTTCTATTGATCATTTTGGCTAAGTACAGACAGTCAAAAAGCCCGAGGCTGAATGGATTCAGTCTTTGCAGGTTAATCTAAAATGCACAGATTAAATTGAGAAACAACTGGACAGACATTCATTTTTGATTCAGGAAATGCAGCCACATGCCTGCAGTGGCTCAGGTCAGAAGCAAGCAGGGAGGGGCACTAGAGCACAGCTCTCTGGCATGTAACCAGCATGGGCTGTGTGTTTGCTTCCTCTTCCTGCTGCCGCTGACATCTCTGGGATTTGCAGTCCAGACTCACAACTTCAGGACTCTGCAGGGTTGCTTATCACTTCCTCTTCATGCTTCCAGATGCCTCTGGGATTTGTAGTCCACAGTCACAGCCAGCAGTAAGTTTCAGTAAGTTTAGCAGCAGGGCAGCTCTGTATTTGTGGGAAGGTGGGCTTAACACCCCTCTCTGGTCCCAGGCCCCAGCCAAGGTCTGGCTGTAGTTCATTATTACTAGTTGCTATTTTCATTAACGTAGTATACAAGTATTGTGTAATCAAATGGAAACAGAGTCCCTCCCCCAAAGATGTCACAGTCTAAGCCTATCCATCCATCCATTTGCTACCAGAGATTAAACTGACAACAGGTCTTCTTATATCATATGCACCAATCCCTGCAGTTCAAGTCATACACGTGTGATGAATTATCTGGCAGTCTTTTGCAAGTGGAATTATTGTTTAATGGAGTTTGTCTACAACAGGACATATTTGTTAATGACAAATGTAGCCAAGAAAATCCTGATGAACATTTGTCAGTAATGGAGCAGTGGGAACATTTCAGGTTTTAGGGAAATTGCTCAGTTTCATGTTCTGTAAATGACCCTTGTATATGCACTCACCCACCCCAGGCCTCAGTTTACCCACCTATGAAATGGGCTTCAACAGAGGCCTGACTCTAGTGGTGTTCCACATGGATGCAAGGAGCAGTTTGGCTGTCTGTCTATTGTGTTTATGGGGCACAAATCACCATAGTATCCAGGCACAGTTAGGGTTACCATTGAACTTAATAAGACTTGTGCCATTGTTCTTCATGAGATTAGAAGTGAGCATCTGATATCTAGTTTCCTCTTCCCATTCCTTTAAATGTTCTTGTGCTTATTTCTTAAATAGAGTTTGCAGAAAAGAAAATTTGGGCCAGAGCTTCAGCTGGTCTACATTGGAATAACTTCAAAGAAGTGAATGGAGTCAATGGCGTTCCATTGATACACCCAGCTGTGGATCTGACTCATTGAAAACAAAGTAGACTGTCCTCCTTTCAAGATAACCGTGGATCATGACATAAACAATTCCAGCCATTTTGCTGTCTTCAGTGGGGAAGTATTTCTTTCCGTGACTGTGTTTAAGCAATAAGAGCTGATTATCTTAGTCTCCAGATGATGAGTCTAACAAAGAGCTAACAAAGTGATGCTATAAAAAATGATACTCCCAGGAAAATAAATTTGCAACACAAACTGGCAAAAGTATAGTTCAGATTGTAAGGGTAGGTAATTAACAACTCCCTGCAGACTAAACTCAGTATCGTCACATTATCAGCAAACATGGGCATGGACTGGAACAATTGGCATCAGAGAACTAGAGGAAACAAAGATGTGCCCTTCTCTGTTACAGGAACTACAAAAGAAAATGACCCCTACAGCCACGGGTTCTCCAAAGGGCATCAAGTCTCCCTCTCTTCTGGGTCTGTTACTGATTTCTTGCCGCTAGCTTGTTGCCAAAGTTTTGCAGCAGTGGATCAGCTTAGCTCAGCTCAGGTCCAAGGCAGGCCAATGTTTCTAACCCAGCTGCGGCTGCTGCCACTGCTGCTCCTGGTACCTGGCCAAGTGACACAGGTGAAGTCCCCCCTCAGCCAGGCAACAGAGTCAAGTGGCAGCAATGGGCCAGAGGCCAAGTTGGAAGCTCCACGGACCAGATCCAATGGCTCTGCGGGCTGGATCCAGCCAGTGGGCCGTATGCTGCTGCCCCCTGCCCTACATTAACTTTCTTGATTATGCATTGGAATGTGGCCCTCTGTCTTTGAGCCTTTTCCTGGAAGTAGCTTCTCAGGACAAGACAAGGCTGGGCCATCTCTCTTTCCTACTCCTTATATCACTGAAGCCTGTGTATAGAAAGATTGTTTCTGGCATACTGAGAGAGATTCACAAAACAGTTTACTAATTAAAATGGGTAGAAGACAAAGTGACCCACCCTCCCATGCCAATATGGAGGTCAGGCTGTAAGTGTAGAAACACTTTGCCCCCTACCCCCTTAACCTTCTAGGCAGGCAAGGGATAGATCCTTCAGGGAGAGGATGGACACAGTATCTTTCCATTGCTCTTGCATTCAGCAAATTAGCCATTTAGTTTAGTTACTTCATAAAGATGTCCAGCCAGGAGCAAGATCCCATGCATGGTCCCATAATGCAAGCAGTCACTGGAAATAGAGAACCTGTGGGGATGCAGAGGGCAAGAAACTGATTGCTTAGTTAATTAGGGAAAACATGGTCTCTCATAGCCAGGGACTGAGAATCAGGACTCCCGGGTTCTCGCTTTGTCCTCACTGTACATACACCTTCCAGTCCTCTCTCCTCTCTTCCTTGTTTATCTTCCTTCCCAGACCCACTTTCCTTTGATCAACCTGCTGTTTTCTTCCACGGGGGAATCTCCATCTCTTTCTTTGATTCCCTATTTAACGTCCACCGCTGGCTCAAATGCTTCCTAGGCTGATCTCCTGGCCGATGTGGGCTTCTCATGCTGCTGTGTCTGGTTGCCTTGTTTCTTTCTCTGTTAAGCACTAAGCAGTCCAGGGCAAGGAGATTGTCTTCTTTTTTGATGGGTAAAGACCCCACTTCAGTTATGCCCTATGTTCATATTTAAAGGGCAAAGCCTGCAAGGTCCTGAGCCCCTCAAGCCAGTTACCGAGTCCCTTAGTCTTCAGTGGAAGGTGAGGATACTCAGCACTGACCAGGAGCTGTTTCCAACTTTTCAAGGTCAAGTCTTGCAGGCAGGGGTGTTATCTGCTTCTTGGAGCAAGAGCCTTGGGCTCAGAATCCTATTCCTGGCTCCGAAACTCACTTTTGGTGTGACAAGTCATTTAATCACCCTATGCCTTGATTTCTCTACCTGCAAAATGGGAACATTGCTCCTTCCCAATTCCTATTTCAAATGGGAGATGGGACTTCATGCTTCCTCCTAGGGGTGGCATAATTGCTGTGCAATGTCTAGACTTTACTATGACATTTTCCCCTCCAAGAAATTTGAATCATAGTCACAGGCTTGGAAAGGTTCTCAAGAGGCCCCATGTCCAACCTACTGCAAGAATGCAAATTATTGTCCCAGCAAATGCTTTTGATGTGGCCTTTTCCTAGTTTTTAAAAATCACCATGTTTTTTCCTGGGTTAGACACTATTCAGAGCAGTTGTTGCTGGAAGTTTCCTAGCATGGTTTTATTTTATTCATGGCTCTGCTGACTTCTCATAAGCCTTGCTGAATGCTGCTTTGCATGTTGTGCAATTAGATGACAAAATGCTGCATGACGGAAACCAATAAACTGAGGGCTCTTTTTATCTTTACAAAATATTACACGGACACATGCCTGCAGTTTGGTTCCATGCTCCCTTTCACTTTGTTATCAGTGGCCCTGTGGGCATTGAGCAATGCTCACAAATGATATTATCTGTGCTGCACAGGCAATCAGCTGTGCTAGCCAACTCCATGTCTAAAGACGCTGGGTCAGATTTCCAAAGCTAAGCACTCTCAGTTGTGTACATGCCTCTGCACACAGCGAGCTCATGCTTGCAGATGCCTCACATCTGTGTGCAAAACAGGTTTCTGCACAGAGACTGCCAGTTAGAGAATAAATGAATCATGTGCTTATGCCAGCAGTTGATTTGTTTCTGCACAATGAATATTTACATTCATGCAGTCGTGCATACCTGACTTTGAAGTCTGACTCCTTTATCTCCTACAGTTCATTCCTATTCTCCCCAATCTGGTATTCTACCTTTGTATTAAAAAAACTCTACATGATCCAGTCTGAGGCCAACCTCTTTGGGAGGCATGCCACAAATTAAGTACCATGCCCTCCCTGAGAGTTACTCTGATCCCTTTTACCTTGCCCAATCTGCTGCTCTGCTTTCAGCTCCCTGTCCTGTGCTCTCTGCCCTGTTTGATACTCTGTTTTCTGCTCCCTGCCCTATCTGAAACGGTGCTCCCTGCTCCCTCCTTGATCTTCTGCATGCCACACACAGAGGCTGCTCATGCCACTTGTGGCATGCCTGCCACAGGTTATCACCCCCAACCTAAGCAAAGACTATCTCCCTCCTAACCTCATACTGGCTTTTTTTTAGTACTTCTGGAAATGAGCGAATTCAATAGGGTCATTGTATTTCTTTCAGATGAGATCAAAAGCTTTTTGTACCTTTGTTAAGAGAAGCATGACCCTTTTCAAATACAGCCCAAGCCAGTGTGAGACAACTATTTAGAGAAGAGTTTTCAACCTGGGAACTTCATGCTGCCCCTCAGAAAAGTTAGTTTCAAAATTGCATGTCAGCCTTATTTTTACCTCTTGTGCTGTTTTGAGGCTTTGCTGCCTATATGACGGTGACACACGAACAATACGTTACCAATCAAAAGAACCTGGCAAGGCTGCCCAAATAGAACACAAATGGGAATAAATAAATATACCTATCAAGGGAAGTGACGGCAGCAGTCAGATTTCAAATAGGCTAATCTCAGTGCAAATGAGGTTTTGATGAGCAAGGAATCTACAATGAGCTGTAAGTGGTATTGTATGATTAATGAAAACATTGGCTCTTTTATTAGATAGCACATAAAATATCACTGGGGATATAAACTCTGAAACACTGGTAGAGAGGGGATAAGCAGAAATGTCCTCATGGGGCAGGTTATATCATTAAATTAGTCTCAAGCGCTTCGTATCATTGAAGCTGTATTAGAGGATTTGGAGATAGAAATCCTGGGGCCACACTTATAAGGGTGCTGACAGAAGTGATGGTCTGTTGCGCAATTGGGCCCCTGAAGCACTCTACAGCTGTGCCCTGACAGAAAAGCACAGCTGCAGAGCACTTTAAAAGTGTCCAGTCAAGTGACAATTTGTACCCTCGTTAGATGAGGGTTCAGATGAAGATGCTTCAAAGCTGAGTGTCTTCATTAACTTGTGTCAGTGCATGCTGGGAGCAGGGCTGAGCTGATGTAGTCCAGCCCCACCACCAGTGCTGTCCTCAGAATGGGAGGGGATGAGGGAGAGGAGGGACTTCCATCTGGGGTTTGCCCAGCCTGTGCTGGAAGGGGAAGGGGGTGAACTGGATCCCCGCCAAGGTGGGCAGTGTTGATCCTGTTTGCTTAATAGGTCTGCACAAAAATCAGTGGTTCAGACTGGTTGAGACGATGCAAATGAAAGCCACTGCCACCAGCTAGGAGGCATGTAGAATCACAGAGCTGGAAGGGACTTCAGGGGTCTCCTAAATCCAATCTGCATCTCAGCTCTCACAGTACCAAAAGCAAGTTCAAACCATAGCACAATGTTGATTACTTTGCCATGGCACCTGCAGGCTGAATCCAGATCCCTGTGCTGGGCCACGGAGCATGAGCTGCTCTGCTTTGGACAAAGAGACTTGAGGCAATAGTGATGGGAGCTCCTTCTACAGGAATTTAGGCTGGGATTTAGGCTGCCTGGGGTCCTTTTCCTATGCTGAAGGCTTTGTCAGTGCTCTTGGCCATGTCGCTCAGTCTCTCTGTGCCACTCCCTTATCTGTAAAACAGCACTTCCCTCCCTTGCAGACATAATTTAAGGATAAAAACATTTGCACTAGATAGGGAGTGGCTCAGATACCAGGGCCATAAAAGGGCCTACTATAATTAGAGTAGATTGGATAAAGAAGTGGCTTTCCTTTCTACTATTTCCAATCAGCAACACCTCCATGCTTCCTGTACTATGTGAGCCCTATGTTCTCCTGTCATTTGATACATAACCACCCTTGCTTGGCCTTGTGAAGGAATTTGGAGCTGGTTGCCACAAACGGTTGCCCTGTACACTGTGGAGAGGGGAACAGGGTAGTCAGGAAGGGACACAGTCTTAGCAGGGGGATCTAGATTGGTCTGAATTGTCTATCGGCTATTCTGGCTGCAAAGGAGCAGCAATGAGTTGAGTTAAGTGGCTGAAGGAGAGTGAGAATGGCTGAGTTAGCAATGTAGGGTGCTATTAGGAATTGAGCCTAGACATAAAATACCATTTGAGCTGTTTGCCTTTGAACGGTGTCTTCAGCTTCATTTAGGTGGAATTCAGTGGGCGTCTGGCTCAAAGGAATTTCTCCTTTGAGAAAGAGTCATTTGCAGACCGCAGATGGGATTGTGCTCTCAGCACCCACTATTGCACCCCTTGCACCTAGCTTTTCTAAAACTTCAGCAGAAGCAGCAACCTCCAATGGCAGGTTTGTGCTTTTGCAAATGCATGCCTCTGCCCATGTTGATGCAGCCTTGACGTCCATCCCAGACCTAATTCTATAAAATGGTAATTGTGTCCCTTGTGCACATATCAGTACTTCAATACTCTGTTGAGGCATATCTCACCTTGTTTTATATGTCAGGGTGCTGCTGACTAGGGGTGTGCCAAGCTTCAGTTGCTGATTCGATTCGGAGAAGACTTGGCCCGATTTGGCAGCCGAACGATTGAATCCAAATTGAACTGGGAGACCCATTAAAAGCTCCGCATCGATTCAAAGCATCCACATTGATTTGGAAAAGATTCAGAGATTTGGCAATTCAGCGATTTGAAAGGCAGTCTTGTGGGGAAACAGAAACTGAGAAGGGGAGGGGAGGAGGAGGGAGGGAAAGACTGCTCTTATATTGACATCTGTAGCTTGCCAGTGACTGTGATCATTCCCTGAGTTCCCTTCCAATCACAGTGTCTGGGGGAGGGACATAGAAACAGCATATAAAGCTCTGTGTGAAGCTTTTTTCTGCCTTTTGTGAGCTGTCTTGAAGCAACAGCATGTCAAAGGTACTGGCTTCCTTGTCAGTCTCTTGCTAGTCTCTCTTCTTGGAAAGGATTGGCTATACCTTACTAATTACCCTTGCCTAAAATCCTTCTATTTATCCCTATCCAATCCCTTCCTATAACTTATTCTTCCCCCCAAATCCTCTTACTTGTTTTTGTTATTCCCCAACCCCCTTCCACACTTTTGAAAAAGAAAGCTGTGTTTTCCCTGGCAGTGTGACATCCATCACTGTGCAGGAAAGCACATATATTACACACACACACATATATTAAACAGATACAACATATATTACACACACACACATGCACACACACATTAAACACATAGAAGATATGTCACACACACATATATTAAACAGGTACAAGACATATTACACACACATATTAAACACATACAAGATATACACACACACACATTTTCCAGCACAGCAAACATTATGAAGCATGCTGGAAAGGCAGGTGCCAGGTCTTCTGGCTGGGGAGGGAGCGGGGCTAGAGGGAGTATGGGGGGAGCTGAAAGTTCCCCCCCAACAAACATAGAAGCACCTTCTTTCCTGGCAGCGATGAGTCTTCTTCTGCCAGTAGGAGCAAGGAGGTGGGGGCAGTATCTGTCCCTGCACCTGCACCACCTCCACTAACACCAGAAATAGCCACCAGCTCCAGCATGACAGTCTCCTCCACCCCACTTTCAGCTCCCAGTATAAGCCTCCTAGTGCCAGAACAGGATCTGGATCTGGGAGCAGAGAAGCTGAGTGTCATAGCCAGGGAAATTCTGGGGAAGGAGGGGGAATCTGAGTTTGTGCTCCACGCCCCTCAAAGCTCTCCTAGAGGCAAGTCTCCTTCTCTGGAAGGCACCTCAGAGGAGGTTGTGGGGGCGGGTGGCTCAGCTTCTCCTGCTGTTGTGCCTTTTCCTGCTGAGGAGGGGGATAAGGCAGGATCTCCACCCTTAACTCAGAAACAGGGAGTAGTTTAGTGTGGGATCATTTTGAGTTGGCAGATGATTCCAGGTATGCTACCTGACAGCACTGCTGAAGGCAGATCAGTTGGGGCAAGGAAGTGAAACACTCAGGAGGCAGCACCCCTTTGCCCTTATTCCTCCTCAGTCTGGCACCAGTGGGAGCATGCCCAAAAAGTCCCCCTCTTGTTCCAAAGCCCCTGTCCCCACAAAGCAGAGGCAGGTGCAGGAAAGCTGCAGACAAAGGGGGGTGCATTACAAGGGCAAGCGAGGTCACCTTGTACAGCATGGGGAAATGCTTGCTCTGGATGACCAGTCCTTCTCCTCAGTTGAGTGGCCAGGGTTCAGGTGGCTCATGGTGCTCATGGCCCCATCCTACCAAGTGCCTACATGTACCACCTTTAGCAGGATAGTGGTGCCATCCCTGTATGAGGCATGCAGGGAGTACTTGAGGGTGGAGCTGCAGAAGGCTGGGCGGTGAGTAGCTTTACACTTCACCTCAGACATCTGGAGCAGCTGGGGTGGAGATCATGCCTACCTCTCCCTCACTGGGCACTGGTGCAATCAGTCAGGGCATCAGTGGTCTCTCCTTCAAGTGGAAGTGATGGATGAGTCCCACACAGCAAGGGAGATCATGGTGGCCATAGACTACATGATGCAGGGGTTGCTCATTGGGCAAGGCGAGCTCACCCACGGCTTCCTGGTCACTGACAATGGAGCCAATATGGTCAAGGCGGTGCATGATGCCAACTTGTTGGCATCTGCTGTGTGAAACACAAGTTCCACCTCATAGTCAGGGATACCTTGGATAGGGACAGGGCTCCTAGTGACGGCGCTGTCACTACCATGACCGGTCAGCTCATTTTGAAATGCAGGAAGGTGGTGGACTACTTCCACCAGAGCATCAAGGGGCGCAAGATGCTGTAGGAGAAACAGGCAGAGCTGAGCATCCCACATAACAAAATTATCCAGGATGTGGAGACTCAGTGGAACTCCACATACCTGATGCTCAAAAGTCTGTTCAAGCAACAGAAGGCCATCCATGAGACGGCCTTGATCAGGGAGATTGGGATCAGTACCTCCCAGATCTTGGTGGTCCTCAAGCTGTTCCTCGAGGCCACTGAGAGCCTCAGCATTGGTGATGCCCTCCTTAGCTAGGTGATCCCCATAGTGAAGGAGCTTGAGAACCAAATTGAGAAGTTCCAGGAGATCAATGTTCCTGGCTGGTGCAAGCAGCTTTCACTAGAGGTGCAGGCACTGGCAAAGTGGGCTGCAGGAAGGCATCAGAAAATGGCTGGATCCATTGTGGTCTAGTACGGTCCATGTGCTGATGGTGGGCATGTGTGACCTGAGGGTGAAGGGGAACACCTGTAACAGGAAAACCCTCATCACTGGACAGACGTGCTGGTGAACAGGGTCAGGGAGCCAGAAGGGCAGGGGCGGGGGGAAGTTGAAGAGTCACCAGACACCACCATCTGGCAGGTAGTGCAGAGGCCTTGGTGGCTACCTATCTTGCCAAGAACATGGAGCCACTGCAATGTGACCCCTTGGCCTATTGAGCAACCTTCAGCCAGATGTGGCAGGATTAATAGATTCATAGATTGTTAGGGGCTGGAAGGGACCTTGTAGATCATCGGATCCAGTTCTCCTGTACTAGACAGAAAAAGACAACTGGGGTCAAGTGACCCCCCGAGGTAACTGTGCAGTCTCCTTTTGAAGATTTCCAGGGTAGGTGACTACACCACCTCTGGAGGGAGCTTATTCCACAGTCTGGACACCCTGACTGTGAAGGAGTTTTTCCTGGAATTGAGCCTGAAGTGGCCTTCCAGGAATTTGTATCCATTGCTCCTGGTCTTTCCCAGGGGTGCCCTAGTGAACAGCTGTTCACCTAGTTTTTGATGTACTCCCCTGACATAGTGGTAAGCCACTACCAAGTCCCCTCTCAGCCTTCTCTTCTGTAGGCTGAAGAGGCCCGCGTCCCTCAGCCTCTCCTTGTCTGGCTTGTCTTGCAAGTCCCTGATCATACGAGTGGCTCTTCTTTGGACCCTCTTAAGTTTTTTCACGTCCTTGTTGAAGTGCGACCCCCAGAACTGGATGCAGTACTCCAGCTGCGGTCTCACCAGTGCAGAGTATAGTGGGAGTATCACTTCCTTAGTTTTGCCTGAGATGTAATGGTTGATGCGTGCTAGCATGTTTGCCTTGCTGGCCACAGCATTGCACTGCCGTCTCATGTTCATGCAATGGTTGATCACTACCCCTGGGTCCCTTTCAGTTGTGGTGCAAGTCAAATTTTTGCCACTGAGCCTGTAGGTATGGTGGGGATTGTTTGCCCCCAGATGGAGCGCTATACACTTCTGAGGGTTGAACTTCATCTGGTTCTGGTCTGCCCAGCTCCCCAGCCTGTCCAGGCCCACCTGTATCTGCAACCTATCTTCTGGCATGACCATGCTCCCCCCATAACTTGGTGTTGTCCACAAACTTGGCCAGTGAGCTTTTTACCCCCACATCCAAATAACTGATAAAGATGTTGATCTGGTCACGGCTGCCCGGGAACACCTGTCCGGTCCACCAACTAGTGTTCCAAGTGAAAGGGTGCCCAGCATTTTTGGGGATGTAGTGACACCCCACCGCACCTCCTTAGATCCTGGTTTGGTGGAGCAGCCAGTGTTCCTGAAGGTGAACCTCCCGCTGTTGGGGTTCCCCAAGCTCCACATGCAGATGGAGTGAGTGCCACCCTCCTCACTCTGCACCTATTTCCTTTCTTTAGTTGCTTTCACCATTTAATGCCCTGCTCTCAGAGCTGGAGGTGGCAGTTTAGTTTTTCACCAGCCAACAGGGGGAGAACATCTCCCAGCTGAGCTCCCGTGTCAGGACAAACTTGGAGGTATGGGCTGGGGCTCGGCGGAACGAGGGGACCCCAGGTCCTGGGCATGACCTAAAACTGCACCTTGCTAGGGTAGGGAGGTCTGGTGGGACTGCCGGTGGTACGGCAGCCCAAGGAAATGCCAGGACTGCTAACCTCCCTGGTGAAAGTTAGGTAGGGGGCACCTATCTCCTTGAAACTTGGCAGACTTCATGCACTCAGAAGGGGCTACCTTCTCTGGTGTTTTTGTCCAATTATGCAAAAAAAATGATAAAGTTATAGGTATTTTAGTGATTCCCCATTATAGTCTATGACCAAATCACCCCAAATCAGCGCTGAATCTTTTGAATCCAGTTAAGCTGAATTAATTCGGGACAGTGATCCAAATCACTGAATTGAAGCACTGTCCCCTGAATTGGCGGAATCCGAATCTGAATCAAATACTGTCTACTTCGCACAGGCCTACTGCTGACAGCTATATCAACTAGGGGTGTGGCGCATACCAGGAACAGGAATCAGTAGAGCTGCACTGGAGAACATTCCCAGAGTATCCTTCATTGCCTCAGTTCCCAGTTTGAAGCCTGAGGAGCAGGAACAGGTGAACAGACCTGATTTTTGGGTGGCAGCCTTGTGTGCAGCATTGAGCCAGCACAGATCTACCTTAAGCCTATGAGAGCCTTTGGAGGTCCAAACAGGAAAAGTGCTTTGTTTAGTAAGGTAATGTCAATTTATTCACAAAAACGGATAGAAATTTAATGGATGCCTTCCAGCCATAGAACTGGAAACCTTGACAGCTAGCAACTCTTCAAACAACCTAGAGGAGTGATCATCATTTTTATTTAAAGACCTATCCCAGAATTGGTTTCCCAGCAGTTCTTGTGAAAAGGGATTTTTTTGACTTTCACAGGACTTTCCCTCCAAAGTGCACGTTATGCTTTATGAATATTAATTCTCACAACACTTCCAGAACATGAGCATTGCTTTCCTCATCAACTTTCTCCCCCATTTTTACATTGAGCCAAGTGAAGCATCAAGTACCTAGGGATTAGAAGATTTGAGTTCTGTGTCTGGCTTTGCACCTTATGGTTAAGTAAAATCAAGTGGGAACATGTTTTTACATATACATTTGACATATCTCAAGTTTATGTGATAGGAAGTAACTGATTTCTCTTTGGGAAAAGACTCTACCAAATAAAGTTACCAAAAAGCCAGTTATTTCCAGTACAGAACTGCTGTTATTTTGAAGCTCAGTAGGATATTATGCATTAAAATGTCATGGATGAGAATTCATTCTCTTTAGTTTAATGGCTCCTTTGTATCAGATGCCTTAGACAGCAGGGTTCAGGGCAAGAACCACTAAGAAACCCATGATATTTCCGTACTTGTGAAATGCTGTGGTAATTTGTTGCTGTTATTCCTGAGAGATGCAGTGGTCATCCTGAAAAAGCCAACATTGGCCTACAATTACCTCACATGGGTGTTTGAAATGCACTATTATTTCCTTATCCTTAGAGTATGAAATAACCATGCAAGAGGCCTACTAAAACTAGCATTGTTGAATAAAGGCAGATCTTTTAAGTGAGAGGCAAGGATTTCTTAGGGTTATATATTTTGTTGAACCAACCATGTAGTTGGGATACACAGTGGCCCAATAGAAGACATCACCTTAAGAAATCCTTGCCTCACATAATTTCTGGGCCATCATGGCTACACCATCACTCTTACCTGATCTTTTACACCACATCCTAAGGTGGTATAAATTAGGCCCACAAACTTCACTGGAGCTATGTTAATTTGCATCACATAAAGATCTGCTTTTAGAATAACAAGTACTGTGCATGACACTTGTGTACTTCATTGCGTTTCAGTTGTCAGTCTTTGTCAGCTGTTCTTAACACGGCTGCAATTTCACAGTTAACAGCAGGAGTTAAAAAATGTAGAGCCAGGTCCTCAGCTGGTACAAGTCAGTGTAACCCTATTGAAGCCAACCAAGTCACTAATTTACATCAGCTGAAGATGTGGCTGTAAATCATATATCTCCCAAACTATGTGCATTAGGGGTGTGCAAAGCAGGCTGTACTCGATTCGGATTTGGCCTGATTCGGAGGACAGTGATGCAATTTACTACTTCAGATCACTGTCTCAATTTGATTCAGCCAAATTGAATCTGAAGATTTGATTCTGATTCAGAGAATCAATGATTCGGTGAAAGACACAGCTTTATATGTTTTTTCTATGCACCTCGAGGTACCAGGCATGGCTTATGAATGCTGAGATGGTGGGGCAGATGGAGCATCCCATGGGACCATGGGTGGGTGGGGGGTCCTCTGTGTGCTCAGCGGCGGACCCAGAAGTGGACCAGAAGTACTTTCAGTCCACTTCCAGGTCTGCTGCCAAGCGTGCAGGGACCCCCTCCTGCACCCTCCCCTGGCTCAGCAATTGCCCATGGGGGAACCCTGGGTGCCCCCCCAGACCCAGGAGGCACCAGTCACTGAGCCAGGGGGAGGGGGGGGTTCCCTGCATGCTCCACGGTGGACATGGAAGTGGACCAGAAGTACTTCTGGTCCATTTCCAGATTTGCCACCAAGCTCATGGGGGACCCCCCTGTGCTCCTGTGGGGTGCTCCATCCACCCCACCATCTCAGCATTCATGAGCTGTGCCTGGTACCTCGTGGCATGTAGCAAAAACATATAAAGCTGTGTCTATGACCGTATCATCGAATCTCTCTGAATCTCTCCGAATCAACTCGGAGGCTTCTGATTTGATTTGGAGAGATTAAAGGGTCTCCTGATTAAATTCAGATTCAGAGATTCGTCTGCCAAATCGGGCCAAATCTCCTCTGAATTGAATCAGTGACCGAAGTTTCGCACAGCCCTAATGTGCATTGATGATTCAGTATATCAAGAAAACTTCAAGTCAGCAGGGGTGGCATATAAACTTAATTGCTTTGCTGAACAGGGATGGACTTAAGCCAGTGCTTCAAGTTATGCATGTGTTTGTTGCTGAATCAGGGACTTTTGTGGGCCTACCCCTCACATTCTTGAAACTTGTGCTCTGCTAGAAGCTCTGCTGATTTTCTGTTCAAGAGCTCAACCCCACACTCCTATTTCCAAGTGTTTGGCACGCCCACTGAGCATGAAGGCATCAAATACAGAATATCTGCCACCAACAACCCCACAGCTCTGTATTTCTGCCTTCCAGCTCTTCTGCACCACACATCCTCTTTCTACTGTCTGCAAACAGGGGCAAGTGCCAAGGAAGAAACTAGACTGAATTGACTGTATTCACCACCAAAGCAGTAGCATCCCTTTGTGATATGCCCATACTGTTTGCATCGTCATCCCAAACCCTCTCTACCCCACCTTTAACATTTGATGAGCTAGCCCAAAAATGTCACCTCCACTATCCAAAGACTTGAGGTAAAAGTACTGGATGCTTTTCCCTGACGACTTCTTTGTTCCACTTTACTCTCTAGGCCCCCTCCCCTTCTGCCTTCATAACTGTATGTGAGTTCAAAACAGCCTGCTTAATATAGATTTGTTCCCAGCCTCTGCTAACAACCACTATCCTTCCCAGTGCCATAGCAATGAAGTTTTGCACCCAGGACAAAGCCCACAGCAGCAGCCCGCTCTTGCCCCATGCACAGATCTAGGGGGCACCCTTCCCATGCTTGCCCAGGAATGCATGCAGTTGCGGGTGCCACCGTTCCCCTGTCCCCATACCCCCCGACAAACGAGCCACTAGCAGGTTTGTCATGTGACCCACCCCGGCTGGGCAGCAACTGTTGGTGCCCCTTCATTTTGGTGCCCGGGGCATTTGCCCCGCTTGTCCCTCTCCTTGCTATGGCACTGATCCTTCCCCTTTGAGCTCACACTGAATTGCGTACCCAGACCGCTCACTCTGCCTCTCCTATTTTGCTTTCTTTCTTCTCCAACCCCCCAGTCAGGTGTTTCTCTTTCTGTTGTGTTGCCCTGTCTCTGTAGATGTGATGCCTAATCTCTCCCCAAGTCACAAACTCTATTTCATAGATGCCGGCCTCTGGCTTGGCAGATGGTGGGTGCTCTAGGAAAACGCATACGCAGCAGCAGCTTGCACCCACCAATCAAGTTTTTACAAAGCTAATTTCTCCCTCAAAATGACTGTGGGTTCAAAATGTCAGCAGCAAAATCGCAGACGGAGATGTGGTCAAGACTGGGCTGAAATTCAGACCCTGTTCCTTACTTCAGAACCTCTCTTTTCTTGTGATTGACTCTCGGTGCAGCATTTGGTGGTTCTGGGTAAGAAATAACAACATATCAAAGCCAAAAAAAAAAAAAATAGAAAAGAAAGAGAAGGAAAAACAAATGCAATTGCAGTGCTTGGACACACTTCAGTGTGTATTTCTCTGGACATCTTGTTCTTTCCCTGCTTCTGCCCTTGAGGTATCAGGTTTCCCTGTTTACAATCTGCTGCAACCAGGCCCTGAAATTCCTAAACAGCAGCAAAACAATATCATGTGACCCAGGGCTTATTTCTAGGAAAGGAGGAGAGTTTCCAGAAAGGGGAGGCAGTCCCTCAAGCTCTTACTCACTAGCTAAAGGGAAAAATGGGTTTTGCTGAGAGAGCTGTGAAGGGAACGTGTTATTTGAGGCTGTCCCTCTCGCATGCTGTGCATTCTTGACCACGTATTGCTTTGGGGCGTTTCACATGTAAACAGGAGCTCTGGTGTGTGGAGGTAAATCGGCTCTGGTTGTTTTTTCCTCACTGGAGTTATAATCTTGTTTGTAACGGTGCAGTCAGATGGCATCATATGCATAAATGCAAGATGATGGGCCAGATTGAGTCCCTCTCCCATTCATGTTGATCTCTGCTAATGTGGTAATAGGAAAGAAGGCAGGGGAGGGAAACCCTTAGATGCTACAGGCTAATAGCATAATTTAGACTGGGCCTTAAATTGAGCTAAAGCATGCATGGGTTGGGCAGTGTGCTGTTAACTTACTCCCTCTGGAGACTTCCAGCCCTGCAACAAGTGGTACTTGAATACAGAAGAGGACTGAGCTCTAGGATATGTACACCAGATCCAGAAGCAGAAGACAATTATTTCTTATAAATAAATCACAATTACACTGCAAAGAGATTACTGAGGAAATAATTGGATGGGATGGTTTAGACAGGGATGTGCCTGCTTTGAGCATGGGGTTGGATGAGGTGACCTCCTGATGCTGATGAGGTGCCCTGAGCTACTACAAAAACAGTCTGAGATCATTTCTTTCTGTTTAACTGCCCATTTCTTCAAGCTGGTACAGAAATCATACATTAAAGCCAAAGATGAGTATATCTTTCATAGAATCATAGAAAATGAGGGTTGGAAGGGACCTCAGGAGGGCATCTAGTCTAACTTCCCGCCCAAAGCAGGACCAGCCACAACTAGATCATCCCAGCCAAGGCTTTGTCCAGCTGGGTCTTAAAAACCTTCAGGAGTGGAGATTCCACCACCTCTCTGGGTAACCTGCTCCAGTGTTTTACTACCCTCCCAGTAAGAAAATTCTTCCTAATATCTAACCTAAACTTCCCTTGCTGCAACTTGAGACCATTGCTCCTTGTTCTGTCATCTGCCACCACTGAGAACAGTCCAGCTCCATCCACTCTGGCACCCACCTTCAGGTAGTTGAAGGCAGCTATTAAATCCCCACCCTTAGTTTTTCCTTCTGTGGACTAAATAAACCCAGTTCCCTCAGCCTCTCCTTATGTATCATGTGCCCCAGCCCCCGAACCATTTTTGTTGCCCTCCACTGGACTCTCTCCAACTTGTCCACATCCTTTCTGTAGTGAGGGTCCCAAAACTGGACATAGTACTCCAGGTGTGGCCTCACCAATGCTAAATACTAGAGGGGAATAATTACTTCTCTTGTTCTACTGGTAATGCTCCTACAAATGCAGCCCACTATGCTGTTAGCCTTTCTTTGGAAGAATGACACACTATTGGCTCATATTCAGCTTATTGTGCACTGTAACCCCCAGGTCCTTTTCTGCAGAGCTGCTGCTTAACCAGTCAGTCTGCAGTTTGTACCAATGCATGGGATTGTTCCATCCTAAATGAAGGACTTTGCACTTGTCCTTATTGAACCTCATTAGATTTGTTTTGGTCCAATCCCCCAATTTGTCTAGGTCACTCTGAAACCTAGCCCTACCCTTCAGCATATCTACTTGTCCCCCCCAGCTTGGTGTCATCCACAAACTTGCTGAGGGTGCACTCTATCTTATCTTCCAGATTGTTGATGAACATATTGAACAAAGCCAGCCCTAGGACTGACTTCAGTTGCCTCCCTAGTGAAAGGTGAGTATAGATTGCCCTATCGCCTAAGTCTCCACAACCTGGTGGGTAATCCAACAGTAGGGACTGGTAGGGGACAGGCACATCTATGGACACTTAAGCCTCATGGGGTGTAAGACCCTGTGGCCCTAGCAAAGGGGGACCAAGTGGTGGTCCCAGGAAGGGGGCAGAAGAGTGGCTCAGAGAGGGGCTAGAGGCTGAGTTCAACCCAGTGTGGGGCAGAAGGCTGGTGGCCATGTAGAGTAGGGTCTGTGTGAGGGGGGCCTGAAGGGCTGCATGGGGGCTGGTCAGAGTGTGAGTGAAGAAGCCTAAAGGGCTGCACAGAGTAGGGTGGGATGACTGAGCCCCAGTGAGGGGCAGAATGATTAAGGCCCAGGAGCGGGCAGCGTGTTTGAGGCCCTATGAAAAGTGGAGTTTTAGAGGTCCAGCAAGGGGCAGAGTTTGGCCTGGCCATGATCTGGAGTTGTCACCAACTTGGATGCCATCTGCCAGGCATGGGACACAGTATAGGGAAGGTCGGAGCCATGTATAATGCCCTAGGCATTTGGGCATTAAATGGGCAGCCTCCTGCATTTTAACATCCAGTTTAATACATTAAGTCATGGCAGGAAAGATAGGGCATACTGCCCTAGACAGGAGGGCAGGCTGACATCTGGACCAGCCTCGTGACGGCTTCCTGTCACAAAGCTGCTCTGGGGCTATCCCATGATCTGCTGTTGAGACTGAGTCTACAGCAGTCTTCAGGTTGGCCACATGGCAATTTCCCAAACATAACTTCACCTCTGCATTTCTGGCTTTGGCACATGTCAAAGGGAGTGGGTGGGCAACACATGTCCAGTATAGACTTACCATAAGGTGCTGAGTCATTTGGCTGGGATCCAGCAATCCCCAGGCTTAATTTTAAACATGAAAGGCATCTTTATATGTGCTTTATATGTGCTCTATAGAAATCTTTATATGTGCTTTCTATGTGATCTGTAGAGAGCCACTCTAATTAAGCCACTCTGAGAGCCACTTTAATTAAAGTGCCCACAGCATCTTGTGTATTCAGCATCCCACACTTCAAAATGACCAGGGGATGTCTTTTTAACTAAAGCTCATTCAACAAGCTTTAGTTAAAGCACCCCCACCACCATTTTGAAGTGCGGGGATGCTGAATACACAAGACACACAGGCTGCTGGAGTGTGGTAATTACCATACTCCAGCAGACTCGATTAATTGAGTCTGCTCTGACATGCTATAATTACAGCACGTCAGAGCAGTGTCCCTGAATGTCTACAGGCACCTGAAGAGCCCTGCTGAGCTCACTGGATCTGATGACATGCCTCATGTGCTTAAATGTATTCTCACATGGGGTGCTCAACACCTACCAGGATCAAGCCATTAACAATTTTATATGACTACACACATCTGCTGAAATGCACAATTGGCTAAAAAAAGAATCACAGCAAACCTAGGGTTTTAAAGCACTCTCCAGGCACACACATATCCATAGTGGTGGTTGCATCTCCCTGGTTGTATCAGAATTTCAAGGGTCGCTGACAGGGTCACAGCAAAATATCAGCAATAAATAGGCTGTAAGCACACTGCAGCTTTATTGCTATGAAGAGAGAATGCTAGGTATTGTACTCTCCACTGAGCAGTCCAACACAAGGAAATTCTGGATGATGGAGCAAATCCAAAACCCTGAGAAGTAGTTAAGAGGAGTCAATATTCTTTGCATAATCATTATTCATCAGATACTTGGACCATGTTTTTATTCATACAGATGCCCATAAAAAGCTAGTGTGTATTATTGCATTAATAATAAAAATCACATGGCATAAATACATGTCTGTCATCATATGCCTCTACCAGCATATCCAGGAGTAAGGGCTAGATACTAATCTCAGGTTCTCTGTGGTGACCCTAAGGAAGATGCTACACTTTCAGGACTAGACTGTGGCCTGTGGTAGAGGGGGAAGGAAGTGCCATGATACAATGAGAACCCCAGGGGAAATCCCTGCTGTGTCTGGGGAAAGTCCTCCTGAGGGCTTCCAGGGAGCATGTAGTGTAGCAGGGACACCATGTAATAAGCTCGTATCTGTAACTCCTGGTAGAAAAGAGGTGCAAGACCATGGCTTATTCTCCTTATTTTCCCACCCCCAGATAAACTCATGGCAGGTTCTTCATGGAATAGAAATGTTACTCAAAAGCTGCTTTGAGTGCTCTATAAACAAGGGCACAGGAAGTAGAAATGTACCTGCATCCTTCCTCTGCTCTGTGCACAGTACAAGCTTGGTCATTACTTTCTTTACATGGGTGTCAAGCCTGGTCCTAGGTGGGTGTGTCACTGCACTCCACTGATTACAACTCTGTGCAATGCCATGCAACAAACTTCAGC
Organism: Alligator mississippiensis; assembly: GCF_030867095.1. Classification (NCBI taxonomy): domain Eukaryota; kingdom Metazoa; phylum Chordata; order Crocodylia; family Alligatoridae; genus Alligator; species Alligator mississippiensis. The sequence goes on from NC_081835.1 coordinate 17,245,328, forward strand.
CATGGGATTTCCAGTCTTGCAAATCTTATTCAACCATTGGGCTGGCTGGAAGACCAGATTCTATTTGATTAAAAAGATTAAATTTGAGAATTTTTTCCCCATTCTAGTGCAGAAGGAAACCAAGGCTGTTCTATGTTTCCATAAACCCAGAGAAAGAGGCCTTTAAATAGCCAGTGGCAGCTAGGGCACATGCCTGGGAAATTCAAATCCTTGGGCTAAATTAGGTAGAGCAAAGACTTGAACCTGGGTTTTCCATTTTCCCTGTGTCATGACTAGTGGGCCATTGGCTGTTTGGTGCTCTGAGATGGGTCTCTGTGGTTCTAAAAGGGAATGCCATCTTGTACTTGTCTTTTGTCACATAACTCCTGACTAGTCCTGCTCAAAAGGAATTTGGACTAAGGGACATGTAGCATTCCACTTAGCAAGAGGGTTATGTGCAGCCCAACAGTGATTTAGTACTAATAGCAATAAAAAAGCTTGTTTTTTATGTCCTTAAGTTCTCATTTGATCCGCTGAAGGCTTGGATCTGATATGGCAGATCCATGAAAAGTATGATGCTCGCAGGATTTGCTTTTCAGGGTCATTGATGAACCAATATTACAAGATACTCAGCGCAGGCTCAGAGTTTGGCTAATCAGAGGTTGTGAAATTTCCAAAGGCAAAATAAAAAGGATGTTGCAACTGCCAGTGCAATCATCCACAGGACAATAATTCTCTAAGTTCATTAATGCTGGACATGCTGATTCATTTTTGGTAGGACCCATGGAAAATTGTTTCTAAATATATTAGCTAGATGCCTGACCCCAGGATCAAAACAAAGAAAATGTATTCACATGAGAGCTCAAAATGTGAAATTTTGCACAAGAGACCCACTTCTGTCTTGGGCTAATAAATAGTCTGACTTAATATTGTGACTGTCAAACAGCTGGGCAGTGGGTATGTTCAGGGCCACTCTGAAGAACATCTGTAAGCCAAGCAGCCAGATTCAACTGGGATGGGAATGCTTGATTAATGGTCAACACTGAAATGAGGAATTCTCACTGTGAAACAGCTCCCAGGGCTGCACTGGTGCTTCAAAGCATTCTTCATCCACTTCTTGGGGAGCTATGGTTTTACTTGCCTTGCACTATGTAATAATGAGAGGACCCAGTTCCCCTTGTTCAGCATTTCAGCTGTTCTCTCTGGTTTCCAATGTGGGGCTAATGCCTGAGACTTTCAGGCACCATGTGAACTCTGTTTCTTGAGGCTTAGAGACACCAATGGAAGGAAGAGATTGGATCACTTTGCACCAGCTGGCATCAAAGAAGCTAATAGAAGAATAAGGCAAAATGTGACAAAGGCAAAAAGTCTAGGAAAATGCTTCCATTTGTATTTGTTTCCTCTTTCTTTATTCAGTTGCATTATGCCCCAGTTGTGGGGCACAGGCCCTGTACAAATACACAATAAACAGGTTGTCTCTGTCTTGCTTAGTAAGCACTTCACCATGAGTTTCCATCTCAGGATTTGTAATCCCTGCAGCTGCCTATACACGTATTCGTTGGCGCTCTAATTAGAATGCGTCACATTAATCGAGTCTGCCCCACATTTTAATTAGAATGTGCTGGTTTCACCTCATTATTATGTGTATTAAGTCCCCATCATTTTAAAATGGTTGGCTGGGGGTACTTTAGCTAAACCTCATTGAATGAGCTTCAGATAAAGCATCCTGCAGCCATTTTTAAACATGCGGGGGCTTAATACATGTATCAGAGGCATTTTAATTAGAGCAACTGTCTAGGAGCACTCTAATTAAAATATCCCCTCACCTGAGCACACATGTAGGCAACCCATATGTCCTGGACAAACCCTACACTACTCTAAAGCTGGACATTTAGATTCTCCTTTTAGCCTAGGCAAGGAAACGTAGCCAACGCTCCATAGTCAGTCTTGGGAAGACTCCGCTGCTTCTAGATTTCAATGCCTGAAGAAAGCTTGATCGATGTTCCTAGCTGTGTGTCCCTACGGGATATGTACACTGCACTCCAGAGATGTGACTATAGCTCATGTAGACCTGAGTTAGGTACCACAGGTAGCAATGCCAGTGTTGCTGTGTCATGTTGGAATTTGAATACTAAAAGTACTAAGCTGCTTCACAGACGTGTTGTGAGGCTAGTAGATCAGGGCTACATTCTGATTCCCTTAGGATGAATACACCGTATGCCTGGGTCAAGTCAAATAGGGCTATTCAGATAATTAGGTTGGATTTAGCATGAGTAAAGTCATCAGAATCTGGCACTTGCCATTTGCCAGGTTCATGGAAATCCTTGGAAAGAGATGGCAAAGTGTTATTGTTTCCTTGGACTTTATCACTTCTGGATGCTGATTTGCAAGAAGAGATCCTGTGCTATTATTTTGAATTTCACTCAGTGTTTATTCTGAACCCTGGCTCTGCCTTTGTAATGGTCGCTCCCAATGAGATTTGGTCATAGGCTGCACACCTGTAGTTCAATCCTGCTGTTCCTCACTGTTATTAGGGAAGACTTTTTTTCCAGCTTAGTTTCAAAACCAGTGATTCAGACTGCTTTGATGTCAGCTGTTCCGTATCCTCTCCAGGTGATCTATTATTTCCAGAAACCCAAGAACAAAACCACAGGTGAAATGTCCCAGCTCCAGATGGACTTCGCATTACAAAGCAAATTGTAGGTCTCTGTTATACACTGGGTACATGTACATATGTGTGTTACTGCAGAGAAGACTAATTATCTCTGCAGTAAGCATCAGTCTACATGTGCGCTGGTATTAGGACTAAGTAAACTAATTACCTCAGCCATAGGATAGTACTGTCAGGGACAGTACTATCTTATGGAGGAGTAAAAAAGTGAAATCAAGTGCATGTGTAGATGGTGACCGCTGGATGTAAATTATACCTGGTCAGCCCTGCCAGCTGGGGGCCAGACCCTCAGCTCGTGCCAGCTCCTTTGCTGCCCAACGCCACCACACAGAGCCCAGGGCTGACCCTCTGTGCCCCCTGCCAGTCCAGGGCCACTTCACCCCAGCTCAAATTGCTGCTGTTGAGAGTGCATGTGTAGACACTTTACCTGGGATCAGTTTACTCTGGTGCAAACTGCTCCAGAGTTTATTGCATTGCCTTAATTGCTCATGTAGATGCAACTGCTGAGCCTAGATATGAGCTAAAAAAGCATGAAGCCCAATAGAGAGTGTTCTGTAGTTTTCAGCATGGTTTTTCTTCAGTCTTTACTAAGAGATGCTGAAAAACTGATGGACTGGCCAAGGCAAAGAAACCCCTTAGGTTTTGTATCACTCCCAGGTTATCTACTGTGCATGACACCATATCAGAAACTAGGAAAAATGGAAGCTTTAAATGATAGATCACAGGAAAGCTCAGGGCACTTTTACACATGCTCCAAGGGTGGGGGGAGGAGGGGGGCACTTTAATTAGAGCGGCTCTAAGAGGTCACAATGGATCTACAAACCTCCAAGATTTGCTTAATTTAATTAAAGCACCGCCATGTCTTGTGTATCAGAATCCCCATGCTTTAAAATGGCAGTGGGGGCGCTTGAACTAAAGCTCACATGATAACTTTAGTTCATGTGCCTCCGCTACCATTTTTCAGCATGGGGATGCTGATACATGAGATGCAGGAGGCTGCAGAAGTGTGGTAATTGCCACGCTCCAGCAGACTTGATTACTTGATTTCTTGAGTCTGCTGTGGTGTGCTAGAATCCCAGTGCATTGGAGCAGCCTCCACGCTCATGTATAGGTGCTCTCTGTGCTCCTACTTAGGCTAGGGCTAACTTGACTTCAGGTTGAGGCACTGAAGAAGTATGAGTCTTGGTAAGTGTAAAGTGAGGAACGCAGAACTTATATGTGCAAGAGTGTGGATTCTGCAGTATATATAAAAATAATAGAAAAAAGAAAAGTAAATGGTTTCAAAAGAGATGGACCCAAAGGAACAACAAATTGATATCTAACAAAAGGCTGATTCTACTCACACATGGAGGGATGTCTGCCACTTACTCGAGCTGGCAAGGCAGAATCCCAAAAGGCAATTTAAATCAAGTTGCATAAGACTTTGGCTGTATGGCTGCAGAAATACAGGGCCTCTTATCTGAATGCTGGCCACAGCTGTGAAAGATCTTGAAAGAATAAACTGTTTCTGTCAAACATCTGTGCTATAAGCAAATTGGAGAAAAAAAAAAAGTTTGTCAGGACATACAACTTACTGTAACTAGAGGAGGCAGAGCCAAGATTCAGCAAGCATAGATTTTTCTTCTGTCACAAGAAAAATAATTTCCCATGCGTGACTTTGATTGACTGATGAGCTCCAGCCCCAGTGAGTTACCTTCATCTGGGTCTTGTCATACAAAAAGTCTACTAGAGAATTATAGATTGTGATCCAGGCTCTGATCTCAGTCACTTTGCTGGGAAATTACATGCAATTCTTAAGAATACTCTCTGGACACGAGGCCACAGAATGATGTTTATTTTCTCTCTCACCATCCAAGAATTATTCTCTTTACAGGTGGGTAGATTCCAAAGGCCTGACCCTAAAAATTATGATAGGGGTTAAAACCCTTTGAGGTCCTATATCTCTCCCTTTCTTTACCTTCCATCTTTCTCCCTCTTTCCTTCCACCACAACCAGTGTCTTCATTGTTTCCTTGCAACAGATCTACAAACCTTTTCTTTGACTCGAACAGGACAAACCCCACATCGCCACCAGCTCTCATTCCCCAGCTGCTTGTCTGCATTCCCAACAGGCACTCATGCCACCAACGGCCCCAACCATATGTTGACAGAACAAGGAGCAACAGTCTCAAGTTTGCAGCAAGGGAAGTTTAGGTTAGATATTAGGAAAAAAACTTTCTCACTAGGAGGGTGGTAAAATACTGGAAGAGGTTACCTAGAGAGGTGGGATTGGAGGTTTTTAAGGCCCAGCTTGACAAAGCCCTGGTTGGAATGATCTAGTTGTGATGGTCCTGTTTTGAGCAGGGGGTTGGACTAAATGACCTCCTTCAGGTCCTTTCCAATCCTCATTTTCTGTGATTCTATATGTGCACCATCAGAGCATAATCACAAGACATTTTATAGAGAGCTGCATTACACAACCAAATCTCACATATGCTCCCACTGGCCTTGTGAAAGCCCTTATGAAATATGCACTGTCATTGCCCATTGCATATGCAGAGTTTGGGTGCAGATCTGGATGAGCATCCCATTTGGCTCTGAATTTTCCCAGAGTGTTTGGATCAGTTCAGTCCAGAGGTGAGGCCCAGCTAGGTAGTAAGGATCCAGATGTTAGGTTTTCAACCCTGGAGACAAATCGACAGTAGTTGGCTTCACTCCCTGGGAACAAATCTTTAGACTTTGTATGCCACACTCTGAGACCTGACAACTCTGTGTAACTTACCCTACCTCTGGCTGTTGTGCTGTATGCTATTAGCACTTAGGGTTTCAGCCTGGGTTCCTGACTCTGTCAGCTTAACAAAGTGCATCTGGTGCAACTAATGTGGGACCTCAAATCTGGAGACTTCATTTAGAATAGACATCTCAAGCTGTGGGGGTAACACGACTCAGAGAATTGGGGTTTTGTCACTTCCTGTTGGCTGATTCACTTGAGAGTTTTAGGATTGCACTACTTGTGCCAGCTAGGGCAGTGGTTCTCAACCTTTTTTGTCCCAGGACTCATTTGTGGCCAGTCCTGACCCAGTGCCCCTCACTCCCGACCTGATGCCCCTTGCCCACAGGCCTGAGCCCCCCAGTGTGTGGGGGAGGGGGTGGGTATGTTGGGTAGAGGTGTGTGTATAGGGTGGAGGGGGGACGGTAAATGGGACATGGGGGGAACTCTACCAGCCTGCAAAGGGAAAGTCACAGTTTTCCACATTTTTCTTCTTTAAAGGGGAATCCATTTTTAAAGTTTGTTATATATTCATATATTCTTGTAACCCACTTTTGGCTCACAACCCACAGATAGAGAAACTCTGAGCTAGGGGATGTCATTCTTCATTTTCTTTTGGTGATAGTTTCACAAGCAGAGTGCTGTTGATCTTGTTGTTATGTTAAGGGGAGATGATTATATGTGCAGAAAATTTCAGTTTGGGTTGTAACATGTGTAAGCCCAGTCCCTGCCCCAAGGTACTTCTCTGTATATTTGTGATCTGACTCATCTGCACCTTTTGGCATCATCAAATCACAAGAAGAAAAGAAAACAATAGCCTTGGTCAAAAAAAATGAATGGCTGGGCAAGGACTACCCTGCAGGTCTTATCTGTTTGTGTCCTGGTGGAAAGCTGCAGTTGTTCCCTACCATGTTCCTACCCTGTTTATCTGAGCCTTTAAAAAACTATGTTAGCTTAAAGTGACGCAGCTACACTTTTTTTATATATATAAAATCAAGAGTAAACAATTCGGATTGCCTAATTGATCTCTGTGCCAAGAGGTAACTGTAGTTCAGCGCCAAGAGGGACCTTTTACTCGGTGAACAGGTTCAGGTACATTTCCTCCACACCCATAAGACAAAGCTGCACAGTTTAACACCTATTCAGTTAAAATCTTAGCATGTGCATGCAAACAACATGTATATTCTAGCCAGGCAGATTCCCCTTAGCGTGAAGATGGCAAAGATCAAATGCAATGCTGTAAGCAGCTATAAACAGATTACAAACGTAATTCATGAAATAAACCCAGCGATTTCAAATAGTGTTAAAAGCACACTGCCCAGTTGTGGTCTTTCTCAGCTCTCTTTATTATTTTTAAAACTACTTTAAACTACTAAATATTTTTAACTACTAAATAAGTTTTAATAAAGTATTAAAACTACTTTATTATTTTTCCACTGTCAAAAAATGAGCTAACCCAAAGACCTAGTATTTTCCAAAGGGTGCCTCAAGTCTAGCAAGGGGTGCTTCAAATCTAAAAAGGTTGAGAACCACTGATGGAAATAGTGGAACTCACCTTGGAGATGTGGTTCATGATCAGATTGAATTCACATTGTAAGATAAGGAAACCGTTAGGGAAACTGAATTGTTTGGGGACCACCCTGGTTGTGGCCTGGGTAGTGAAATCTAAAGACTTTCAACTTCAGAGTTCAAACCTAGTACAAGTTAATAGAAACTGCATGTTGCTCATTATCCTCTGACAGCCAGTAGGCATCTTGTGCCAGAAAAGTGTTGGTGGTTCTTTACGCATGCTAAGGACATGTGATTGCATCAGCTCTGAGGCCAAAGATGGGAAGGACAAATGAATATTCTTGATCCCCTTTTAGCTTTGTAGTGCATCAGGAGGATGTCATATTTAGGAAGGATGCACAGGCCTTGATTGCCTTTGTTCTGCTTGTTCACTGAATAGACAGCAAAGACCCATCTGAAGATGTCAGCCAAACCCCTTTCTCCACAGAAGCATGAGTATGCATGTGCTGAAGAAAAGGTTCACAGCGTTCCCTGAAAATCATCTTTTCTGTTGAGGAGACCCTGCGAACACCAACTTCCAGTGTGCCATATTGCACAGTCCCTCCTCCAAGTTGTCCAGAACATCCTACTGTGCTGATGTCCTAGTTACCCTTCTCCCTACATCTTTTATGTAGTTTCTGCTCCCAGACCCACAAAGTTATAAAACCACTTTGTCACTCTCTTCATGACATTGGCCAAGCCAGCCACTCATCACTCCAGGAAGATGAATGTCAACATGGAAGTTCTCTGAACCTGCTAGGCCTACTTTCAGTCTTATCTGCGGCTCTTCTCTAAGTAGCGTTCACAAGGCATGTTGGAGTTCTTCTCGGAGACGCGAGCACACTCCAGGGTTCTCTCTTTGATGTCCTTGCCTAGTCATTCCTGTTTTCCTGCTCCTGGTAGTTTTGTGTTTTTGTTCTACATACTTACTTGACTCCCCAGTCCTGTTGCTCCTCCTTTGCTTTCGATTGAGTTGTGAATGAGCTCTGCCCATCTTCCCAAACACTTACTACCTGAACACCTTCTGCCAGCTCTATATTCCATGCCAGAGAATGGAATGATCCATTCTGTTGGATGAGGAAGACACAAGGTGTTGAATGCTAAGGAAATGGGCAGGATTATTTTTGTTCAGGATGTGCCTCTATATTTGCTAGTCCTTATTCTCTTTGTACAATATATTCCTTTTGTATTCATAGGCTGGGAGAAAATAAAAGGAGAAACACACAGCAGATAGTTTGGCAATTTTATCAGTACTATTGGCAGGATCTAAAAAAGTTCAATGACTCATGAATGTACAATGACATTGTAAAACCTAAGTTGCTTACGTGAGTTGAGCACTGATCAATAAAACCCCCCTCTGAACCTCCAGGGGTCATTGCCCACAATCAGTGTTGCCTTCTCCATTATATCAAAGTCCCTGGATCTGCTGTCTAGAACAGCCTGCATTCTCTACTATCACTAGATTTGGGGGATCCCAGCCTAGGCTGACTGACTGCTACATTCTTTCATTCTGATTTTGTAGAAGGCAGGGTAGATTTGCACCTTATAGAATAACCAAGTAGATCTATCTATCTATCTATCTATCTATCTATCTATCTATCTATCTATCTATCTATCTATCTATCTATCTATCTATCTATCTATCTCTAGATATATACATACAGCACAAGCTTTCACAAATGGAAGGTCACTTCATCAGATGCTCTAGTCTATAAGGTCTATACTTTGGTTAGTCTATAAATGCAATTATATCCTGGCTTCTATTTGAATTCAGACTATATCTCTCTGATTGTGTGACATCCAGAGGAGGTCAGGACCCTGATCCCACAATGAAACCTTTACAGGGGAACCCTCTTGAAGTCAGTGGGATTCCATAAGTGTGTTGGGGTTCCTGGTAGCTCATAGGAGGACTGCGGTCCACTGAGCTTGAAAAGCAGAAGTAGCTCAGATATAGCCATTCATTCCCTGTTCCATGGAAGACCCTGTGCCTTTTGCCCGAGCCAGCTCTGCCTTCTCTCAGAAACACTCCTAACTCTTAAAACTAGCTTTATGTTCTTCCTGCCAGTTATTTGATCACTCTCCTGGGACTTTCATTTACCATCTAGAAGATGAGGCAGGTAATGACAGATAATTTGGAAATACCTTCTATGCACTGGGAGATTGAAACATGATTAGAGGTTCACTTTTAAGACATCAAGACAAATCAGAAATAGCAATATGTTGCATTTCTGTAGTTCCTTTTCTCAAAGGATATCAAACTACTTTAGTAAGTTATTGTTAATAAAGGTCTCTCAACAAGAATACAAGCCCCGAGTGAAATCCTTGTAGCAAAATATATATCAGTTGAAATTTTGCCTGTTTTTGAGTTCACAAAATGGTCACAAAATTGGAACACTTTTTCAAAACCTATGATGAAATCTCAAATTAATTTACTTACAGTTTGTAGAGTTTAAGTCTAAGAAAGAGATTTCTCTAATTTTAAGGCAGACATAAGAAATGAATTCACAGTTACGAGCTTGCTTCCTACAATACTAGTACAACTTCCAGACCACGGTGCCACCAGGTTAGGATAGCTCTTGATGCTTTATAATGGATTTCTATGCTTTCTTTTAAAATTCTGGGTAGGGAGGATTTGGAATGGAATGATTGCATCCATCACATGATGTGATGCAATTCTTCTGATTGGCTAATCTTGCTGGTTAAGAGGATAAGAGCAGAAGTCATTTTTAACTGATAGTATTAAAAGAAGTTTTCTTCTGCATCTGTGCTGGTTAGAAAAGAAACATGAATTTCCATGGACTTGCAGATCAAGGATCTGATTCTATTTTGACATCAGCTGGCATATAGCTGGAGGAACTCCATTGCTGGAAGCAGATATTATGTTTGGCCTGCAAATGGAAGAGTCTTTGGCCCTGTATAACATCTTCAAAACATGACAGAGAAAGTGGTCCTTCAGTCAAACACAATGAAGAGGGTCACTATCTAACCATCCATCCATCCTTTGCTTCATCAAGACACTAGGTATGGTTGATGGGAACTTGTGAATGTTATTTCTGTGTGTACTTCCCAGTGTAGTGGTTGACTTTTTGGGCAAAGGTTTATTCTGGGATATATTGACTAGATGGAGAGGCATTCGTGCGTGGTTGGATCCTTCTCAGGCTTGGAGAACCCAAGTTAGCATCTAGATTCTCAGCTTCTTTCTTTACTGGATGCAGTTGGTCCTTGTTATGGTGAAATGTAGTTGCCATGTGCTAATACTGCATGTCATCTGGCCATCTTGGCTAGTGACGGACATTACACATAAACTGATTTAAGTGATCAGAAACTGGTTTAATCCTGTAACAGAACAGATATTCAGTGCACATAAACCGGTTTGAAAATGGTTGAAACCAATTTGAGATAAACCTGTGTTGAATGTAGTATCAGACTTAACTGATTTGCGTCAAACTGTTTTATGCAATCTCTGTTGTAGACTCCTTCCTGGTTTAAGTTAAATCAGAGTCCCCTAGCATCCCGGCGTGCTCTCTGGGCTAGGTGGGGCTCTCTGCTCCAGAGAGCTGAGCTGACCCCTTCTCTCTGCTCCCTGGCTGCAGCTCTGGCAGAGACTTACAGGCACAGCAGGGTCTGCTTGGCTTCCTCCTGCTCCCCTCCTGCCCCTCACCACTCCCTTCCCCTTTGCCTTACACAGACACCTCTCAGCATTAGGTAGCATACCATATGCTGGCTACAATCTGTGTTGTGGGAGACAGCACACTGTTGGTTTAGGGCGTTTTGGAGCTAATCAACAGGTAGCTGGTAATGTCCTTCCATTTCTTCCTTGTTTAAGAAGAGCTTGAACTAATGGAGAGAGGCCTTTTTTTTTTCTTAATGGGCTGATAAACATTGAGTTAGGGGTGATAAACACTGCATTATCAACTCCCTGCTGGGCTGCTGGGGGCAGGGAACCCCTCCCTAATCAGAGCATCCTGCCAGGGCCTGACCCTACCCCCCTCAGCTCAGGACTGTGGAAGGGAAGGGATGGCTGATCTAGTGCCCCCCAGCTTCTAGCCTGAGCCTCTGCAGGCATGTGCATGTATTTCTGGGATGAAAAGGGAATGTCTATCCACCTCCAAATCAGTTCAAGCTTTGCAGGTTGGACTAATCTGCAAAGATTGAATCAATGCAGGCTCAGGCTTTTTGAATGTCTGTCCCTAGCCCTCAGGTTCTTTTTACCCCTCCCTTAGCAGAGTTCCCTAATATTCTTTTGCATTCTTTAATGCTAATTTAAGTGTTATCATATGCTCACATTATAGATAAGAAACTGTTAGGCAGAGAGAGCAAGGGGTTTTACCAAGGTTACTAAGAAGTTCGGCTCAGAACAGGCTTGGATCCAGTCCCCTTAAGTCCTGGGCTAGTACTTTAATCCCTGGAATCTCCTGCCTGTCTTGGTATTAGAGCTATGCTTTTGTAAAAGACTTCTTTCCCTCCGTGGTCACAGAATCAAAAGTTGCCAGATGTCTCTAGCATAGCTGTGGAATTTCAGATCCGGCACTTCTACAAGGAAACATCAGGTCTTTCAGAATTGTCTGTTTCCTGCCAATCTGTGAAATACTTTGGAGTCTTTGGAGTTTCAAAAAAAATCAAGGTTCTTGTATGAAATTAAAAAAATAATGAAAAAATCTTCTGCAAACCTGTTTTTAAAAACTGCTGTTTTTACTCAACACAGGTGAGTAAGTGTTAATGCACTCATTGTGCAACTGAAGAAATGAAGGAGGAGGGCGATTAAGAAATTTATCTGAGGCCATCCAGAGAATTTTTAGCAGACCTGATGCCATAACGTAAGAGTTCTGGGGAGAAATGTTCAGTAGGAAGTAGTGATTTTAGGTACCTGATTTTAAATACCTTAACAACACCCCACTTTTTAATGTATTCACTCACTGAAAATAAGGCACCTTTAAAGATCCACACCAGAAGCTGAGCTGCCTAGAACAATTATTACTTTTTGGAAAACCATAGCTTTAAGAATATAAGAAATGCCATTTACTGGGTCAGACCAATTGGTCTGTCTTTTCCAGTGTCCTCTGTCACACAGTGGAAGACAGTGAATACTGAAAGGGAGAGTGGACTGGGTCTGACCAGGGTTTTTCCCACTGTTCCCTTCTCACTTGCAGCCTCCAGCATTTAAGGTTAAGCAAGTTCTGATTCAGAGGCTATGCCCCTCAGTCCCATGCTCCATAGCTACTGATGTCCCTTTTCTCCAAGAATTTGTCCAATCCCTATTTGAAGGTGACTGAACTGACAGTTTCCACAGCATCTGGTGGCAAGGAGTTCCATAATTTAATTATATGCTGTGTGAAAAAAACCTTATTTTTGTTTCTTTTAGACTTACTGGGAGTGTCTACACAAGACGCTACTGTGGAGTCATTACTGCGCATTTAGTACTTGTATTAGCAATCATTAAATAAATGCGCAGTAACCAGAGTTACTGTGCAATGGCACCAGCGAATGTCTTTTAGGTGATGCTACTGCACAGTAGCCTAATAATACTGTGCAGTAGGGCTGTGCAAAACAGCACCATGCCATTTTGACTTGCGTTTCAATGTTTTGACAGAACAACATTTTGTTTGAATTTTGTTTCGATTCGAAACTGCTGTTCCTTTTCGTTTCATCGAAAGAGTTTTGCTGTTTCAACATTTTGCCCATAGACTATAATGGGGAAGCTTGAAACAGCCTATAACTTTGTTATTTCTGGCCTGATTTGGATGAAACTTGCAGGAATGGTAGCCCCTTCTGAGGGCATGAAGTCTGCCAAGTTTCAAAGAGCTAGGTGTGTGGGGTTCAGGGAAACTGCACCTCAAAGTCTTGAAAGCAAAAACTCATGTCAGGTGCATGTATTAAGCCATAGTGGGGTCAAAACTGCAGGCATGCTAGCCCCTGCTGAGGCCATGAAGCCTGCCAGCTTTCAAGGAGACAGGTGCAGGGGTTTGGGGGAAACTACACCTCAAGCTGCGGACAAGCAAAACTCGCAACATGGGTGACACTGTGTGAGATAAGACGCAGCGGGGTGAAAACTGCAGGGATGGTAGCCCCTGCTGAGGCCACAAAGCCTGCCAGCTATCAAGGAGATCGGTGCAGGGCTTCTGGGTTGTGAGGCCCTGCATTTCTGGCTGCTGACAGGCAAAACTTGTGACATGGGTGTCTGTCTTGGGGCATGAGGGGGTGAAAACTGCAGGCCTGCTAGGCTCTGCTGTGACCATGAAGTCTGCCAGCTGTCAAGGAGATAGGTGTAGGGGGAGGCTGGGTTCTGGGGCCCTGCACCTCTAGTTGCTGACAGGCAAAATTTGTGACATGGGTGGGTGACGCCATGTGTTAAGGTGTGCCCTCACTCAGCTGACACCAAGGCAGAAAGCAGGGCAGTTCAAACAATGCTGCCTTCTTTGCAGTTTTTCCATCCCTCCCCCAGAGCACTGGGATTGGAAGGGACTTCAGGAAAGGATGACAGTCACTGGCCAGCTACACAGTCAATAACGAGAGCACTCCTTTCTCCCCCTCTTCCCCACTTTTCCCTCTCCCTCTCCTTGCTTTAGTTTCTGTTTCCCTGCAGGGACCTTGTCAAAGGCATTTTGGAAGTCCAAATGTACTATGTTAACTGGATTGACCTGACCACAAATACCAAAAACCTGGCACAATTCTGCCTTCTGTGTGTCTTGTACGTGTTGGTTTAACACTTGCACTTGCCACTTCACAGAAGACCACCCCAGATGGACTCATGATGGTGAACAAGAGAAGTCAACTGTGGCATGATTTGCAGATTAATTTGGCTAGGGACAGACATTATATGTAAACTAGTTTAAGTGATCAGAAACTGATTTAAACCTGTAACAGAACAGAAGTTCAGTCCACATAAACCAGTTTCAAAGGGCTGAAACCGGTTTGAGCTAAACCTGGTTGAATGTAGTATTGGACTTAACTGACTTGGGTCAAACCGTCCCAGACCCCTTGCTAGTTTAAGTTAAATCAGACTCCCTCAGGATCCCGGCATGCTTTCTAAGTTGGGTGAGGCTCTCTGCTCCACAGCAGGTCTGGCTTGTCCCCTCTACTCCCTGGCTGCAGCTCTGGCATAGACTGCAGGTGTCTGCCTACCTTCCCCTCACCACTCCCTGCTAATCAGGGATCTCCCCTCCCCTCTGCCTTACACAGACACACAGCATTGGCTAGCAGACCACATGCTGGCTACAGTCTATGCTATGGCAGATGGGACAAAGGCAGAATCAACAGGTAGCTGGTAATGTCCCTCTGTTTTCTTAATGGGGTGACAAACACTGTGTTATCAATTCCCTGCTGGGGGCGGGGGGAGAACCCCTCCCTAATCAGAGCATCCTGCCATGGCCTAGCCATGCCCCCCTCAGCTCAGCATGGTGGAAGGGAAGGGGGGCCTTTTCTAGCACCCCGTGGCTTCTAGCCTGAGCCACTGCAGGCATATACCTGCATTTTTTTCCATCCAGAAGGGATATCTGTACAGTTAGAAACTGGTTTAGCCTAGCCAGGTTAAACTAATCTGCAAATATTGAATCAATTCAGGCTTAGACTTTTTGAATATCTATCCCTAGCCTTTGAGAGAGAGCATATGTTTGCCATCAATAATGACCAGCCAAGAAGAATATATTAGTGAGCATTTTTGGTTCAAGGGGTGGGTTAGAAATCTGTATCCATAAAGAACTGCATGTACAAGTCTATCAAAACACCAGCATAAAATTGTCTGCCACCAATCAGTTGTTTCCTTTCATTACATTTTATAGCACATGTTGAGACACAATCAGGCCTTCATTGTTCTTGTGAGAAGAAGGGAGTGTTCCTGTGAATGGGAGAGTTTTTTGTTTGGATTAATCCTGGGGGATTAGGCTCCTAATGACCTGTACAGCATTTAGAACTCTCAACTTTGGAGCAATAACCTATAGTTATGTGTAAGAGAGAGTGAAAGCATGCATGGACCTGTACATGAGTTATTTTCTTAGCCTACAATACTGACCAGTGGATTTTGCAGTGGTGCTACACAGTAACCTATTTAAAAAATTGACCAGGATTTAAAACAAAGCTGGTTAAAAAAGTGATTTTTCTACTACATGAGGTTTTGGATTTTTTTCTCCCCTTCCCTGCCATCTTCCCTTTTCTTTGATGCCCCCTTAGCCACAAAAAACTGAATGCTTTCAGCAGAAAACCAAAAATTATGTTATGGGTTTTTGATTTTTCTGAGGAAAAACCAAGCTCTTTCAAAGAAAGCAGATGCTTTCCATGAACACTTTCATGTGGGTGAAAATCCAATTTTCCTTTCAAAAGAGAATTTTTGTTTGCTTTAACAGAAACTTTCATTAGTCCTGTAGAGAAATATTTCCACTCCTCAAGCTGAGGCGTGCTAGTGGCCTATTTGGTAGCTCCCCAGTACAGTTTCTTGGCATCAGTCTGAATGAATTCCTACAGGTTCTCACTCTTTAGTATGTTCCCTGCCAGACCCCCATAATGATATGTTGTTATCACAGGTTTTGAAGCTAAACTATTACCAGGATAGTTTAATTGTTTCCTTGCAGTTTTCCATCTGCCTGTACCCCGGTAGTTTCTTGTTTTGTAGGTATAAGTTCCTTAGGGCAGTAGTTGCCATTTTGTTCTGTTTGTACAACCTCTAGTCCTGGTCTGGGGCTTATAGGCACTACAGAAAACAAATAGTAATAAACTACTATCCAATTGTCTTATTTTTTCCTACCATTTTTTCTCCAGCTCTATGTTTTTCTGCCAGTTTTCCCACTGATTTCGTTCTTGCAAGGTAAGGTACTACACGGCCTCAAGGGGTAGAATATAGCGGTATGCTATAGCTAGTAGGGCTGTGCAAAGCTTTGGGTGCTGACTCAATTCGGAGGAGATTCAGCCTGATTCAGTGGCCAAATCTCCCAATTTGAATCAAATCAGGGTACCATTTAAAAGTTCTGAATTGATTCAAAGCTCTCCGAATTTTTGGAAAAGATTCGGAGAGCTTCAATGATTCAGACAGTTCCTGGTGGCTGCAGTAGAGATCTGGAGCCAGACTTGATGCTGGTAAGTAGGGAGCAGAGGAGCGGGGGCTGGAAAAAGGGAGAGGGGACTATAGGGGGACCCCTGCCATCCCCCATCCCCTGCCTACCCCCCCGCCATGGCTGCCCCTCCTGCCCCAGCTCCCAGTGCTTTAAAAAAAGCCTCAACTCAGCGGGTGCTGCCGGGTGGGGGTGGTGATCCCTGCTTCCCCTCACTGCCCTATGCTGCATGGGGGGCTCTGCTATGAGTCTCCCAACTGCCCCCTTGCTCCCCCAGCTCTCCCTATGGCTGCCCTGCCTGGCCCAGCTCCGATCCTTTAGGAAAAAAAAAATTAGAAAACCCCTGGGACTCGCTGGCTCCTGCAGCAGCCTCAGGGCTTGGTGGGAGGAGGATTGTGCAGAGACCCCCATGTGGCACAGGGCAGTGGGGATTGCCCCCCACTGGGTAGAAACAGTGAGTCCAGGGTTTTTGGGTTTTTTTCCTTAAAGGACTGGAGCTGGGGTGGGCAGGGCAACCATGGGGCAAGTGGGGGAGCAGGAGAGGAGTCAGGGGGCTTGTGCAGAGCCCCCCATGCAGTGTGAGGCAGTGGGGGGCAGTGGGGATTGCCCCCCTCGCGGCAGCACCCGCTGAGTCAGGGCTTTTTTTTCCCCAAGTGCGGGGAGCTGGGGCGGGCGGGGCAGCCATTGCTGGGCTTGGAGAGTGGGTGGGGGATTTGATTCGGCGATTCGGCTGATTCAGCATCAGCCGAATCTCCGAATCAGATTCAGCTGAATTGATTTGGGACAGTGATTCGAATCACTGTCCTCCGATTCGGACAAATCTGAATCTGAAGCGAATACTAGCCACTTCACACAGGCCTAATAGCCAGGTATGTCCTTCTGCAGCCAGTCCTATTGAAATCAGTGTGACTACACCTGACAGTGAAGCCCACATGTGGGATCCTCCATTCTTGCCCTCTCCATTTGGGAATTCTCTTGCAGAAAAAATGAAATTGAGTGAAAGAGTCTCACGAGCAGCTGCTCTTTGGAAACACCGGATTTTAATTTGGCAAAGTAATTAACTTTATGCCACTGTAGGGGGGTCCTGTTCCCACTCTTCCCAGTGTGCAGTGGATTTATGTATGTAGCTTTTGAACCTCAGTGAAATAACAGGTCCCTTGGAGGAATTTGGATTGGGTAGCTTAAGAAAAAGGCCTGTGAAGGCCTGCTGGTGGAATAAAGGTATGAAATCAACATTCTCCTCCATTGAAGGGACCTGAGATGCTTTTTAAAATATGCAACTCGGTGACTTAAGTGTAAAATGGGAAATGCAGCAAGCTATAGACCTCAGTTCAGCAAGCTGGTCCTGTAGTTATGAAAGCCAAAAAACAGCTTAAATTCTGCTTTACAGTTCTGTGAAAAGGATTAAATGTCACTGTAGCTCCTGTGGCAGGCAAATGGATAGAGTCCTTTTCAGAACGATGGGAGACACTGTGCTACACCCGTTCTCTGCAGAACAGTAGTACACAGAGTGCTGCAGGACGCCACAAGGCTCCAACTCTTTTCATCCTCAGAAAACCTTGATCATCATTTATTTTTTTTCCTTTCATGCTATCATATCTCCTGGATGTCCAGTGAAAGTGACTGAAGCTTCATCTTTTACCGGTGGGCATGGTGAGCTGGTACTTTTCACACGGGACAGTCTCTAGGACCTACCTGAGCAGGAATGCAGGTAGTCTCCTGCAGGAATGATGGGATTCCAGCAATGTTCAGGCTGCTGCATACTCCTTGCACTAGCCCTGTACTCAGTAGTCTAGCAAAGATTCCCAAGACCAAGCTAGAAGTGCTGACCATCAGAGACAGCAGTATTACAAGCTTAAGCTGACAGCATCCTAAGCTCTCAGAAATCCTCTTTAATGTAGTGACGAGCAGGAGCATATCAGTTCCTTTATAGTATGTGACATAATTCCTGCTCTTTGGTAGCTGACTTTTATGAGCCCCTTCTTTCCTTTTCCAGCAATGCCAGCCAGATTTCATTTGATATGTTTTTACATTAAAAAAGCTCTAGCACCTGTAAAAAGGGTTGATGCTTTGGGGCCTAGGAGAAGAATAGATCTCTGAAGGCAAGAGCTGGACAAGGTTCAGAGGCCAATGGCCAGACCAGGTCATTGCTGAGAATGGGGGCAGCGGTATGACTAGCTCTTGCTCCAGATATGAATCTCCACAACCTCAGTCTGTCTGAGCTTAGCTGGATTTTGGCTTGGCAACATCAATGAAGTAGCACACGGATTGGGAACAGCATGGGGAGCTGCAGCACATGCTTCCAGATGGTCCTGAGCTTGGAGGGACTGAGGTGACAGCTGAGTGCTGTATCTGGTACTGAGTGTTCTGCTGAAGACTTATGTCAGCTTAATCATCCCAGCTCATTTCTTATCAAACACATCCAGGCATCCTAGCATCAGCTAGCCCTTCTTGTGATAGTTGGATAGGAATATGCTCTCTTTCTGTGGTGTCATTGCACTACTAGACCAGGTTCAATGAGAAGGTTTGTCACCTTCACCCAGTGTAACCATTTTAGAGGATGGCTCGTTCATTTATTTGGTGTGGGATTGAGTCCATTTATATTTGAATCCATGGATCGGGCAGCTGTGACTTTTTGATACCAATCTAAAGTGGATTAGACCCTGTGACCTAGTGCTACAAGGTTCTACCATGTATCCCAAAACCGATCTCCCAAATAATCCATTCCTTCTTCTTCCCATCCAGAACTACCTGGGTTTCATGTGAAAAAGCAAGAGTCCTTTGGGTTCTTAACCTCTATGTGCTTTTTATGAAGTTAGGGGTGTTTTCATGCACGCACACATGTTCAAATACAAGATCACCTAAGGACAATAATGTTTAAATTAAATAATCTGAAGCTAAAATAGGAGCATTTGCTTTTACTTCGACTCCAGACAGAGCCCTAGTTGGAGTCTGCACTGAGGTTTCTAAAGAGTAAGTTGTGCAAGTTCTTGGCAGTGTAACTTATGTGGTGTGTGTCTTTTCACCTGGGAACCTGTTGCAGGAACAGCTGTAAAGAATGCCACCTGAAAGATAGCCTCAGCTGCCACATCTGCCTTCCTGTGATGATGAAGTAAACTCCATAGGGTCCTGGACCACTGGGTTTGCTTTTGCTATAACAAGATATCTCTACTCCCCCACCCCCCACACACACACTATTCAAGTTGCATGGAAAAGAGATTTGCCTGAGTCAGTGCTCTTTTGTATTTAATTGAAATATAAAGAGAAGAGGAAATGTGAGGGAGATTGAATCCAGCTGGATTGAATGGAGCAATGCCTAACAAGCAGCAGGTATAAGATAGCCTTGTGCAGGCCTGGGAATGCAGTGTTTTTGATGGAAATGGAAGTTCTCTTAAAAATCAGTGGCGTACAGGTGGGCAAGCGGGCACCAGCCCCAGGTATGAAAACTTTCTAGCTAGGCCTCTGTTTAAACAAAAATGTTGAGTTCATTTTGTAACTGGTCAGAGCTGAAGTGCCAGGTCCACCAACTCAAATTTTGACCGGCTGCTGAGTTCAGCCAGTTTCCTGCCTTTTGTTTGCTACAGGCAGTCTTCGACTTACAACATTTTGAGTTACAACATTTTGCACTTACAACGTTTGTAGATTGACAACTTGTTTCAATTTTCTGACACCGGTTATGACTATGCTTGATGTGATGCCATGCCACACCAGTGAACAAGTTCGCTGTGTCACCCATCTCCCTGGAGAACATCTGTCCAAACTTCCTTGGACACTTTCTTTAAGAAAGCAGACAAGACTCCAGAAAAACCTGCAGCCAAGAGTCCTGAGAAAACTCCAGCCAAGTACCTTTCAAAAAGTCCAACCAAGAGCCCTTCAAAAAGTCCAGCAAAGTCACCTCAAAGAAGTCCTTCCAAATAAATATGATTGCTATTTACGATATAAATACATTAATGTAGCTCTACTACTCATCTATAATTGATCGAGTACAAAATTCTGGGTTATTTTTGGTGAAAATAGGGCATAAGGCCTTGGTTCAGGAACCAATCCCCATTTATAACATTGTTTCCTATGGGAAAATCAGTTCCAAGTTACAACATTTCGACTTAATTGGTTCCTGAAAACTGTGTCTCAAGTCGTAAGTCCGAGGACTGTCTGTGTTCCCAAATATTTACATGAATGACCACTGGTTTCCATGGCTGTCTGGACAGCAGTGGCTGTACTTCATATGAAACCTCATCTCAGGAGAACAAGGAAACTTATGTAAATAATACAAATATTTTTCTGTCCTCCCTTGGTTGTTCATTGTTCTATTTAAAAAAAAAGCCATTTAATCATGGAGTACAGATATTGCCACAGACCACAAATAAAGTGTAGAGAACAGATCATTTCACCCTGCAGGCTCAAAACTGTTTGTCCAAATGCTTTGGCAGCTACTTCCAACTAACAAAAGATAGTCACAAAAATATTGACCAGTTTTCCTCACACCAGAAAAACCAGCACTATGAATATGAAAAGAGTAAATCAACTGGTTCTGATGACTGGCCCTTCATTTAACACTGTCCATGTCCTGGCCTTGGAAACATTTGTTCTTAAAAGACAAACCCCGTCGGGCACAAATAATAGGAAGAGTAGAGAAACTTGTTTTCCCCTGTCAGATTCAAGTGTATAATGGTATATTGCCAGGCAATGAGAGGGTTAATAGTCATTGCTCCTCCTCTTTCCTTCCATGTAGGATGAGTTGTTTTCTGATTCCTGCTTGACCTGGCCCTTGAAGCGCTTAGCAGATCCTTGCGTATTCATTTACCAGGGCTTATGTATAGCATCGGTCTAGGAATACTGACACGGTCAGATATTCCAGGAAAGCCAGTTGCATAGATCTGTAAGAGGATAGCATGGGCATAAATATATGCTTCAGTTTGCTGCTGGTTTTCTATTAGAGCTGGCCTGTGGGAATCCAGCATTTCAGTGCTGTGGGGAATAGACGTGGAGAAAAAGCAATGAGGCTGTTCCAGCTATGTTGTTTTTGTGGTGCCCAGACCTCTTTCAGTTATTCTGTACACGTGTGTAATCATGTCGGTAGTCTCTTGGGTTGGTTTCTTTTTTTTGCCATAGGAAAACTTCCTGTTGTTATAACCAACCGGTATATCTGGACTGACGTGTCGAAATTCAGACCTTTCCAAAATTCTGTCTGTCTCCACTGCCTGGTTATATGCAATTTATTTCTATTGCCATGGTATCTGGGCACTGTATGGCAGTTAGACTCCAGCACTGTTTAACCATTTTGTTACCAGCTACTGAGGCTTGAAACTCAGCCCTGTGAAAAACTACCGGTACCAGGTGTCTGGACTAGTTAGATTCCACGTGAGGTCTTTACCAAAGTCTGAAAGACGTTCAGTTGGCCCTTTCCATAGGAGCAGATTTCATCTGTGGGGATTTGGGGGGATCACAACTCTACAGATGTAAACTAGGGGTGCCCAACCTGTGGCATGTTTGCCACAAGTGGCTTGAGCAGCCTTTGCATTTGCCACTAACCAGACCAAAAATGCAACTCATCTGAGAGAAAGATATTTGTCTTTTATGATATATGTCTTTTATTTTGGGATTAAATAATTGGTCTCAGAGTCTTGGCCTGATATCATTTCAAAGTTTACCAGTGTCCCTCTCAAGCTGTTACCTGCTCTGCAGAGCGCCTCAGTGGTTGCTTAACATACTTTGAAGAGTCTCTTCAAATGGAAGCGATACAGGACAAACTGTCATTTACTGACTGTACCAGGAATTAAAATACCTTGTTACTGCTGTTATTAGAATGGAGCATATTATATGTGGTATACTATGGTTCGCTTTTCATTCCTCTTTAGCAATGTTTCCTTGGGCAATAAGATGCAAAAGAGCACATAGTGTGAGATCACGGTATAGCTAGTTTAGACTATGTGGCAAGGCTAGGCACCTTCTTTGGGCCCTTCACATGAACCATTATGAATTAGGCTGATTAAGCACAATCTAGAACTTCCCTTCCTCCCTCTCTCTCTTTCAATGGCTGATCAGATCCCCTTTGCTGGGTGATTAGGTCCCCACCACATGAACTGGTGCCCTAGCAGTGATTCACTTGATAGAACCAGTTTCCTTGCTGCAATCATTTTCTTAGGCGTATCACTCCCCTAGACCTATTCACATGCCAGTAAATTATGACAGGACCCAAATGGAGCTATTCCCCACTTCCAGTTAGTGTTTCTGGGAAGGAGGGAACTCCCTGAGGCTAGGCTGCAAGCAGTCCAGGGTTAAATGGGGAAACGGAGGTAATAGTTAAAAAAAAAAAAGCCAATGAAGAATTCTCCCATGTTCTCCAAACTGTGGTGGACAGATATTCTTAATTTCCAAGCTTTGAGGGTAAAGTTAGGGTTGTATCATTAAAGGAAAAGACCTGTTCCTAACTTGAGTTAATTGACTTGAGGTCAGATCCTAGTGAAGACAAGGTGATGAGTAGCTCCATGTTGGGCAGCTTGTCAAGCGAAGCCTGAGTGAGCTTCTGCTCTAATTGTAGTTTATCTGTTAGTGCTGTATTTGTCCATCTTGTCAAACTACCTTGCTTCCCCCAGGGGTTTAGTTATAGTTTAGCTAACACATGGGAAGAACAAAAACAAAAAAACCCCACCTTTCTTCTGAGTGAAGACAAGGCCTGTATGACCTGATCCAGCACCCATCCAAGTCAGGCATTAGTTGGCAGATGGTGGATTGCTACCCAGCCTAGACATGTTCTGTATTTAAATAACGACTTCAGTCTTTGAATTATGCATTTTTTTCAAGAATGCTAAAGTCTAGTAGATGCACGTGTTAAAGGCCGAAGGCTAGATTCCCATTTATATTCCAGTGTGGTAAATCCAGAGTAACTTAACTGCTTAGCAGTGTAACTAACTGGTATTGATGTGTGGGGTACAATTCAGCGAGCAAATCAGGAAGTCTACAGATAGACACAGCAAATAAAGGGGAGGTAAGTCACAGTTGGTGTCATGTTGAGAAGGCAGATGTCAGTGTGACCTTGCTCCATCACCATGTAGCATTTGTCAGCCAGATTAGTTCAAACAATGATGTGTAATCAATAGCTGAGAAATCGTGTGAGTTATTTGCTTAACTTGCAGCCTTGCGGTTCTGTCTGAAATATGTAATTGAGTTAATTTCAGCAGAAGGATGATGATCATGCAACCATCTTTCTCTGTCCCCGTCTTTTTTAAGTAATCTTGCTCTGCTTGTAATTGTGTGATGGGGTTTGTTTCAGTGCTTCCTTCAATTTATGGACAATGTATCTTGTTCTTAACAATATATCAAGATAAGAGAAGATGGAAAATGGTGTGAGAGGAGAATTACAGAGACGGACAAGGTCACACAATAGTACTCTCTCCTTCTTGCCTATGTCGTCCGTCTGGTTGTCTTTATCTCTTACAACGGAAAACCCAGTGTGCGCTCGTTCAGGGCAGAGCGTTAGTGTACCTTGACAGACGATAACTGGACCCTGCTATTCTAAAATGTTAAACAGGGAGTTTTCCCTTCTACTTTCTATGAGTCTCTCACTTTGTCAGATGTGCTACAGCTGCAAAATAAGAGGCACAGATTGTTGACGGGAAAGGTAAATCCATCCGCAACACTAAAACTCATACTTTCAGGGGCTTTTTTCCCTTAAGGGTAATGAATGCACATTAGCTAGCTTGAGGTAAAACTAGTGAAAATATGGCACTTTAGTTTTTCCCCGAGGTAACATTGCTGAGGTGAGGTTTCCTCATGATGAAACTCAAGTGCATTGTCTTCATTGTGCTTTTGCCAACACGTCAAAAACCCTAAGGTAAAAAAATGTAGCTTTCTTGTTGAAGATAATTCCTTCTTGATAACCTGTTAGCAGAAATTGCTGGCTTGCGTATGAAACTGTTTCTGCATTGCATTGGAAACTAACTTTCTCTCCTTCTCTTTCTTTCAGATTTGATTGATGTAGCTAATGTGGATTGGATGGAATTTGGGCCCCAGGTGATTGATGTCTCTGCTAAAGGGTGTGCACTGTTTGAATTACCATTGTGCAATCTATTCATTTGTTATTAGTAGTGAAGATGAATCTACATTCACTTAATAGACAGGAGGATCTCGACTGCCCAGTCTAAGTGACTGTCCCCTTTCAATTGCATGATTTCACAAGACTGTTTGGCTCCATTCAAATTCTTCCACTTTCAAAACACTGGCTTTTCGTGCTTCCTCTCCAGGGAAGGAAGATGATTGTCATT
The DNA here is from genome assembly GCF_030867095.1 of Alligator mississippiensis. Lineage (NCBI taxonomy): Eukaryota > Metazoa > Chordata > Crocodylia > Alligatoridae > Alligator > Alligator mississippiensis. The sequence goes on from NC_081835.1 coordinate 17,269,579, forward strand.
GGGATTTGACCTTACCAAAGGTAGGACTTATGCTCCACAGGCACAACTCCAGAAGTTAGGGAACTAGGAGTTCAATCCCCAGGCATTTTGAAGTTGGCACTGTCCTTGTAAATGGTTAGCACTGCTAATACCAAACATCTAACGGTATCCAGAGAAGTCCCCTGTGGTTCAGTGGTAGACTCCTTGTCTACCACACAGAAGACCTGCCTGGGTTCGATTCCCAGACTCTTATACAACTACAGCCATGGAGGCTGTCACAGGGAGAGACAAAATGGAGGACCCAAAAGGGCAAGGGGGGAACCCTAGGAACAGGAGTCTGGGGAAGAACAGGGAGGAAAAAGCAAAAGTAAAAGGGAACACTCACCTGCAGTGAGACCCACGGCGAAGCTGGAACACTGGGAGGAGCCCGCGCCAATCATCAGCTGCACCTTCATACAGCTGTGGCCAGCCGGTGGCATCAGCGGCGATCAAAGGTTGGCAGAAATAAAGCGGGCCACCAGCAAAGAGGCAAGGGGATGGACGCCGGCAGAAACCCCAGCCAGAGGGGTCTCCATCAAGCTCCAAATGGAGTGAACGGGGCCGGAAGCGGTGTTCCCCAGCAGGGAAGGATCTGGCTCCTCACGCTGCGAGCCAGAAGCTGCTGGCTGTGGCGAAGACGACACTGCACTAGGAGTGGGAGCTCCCGTGCGAAGACCAGAAGAACAGGAGAGAAGAGCCTGGAGGGACCCTGATTCCAGTCGCCACCGTGGAGGAGGGGGAAGTGTTGACCCACTACCCAGCAACCGATCAGCTGGGACAGTGGAGGGCCTCAGGGGGCCCGAAGATATAGGAGCCAGAGTGGCGAGGGAGAGGAAGTCTGTGGAAGGCCACAGGATCCCACGACCATGTGGGGAGCCTAGGATAGCCCCATAAAAGTCATGGGGAGCGGGCTGTGTGTGCTTGGACCTTAGGGGCCGGATATGGGTACAGAGGGATCCCTCTGGGTGTGTCAGGAATGCTCTTTTCTTTTGGGGTTTTGTTGTGATCTAGTTTGCGTTTCCCACTTCTGGAGGTGTTGAGTATCAGGGCACAGGGGGAGGCCCGATTGTGGTGTAAGCCTCAGGATCAGAGTTAACATTAAAGAAAGTCAGCGGGCACAAAAACTGGGGAGGCACTAGGGGCCTGTCGCTCGGGAGTTTGGCCACAAGAACAGCAGTGACCCACCAGGCTGGGTATAAGGGTGAGGTAGAGGGGAGGTGGAGCCTCACAGAAGACCACCAGAGAGACAGTGTGCCGCGAGAGAATCCGATTGGTCCCACCCCCCACTGTATTAGGATTCAAAGTCGTGGCAGGCAAGATAGGGGAGGACCACATCGGGAACAAACATCTACTTGATGGGCCACCTGGGGCAAGGCGGACACCATCGTCTATCCGGACCAAAGCCTCCCGGGACAAGATGTTCGAGGCCAGGCGGGCACAGAGGCACCAAACATCTGGACTCAGTATGGTCTTGGATGCTATCTCAGTGGCCTAGAGGGACAATGGAAGGGCTGGGCAACCCCCACTCCTGCAAAAATTCCCCAGGCATATGCATTGAAGGTCTGGGTGGCCCTCATGTATATACCATGATCCAGGAGTATCAACAGTTGGCACCCACCCAACAGCATCCAGATAACTGCATGGGACTGCAGGGCCTGCCTAAAGCTGCTGTAGTCAGCAGCTTCTTGTTATTGTCCTACATGCTGGTGTTAGCTGGGCTAGATAGTCACACTCTTGCTGTGTGACAGTGTCATGATTATACAGGGGTATAGGTTGTAGCCATGTTGATCTAAGGACATAGGCAGACAAGGTTCTTTGGGTAAATCCAATACCTTTTATTAGACCAACTCAAGTAGTTGGAAGAATTCTTTTTAGCAAATTTTTGGGCATTAATGCCACATGCCACCAGAGGCTGGGGGGGCATGGCAACCACTCGCAGGTGGCGGCAGCAGTGTCAGCAGCAGGGGCATAGCGGTGGCGAGTGGGGAGCTCCCACAGGCAGCTCTAGCGGTGTTGGTGGTGGGGAGGCAGTGGTGAGTGCCAACCAGCAGTTGGTGACCACCTGCGGATGCTGCTGGTAGTGTCGGTAGCAGCCAGTGGCGATTGGGGACGACTCACAGACGCCCTTGGTGGTGTTGGCGGTGTGGGGGTGGGGGTGGCAAGTGGCAACTGCCTGCAGGTGCCCCTGGCAGCATTGGCAGTGCTTTTCACAGGCGGTGCACCACCAATCTCAGGGGGTACACATGCACCCATGTGCATCACCAATGCTTTTGGGCACAAACACCCTTTATCCTAATTATATAGACACCAGCCGGCCTTGTTGCTGTTTGGGCATATTGCTTTTATTTATTGAGGTTCCATCTCTTCCATGTACTCCTTTGTACTCACACTGAACTCCTTGTTTCCTTTGTACTCACACTGAACCCAGAGCCTGAAAAAAATGTAGAGCCTCAGAAAAAATGAGGACTATTGGAGTCCCAGAAAGAAATCAGATGGTCTACATGGATTTAATCAATTAGTCTTTCTAACTCCTGTACACCTGGAGCCCATTCCATGGTGTGCTTACATAATCGGTAGTAACTAATGGTCTAATTGCCTCTTAATCTTCTTCAAGGGATGCTTATTGTTAGCAGCATTCACAGTTGGAAGAGCAGTCTTCCTGCGCTGAATGTTGCGTAACCAGTTAAGGTTGGTTATATGTGTGCACCACTGTATGTTAATGGGCTTCTCTCGGTCTGCCAAGAGAGTGTTAACCCCCGCCCAAAACTAAATGAAACAAAACAAAAAAACAAAACAAAGAAGGGTTTAAGGCAAGTAGAGCTAATCTGAAGGGAAGAAGTAATCATAGATCACAATGACATATTGTAAGTTAAAGTTATCCAGTATTAGCAGGCCAGAGTGCTCCAAAACCACGCATCTGGCAGCCAAAAATAATGTAATCGTTATGAAATAATACATGTGAGGGCTCTTTTTGTTTTGCCTTCTGACTTTTGATCCTGTAAAGTATTTTCAAGTCATATTTTCAAGAGCTTTTTCTTCCTCCATGATCCTGTATGTCTTCCTAGTATAGTAGTTGACTGTACTGTAAAACTTCCCCCTAGTGATTAGAGATAGAAACTCCCAATTGTCATAGACTTTGCTGCTAATAAATGGAGAGTCTTCATTAGCCCATGTGATATGAAATTCTTTTCAAACGGAGAGGACTGAAGAGAATTTCACAGGTCTTCGAAGTGTCAAAACAAAGTAGAGGTTCCCAGGAACTCTTCCTGTGTACTTACTGTGGAGAGTCAGTTTTTCCTGAGGGTTTTTTTCCCCACTCCTTTGCAATAAAAAAATACTTCACGCCCCGCCTGAACAATAATAGCTGAAGTAGCTTTTAGAAAACTGAAGTATATTGTTCAACAGCACACATTAATATCAGAGTCTCTATTTATCTTGAAGCAGTAAGTGACAGGGTTAGTCTCAGTTTGGCTGTCAGATTAAGAGAGAAGATTCAGGAGAAATCATGTTTTCTAAAGTAGCTGTAAGTAAGAGTGGTAGGGAAATGGGCAAGCTGGGATGGGGAAAAACTACATGGCTAAATGTGTGGGGGGTGGGGAGATAGAGAAGCAGTAAAGTAAAGCAAAGGAAGGAAAGCACATTTGGATTGCTAGCAAAATACTTTCTACCCTGTTAAACCTAAGACGTTAAACTCCTTAGCTCTATCTTGCTCTGCTGGTTTCTAGGCCTCCGGGAAATTAATGCTAAGTAAGAGGTTTAAGAAGACAGAACTTGCTTGCTTAGGATTGACTGACATGGCATTAGCCATAACCTTTGTGATGCTGCTCAATAAAATTGTGTTTTGAGCAACATTCCCTCCTCCCATCTCCTTTTTTAAAGCTGGGGAGAACTGTGTGTATTGGCCGTCAGATGGGGAATGCTCAGAAGCAGCCTCCAAAACAGCCAGCTGGCTAGGGCATCATGTTCAATGGGTGCACCAGACTAGAGAGCTTAGTCCCAGCATCTTTTGGACCAATCACATGTACACTTACAGTAGGAGATGAAACCTTTGGCTCTAGGTGGGAGTGAAGAATAAGAACCTGTTCTTGACTCCAGAGTGGGTAGAAGGCAGGTAAAACTATGGGAGAAGGAGCAGCAGCATGAGGATGACAGGCTACATTATCACTGCCCCACCATGCTCAGAGCACCTGTACACCTAGGCATTGCTCTGTGGTGGCTGCTATTGCAAGTTTGACTTGTACTTGCTGAAGAACAGTAAAGAACCAATCCATGAGGCTTTGCAGGACTTCTGCCCCCAATGGCTCCTGCGATGATGGCACAAAAGGTCATTTTGCAGCTGGAGGGTGAAGGGCAGGCTCATGCCTGAGCCTGGTTGGTGCAGGAGAGTTGCATTTGGCTCAATGGATCTGGTTCTCCCTGCATTCAGTGATTTACACTTTAGCAAATTGTTCCTGTTCTAATGTAATACCCGCTTTGTGATCATTTTGTACAGGTATAAACTGCACAGCAAACAAGGCACCTGAGAGTTGCTCCTCCAAGGTGAATTTAGCCACTGACCTAGCCCTACACATTTTAAAAAGCACCTACTTATTTTGGGCCTTCCAGATTTTGGTTGGCCAACTTACTCCTGACTTCCAGAAGTGCCAATTATCCAGAGCTACCACTAAAATCAAAGTGTGTCAATCATTCGTCAACAGGGCTGAAATCAGCCATGTAAAACTGAAGGAAAACAAAGTTGATGGGCATCTTGAAAATATAGGATTTGCCCATTCTGAGACTCTGTTGCCCCATCTACAGTTGTTGCCTTAATGTTGACTTGGCTTCTAGGGATGTAATGAGACTGAATTAAACATGCTTGTAACAGTATTTTGAAAGCCTAGAATGAAAATTCTAAGTGTTCTTGCCCAAGATGTGTGTGGGTAGGTGGTGAGGTGGTGAAGCTTGTATACCTTCAGCAAAGTACTGTGAGAGTTGTCATGAAAAGTTAGATTGTATTTAATATTAAATACCTCTCCGTGCCTAAAGTGAAAGCCAAGAACTCAGAAGCTAGGGACAGACATTACACACAAACCTGTTTAAATGATCAGAAACTGGTTTGAATCTGTAACAGAACATATGTTCAGTGCACATAAAACAGATTAAAAATGGGTAAAACCAGTTTGAGATAAACTTGGCTGAATGTAGTATCAGACTTAACTGATTTTGGCCAAACCAGTTAATGTAATGTCTGTCCCAGACCCCTTTCTGGTTTAATTTAGACTACGCTTAAGATGCTTTACAGCCCTGGGTGGAGCTCTCTGCTCCAGAGAGCTGGGCTGGCCCCTTCCCTCTGCTCCCTGGCTGGAGCTCTGGCAGAGATGGCAGGCACAGCAGGGTCTGCCTGGCTTCCCCTTGCCCCCTCTTCCACAGCATGGACCATAGCCAGCATGTGGCATGTTAGCTAATGCTGAGAGGTGTCTGTGTGAGGCAGACAGGACAAAGGCAGACAGGACAGTGTCTGCTTAGGGCTTTTTGGAGCTAATCAACAGGGCAGCTGGTAATATCCCTCCATTCCTTCCTTGGAAAAAGTTGTTTAAGAAGAGCTTGAACTAATGAGAGAGGATTTTGTTTTGTTTTGATGGGCTGATAAATGCTGTTATCAACTCCCTGCTGGACTGGTCAGGAGCAGTGGGGAGGGGGGTAGAGTGGGGGGGAACCCCTTCCCTTCCCTAATCAGAGCATCCTGCTGCGGCCTGGGCATGCCCCCTCAGCTCAGCCCTGTGGAAGGAAAGGGAGGGTTGCTCTAGTGGTTCCCGGCTTCTACCCTGAACCACTGCAGGCATGTGCCGGCATTTCTTCAGTCCAGAGGGAATGTCTGTGCAGTTACAAATTGGTTCAGCCTAGCCAGGTTAGCCTAAGCTGCAAAGATTGAATCAATTGAGGCTCAGGCTTTTTGAATATCAGTCTCTAGCTATAGGAACATGAGAGATGCTATGATAGGCCAGACCGTAGATCTGTCTGATCCCAGTATCCTGTTGCTCACAGTGTCAGATAATAGTCTGGATAAGCCCTGAATAAATACTCCTCTTTTTAGTATCCAGTCTATCTACTTCTCTTACTCTATACTTCCAGCATGTGGAGGCCTAGAAAGATCTAATATGTAGGTTGCATTCCTACTATCCTGTTAAATAGAGGCTGATGGACTTATCCTCCATAAATTACGTCCGGTATTTTTTGGACCTTGTTAAATTATCAGTCTTCACAACATCTTGTGACCATGTGTTTCACAAATTGATAATATGGGGGAGAGTGGTGAAGATGGGACTTCCTTTTGTGTTTCAAACCTGCTACTTTATCATTTTGTTTTATGTCCCCTAGTTCTAGTATTGTGAGAGACTATGAATTTTATATCTCTATTTACTTCCTCCACAGCATTCATGATTTTATATCGCTATCACATATCCCTCCTCAGTTGTCTCACACCTGAAAAGACAATCTATTTCATCTCTCCTTGTATGGAAGCATCTGCATGCCTCATCAGAATAGCTCTCATCGTGAAGGGTAAGATGTATGATAGATGCTGGCTTCTCTTGATCAAACTTCTCAGAGGCAAAACCTCTCATCCTCCCCACTTTTTCAGGACATGGCTGGTGAATGCATTTGGTCAGTTGACTTAGAGAGCGGTTCTGAACAGCTGCTGAGCTCTCTAGTAGTTCAGGGTATTCAGCATCATTTAGAATCACAGCCTTTGACTGTCATTTTTTGTGGAGCTGAAAGCTTAGTTGATCCGCATGGAACTTGGGTGGATGAGCTAAGATTGCAGGAAGGAAGAATTTGGAGAAGACACCAGGAAGTCAGTCCATATAGTTACCGTGCAGTTAAATGGCTGTCAAAAATGTTCATTTTAATAAAGAGCCAGTTTAGTTTTACAAGCATGGAGTCCTTTTATGTTATTACCCAGGGTGGTACATCAAACAGGATGGGAGGTTGTTTAGCTTAAACAGGATTATATGGTGCAAAAACAAACAGAGTCATTAGGGTGTCAGAGGGCTGCATTCCTTTCACACTGAGCTATGAACAATAAAAGAAAGAGTAAAGTGACCATATCGTTGGTTGGAGCCACATGGTAATTCACCCCTCTCACCTTTCAGCACAGCTGCATCTCTTTAAAGATGACATGGGGTTTCTTTGAAAAGAATGACACTGATTTTTTTTCCTGTATTATTCCTTCACCTCCCCCCCTCAAGGGGCTTCTCACTACTTATTTTCTAGTCCTAAGCATCACTTTCAGATCTAAGCATGGCTATTACTTGGCACACAACAATGCGGCTCCCTTATTTAGAACGTGCACTCTCGTTCATGAGACATTCACGTGACGCACTTTGCCCACATAGATAATCTTCTGAAACACCCCTTCAGCAGGCTGAGGCCTTTCTGAACAGGGTTGTGCTCGGTTAGTCCTTGAAACTGACCTGCAAAATACATGTGGATCTGGTGTTGGAGACTCTTTCAGGAAATCTCTGAGGCACTTCTGAAAATGCCACCCTAAATTTATGCCCTTGCCTGGTTTGTGCTGTGGGCTGTGTTCTTCAGATGGAACGAAAACCAGATTCTGGCCACTCGTGATCACTAAGCTCAGTGTTGCGGTTGGGTCATAATTCACAAGATTACATTCTGATTCCCTCCATGCTTTAAACTGGGTGGGATATTCCTTTTCTTTTCCTGACAGAAGTTGTCAGGCAGCACTTTTGTTTCTTGTTGAACATTTGTCCTGTATCACTCAAGAGGTGGTAGGGTTCAGTGCCAGGAAAGGTATAATTTTGTGTGAAAGGTCTGCAATCACGTGGGATGAAAGATCATAGAATCAGAGAAAATTAGGGACCTCCGGAGGTCATCTAGTCCAACCCCCTGCCGAAAGCAGGGCCATCCCCAACTATGTCATCCTTGCCAAAGGCTTTTTCTAGCCAGGTCTTAAAACCTCTAAGGATGGAGCTTGTCAACCTCTCTGGGTAGCCTGTTCCAGTGCTTTACTACCCTCTTAGTGAGAGAGTTTGTCCTAATATCTAACTTAACCTTCCCTTGCTGCAACTTGAGACGATTGCTCCTTGTTTTGTCATCTGTAATCAGTGAGAACAGTGTTGAAGGTGATTTACACTAACTGCTAAAGAAGGTCATTTGTTTTATTAGATTCTGTAAGATTATTTTATTTCATTGCTTTACTGTAGTGCTCAAGAAACCCAATCAATTAGCAGGGCCCTGTTGTGGTAGGCATTATAAAGTTAATAAACAAAGGCAGTTCCCACCACAGATTGCTCACAAGCTACATGTCCGACGAGACGCACCAGATGGATGAGACATATATAATCAATGGAGATTTGAAGGATGAGATAACAACAAAAAACAAAAATTATGAAGAAAAGAATGAAGCACAGGCCAAATTATAGCACCTATCCTATGTGCATGTTCACATGCTTAAGTCTGAGAATTGTATTGCTAGTCTGAAATGCCAATTAAGCATGAATTGGGCATACCCAGTTCATAAGAGATTGGCTTAAAATCATGAGTAGAACTGGTCATGGGAGTTTTTTGTCATGTAAAAAATTGAAATGTTTGGGAGAAATGTGTCGGTTTCTACAACAATTCCTATGGAGAAAATAAATGTTGTTATATGTTTTAATTTGCCTTTTGGTTTGGAACAGTTAACATTTATTTGGGTTACACTTTTTTTTAAAAAGATTTTTCTATACAACCTAGAAGGTTAGGATCTTGCTTTGCATATTTACTCAATAAGTTCCCCTTCTTTCCCTCCCACCTTGCCCTTGAAATTAGGATGGGGTGGGGGAGCCTCATCTTGGATTTGAGTACAGGCCTGGGGCAGGTGGCACCTTAGCTCTGGCTCTGGCTCTGGGCTCAGAGCTGAAGCTGGAGCCGAACTGCTGCCTGCCCCAGGCCAGAATGCCTTGCTTGGTGGAGGAGCGGGCTTGTGGCCGGGGGAGTGTAGAGAAGACTGCAAGATTAGGGGCAGGGGAACCTGCAGCCTCTTCCCCATACCTTCCCCCCCCCCCCATCTTCACCTACTCCTTCCCCCCTTACTTCTGCTCTGGCTTCTGTCCCTCCCACCCTGACCCGGCCCAACAAATCTATACATTTGTTATTACTGTCCATATCTAGAATCTAATTTTTGGGAGCTGGGGGGTCATTTTTAAATTTGAAGTTGTCTTGGATTTGAGTAAATATGTTATTATTTTTAATGAAAACTGAAATTCTTATGTCATTGCATAATGTGAAGAGCTGAGGCTAAAAAAATCCCATTGGGTATCACAAGACCCATAATAAAATCAAAAGAATTGGCAACAGTAACTCCAATCATCTGTAGGTTTTTGCATGCCTAACAGCGCTAATACATCCTGCGGCAGCCTTAAAAGAGTCTCATGGCCCCCTGATTGGGAGCCACTGGTTTAGGCTCAGGTCCTAAGAAGGACTTCAAATTAAACCACATAATTTATTGGGAGAGTCTCTGATGGTTTTCATTGACTCACCCTAAATACTAGCAATTTGTTCAGAAGAATTAAATAAACAAAAAGGCTCTTCTTTTGCTTTCTGCTTCCCCTTCCTTTTTGAATAACAATTCCCAACAAACACTGCAGTTTTAAGAAGAAATGAAATACAAAGCAGATTTAGCAGGCATAATCCCATCACTCAGCTGGCAACTCATTTAAACTGCTCTTGTGGTTCTAAATTGACAAAGATAGATGAATGTGCCTTGATGGGAAGCTAATTGTGCTGTCTTAAAATATATTTTTCATTGGAAAATACCACTGTTATAAGCAAAACATCCTCTCCGTTTTGAGGACAGACTGGCACAGAGGACAGTCTATAGATTTTTACTGACTGATTGATTGATTGATATTTAAATAGAAGTTCTGGTTTCTTTTTGAACACAGACACTGTCAGAGTGTCCTTAAGAAATATGATTTCTGTTAATTGAAAATTAAGATGTTGTTAGCTAATGAGAAAAAAAGGTCCTTCATTGAAAATTTTATTTTATTTTTTTTCAAAAAGAAATGCAAACCATAATTTTTGTCTGGACAAAAAACATCTGACAGCACCTGAAGTTTTCGAGAGTAGGCTGCCTGCCTCCCTGCCCTCCTTCCACACAATTAATTTAATCACAGACCCAGTCCTGCATAATGAAATAGTTCAGATTGGGTGAAAACACTCTACCTTGTATTGAGGTAGAAGATGCATCAAAACAAAAACTTCAGATTCCTAAAGGAAATGAACGTGGAAAATGAAAATATCTTGATTTAATAAAAAATAATTGGAAAGAAAACCTCAGTGGGCTGAAGCCATTTGGAACTGGATTCTTTCGCAAGGTGAAGGTACAGGCTCCCAGTCCCCGGATGAATAGGTGCCTTCTGGACTTAGAAGCGAACAAATATAGAAATGCATTCACAAGAGGATGCTATGCGCCTATGCAACAAACACTACCTCTTGGGTTATACACAGCATGCTGCACATTCTGTCTTGCAGTAGGCTCACTGTAATACCATCAAGATAGTTTTAATCCCTGCATAACTTTGCAGTTTTCTCACCTGAAAAACTACTCCTGTGATTCGTTGTAGTGGCTTTCTGATCAATCATTTGACTATTGAGTGCCCCAAACACCTTTGCTTTGGGGAGAGTTGAGCACACTAAGCTAGGAAAGCAAGAAGAGGCAAAACACACTTTTATAGGAACTTTAAGAGTTTGTCTTCAGCTAAGTAGAAGTGAGGGAACAGTTCCTCTTCAAGCATTGCATTTGCTGGCATTATGTATGCACTACAGATTCCAAATGCAGTTCATCTTCTTCTGGACCCGATTTCCAAGAAGATGGAGTTCAGCAAATCAGGCTGATATCCAGCAGCTAGAATAGATGCACTGTCTCAAAATAAATAATCAGTGAAAATAAGTTTATTGCTGTACCAGTTAGCATTTCATTTCTGATAGTTGTGTGGCAGTGATTTGAAAGCCATTTAACTTCCTAAATGAATAAGTAGAACAAAATGGAATTAGTCTTGGCTCTTTCCATGGGGTTTTTTTATGTTTGCTTTCTGCAATTATTCTAATTTTCTTCTGGCCTGAATATACATGAAAACAGTATCCTTATTTTGATCTCAAGGGAGTGTTATCAGTGTAAAAATCACATGATAACAGTGGAATGACAATGAGTTTTATAAACATAAGTTATTGCCCTGGAAACATGGTTGCAGCTCAAAATGGGTCCAACAGTTATGCTCTTACAGTCATGGAGCATAAACAGAAATTCGTGGATCTGTCAGCCAATAGAGCTTGATATTTCAAATTCTGGCTATTGAATGTTCACAAGACGTTCGTGTAAGGAAGCTGCAGATCAAGAATTATTAGCAGACGTTTTTGAGACAATATGTTGGAAAAACAAATACATTTGAGAAAATCCTAAAGAGCTCTTGAGACCATTTATGATCAAAATTATTATGTTTGAGTAAATTATTCTCTTGCTGACCAAGGAAATGGAGAAAATTTAAAACAATGGGCCAGGCTCTTTGTTTGTATAAACAGGCATGGATCCTTTGACAGCAGTTGGATAAATGCAGAAAATTCCAGTAGATAATTTGACTCAATGGGATCATTTGTCTCTGACTTTTTTTTCTTGGTTTACTAATATTTTTTTCTTCCATTATTGGGAGATTCTTGAACTCCATGTATGTGCGTGAAACTTGACTGGTGAAAGAAAAGCTCCAGATACATAGCAGACTTTCACTAGCAAGCTAAGGGAACCTCTTTTTCCATTGACCTGTATTCAGGCATGTGAGAGATGTTCTAATAACCTATTTGTGTGCTGAAACTGTAGTAATCAAGATGTACCAGTAGTTCCTAGTCAAGTCTGTGGTTCACTGTCCTCTCCAAAGTCAGTGTGGTAGATGGATACAAAACAGCGATTGTGTGCTGTGTTGTTCATTTGTACTCTCAGACATGGTAAAACCACAGGCTTAATATTATGTTTTACCATCTGGTTATGAGTGTTTGCCTTATAAAATCTGAAGGAAAAGGTTCATTGTATTACAGAGCTGCCCAGATTGGAGGCATTTGTCACAATGTGGTCATGAATTTTCTGCTTTCTCCACTTTTGGGGAAAAAAAATATTTGTCTTATGAATCAAATCTGTTATGTTCAGCCTCTTACACTCAGCATGCTGCAGTTTGAACCGGTTCTTTGTTTACTGGAAAATATTTGTGCATTTTCAGAGCCCACTGAGCCACAGAAAGCCATATGGAGCAGTAGAAATTACAAGCAAATATTTTTTCTCTTTCCTGCAGCTAAGTGCTTAATAAATCCCAATAAACATGTACTGTGCTGAAATAAAACACCATGAAGAAGCTTTATTAAGCCCATTTTACTTTACTAAAAGGCTACTTTACACCAATATAATAGTGTATATGGGCCCCAAATTGAGTGTAAAAGTAATCTGTACAATTTGGGCCTTGGAAGAAGCGTAAAGGGGACCATCTCTAAAGGAAAACAAGTTCATGGTCTTTTAAACTAGAAATACATGTCACCAAATGAAGTGAATCAGCTGTGCTAGGGTAGGTCCTGGCACAGCTGATCTGCTTCATTGGTGAAACACATGTCACCCACTGTCATAAAATCATAAAGAAGTAGGGCCGGAAGGGACCTCCAGAGGTCATCTAGTCTAAGCCCCTTCCGAGTCAGGGTCACCCCTATCCAAACCATCCTATACCAAATCATAATCTAATAATCTTGTGGGAGAAGAGGAAATGTGTTCCTAGAGATCCTGGGGTCAGCTGGATCCTGGAGCAGCTGATTGGCAGCTCTAGCCCCAGGATCACACTGGAGTGTCCCTGACTTTTCCTGCTTCTAGTGATGCATCCCAGGGGCAGAGATGCATGACAGAGATGGCTAGAGGCACATCTCAAGGTGAGGAAAGCTGGGCAGGTGCTCCCCAGCTTGAGGGGACTGATCCTGTGCAGGAACTCCTAGAGCACACAGAACCAGGCTCCCAGGCCCAGAGAGTGCCTGCCCAGGTCTGCAGGACACTGCAGGCAGCTCTGGGCTTCCCATCCTCTCCTGCCATAAAGCAAATAGACATCTGCCACAATCAAGTGGCATGATTTATTGCTACTTTTTGCAGCCACGTTGTGGCATGACAAAAGCATGGATGTCTGTTTTCTGTAGCTGTATGCCACCATACATTTTTTTTTTATGGAGGCACAAAGGTGACAAAAGGTAGTTGTAGGTAGTGATGAGACTATTAAGACTGGATCCTCTTCCTTCCTTAATGGAGTCACACCAGGTACATGCCTGTGTCGCTGATCTCACATGCTGATATCCAGGATATACATGGTCCAGAAGAGGATCCTTTGTGTTTGGTACGTGGTAGCACGTGACTCTGGGAGCTTAGCACTACCCATGCAGTACAGGAAGGATCACAAAAGCTTCCCCACTACGATCCTCATTGTCATATTCCTTACTGTATTACAAAGGGATCTCCGCACCCCGGGATGGAACAGAATTTATCAGCTTTTCTTAGGGCTGAGCTGCCCAAAGCCAATTGCTGTGTTTGTCAGCTGGAATACACAACACAATGTGGTAGTGGATTGACAGCAAAAGAGACTGAAACCTCTATAATGTTATAGACTTCTAAAAAAAATTAGTGATTATTCTCATGAGGGATGTAGATGAAAGGATGTCAGGCCCATTTCTCCTCTCATGCTCATCTTACCCTAGGATCATTCTGTCTAGTCTCTGGCCCTTAAATTAAGAGATTTAGTTTTGGGTGCATTAGGTGTAGTGTGATGTTTGTTATATAACAATGACACTTTTAGATGACAGAATGCTTCCTAGGTAGTCATTTTAACCAGCAACATTATACTACCTCTATAGTTTCCTTTTTTGGTCATAGGTGCCTGCTGATATTATCCCTTTCCATTTCCATGACCTAAAACTGAAAAAAGACATATAAACATCAGAACTCTGTACATAATTTTTTACAGGGAAAGAGAGAGAGAGGTTTTAATGACATCCAACACTGCACATTCATCACTTGCCTGTATTATTACAAGAAACAGATTTCTTGAATGTAAAAGTGTCCAAGTCTGACTGTTGGTGTTCGTCACATACAAAGGGGCCAAACTTAGCATGGTTACACCAGTGTGATACCAAAGTAAGAACTCTAATGAGTTCCATGGGGTCACTTTGATTTCTCCCCTCTGTAATGGAGAGCAGGATCCACCCCAAGATATATTGCTTTAAGTTAAGTGTATGCTGCTCTTGTTTAAATATTTCTGAAAACTGTATACTTAGCTTCAAGGGAATAATCACAACATGGCTGTAATGTATATGTAAATCCAAACGGGAAATCTATGATGACCTCCCAATGTTACAGTGTGCTCACTATGCATAAAATTTTTCAGTTAAAAGGCTCATTCAGCAAATCTTAACATTTCCTATAAACTAGGGAGCAGATGCTGGATGGAGTAGGAGTTACACTTTATTGTGACATTTATTTATAGTCCCATCCACTTCTGGCAGGAACTTCTAGAAACACCACCACCCACTTGGTTTGCAAGTGGAGAAGTAGCAAGTTGCTTCTCTCCACAGTGCTCTGTACTTGCTGCTGCCCACCCCAGGCTTTTCCCCAAAGGGAAGGGTCACAACTAATACCCCAAACTGAACTGGCAAAGTTTTCTCAAAGCCCCTTCCTACTGCCTCTATTCTGTCAGAGTTGGCAAGACTGCCATCCTACTGGGACCCAGACCCAACCTGGGTACTTCTCTAATTCCTCCTTCCTCCCTTGCCTGATTATATCCAAGCTGAATATCCAAATCCAAATCTTACCATTTTAAATTCATAACATTTCCAAAAGGTGCCCATTTTTTGGGTGCTCCCTGCCACATTGTTAGCTAGATCCTCCTCCTTGTATCCCATATTCAGTAACGCGACTGTTTTCTCTCTGTACCTCATGAATGCACCCTCCTTCCCTCCCAAATGCAGTTGCTCTGTCAAGTCACTAACTTCAGTGAAATACTTTCTAATTTATACTGACAGTTCAAGGGAGTAGAGAATCAGAACCTATAACGGTAATACATTTTTATTTGATTTCGTTGGTCTGTTCCTGCTTCCACTGTGTGAATGAATAAATAGTACATAGACTATTTCCCATGGGCTGATGATTTAGGCTATATATATTTATCATGTATAAATATATATGCTTAAAATATGTGCATGTATACACATATATAGCTCATTGTATTTTATTTCCAAATACAGTATGTTTGTACACATGCATGTATGCATGTCTGTGTCTGTATATACACACACACACACACACACACACACGCATGTGCACAAACATAATACTGTATCTGGAAATAAAATACAATGTGCTATATATGTGTATACATGTACATATTTTAAGTATATGTATATACATATATAGTAGAAACCATAACTTCTGGAGCAGGAGAGCTCAACCTTTTTGAGTGGTGGGCCAGGCGCTTGCAACCAGGCTCCACTGCAGGCTACCCGTCCTCTGTGGTTGTGGGGGAGGGTTGTGGCTCCCAGTGTGTGGAGGGGGACAGAGGGAAGAAGCCTTACCTCCAGTGAACAGCATCTGTCTAGGAGAGTGAGGAAGGAGTAAGGGAGGGTAGAGGGAGAAAGCAAGGAGAGCTGCAGGGGTGAATCAATGGCCGGATTCAGGGCAGGGAAGGGGATGCACCTGGCGGAGCTGCTTGTCACTGATCCCTTGTGTCCCGGGCCAGATCCTGCCCACAGGTTGAGCAGCACTGTTCTGGAGCACAAGCTAAATAGCTCTGAGCTTCCCTACACATTTGGAAATGTAGCTGTTACTTGAGGATTATTATAACAAAGTGCATGCTTCCCTTTATATTCCCCTGGAGAATACCAGGCATCACTGGTTATTGTAAGGTAGACTTAATGGGCAATACTTAGAAAGAGCTTTCTTAGTTTCTGTGGACTAGCCAGAACTGCCAGGACTGTGGTATTTATATGCCTGTTTTGCTCAAAATCCTTGCAGAAGGTATAATGCTAAGTACAGTAAGCCTTGGAAGTCCTCCCTGATGGCAGAGTTCTTAAAATGTGCTCTGCTTCACTAATAGGTAAATCCTGACTCTCTACAAATGGAAATTTGTATGCCACATTACATAAAGCAGCTCTCAGACTGTTTGCTTAAGACAAGATACAAACCTTCCATAAGTGCCTGGTGAAAAAAAAGAAAGCCAAACCTTAATACAGTGCAATTAATTATTTAAGAACAGAAAGACCACATTTTGGCTTCAGTTCGACTGGTGAAAATCTGGAGTAACTCAGTTGAAGTCAGAGTCACTGAGATCAATTTGGCCCCGAGACAAGAGACCAATAGCAAGCCAAGTTCATTACCACACTCTTTCCCTACACGCCTGTACATTAAAGAATGAGTTTGATTTAAAAAAAAAAAAAAAAAGGTATATTTCAGCTAGTCTAAAAGTACATTCTGTAATTTTGACAAAAACACCAACTTGCGTAAAGAAGCCTTACAGATTTAATAATATTTTGCTTGGAACTTGGCTTAGAAATGCATGTATTTTCTCATCGAGCGTCTCTAAACTGAATTGGAGTAAACATCTTTTAGCTGAAAAAGGGGCCTTCTTTCTGCATAGAGCATTCAGGGTCCAGGAAAGAGCCTCAGGAAGGAGGACATGTGGAGTATGGCTGTGGGCCCTTTAAGCACTGGACTGAAATTAGTCTGACTCCCATAGAGAAGTAAATGGCAAAGGGTTCAGAAAGCTCCCAGCAGACAGAGGTGTTGCAGTGGGAAAGTTTCTACCCCATGCGCTTTCTCCTGGAATCACTCCTGCGATCACAAAGATCAGAGACAGCTTAGTTAGGGATTGAAAGCAGACCCTTCAGAGTTGAGAACTGGTCCCTATAATCTGAGTGAAGTGTCAGATGGTTAAGATGCTAACTGTAACAGACTCATCCTCTGTGCATCACACACAGAGATCCTCATTTAACACCTATTATCAATGGTTGAACATGTTTTCCTGGGGGGTTGGTTCTGTCTTGCTGCCCTCCCATTCCTTCTGCCCAAATAGCATTTGTAATGGGATTTAAAAACCAGCCAACCACATTCAATTTTGGATTGCGGAC
Source organism: Alligator mississippiensis (assembly GCF_030867095.1). Lineage (NCBI taxonomy): Eukaryota > Metazoa > Chordata > Crocodylia > Alligatoridae > Alligator > Alligator mississippiensis. The sequence continues at coordinate 17,286,763 of NC_081835.1, forward strand.
ACATACACATATATTATCTACCCTTATTCAGCTTGTGCATTTCCTATGGTCATCGCACCCATTATATTCTTTAGCATAATGCAATATAACAGTGAGTAAAATCATCAAGTAAAATGAAAGAATTGGGAGACGATCACCCATTCTGTGATGCAGACTGGGCTATATTAACAGGCGTTTCACTTGCGAATCAAGGGAAGTGATTCTTCTGTTCTAGTCACTGCTGGTAAGGCCTCACTTGGAGGGTCCACTTCGAGAAGGCTGTGGAGAGGTTGGAAAGAGTCCAGCACAGGGAAACAAAAATGGGTAGGGGCCCTTAGAGGCAAGACTAATGACAAAGGCTGAAAGAACTAGTTTTGGGGTTTTTTTTAAATTTAAAGAGAAAACTGAAGGGAGATTTGATAAGTCTTCAAATACCTGAAAAGTGATGATAGGGAGGATAGAGATGGGCTCTTCTATGTGGCCATAAGGGAAAGGACTAGGAGTGATGGCCTCAAGCTGCAGCAGAGGAAACTTAGGTTGATGATTAGGAGGAACTTTCTGACTTTGAGGGTGGTTAAGCTTTGGAACAGGCTACCTAGAGAAGTTGCAGAATCCCCATCCCTGGACATTTTCAAGATCAGGTTGGACAGACACTTGGCTGGGATGGTTTTGTCATGGATGATGCTGCCTTGAGCAGAGGGCTGGATGGACTAGATTGCCTTGTGAGGTTCCTTCCAGCCCTCCTTTCTTTCCTATGATCCTATGGACAGGTCAATTGGTAAGTAATTCCTACCACTTAATTGGCATTGTATGTTGTATGGATAACTTGATGGTTAAAGTTTCTGCTGATTAAATTTGGAACAGTTAAGCAATGTTAATTATAAAACAACAGAGGCATCCAACAAAATTAATGCCTAACAAAGGGCTGAAGTTAAACTTGATTAACTAAAAACAAACAAACAAACAGCCTGTTTCTGTTCTGTAATTGATTTTGAGTAAATAGTTACTCCAGCTAGGACTGTGAATAGTTGGTTATACCAGCCTTTAATGCCTTTGTGGTTTTCAGGTGCCTTCTTACCAATAGACAACAGGATGAAAGTTTTGTGCTTATCAGGGCTGTGTGAAGCTTCAGTCCCTGATTTGATTTGGAGGAGATTTGGCCTGATTCGGTGGCCAAATCTCTGAATCCAAATCGAATCAGAGGACACTTCAATCTCTCCGAATTGAATTGGAACCCTCCAAATCGATTTGGAGAGATTTGGAAAGATTCAGGGATTCGGCCGTGGACACAGCTTTAAAAGTTTTTTCTATATACCTCTAGGTAGCAGGCAGCTCGCTGTGAATGCTGTGATGCTGGGGCGCATGGAGTGTCCCACAGGAGTGTGGCGGGGTCCCCAGCATGCTCGGCAGCAGACCCAGAAGTGGACCAAAAGCACTTCTGATCCACTTCTGGGTCTGCCGGGGAGCACGCTGCCTCCCTCCCCCTATGCCCAATCGAGTGAAGAATGACCCCTGAAAGAATCAGGGATAATGTTCTACTGGTGTAAATTATGACATCTTAGATTAAGTCTTGCCATGTCTATTAATTGTCCCATTTGCCTGGCAATGAGGCACAGTAATGGCCATCTACTGTGGGAGCTACCCCTTGTAACTAACACAGGGCATTTGTACATCTGTCCAGTGTCCACTTCTAGTACTCTGGCTGTTGAATCTCTAATCAAAAACCATGCCCTGTTAAGAATATGTGTGAAATGGTACTTCAATAGGAAAAATGCCAGATGTGAGAAAAATGCCACTTAAAACCATTTCAGGTATAACCTGTGCTCTACACGACATTAGTCGTTAGAAGTGTATCTTGACTTACTGGGGACCCAATCCTGCAAAGTGATATGAAACCTCTGCTTTCTGTGAGCTGCTCTATAATTAAAACGTGAAACTAAGATTATTTGTAGCCTATAGTAAAACCAGCTGAAACCTTTATCTCTTGTATATGGAATGAACACCTGGGACTGACTTACTTGGACCTTAACACAGCAGCTTTCCCATTATCAAAGGTGGAGCAGATCTCATCATTGCAAAAACCCACTTTTTTTGGCAGTGAAATACACCACAACCTTGTGAAAATCTTATGGAGTGAATCTCTCTCATTGCAAAGCAGTGGTTGGAAATCTATTGCTGCAAATCACTGTCTGAACTGCTGCCAGATCATTTTATTTTAGTCCCTGGTTCAGCAAGGTGCCAGGTTTTAAGTGTGTGAATAGTCGCATAAAGCCCACATGCTTATGTTAGGTACCCATTCAAGTACCTTGCTGCATCAGAGCCTTATTATGATTATTTTAAACAGCTGTGCTGTATTTCTCATCACCAGGATGTCTCTGCAGAAGGAAAATTGTGTCTCCTGATCAGCAGTCATTTAAAAATGAGGAGTGAGTCATGTCACTGAATTGGGTATTAGCCCACTGTACAAATCGCTCAGGACTCGCACATACTTGGTTCAGTGATGCTTGAATATCACAGAGGGTAGCCATTCTCCCCACTTCCATTCATTCTTATATATAATGACATGGCCCCTCCTGCCCCACCTTGGAACAAAATGGACATCTTGAATAGTAACTTAAATGTACAATGGGGGATATTTTTTGCACTGTATAAATATGTGTTTAGTTAGCCACATGTTATTTGAGATGCAACCTTTCTGCAGCATCTCAGCACAATGTTTGAGTCAAATCACATTTAAGGGAGATACTGTAGTGATGTGTGAAGTACAATGGAACCTGCTCTAAGACCTTTTATAAGCAGGTGCTCTTTTGAGCAGCCCATTAATGATAATCCCCACTGTTTTGAGAAGAGTTTTAGTCAAACTTTACTCAAAACAAATGCTCAGCGATAAATGATTTCCAGCAGTCCATTAAGTCTGATTGTATAGGCTGGCATGGCAGTTCAGTTGAATGAAGTGAGATAGCCTGACACACAAGTATAACCCTTTATCAATGTAAGATATATATAAGGTTTTCTCTGAGTCTGATCTACATAATTTACAGATGCCACCTATCAAGACTTGGCTTTTCAGTGCAAACTGTAGCTACTTGTGCTTTTAGGTCCTGGTAGTAATTCTCTGTGTGAGGCCAAGAGGCCATTATCGCCCATGTATCCATTCTAAGTCTTTAAAGGTGCCTCATTTTCACAGCTGCTTCCTGGAGATGGGAAGGAAAATAATTCTTGACCTGCTGCATTACCATTTTAAGGTATGCTCACGTTTCTGTACGATAGGCTATTTGTTGGCATTTGGCTAACTGTTGCTCAAGGGAAGGCAGGAATGCTTAACAACAGTGAGACTTGGCATTCACACTCACAGATATGCTAGCTTTTGGAAGATTGTCTGGCTCAGGGAAAGGAAACAGGCTACTTTCAACTGGAAGTCTCTCTTTTAGAATACTGTGACTTGTCCAAGGCCACGAAGAAAGTCTGTAATGGAGATGGGAACTGAATCCAGATGTCTTGAGTCATTTTCTTGACTTATTTTAAAAGACCATTTATATATAACCAAAGGTTGGTTATTTAAATTGATACAGTGGATAGCTGATAGGTAATTTCAATGTTGACCTTATGTCAAGACACCAAACATTACCATCACATTTGGCACTTGTTGGATACCATGTTTGCAGAGAGGCCAAGAACCAAATTAAGAAACCAGTGCCTTTTCGTCTAGATCAATGGTTCTCAATCTTTTTAGACTCAAGGCCACCTCTTGTGGCCACACTCAAGGCACCCCACATATCTTTTTTTGATTACAGAAAAATAAAGGAGTCATTTTTTCTGTTGAAAAGAACTCAGAAAGACCACAACAGGTCAGAATGTTTTTGACACTATGGATTTTGTTTGAAATCTCTAGGTTATCTTGTGGATAGTGTAGGTGTTCACACACCTTGCGCAGCTAATATTGTGTGGTACGTCCATGGCACCCATAAAAGGATCTCATTCTGCATCCTGATTTTGTGAAACACTCCTTTAGATCCAGATGCTTCTGGACTGGGTTTAAACAGGTTGAAAGGGTCCTGTGGGAAGGAAGCTGCTGCTCCAGCTGCTGTCTTCCACATTGCTGTTCTGTGGACTGACCAAGGATTTCAGTCTCCAGGACTACCATGCTGGCACCATCCAACAGCTCTAAATTTATACCCCCTAAATAACATCATAAATAATGAAAAAGAGCACAAAAAGGAAGAAAACAAATATGGATAAGTAATAAACACAGACCAAAATAAACCCCATTAAAAACAACTTTACCACTTGTGTGGGTGGCTGCTTGTTTTACTCTTGGATTGAGAACCTTGTTTTTGTCTGTCTTTTTTTGGAACTTTTTTTCAGTTATGACCTAATACACAATAGAGTTCAATTTAAAAAATGAAATGTGCTGATCTCATTTTCACTTAGCCTCTGTATTGAGAACCTTGAAGCCTTAACTATGTTTAATTCCCTATATTAATTTAAATAAAATGCTAATGGGAAAGGATAGGATACCATATGGGAACTGGAAACTTGGATAAGGGTATATCTCCTGCCTTTGCTGCTGATATGATCCTGTGAATGATTTGCTTCATGCCTCTATTTCTCCTCTCATCCATTGTCTATTTTGTCCATTTAAACTGTAATTTTCTTGGTGCAACAACCACCTCTTCCTGTAGATAAAATCCAACCACTTGTTGACGTTGATAGCAAAACTCCCACTAATTTGAGAAGACCAAGGCTTGCACAACGAGCTCTTGAATTCAGTTGGGGCGTTGTAGTTGTAGTAGTAAAGGATGGTGAAGAGGTATGCAACAATATGCTCCCAGCTGGGTGCTTCTTTCTAAATTGTGCTGTTTAACGATGCTTTATGTAGGAGAATTCTTTTATTCCCATCATCATCACTTTGTAAGCATTGAGTCTGATGTTTCCACTCCTGTAACACTCTTTCTGGGAGCCAAGCACTACATATATTAATCTCAAAGAACATAATTCAAAGGGGAAGCTCCAATGGACAGTGCAGGGCATCTTACACAGATCTAGAAACAAAGAGCCCTCTCTGTGGTATTCCCTGGAGTGGAAAGAAATGCAGTACCCAGGATATTCCTGCTTTGGCCAGGCTCTGTTCTTCAAGTGCCCTCTGCCTACCTTAATTGATGCAAGGCAGCACTCCAAGTTTGACTTGCTCTCCAGAGTGCCTCATGGATTCATTTTCTTTGGCTTCAGTTTGAAGTCATTCCTGGGCCATCATCAGGCTCACTTGTAAAGCAGAAAGATTCATGGTGCTCAGTTCTAAAACAGTTGCTTCAGAGAGATTGCCAAATTCTCCTTGCTTTGCAGGTTGGAGCTCAGCATCTCTTACTGTATTCCAGACAGTCCCCCTACTGCTGTTGTTTGATATGTTTCTGATTAGTAGCTTAGGCTTTGAACCTTTTGCTTGGAGTCTCTGAAATGCATTTTTGGCTTCCTCCCACCCTCTTCACTGGGTGATTTTCATCATTCTTTTATTCATTCATGGAAGCTCCCACCAGAAGTGCTTGTTACAGCATTTGAGTGTCTTTCCGTTTTAATTTTGAGACTATAACAATCCTGTAAACAGACTATTCTAAGTCTGCATGCACCACTGGTCAGCCGTAAACCTATCTAAGCTTTTCATGTCTGCTCCAAATCAGTGGTTAAATGTCATTTCAAAAATTTACTTTAGGAACAGATATTGGCTGGCTAGGATGCTAATTAACATTTAAATAGGTTTTCATGGAGGCTTTCCAAGTTTTTCCAGTGTTAAACCTATCATGTTTGATAGAAGCCTGACAACAGGTGTCTAGTTTTTGCCAATAGTGGTCTTAGGTTAGCTGCCAAAATATGTTGTTTGCCAACATACCACAAGTGTTTTGATAGACTATTTTAAGACTGTTTTATAAAGGAGTTGAGACTTTTATTGAGGATACCTGTTAGTGTCCAGTGGAAACCACATAGGACTACAGAATGTAAAGCCGAAAACAGTGCTCAGCAAAGCACTTGTTAGGAACATACAAACATAGAAATTGTCCTGCTAAACAAAGCAATGGTCCATCCAGCCCAAGCATTGCATTGTCAATGGTGCTTCAATACCAAAGGCTTCAGAGGAAGGTATAAAATCCTCAGAACAGATAATTATGCAGTTATATACCTTGGGGGATGTTGTTCTTTAATCCCTGGTATTTAGTGGTTGGCTTATGTCCTGACGCCTGAGGTTTGATATCCCTCATACATTTTTATCTGAGTTTAGTGCCAATGTGGATGTTTTCTTATTATCCACAATAATATCTAATCCTTCTATGAAGCCTACCAAATTCTTTTTGTGGGAGTGAGCACCACAAATCAGATATGCAACTATAAATGCATTTAAAATAAGGTCATACATGGTAAATCTCTTACCTTTCCATTTTATTGAGTGTCCCTTACTGTGTTATGAAAGAAGATAGTCAAATCTAGCCTCATGAAAGCAGTCTAATGGTTATGTACAATGAAAAATTTCAAATCTAAGACTGGATCAGCAGCTTCGGGGACCTTTTTACAGACCTTCCCTAACAGGTATTTTGGAAGATAATATTTTCCAAAGGGAAATGACTCATTTGTGTGGATCACTGTAGGCAAATAGTTCTTAGTTGTATCAATGCTGAGACTTCAGTTCACCCTTTCTTCCTGGACTTGCCTCCCACATAACAATATACGGACAGAATAGTCATCATCATTGTTGCTCCGGGGGAGCCCAGAATTCTGAAATCTCTTTATTAACAAGAGGCAGACAAGATTCTTTGGGTAAATGTGATATTTTTTATTAAACAAACTAAAAAGTTGGAAAAGTTATTATTTACAAGCTTTTGGGTACAAACACCCTTCTTCAGGCATAGGGAGAGTCTGCTGGTGTTTGAATATTCTGCTGGGTGGAATAGAAGCTTAATCTAAGATGCAAAAGGAAGGTCTATGAAAATGCAAGTGTGTGGCAGGGAAGATCAGAGGGGATGGGAGTTAATAGGTGAGAAACAAGTAGGTGGGGGGTGGGGGTGGGAAAGAGGGGAATTTTGACTAGCGATAAAATGTAGCTGGTAAAATGTAGAGAGGTTCGCTGGGGTTATCGGATTGCAGGCAGGTTATAATGTGCCATAAATCCAAGTCGATATTTAGTCCATGGTTTTTTGGACCAGCACGGCTATAATCAACACCTCCAAAACATGGAAGATATCTTTATTGACAATAGAATTTTCCACACTACATGAGCACATTAACACTTTTTTTTATAATAAAAAAATGATATTTTGTGTGTGGGGAAATGGCCTGGAACAAATTTTGAAGATGACCAGACAGATGTTATTTTTGCTCTAAAATGGGATTTGTAAATGAGTTGAGCTCGATTTATGAACTTCCTAGAAACTCAAAGTTTGCTGTATGTTACTGGAAAAGTTACCACAATAACCTTATTGCCACAGCAGTCTGTCATGCAAAACATAGACTTTTCTTAAATTGGCATCTCCACTGACTTCATTGACATTAAGCTACTTTTTTATGCTTTCTCACAAAAATGTATATAATGCAGCAACACACCTTTACAAATGGAAGAACAGAAAAGCAGTATGAAACACGATAAATTCAGTGAAAAGAGAAGACATTTGGTTGCTCGGTGGACCTTTCTTCTCATCAGTGGTAGTTACTGCTCTTTAGTTAATGCGCATTAAGACAGGCTAATGTACATTTTCCTAGTACCTCATGATGGAGGTACTAGATTTAATGTACATTCATTGAAGTGCATTAGTGCACATGTAGGTATGCCCACTAATTGAAGTGCATTAATGCACATGTAGGTGTGCCCACTAATATAATTAGTCTGAAGTCTAATTCCTGGACGAAGTGCAAGCAGGAGTGGGCAACAGGGGAGGTATTCTCATTCTTCCTGAGAAATGAGGGCAACCAGCTAGTTGCCTTAGGTGCCAGTACACAAATGTACGGAGCCTGAGAAACAAGCAGGAAGAATTGGAAGTCCTCACACAGTCCTGGAACTATGACGTGAATGGAATAACAGAGACTTGATGGGAGCTGGCATGACTGGAGCACTGTCACAGATGGGTACAAACTGTTCAGGAAAGACAGGCAAGGGAGAAGAGGAGGAGGAGTTGCACTTTTAGTAAAAGAGCCACATGATTGCTCAGAGCTCCAGTATGAAACTGGAGATAGGCCTTTTGAAAGTCTCTGGATTAGGGTCAGAGGGGAGAGCAACAAGGGTGATGTGGTGGAGGTCTACTATAGACCACCAGACCAGGGGGATGAGGTGGATGAGGCTTTCTTCAAACAACTAGTGGAAGTTTCCTGATCACAGGCCCTGGTTCTCATGGGTGACTTCAATCACCTTGACATCTGTTGTGAGGGCAATACAGTAGTGTGTATGCAACCCAGGAAGTTTTTGGAGAGTGTTGGGGTCAGCTTCCTGGTGCAAGTGCTAGAGCAGCCAACTACAGGCCATGCTCTTCTTGACCTACTGCTCACATACTGAAGTTTTGGTGGGGAATGTAGTAGTGGATGGCAACTTGAGCAGCAGTGACCATGAGATGACTGAGTTCAAGATCCTGAGGAAAGGAAGGAAGGAGACCAGCAGAGTAAGGACCCTGGACTTCAGAAAAACAGACTTCAACTCACTCAGGGAACTGATGGGCAGGATCCCTAGGGAGGCCAGTCTGAGGGGGAAGGGAGTCCCAGAGAGCTGTCTGTACCTTAAAGAAACCTTACTGAGAGTACAGGAATAAACCATCCCAATGTGCAGGAGGACTAGCCAGTGTGGCAGAAGACCATCTTGGCTAACAGGGAACTCTTCAGTGAGCTAAATCACAAAAAGGAAACTTACAACAAGTGGAAACTTGGACAAACAGCTAGGGAGGAGCATAAGAGCATTGCTCAGGCATGCAGGGATGAAGTCAGGAAGGCCAAAGCACAATTCAAGTTGCAGCTAGCAAGGGATGTGAAGGGTAATAAGAAGGGTTTCTACAAGTATGTCAGTAGCAAGAGGAGGATCAGGAAAAGTGTGGGTCCCTTACTGAATGGGGGAGGCAACCTAGTGACAGAGGATACAATAAAGGCTGAAATACTCAATGCCTTTTTCACCTCAGTCTTCACAGGCAAGGTCAGCTCCCAGCCTACTGCACCGGGCAGCACAGTTTGGGGAGGAGGGGACCAGTCAATTGTGGCAAAAGAACAGGTTAGGGACTGTTTAGAAAAGCTGGACTACACAAGTCCATGGGGCCAGATGGGTTGTACCCGAGGGTGCTGAGGAGGTCGGCTGATGTGATTGCAGAGTTACTGACCATCATCTTTGAAAACTCATGGCAATTGGGAGAGGTCCTGGACCATTGGAAAAGACCAAATATAGTACCCATATTTAAGAAAGGGGAAAAGGGGGATCCAAGGAACTACAGACCAGTCAGCCTCACCTCAGTCCCTGGAAAAATCATGGAGCAGGTTCTCAAATAATCTGTTTCTAAGCACTTGGAGAATAAGGTGGTGATTAGGAACAGTCAGCATGGACTCACCAAGGGCAAGTCATGCTTGACCAACCTGATTGCCTTTTAGGACAAGATGACTGGCTCTGTGGATGTGGGGAGCCCAGTGGATGTGATATACTTTGACTTTAGCAAGGTTTTTGACAACACAACATTCCCCGCAATAGTTGCATAAGCAAGCTAAGGAAGTATGGGTTGGATGAATAGGCTGTAAGCTGGATAGAAAACTGGTTGGATCATTGGGTTCAGAAGGTAGTAGTCAATAGCTTGATGTGTAGGTGGCAGTCAGTATCAAGTGGAGTGCCCCAGAATAATTAAAAGCCTAAGATATTTATTGGATGGTAGAAAACAAACAAATTCTTTGCTGAATTGGTCCGGGGGTTAGTTCAGGGGCTGGTTTTGTTCAATATCTTCATCATTGACCTGGAATATGGATCAAGTGCACCTTCGGCAAGCTTGTAGATGACACCAAGATATGCTGGAGGGCATGGCTGGATTCAGAGAGACCTAGATAAATTGGAGGGTTGGATAAGAAGAAATTGCATGAGGCTAAATAAGGAAACAGCAAAGTCTTGCACTTAGACTGGAACAATCCCCTGGACTGGTACAGACTGGGGGCTGACTGGCTGGGCAGCAGTTGTGCAGAAAAGGACCTGGGGGTTACAGTGGACAATAAGCTGGATATAAGTTAGCAGTGTGCCCTTGTTGCCGAGAAGGCTAACAGCATACTGGGCTGCATTGGTAGGTGTGTTGCCAGCAGATCAAGGGAAGTGATTATTTCTGTCTATTCGGCACTGGTGAGGCCACATCTGGAGTACTGTGTTCAGTTCCCCCCCCCCCCCCCCCTTACAGAAAGGATGTGGACAAATTGGAGAGAGTCTAGCAGAGGGCAATGACAGTGGTTCAGGGGCTGGGGTATGTGACTTCTGAGGAGAGGCTGAAGGAACTGGGCTTATTTAGTCTGGAGAAGAGAAGACTGAGAGGGGATTTAATAGCAGCCTTCAACTACCTGAAGGGGGGTTTCGAAGAGGATAGAGCTGGACTGTTCTCAGTGGTGGTGCTCATGACAGAACAAGGAGCAATGGTCTCATGTTGCAGCAAGGGAAGTTTAGGTTGGATATTAGGAAACACTTTCTCGCAAGGAGAGTAGTAAAACACTGGAACAGGTTACCGAGAGAGACTGTGGACCCTCCATTCTTGGAGGTTTTTGAGACCCACTTAGACAAAGCCTTGACTGGGATGATCTAGTTGGGGCTGGTCCTGCTTTGAGTGGGGAGTTGGACTAGATGTGACCTCCTGGGGTCCCTTCAAACCCCTATTTTCTATGACTCTATGTAAAACTTGCTCTTGGTGAATCTGCAAGATTTCTAAAGGCCAATTTTCCCTTTCAGTCATGGAGATGCACCAAGGCAGCTGATGGGAGACATTGACCCATGCCTTGTTTACTCTGGAGCAGTTGAAAAGTGCAGTGTGTGCACAGTATGTTTTGAAAGGGTTTTTACAGGCCAAACTTTCATTCATGCCGCTAAATCTTCTAATCTCATTGCAACCCAGCATTCCTGTTACAGCGTATAATAATGCAGATGGATTAGTTGATTCAAGAGTGTGATTTCATTAATCTGTTAACCCCTCCAGGACCAGAGACATCAATGAAAAACAGACTCCATGCCATTTTTGCTGCCTTGTGCCTTACAAGTGAAAGGTGCCCTGTTTCAATAGTACAGACCTGGATGGAAATGCCAAATCTGGACTACACTTGAAAGTTTCATTGGGCTGAGAAAATCTTTACCTGTGCTTTAAATATGTTTTATTTCTCTACACAATGTTTGTTGCTGGATGGGGTGAGATAAGAATCCTTTTATATCTTCCCTCCTTCTGTCCCATAACAAACTCCACTCCTACTGCTCAATTGTACTTTAACACATCCAGCTTCATAAGACTTTAGGTAAGGGGAAAGTTATTTATATATTACTAATCAGGGGTGCTGAATATAACAGAGGAAACAACAGTTCTTGCCCCAAAGAATATACCCTTTTGATAAATGCAGACCATACAGTCCAAAGGCAGCATTGCACATTCTTTGGTCTCTATTCTGTGATTAAATCACTACAGGTATCCACTTTCTGCAAAATCCCAGTATGGATCTCACAAGAGAGAAGCATGAATGACAGATGCGTCTTGAGACTGAGGGAGGGGGGCACCATAGCAGCAAGCGGAGAGCGAGGACCACCCGCAACCACCTCCAGCCACATCACCGGGGGCGGGGTGCAGGCAGTGACCACTCGCAGAAGCCACTGGCGGCTATGGCAACAGCCAGTCTCGGGGGGGGCACATGCCCCCTGTGTCCTCCTATGCATCACCTATGGAAAGAAGAATTCACTTCTGAGTACTGGATCAGAGTATTGCATATTAAGTTAACATAGAGAAGCAGAAATTCGGCTGGTGTAAGTTGATGTGCTTCCACTTGGACAGATACTCAGCTAGGGATATCAGTGATGACTTGAATGGCAAAACATTCTTCAACTGACTTTTTCCAGAGTATACGTAACACTTGGAGCTATTTGATTTTTTTGTTGTGGATACTATTGTGTTATTTCAGATTGATTTTTATGGATTTGGGTATTAGTATATCAAGCAAATTATAACACACTCTGTGACTGGTCTTGTGATAGTCAGCAAAGAATTCCTTCATTTTATTCCCATCCAATAAACTTTTAATTGTTCAGCTTGCTTAAAAAGGCATTGTCTGTTGTGTGTCTGGTTGGTTATTGTGAAAACTACAGCGAGGGAGGCTACTGCCTTCTAGGAAGAAAAACAAGTTTTAATTGATAACATCCCAGACATCATCTGCCAGTCTCCTCATCTCTTTTTTCCTAAATGTTTCTGATTAATGTAGTCTTACTAGGAATTTCTCCATAAGACTTGGCTTCTACGCTCTTCAGAGACAAATTGGGTTATTGTCTCTCACTTGACAGATGCATTTAGAAGTGTGTTGTTTTCTGCCTTCTGGCTTGCTATGTTATTATGCACCAGCAAGAAACTAAACTGAAAAGTGGGGGAGGAGAATTATCTCCTCCTTTCTTCTCTGCCTACCTAATCAAAGCATTTACATCATACTCATCACTATGGTGCCCTAGTATGCAGTGTTTAGTACTTCTGTTGGCAGTATTGTAGTATCCTACAGAGATGCTGGAGTGCGGGGGGGTTGGGGGGGGGGGGCTTGCCAGGTGCTGTGTTTTTACTACCTAGCACAGCTGCTCTTCTCAAAGGATTTTATCTGTATTCAGGCTGCAGTTCACACGTGTCCTAATCAGCTTGGCCCAACCACTTGTGGAAAGCTACAGAAATGTGCTCTGTATGAAGTGTAGGTAAAATAGAAGCAGCTGGTATTAGGCCACCAGAACATCATCTTCAATTTAGAGTAATGACCTGGGTTGAGCGAGTGAATGTGTTTCAAATTACGAGTTGAAGTATTTAAGGTGGTGAAAGCCCAAACGTTAACAGTAACTTAACATTAGGCAACTAGGATCTTAGGGCACTTGCACACGTGCCCAATGCTTGCTCCAATGCATACTAATTAGCATGTGTTAGAGCAGACTCAATTAATCAAGTTTGCTAGAGTGTACTAATTAGCACACTCCAGCAACCTCAGTGTCATGTGTATTCAGTGTCCCCGCACTTCAAAATGGCAGCGGGGCACTTTAAATAAAGCTTGTTGAACGAACTTTAGTTAAAGTGCCCCCACTGACATTTTGAAGCATGGGACACTGAATACAAGAGATGCTCCTGGCACTCCTGAGAGCTGCTCTAATTAAAATGCCCCCACCCCTAACCCCAGAGCACCCCTTAGTGTTTTACTTAAATGTGGAGCAGGTTGAAGGGAACATGGGGCTAAAATGAAACCAAAATCAGGCCTTTAATTAGTTCTGTGCCTTTCAGACAAGCTGGATCCCAAAGCACTTTGCAGATAGAGGTCTTGAGCCTGCAAGTGATGACTTCATGCATGTCATCCACTGATCAACATATTATGCATCCTCCATCTGCCTGACTCACAGAGAATGTGAGTGTAACATTTTTTTCTTAAGAGCATAACTCATACTGTAGAAACTTATGACTTCAAAAGAAGTGAAATTCTTGGTGTGTCATGTCATGTGATTACTGCCACATGGGGTTATGACTTGCATGGGGTTTGATATGGGCTAAGATTAGATCCTGAAACATATGCTAGAGGATGAAGATGTTAAGATGCAGAGATGAGGGAGAAGAGCAGCTCTCTCTTGATTTTTCCCAAATGGAAAGGGGGCTAGTGGACTTGAGAGAGACTGCTGTTCTCTGTGCGAGTCTTGTTTTTGCTCCACGGACACAGATCTCTATTGAGGCCAGTGTTGAGTTGAACTGCATAGGGGGCACTGTAGGAGACACCTTGTCCAAGAGCAGCACAATTTCTCCTAAAACTATCTTACAAGCCAGGACTATGCAGCTGTTGTGTACAATCCTCCACAGCTCCCTTTGGGGTAACTAGTGCTGCTGGGGGTACTCGAGGCATATAATCCTGTTCTTCAGGTGAGGACAAGGACAATAATTGTGCCTAGTGCTTATGCACAGTGAGGGGTTAAGTATGAAGAGCCTTCTTGTGCCCTTTCCTACTCCTCAATGTCTATGCAGGAGCCAGGTATAGCCTGTCCAAATATTAGTTCTAAAATCCCATAGATGAAGTGCCGTAGTCTACAAACATCCAAAGGCAGCTTAATTCTTGTTTTCATGCCTGCTTCGGCCTAAGGAAGGTCTGTACATTTCCAATAACTAAAAGCATCTTGGGCTTTAAATGAATCCCTTGCATAACTGACAGATGGGTACAGAGCTGAGTTTGATTCAGCCTCTGAAAAGAAAGAAATAAACCCAAAGGGAGAAGAGAAATCCTTAAAATTCCAACAGTTTCAAAGTCAAAATAAAATACTGATTAACCACAAACCCGCTCATGTATACATACATACATATAAATAATATAGTAACTGCTTGTGTCATTGGGAGTAGAACTTTTTCCTAGGAAAGTTGTTCCTTTGCTTCAACTGAAATCACCTGCCATGCCGGCTTAACTGTTCGTAGACTGCACACCCCATTTCACATTCCTTCGTGGCAACTGGAAGAGGCTGGCATTCTTCTAGCTAGGCTTGAGGTCTAAATCAAGCCCAGAGCTCCACTCGCCTCAAGTGCTGGACAAGTTTTGAATCAAATCCAGACACTGATCTGCTGGCTCCTCACTAGCACTAAGTGTTAATGTGAATACAGTCATGCTTTCATTTACAAAAATATTCCTTCTCTTCAATTTTGGGCCAGTTTCTCTCTTGGCATAACTCCAAGGGTTTCAGAGGAAGTGACACCAGCAGAGAATGCAGTCCTTTTCTCCCCTATTGCACTCAGGTTTTTTTTCAGTCTCCTTTTCCTCCTTACTACAACAACATGTGTGGTCCAGTGAGCAGGACATTAGAGGAAGAGGCAGTGGGTTCTAGTCCTGGCTTCACCCCATCATCATCTGTGTGACATTTTTCCCATCTGTCATACAAAGATTATTGTGTTTTGCTATGCAAGGTGCTTCCTAGATCAAAATAATTTATAGAAGAGCTAATATTAATAATATAGTGCCAATATGGCTACTATGTAGGTATGCTGAAATAAATATCACAGTGGCCTCATGTTTGGAGATCAGTAAAAGCGAATGCTAGCAATACACTGCAAGTAGCAGGGATGTTTTGTTTGGGGAAAGAATGGATTTTACAGGCAGGTACCTTTTGTGTGTGTGAATGATACTGCACATCAATGTGAGGGGGCCAAGGTATTCAGTGCCAGACAAACTTCTCCCCAGAGGTCAGAGATACCTTGCCCGTCCTGTGTCCTGCAGTAGCCTGGGGTGCACCTAGAAGGCTGCTAAGCTGCATTTACCAAGGATTTCCACGCTGACCTGCATTTCAAACCATGTACCTTGCATGTATAGAAAGAGTCCAGACTGAGAGCGCCCAAAACTCATTTCACTTGTGGATATTTTTAGCTTCCAATCATGTCTGCAGGGACAGGACTGCCAAAATATCCCTGGTTCCAGGCATCACTAATGGCAGTGAAAACTGATGCCGACATCAGAGGAGAGGAGTGACCTGATCCCTGACGTCCTTGTGTGCATTTCCCAGAGATTCGCCTTCCTGGATGAATAGAGTTGTGGAGCTTTTGTAATGGTTTATCCCTAAGTAAACTAGAGGTTTGATGAAAGTCGGGATGAGTCTTCAGATTGCCTAAAAGCCCAAGTTCATAAAACTGTGAAGTCAACATCTTTTAAATTTCCTTCATCCTCTGCGGTTAATGTGAAATGAAACCAAATCCTTCTAAGACAATTTAAACTCAGTTATGATATTTAAGGATTAGATTACAGGGTTGGGGAGATGATACAGGGGAGGATAAGCCTTTTATCTGAACCTGGGTGTAAGTACTACAGCAGAGAGAGGCAGAATTGCAGCTGCTGCTCCCTTATTATCACCAGAGGGGTCACAGGGCCTCAAACTCGATGAGAAAGGGAGAGTAGCTGGAGTCATGGCCCTTGGAGGGGTGAGGAGCCATAACAGCTGGCCAGCTGTGCTGTGGGAACCTGTTGGACCCCTTAACTGGGGACAGCAATTTGTATGATCCCCTGGATTAAGCCTTCAGTGCGCCTCCTGTAGTGTTGCAGATCTTATAATAAACTTAAACCTTTATTTTACTTATGTATTCAACTGCATGTGATTTATGAGCCATACTATGTGATTTATGAGCTGTACTATTGGCAAGAGAAATAGTACTAGGCACTTGGCTATTGTGGCAACAAAGCTGACATACAATATTAAGAGAACAGGGGAAAGATAAAATTACACAGATTGTTGAAATACTTTCCTTAGCCATATTACTCATGCGGATTAATAAAACAGGAATGTTTTTTTTATGATCTAACTTTTTCTCCATTTATACTTTGTCCATCCTTTGCTCAGCGTGGACAGCCTTCTCAGTTTAATTTTTAGTTCTGGTGCTGCCTTAACATAGTGCTGTTCTTTAGGCTTACCTCATTGCAGAAAATATTTATATGTTCCATGCTTCAAAGTTTTCCATGTATTTATTTCTTTTTCTGGTACACAAACAGAATTTTGCTCCGAAGTTACTTGACATTCTACACGCATCTTTAGGAAAGTTTCCACCTTTGCAGTTGATGAAAGATCTTTCACATTCAACACTTACTAAACCTAACAAACTGTACTTCACTAGACAAACATACCAAAGAAACTATATTTTGTTCTGTTATTGCGTTGTAAATCTGCACAAATTCTACCAAAGTCACTCATATAAGAAAGATCAGCATTTAGCTTGTTTACTTTAGCTAAGGTGAATAGTAAGTGTTTGTCATCCATATCTTCTTGGACAGGGTTACATTGCATTCAGTTAATGCCTTTGCTACTGAGCAGTGGAATGACCACATTTTTTTGTTTAATCACACAACATGAATAATTGGTGCATTCCTTTTTCTTAGCTCAGATGTAGAGTTGTCTACACAGCTAACCACATCTAAAAGTGCAATTAGACTCTACTTTTAGTATGTAAAGGAAAGCATTTTATCCTACTGCAGCGTTCAGCTGTGCTAAATGAGAATGAACTCTGAGGTCCACTTTGCAAGACTGTAACAGGATGTGAGGCATAGATAGCAATTTGCAACTCCTGCTAATGTGACAAAATGATTCCATATTCTCTAACTGAGAGGGTAAGAAGCTCTAAGACAATAACATTTCCTGTATAGAAGGGAACGTGTACTTTAGTGGAGTGGCACAACAAGAAAAGTTTTACTCTAGAGATTAGATCACAAGTGGGCCACAGTCGCAACATAAGAAATGATTTGCAACAGCAGATTTGGATACCTCAAGACCTAGTGAAATTTATGGCATTTGTTAGTTAGTTTAACCCTGAGGGTATTGATGGATGTAGGCAACATAACTATTATTTTTCACGTAAGAGAATCTACAAGTCATACAAGAGCATAGGCAGCTTAGCAAAATCCTATGCTTTTCCTATTTTGAATAGCATTCTTGTAGCACCGTTGAAATGAGGGCCAACTTGTCTCAGTCACTGTGCAAATACCTTAAAGACATTCCCCACATTAAGGACTATTATTATTAATTGCTTGCATGACAGTAGTATGTGGAGGCTCCAACTGAGATCCGGGGTCCATTGCTCTGGGTATCCCACAACCACATTGATAGAGACAGTCCCTGCCTCAAATTGGTTATAGTTAAAATAGATGCAATGCACAAAGCTTGGTAGGAAGAATTGTCAACCCCCCTAATAGAGATGGGGATGTGAAATGCACAGAATTAAAGCCTGGGTCTTTAGGATGGAATTAAAGCCTGGATTTAGGTGTTAGTTCCCACTGAAATCAATGCCATATAGTGGTAATTGGGGGTGCCTAAATACCTCTGAGAATCTGAGCCAAAGTGATTTTGCTTAAGGTCCTGTGGACAGTCTGTGGGAACAGATCTTAGATTTTCTAAATTATCCCCAGTCTGTGCTTTCACTATGCATCCATAGTACTCCTTCCAACACTTAGAGAAATCATAATTTTTCAAACTTAGATGCTGAGTCAGTCTGAAATTGTTTGACCTGAAGACATGTAGTCCAAATGGATGGTGCATCAGCTTCCACCCGTTGTGATACTGGTAAAACTCCAACCACACCACTGTTGTCAAAGGAATGACTCCAAGCTTACACTGGTGACATGAAGATTGTAATCAGTCTCAGTGATTGCTTAAAACTCAGTCACAGCTTTCAAGACCTTTACACAGAAAAAATGGCAGCAGTAACTTTGCTATTAGAGATGTTTTGCTGCGTCAAGAACATGCACATGTAACTTGCCTGCAAACCTCATGCAAGCGGTCTATATTGTTCCATTGCATAGCATTTTGTTGATAATATCCTCCCCCTCCTCCTCGGGTATTATATTAAAACAATATTTTTGGAAAGGGAATAAGAAAAGAAGATTACAACTGAAAGATGCTTCTCTTGTTTTGAGGGGACTTGAGTGGGTTACACAGTGTAATACCATAGCCTGTATTTTTCACCAACATTTTTCAGTGGAAAATTAGGTATTGGAATAAGAAAAAAGCATTGTGAAAAGCGGGTTCTTTCCTAAGCAGTTTTCAGTACTTCTGCCCAATTCTCTGTGTGTTGTTTCCCTAGGATTTTACCAAAAAAAGCTGTGTTTCAATCTTAAACCAAAAGATGTTTGGAATATGAAACGGAATTAACTCCTAAAGAGTAACCCCCTTCCCTGCTAGCTTCCAAATCCTTGGCTATATTGAGAACAGTATATACTGTAGCTAAGGACTCTGGCGACAGCTTTTCAGACTTGTGCAATTATCTTGCCAGAGTCAAGGGATATTCTGGGAAAGCGGCCAGGAGAAACTTACAATAAGCAGGGCAAGAGGTAGACCGTATAAATGTGAGAATGGGGTGGGATGCTTGGACATGGAAACGTTTGGCCTGGGTATGTGTTCAAGCTACATGGCAGCCTCACATAAGCAGGCCAAAGTGAAGCCATTTATAGGTGCCAAGGCTTTGTGAAGATCCCTGCCATTAACAGAAAACACCACCCCGAAAAAGAAAGAGCCGTGTTGCCCCTAGGCCATTTAAGACAGTTGGCTCAGCACTTGGATACATACATCAGCAATTTCCAAGTAAAAAGATCTGTCTTTCTTTGTTACTGTTCATGTGACTGGGCAGTGAGTAGGAGCCAAGGTAATATAAAGCAAATGAGTAGGGAACGCACATACTAAAACTGACAAGGGTGTTTGATTTATTGCCGTGTTTCTTTCTTTCTCATTTCCTTTCAGGCTGCAAGAGATCTGAATAGACAGAAGCACCCATTCAATCAATAATATCTTCAGTGTGTTTAGAGATTATTTTCTTATTTATTTATTCTGCTTTATGTGTTCCTACAAACATATAGAGGGCCTGATTCCTGTCTGGAGGGGCTTACGCTGAGTTCAGGCAAAGAAATACGATGCACGGGAAACAAACTCAGGCAAAAGATAGTAAAGGGATAAACTACTGCTGAGCAAAATGGATTTAGCTCCTGTGTGCATATGTGTGGGCTTGAGGTGGAATGTACAGTACATCAGAAAGCACATTTACTTGTAGGAAAAACAACACACAGAGAAAGAAAGTGTCCTGCAAGCCCCCCTGATGAAAAAAACAGCTGAGGGTGAAATTCCAAGGGAGCAAAAAAGGGAAGAAAACAAACCCTTGGAATTCGTGCATTCCAGACATAACATCCCAAAACGAAAAAAAAAAGAGGACAAGGTTGCTATTAAAAAAACACCAAAAAGAGAAAGGTATTTTATAAAATAAGGCCTCGTGTGTTTCTCCAAAACCACCAAACGCCATCAGTTCCAGTCCCTTTCCGTGCCAAGTATGTTGAGGTAACCACATTGTGCTGTTTGAAAACAAGCCTTCCCATTTAAAAGCGGTCTGCTGCTGAGGCCTTGTGTCTGCTAAGGAGGGAATGATCCTCCTTGTCACTTGCTCTCTGCATAAAGACGGCACTGAGTGGGGCTGGGACAGGACTGGGAACATTTTGCCCTGTACAAAACATTTCCAAGATCCAGGAAGGTATTTGTCAAAAGTTACTGAATTGCTACACACGTAGCATTTCAGCTCACGATGGGCCTGTGGCTCCAAGTCTGAAGCTCATACTTCTGTCTTGACTCCATGTTTCTGGGGGGCAAGCTCATTTGGTTCTGATTAAGTCAGACGTTAATGGGTGCGTTGCCTCGAGGCAACACAACGCTGAAGTTTCTCTCCAAGGTGGATACCAAGCTGAACCGCACGTGTTCCAGCTGTACCATGTATCCTCCTTCCTGCTTTCCATCCCCTTCCTTCCCTAAATCTGGTGAAGTTACCCACCTGATATTAAGAATGCTATGTATAGTTATGTATACTATGTATATGTAATACTATGTATAGTATGCAGGCCTTCCTCCCTGATTTACCATGTAGCCATCTACTGACCTATTTTCTCTCATATTCTGCTTGCCTTTTTTTTCCCTCCTCTGCCACAGCCTTCACAATATCCCTTTCTCACCAGGGGCTGGGGCATCACAGTTTCTGTGCAGCCACAGGGGGAATATAGCCCCTTCCCCCTTTCTTCCTTGTTAGCTGCTGGTGAGGTGGTGACTGGCCACAGAAGGAGGGCTAGAGCTGCTTGCCTGATGCTCTCTACTGGGTGTGAGTACTATGCAGAGACTAATCCAGAGGCAAGCGACAGGAAGAGTTACCCCCTTCCTCCCCTTGACTAGAGTCTTAGCTAGGGAAGGATTTATTAGCATCCCCACAAAAAGAAGGTGATGTTACTTAATGCTCCCAAAATCTCCGTCCCCCACCTCTGCCAAACCAGGGATAAACATGGAGAAATTATCCCTCAGAGTCACAACTCATAGTCTGGTTTGCTTGGGAGACTGCGCAACTATGATCTGCCCCCTACACATGAAGTTAATCTGACTGAATATGCTCCGGTGCTATTTGCACCAGTGTATTGCTCCCTGGGTTTGTGCATTTACACATGTGCCCAAACTGCAGCACGTTGCACTGGGTCAGAACAGCCCTGGCTGGCAGGGGGCCTGGGGGGTCAGCCTGCCAGCATGGGGCAGCTCCGAGCCGGCTCAACGTGCTGCGGAGGGGCTGGCTGGGGCATGAGGGTGCTTCAGGGCTACCTAGCTCCCGCATTGAAGCACCCTGGTACCCCGACAGCCCAGTCAGTGTCTACACATGTGTTGCACTGCACTAAATGCCACTGTAGGATAGTTCTTGTTTTCGGCAGGACTATCCTATGGCAGCATTTATTAGTTTACTGTACCTAATAGGGCCACGTGTGTAGACACTGACATTTTACTGCAGAGCCAATTAGGCAATTCTGCAGTAAACGTCTCATGTACACACGTTCGGTATGAGGTTACAGCACCTTATCTTCTGCAGCAGTTAGCCTTCACTTTGTCCCAATGGTCACAGCTGCACGAACGTTTTACAGAGTCAGACTCAGGACAGTATGAAAGCCACCTCCCTCTTTGGTGCATCATGCCTAGGGAACACATGTTTTTGCTCCTTGTCCTTTCCCCACCTTCCACTTTCATCAAGATGTTTATCCTTGGATTTTTTGGGGAAGAGATGAGTTGAGAGGTTAGAGATTTGGGGAGGTTCATTTAGCGTGTTACTCTGTTGATGGGTTTGTGCTATTGTGTGAATGTTGACAGTCCTAGAAATATTTTTCTGAATTTTAACTTTTTGTGCTAAATATTTCTGATAACCATTGGGAAGAGCCAAGTTTGTGAGCAGTCACTATGAAATCAAACACAATAAAAAATAAGCAGACAGTTTGCTATACTGGAAAGCTGATTGCAGATATTCTCTGTATTCTTCCCCTATCCCAGCCCCAAAGAACAGCTGACATCTAACTTAGGTTGACAATTTCCCCTTTTGGTTGAGCAGACAGATGCAAGATAAATGTCTAACATCTCTGCTATTTCCTTCACTTCTGTCTTCAATTCTGCTCTTTCATTCTTAAGAGGACAGATCATTTCCTTCAACAGTTGTCTATTAAATACAGTGCATACTTACAGAAAACGAATGTTTAAGCATTCAGGGTATTTTGCGGCAGTTGATACTAATTTTGATTGTTCATTTCTGGCACGGCATACTTTTTTTCTCTCTCCACTTGTTTTATTCATTGCGTGGTGCCACATTCGGTGGCAGATTATGCCTGTCTTGTGGGCTAGATCAAAGGGCTTCTGGCACCACTTCTATCACTCAGGGCAAGGAATGATCAATAGAGTTTTACCTGGGTGAAAATATTGAAGATGATATCAGCATGGTGTCTGCACGTTGTATGGTATACAATATGTCATGCAGTGGTATCACCACCTTGTGACCTGTAGCATATCTTTGAGTGGGGGGTAGAGTCATCAAACTAGGAGTAGGTGCATGGTGGAAGCTGCCCAAGTCCAGCAATTTTCTAGATCCTAGTCATCTGGGTAGTGCAGAGCTGGCACTGATTCCAAAGGTAGCTGAATTTCTGGATGAACATAAAAGTGCCTCAGCTGATGTGTTGGACAAAACAGACTTCAACAATTGGGACAGCAGCAGTCACTAATTGGAGTGGGGGCCCCATTCTCTCCTATTTAGGTTGTTAGGGTGGTTTGGGTGGCAGTTATTCATTAGACCAAATGATTTTCTCATTGGGGTACTACAAAAAACCATTTTGTCACCCTTATGTTCAATGTGCATTTCAGGCCAGTAGCTTTGCTAAGCAGGAAATGTGATCTTCATTACACAGTAGATGCTACTCTGCTTTCACCACGTTAGACCCAGCGGGTGCAGTACAAGAAATAAACCTGGTGTTTTCCCAAAACTGGGGCCCAGATGATGGTAGATTGGCTCGCATTTCATTTGGATAAGGCTGAAGTGATGATGGTGGGTTGGAAGAAGCAAGTGAAATGATTGACCAGGACAACTCCTGTGTTCCTTGCAAAAAAGAATGTACTCATAACTCCTAATTCAGGTTGCTACTTTGGATTGTTATTAGAATCAGGGCTGCTTGTTAGAAGGCCAGCGATCATCAGTAGCCAAAGATGACAATAATGGTTATCATTATTGTCAATCATCATCTATATGTATTTGGTTAGAAGGCACCTCCTTTTCTCTTGGACATGGTCTCCCTGTCATCATTTATGTCCCTGTCATCTGCCAAGTATTTCGAGTCTCCAGGTCCATTTCAAGCTCTAACTTATGAATACCTTGGGAACTGTTCACCTGAGATCCCACCTTGTCTCTCCATGCCACACAGCTGAGATTAACAAAGGTGTATATGTTGAAGGCCCCCTCTGATACTGCTGCTTAAAACAATGTTGTTTGTGTTCGAGGCTCTTGAGCATTTTCCCCTCCTGGATCTGCCAGAGCATAGATTGGTTAGCGTTTTGGGCATGCCGTAGAGGGCCCCCTTCTCCCGGACAGGTCAAGGTAGGTTGCATGGATTTTCATGTTGCTGGCATTCTTACAGGACTGAGCTCTTTTCAATCTAGCTTGGTATCCTTTCAACCTGTGGTGACACCCCTATCTTTTTCTTGCAGGTACTTAGGATAATTAAGGTTCATAGCGGAGGGGATGGGAGGGACTAAAATTTAGAGAGAACGTGGAGAACTTTATGGCATTTTAGAGTCATATAACTGGAAATCAGAGCTCTTGCAATAGACTTAGTCGATCCCAGATGAGCCTCCCAGATCAGCCATCTTTGGCCCCACAGATAAGCCAATCCTGGAAGACAATTAGTCTCAAATGTGAGGGTTTCCAAAGAAGAAGGCTGGAAATCAGTGTTGGAAACTGGACGAATGGTTATTAAAGTGACTTTTTTTTTTTTTTTTTTGCTTAAAGTTTGATAATTATGTAGTACTCTGGATAGGTGCCTGATAAATTGTAAAAAAAAAATTAACTGAAGTGCCATGTGCTGCTTGGGGTAAAAGCTTGAGTGAAATCATGTAATATTTCAATTGCACTGTAATGGGAATAACCTGATTTCTAGCAGACTGGAATTCTGTAATGACAGTAAAATCACATGTCATGTTAGGACATTCAGTTTCTGTCCATGGATCAGGGAAGTACATTCATACAATTCCACATGTGATCTTATGTCACACCATTTCACGGAGGGTTCCTATCAGATCCCATATGAAATCAGTGTAAGTGGCCAGATTCTGCTTGCAGTTGCACCCAGGTAATTCTGGAAGCCACTGAAATGGCTTTGGGGTTACATCAGGTGTAACTAACGGCAACATTTGGCCCTGAGAATAGTGCACAGCTCTCTCTCTCTCTCTCTCTCTCTCCGCTCCCCCCCTTTAAGAATATCATCCAAGGTTATTTAAGGGTTATTGTATAGCGCTGGCAAATTTTGAATCAAAATAAACATTTTCCTTTCAGGTTCAATACTAAATAAGCTGCGGCCACATTTTTCACATGCAGAATTCCTTTTCCAAGATTGCTGTTTCACATGTTTTGCTTTGTCCCGAGATCATGCTATTGTTCTCTTTAAAGCTTCTTATGCCATTAATCTCTCCCTATTGTTTGCAGTTGGCCACAGGATAGGTCAGCTGGAAATCACATTGCAAGAGTGTATTCCGGTCTTGGGAACGCAAGAAAAGGAGCACGGAGAGGCTCCAAACACTGTCCGCTCCTCATTCAAAATGTACAACCAAGTAAATCAACAAAGGCCGTGTGTTACTAAATCCTTTAAATGTATCTACTCGAGGCCAGCAGACTGTGCCGGGAAACAGGCAACTACGTTCAACAACAGCCCGTATTCGCTTGTTAAAATACAAGTCTTTTCATATCCTATTTCCATGCTGCTCTCTTTTTCTCCTTTGTCTTTAACTATCCACCAGGGCCCAGTATATTGGATATGACAGTTCAAAATGTGTATTTGAGGATCAGTGACACACAGCTAACACTGAGTCCCACAAAGGAGTGATTATGGCAGCAGCACCGTGCGAGCTGCTGCAGTGTTAAGGATCCATCAGCCTTTCCATTAGAACCCCTCCCCACTCCCACAGGGTTTATAGACACTTTTTTGAGGTGGATCCAATAACTAAAATAAAGATGTATTTGTCTCAGCAGCCCCATTACTCCACAGTATGTGGCTCTTTGGAGAAAACAAAAAATTAAATCCCATCAAATTCATATGCTGTAGTAGTTTTGCCTCTGGATTTTCAAAGCGCTGTACATAGTTTCCAAGGCACTGCTTTTATTTCTTTTAATCCATGTTTATTATTTCTAATTTATGTTGGACCAAATGGCAAATCTCAAAGTGTTTTTAAAATCAATGACAGGAATACTAAGTCAAGTGATCCGATAAGATGAGGTTGTCCTCTCCTCATGGCAAGTTGCCTGTGCAGCTACAGTTTGGCTCCCTCATTCACATGAAGTGGAATACAGGCTTTAACACTGTGTATACAGACCGGTCTTTTCTGCGGGGCCCCTGCCTCATTCAGGAAGAAAGGTGGACCTGCCGTGGGGATAAATTGGGGTTGTGAAGTGAGGGAGCCTTTTGTCTTTGAGAGCCATGTCCCATTTGTTGCAGAAGTTGGAATGTGCATAGTGAATGAGGCTGGGGGCTTGAGAAGGAGAAGGAGAAGGAGAAGGAGAAGGCAGCATCTCATGAACACCACCTTTGCAAACTAAATTATGTCCCTACTTCTGCCAGAGTCCCTGTGTGTTGTTGGGCAAATTACTCAGATCAAATGTTCCCTAGTTGGCTACTAACTGCTTCCTGCCTGATTTGCAGAAGTGCTGTCAATGGTGTGTGTGTGTGTGTGTGTGCGTGTGTGCGTGTGTGCACATGCGCATTACATATGAAGCACTGTATAATAAGACTGCTAATAATTAGACCCTAGGCATCTCATTTTGGGCAACCTATATCTGTTCCCCACCAGCCAGATAGCAATGATTAAAGACCCACACCCCTCAGCGATTTGTAATGATAAATTCATTAGTGCTTGTGAATTCCTCTGCAATCTAGTTACAAATGGTATCAAAAAGCCCCTGAGGAAATGAATAAGCATGTGGGCAGAGCTAGGCTTGACTAACATGTATGAGGACCCACCTTGAACAATGAGTAGCAAACAAAATAGTTGCTGAACACTGTCCATCAACTATGTTGAATGAGCATGGTGGTGTCCTGTGGAGAAAGATGACTTTTTGAGGGGCTCAGGTGAGGTCAAGTTATTGTAGGATGTCCACAGCTCACTGACAACCCCCTGGTAAGATCTGCAGGGCCTGTGCAACCTGATAAGTCAGGTGCCGAAAGCCTTGAGGTTGTTCATCAGCTGATACAGGAGAAGTAGTCTCACTTAGAGAAGAGAAAACAAAAGTACTGGTTTCTTGATGATCACCTAGTGTAGGACATGGAGCTAACGAATCCTATTGGTTGAATCTTTATTTGCCATGTGGGAGACTTGGGTTCAATTCCTGGATGCACATATAACTATGGTCTTCAAAGCACTGAATGTCCAGACTTGGCCTGGCCTTTGGATACTGTCTCAATGGTCTAAAGGGGAGATGGAAGGTCTGGGCAGCCTCCACTTCTCCATACTCCTGCCTAGGTGCACATGTCAAAGGTCCTGGTGACTTCTCATGCATATGCCATGACCAAAAGGATCAACGGTAGCCTACTATAAACAAGGGAGCTGAATTCAGGATGCACAGGCAGTCTTAATCTTGATGTTTTCTAGCTTTTGAGTCTTGAACTTTGAAAATCATGTTCTTTTAACACCGTACGGGGTGTGTGTGTGTGTGTGTGTGTGTGTGTGTGTGCATGCAATATACTTAGTGTGAGATCTCACAATGAGTTTGCCAAGTTTGGTCTAACAGGCACACTTACCAAAAGAGACTGGTGGGAGGTTTGCAAATCGCTACCCACTATTGGGTGGAATGCTCTGTGTCTACTAAAGTGTATACAGCTGTGATGCCCTCTAGTGTCTGGAAGCCCAAAGAGTACATGATACGTGAAACTGCTAGAGCTCATGGAGATTTTAATCTTAGATCAAGGGATTTGGGATCCTGAGGTCCAGGATTCTAATGCCAGCAATGGGCACATGCAGTTTAAATGCTTATGGCCATGGTCTTTATTTGAGCAGAGATGACACACCTTGCAAGTACATCAAGTGTGGCTGCGTAGTTAAATGTGTAAGTGCTGAGTGCATTCATGTGTGTGTGCGTGGTATGGGTGTCCTGCATATATTTATATGTTTAGTCCTTTACAAGTCTGGAGAAGGCTTATCCTCCTCTTTTTAAAGTCATGTCAACCAAAACATGTTTTCAGCTATGTTGAATCTGAAGCAATTCCACTGCAGATTCAAGACTGATGCAGGCATAATTGGCAGCAGAGTTTAACCCATGTGTGCTTTATTTGTGAGCCCCTAAAGTGGGGGTGCCTCAGCAGCAGCACTGTCTCGTTGCATAAGTGACCTGTAAAGGACAGAAGTGATTCCCATGGGGTTGGATAGTTTCTGACTGTCAGATCAGGTCCTAAACCCAAGGCTGCTTATACAGGGTATTAGCAACCATCTCTCCAGATTACCTGGACAGCCCTTAGCATTTGGCTGAGTTTCCTATTTGGGCAGTCTTTTCTCAGGAAGAAGATACAAGAGTCAGAACTGAAATGCCTTGGCAAAACTGTATGGGTGGGGTTCATAATGAAATGCTAGGTATGGGATATGAGGAGAGAGAAGCAGTGACAGCCTTCTATGGATTTTCCAGAAATACTAAGGGGGACTGGAGAGCTTTATTATGGAGCAGTCGCAGAATTCAGCCATCAGTGTGTCCCTGTTCCTATACTTAGCTAAAGGTATCTTAGTCATGAAAATGAGACTGGACACAAATGTTTTGCTCCTAAACTTAAAACAAAGGCCCTCATAATGTAAGGCTTGCAACTGGGGGGGGGGGGGGGGGTACTGGTTGTAGCCGTGTTGGTCTAAGGACATAGGCAGACAAGGTTCTTTGGGTGGATGTGATATTTTTTATTAAACCAAATAAATAGTTGGAAAAATTGTTCTTTGCAAGCTTTTGGGCACAAATGCCCTTCTTCACACTCTCTCTATGCCTGAAAATAGGCATTTGTGTCCAAAAGCTTGCAAAGAGCAATTTTTCCAACTATTTAGTTGGTCTAATAAAAGATATCACATCTACCCAAAGAACCTTGTCAAGCTTGCAACGGGATACTTAGGCAGTCTTTCCACATCTGCTTTTGCTCCTTACAAACCATTTCCACTGTAAAGTTTGATTTATGATCTATGCAGAAAACCTCAACTGAATCCTAATCTAGTATCTGACCATGAGGTACATATTTGTTCATAGCTCTTTCTAGGAAGGGTTTGTCTCACTTAGCATCCCACAATCTCTCTTTGTTAACAAAATACTCAAGTCATCTGGAATTCAGCTGTCACTCCCTCACCCCCCCTAGTCATAGAAGACATAGCTATCTTCAGAAGAACAGAAGGTATCAGCTGTACAGAGACCTTATTGTGAAGTCTAATCCAAAAGAAATAGCTATCATGTATAATGAAGAGTGGCATGGAGTAAGCATGGATATGAAACTCATAGGTTACTCAAACCTGCTCCAAGATCTTAAGCAGATGTGGTGAGCAATCAGCTAATAATCAGCATGGTAAGACAACTGCAATGTTTTGAAGTAAATTAATGGAAGTTTTTCAAAAGGTTGTGATGTGCTATATGACAAACTAGGAAATACCCTTATTCCACCCCTGCCCTGCAACCTCTGAGTAGGGTATATGCCTCTGTTTGCTTATGTTGGGTTATTGACTATGAAATTAGATCAACAGGGATTGTTAAAGGAACCAAGCAGGAAGGGTAAAACAGGAGCCTCTGATAAGGAGCATCCTAACAAACATTCAAACACAATAGCCAGGTTTATAGCTGTGAAGAGGTGACTGGTGACCCTTATGATGAAACCCTTCTGCAAAGACTGGGAAGGGAGAAATCAAAGAGAATACTAATTACAGGATCCTGGGCATAGAAAGCTGGTGGGAGGGATGTGTGTGAACTAAGAGAAAACGTTGGTGAAAGGGAGAGAGAGAGAGAGAGAGCATGCATGCAAGCAGGACAGGCTGTTTCTTCCAGCCAGGGATGGGATGGGTACCTTACAAAAGCCAGCAAGGAAAGATGAAAGCATGAAAGAGACCCAGGCTGAAAACCTGCAGTCTCTGATTGATTTTCATCTGAAATTCAATAATCACCACCCCTCCATCAGACTGTCTCTCGGATACTCCAGCACCAACATCTCCTTTTTAGACACCATGATCAATATCCAGAATGGTAAAATACAAAACACTATATACAAGAAACCCATGGACCAACATACATATCTACACAGAAACAGCAATCACGCTAAACACACCAAGAAAGCTGTGATATACAGCCAAGCCCTCCGATACCACTGAACTTGCATTGAGGAGAATACAGACAAGGTTCTTTGGGTGAATCTGATATCTTTTCTTAGACCAACTTAAATAGTTGGAAAACAATTATTAAGCAAGCTTGGTCTAATAAAAGATATCAGATTCACCCAAAGAACCTATGTCCTTAGACAAAACACGGCTACAACCTACACCTCTTCACCCAACAAGGACATTCCTTCAGAGAGATAGATCATACTTTTGAAAGAGCCACCTAGATACCAAGTGAAGAATTACTGCAGTACAAAAAGAAAATCTCCACAAATCGTACACCATTAGTTATGATATGCCATTCTTCCCTGGAAGCTATACAGAAAATCAAATCCTCAAACAATTGCAACCCATACTAGAAGAAGACCCTATTCTTAAAGAGGTCTTTCCAGAACAACACATTCTAGCCTTTAAACTAGCACTGAACCTCGCCAACCTCATCGCCAGAAGCAATCTTACTATGGCCCAAAGCACAGCAAATGGATCCAGGCCAACACATCTCCACCACTCCCATAATGACTACACCCCACAACAGAACCATCACCATTCTTGAATCTTACACCTGCACCTCCAGAAATGTAATATATCTCATCCAGCACAGTGGAAAATATGTAGGAGAAACCAAACAATAACTGCGCACCAAAATGAATGCACACCGAAAATCTATCAAAGACAAAAATACCCAATTACCTGTGGGTGCACACTTCTCACAAGATGATCACTCTCTCTCCAATCTCTCAGTTCTCATCCTCAAAGGGAATTCACAAAACAGTTTTCGTAGACAAGCCTATGAACTTTACTTCATAAATCTACTGGATACAAAAAAATCATGGACTAAGCATAGATATTGGATTTATGGCACATTATAACCTGCCTGCCATCTGATAACCCCAGGTAGCCTGTCTGCATTTTACCAGCTACATTCTATCACCAGGTCAACATTTCCCTCCCCCACCCCCCAACCTACCTGTCTCACACCTATTGTCTCCCATTCCCTCTGATCTTCACTGGGACATCTGCATTTTCACAGACCTGAATTTTGCATTTTGGCTTCATTCTACCCCGGAGAGCACACAAAACACCACCAGACTCTCCCTATGCCTGAAGAAGGTTTTTGTGCCCAAAAGCTTGCAAAGAACAATTGTTCCAACTATTTAGTTGGTCTAATAGATCTACCCAATGAACTTTGTCTACCTATGTCCTTGGACCACCATGGCTATAACCAACAACCCATGCATTAGAGGCCTTTCTTTACTTTCTGTTCTATGTGTTCCAGGGGAAAATCAGAAGCACCTGAAAATGCTGCTTTCTGTCTGAGTTGCTTTAATTAGCTCTCAGGACACAGCCAGCCAGAAGGAAAGGGCTTACAGGTGCCAAATATCGTGTTTCCGAGAGGTGCTGCAGCTGAGATACACAATTTAAATGTAATTGGACTCTGTGGCCATGTCTACATGACCTCCCTGCTCTTGAGGAACAAGCCCCGCCTATTTGCTCCTACTTTGCACCAAAGCCTGACAGCAGATATGGCCTAATTAGGCTTGGGCACATGAGAAGAACAGGGATTGTTCTCCGTAGCAGTGTGAGGCTTGAGATGTAGCCCATGGCTCCACTCAACATGAGGTGCAGGGAGTAAGACCTGTTATCAAATTGGTTCACTTAAGAGGCACCAGAAGATCTGAGGTGTAATTCCCCCTGGAGCTATGACATCCTTGTCTAGGCAAGTACTGAAATTGGAGCAAATTTCCTTGGGTAGACAAATGCATGCTGTACTGAAGCTGGTTCATGACGAAGAATTGGGAAGAGTAAAAATGAGAAGATCTCAGTAAAGAAGCAGTTGTCTCTTACCAGAATGCAGGAATTTTGGGTGGATGACAATTTGGATATGAGCTCCTAGATCATTAGAAGTTCAGTCTTGTCACATTTTTCTACTCTGCTCCATGCCTTTAGTTTACCATCTTCAGCCATGCTGCTCCCTTTGTCTGGAGTGGCATATGTCTTGTGCACCCTTACGTAATTGGTCGACTTCAGACTGGAGTCTGCAGAAATCCTGGAGCAAATAGAAGTCTATCCATCTGGATTGTTTCACTGGAAAAAACCCTGAAATAAAGCCTGAGAGAGAAAAATGGTACAGTGCCCTGTTACATGGAAATCATCAACTTGCAGGCCATTCTGAAACCTCTCTCTATTGTAATATAATGCTGCTTTCTAATAAAGACCTGGGTTGTTTTCCACCCAACTCAATGAGATCCATGTTTCAGAACAGTGAATGTATTAGGTAATACGTTAATACCACATCATATTATATATTTTTGCTTTATATTATGGGGGAAGCAGCAGCCAGTCAGAGTCTGAAACAATCTATATTTATTTGTTTGTTTTTAAAAAAAAGATTTTGGTAATGGTAAAAGAAATGACATAGTTATGCTCTTTTGATTGTGACCATAGTTGGCTGAATTGTGAAAGGAGGCCATGGATAAAGCTTCAGTATTATTTCCAATCGAGAACTGTAGGTTCCAAGTTTCTTTCAGTTTTTCATAACTCAAGAGCCATTTGGATTTCTTTTAAGAAGAGGTTGCAAATTGAGTCCTGCCTAAATTGCTCACAAAGAGGTGCAACTATTTCTTTAAATGAATTTGCAGTGTGTGCATGGGTGTGTGCCCACGTGAATGCCTGTTTTGTAACTTGTATAGTCCAGCCAGGCCCCTCAGACCAGGATGGAGGTTCAGGATTTTTTTATTGTAATCGTTCTGTCTTCTTTTATTGAAGGGCCAAAAACTAGGCCTAATCTTTTATAAAGCACAGGCTGCTGTTAAATGGCAGTGTGAAAGCAATGAGTCTTTAGGGGAGCCCTGAAAGAGAACTGTTGCTTGAGGGGCACTAAAATGGAAGGGACACTAGATTAAAAGTGAATGAATGGTACAGCAAAGTGCTGGAGAAATCTGCCTAATGAGAGTAAACTCCTACTGGCAGGGAGGAGACCTTGCTCTCGGTACTTCTTACACTCTGGCCTGGGAGCGCCTGTAACTTGCTGAGGCAGTTATCTGATTCCTCTTCCTTTTTGTGGCAGGCAAAGCAAGAGCTTGATAACAGGATGGTAGAGGAAAGTTACCTGAACTGCATTTTGCCTTGGTCCTTAAGCTGCCATGCAGGCTTCTGCTCTTTGCCCTGGTTCAGCAAAACTTCCAGGCATGTGTTTTCGGTGCTTTGCTGAATTGAGGCCTTAACAAGGATCTGTCATCCCCCAGCTCAAGGTCATCCTGCATCTTCTGTGTCTACCCGTTCCCTATGCTGGAGGATCATGGGGCATCTTTTGCCTGATGTTCCCAGATCCTGAGGCCTCAATGTAGGGTAAAAAAGTATAGTAGGGAGCAAACGTAAGGCAGTGAGATTATATCTGCCTACTTCAGCGTATTAGAACTCTTGTGTATTCGGCTTTTTTTCCTCCACTTTGCCCTGGCAAATCCTGTCTTGTGACACCAGCAGAATGGAAACAACTCCCTTACATTAGAGGCAATTCGGCTCAAAGTTAAGGTCCCTATGAAATAGCTTTTTGTTCTGTTTCCCCAACCTGGATCACTCCTGGAGACTTGGACTGACCACTTAATCAGGGGCTCCTCTATGGTTGTCAAGGCTTGTCTTCCAGACTTAGCATGTTTCCAACTCATTTCCTAGTTTTTTGTTCTTGGTACAAAATCCACTGCCAGTTTTGTCGGCCAGTATAAAATGTGGACAGCGGACTCCAGGTATTTTGATCCAAAATTTGCAGATAATTATAAAGTAATAAGTAGACAACTTTTACCATCCTTGGAGACGTAATGTTTTACAATTGCTGGCCAGATTTCCTGATGCAATGAAGCCTGAAAACAAAAACAAGTTTCTTCATACTGGGAAGGAAGGGTGCTATCCTGCTCCAGTCTTTAGTGGCTAACTTCAGTCCAGAATCAGAACAATATCTGATTAGTATCAGAGTACAGCTGTAAGCACAAGCTGCACAAGAGACAGTTTAGATCTCCAAGCAAAAGGGGACTCAGAACAGACTGTGTATAACAGCTCGGTCTGACTTCATCCGGCTGCAAGTTTTGGAGGATAAGGCAGTAGCTTCATGGCAAAACCCCACTCCCTAGTAGCTTGTGGGCTTTTTCTTGCATTGGGTCCTGGAAATAGTGGTGCTGGCTCTAGTCATGCTGAAGAAAGAGACCAAAATATAAGTGAATAAAAAGAAGACACTAACTCAAATTCAAATTCTAGATCCAAACTCCCAGGACTTTGGGAATGTTTTGGATCCAGAACTAAACTGTTGTGTCCTGAGTCTTTTGCTAGTAAAAAAACCATGGCTGTTGGTTACAACTGGGCAGTTACTCATCATGAAGAATAATCTACTTTTTGTTTTAATTTGTGATCCTGACATTCTATGTATGTCTTGAAGACAGAAAAAAGTTGCTGTTTTACCTGAATTCACTTGAGCTGTACTGGCGTTTGAAGCAAGGGGTCTTGTCTAGCATATCTCATATCATGGCCATCAGAGGAAACTGACAGCTCCTCAAGTCTGCGGGGACTCTGCCTGTCTGCCTGTCTTGAGAAGCTGTGGCAAAGCGATGAATAAGTGAAAGAAATGGAGGAAGTTTTATAGTGCCGCATCAATCAATTCAATCAATTGGCACCATTGCTCTTTACAGAGCATGTTGTATGTGCCCAAGTGTTCTTTGCTGGCTGCCGAGTTGGATGTGTGAGTGATAGTCCTGCCCACAGGTAGGGCACACCCATACACTAGCAATGCTCTGAATCCAAGGAGCAGATTCTTTCCTTCTCCGATTCTGGTCTTCACACACCTTGATCCAATCCACCTCACGGCACCTCGCTCCATCTGCAAGCTGACTGTGCCAACCAGAGCAGCATTCTGCACTCCTTTCCCAATCATCCACAGAGATTTTACAAAGGATGCTAAGTCATCTTTGCAAGCATCCTGCAATCTGCACAGTGGTCTGCCTCTCTCTCTAGACCCTTTGCAAACTTCAGAGCACAGCACATTCTTCAGGATCCTGTGATCTGGCATTCGTTTGACATGACCAAGCCACCTCAGTTTCTTCTTACTAAACATCATTCCCACAAATGACATACCACCACAATTTAACACTTCCACATTTGTCACCCTGTCTTGCCATCTTATTTGAAGAATTTTTTGCAGGCATCTGATATGAAAGCTGTTTAGTTTTTTGATATGTTTGGCATAGGTCATCCATGTTTCTGAGCTATATAAAAGAGTGGATAAAACACATGTCTCATAGATACGGATTTTCACTTTAGTTGACAGTTTGCTATTGTTCCAGGCTCTGTCTTGCAAGACCGAAGTTCCTGGCTGCTTTGCTGATTCTACTAGCAAGCTCAGCAGTGAGATCTACATTGCTGATAACAGTAGACCCATGGTAGAAAAATTGGTCAGGAACATCCAGACGAGTATCATCTCAGGTGATATCTGGAGCTGGTTCTGAAGAGCCTTGGTGCATGGTCACAGTCTTCTTCAAGCTTATTGCTAGCCCAAAGATTTTGCATGAGTCCAAGAACTTGGCAGTGAGATGTTGTAGGGTATCAACACTGTGAGCCACAAGGGCTTCATCATCTGCAAACAACAGGTTCCTTATGATGATCTCCTTTACCTTCATCTTGGCTCTGAACTTAGCAATTTTAAACAGTCCTCTATCATGTCTAGTGCTGAGATAGACACCCTCTTGAACTTCATGGGATGTGCGTTGAAACAGGAACAAGAAGTAAATGTTAAACAATGTGGGAGCCAGTACGCAGCCCTGTTTCACTGTTGTTGATGTTGAACAAGTCAGACTCTTGTTTTCCATACATTACAGCTACCATCATGCCATCATGCAAAGATTTCACACGGTTTAGCAGTGTAGGTGGGCAACCAAGCTTCTTCAGAACGGTGTGAAGGCCTGACCGACTCACTGTGTCAAAGGCTTTTGTTAAATCTATAAAATCATGTACAGTGAAATATGCTTCTTTCTGCACTTTTCCTGAAGTTGTCTTACAGAGAAGACCATATCTATAGTGGGTCTTTCTGAATGGAAGCCACATTGGCTCTCAGGATAGATTCTCTCAGCTAATGTTTGAAGTCTAGGTAAAAGAATATGGCTTAAGATTTTTCCTGCGATGTCAAGAAGAGATATACCACTGTGGTTATTACAGTCACTTCTGTCTCCTTTGTCTTTATAGAGTTGGATGAAATAAGCATCCTGGAAATCTTGCAGAACAGTTTCTTCCTTCCAACAGAGTAGCAGTGCCTCATGCAATCTTTGCAGCAAGTCTTTATTTGCAGATTTGGAAATGTCAGCAGGCAAACAGTCAGATCCTGAAGCTTTGTTATTGGGCATCATTTTTGGTGCATTTTTAAAGTCCCTTTAGTGTAGGTTTGGCATTCAGCGAAGTCATAACTTCAATCCCAGGCAATTCGTCCAGCACATATTGGTCTACTACAGACTCCCTTGAGTATATTATTACACAGTGCTCAATCCACCTCTCCAGCTGCTTCTCTTTATAAGGTATGATATTACCATCCAGGTCTTTCAATGGAGCTACCTTGTACTTCGTTGGCCCAAAGGCCATTCTAATACCCTCATACAACTGTCTGCTGTTGCCTGCATCAGCTGCTTGTTGGATGCCGTCACAGAGACATAGCCAAAATTCTTGAGCACACCTCCTGGGAGCTGTTTGAACACCCTTATGAGCTTCTCTTAGCTTGTTGAGTGATCAGTAGTAGGAGTAGACTTGTAGGTGATTAGGGCAGTTCTTTTTCTCTCAATGAGTGACAGCAGTAGCTTTGAATGATCTACAAACCAGTCAACATTTTTCTTAGCATTCTTTCTAAAACTCTTGATTGCTGCATTGTACGTTCTTGTCTTCAGGACTTCCCATGCATCTGATGCAGTTTCATTCATTCCGGCTGACTTTGCTACTTCTTCATTGAAAAGCCATTTCTTGGCAAGTCAATACAAAGTTGTCTGGCAGGCTTATTGTGGTGAATCTTCTAAGCTTGAAATTTCACTTTGCAGCAGACAAGGGAGTGGTCTGTGTCCCAGTTTGTGCTTTGAAAGGATCGTGTATGCAGGATATCTTTCAAGTGTGTACGTCTTGTCAGTACCAAGTCCAGTGCTTGGACCTCGGGTGTCTCCATGACCTTCTTCTGATGTTACCAGCAAAGAAGGTGTTGGTCACTGATAAGCCTTGACTGACACAGAGCTCAAGAAGTCTCTGGCTATTGTCGTTCATACGTCCAATGCCATGCCTACCCAGAATCCCCAGGCCAGATCTCAACATTAGATTCAATTCTTGCATTGAAGTCTCCCAAGTCTCCCAGGTTCCTTCCGTGCAATCCTGCCGGCTAGTTCTTCCAGCTGTTAATAGAAGCTGTCCTCCTCATCACTAGCCTGCAGAGTTGGACTGCTGATGAGGTTGATGAATCTCTTCTGTAGTCTAACTCAAAGTTTCATGGTAACTATGGACACTGCAATCTGAGCTTCACAAGATAATATAAATTCATTTCTGATGGCAAAACCTACACCATGCTCTCTCCTTCCTCCTTCAGGTTTGCTGTGTTAGTAAACTGCCATGCCCAAGTAGTCTTTCACTTTTATGAAGCCTATATCTGAAAGCCAAGTTTCCAAAAGAGCCGCAATATCGGTTCTGAAACATGCAAGCTCTTAGTCAACACAACCATTTCCCTCAGATCTGAATCCAGATCAAAGTCATAT
Organism: Alligator mississippiensis; assembly: GCF_030867095.1. Taxonomy (NCBI): domain Eukaryota; kingdom Metazoa; phylum Chordata; order Crocodylia; family Alligatoridae; genus Alligator; species Alligator mississippiensis. The sequence continues at coordinate 17,324,092 of NC_081835.1, forward strand.
CCAGGGGTCAAAGTCCATATATTCCAGCAAGCAACCTGAATAGAGCTGCTAACTGCCTGTCGCTTCAGCATGAGTGCCTTTTCTGTCGGGGTGAGGTCCCTTAGCCTTTTTTCAGCCAAGAAGTGTTCACAGCGGCAGTGGAGGATGCAGTTTAATGTCATGCCCAGGACTTAATGCCGCATCATATCATGAATAACTTGATGGTGCACAAAGTCCACTGAAGTCAATATGAGTCTTCAAATTGATTGTTAGGATTTAGCCTAATGTTTTGCATTATGCTTCTTCTCCATGGGCTGCTCTAACAAAACCTACTGGGTGACTTTCAGCAGGAGAGGTAACCTAATTTTAGTTAGGGTGACAGAATTGTACCTTGAGGCATAAACCTCAGTGCTGCAAAATGGGAGTTAGTCTACCTTGGAAGGTATGATCTGATGGTGTTTATGGGGCTTTTTCTGCCTTAGGATAGAAGCATTGCTCCTTTGATTTCCTTGGGCACAGGAAAACAGGAGAATTTAAACCCAAGCCAGGCTGCCATTAAGACTTACAAATCCTCTGTAGGCTCAGAGCAACAAGGAGGCTGTGATCCATGAGGAGCCAGCAGGCCAGGTAAAAAGTGTCTGCATCCCCTCAGGCAGGGTGATCAACCTAGGTCTCATGGGCTCCAAAGTGAAGAGCTGAATGGTTTGCACTGGATTTCCTGGAAGGAGTTGGGCTGCTCCTGGAAAGATCCTGGATTAGGGACAACTTTCCATTTGATCCTATGATGGCCATCTGGTGCAAGCAATGGAGGTTCTCTTATCCAAATGGTCATCTCTTTCAGCTGTAGGGAAACCTGGATGTATCAGCCATTTATGCCCCCATTATGGAGTTCAGATTTTCAGGGAATGGGCTCAGAGCCACTGGCCATGTGGCTGAACAGATGTACACTTTTGCCAGACATGGATATTTGTGGTCTGTCTTGGGGGAACAGAGATGGGGAACACCATGTGAGCTAGTAGTGCAGAGTACTTTCAAACCCTAGTGTAAGAGTCTCTACTGAATCCTGGGAAGTTATGGAAAGATGATTAGTCTCCAGAGCCTCACAGCACTTCCATTCAAAGGGGATAGGTTTTGTTGGTTTAGTTCAAGGACCCCTGGCATTTGTATACTTTGAATTTATATGTGGCTGGGCAAAGCCTGTATTTCCCTGTTTTGCTGCCACAGTGCCCTTAAGCACTTAACCCAGAGCATCCATGATGGTAGGATTTTGAGGCAAGCTTGTATACGCAACGGGGGAAGTGTGGGAGGGGAGGGCAGTCCAAACATTGATTTCAGGGCCTAGGACAGTTGGACTGTGGAGCTCTGCATCTCAAAGGTGGGACTGGACATGGGGATGTGACCTGGACACCCAGAATTAAATGCATTGTCTGGACTCTGCCAGGTCCAGCTGGTTTGGAAGTAGATGGGATCCAGAGGTAGGGGCATATAATGGCAGACAGAAGGCTGATCACTAACGTACCCAGTCTGTAACCTTACCACAGAAGCTCTATTCCAGCAGTGCTGTCCATCTCTTTTGTTTGCATTGTAGCTGCAATAGAACCAAACTATTTGGAACAGTTCCTGGTTTGTACTCTGGCACTGGGATTCCCTGCTGTGGAAAAGGCTTCAGGGAGGTTAATTCAGGTGCAAGGTGTATTGCCTGTGATGGACCAACAGCAGCATGACTTGCATCCAAAGAGAGGTCACTCCGTCCTGACTGCTCCCATGTCTCGTATGCGGTGGACACTGCCTCCCTAGAGAGATCTCCATTCTAGCTCATGAAATGTGCATTTTAGGAGGGTCAACAACAGTACTGTGGAGGAAGAACAGCCTGCCTCCGTATTCCACTTTTACACTTAACTGAGTCGCACATCAAGCAGTTCAACTTCTCAGCACCAATCTTTTGGGGCCTTTTATCCTATAGCGGTAACAGGCACAAACTGAGAGAGCCAAATTAGAGCGGTAGGGTATCCAGCCTGCTGTATTATAAACGAGTCTATTAGACGTAATGAGTGGTTCTAAGAGGGCAATGAGAAGTGATGGATTTTGGCAATGCCAGCTCCAATCAATTCACTAATGGCTCGCATCAGATTTTTTTCAATTGCTTTGGTGTTTTTTTAAGTTTTCCAAATCCTCGCCCAGATTTCTATTCAAGTGACAACTCCCTTTCGCCCCTTGCATCCCAAGCTCTAAAACTTGCCTGTTGTCATAGTCAAAACAAAATGTATATAATACGTCTTGAAGACTGGACCCAAAACTCTTAGTAGACAAGACTAACAAGGAGGTGACTTTTACCAACCTTGGAGAGTTAATTCCCATAATCACTGGCTGAAGTTGCTGAGGCCGCAGACTTTGGAAAACAACAAAATCATGTTTCCTAGTGAGAAGGAGAGATTGTATTTCTTTAGTGCGTCACAAATGGCCACTTTCAATTTCCTCTGGTGCTTAGAAGTGAGACCAAAATATTAATAATTGAAAATAGGAGCACCAAAACCAGGAGGAGGATGTGTTGGAAGGGGTTATTGGTGGTGAAAGCTGAAGGTTACATTTTGAAATTAAACACAGGGACTTTTAAATAAGAAATTCTGAAAGCCTATTTAAGTTTGTGTCCACTTGCATAATAGCATCATTTGCCAAGGGAGAGTGAGGAGGGGTCACTGATGGTGGGGAAAGTTGTTTGGGAGTAGGCTAGGTAAAACATTTTGGAGATGAGAGCCTTAGATCTGCCTGAGGTATCAGAACGATGAGAGACCCAGTAGAGAACTGACCATCCTGTCATGGAAGTATGAAGGGAAACTTGTTGCCATCAAAGGTAGTAAATGTAAAATATATGAAAGGAAATACTGTACATACAGTCTGTAGGCAACGTGTGGAACTCTCTGCCACCGGAGAAGTCTCTGGCTGGATTGCAAGGAGAACTGTGGTAGTTTCATTACACAGACTGCTTGTGTAGTCCAGCAATGCATGCAATACAAACACCTCTTCAAAAGCAACATCGGGAGTATTTAAAGGTGATCGTGCAGAGTAAGAACTTGTCACTCACAAGGACTGAGGGATTTCCTCTGTTCTAAGCATAGCATGGGTTGACATGTATCATTCTCTTCTTCAGGTCCCTCAATATATGCACATGCACACATGCTCCACTGATGTAAATTGGGTCTGTTCCATTGACTTCAAGAGGGATATGAAAATTTCTGTGAAACAACAGGTTTTGGTCACTGGCTAAAACAGGACTCAGAGCTGGATGGATTGATTATTAGCAAGCTCTGTTCTCATCACCTCTTTTCTAGGTGTCTACATGTGCATTTATGCCAGCTTAAATTTACTATGCTTCAAGTTGCTGCATAGTAAGCGGGAATAGGCTGCCATCTACACACGCAGATGACCTGGGACTAAATTTAGGTCAGAGCAGCCAGCCACGTGCCCCTATGGCCACTGGTGGGGAGCTCCAGCCTCCGGCCATGTAGCTGCCAGCACTTGGGACTAACTTTAGTCCCAAGTTGAAGCCAGGACAGGCAGCCAGTGAGGAGCTCTGGGGCTGGGCTTAGGCTGGCCCCCTAGTGGCTGGGCAGATACAGCAGGGTGGCCCCCTCGGTTACTGCACAGTAACTAACCAGGCGTAAATTTGATACCTGCATTATGGGGGTATCAAATCTACACCCAAGTCAGTGTAAGTCGCCATATTTAATACGCAGCACGGGCATGCATGTGTAGATGTGGACCTGTACTGCGAAGTAATTTTGGTTACTGTGCAATAAATGGGCACATGTAGATGTGCCCTCTGAGGAAATGTACTTAAGATTCCTCATCACCACTTGTTTTCTGGAGTCATATAAAAAACTAGGGACTGACCTGCTGCCCAAATGGTGACACTAGCTTGAGTGCCATTGTAAGAGAAAAAAATCCAGGAACAAGATCCAGAAAATGGATGCATCTGATAAATCAAGAATTATTATAATGGTAAGAAAAATTAAACTTAGTATGCTAAAACCTTTTTGAACTCCAGGCCTCAGTCTTCACTAGCTTGGAGTTTGTGTGACTATTCACACTTCTGAAAATGAGTGTAAAACACAAGTAAATCAGAACAACGGCATCAACAAATGCTGCTACTTACACCCGTGCAAAGTTACAACACAAGATATCAAGCCCTTTGTATTTTGAATCTTTCTTCCTCCCATATTTCAGGAATATATTTGGTAGCCGTGTTGGTCCGAGACAAAAAGAAATGCAAAACTCTTGAACTCTTGGTTCAGAGATGATACCTTTTCTTAGACAAACTAATTAGACCAAGCTGGTCTAAGAAAAGGTATCATCTCTGAACCAAGAGTTCAAGAGTTTTGCATTTCTTCTCTTCCCCCCACAGATTACTGGTCAACTTTTCCTCTAAGGGTAATAGGTAGTTATCCCAGCAAAGAACTTGGGCCCAAAGAAATCAAATGTAGTTTAGTCAAATTACTTAAGAACATAAGACTGAATTCTCTTCCTACTTACTCCACTGTAAATCAGCACTGGCTGATTGGCGGACAATGGAGTTATACCAGTCTCAAGAAAACTGAAATAACAGGACTATCAGGATCTGAATCTCTTTCAGTTTTGATGGATAACATATTTTTTTTGCAAATCAATTTGCGAAAGGAGGCAGGCAAAAGCAGAATGTCATGTTGCAAGCAGTAAAAGATTCTATTATGGGTTCTCTCTCCATTACTAGTCATTTAATTTGTATTCTTTCAAGCCCAAAGACAATTTAGTTAATTAGCCTTCGTTGATCCTCAAGTCCATTTTTATTATCAGAGTATGTTTAAAACAGCTCTGGGTGTAAGTGCGTGTATGCATGCGTGCGTGCGCATGTATTTAGTTTGAGTCAGCAGTTTACCATTTGTACAGAAGTAACATTTGCAATACCAAGTCCTAGAGGAATTTTTCAAGACAACAAGGTTATTTCATGTGTGCAGTTAAAAAAATATCAAAAAAATTACAAACATCTGTATTGTCTCAAGAGAGACATAGATTATGGGTTACAATAGTGTGGGTTGGAATTTGCTTCTTTCAGTTGGATGAATCTGTGGGCCCCTGCCAAGAAAGTTTTACATTTCCCTTTTGCTCGGCTGCTGTTTCCAGCCTTGGCACTAGAACTCCTTATTATATTTATTTCTAGTTGCTCGTTCCAGCTTTGGCATTTGCCACGTTTTTGTACTTGTCTCTCCACTTTCCCCCCCATCCCCTCCCCTCCCATTTCTGACATCATTTGAGTGAGATCAGAAAAACATTAAAAAAAAAGAAGAAAAAGCAATTTTAGAATTCAAGCCAGGTATAATAGTAAAAAAAAAAAAAGTGTTTATAGACAGTCTGGCTAGTTCTGAACAGGATCATTTTACAATAGCAGTTTTGCTGTTATCCTCAGTGAGATGAGGATTAGGCACTTGGATAACATGAATGATGGAGCAGGGCCATAAATTTCTGTCGTAACCTTCCCAATATTCAGGAAAGTTTAGATCTAGGAGTTTGGATCACACCTATCCCTAGTTAGCACATGGAATATATATGTGCACATATTCCATGTATATACATATGTGCATGTATATACATATATGTACATAAATGACATATACACGCACAGAACTGGACTGTGCCATGCAGGCACAGCCCTGCTGTTGTACTCCACAGCAGAAGCTCACTGACACATTGCAATTGTTCTGAGCCCTGGCACAAGCTGCCTAGCGGTACAGGCCCCCAGCCTCTCAGCCATGATTGTCCCGTGGAAGAGCCAGGGACAGTTTAGTTCTCCAGGGTTTATTTCCAAAGCCATAAATACCCAGCGGTTATATAACAGGGCTGATGGAACAGATACTTTCAGCAGGACAATGCCCCTCTTTTTAGAATAATTACTTGGAATCACTGACGATGTGCTAACACTCGTATTCAGGTAAAAGGCAATTAATAAGTAGCATGTTGAGCCAGGTTCTGCTTTGTGACATCGGTGTGTATCTGAAGCGGCTTTGTTTAAAGCAGCATCACTGTTCCAGGTTTATGTCACCTGGCCCCTTAATGTTCTGGAACTGTTTTTAAAACCACAATGTAAATTGAAGCTGAAGGACAGGCCAATCAAGCTCCTTAATTTTCCTATTCTTTTCCCTTAATTATTGATAGGAAAAATGAACCCAAAACAAGCCTGCGAGTTGATATATAATGGATACTACAGGCTTTTTGGAAGGATAACATGAATCTGTCACACAGTGCCTTAGAGATACATCAATCTGCACCATAGGGACATTAGACTCTTAGTACAAGTGTGCGTGTTGAGAAATTGTCCTGTGAGTGTTGCATGTACACATGCAGTAGCTAATTTGCAAATCTGAAAAACTTGGCTCATTTATATGCTTTCTGAAGTAACCAAGAGTAGCCTGGTCCATGTTAGGAAATAAAACATGTTGCCAAATTTGATCCTGAAAAAAATAATGAAGTCAGCTGGGTGGTACTGAAGCACAAAATGTCGCAACCTGGTAAGCTTTTCTGGTTTTATTTTTAGGCCTCGTAACTTTAAAGACACCTTTGGGTAGGTCTGCATTGGCTTCATGCTGCTCTTGGGGGTCCTGCCCATCTGATCCCACTTTGTACACGCCAAACCTAGAGCTAAGGCAGCAGGGATGTGTGATGGCACCTGCATCACTGGTCTGACACCTTTTGGGTGGGGATAAGTGGATACCACTGGAATATTCTCAGTGCCATGTATCTGGGTTTAGAGAGTATGGAGTGAGAGCAGGTAGGCTGGGCTTATTTTTTTGCCAACCACCTCAGGAGCGGCAGAGTCAGTGTAGACCTATCTTGTGCCTACACTGTCTTTCAGAAGATGAAATGTATCTCTGTGTAGGGATGTGGGGCGTCAACGCCTAAGGCTTATGCACCATGCCAGGCCTCAAAACATGATTTGCGTGGAACATATGGAACCTACTTGGTGAGTGTGCATTACAGGGGTCTCTTTATGTCCTATCTACAGGGAATGAATCTGTTATGGGCCAAGCAAAATGCACCCGAGTCTTTAGCTGACACAGTAGTTACTCATGTCTGTAGCTCTAAATGGTCCTAGATAAATCCCTGCTGTGTTGGCCAAAATGGATCTAGGAGTAGCCCTCTTCACTTCAGGTTTGTAAAGACAGATAAAAATGGCTCCAAGCTGAAGATTTGGAATTGTATGTTTTAATATTAAATACAAATTTGACAATAGTCCAAAATGTCTCCTCTGCAGAAGAAATAAAAATGAAGGTGTGGCATTTCCACTAGTTTGTAACCTGAGAGGTCAGAGGCCTCCTATTATGGAAGGACCAGAAAAAGCGAGGTAGTTACTCATGTTAGTGTGAAGTCAGGTAGAAAGCAGGGCAGGGTGGCATCTTGTAGGCGAGCTGAAATAGGCTTTTGCCTGCAAAAGCTTATGCATTTCTGGACGAGTAAGATACTACCCTGCCCTGTCTCCTGCATGACTAGAAGGGCCAACCTCCAAATCCAAGTAGCTGAGGAATGTATCAGAAGCAAAGACAACCCTTTACTCTTTTACAGCCTAAGATTTCTAGGACAGGGACTGTAGTCACATTTTTGTCTTGCACTGGGCCAAACTCATTGCCTGCATTTCAGGAATAAACTAAAAATATAAAGAAATAAGTCAACTCAGTCTACAATCTCAAGGAACATAAGTGGATGATGCCTCCATTGCTACAACACCTTTTAAAACTGCTTTCTTGTCTCTTTGTGCAGATACTTTTAAAAATCATGTTTTCACCCTCTCTTTCTAGTGATTTACTAGATCTAGGAGTGCAGGATAAGGTTAATAGTTTGAGTGCTTAGAGGGCCTTCCTTCTTCAAAGCACTGTATGATCATTAACTAACTAATCCTCACAACACCCCAGCTGGGTGCAGTGCAGAATGCAAGCCCAGAATCCATAAGGAGGCCAGAGGTTTTGTATGAATGCCTCAAGTTCAAACTCTTACATAATTTAAAGGAAGGACAGCCAAAATGCAGGTTGGGAACCAAAGGCGGTACTCAGAGTCCTTAAAAATAAGCAGCAGCCACTCTTCTCTGCTGAGTGAGGACAAAGCTGATCAAACAGAGTTTTAAGTGCTTGGTGTCTTCATCCAACAAATTATTCTAATTATTTAACAAGCAAGAGACAAACACAAGTAATATTAGGATCATAGGCATTCATGACTAGGTGCTCAACTGGCCCAGAGACCTGCTTGGTAGGGCTGCGTGAAATGGAAGCGTTTCATTTTGACCAGCGTTTTGACGGAACAGTGTTCCATTTCAACTTTTGTTTCGAGTCGAATCGGCTGTTCCGTTCCGTTCCGTTCCGTTCCATCGAAACATTTTGCCGTTTCGACCCTGTTTTGACATTTCACCCATAGGATATAATGGGGAAGGACAAAACAGGCCATAACTTTGTTGTTTCTACCCTGATTTGGATGCAACTTGCAGGAATGGTATCCCCTTCTGAGGGCATGAATTGTGCCAGGTTTCAAGAAGATAGGTGCAGGGGGCTCAGAGACACTACACCCCAAAGTCTTGAGAGCAAAACTCATGTCATGTGTATATGTTAAGCCACAGCAGAGTCAAAACTACAGGCATGATAGCCCCTGCTGAGGCCACAAATCCTGCCAAGTTTCAAGGAGATAGGTGCAGGGGTTTGGGGAAAACTGTACCTCAAGCTGCAGACAAGCAAAACTCGTGACATGGGTGACACTGTGTGTATTAAGACACAGCAGGGTGAAAGCTGCAGGGATGGTAGCCCCTGCTGAGGCCACAAAGCTTGCCAGCTGTTGAGGAAATCGGTGCAGGGGGATTCTGGGGCAAAACTTGTGTCATGGGTGCTGGTGCAGCTGTGTCTGTCTTATCGGGCAGCAGGGGCTAGCAAGCCTGAAGTTTTGACCCCGCTGTAGCTTAACGCATACACGTGACACAAGTTTTGCAATCAGGATTTTGGGGTGCAGTTTCTCCAAACCCCTTGCCCTTATCTCCTTGAAACTTGGCAGGCTTTGTTGCCTCAGCAGGGATTAACATTCCTGCAGTTTTGACCCTGCTGTGGCTTAACACATACACGTTTAATGAGTTTTGCTCTCAAGACTTTAGGGTGTAGTTTCTCTGAACCCCCTGTACCTATCTTCTTGAAACCTGGCACACTTCATGCCCTCAGAAGGGGATACCATTCCTGCAAGTTGCATCCAAATCAGGCCAGAAATTACAAAGTTATAGGCTGTTTCAAGCTTCCCCATTATAGCCTATGGGTGAAATGTCGAAACAGGGTCGAAACAGCAAAACTGTTTTGACGGAACAGAACAGAACGGAATGGAACGGAACGGCCATTTTGACTCGAAACAAAAGTCGAAATGGAATACTGTTCCATCGAAATGCTGGTCCAAATTGAACGCTTCCATTTCGCACAGCCCTACTGCTTGGCACAGCTCAGTTCAGGGCAAATGTGCCTATAGGTAGGCACATAGATAGGTAACATAAAAAACATTGTCATACAATGTATTTACCAAAAGTCCAGTAAGTCTTCTTCAGTTTGCTGGGGTTTTCTTCCCTCACCACCCCTAACACACCATTTGGCAAAGGGCTAAACTCAATGTGTAAAGTTATCTATAAAACAGCTAGGGATTTCCTTGTGCAGTCCCGCTACATCTTAGATGTACAGAATCTCTTTTGCTGGACATGCTCAAGAAGAGACTGAATAAGTATCTATTTGTGATGATCTAGGACTAATAAATTCTATGTTTGTGAAAAGGGTTGGAGTAGACAACCTTGGAGGTCTCTACAGTTCTGTAATTCATGGTGCCTGTGTGTTGCCTTAATTAAACCAGGCCAGGCCCTTAAAGTTATTTTAAAATTATGGTATGTATGCTGTATGCAAATAGAAGTGCAGCTCTCAATTACCTTGGAAATTGAAAATTCAGGTTTAAGTATTATTTCATTATGGTTCCACTAATTTAAAAGAACTATCTAGATACTTCTTGCATATTTGTCTAGGTTAAAAAGGTTATGAATAGAGTGGTGGTTATCTGTTTTACTCAGAAGTCAGGCAGGTAGGTTAGGATGCGACTGTGACTGGTTCAGAGGCATGGGTTTCCATAGGCAACAACCTACTTCCCCAGATGGTATGAAAAGACTGTATAGGTTTTCAATGGCCCTGAATCAAAGCCCCCAAACCAAACACTCCCAAATTTGTAATGCAAGACTTGCTTGAATCCAGATCCCCATCCAGTTTTTAGAGTGAGCCTTTTTCTATAATGGCCAGACTAGAACACCTTGAACTTTGAAATCCAGCACCATATTTTGAAATTTAGACCCTTCCCCATTTACAAGTGCTGGTCAAGCCTTTTTTTGTCAGAAAGGCATGTTGTGCATCGGACAATGCTGCTTTATTATAACCAAACCTTTTTAGAGAAGCGTATTGTTTTCAAAGAAAGTTTCATGAGGAAGGTTTTTCAGGTCTAGGGTTGAATTAGTGGTCAAAGCCAGAATACACATGAAACTTAGTGGTTAAGGGCGTCACCTGATATCTTAGATTAAAATACTGCTTTTCTTGATTTAGGGAGAGACCTGACCCTGGGTCTTTTCTAGCCAAGGTGAGTGCCTCTAACCACCAACCCATAGAAGCTATTTATCTTTCTCTGTGACCTAATAAACTATTTCATTGTTTACACAATTGGAAAGAGAGATTTAATACCCACTGTGTGCCTGAGTTGGAGTAGGAACTTGAACCTGGGTTTCCCACCTCTTAGGTAAGTGCTCCAGCCACCATGTCACTGGCTATTCTGGAGCAGGCATCCCTCTCATGCCTTGATTTTTTTTTTTTTTATAAAGAGTTTCAAAAGGTTTTGTTTTTTTGTACTCATGGAGAATGAAAACAAATTTTTAAAACTTTTTTTCCCTCTGCAATGACATTCTTGTTTTCTGGCCAACCACAGTTATAATTGCTGATGGACCAAAATCAGGAGCCCAGATACACGCTATTTGAATTTTAATGCTGTTTGGGTTCAAAGTTTTGGCTCCATACCAATTTCTACTGTTTTGTTCTGATCCCACACAAAATGGAAGTGGAAAAAAGCATCTTTACCATGACTGTTCCTCAATCCAAGCTTTTCCCAGTCCAGGGCTAAGAATTTCCCTGCCTCTGGATATGTCTCTTTAGTTTAAAATCTGGGTAAGATCCAAAAACAGAAGGGTACAAATCTGGAGATCTGATTCAGGCACAGTTTGAGATTGCCACCTAGAAGAGCATTTTGAAGAAATTTCTGCCAAGTCAACAGATTTCATCAGGTGACTTCGGGTGTTTTGGTTAAAACTTATGCAAAAATCACTTGCAAGTTGTGTCTGGAATGGAATCTAAATTCTAGACCTGGTTTAAACTTGAAACTGTGTCCTAACACACAGCCTAATATTAATCTTAATATTAATACTGTCTCCTGTATTCTCTCTCTCTCAATAGCAGTATAAAGAGATAAAATGCATACACATATGCACATATTCAGGAGGTATTAGAGCCTATATTAGACAGGTAGATCTGTTGATGGATCTTCATGGATATACCATATGGATCAATAAGCCTAAGGGTAATATTTTACTGAAGGAAAACTTAGACATTTTTAGGAGCCTGAATGTGATCTGAATGACTCTTAAGCCCCATTGACTTTGGAGACTGAGGCTCCTTTGGGTATGTCTGTGCAGTACAAGGAGCACCATGTGGAGGTACCTAAGCTAGTTCTGCATGCACCATTTCCAGAACCTGAAGGCAGGGTAGATTTGCACCTTATAGACTAACCAAATATATATTATACACATATGTCACAAAAGTCTGTGATTTTGCATGTGTATGTATTTGTGTGTGGATATATATACACACAGGTACATACATAAACGTGTGTGAGTGTATTATACATATACACATGTGTATAATATATATTTATGTATCTGTGTGTATAATATATATATTTAATATAATTTAATTATATATTAGACACACACACATATATATATATCTCCACACACACATATTCTAATAGAAAAAAGGGCTTAGTCTATCTGTCTGTATGTATGTCTGTGTGTCTGTCTTTCCTTAATGCTTTTGGCCAACTGCTCATGCGCCACTGAGAGGGCTGGCGGTGATTGGCTGTGCAGGCCTGGGCTGCACAGGCCCAAGTTTGAGTTGCTGTCGGGGAAGTTTGTGGCAGTGGTGAACATGCACTGGCTGCCCGAGCAGCGGGGCTTCCCCATGCCTCTGTGCCTGAGGGCAAAGGGGGTAACAGTGGTGGTGCCCCCCCACTGCCTGTCACCGCCACCCCCCAGAACAGCTGGCAGGGAGCGGGAGTGGAGGGGTGGAGGGAGATGAAGCGGGGGGGCTCACAGTGGCGGCTGTTGTTGGGGCTGGGCAGCAGGGAAGGATGGAGGGAGGGGAATGGGAAGGGGCCCCAGTAACAGCCAACAGGGAAGGGGAGGCAGCAGGAAGAGAGGAAGGCTGCACAGGCCTGGGTGGGTGCAGGGCAGGGGGAGGCGAAGGGGGGCAGTCGTGGTGGCAGCTGTTGTCAGGGCTGACGGCAGGGAAGGAAGGAAGGGAGGGAAGCAGGGAGGGGAAGCGGGGGTCACAGTGGTGGCACCCCCCCTGCTGCCGGGCTGACAGGGAAGGGGAGGTGGTGGGGAGACGGAGGCGAGCGCTGAGGGGAGGGAAGGCAGGGGGGAAGCCCTGCTGCAAGGCGGAGGTAGGTGGGGGGAGGCAGCCCCCATGCTGGAGGCTGGAAGAGGTGGTGGCAGCAGTGGCAGAGGGAGTCTTTACATGGCTGGCCCTGAAGGGTGAGCGGGGGTTGAGGCAGGGCCATGTAAACGCTCCCTGAAATCCGTCATTTTTGACAGGCAATTAACTAGTATATTATATATCTGTGGGTGTATAATACAAATGTTTGTGAGCTGAAGCTCACTTCGCCAGATGTTGTGAAAGGGCATGCACAAAGCAGTGTATAAGAAGGAGAGAGAAATTAGAATACAAAAGACAAGAGAGGAGGAGAGCAGGATGCAGGAAGGGAGGGCAGTGTTAGGAGAACCAAACAAACAAGCAGTAAATCTATGGGAATAAGGGAGTCACAAAAGGTAATCTAGGTAATGGGATAAGAAACTCTAGTCCCTGTTTAAACCACACCTAACACAATGCAGTTAGTGGATGATTACTTATTCTGCAATTTCCTGTTCAAATTGGTTTTTAAAACCTTGCTGTCTGAGAACAGCCAGCCTCATGTCAGCAATGGAGTGTCTAGGAAGGTTCAAGTGTCCCACCACAGGCATGTGTGTCTAGAACCAGAAGCAGTCTAGCCATAACAGCACACAGATTATTAGCCCAGACACTGGACTACATTAATGAGGCTAGGCTGCTACCAGTTCTGAAACGAAGACATACAGAGCTAGTTTGGTTAAGTCTCTGCAACATTGCTTTGTGCTGTGTACGTACACCCAAAACACTTAAATCCCTTTTGAAATCTTTTATTCCAAGTCTTTGGAAGTACCCTTACCATGCATGTGTGCAGACCCTGAAGGATGAATATGTTACAGGATTTGCTCAAGTAAATATTGCTTGGAATTGAAATGCCTCTCCATTTGGATGTGCACTCATCTGTTTGATAATGGGAGTTTAATAAGCCCCATGCATGAATAAAATGCAAATACACTTGTATTAGATTAGCTGCAGCAAGGGACTATCCTGAATTTAGAGCTTAGAAACTCTTGCAAAGAAAAATTAGCTTGATCTGGTATAGTAGTAATAATAAAAAGACAATAAGCATCTTCAGTTCAGCAAAACAGTGTCAAATTCTGGCAGGTAACATAAATTATGGAAGATACAAGTGTTACATGGGCTGGTATTCATTAGGGCTGTGTGAAACGGCACTGTTCCATTCTGACTTCAGTTTTCAGGTCTGGATGGAACAGTGTTTTGTATCGAATTTAATTTCGAGTTGAAACAGCCTCACTGCTTCACTTCGTTGAAACAGTGAGGCTGTTTTGACACTGTTTTGACATTTTGCCCAACCATGGGGCTGGGAAAAGGAACTCAGCCCAGCTGGGCTGAGTTTTCAACCCCAGCTGGGCTGCCTTCCCATCCCCTATGCTAGATCGCTCCCTGCCAGATCTTGCGTTGGGGTGGGAAGTCAGCCAAGTTGGACTGACTTTCCATCCCCAGTGCTATGGCCGAAATGTTTTGACTAGCCTCATTTTGTTTTGAGGCTATTTCGACGCTCTTTGTTTCACTTCGATTTTGCTGTTTTGACCTCGAAATGATTCAAAACAGTGTCAAAACGAAACGGCCATCGAAATTTTGCACAGCCCTAGTATTCATGGTCTGAGGAAATGCTGAATGTATCTGTCTTGATCTACTTATAGCTGTCTGTTAAAAGGGAAATAAATCCATTTTCTCCCTCAGACTATAGTAATTCTGCATATACAGGCAGAACTAAACTGAGTATTGTTATTCAAATTATCATGGCATCCATAATGCAGTAGGAGCTGTACAGGAACATGAAAACAACTGTCTCTTCTCAAAAAGTTCATAATTAACAAAGAAAAAAAATTGGTGGGGGGGAATAAAAAAGGATAAAACACAAGCAAAATGATAGGTTGACAACTGGCATGACTTGTTAGTTCATTGTTTTGTTATGTCCTTGCTACACCGAGTATTCCCAGCTCCCCATCTGCTTAGCCATTGTTCTGGCCTGCCTCAGCCTACAGCCATACGTATCCATAATGACTTCCATCTGCTATTGATCGCTTTCACACCCAATAAAACCTAGCTAATCCTCTTTTTTAAGGCTCTTCCTGCCATTCCCTCAGCATGGTGGATTCAGTCTCTCATCCTGTGTGCTCCCTACACCATTTCAGTCTGGTTACACAAACAGGCCATGAAGCCAAGAGAAACCCCTGACATCACAGACTGTATTACCTAAGGGTGGGAGCCAGTGGTCTGCTGTATCATCATCTCACAGAAGGGGTTTGACAGACGTGAGGAATGGCTGAGGTTGGGGTGTGTGGGGCCTGCCTAGGCCACAGATCCAAGAAAAACAATTTGTTGAGTCCCTGACGTGCAGGAGAAGTCTCCATCTCTGTTCCTTGGAAGCTTGGGACCAGCAGGGGCACTAAGCTGCTGGCAGTTCCTGAATAGGGCCTGCAATTTAGGACCCTTTCACATCAGGATTGTACACTGTGGGTAGGGAGCACGGATGAATGTTTAAACACCTGTGTGATGCCCAGTCACCAATGCCTGATGTGCCTCCTGAGCCTCTTTACTCTGAGCTGGATCCATGACCCCTTGTAAGCTCTGAGTCCCAATTAAGGAAGGGTTATAAGGTGCTTATGTTCTGGGCCTCTGTATTCCTGCAAAAACACAACGCATGACTTATACAAACAGAGCAATGTGACCCAGTTCATTATTGAACCAAGGAAAACCCCCAAATCCCTACTAAATCTTCCAGCCTACTTCCCACTCCAGCAGGCAGCAACTACAATGGCCACCCACCAACCACATAAACTCAAAAGAAAACACAATGGTCTGGAGGTTAGATGGGACAGGAACCAGATGATCTCTAATTTGTGCTGAGAAGAGCATTCCAAAGCAGTGTCACAACACTATCTTTCTATAATCTGAGCGTCAAACTGTTCCACTTCCCCAGGTAAATACACCCAGAACCAATGCTTTCCTTTCTTGGGTTGCCAATATGGCCTACATCCCCTCTTTTCCACATGATCAGTGTGTAAGGTGCAGCCAGTCAACCTAAAGGAAATAAAGGTAAAAGTTCAATCCTTAGAGGTCCTGTGCACCAGCAGCCTCCTTTTAGACAAGCCCTAATGTCTTAATTTTTTACTGAGTCAAAACACTCACTCATATGCATGAACCAAAACCTGAGGTCTCTACTGAGGCAAACTAAACCTCCCACTGAATTCAGAGGTGGCTGAACCGAGTAAAAAAATCTGTCGGGATCTCTCTGTAATGTTGAGCCTATTCTTGGGAGAGGCTAGGAGACTACCTTCACGAACTATTGGAATCAGTAGGTATGAGGGTACCTGGCAGCTGATATAGATGCCCCTACTGTGCTTCGGCCATGTCTTGCACCATGGGTAAATGTAGGCTTCTGTTTTTACCAGTATTACAAGACTCTCTGGCCCAAGACCAAGAAGCAGCTTTGTCCTTTCTTCTCAGGCTTCCCTTAACACATGGAAGCAGCTCTCTGTGAACATCTTCAAACCTATCTCATTGTACCCATCTCATACCCTTCCCTGAAACTCTTCTCTGCCATGATGCCTACAATAATATTAACACTGGTTTGGCCAATGGTTGGTTAAGACCTCTTTGCGCTGGTCAAACACAAGTTATTGGGAGTAATGTGGAGTAACTGCATATAGTTCCGAGGCCTGTTCTATATGGAAGGGCAGACTAGTTGATCTGGCCTTCAAATCTCAGTTTTTAGGGCATTGGTTACTCGGAGAGTATCATGTGAATAAAGGACTGGCAATACAACTTTCATATGACATATCTTGTTGGCTTGAAAGCACAAATGAGGGCCAAAAATGCCATTGCTTTACCCCCCATCTGCACGTGTGTCTATGTTTTTCACTTGCATTTTAGCAGATCCTGCTTCAGGGGGTCATCTGATACATGGGCAAAGCCAAGGAAGCCGATCCTGGGGAAAAGAAATTCAAACTTTAGTGTTACAACTCCTGTTCCTGGGACCTGGAAATTCAAACTGACTGTAAACACCTTTGCAAAACACTGCAGTCTTCTAGATCCAAATCTTTCCATGAAGCAGCAATGTGGTATTGAGATCAGCACAGCCTTTTTTTCTTTTTCTTCTTCTTCTTTTTTTTTTTTGAAATATGCCCTTTTGATAAATTTATATGGTGTGTTTTTTCTTTAATATATAACTGTTGGTTTTAAGAGACAAACATCTCCCTCTTCAGGGTGGATTTTGGTGGGGAATTAAAAGGGGAAGTATGTACTTCCTCAAATAAATATTTTTCTTAATATTTTGGAGTATCTTTTTTAGGAAGAAATATATATATATATATATATATATATATATATATATATATATATATTCACAATCATTCTGTACTATAGAAAATGGGCAGGGTTGCTTTGACTGGATATTGCAAAGCAGTGGGTTAAAATTCAGCACATTTAGTAGCACAGAGACCTCTCTTCTGTGAAAGGCAGGATTGTATTATGTAAGAGTCAGGCTGCCAAATACTTATCCTGGCAGTGGTCAGCTTTCTGTGCACCATTGACATCAAAACCTAATGAGGTTTGATCCAGAGGAGGGATTTGAAAGGATGTCTTGTTTTTCCCCAGTCTTCACAAGCTGAACTTGTTTAAAAAGAAAAAAACGATACAAAGTCTTGTTTGATAAATGATGAAAAATAGTGGGTTTTCTCCAAAGTTTCAACTGTTTATTGGTTTAACTGTAATTGCTCAGAACAAATAGTTTCTATTTACAGTGTTTATCATATCATCTCACCTTCCATAATGGAGGTCATGGCCTCTGTGCATTCTACCCATAGAGGCTTCATATCAGCTTACCTTAGTAATGATGATGCCTAATACTAATAAATTATTCTTATTTTTATTGTGCTATCACCAAGGAGACCCAATCATAGGACATGGTTCTGTGATAAGCATTTTGTGCACACAGTACAAAAGGACAGCCCCTGTCCTGAAATGTTTCCGAGATGAGATGGTTACATACATAAAGGGGAGCACAAGGAAACACTGAAACAGCATCAGTCATCACAGTCAGACAAGGTCTCAGTACACCATTTTCCAAACTAGAGTCAATTCTATTGTAAGCATCATAGCAGAGAAGTGTTTGAGGGAAGGGTATAAGGTAAGTACAATGAGATAGGCTTGAAGATGTTCACAAGAGCTGCTTTGAAGTGTTAGGGGTAGCATGAGAAGCAAGGACAAAGCTGCTTGTTGGATCTAAGCAAGGGAGCTATAATACTGGTAAAAATGGAAGCAAGAGTGATATCTCGATAGCCTGTGAATTATTTCACATGCATCTTATTTGATTTTTTGTACCTGCTGCAAAAATATTAACTAATCTCTGCTTCCTCTTCTAATTTCAGTATCCTCATCCTCTCTGTACAGGTGGAAGAACTGAGGCATAGAATCATTAATTATCTTAATATGGCTCAGTGAGTCCTAAGCAGGACTGATCTTACAGACTTAGGAGTTTTGTTCCATAGGTAAATGCATAGTCTGCTGCCTGCATTCTTCTGGAAAGTAGTGTTTCTGGTCACAGTGTCTAAAGTGGTATCTTAAATGGATTTTGACAGCTGTGTCCATGATCCTACTTTCATCTTGAAGCTCTCTATACTATCTGTCTGGTTTTACAAGTCTCACTGAAGCTGTTCAAGGAAAAATGGGAGAGCCCTCAGTCATTTTTTTGTTTTGTTTTGGGTGTATGCTCTTGCCAAGGGTCTCTGATAAATTCAGCACGGATAGAAGAAGAAATCCATTGATGAAATGTTAGTGAGCTTTGTGTTTGTGTATGTGCAAATAGCCATCTAAGCTGTCTCCCATGAGTATACTAGTGGTATGCGTGTTATAAATGACACATCTATATGATGGATTTAATTCACTCTGAACATTTGACCATTTCACCTGCTCATTTCTCTCTCCCAGGACAACTCCCAACCCTCCACAATCTTAAGCAGCTACAAACAGCTGCTCACTTTCTCTTGTAAGACAACTTGTTAGAGAAATGTGCTCACTCTCTCTTTCCTGCTGTTCTCCAACATGCTCCCTCCCAAGGCCTACACAGCTAAGATTCAGTCCTACCTTAGTGACCTCTATAGGAATGCAGGCATGCAGGTCTCTACAGGCATGTCTACACATGGATTAATGCACCATAATTATGGTACATTAAGTTTAGTATCTGTAATAGCAGGTATTAACTTAATGAGCCATCATTGGTGCTACTGGGCAGTAGTGCCAATGCACGTTTTTTATGTGACGCTAATGCGCAGTAGACTCATTCTATTGCACATTAGCATGGCTTTCACCATGATGCAGTAACGTGCAGTAGAATTAGTCTACTGTGCTTTTAGCATCTCATGTAGACATGCCCAGCACCTCTGATAATTAGGCCAATGGCAACTTCTAAATCTGTTGGCTTAACAGATGGAAGGATATGTAAAACAGTCACATGAAACCTTTTTGAAATACTAGTAAAATAATGTTAGGATAGCAGAGGCTAACACCTTCAACACACATCAGGGGCTAGTAAAGAATGCTAAATGCTCAGTGGCAAAATCAAACCTTATGTGTGTTATTAGACAAAATGGCCTTTTACGTCCAGTTCCAGCAAAAGGCTACCTGAGGCAGAGATAGGGTGAGGACTGAGTAGAAACCTTTGAGTTTCTGTGTAAAGAGGTGGCTGTGGAGCTGTCAGTTAAATGCAAGTCACTCACAGTTTCTATCACCTGGTTGGGAGCCGGGATCTAGATGCTTCTATGGAAGACAAGAACAGCTCATCCCCTGTCATGGTCAAGGATGCTTCTTTCTTGGGACTCTCTCCCTCCCTTTGTTCCATGTCTATATTTATGCAGCTGTGCCTCATGAAGGTAAAATGCTATGAAAACAGAAAAGTAGCAGCGTACATACTTGACTGGCAAATACCATTTGCCCCTAGAGTCAAATAGGTGCCCTGCTACTTTGCTGCTGCAACTAGACCTCTCTCACTTACACAACACAGGCAGAAGCCACAGCTGAAGATATGGGTGATGGTTACAGCAATGTTCCTGCTAAGTGACGAATAACAAACAGTTAGCAAAACACTACCAGCTCTGTTAGCCCTGGAGCTAGAAGGAGTGTAGGTACAGCTGGTCAGAAATTGGAATTTCTATCCCTTTGGAAATTCCAATATTTCAAAATTTTGGGTTGAAAAGTCACAATAATAAAGAATGTTGGCAGAGTTGTTTTCTAAATTGAATTAAAAAACTGTTGGAATATTTTATTTTTGATTGAAATTTGACATTTTGCCATTCCTGGATCTCAGCTTGTTGAACTGAGTTAAAACCTTTAGTTTTGGCCCCACTTTAACACTTAACACTAACCTGTGTCTCCTGAGTAGCTGTTTATCATTTGGGTGCCTCATGCCTCTTTTTTCCCCTCTGTGGCCCAGGTTCCCTGGCTTGACTACCTCTGCCAAAATGCACCATCGCCATGAAACATCCATGATACACTCTAGTAATCTACCAGAGAGTGGACTGCAGGGCATCTTGGGAACTTTTTTCTCTAGCCAGGCATCCCAGATCAAAGTGGAGAAGTGGGGTATGAGGCACCTAAACATTTACTCCTATGAGAATCTGGACCTCAAGAGGTCACAGGTTCATGTTGAACTGACTACACCAAAATGTTTAGATCTAACCTTTAGATTTCAACTCAAAATTGCCCACCAGCTCCAGTTATGGATGTATGCTTATCAATTATCCCATACACGTCACTACAGTGCAGCGCGGATGTACTGGTTATCATCGGTTACTTTCCCAGCTGGCATTTCCCCCAGTATTCTGAAATGCTCTTATCGTAATGAATGGACAATCTTGCAGCCTTCAGGATCCCAGCTAACCAGTCAGACTACAAACTAGTTTTCCTGCTCAGAGGAAAGATTAAAGGTGTCATATCATACTCAAAATAATGTCACTCAAAGACATCACTTATCACTCCAGTTTGCAACCAGTGTCACTCTACACAGATTGCAGAGTGGAATTATGCGGGAATAAAACTGGCATGAACAAGATACTGAATCATAGCCTATACTTCCAATGTAGAAAATAAGTATATCTAAAAATCAGAATGAGGTTAGGAACCTGTTCCACTAGGGGCACAACTGAAGGCATAAGGGTGCCCTCTTGCTTACAACACGAGGGCCAACCCGCAGTGTTTAGCTTCCAAGTTCTTTTTCTAATGCCAGGCATGAGACATCACTTCTATACTAGGAACCTCTAAGATCAAAGTTGGGGGATAGTTATTCCAAAGATGGTGAGGACTGTAAAAAAACAAACACCGCCCCCTCAGCCCCTCCCTCCCAAAAAACCTGTTTACAATGATGTTTGTAGCAGTGATTTCAATGCAAATATTGTGATGGAGGACAGTGAGGATGTTGGCCAGAGATTCTGGAAGTTCTCAAACTTGTTTCTGAAAAGTATGTATTGATGTGGCTAGGCTACCGTGGGCTTGGGGAAATGAAGGAAAAACACCAGACTTGGCAGAGGCCAGCATACAGGTTTGGTTCCCAAGACACACTGGCTTTGGGTAGTGCCCTGTTTTCAAGCCAGGCTGTTTGCCTGGGCCTCTCTGTTTTGTTCTGCCCTCACTTTGGAAGCCTGGTGAGCCTGAGAAGCCAAGGCAAACATGATGTTCGCTTTTTGCTGGATTGTGTTTGGCTGACATATCCTGAAGGGAAATGCTCGGGAAAATAAGAATTTGATATTTATGGTGACAGAATAATAATAAAAAATGAAAGCTCACTAAATAGAGTGATTAAAATTTCCTCCCCTGGTTCTGAGTGGTGAGTGGCAGAAATCAGCATCTTGTAGAGTGGGGGAAGGGATTTGATCTCCAAAGGACAAGCAGAACATACATTTTTCCACCACATTATTTTTGGGAACAAATTTAATCTTTACTTCCATATCTAAAAACCTCACTCCGGAGCACAGAACTTCTCTTCACGTGGCTCCTAGAGGAAATAAGCAGTCTGCTGTTATTTAGCTCTGGCCTTCAGAAAACTCCATTTTAACTAGCTACTTCATGACGTCTGGTCTTCAGGCTTCCCTTGGGAGTCAAGTGCAACTAAGGCATGTTTCAGCTCCTAGAGAAGTTAGTAGACAGGTTCCTATTGCCTCCAGTGAGCACTGGAGCCAGATTTGGGGGAAAATGACTGACCTAGTTACTGTTCATGCCAATATACTTTAAAACAGACAATATGGCACTTAGTAGGGCTGTGTGAAACAGCACCATTCTGTTTCACCTTCAGTTTAGAGAGTTTGAAGGAACAGCGTTCCATTTCGAATTTCATTTCAATTTGAAACAGCTGTTCTGCTTTGTTCCATCAAAACTGAAAGGCTGTTTCGATGCTGTTTCAACATTTCACTGGGGGTGGGAAGTCAGCCGAGCTAGGCAGACTTCCCACCCCCAGTGCTAGATTTCACAGGGGGCGAGGAGTCAGCCCAGCTAAGTTGACTTCCCATCCCCGGTGCTAGATCGGGCGGGGGGGAACAGAGAGTCAGCCCAGCCGGGCTCACTTCTCCTCACCCTCCCCATGATGCAATGAACCCAGTTGAGCTGACTCTCTGCCCCAGCACCCAATCGCAGTGCAGGGGGTGGGAGTGAGCCCAGCTGGGCTGACTCTCCACCCCCCCACCAGATCTCAGTGCCCAACACTGGATCGCAGCACTGGGGTGGGGAAAAGAGCCCAGGCTCAGTTCCCTTCCCCTGTGCTGTTTCGGCTTCTGGCAGCGGGAGACGGGGAGAGCCAGGGCTGTGCTCCTGGCTGGTACTGGGAGTACAGCCCTGGTTCTCCCCTGTCTCTCACTGCTGGCTTCAAACTCGAAATGTTTTGAAACTTTTGAAACGTTTCAACTAGCCTCGTTTTGTTTTGAAGCCCTTCATTTTGATTCGATCTCACTGTTTCGAGCTCAAAATTAGTCGAAACAGTGTCAAATTGAAACAACCAGTGAAATTTCGCACAGCCCTAGCACCTAGGTGTTGTGGTATATGAATGGTTCATTACACAAATTTTAGATTAAAATCATGTATCTATATTAAACTGAGATACTGTATATCAGTCAGCCTACATCACATCAGTAGGATGCTAAATTGATGTTGAGGAGCTGGCTTTAGTCTTAGTCCAGATCCTCCCAAATGCTGGGTGACTGCTCTAACCACTGGGAAATTGGGTTAAGAATAGCAGCCCTACCACATGTTCATCTGGCCATGTGTTGTGAGAAGGAAAAACACCAGACTTCCTACTTCTGGAGGTGGTTCACAAACGCACCTCCTAAGTGGAAGGAGTTTTCTTCTTTCAGCTCAGAGTTAGATGCTAAGACTCTGAAGGGGCAGAGATTCAGTCACTCCCTCCTCCACACCCCTTGAACAAATGCCTTTTGGCATTTCCTATAAGTGACTCGGTCAGCATGATGACTTTTTCAGAGCACATCCTATTGCCTCCACTTATTGTATAGGGAGTCTTGGAACCTAACTTTAATGCCAACATTAAATGGCAGAGGGCCCAAGAATTAGCCACTGCGTAAATCCTTTTGTGGATCCTGTTCTGACACAGTGCCATAACTGGTACCAGCTGGCTGGCTGCCCAAAATAAAATGGGCTGAGTTAGACCATTTGATGTGATACTTCTAGAGACAGTGGAGGGGAATAAACATTGGCTGGCAACCAGCCAGACTTGGTCTAAAATCTTAACAGCACCATCATAAAGTCAATATGCCCCTTTGTAGGCTGCCAATATGAAGGCAAGTATGAGCAATGGGAAGTTTTATCCCCAACTTGTAAGAAGCTGGAGGAATGTGTTGCCTCCCTAAAACGGGGAAAGATGAGAGAACTTCATTCCTTCTCTCCCTTATATTAGCCCTTGTGTATCATACGATTATGGGTTGCTTGAGCTAGCCAACAAATGTGCTGTTTCCTTCTGGACAAGATAAGAGCCCAACTGAAAGCTCTGCTAACAGGGGCTATAGAAATCAGGCCTCTTGGTCACGAGGGTACATGTTGCAAGAATGCTGTGGAATAGATAAGTGGATGGCTTGCGCACACTGTATCTGAAAAAGCCTTTGGATTGCATCCAACACAGGGAAGGTTGTATCAAAAATAAGGATGAGAGTCTTACCATATGAGCTTCTCCCTAAGAAAGGCCATAAAGCAGGAGAGAGCTTGTTTCTTAAGATGACCTCTGAGCAACCACCACACTCCTGTTTGCTCTAAGCATGCATTTAGTAACCGATATCAGTTAGGCAAGGACTCCAGAGCATAGGGTGAAATTGCAACGTCAAAGGAAATGCAGCTGTGTGTTTATGACCATCCTAGTGATAACATAGGTCATAAATAGATGTGGTCCTGCTTCATGTAGATACTGAACAATGATTGACAGAACTCTGTACATTCATTCCATGCATGAAGGAGCAATGACTACGTCCTTCTGTAGCATGAACCAATTACATCCAAACAGCTGTCCTATAGGGACAGAGTTCTAGGCTTAAATGTTCTTTAACCTCTGATTTATAATAAAATGTTTGAACAGCCTGAAGTTCTTGTTGTGAAACAGACAGTAAAAGTCTGTTTCTTAGAAGTTGGGATAGACATAGAAAATCATGGTTTGCCGCTGTTATACCCTGAAGGAAGTTGTGGCTGAGATCTTCAAAAGCAACTGTTAATTTGGGGAGCCTTAAATATTGTAGTGGCCACCTGCATCTGCCTGGTTTCTTGAAAGTACCCAGCATCCATGTTCATGAGATCAGGCCCCTTTACAGTATCTCAAGATACGTACCCAAGAACTGAGATATCCAGGTTGCTAGTCATCTGGGCTTTTTCTGAAAATTCAAGTGAAAACTCCAGTTATTAATCTTAAGTAACTTCTGTTCCCATTGTAATTTAATGGGGGGTGGGGGGTGGGGAGGAGGTGAGGGGGAGATAGATTTATAATGGTCTCCAAGCTTGATCTTGGTTTCTGCATGTCATTTGGCTACTTTGCAAACTTGTCGCCAATACCCTTTAACACTAGAAGGAAACAGATTTGCTCCATATGTCTAATCCAATACATTGCCCCACTGCTTTAGTTATACCCATAGCCCTGTGACTCCCATGTCAATGCTGTGAGATCCAATAAATTGCATGCACTTGGCAAGTGTGGAAATTATTCCCCCTAAGATATTGCATTATATTCCCTGGCAGAAGAGAACATCTAATGAAGTACAGATGATGTGAATTAATCTTTGAACAAGTACTTAATTTGCTGGCCAAGTTCTGATTGCCTTTTTTTGTAGTATTCTCATAATGAACATAAAAAGAGTACAAGATTTGTGAATGCAATCAGTCTCCTGGAAACTCTGGCAGCTGGCTTGGTTTCAATGTTGGGATTTTTTTTTCCCCTTTAGTAATTAAAAACACTTAAACAGACTCAGAACACCAGCATCAGATACTGAAAGTTCTTCCAGCTTAAGATTCTGAACTGTATCAAGTCACACAGTTGCCCTTGAGCTGTAGCTGCAGTGAAAAATGGTCCAATTGAGCTTTTCTATGGAAATGTATTATTTTTTATTTGCACAGGTTGTTGCAGTTGAGTAGCTTGGCCAGCTTTCTAAACACATGGATTAAAGTTACTGAGATAATAGAGATATAGGGCATTTAAACTAATCCCCCCTTGTGGGAATACTAACTTTCATTAGGCTCAACAAAGAGCACAGCACAACAGCATATAATGATTTTCATGAAAAAGTCTTTCCAGAATTAAATGGAGGGCAGCAAATAACATGCAGTGGTAATTATCAAAAAATGTTAAAAAAAAACGATCATGAATCTATTTGAATATTACAAGACCATTAAGGGAAGGACATAGAAATTAAAGTGAAATAAAGTTACTTTCCCTTTGAAATGAAGGGTAGATTTCTGGTTCAGGCACTGCCCTTTGGTTCAAGAGAGCTGTGTTCATTTCCAGGGCTTGCTACAAACTTCCTGTGTCACTTTTGGTCAAGTCAAATCTCTCCCTGCTTCAGTTTCCTATCTGTAGGATAAGGCTCCCTTCTGTCACGTTGCCTGTTTACACTGTAAGCTCAGTAGGCAAGGACTGTGTCTTATTATATCTCTGTAGAGTCCATATCCCGGTGGGCTACAAGTCTTTTTTGAGGCCCCCATGTGCTATTGCAATGTGGATAGCAATGAGTTTTGGAAGAGAGGTAACAAAGTGGAAAGGTGCCATGTATTGGAAAGTTGTTCCTCACATTGGGAAATTCTTGTACCCACAGTGATGAGACTGGGCATAGTGAAAGGGAGAAGATGTGTGCCAGAGCGTAGAGAATGGAGAGTCAGAGGGGCCGTCCAGAGAAAAGGCTGTAGCACTCCATGACAAGAGGAGATTATGGCCTCGCTGAACAGTGCTGGAATCAAGGCACTGGCATTTGCAAGCGGAGGTGGTGACAGGAAGTTTTACTAATAGCAGATGTGGGAGGGGAAGGAAGAGTTCAGGGTCAAGGATGATGCCGGCACCGACAACATTAGGGCAAAGGCAAGATCTGGTGGAGCAGGCTGAGGAAGTGGGTGGAGTTGTGGCTGAGGAGGTACTTCTCACACCTCTGGTCTCTTTTGGCACTTTTATGAGTTATGCCAGATTGCTGTATTCACATCTGTACTTGCCAGACTTCCAGTCATGTACATACTCAATTGTGGGAGGAGGACTCTGTTCTCACTATTGTCTTTGCTAGGCTTGTTTTTTTAAGTTTCCCTGTGTGGTTCACCCTTGTGACAAGCAGTGTCTTAGTAGCCTAGTCAATATGCCTGGCAGGAAAGCCTGATGCTGGTTTAATCACCTTTATCTTTTCCTCTCACTTTCTAACTTGGTTTGGCTGTGCATCTTACACAGAGCTTCGTCACTGGGAAGTGATGGACATATTTTTTGGTGACTAAAGCCAAGGGCTGGAGTCAAGGAAGATCTAGGTTATATTTCTGGCCCTGCCATGGGCTCTCTTTAAGGCTGTAGGGAAGGCACTTGACCTCTCTGAGGCTTTCCCCATCTGTAAATGGAAGAGTAACTTCAGTGTGTCTCACAAGCAGGTTGTGAGGCTTAATTCCCTAATAATGCTTTGAGATGCTTAGTCAGAAGGTGATGGAGAAAGGGAAAACATTATTTATTTAGTAGCAGTGCTCAGCAGAGGTGTGGCTAGCAAGTTTTGTGCCCTGGGCTGCTGTGGTGGCTGGGGTAGTGGTCGTGGCTGGGCCAGTGGTGCCAGTGGCAGTGGCTGGGCCAGCAATGGTGAAAGCTGCTATTATTGTACCCCATCTCTGTTAGCATGTAGGGCTGGTGCCCTGCTCACCCGTGCTTAGTTATGCTGCTACTTTTCAGACACTCAGTAGGTTTTCAGAGTGCCTTTGAAACATAATATCAATCCCCATGTGATCTCAAAGCCTGTGCATGGGCCATCCTGTGTTACAGTAAGATTTATTTTCCTTTCAGATATACCCCTGCCACAAGATCAGGTGGCTTCTTGTCTGCCTCAGAGCTGTCGCTGCAGACTACGGCAGAGCCTGGCAACTAATGGCAGGTGTCTTGTTACAGAGTTCTCCTTTTCACTTGAACCCCTCAAGCAACACAAGAGGCAGGTCAAGTCACTGGGCCATCAGTTTATAGAAGATAAAAAAAATACATAGAAAAAAGAGCAATATCTTTTCTGAAACGAGGACAAAAACAAAGTGATACATTTTATACTGGCATAAAATCCGGAGCATGTATGGCATGCTTTTCAAGGCTGCTGAGTATTCACATTTTCCCTCCAGTGAGAATGGGAGTGCACAGCACTTCTGAGAATCAGGCCACTAGTTTATTCACGCAAAGGCCACCCCTTCAGGAATGAGCTTTGATGAAGAATATACTTATTAATCTCCTTTCCACGTAGATTTTGCAGGTTGGCAATGTGTTGCAGAGAGATCTTAACCTTTTGCACGTTTCCTTATTCTGTCGAATCCAGTGCTTTTCATTTTTGTCAAGAGTGGCTTTGTTCTTACAGTGTGGGACAGAGTAAAAAGTGAGGTTGGATCAGTTTACACAGTGCTCTTCATTGCTTCTGTACCTCAGTGAAATCCTTCCGCTGTTCTTGTCTTTGGCAGCACTAAACGTTCAGATTTAGATTGCAATAGGAGCACCATTGGAGATTGGGAGCCCACTGTGTTACAGACAGTACAGAGACATGGCCATGGGCTGCCCTGTAGAGTTCACAGTCCCAAAGAGCCAGAAAGGAAGTAATTTTATTCCCATTGTTCAGGTAGGAAACTGAGGCACAGTGTCTTGATCAGGATCAGACAGGAAGTCTGTGGCAGGGCTGGGACTAAAATTTATAACCTCCAATTTCAAGTCGTTTGATTTAACCACTAAATTCTACTTCCTTTCCTATGGGCAGCTTTGGATGTAGCCCATGCTTTAAATTATTACTCAAGCTAGTCTATTAAATGGTAGATATAAAGATTTAAATGGTTATAACTACACTCAATGAATGTCTTGCTAGGATTTTTCCACTCAGTTACATGGTGTAGTTACATGCCACTTGAGTTTCACTTGAAAATTCAGGTTCATTCAGTAGGCCGAATGCACAATGAAGAGTGAAACCAACACGTTTCATTAGGCTCTATGGATTACAGGTTTGGCAAAGGGTCTCAAGGCTTTATCTAGCTCAGACATACTGGGTGAAAGGCTGTAGCAGCTTTCATTGTAAAGCTAGAAAGAAACTATAAAGCACAGTTTAAAAAGGTGTCCCTTTTCTGGGAGAGCAAGAATTTTCACTTTCAGCTTTGACAAAAGGTCCACAGCTCCCCCTACACCAATCCCACCAAAAAGAGAGCCAAGCTTCGTGCAAAACTCGGTTGGTTTCATTTTCCAACATTTGAATGTTAAACATAGCTTGGAGTTGCAATGTAAAAGATTCACCTTGTTTTAGCTATAGGACAAAGCTCTGCTTTCAACTTTGCTGTTCACAATGCACTCTTGATTTTGTGGAACAGCGTATTCTTTCAAGTTAGTGAGTGTGATTAAGAGCAACTTGTGAAAGCATCACAAGCCTGCTCTGTAATTGCTATTTTGTATATATTGCTTCATAAGGTTGCACACTCTGTGTCCTCTTTCAACAGAAGATCTGAAATCTCTTTATGGACATGCATAAGACTCACCAGTTGTGCTGTATGGCAGGAAATTTATATGTATTATCCCCGTTTACATTAAAGAAGCTAATGCAGAGCAATCAATGCTTACATTTTCAAGGATCCACCATATTTGGTCACCCAGTTGGAGGCACTGAGGGGCAGATTTGTGGACGTGCTTGAATTCCCACTAACTTCAGCTGCAACTGTGGGTCCAGTAAATGCACACTTGTTGCCTGAAACTGGCCTCTCAAAATTAGTGGCCACTTGGAGATTCAGACCTTATTGGCTTGCTCAAGGTCACAGAGGAACTCTGTGGCAAACCTGGAAATATAACCTAGTTTTTCTCACTTCTGTTCCCATGTTTAAACGTCTAGATCCGCTGATTCTAATATCACTGTGAGCTGGCTCTAGGATGGAAAAATACACCATGGCTTCTGCAGAGAAACACTTCAGCCTGCTCTAAAGCACAGATCAACAATGACAGTAAATGCTAACAAATTTAATTCATTGTCACTGCTCAAATGATATCATCATTTTGCAAATAAAAGCCCACAACACGGCTGTTGGAATCTCTTCAGCACTTGCTATTTACCTTGACTTATGCCAGCTTAGACAATGATTTCCAATTCAGTCTCATATTCTCCACTTGGGAGAGAGGTTGCATAATGAAACATTTGCAAGTAAAAAAAAAAATCTATTCTGAGGTTCATTAATCCCATTTTCTTCAGTGATACATTTGGTGCTGCTGAAAGCTCCCCAGCTCTGTAACAGGGAGGAAGGAAGGAAGGTAGCAAAAAGGCAGATAACCTATAAATAGGACGGATCTGAAATGTAAGTTTGGTTATGTTCAGAAGCAAAAGATACTGCTGCTATGACCCACACTTAACCTCAGATGCATGTAGAGTACTTATTCAGCATAGTCAACACGCACCTGAAACTAGAGTTTCATGAACATCAACCGTTTAACTGCATGATGTATCAGCAGGTCAATATGTTCATCCATCAAAGTTTCCTGTAAGTCACATTCATTCCTGGTGCACTCCACTGACTTTAGGCAGATTTCATTAGGAAGGAATTTGGTTGGGTCTTCTTTAAAAAAAAAGAGGAGCTAGACCATTGCATTTCTTCAAATCTTGGTTGGTACAAACTTGGAATCAGAGGTGGCAAAAGGTGGCACTAAGCTACCTTTGAATTCCAGCAATTCCATGACCAGTCTGTGCCAGTCTGGTCTGCTGGCACAAATTAGAGCGATTTCTGAACTGCTCTAAGTTAGTCCAAACTTCCCAAATACCTAGGGTGACCATACGTCCTGGTTTGGCCAGGATACTCCAGGATTATGAAGCTTGGTCCCAACTGATTGTCAAAAGTCCCAGGCCCCTGCCTGGCACACCATGCAGCTCTGCCTCCCCGCCGGACTCCAGCCTGGGCCTTTTGGCCAACTGGCTGGGACCAGGCAACTGAATCCTCAAGTGTCCCAGCCAGATTGGGATGTGTGGTCACTCTAAACATGTCCCACTAAGCCTACAGACAGACTTGCATTATCGTTATCATTATAAACTCTTCAAATCTGGTGTGCTTCAGTACTGCGCCGGCAGAGGGGTCAGCAAGCAGGAATCCCTGTGTGCCTCTGGGCCACTGGAGGTTCCTGAGGATATCTGAGCACACAGGAGAGCACTCAGTGGCTGTCTGTCTTCCCTGCTTCTCCCTCCCACTCCACTTGGAGCGCCTCATATAGCACGTCTGTCTATGGCCAGGTATTCTGGGAATTTTTTCCTCTATGAATGCCTCCCACTATATCAGCATCTGGGAGGGTCATGCCAGAGAGCCATTACAATGGTTTTTGCCACCCAAATATTTCTTCAACAGAGGAGAAACCCCTAAAGCGTCAGTTAAGATAGTTTGGGGGCTGAGGGTGTGACTCATGAGCTTTCCTCGAGTAGGAATATTTAAAATGGAAAATCGACCTTCTTCTATTAATACAATATAAACCTCCAACTAGTGTTCCTGTGTTTGGCTTTATCCACCAGTCATCTTAGGGCATATCTTGTATTTAGCATCTGTAGACTAGTATAGCTATACCTGAGCTAGTGCTAAGTTAACTCTGGCAGCATGGATGTCATCCCAGGTGGTAAAATCCTTTAGCTTTACCTTAGCTAGCCATGTGAAGCTATGCCTGTATGAGTCACAGCATGTATGCAGATATGGTTATCTCTGGTGTGTAGGCAGAGGTTGTGATAGGAGCAATATTTATGTGGTAAGAATAAATACGGGATAAAACTGGGAAGGTTCTTAGCACTTTTATCAAGGATTTACTCAGTCACACTCTTGATTATTTAGCGCTTTTCCTAACTAAAGTCTGAGGAAAAACTAAGCTACGGCCCCAGGATTTCCCCCAAATCTTCATAAAGAGCTGGAAGTGCTTAGCAACACTTAGGATTTGACCCAAGACAGATAAGCACTGTTGTATCTGGCTTTCTCTTTATGTCTGTATTCAGCATTCATATATACCTGTACCCAAGTATGATCTTATTTCAACACATATGCTTTAATGCTCTTAAAAAAAATAAAAATAAATGGCCAGTGCAACACTTTGTCCCATCACCACACACACCAGCACACGTGTGCACGCACGCACACACACACACACACACACACACACACACACACCCTCTCTTTGAAGAGCTCCTAGGTTTCACATGTCTGGCTCCTCATTTCAGCTGGCGATTCTGGGAAAGTGTCTGTGTGACTGGCCTTCCTAATGAGGTGCTTTTAAATGAGCTGCCCAGGGAAGCTTGCTGCAAACTTGTCCTTTCTGCAATAGTTACAAGAGTTGCTCTTACAGAGTTGGCCTAGATAGACAGTCAGTCAGGAGCAAGGGCCTCCCATGGGAGCAAAACTAGCTGGATTATACTGATGAATAAGCAGACCACAATGGCGTGTTCTTAGTAGTTCAGCGATCCTTTCTGATACTCTGGCAGTGTAAAAGGTGTTGGTGAATTCCCCCTTTATGGGGAGCTACCAGAGTGGCTCATACTGACCCCTGGCTAATGGGCCATTTCAGGGATGTGGTAGGGTACACCAGAACGCACTGCACTGTAGCTCTTCTTTGCCTTTTAGAGCCCCTGAGAAGAGAGCATACGAAAAAAAGTGTAAATTAGAGTAGCCCTCAGGCTGCTGCCATTAATGACAGGAATTGAGCAGGGACTCAAAATGCTTCAGAAAGTAAGGAGAAAAGAGGAGACTGGAGCCACTGCTACATGTTATGTATATTATGCAATTAACTGGTTAATCATGCAATAAATTTAGACCAGCCACACATGCAAAGTAATTAGCACATGACAAAAATGACTATCCAGCTATAACAAGAGTCAACCAACTATGAAGTCAGTGCTTGAAAATGAGTAACAGCTCTATAGCTGGTTTCTACCCAGGTCAAATTTGAATGTGTAGCTGGGCCTTTAAAAAGTCATTTATTCTCTCCCCACCCCCTCCCTTTCCAACATTAAGTGCAGGAGTGGAGTGCCTAATGGTCCCTCTCCTGATCTTTTTCTCCAGAAGCTGTTGGTATTGATTCAGAAATAACCAGGCAACAGTTGGTACCATCAATGCTGCCATTAGCTTGCCTAAGGAGCATGTTCGTATGCACACACAAATGCATGTGTAGAGAAAGTTTTTTTATAGATTGATGCATGGAGACTTAGGCTCTTTGATACATCTAAAGTGCTTTCCCCAAACAGATAATAATGTGTTTTGTTTGTGTGAGGCAAGGATTTCTTAGGGTGATATCTTTTAGTGGACCAACCATGTGTGGCCGTACTAGACTGAATGCATCTCTTCTTGGAAGCTAAGCTGTCTTGTGTCTGGCAAGTACTTGGAGGGGAAACCGTGCTGGAATACCAGGCATCATAGATCCAAGCCAAGGAGTTGCGGTCAAACAATTGGACAACACTAGACCACAGAAATGAAATGAGTAGCAAGTCTTCATTTGGCCCCATTGCCACTGCTGAGTTGACAGGCACAAATGGAATGAGGAAGGCATTTTCTTTCTTTAGACAAATGATACCTATTTTTTTAAGACAGCTGTGCTGCTTTCTTGGGTTTACACATCCTTGATGGCACATTGCCCAGTAAACCACTACTACTATGCAGGGCAGGATGACTTAATCTTCAGGAATGCAGTGGCCTGGGCCCTTTTAAATGCAAGTCCAGATTTTCAAGAGTTAATTTAGCAGGAAAATGCATTGTGAAAGGAATATTTTTTTTAATACATACATTTCTCAAAAGTTATTGAATACCAAGGGTCATTCTATACTGCGTCTATGGCAAACCCAAGAGTGCTGCAGAGAAACAATCCCCCTTCACTGGTCTCTGCTTCACACACTAACGAGCTGTCAGACGTTAGCTGTTAGATTAGTGGTAGGCCCACCCAGCACCCCTCTCATATACCTTCTAAGACTGAGGTCCTGGTGACATGCCAAAAGTGACTGCGCACCATTTGTTGTTAAGTAGCACATGTGGAGTGTGAGCAAACGGACCGGGTGGTACAGACATGTTCTAAAGGACAGGTTTTCTTTGACAAATGACTCACAGATATCCAAGTTTTCCTGTCCAGAGAAAAGTCTACCTAATTTTTTCCATATTAAAGATAAAATTATGCTTCTGTTAACTCCCAGTTGCTCAAATTCTGAAATCAGAGAATCAACCTGGTTCTTTCTGATATGATCATGATCACCAGCAAAAAAAATCCCAAAGGTCGAAATTCTACTCCTACTAACTTCAGTCACAGATGACTTGAATTTGATTTTACAATTGCTACTTAGCTAAAAAACCCATTGGGCAAGACATAGACTAAAATGTCCCATTGGCTGCACACAAACTTTTTACTTCCATGCAGAATATGGGAGTGGACGAGCTTAATGCTTTGAACCTCAGTTCTCCAATCTGTAACATGGGAATAATATTTACCAATCTCTTGGGACTAAGGCAAACCTTCATGGAGTCATGCTTGTAAAATATTTTGAGCTCCTTGGCTGATAGTGTAAAATACCATTAATGAAAAGTCAAAACTGGGACAGGTATTGAGTTCATGAAAGCTCCTTTGAGACCGCAGCTTGACTAACAGGCTGCAGGCAGATCTAAATCTACCTCGCAGCCCCTGAGTCTGGGCAGGATGGCTGTGGTTCCTTTAATCTGAAGTTCTTCAATGGACTTCAGCCTTTGCCATTCTGTCTTTGTGCAATAGATTTTCCTCCTTCAAAAGCAGCAGTGTTTTATTTTTGTTTTAACTTTGCTTGGGAATGCAGAGCAACTCAATCAAGAGGAAAATACACCATGAAAAGCACTGAAAGCCCCGAGGTCAAGGATCTGAAGTTACCCACAATATTAATGACAAACCAGTGGCTGCACCATGGCAACGGACGGAAGAATACGTGGCGTGGAAACCATAAGCAATGTGGGGCTGTGAGAGAACACAGCCGGGAGAAGAATGGAAATAACATGATGTTCTCTCTGTTCTGCACTGCAATAGCTATGTACAGTCTAATCCCTGAAGGTGGGGAATCTAAGGTTTTCAAAAGGGTCCTGCAGCAGTGCTCAGCAATTTAATTTCAGGAGGAGGACTTGCAGTGCTCAGCAATTTCATTGCAGGAGAAAAGGGAAGGGCAAGAAAACCTAATGAGATATTGGAGTGTAGCTGAATTGCTGTGGAATCTCCTTGTCCAGGTTCTGCTCTGCAGTCCCCATTGGGGACGACTGAGTCAGCCCGAAAAATCACAACCTGGTGGACTTGATTAGAAGTACAAGCTTCCGATGCCTTGCCAAATCCGAGGATTAACACCAATAGGACATGTTGTTGTCTTTGGAGGGTGTTAAATTACCTAACGGAGATGAGGAGAAGGGATGGTTTCCAAAATAGCCTCTAGATTTAATAGCCTGTTATTGTCTTTCAGGACAAAGACTGCATTTCTGTTGCATTGTGGAATATGAAACAGTAAACATCAGCAGTTACGGAGGAGTCTATTGTCCTGGTCTGGCAAGGCATTAAGGAGAGCAGTAAGGAGGTCAGGGGAAAGGAAACAGCCTTTTTTTTTGTTAACTGGGCCCTAGTATAACTGCAGTTCTGGAAGTACGGAGCCAAAAACTAACTCAGACTAATGCCAGCTAACCTGTGGAAGGGAGGCCCCAGCTTAGCCATGACCTTGGCTTTCATCCAGGCCAGGCAGCAATCTCTCAAAGATGCAGAGATGCAAAGTCCACTCTGACTTAAACTGAGAATTGAGCCGAGAATTGGCCTACAGTAAACCTCCCCCTGCTCAAATGATGTGCTTCTGTACTGTTCCTTATGGGCACAGTAGCACCTTGCTCCAGCTGAGCCATCAGTCCACTGGCCAGATGACAATTCCAGCGTGGATAACTATATCCTGTCTTGCACAAAGCCTTCTGGTCTGAGTCCTGCCCTGATTCCCACTGTAACCAGTACCCAGGGAAGTTTTAACCCATTTTGCTAGGGGTCATGGAAGGATGTGGTCTCATCTCAGCCAATGAATTGAGAGTTGTAGTATCATAAAGCAGTTGACAAGCTAGCTAGGAGAGCAATAGACCCTGGCTATTCTGTCTTGCAAACAACCTGTCTCTGCTAACTGATGTTTGTGTGGTTATGAATGAATCTGAGCTAGAACCAGCAGAACTATTCTCTAGTACTATTTCTTAGTATCTAAATATATTTTATGGCCTCTCTTTTCAAAGCATTCAGAGTTGTGAGCAATTTCCTCAGTGCGTATAAACTGGCATCATCCCATTGAAGTCAATGCCAAGAGTCTACTGAGCCTATGCCTATTTACACTGGCTGAGGATCTGACCTAGCTTGCCTAATTGGTGCCACTAGCTATTGTTCTGCACAGATGCTCAGTTTGCTTTCCCCTTATATTGTGCAGGAACATTTGGGATGCGACTGTGCATGCAATTTTGAATGTGTGCATGTTTGAGAGCCAGACCCTTCTTTTCCAATGGAACCAGAAGCACAGGTGATGTTGTCAGGGACTGAAAAGTGGGGCACAGTAAACTGGATCACTGAACAGCCCCAGGTTCTGTTCTTCAGTAACATCTGTTGTCTCTGCACTGCCATCCAGGTGACCTAGTTATCCCTGTTAAGTGAAGTGAGGCAAAGTGTTGAGGGTAAGGGAAAGGCCTAGGCAGGGAGATGCTGACAGGATCTGTTTGCTTAGAGGAACTTGATAAACTGATGGAGTCAGAACAAGAAAAAAAGGAGGTGGTAGGTAATAGGGGCAATCCTCTAAAGAAGAAACAAGAGAGGCTCAGAAAGTGGCATGTCCTTGGTCAGGACATTTCCCCTATTGCTTGAAGTTTAATATTTGTGGGTGGGATTAGAGAAGAAAGGGGAAACATTGTGGAAAACTCTGGATAAAAGCATGGGCTAGGTAAGCAGTGAACTTCACTGTGGCTTGTAGAAGCAGCCAAAGATTACTCAGCACCTGCAAGTGCCCATCAGGCTGTGAAATAGAAGAGACATTACCAAGAATGTCTAACAAACAGGAACATTGAAGAAGAAAGGATTGTTTGAATAGTGGACCATTAAAACCATTAACAAGCAGAGAGGGCCATTAACACCTATGGAATGATGAGAGATTAGCAGGAACCAGGTAGAATATAATGAGCCATGAAGTCAATTGGTTCCTTTGGCACTGCCTGAATAGAAATGCTGCTGGGGTTTGGGTAGAGCAGTACCCAAAAGGTAGGGAGGTGGGGTGCAGCTTCACCACTGCACAACCTCCTCCCAGATCTGCCCTTAAACTCTGGTAAGAAGGTGCACCAGCTTGAAGCAGGTATGAAATGCCTTTCCCTGAAAGAACTTGTTATCAATGTATAGCTATGGTGATTGGTACATCTTGGGTAGAAAGGAGAGTCCAACTGTAGTGCTGGATGTGGCCTGAGGAGCCTTGGACTGTCGGGGCTCTGATAGCTGTTGAGGTGGGACTCTGTAGAAACTGGCCTGAAAAAAGCTAAGACACGGGTAGCAGAGGTGGTCTAAGGGTAGGAACTGGGTACGGAGTTGCCAAATTTTACAAGGCCTCAATTCCTGCTCTGCTGACTGAATTAATGTTATTGCTGAGCCTGCCTGGGACACCTGTAAAGATTATCTCCTAAGAGTTTGTGAAGTGCTTTGAAACTGCAATGAATGCAGGGACAGAAAATTTCAGTAGGATAGCTGCAAGACCAAGAGGTTACTGAAAAACTCAAATATACTCTTTGAAGCCCAGGTGTTGCTCAGTGGACTAACAACAGATGGTCTATGCCAATGAGGGGTTTCCAGTGAGACTCAAATCAAAGGATCACAGCCAGCTTCTCATTGGCAGATTCCTCAACCCAGTGTAGGTTGCACTGCCTCATTTCAGTTCTTCTATGAAAAGTGAGGAACCTGCTTTTAAAACAATGCATGGTGGGGTGACTCCCAGCATCATATCAGAAAGAGTGTCTACAGCTGGAAAACACAAACCCCTCTCATTGACTGATGAATGATAATACCATGCTCTGTGTCTGACACGAGGCTCCTCAGAAATGTTGGGAACATGGCACGTGATGGGTTATTTCTGATTTGGCTCATCTCCTACAGGCAGCCTATTTAAGACTCTCTCTTTTCCCCTCCTGGCAGCTGGAGGGCTGTGAAATACAGCTTTGTCTCCTGTAGCACTTGCTGTCCTTGTTGTACTAATAGACTGTCACAAGTAGGGATGCGAGACACGCAGGTGTTGACCACATGCTCCATTCTTTCCAGGAGCAAAGTAAAATAATCGCATGTGTGTGTTAGAACCAGGGAAGTGCTAAGACTCCAGCCTTTGCATTCCCCTCAGGGGTTGCATGCAGACATCTCTCTTCATGACCATGCAACCAGCAAAACAACTTACAGTAGGTTTTTTTGGCAGGCCTACAAGTTAGCTGTGCACCGTCCCCAAAGTGCCATTCTGATCCCCTTCCTCTGTCTGATTTGCAGCTCTGCATTCTGCTCCCTACTCTGTGCTCCCTGCCCAATTTCCTGATCCTGCTTTCTGCTTCCTGTCCTGTGCACCCTGTCTGATCTACTGCTTGTCCCCTCCCTGATCTCTCCCGTGCCACACAGGAAGGCTGCCCGTGCCACTTGTGGCACTCCAGTTGCAGGTTGGCCAAATCTGCACTAGGTTACGCACAAGATGTGTGTGAAGATCATTTGCTAAACTTTGTACAATAAGACCTGCATAGAGTGAGCTCAGGTTGAGGTAGGTTCTTGGTTAATCTATCATAGATATTTCCAGCAGCCTGGCCACTGCATAGAAAAATGATAAACAGCTGCCCTGGGCTATGCTAAGCATCCTCAGCTTCCTTTGAAATCAATGCCTCCTGGGAGGCATTTATGAGCAATTGAGCATGCAAGAATGGGACCAGAAACTCTTGGGTGTTTTTATGCCTAAGCCTTCAAGGCACAGAGGGCCCTAGGTTTCAGGTGAAGTCCAGGCTATGCTTTGCACCTTGCAAATGGTTCAGTACCTTGCAGGAATGCACTTTCATGCCATGCACTTCCAAGGAGTTCAGAACAAATGCGATGGAGATGCTTAGAGTTCTTTTCTACTCACCTCCCCACTAAGGACACCTAACAGCAGAAAGTAACCTTGAAGAGGAGCAGGTGATGGAAAGCTAGTGTTTTTTCCATGAACTATCTCGCATCAGCCTCTGCATGAAGCTTGGATCCATACAGACCTGAACTTTGGGATGGACTAAATCTATACCTTGGGACTGGCCTCATATATGTAACAGGCTGAACCACAGCCTGGACCAAACTCCCCTGGACTTGGTAGAATTTCAGATCCAGATGTTAATTTTGCACCTGAGTTTCATTTCTGTGTAGGCTGCATAAAGCATCTTGCAGCTTGATATAGGTGAGCTGTATAATATTATGTGCTGACCCACACATACTCGCAATATGTGCATACTCACAATGCTGTATAAACATTACCTAATGAATCCCTGTAATGCTGCTGTGAAGTGGTAGGTAAGTATCTTAGTCCTTTATCATCAGTGGGGACCCCAAAGCAGAGACAAAGAAAGTCCCCAAGGCTGCACAGTGAGTCACTGGCAAAAATAACACTTGAACTTGGGAGTTTGGTTCTCAGCTCGGTGCTTATTCCTCTCCATCATGCTGTGCTTCCTTAGTGATGCTGCTCCCATATCTATAACCTAGATGGAGAGGCATTCTTCAAGTGGCAGAGTTTAAGTTTATCTTGTCCTTGTGACTAAAGCACGTTCCTCATTTGTGAATGGAGTGAAGACTGCTACAGAGACTATTGTTTTCTAATAATAATGGGAAATATGCAATTGGTCTTATCTGCTTTATTAATGGATCTGCTGTTGTTAAGACATGAATCCTTCTCAGTGCATAAAAGGGTAACATGAGTCACTAGCTCTTGCAGAAGTTCCAAAATAGAGAGAGAGAGCGTGCAAGGGAGTGATGTGCTGCTGTCACTGCTGTCCTGGCTGTCACACAAAGTCTCTGATGCCATTCCCCTGCCATATTGTTTCCCATAAGTCTCTGCCAAAAAATGCCTGGTGCAAAAATAAACCATGGCAAGCTCGGTGTCTTTCCATTACTGTATGGGGAATGACTGGCTTATGTAATTTACAGCACTGAACCATTTCAGAGATCAAATGTAAATACCGTTCTAGTGTGGAATGTACTGGGTGGCATAGTTGACATTTTTGTGGCAGATGAAAAGTCAAAGCACATTATCACACATGAGGTTTACTCTCTGTGGGTGCTTGTGTATGTTAAAGACTATGGGTCAAAGCCTAATGTTCTGACTTTTTTTTTTCAGTCTCTATTCAGGCAAAACTTTAAATCAAGTTGACTTGACTTGGACAGTTGCCCAAATCAGGGCTACATGGGGAATTTGGGATTTGGCAGTCTCTCAATTTCATTGTAGCCTTCAAAATAACATTTTTGCAGGTCTCACTTTAAATCTTCAGATTCCGGTCATCGTTACCTCAGTTTGGGATTAGGCATCACCTCACTGAGGTCAATTATTGCTTCCATGTGGCTGGGATTTTCTAACTAGTACATGCTTTGTTTGATTAGTGGGCCTGTACAATACATAGCAAAGCTAGTTGGAAGGCGGTGTTGCTGTCCTAATTTACGCTTTACCTGCCGTTGGGAGAAAGGGACATCAGTTTGTTTTGTTTTAGGGAGTAGTTCATATTGCTTGGGTGGGATCTGATGAAGCAAAGAGATGCAGCAAAGTAGCAGGTGCTACATAGGAGAAAGATTCTTTACCAGCAATTGTGAGTCCATGTGAGGGGACAGAGGGGAAGCCTGCGTAAGCAGAGGGGACTGGGAGAAGATTAGGGTGAGATCCCATGATTCAGGCTCAAATGAACCTGTGGATGGGTCTAAGAATAAAGCTCAGTCATCAGAACCTGGTGCTGAAGCGCATGGGAGCTGGTGGACTAGATGACCTCCTGAAGTCCCTTCCAACCCTAATTTTCTATGATTTTCTATGATGCTATGGTGCAGCTGTCTAGGAATGAGGATGATGTAGTCACATTTTCTTGAACAGTGGGCTTGTGTGAACTGACAGAGGTATCCTGTTTCCCTAAGTTGCACTAATAGACAGCTGTTCACTCACTGCTAATTATAAAGGAAGTCACAGGGAGTTCAAAAGAGAAACATTTGCTACATTCTGGGCTATGCCTCCATTTCTCACTGGCCCACTGCAAAATTTGGGTCTAGGTTCAGATGCACAGCTGACCAAGGTTTTTGCTTCGGGTTCACTGGAATACCAAAGAATTATAGAAAAGTAGGGTTGGAAGGGACCTCATGAGTTCATCTAGCTCAACCTCCTGCTCAAGGCAGGATCTTCCCTGACTCAACCATCCCAGCCAAGTATTAGTCTAATCTGCTCCTAAAAACTCCCAACCCTGATACTGTTCTCAAGGTATCCACAATAAGATTCAGCAATAAGTAAACCCGTGATCATGAAATTGGCTGTCTAGTTTGGCAAACCAAGAGGCCTGGATAATTTGGATGAAAGCAGTTCATTAAAAGTGAGATTCTAATTCTTTTCACCTTCATCCATTACAACACCTAGCATGTAATTCATGTTAGATAAAACAGCACTGGCCATTAAATCACTGTTACTGGTGGAAACTCTCTTAATTCCTCACTTCTAAGCAACTTGTTGCAAATTTATTAGTGACTCAGCTTTCAGTATCAGTTTGGAACATCTGAATTGCCACGATAAAAGAGGCCTGTTTCTAGAGTTGGGCTCTAAAATAGGGGTCCAGAGCTAAACATTTCCAGAGATAAGGGATTTTTATTTTAGGCCCCATCTCTTACCACAGGTAAAAAATTTGGAAATGTTTATTCATAGATTGTAAGGGGCTGGAAGGCACCTCGCAAGATCATTGGGTTCAGCCCCCCTGCACCAGGCAGGAAAGACAACTGGGGTCAAGTGACCCCAGTGAGGTGACTGTCCAGTCTCTTCCTGAAGATTTCAAGGGTAGGCAATTGCATCACCTCTGGAAGGAGTTTATTCCACAGTCTGGACACCCTAGCTGTGAAGAAGTTTTTCTTAGGGTTAAGCCTAAAACAGTTTTCCAGGAGTTTGTGGCCACTATTCCTGGTTTTCCCCAAGGGTGCCCTGGTGAACAGTTGCTCACCGAGGCCTTGATGTATGCCCCTGATGTAGCAGTAAGCTACTACCAAGTTCCCTCTCAGCCTTCTCCTTTTCAGGCTGGAGAGTCCCAGGTCCCTTGGCCTTTCCTCATATTGCTTGCCATGCAAGTCTCTGATCATGAGGGTGGCTCTTCTCTGGACTCTCTCAAGCTTTTCCACGTTGTTGTTGAAGCATGACGCCCAGAAGGCTCTGGAAGATGTTAGAGTGGCCAGTTGAGAAATAACTTCCGTCTTCCAGAGAAGCAGAAAGTTAAGAGTTTAATAAGGGGAGATGTGTTTATCACAATGTTTCTTTTATATCTTTTGGCTTCTCTCCTTAGTGCTCTGGTCTAGTGCTTATGTACTTAATCATTCTTTAATAATGGTGTGGCGGACCAGTAGGGGGAGCTCCTGTGTTGAGCCTCCCACCCCACTACGCCTGTCCATCTTCCAGACTCCACATGTCTCTCCAGGGGTGCCTAAGCCCTGGCAGACCCCCTTTCGAGCCCCACTGCAGAGTCCGGGGGTAACGTGTGCTGCCACTACCCTGAGAAGGGACTGTCTGGGTCCTGTGTCCTCGGGGAAACACAGGCCCAATAGTTCTATGGGTACTCGGCCCAATACAAGAACTTGGGGCACTTCCCCAAGCCGGGGCGAGAAGAATAGTCTCCCTTAGTCCGCAGACCCAAGGGACCTCCTAGGCATAATTAAACCCACCCCTCAATAAGTCTCCCACACTAGATACAAAGGAGAACTTTATTGGTTACAGAGGGTAGGGTTAGAATAGGGTACAGGGTAAAGCAATATCAGAGAAATCCCATAGAGCAAACTCCTGTGGCTGGGATAGCATTTGATCTTGGATCTGAGTTACTGCAAGCTATATATCTAGTTGGATCTCAGTTGGCTTACTCACAAGTATCATCCAGAGGCAGTTGGAGAATCCCTCTGGAGGCAAGCCGTTCCTTGATCATGAGTTTTGAGAGAGAGAGTAAGTTTCAGATAGTACAGCTCTTCTTTGTTCCTGAGTATCCCTCATGGCTGCTGCCCCCCTCCTCCTGGGCAGTCCTTAACTTATATAGCCCTTGTGACCTCATTTACCTGGTCTGATGGAGGCCAGCACCTGTTGGCTGTCAGCCAACCAATTTGAAATACATCACTAGTTGCTGGGCAGACTCTAGCCCACCAGGAAGGAAGCCCCTCACCCAGGTATGTGATGCCAGTCACATAGGCAGAGGGAGCAGGTTTCCTCTCTCCCTCAGGAATGTATCCAGCTCAGGTTACCTAAAGAGATAGGGTAAGGATGTGTCTCTCTGCTGGGCCCATCCTTATCAAATTGTCACAGAGCAGAGACCTCGGGGAGAGACGAAGGTGGCCTTCTGCCACAAATGGTATGAAATGTGATAGCACAAATGGAATTATCTTGGTGTTCTGGGGCATATGATAATGAATCATTGGACCTATGAATGGGAGGAAAGATTGGACTTGTGGTTAACGTACAGTGGTAATGCAGGTTTATTCCAGTCTCTGCCACACTTTCTTCGTGAACCTCAGGCAAGTCACTTATGTAATTATTCTCCCCATTCACGGGGAAGCTATGTCAGAGGAGTGCTGTGGAGTATGAGTTGTTAATGTTTGCTACCCACTCTGTGATCCTAGAAGGGGGGAACTATATCAGAACTGAGTATATTGTTGATACCATCACTTGGGAAAGCCAAATATTGACCCTAACCACAGACCCAAACTACCAAGGTGCACAGAGGCGTGGGGGAGGAAGTACTTTGCAGTATGGCACTCTGGAGTCACCCAGCCTTCCTCAGCTGGAGGGATCTGTTAACCCATCAGTACATGGGTGTTTGTGACTGAATGCAAGAGGAGTCCTGGTGACTTCCTCTAGACTGAAAGACTCTTGTCAAGCATGTGTCCAGCATGTTCAGACACAAGCGGTTCCACGCTGGCCTCCCTCCCCCCCCCGCCATTTCAACACAGGCTGTGAGTGCCTGTGAATTCCAGTGCCTTGTGATTTGCCAATAAAACTCATGACCACATCCACAAAAGCTCATTTTGATACATTTTACGTGCCATATTATGAGGAGCAGCTGTAGGACTAAATGTATACAGCAAGCTTCTGAGTCTATCACTTGGACAGATGAGCCCAAGGTGTCCACTAGGTCACAGCTATTCAGGAAGCCAGATTAGCTACCATCTGACACTCCTGCTGAATAGATGCACTTCAATCAGCCCTGAAAAAAATCAATTGTCTTTGCAAGGCAGTTGCAAACATCTTGTTATCCATCCCTTTCATGGGCCCAGAGTTCATATTTCCTCTATCATAACGAAGAGAATGGGCCCCTTGTCTTCTACTGAAAAGAGTGAGTCACATAATGGAGACTGAATCATTGAATCACCAGAACTTAATAAAAATGATTCATAGGTTATTAGATGTTTAAACCCAAAAGGGACTATTATGATCATCTTCTCTGACCTCCCACATAAGAGAAGCCAAAGAGTTTCATCCAATAATTCCTGCATCCAGCCCTTAACTGCTGTTTGATCAATAGTACGTCATTTAAAACAGAACTAATCTTGATTTAAAACACTTCAAGTGTTGGAGATGCTTCCATGTTGATGGCATTTATAATGAAACCATGACACCCTGCACACGCAGAGAATAAAGCATGTAGTTTAATGCCTTGTGCATCTATGGCGTGGAAAAAAGCCAATGCATTATAAAAAAATACCACTTTTTATCCTA
The DNA here is from genome assembly GCF_030867095.1 of Alligator mississippiensis. Lineage (NCBI taxonomy): Eukaryota > Metazoa > Chordata > Crocodylia > Alligatoridae > Alligator > Alligator mississippiensis. The sequence goes on from NC_081835.1 coordinate 17,368,487, forward strand.
CAAAGAAATGCAAAGGGAAGAGCAATTTAAAATAAAGTAATTGGTGGAGATGAGGAGAGACGAGGATAATGAAGAGTCAACAATTGTAGTTCAACAAACTACAGAACTGAAAGGTGCTTTGGGAGGAAAAAAAGGTGGGGGTAGACAAGAGAGGAAATGAGACACATTCCACTTAGCATCAAGAAGACCTTTCAAGTCCTCTAGCCTGTTCTCCGGTAAATGTATAATTTTCCCCTGTAATTTTAATCCTGCAGATCTGTGTTTGGGTACAGCAAGGAGTACAAAGAGGTTGCTTTGATCCAGGACAAGTGTGAGCAGATGACATGTAGATTTGATATGGGTAAATCCTGAGCACAGTTTTTACTGGGCATGTCTACACATGCACATTTACTGTGCAGTAACAGAAATTACTGTGCCACATGGGTGCATGTCTACACATGCACACCCATACTGCATAGTAAATATGGCAACTTATGCTGACTTGAGAGTAAATTTGAAACCTACATAATGCCGGTATCAAATTTACACCCGATTAGTTACTGTGCAGTAAACCAGGGGTCCTACCTGTTGGGTCTGCTCAGCCACTAGGGGGCCAACCTGAGCCCAGCCCCAGGGCTCCTGGCTGGCTGCCTCTCCTGATTTCAATTTGGGACTAAAGTAGTCCCAAGTGCTGGCAGCCGGCTCTGGCTTCAACTCCTGCCTAAAGTTATTCCCTAGAGCTCCTCTTGGTGGCCACAGGGGCACATGGCACTCTGACCTGGGACTTAATTTAGTCCCAGGTCGCCTGCACGTGTAGACAGTAGCTTATTCCCATTTACTGTGCGGTAAATTTAAGCTAGTGTAAATGCACATGTAGACATGCCCACTGAACATAAAAGTGTCCTAAGCACGTTTTGCTGTTGATGCTGCTCCAGAGCAGAGGTTGTATATTTAAAAGCAAGGTGATGAGTTTGACGGTGCGCTGGGGAACCTGATTATATATTATGGCCTGGTCTTGTGAGACGCTGGGTGCCCTCATGTTCCACCGATAATAATAGAAGTCAGCACATGGCAGGATCAGTCCCTGACAATGACAGTGCTAGGGCAGGGCTGCAAAATTACATCAGTCTGATGGCAAGGTCAATCTTAAGAAAGGAGTGCATACATCCCTTTATGTTTTCAGTCACGCCCAACGTCCATCTATGCCCTGTGTCTCCCCAGTACTCCTCACAGGAGGCTTCAGCACTGTTGCTGCTGAGTGCCTCTGTTGACCACCACACCACTTGTGTGTGCCACGTTGTGCACTGTAAAAAGACTTTCAGGGCCCAGGCTCCCTTAAACCAACCCTCTCTTGTGGTTTCTGTAACTCCATTCTGAGTTCATCACTGCATTCCTCAAAGAACATCTGCCCTTTAAAGGACTCCCTTTCAATTACTAACCTCCAGGTCAATAAATGTTCAGCATACCAGAATCCCAAACAGCCAAGTCATTCCTGGTCCCACAATGCCATGTAGCCCCTACCTAATAAGGCAGTTTCCAGGAGCATCTCTTTGCAGAAACAGGGAGGGAAAATGCTGGTCTTTAAGGTCACATGTGAAGCTACATATATCATCAAAAATAATCCCTTTGAGGGCTCCCATTTAACCTCCCACCTTTCCTTTACATGAAAACAAGTGCTTTTCCTCAGTTGTGCCAATGCCATGCCCAGGCTCAGAGTTCTAACCACACTGGACTCCTTACATTGATTTATCTATTTTTATTATCTTTTCAACCCTGTTTTGTCAACTCCTATTTAAGGACACTGTATGGGTAATCCACACTGTCATTTGCATTCTGCCATTGATTAGCTCATGCTTGCCCAGTCCTTTGATGCTGAAGTATTGAATATTTATCCTTGGAATACTCCTGGCTTTCATTAGAGGAGGGCTGTGCCAAGATTGAAGCTCCAGTCTTGATTACCTGAAATATGGGCAGTATGAACTAAAACCAAAGTCCAAATTTTGTAAGTAATCCCTATCTGTATAATGGAGTAAATGAAATCCCAGGTCTGCCAGCTCTTGGGTGGAAATGCTTGTGGCCTGAAGCCAACGGGATTCTTGCTGATGACTGGAATGGAGCCAAGATTTCACCCTTTGACTGTGGGATTTTCAAAATCCAAATGTGAATTTTGCAGCTTGATCCCAACTTTGCCTGTTGGGAGGCCTCAGGAAGTGGTACAATCTTTGCAATGCTCTTACCTCCTGCAGAGTTAAAATCTATAGATAAGCAAAATTGCCATTCTCAAAGCAGTTTAGCCTCAGAGCTTGGGCAATACTTGTGACCTCTTGGGTCACATTCACTCCCACAGAGTGACTTATCAGGGACATATTTATTTTATCTGCAGGCCTGGTAATGGGGTGGTCAGTCCCCTTAAGAGGGGGCAACCAACCCTGTTAAGGGCTTTTAGCTGTGGGCCTTCTGGTAATGAGGGAGTGTCCCACTGGGGGTTTAAAACCCCAGAGAAAAGGACTGAGAGAGAAAACTATGAAGGGACATTTTGAAAACAGGAAGCAAACAATGACTGCTTCTGCCTGGCACAAGAGGAAGCCAGGCTACTGTGTGGGAAGCAGGAGCCAGAGTTCATCCTTGAGTGCCCGGGACAGGGCAAAAGGATTTTTTTTGGTTGGCTTATGTTTATTATCCAAGGACTGTTTTGCTTGTGAGGACTGGTTGAGGTGCTCATTAGGAAGCACAGCCACCGGCTCAAACCAGCAGGCCAGGAAACCCGTAAACAGAGCTACATACCATATGTCCAATATGAGAGTACAGCAGTAACTGAGTAATGGGTTGGTTCCTCACTGAAGGAGGTCAGCACATCCCTGGAAACCCATGATGACCTCCACTCTTTGGAGGACCTTTATCTGTGTAACCATGCTACCAATATATACTTAATCTCTTCTTGGGGAAAAGCCCAGAACTAGATTAGCCGTGGGTGTTGCAGCTGAGAACAGAGGTGTATTGACAGAGCTGTGCCAGCTCAGGGAGCTTGCCCAGAACCAGTCTCTTCAATAGCTGGCTGCAGTCAGCATTATTTAGCAGGGAATATCCTAACTAAAGGGCAAATCAGGGCTCTTTTTAGGGGATTGCAGGAACTGAATTGATGCCTACCTTTGCCAAGTAGAGATACAGACATGGGGGCAGGGGGATCTTCTTGCCATCTCACCCATTCCCTTGTGCACCTGCGGTATAGCCAAGCAAGATTTGGTCCTTATCACCACTCAAGCTGAGCCTTGCTTTATTGCTGCACAGTTACTAATACAGGGACCTAAGAGAATGCACCTGTTTTAATATCATGCTTATTTGTGATTTAACAAAGATAATTAAACCTGACATGGTGGGGGGTTGAGGGTTTGTTTTTTTTTAAACTGAACAACAGCAAATCTTTATGATTTTTGTAGTACTGGGAAAGGCAGGACAGCTTTTGGATGGGAAGGGGGAAATTTTACAATCTTTGGGCAGGGACCACCTTTTCCCCCCTGTCTTTTATCATCCAGCAGAATAGAGTCCTCATCCATGGCTGTAGTTTCTATATAATACCAATATGAGGAGTATCACCCACTCCCCTGTTTTGTCAATGTTTTCCAGGTGGGTGACATTCCTTATGAAGTCTGTTGGTGATGGTGTACTGCAGCACCTGTTTAAAAGCAACTAGTGATCATGACTACTTCCGTGTACTTTTGATCTCTAATAAATCCAAGAAAGAATGCTTAATTCATACAGGGTGAAATGATAAAGGAAATCCTTTCTACACCTGCATTGGCTTCACTTTAGTGTTTTTAGCTCAGGGCTCTGGCATTTGTTCAATGAGAAGGCAATTCACTCAAGGTTATAGATAGGAAGTTGTTTTAATGAGGATTCACAGCCAGAGTTCCTGGAGAGGGCAGGGATTCTTCAAAAGTTCATTAAGTGATGGTCCCCTTCCTCCTCTGTGCTCTGAAAATGAGTTCTGCCAGTTTTTAAAGTCACCATCATTTCATGCTTATTATTAGAGAACAGATCACAAGATGTAACGTGCTGCTGCTCCAGCAGCTGCCTCAGGCTCCACAAATATGGAAAGCACAAGGGCTGCATACCTATTATGGTTCGTGTTACTCCAGAACGCTCCCTGCCAGATCAGAATTTCCAGCAGCCCGAGCTAGGGAACAGGTTCCATTCACAAGCATTTTTCTCTCGCATTACGTGCAGTCTTTCCTTCAGAGTAAAGCATATCCTTCCCCACTGGGCCAGCTCCAGCTGCAGCAGCACACATCTCCAAATTCAGAAGCACGGTTTACTTGTGACTTCAAGGGCTTTGCAATTTATTTAGGACACAGATACACAAATAGATCTCCCCTTAAAGATACCAATGCTGTTTCATATCCAATGTATAGTAGAAAGCTGCTGATAATGAATAAAAATCCATAAATACCATAACCTGGACTTCTGTAATGCCAGCCACCCATGAGTCTCATGATGCTTTACCAACATTCACCAATGAAGCTTTAAAGTGTGCCATGTTGGGTTGTTGCCTGTAGTTATCTGCATTTTATAGTTGAGGAAACTGAGGCACAGAAAGTCTAAATATTGCTCAGGGTAACATAGTATTAGAGTGATGTTGTAGCCCTGGTGGTCCAGGAATTACTTGAGAGACAAAGGTTTTTGGGGGTGATATCTTTTATTGGACCAACTGTACATCTATACCACTGTATCCCAACCATACAGTTAGTCCAATAAAAGATAGCCACCCCAAAATATCCTTGCCTCACAGGTAAGAGAGCACTTCTAGGAGAGAATTGAAAAAAGTTAGCTCTTCCAGCTCCCAGCTTCATGTTTTAACCACTGCATCACACTCTCCCTCAAGGGTACAGCCATGTCAATAGCTCTCTGTGCAATTTTAAAACTTTGAGTAAATACTGCATTAGCCACTCCAGCATATGTCATGCCCTACTAGATCTGAATCCTCCTTGTTTCTGCATCAGGTCATGCCTGGAGGATAAAATAAACCAGTCCCTGCCAGTATGAGGCTCTGGTCACAGCCAGTGACACAGAAAATGTTGGTGCTTGTTAAATACTTGGTATGCAGATTCTGAAAAAGCCCATGATGATATATCATACGCATGTTTGAAGCTCTTCTAGGTAAGGTGAGGGCTCCATAGCAAGCGCTAGGCTTTTCAAGTGCTGGCACCTCAGCTGAGTTTGCAAAACCAATATGAGGAGATGCTTTAGGCACACACCAAGCATTTGTGTGCACAAAACAGACACTCCAGGTCACAAACAACATGTGCTCTTTACCATTTTCGACTTGATTTTCTACTTTGTGCATTTGTTTCTGCAGAAATATTGTAACAGGCACTTACTATTATTAAATTTATATTACAATAGCATCTGGGGATCATCAAATGGAAATCAGGTACCCTTTGTGCTGGCCTCTGAACTATCACATAAAGATATAATCTGAGCCCCAAAGATTGTCCTTGCATCTTTTACACTATTATTATTTCAAGGCAATGGCACTGGGTGTTAGAGTTTGTAGAATGACTGGAGACAGTGAATTTTATTGCCTAAAGCAGAACTAACCTACGGTTTTTTCTATTCCTGCGTCTGTCCCTGACGCACATCATTTTAGGAAAGTTAATAAACTTCTTTGCATCTCAATTTCCTTAAATACAGCATAATGGCAATCCTACCTAACTAACCAGGCTGTTGTGAGGCTTAACAATTATATCTGCTATTCTAAAGAACTCCTTATCCAAAGATTGCAAAGCCTTTAATGAGCAATTACTGTATAAGGCTCAAAACAAGTCCAAGTGGTTAGGTTATAAGAGATATAAAAAACTAGTGTTGGTGACCCTTGGAATGTGCTTAGTTAGGGGCTGAATTTCTTAGCCTCGATATATAAAGGTGCCAAATTTCACAGCAGTTTAGCATAAGAAGGGAGAACACTGCATACTTTTGGGGAAAATAATAGTGGAAAGGCAGGTACATAGAATGTAACTATTCATGGTGAAATTTGGGGAGCAACTATATTCTTACAATCAATCCCCTTAGTGTTACAACTCATGACAGTCTTTCTCACACCACAGCTGTCCTATACAACAGGCAGGAGCATTGGCACAGTATGTGATTCCTGTTACACTTCCTCTAATACTGTGGTGCTACTTAGAGGTCTCAGTGACATAACTGAGACCTGCCAACTTGTGATAGTAGCCAAGGCCAACAGAGCATAGTGGTAGGAATATATATTATATTTCAAAGATAAAAAAAAAAAATCCCAGCTAAACCTATGAAATAGTTTTTCAATGGCTTTGACAAAATCCCACCTCACTTTGCTCTAGAAGATTTCTAATGTTTAGTCCTGTGCTTCTGAAATCCTACAAATGGGTAAATTAAGTATTGTAGTAAGACTGGGTAGGGTTAGTGCTGTTGCAGCTGTGATGGCACAAGACATTTCCGATTACACAGAATATTGTAATAGATCCCAGCTTTGCAGAGGATTATGCCTAAAAAGGCCATGGAGGATAATGGCACATTTGTACAAAAGAAACCCTTGGATCTAGTGAAGATACTATTGAAGTCAATCTGCCGAGAGCGCTTTTCATTAAAAATAGAAACCATTTTTTCATCTCACAACCCAGTTCTAAATAGATATGTTTTTGGTTTTTTTGCACAGGACTTGGCAGCATCTCAAATGAACTTGAGCAACCTCAGTCCCTGAGAATAACACGACTGTAAACCTAGTTAACACAGCATGTGTGAAACCTGACAAGCCCCTGCATGAGCTGGGAAACAGAGGACAAATACTGATGGTAGCTCAGCTTCCTCCCACTAGGTGATTTCCTTAACTGTGTTCATAGCTCTGGGCAGGGCAAAGAAACCAATAGATCTGTTCTATGGATTGAACATTTTTCTTGACTCTCATTCCCATGCCTCTCCCCACTGCTGAATCAAGCTATACTTATGGGGAAAGAGAACAGAAGGAGAAAGGGGAATGTAAGCTACGACTGAAATGAGAATGATAAGTGTTATGGAAAGTTATTGCTTTAGGTGTTCAAAAGTGGGCTTGAAGAGCCAGGCCCTTTCCTTATGTATTTAGAAAAGGGACTTCGAAGGCACAAGCCAGGGGTTACAGAAATAGGGTGCTCGGACAGGCTGGATCATTCAGGAAAGGGAATGCATGGTTTCGTCGTTAGTGTTGGTTTGCTACCTGTAGTAATATAGCTGTGGATTGTATGCCCATTCCTGCCATTGATAGGCTCAGTAACATCAAACAAGTCAATTCACTTCTCTGTGCTTCAGTTTCCCTATCTGGAACCTGGGAATTGTCATTCTGATCTGTGTTGCCTAGGCTTATAAATCTTAGTGAGCTAATGGATTGGCATTAATAGTTAATGAGGAGAAAAGAACATATGGATCTGGGCAACCTTGATGGTTGATGGAGTTTGGATCTGGATGCATAGTCCACTCTTCAGGCCTACCTCTAATAAGAATAGTAACAAAACATTTTACGGGGCATTTTTTTTAAAGGCTATGCATCTTCCGTCTGCTTGTGGGACCTGAAAGTTGTACATGCAATGAGTGGGACACTACACAGCAGTGGGGAACACTGATGACAGTATTGGCAAATGCACCCACAGTTTATGACTATGTAGAGAAGTGACGTGGCCCAATAAATGATCATTGCACACAAAATGGTTTTAGCTTGAAATTGCCATTAGTTTATGAAACACTTTCATCTGTTATGCATCAGCTCCTTCTCGTTGTCGAATGCTTTTTTTTCTGATACTGCATCCAACAAAGCTCAACTTCTGTGAATCTTTCAAGCCTTGACCTCTGCTGAAATTGTCAGCTAGTGCCAAGTAAGTTATGACAGTGGTCTTTTTGATGTAGACACTTGTCCACTAGAAACTGGACTCATTTCACAGGCCCCTGAACAATCAGATATTAATAACTTGAAGCCATTATTGATTGAGTGAGACTAGAACTGACAACCTAGAATAATAGGGGTTTTTTCTCATGACCAAATCCCTGAATTATTCTATCTACCCAGATTATTCCGATAAAGTCTTTTCTTTTCTTTTTTTGCCAAAACTACACATTGACAAATGATGGGCATGTATTTAGTAGATTCCTTTTATACAAAGATCCAGGACTAATTCAAACTATTTATGTATAGACAATAAGAAAAAACACACCACAGAATGAAATATAAAAATTCAAGACAGATAAATAATAGCCAAGGATAACATCCTTGCTTGAGGAAATATCCCAACAAACTGGAAAGTCTGTGAGAGGAGGAGGAAGACAGGAGATTTATTCCTCTTCTCTGAGGGCAATGATGCATTTAATAATGCCCAACATATTGTGGAATAGATATAGAACTATTGTCTCATTCCCTCATGGTTGAAAATTATGCTCAAACTTAACTGGATGCCTGAAATGGTGCCCATGAGCAGAGGTACTTACCTGTGTTAGTCTGAAGCCTGGCAGAAGGCAGGGTAGATTTGCCCCTTTAGTCTAACTAAATCAGAGATATATAACATAAGCTTTCAGAAGCAGAGGACTTACTTGATCATATGCATGTCCTCTGCTTCTGAAAGCTTATGCTATATCTCTCTGATGTGGTTAGTCTGTAAGGTGCAAATCTACCCTGCCTTCTGCCTGAAATTATACTATCATAGTCCATCTTTTAGAGCTATTTATAACAGCAAAGAGAACCCTCTTGCTCATTTTCCATCTCATAACTTGTAAAGTGGCTGTGAAAAGTTATAGGCTGCAGTCTGCTGTGTCCTACTGCCTCCAAATGTAATCAATGCTGCAGCCTCCTTTGTACCTCTTCTACCTTCTGAAGAGCAATTACCATTGTGTTCCAATTATGAGTCACCCTTATGTGTAACCAATCCCATATTTTCAGTTTCAATTTTAGGAAAACCAGCTTTTCCTTCAAATATAAATTAGTAGCTCCAGCTGGAGTCCTTGAACTACTGTACCCTTGCAAAATCCCAAAGAAGATAACCAAGGAAGGGATCCAAATGGGTTAAACGAGCTAAAAATACTAAAATAAAAAATAGAAATAGAAAAAAAATCCGATTTGGTATTTTTGTTGCATGCACAAAAACACTGTGAGTATAAAAGCCAAGCTTGTCAGGGTCCTGAGTATTGGTTGACCCTGCCTGTAAGTTATCTGGTATGACTTTTATGGTTCTTTTGTAGGGAAAAATTCTGAAACCAAAGGAGGACTGCATTAGGATTGGTAGCATCTTGCGCTAGCCATAGTTTGCATTGGACGATGTCCCTAAGAGGATGGCTAGGAATAATCTCTAATCATGTGTGCCACATATTGGGTAGTACCGAACAAACTTTCAGGGCTCAGGAATGTTATGCATATCAGACTGATATTATTTTATTATTATTTAGATGCAAATTGCTTCCTATCTAGTCTCACATTATCACTACAATGCCTTGAAGACATAGCATAAAGGCTAAATATTGCTGTTTCCACATTTGCCTAGAAAGATTAGGTATTATTCCTTGATCAGTAACATCAGCTATTGGTTGCCCTGACAAGCAGCATGCTGAATAGATGGATCACCAACGTGAGTCACTTTGGAAAATCCTGATAGATGCAATGGATTAATTTTATTCCCACATTTCTTGTCTGAACTGTTTCAGAAATCTTTAGCCAGGAGGCAGCTGGCTGAGGAGAGCTCTCTCTGGACCAGTAAGGTTGATTTTCAACAACTCTTGGAAAACTGGTGCGGTTCCAGAAGCCTGGAAAAAACGCTAATGCTGTGTCAATATTTATAAAGGGTAAATGATATGAGCCAGGTTTATCAGCCTGATATCAGCAAAATAATGGAGCAGCTGTTACGGGACTCAATTAATACAGAATTAAAAGAAAATGATTGACTTTATGGCGGTCAACGTGGGTCCATGGAAAATAGATCTTGTCAAACGTATTCGGTAATTGGTTTGATGATTACAAGTGTATTACAAGTTTGGTGGATAAAGGTTATAGCATTGATGTAATACTCTGTGGTTACTTAGTAAGGCATATGACTCAGTACCACTCGACATTTTGATTAAGCAACTAGGCCTGTACAAAAATAATATGATGCACATTAAACTTGCTAACCAATAGGCCTCCAAGTGTAATTGTAAATAGGGAACTATTGTGGAACGGGTGTGCCTCTGAAGCAGTGTCTGCAGGGAGCAGTTTTTGGCACCACACTGTCAGCGTTTTTATCTGTGACCTGAAGGAAAACTTACGATCCTCGCTGGTAAAGTTTCAGGGAGTGATAAATAACGAAAAGGATGGGTCCTTGATATGCAGCTATCTGGATCACTTAGTGAGCTGCGCACAAATAAGCTACGTGCATTTCAATATGGCTTAATATAAAGTTATGCATGTAGGAGCAAAACACATTGGCCGTGTTTTATAGGAAGGGGGACTCAATCCTGGCAAGCGATGACATTTATAAAAGACTTGGGGGTCACGGTAGGTAATGAGCTAAGCATGAACTCCCAGTGCAATGCTCTGATCAGAAGAGCTAATGCGATCCTTGGATGCATCTACAAAACTCTCAAGAGGGAGTAGGGAGGTTTCATTACGTCAGTATTTGGCACAGATACAACCACTGCTGGAATACAGTGTGGACACCACACAGGTGCCAACAATTCACAAGGATGTTGATACATTGGAGAGGGTTCTGTGAAGACCCTCAAGACTGATTAAAGGTTTGGACAGCAGGCCTCAGGGTGAGAGACTCAAGGGACTCGGTTTGTTTAATTTCTCCAGAACAAGACTAAAGTTCAGATTACATGATCGCAGTGGTACCATCTGAGTTTATCATCTATGAATCGGAGGGCTACATGGATCTCCAATGCTTTTCCCACTCCCATGGTCCATACAATCTCCATGCCCCACCAGACCTCAGAAAGCCAGAGTCAGAAAGCCTAATATTGGTGCTGGGGGAGCACAGAAAGCAGCTACATGGCATTTTTTATATGTATCATGCTTAATGCAAGAGTGAGAAGTCATGGTATGTTTTCAAGCTCGGGCTCCACCGCTATCTGAGGTGATGCTGACTTGTCTGGAGTATCAGACTGGGATCCAAGTCTCACACTCTGGGCTGTAGCAGCTGGTGGTGGTGGGAGGAGGGGTGGTTGGTTCTTGTTCTTGCTTTTTCCTTTAATGAGCTGTTTTTGTTGTTATCGTTTAATTACATTGAGTGGTTTTCAGAGCACTTCTGAATTTCTCTCAGGGCATAGGTGACAGGAAAATCACAGAAGGGACCCTTTCTAAAGGTTGCTGGTCATATGGCTCAGCATCCATGACATGAGATAGCATCTGGGCTGTTTCCTCACCAAAACAAAGTCCCCTGCTCTGTAAATATAACAGCATTTATATGATCAGACCTTGTAGGAATACGATATTGTTCATACAAATACTGACTAGCAAGCGTACGCTGAGGGGCTGAGTCCACAAGAGGGCCTTGGAGCAAGGTGGATGAATTCCAGCCCTGGCTCTCGCTGGCATTTTCTGTTGCGTGGAAGCACTGGCACCATGAAATGTCAGGTCTCAAAATGGAAACAACCTGATGTTGTTTGGGACTGATTCCTGGAAGTGCCTTTTGGATACAGACCTCCTCACTTGCACCCCGCCTCTATAAATATGACTAAATGAGGAAGTGCATCTAAAATAAGTCATTGTTATTCATGGAGAGGGCCCTGTTCCTGAAGCCCTTGGTTTCCAAGTAAACAAGCTTGGGAGGTAAGTTAGCAAAAGAGGCTGATTCATTAGCAGCAAGGCAAAGCTGTGTACTGGAGGGGTGCCCAGCTGCCCAAAGAGATTTACATAGCAACACGCTTCTCAAATCTTAATAGAACAAGCTGTGTGACACACACCGTCTTGAACTGTATCACAGTCACATGCTTGCTGGGCTCTTTGCTTATCTCATGGGCTCCCTTGACAGTATCAGCTGCTCCAATGCCTCACAGGAATTTAAAATGTTAAGGAAGGCAATGGAAAGCCAGCCCACCTATATATAAAAAAAACCTTTCTGCCCTCAATTCTGGAAGCTAGAACCCCCCCCCCCCCCCCCTTCTGGAAGCCCCCTTTCCAATTCTGGAAATCAGAAGCCAGAAGAACCATTTTCTGTTTTAAATTGGGTTCCCCGTTAGGATAAAGACTGTCTATAGAGCTACAGGGATCTGTCAACCACATCTTTATCAACATTTATTGGCTTTTAATAGCCCCTCTACTAACCTGAATGCCATTTACAAAATTAATAGCACCTACATTTTTAGTTGCTAGTGGAACAAATGCATCTTCCTGGTATTTTCTCCCCAGCTGAACAGGGCCAGGAGGCTGTTCTTCCAGCACTGTTACAGAGGGAAGGCATTTACACAGAGATGAGCCCTAGGCTTTGGGGAACCAGCTAAAGAGTTGAGAAGGGAATTCAGTCTCTGTGATCCATTCAGTCTTTAGCCTCTTTGCTGATGCTGCAAGCAAAGGGTGCCAATTAATGCCCATTATACTATGGGCATCTGTCCACAAGGATGGGAAGGGAAACGCACACACCAATTTCACATGAGGAACTGAACAGCTGTTAGATTATAAAAATTTCTGGCCCCAATTGATCTGGACCATATCAGAACTAGTAACCTAAAACAGACCAGCTTGGAATCCCTGGACTAGGTCGTAATTCAGCGCGCACTGAATTCAGTCCCTTCAGTAGGGGTTGCGTTCGATTTCCCATCCTTCTGCTGCCACCAAGTGGTAGGATGCTGTTCATTTCCTGCAGCCTTTGTGTACACGCGTATGTACTCCCTCTCCAAATAGAAAGGGATAAGTGGCTAGGCTGGAGTGCTGTGAGAGGGAACTGTAATTATCAGCCAGTTCCCTCGGTCCACTATAGAGTCAGGCTAGGACAAAATATATCTTAACTATTTACAGGTTTATTGATATACATATACTCTCACACACACACACACACACACACACACACACACATCTCTATATTTATATACATATACATACATATACACACATATATATAATACACATACACACACACACACACACACACACACAAACCCCCCAAAATGGTATTAATAAATATACATATACAATATATACTTCACGTGTAAAACTATGCTCTATAAATCGTGACTAAGAAATTATACCACCACCAATGGCTTCAAACCCAGCACAGGTGAGTAACTGATCTGAAGCAGGTAAGCACAGGTGAGTCCAAATAACCAACAAGCAAATATAGGTAAGCAGCAGATAAATTCTGGCAAACCAAAGAGGGGGTATCGACAAGGGATTCAACAGGCAGATATATACATAATATACAACAGTTCAACAACAACCCACGTTAGAAATACCAACATATAAGGCATGATATTCCAAGATGTAAGGCGCTACAAGATATAGTGATCAGCTCTGCAACTTCCCGGGTGCCCTCTGGGCCCAGGACCCCACTCCCGATAGGTAATTGTGGAAAAGGAGGGGGGCAGGAGGAAAGAGAGGCCCAGAGCTCCCAGGGCTTCCCCTAACCCCCAGGGAGTAGCACACGAGACACCCGTTCAAGACCCCAGGGGGCCCTCCCCTGTGGGGACCCTCTCCTGGGGTGACTCATGAATCCATGCCTGGGAGACTGCCTCCGGTCCTCCAGTTTGCACGCCTCTCCTCAGGTAAGGGGATCTCCACCGCTGGGCTCCCTGCCACTGGCCCCGTTTTTTGAGCCACATGCACTGCCGCATGTACAGCTGCTTCGCCTTATGCTAGGGGCTGGAGGCCCGGACTGCCTCATGCAGGGCCAGGGTTCAATCCACTCCCAGACTCTCTGCGCAGCATCGCCTACACTGAGCTGCTGGCCTCGTGCCAGTGGCTGCAGACCTGAGCCACCTCAAGCAGCTTCCAGGGTCTCAAGCTTTGTGCACCGCTGCATGCACCAAGGTCCCGGCTGCACACTGGGGGTTGCAGAGCCAAGCTGCCTCATGCAGCTCCTTGGTCTGGGCTCCATGCCCTGCTGCATGCGTTGAGTGGCTGGAGACCTGAGCTGTCTCACCCAGCTCTCAGGGTCTCACCCCATGCACCTCATTGTGCACTGACTGGGGCTGAAGCCGTCCGCCGCTCCTGTCTGGCGAGAGGCATCTAAAGGGGCTCTTCAGGGCAGCAGCATCTGCCTGCTGGGCAGCTCTTCCCCAGCTCTTCTTAGCCCTGCTCTGGTTTCTGTCCCTTGATGCATTTGGCGCATGCTGGGCACACAGCTCCTTTTATTCTCTTCGGAGGCTCCCCCCCCCCGGCCGCCCCGCCCCCCCCAAGTTCTGCTGGACCTGCAGTGCAGGCTTAAATCAGGTCCAGGGCTCTCTGCCTTGCCCCGGGTAGGGGCAGGGCAAGCGCCTCCCTGCCGTTACCTGATTGGTGGAGGTGTCCCACCAGTCGCAATCAAGGGTCTCCGAGTCTGGCATGCTGGGCAATTACTGGTAAGTCCGCCACATTCCCATCGAACAAGACCTTCATCCAGTCCCTGTAGACCTGATGAAGGATGCATTGCCTTCAAGAGCATGTCTAACTTTATCCCAACCATGCTGTTGGTCCAGTAAAAGATATCACCTAAACCAAAAAAGAATTCTTCCCTCTTGTATGATTCCTGGATCATTATGGCTACAACATCACTCCAATGCTACCATCAAACAAAAGACATTAATTTTCCCTGGACAATAAAACAGGTGGACATGACACTAAAATCAGATGTTGTAATAGAGTGGGAATGCTGTTGTAGCCATGATGGTCCAGGGAATATGTGAGGAGCAAGGGGGTGAGGGTTGAACCAACTGTATGACGTTAGACAAGCTTTTGGAAACCTGGACATCTCTCCCAACCATACAACTGGTCTAAGTAAAGGTAATACTATAAATACCCTTGCTTCTCACTAAAATCATGTGCATTTGTGATAGATGTTTGGTTGGGTGATGGCAGATCTTTCATAGCTTATGCCACTAGTAAAAAAATCACATTTTGCAGAGAATTTCTAACTATCATGGATTGATTTTTATCACCTTGCCCAGGGCCTGTGCTACATTAAATTAATTTAAAAACCACCTTAATCAGAAATGAGACGTGTAAAGCAGTAGCAATGTATCTATGTGCTAAAAATAATCTTTAAAGTGCTTTGATCTTCATTGTTTATTTAATTTTCTGCATTTTCTTTGATAATAATTGTTAACGGGAGCAGTAGCAAAATGAGACATCTCTATTTGGGCAACTCGTCAGCTCTATTCAATCTCAAATATACAGTAAGCAGCTGTGTAAATGCTGCCTTACTCCAAGGAGAGTTTATATGAATGATCCATGATTATCCTTTCCTTGGTTTTTGACTATACTAGACACTGAGGCACAAAAACTCAGTTTACACTTTCTCCCCTCTTTCTTGGCTGTTGTTAGGGCTTCCCTATTGGATTGTCTCTGTTCCCATTTTAAGTTCCTTCTGTTCCTGACAGGAGGCCTAACCCTTTTTTTATATTTTGGGTGGAGTTCACATGATCCACCCCCTAGTCACAATTTCGTGGCACTTCCACTACAGTTTTTTGTAGAACTCAAACACCTGGTGATAGGAGGCTTCAAGAGATGTCCTCTGCATCTCTGTGCAGGATCCTAGTCTTCTACAATATATTAAACAAGTCACTGCTGGCTCTTTCTGTAATAGACTGTGATCACCTGAGCAGCACACAAAGATCCAGACTAGGTTATCCAGATAAAAGATTCCTTTTCAGCTCTTCCAACCTCTGAGGTATGGATTTCCAGACTGCAGAGGGACAGAGCTCTTCTGTTTTGATGAAAGAAAAATGTCCCATTTTTCATTCTGTTGAAATTCAGATGGAAACCTGCACATGGGCACCTGCCTGGGCTCTTAACCATTCACTCACTTATCTCACAAGGTTTCTGGGTTCCTCAACAACCCACCATTTAGGCTGATGGAGTCCTCCACCCTTACAGAAGATGGCTGGCTGACGTGCCAAGCAAGTAGTCCAAAGGGCTAACTGCTATGTAAGTGTGAAAGTTGGCTGCTCCCAGGAGGGGGAAAGCCTGGGAAACCAGCTGCCCCAGGAGTTGTGGAGTGGGCTAGAATTTAATATTTGCATTATTATAGTTTTTAAATTGTTAAACTGAATTTTCAGACATCTTCTTTCCTTCAGAATTGCAACACAATTGTATTTGAAACTTTGGAATTCCTATTCCATGAGCTATTCTGGGTTTCCACCAGTATGAAATTTTAGAGGAATCAATGAACACCAGGGAGTGGGCAAAATGATGGCTAATGAAATGCATTACTGGTCAATGTGAGAGAATGTGCACTGCAAGGAATAATGTCAGCTGCTCGCATTCTAGGGTTCTAAATTTAGTGCAAATGCTCAGGAAAAAGCTGGGAGTGTCATTGCAGAAAACTTTGTGGAAACCTGTGAACAGCATGCAGTGGTAAGGAAAAAAATGAAAGAAAAAGTTTAGATGCCTGTGGAACAAGGTGGAAATAACACAGATACTGCAGTGTATTGTATTGATCGATGTTGTGCCTTCACCTGTTTCAGTTCTGGTGCTGGTTTATGAACAAGGATAAAGCAGAAGTGGCAGGGGTTCTGGAGATGGCAGGGAGGAGGATTTAAAGTGTTGAAAGAGGGAAAAGACCAGGACTGTAGGATTTGGTCCTACATTATAAAATGTGCTTAAAGTCTTCATCCCTTGAGCTATGCTCAAGTTTCATCAGATTGAACCCAAGATGTACCTGCTCCATAATTATCAGTGCCTTCACTTTCCACTGCAGCCCAAAGGCATTATTGCTTCTTAGTAACCTATAGAGATCAGCACAATACTATTGTCTGCTCCTAGGAGAATGGACTGATTGTGGCAGTGACTTTACAAGGGGAATCAGGAAAAGGTGGACTGTTGCAAGACCAAACAGACTGATGTGCAGAGCCTTTCTGAAATGGACTATTTTTCTAGTGCTAGGCAGTGTCCACATGCTACCTCCACATAGCAAACTGCATCTGTTATCACTCAGTCCTCTTTGCTATCACCACTGCAGTCTGGTAATTTTAGGCAAGTCACATTGTCTCTGTGCCTCATTGCTTATCTGCAAAATAGGGGAAATGATTCAGCCTTCCCTTTATAAAGCGATTTGAGATCTAATGACGAAAACTCTGGCTGCATCTGCATGTGCAATTAATTTGAAGTAATAAACTCTGAAGCAGTTTGAGCTGGAGTAAACTACTCCCAGGTGCAGTGTCTACATGTGTGCCCAGAACAGCAGTAGTTTGAGCTGGGGCAGAGCAGTATGTGCCAGGGCCATTCCTGCCCTTCTTGGCCTGGGCTGGCAGGGGACACCAGAGGTCAACACTGGACTCTGGGTGGTGGCATCGGGCAGTAGAGGGGCTGGCTGGGGCATGAGGGTGCTGGAAGTGTGGAGTTGTGTGGCTAGGCAGCAGGCAGGAGTCTGGTCCCCTGCTGCCTGGGCTGACAGTGCAATTTACACCCGCAGTCAACATCTACATGTGTGTTTAATTGCAGTTAATTACCTCACTGTAAGAAAGCACTGTCCCTGGCAGTACTAACTTATGTCAACGTTAATTAATTTACCAAAGCCTAATAGCATCACACATGTAGATGGTGCCACTTTATTCTGCAGCTAATTAGTCTTCTCCACAGTTAAGCCCACATGCAGACACAGCCTCTGTGTAGGAGTTACATACTACTATAAGTAAAAGTAATACTATAATAGTACTAAGCCTTGCAGGGCATTGATGTTTCCTGAGGATAATGGGAAAATCTATTTGCTTTGGGATCTATTACTTGCCTTTTATACTCTTAGCCGCTCTGTTGCTGATCTGTGCGTGGAAGACCTTGTGGGGTAAGTATTGCAGCTCTATATTAGCTCTGCCCATTCTTCTCAGATTCAGAGATTTATGATTGGCAACCACTTGCACTACTCCAACCCCCCTCCACGTACAGTCCCACAGGGGTCAGTCTGGCTCTCTCCCCTTTTCAAAACACATATACATATGAAACTCCTTGGAGAGGAATGAAGACACCCTAGGCTTCAGCAGTAGACTGGTACCCTCACACCCCATCTTACCCAGGCATCTTCAAATTTCAAAGCCCCATATCAAATGGTATATGCTTTATTCTTGGGCCCAGAATCCAGAGCCCGCACACTATTCCCTTCGGTCACAGAATAATATAGTGTCCTACAGCAGTGATCTAAAACATCGTTGTAGCATTTCTGGATGCTGTAGCAGCTTGCATAATTATTGTAGAATATGACTGTATTTATTTAATCTAGACATTTAAGTCGCTGCTGTTGTTCTACATCAGCAAAACTTCTCAAGAGCCTTCCTGCTTCGTCTGTAGATTCTTGAAACTCAGCTGTAAATTGATAGCATAACAAAAGTTGCAAGTCTAAAAATGTCTTGGTGATCCCACTATTTTTAACAGGCACCTCATCCCCCCCTGCCTTGTGGACCCAGTGACTTCCCCAGAGGAAAATTTTCTTCTTAGTGCTCTGAGAACCAGCATTTGCAACGAAGCTAAGACCCACAATAACACCAGGTTTGCTGAAATTCAAGCCTGGTCACTTTAGGTATGACGTTCAGGAGCAGCGCATGGCCCCAGGACGCAGCAGCTGCAGAGTTTTATTACTGTCACTTGCAAATGCTTACAGCTCTCTAAGTCTGCCCTGTTTGAGGCACAGGACTCGCAGGCCAGGAGACATTTGCCTAAACTTGCCTTGAGGATAGTCCTCATCGGGATATATTATTTTTGCATTGAGGTAATCCTGAACTAATTCTGAAAACTTGTGCTGTGTGGGTCGGTGGGTTTGTGTGTGTGTGATGATTCAGACGTTTAATGGGATCCGTGTGCTTACGTGACGCGCCTGTTATAAACCTCCCTCTGGCGCCGTTGGCTCCCCTGGAACTGAAACAAATGGCTGGGTGTAAAACCTTGGCCTCACGGAAGTCAACAGGAGCTTTTTTCCATTGATTGTGTTGGAGTCGGGATTTCACACAGGAAGCTTAAAAGCCTCTGATGTACTAAATGCTAAAAAAGAAATAATTGGGGATGGATCATGGGTGGAAAGGGAGGGGCTGGCAGGACTGTTGCTTCAGGCTGCTGCAGCCCCTTCTCCACAACTTTTTGGCCTTTTTTAGGAATATTCCCAGGGCCAGAGGGGGCAAGAGAAGCCAGGTGTTCTGGCTCCTTGCTGCACATCTGGGAGGCAGTGCCAGGGGACAAGGGGACACAGGTGGCCTGGCTCTGCTGCACATCTGGGAGGCAGTGCCAGGGGACAAAGGGACACAGGTGGCCTGGCTCTGCTGCACATCTGGGAGGCAGTGATAGGGGGCAGGAGGACCCAGGTGCCCTGGATGCTTGCTGCACATCTGGGAGGCAGTGCCAGGGGACAAGGGGATCCAGGTGTCCTAGCTCCTTGCTGCACATCTGGGAGGCAGTGCCAGGGGACAGGGGGACCCAGGTGGCCTGGCTCCTTGCTGCACATCTGGGAGGCGCTGGCGCACCCGCGGGCGGGCGGGCAGCACCGCCCATCCCGGCCTCGCCGCTTCCTTTTCCGCTCCCCGCCGCGGAGCCGCCGCCGCTCCAGATGTGCGCCCCACGCCTCCCTCATTTGCATGCGCTCCAGATGCAGGCCACGCCCCCGCAGGGCCCCGGGGGGCGCTAGAGCCCCACGAGGAAGGACAAAGGAGCTGGGTGAGTGCCCGCAGCTGGGGGTGGGCAGTGCTTGGCTTGGGGCTAGCTGCTGTGCTTCCTCCACAGCTGTATGCCCCTCCCCCAGCTGTGCCCTTGCTCCCCAGATGTGTGCCAGGTGCAGAGGAGAGCGAATCAGCTTGTATCTGAGTGCTTCCCTGCTGCACTGGGTCAGTCCTGGTAGGGCTGGGGGAACTGGGGGCTTTGATGAGCCTGCCAGCACAGAGGGTGGGTGGTGCTGCGGGGACGTGGAGCCTGGGCTCGGGGGACCCGTCATTGGTTTCACTGCTGGCCATTCGCACTGCATCGTGATTTACCCCTAATGGAGCATCACAGGCAGGCACGGGTGGTGGGCGGGAATCATAGGGTTCCTGTTTTTGTGTGTATTAGGAAAGGTGCCCAAGAGAGAGACCATCTAAATTGTACATATTAGATAGATAGATGATCGATCAATCGAGCTGGATATATATCTATATCTACATTATATATATTATATCTATATTTTAATAGATATAATATCTGAGAATATAATATCTGATTATCAGCTGATGCTTGCCCATTGGTACTGCCCTGGTGAGTGCAGCCTGCCAGACTCCTCAGCCAGTCCCATGGGCTGATTCTGCAGCATGCCGGATGCCTCTGGGTTCCCTTCTCAAAGCCACTGGGAATAAGGTGCACCCCTTGTTTAGGCTGCCGGCAGCATGCAGCTGGGATAGATGACAGAAGTGCAGCCCCGTGTCAGGTGGGGTCATGGAGAGGGAAATCAGTGGCCTGAAACAGGAGGCTGAGTGAAAGCTGATGAACAAACATTCAGGTCCTCTAGTAATCTGTGTCTCCCCTTAGAGAAGCAGGTGGCATTTTGCCTTTAAGTTAATGGGACAGAGGGAAACCCTTGGGACTTTTTCAAATCCGTAGGTTGCTGCCTCTCATGATACCTCACATTGTTGTGTTCTCCAGAAAGTCCCTGGATTTGGGAGAGTCACGATGAAAGGGGAGGAAGCTCGGCAGAGGAGAAAGGAGGGCAGGACGAAAAATGGAGAGCGGTCCAGGCACAAAGCAAAGAACAAGGGTAAACACAGAGACAGCCGACTTGGCAGCCAGGAGGCAGAGGATGTCCCTTTGGTCTCGCAGCAAAAACAGCCAGCCGAAGAGAAAGTGGCTATGGCAAGACTACACGAAGAATCAGCTGTTGCCGTTTGTCTGCAGGTGCTCCTGCCCTACATGTTAGCAGGCCTCGGCATGGTCTTGGCCGGGATGGTTTTGGATTACGTTCAGGTAAGGGAGACAGTCTCTTTCTCAGTGGGTGTTGTGGATTATCCTCAGGGTTCAGAGCATAGGCCTTGCCAAGGGAAGGAGGATTTACCAGGGATTGGATGGATGTGGGAGAGTCTTCCCCATTTTTGGATATCACCTTCTCAGTTCTAGACCATTATCACCCAGCTGCTGCTAAAACACTCTCACAAGGCAGGACCTCTCGAATGTCTTGCCCTTCACCTCTTTTGAAGACTCAGGGTCTGGACAAAAGGGGGTGAGGGTTTGCTATATATCAGAAGCTTTAGGGTAACAGCCTGTTGACATGCTCTTGCCCTGTGGTAAGCACAGGTTAAACTAGGATAGCTTATTCTTCTTCAGTGAAGCAAGGCTAAGCTGCCCTGGATCAGCTTTACTTCCCTCAGGGTCGGAGCAGGCACCCAGTTACATGCAGAGCAGGTGATGTACAGTAAGTCCCTGCCCATTTCCAGCTCATTGTAATGTGTTCCAACTCAGGAGTTGCGTCTACACAAGCAGAAGAGTGTGCAGTTGTTACTGCGCAGTCATTTAGTACTTGTGTAACCAAGTACTTGTGTATTTGCATAACCAAGTACTAAGTGACTGGCATTACTGCAAAGTAGTGTCCTTGCATGGGTTTTTTCTGATGCTACTGTGCAGTGAGGCCAGGGTGTCACAAGCATCACAGAGGTATTTCCAAGTCCTTTGGACAAAATAAGGAGCTGGAATTGCCCAGCACTCTTGTTAGTGCTGTGTCTACCTTGATACACATCGTGTTCATCTTCATATTCCTTTTTAAGGACTTCTAATGTTGGCATTATGGGTCTCTGTCCCACAGGGGAAATACATTTTGTGTGATGGTCTTAATCAAAGCTTGCCTTTGCAGTGCAAAATTACTTAGCAGCTAAGAACTGCCTTTAGACAACATATGCTTACTGTTTATTTCCATAGGACTCTCAAATGTATTATTGTTAAGAGGTGACTCTCTTTCAGTTATGCATTGCTTTTTCCCTCCCTTGTGTATTTGATTAACAAGCTATGGGGTCATGTTGCCCCTTCGTTATCTGATATGATGACACTGAAAGCCCTGTGTCTACACTGACAGTTTTTGCTGGACTGAAACTTTTTCCCTTCATCATTAGCCCTTAATTGACCTCCTTAAGCTGTAAGAGCAGTAAAGCCTGTAAACGCAGAGGCCATGACCAATTAAGATGGTCACAGTGTCCTCAGCTCATCTTAATGTGGTATGAACTGCAGCTCACGCTATCCACTCTTACGTGAACAGGAACAAGGGCGCTGTGCTATAATACCAAGGATCAAACTTTTTTTTGTCACCTTTAGCAGCAATCTAACAGACAGAAGGTTTGGTTTCATTTTTAATTTCTGTCCATGAATAGCTAACGCTGGATATAAATGGCATGTTTATCTAGCCATCCCAAAGTGCACAATGGCTTTACAGAGCAGATAGGTAGGTTTGGGCAAAGCATGTTTAAAAATGCAGCCCTCTGCTGAGTTGTTGAGCAGTCCACAGCACCACGGCCCCAGTGGTTCAGGCAGGAATGCAGCAAACCCTGTACCTAGCTGATGTTACAAATGACTAGTTTCTTTTATGTGTAAATAGCAATCCATCATATCCTTCCTCCTTGTGCCTAGTCCCTCAGCAGTTAGGGAAGAAATCTGCCCCTTTGTGGAAAGACAAGCACATCAGCTGCTGGTGCAGTGAAACCTTGTGAGTGAACATGCCCTGATTGGGTGTACTGTTTCTCTGATAGCTTCACTGCTGTTTGGAGTCTTCCTCCCTTTTGTGTCACATGCCAACCAGGTCTCTTTCTGCTTCTGCTGAGTGAAAAGGGAAGTTCACAGCTTCCTCGGTGCCCCAGCATGGCTTCCTTCCCTATGTGCTTGTGGTCCGCGTGGCCCAAGGTAGCACTGAACCAGAAACAGTCTTAAACATGGACCCCTTCAATGGCTCAAAGAGGAAGCCACAAAATGAAGAGAACTTAGTGCCATTATCATGGTGCATTGCAAGGGCAGCCTGGCAGCATAGACATGCCTGCTCTGCAGCAAAGAGAAGTCATGTGTAAACAAAAAGGGGTTTTGAAAGCTGGTTCTTTGGCATTTTCTGTCCGTCTTTGTGTTCCTGTTAGTGCTGCCAGTCATCTTATTCCTTAGACATTTCTTTGTATCATGGTAGTGGATATAGGACCCAGTCAGAGATCAGGGCTCTGTTGTACACTGTCCACACATGCAATGAAAAGACAGTAAAGTCTGAACAATTTGGACATCACCTGGTTGAACCTCTTGTGTTTGATGAAGTAAGGCTGTGGATCTGTGACGTTGTGTCAGAGGTACCTTAAGTGTATAATAAAAACACAGTGTGCACGCACATCAGCTGATTTCATTACCTTCTTTGCGTGCTGATTTGCCAGTTGGAGGCATTTTATGGTGCTTGGTTAGTTATAGAGAGAGATAAGAGCATGATAAACTCATTCACCCCAGCCTGCCAGGGCTTTAGGAAAAGCCGTACTAGCTGCTCTTTCTTTTTATGGCAGTTGGGTCTTTCAAGTAGTCTGACACTTTCCTCCTAGCAAGGCTTTCATCTGGGAGCAAGCAAGCAGTTTGTAATATGCATTGATACTTTATGACTCTGTCGACAGATTATTGAACCCCTAAAATCCTGAAATGGCTGACAAGACAACTCGGAGTCCCTAGGGCTTTAGCTGAGAGCTTCTCCCTCTTACCTTGAAGCTTTAGGTGAGAAGAAGCCGATCGTGGCGTGGGGCGGTGGGTAGTAAGAGCTTCTCTGGTTGGACTCCACATCCTACTCATCCTTATGTCTCCTTGCTAAGACTCTCCAGGACCAGTAATTGCCAAGTATATTGGTGAGGAGTGTTTTTTAATCTTGACTTTGAATGCTAGGATCTGGACAGACTTCTCACACTAGCCACTGAACAGCTGTAGGTGTCTGTTGCTACTGACTGGCTTTGAACCAGCAGCTGCCTAGTGAAAGTACCTTATCTTCCAGTCCCTTGTGTCATCTGGGCCCTCCTTCACTGGAAATAACCTTTAGACCCAGAGGTGCTAATGTGCTGTCCAAATTATTACACAAGAGCCCCAACAGATACCAGCCCTCCTCCCCTCTGATTTTACGTAAGTTTTCATTTGGGTTTGTAGTCCAGGTGGACAAGCTTGTGCCAGCGCATCTAGCCACTTCACTTTCAAATAGGAGATGAAACCACCTCTGGCATGGAATAGAATGGCCATTCTGCCCTGTGCAGGGATGCTGCTTTACCATGGAGGACAGGAAGGGAAAGAGCATGCAGTAACCGCTGGAAATATTCCCTTTTGTTCTCCTGTGGTCTGGCGAGATTAGAGAACTACCTTAAATAAGCTCCTGCAGTAACTCTTATCTTGGCCTTTGCAAAGTAGCTGAAAGTTGAAGTGATGATAGGAGATAAGAGCGTTTGCCTGTGAAGCTCATTGGCTGGTCCTGTGGAATTTTTTTTTTTTTGAAAGTCAGTCATTCAGAGATAGAGCCAGCATAAACTGATCATTATGCCCTGAGCGTATACACACAGATGAGAAAGGAGAAGAGAAGGGGCTGGGAGCAGCAAACTTTCACACCAGGTATAACTTTGCTGCCTTTCCAGATGGGACCTGAATAATGCTGGTGGCCGTAACAAGTGTGGACACGTTCTTGGTGACCTTTCTTTACCTTGAAGGAGACTGAAGTAAAACCTGCGTGTTAACTCCCTATTGCCCGGGCCTTGGACCGGTGAGAAAAGATCAACACAGCACGTGGTGGGACTGAAAGAACTAGGACTAGTTCAGCATGGGCTTATATATTAAACCATCCTGTCAAAGGCATGCTGCTTCTGGACAAGGAGTATAAGCTGAGGAGAAAAGACACCAGCCTCGTGGAGTATGCTGAGGGATTCCTGCGTGACCTGTGGCTCATCGAATGCCATAGTCTGAACAGGTCTGTCTGGTTCTCGCTGAAGAGCTGGTAGTGGAAGGAGGTGTAGACTTATGACTGTTTATCCCCAAACATCTCTGCAATCCTTCTTTTCCCACTTTTGAACTTCCCTTGAGATAACACAGAGAAATATCTTCCTTGAAGGCTGCAGCAGCCTAAGCTCAATCAAGTTGAACTGATTATAGAAGATAACGTTGTCCCAGTGCTCTGGAAAGCCCTTCTGCAGGGTGAAGGAGGTGAAGCTAAAGGCGCTTAGCAGTGTTGGTGTGGGTTAGAGGAACTGTGTCTTTGAACTCTGGAGAAAGTAGCTGTGAGCCTGCCTGGATGAATCCTTGCTTTTCCTGCTGATCAGCCTGTTGAGAATGGGTTAACAGCATTTGACCATGGTGGTCACCCAGCTGGAGTTGGAGCTGTGCTTCCATGGGAAGAAACTGAGAGGTTTTACCTGTCAGCTGACCAGGTCAGCCAGTGGATTTCTTCCAGAGACCTCCTTCTCCATCGCCTCACAGATTTTCATACCATTCCTCTTGGCTGGTTTGGGCATGGTGGCTGCTGGCCTGTTGATGGACATTGTTCAAGTATGTATGTGTGACCAAGCAGCTTTGTAGCAGGGGTAGAGAGCTGGTTTGCTTTGGTGACCTTGAAAACCCATTTGATGACCTTGCGTGGTGGGCCATGCAGTCCAATAAGCATCATAGTCCTTGAGGCCTGAAGAGTATCCTCTTTGTGGCGGTACATAGGAAGGGCTGTCCTAAACACAATACGTAGCTTCATATTCAGGAATGGGCTGCTGGACAGACTGTATCCTAGGTACATATTGCATCCAGGCAGAATAAGGGGAGCAGCGTGAGTAAAACTGCGCTAGTCCCTAGCACTGGAATCAAGTGGATGCTACAGCGCATTCGTTTCTTGTAAGATAGTTGTCACCAATATGCAGTTCCAAGTCGTGGTGGTGGCAGATTGTACTTCACATTTTGAAGCAAGTTAGTTCTCTGAGAGCAACCTCTTGTATCCATGGCAGTTGTTAAAGTAAGGAGGAACGTGGATTATCCTGACGATACCCGCAGAGCAGTAACTTAAAAGACTAGGATGCACCAGACTCTAATTCTAAGGGATGCCAGGGCAGGTTCTGACCTCGTGGCATGGATGTAAATTTAGAGTCCCCCGTGTTGACCTCAATGGAGTCAGGCTGGACTTACACCATAGTGTCTGAGGTCAAAATCCGGTGAGCAGCACAAATAGAAACTCACAATTTGATCTTGTTTGGGTGTCTAATGTGGGTAGATCTGCAGATCAGATTGCTGGTGTGGCCTCACAAGCATAGTTGTAGCGCTTGAAGCAAGTGGGAGCACATTGGCTTTTCTGGCATTTGCACCCCAGCAGGACTCATGCAAGGGCACCTACGTGTTTGGGAAAGCAGCATCTTGCTGTTTCACTTGAACAAGGGAAAGCAAAGAGTGGAAAGAACAAACTGGATCAAAGGGAATGTGAGGAGTGGCAAAGAAAGGAGGTTAACTTGATAATATGCTCTTCAGTTAGCGTGTACTGTATAGGATACACCGTGCACTCCTTATCTGCGTTCACCAACACGTGCTCTGAGCCTCAGCACAAACCTGCCTTGTAGCATTACAAGAGTTCCCTGGCTTTTCCATCCTCCCTCCTTCCCCCCATGCAATATAATAACACGTAGCAGTTACCTGCAGCCTTAGAGGTCAGAGCTGGAAAGAGGCACTGCACTAATCCTGCCCTGACCTGGTAATATAGACTTGTGTCCATTGCACTTGTCAGAAATCAGGCCCTGCTCTAGCATGCTGCTGTAGCTTTGTATCGGTCTGGATGGAAAACATATATTGCGGGTTGGATGCATGTACATCGCATGGGTTGTATAAATACTAGAGTCCAGGCTATTCTTGTCTACTTTATCTATTACACTCTTGAGAATTTGACTAGGATAGGACTATGCTTGCAGCAAAACAATAGGATAAGATTTTTATAACGCTGTTTCCAAGTTCTTAGGAAGAGGAAAAATTGGGCAATGAAACTGAAGGCAAAGTGAAGACACTGCTAATCAGTATGAGAGAAAGCTTTGAGGAGGGATTACTTGGGCAGACTCCAGCATTTCCAGTGCCAGACAGTCAGCCATCATGAGTCAGATCCCAAAATATCATCAGAAGCAAGACAGGCAATGACATCATGAGGAGTTGTCATGGGACAATGACATCATGAGGCAATGACATCTCTACACTGAGCCTCACTGAGTTCAGAGGCATTTACTAGCCCTTGTCACCTGTGTGTGCTGCTCCATTGCAGGAGACAGTCTGATACTTTTGCAGAAGATGCTCTGACATTTAGGAGTCTTGTAATGGATTTTCAATTGCTATAACAAAGTGTCCTCTAAAATCCCCTCCTATTCCTTTATTAGGGAGATGTGAACATGATCCAACAAGCAGTGCCTTCATAGTTGAATTGAGAGTACATGAGTACATGCCTATCCATGTACATGTAAAAGCCTATCCATTTTTTCCCCTCACCTGTTCAGCACTTTCTATGTTGTGACTCTGCATTGTAAAGACTGACCCTGTAATTTTGGGGGCCTGAGTGATGAAAACTGGGTGGGAAAGGTGTTTCCTGGCCTGCAGAACTCTTCAGGATTTAAAAAGGTTTCATATTCTGCATTGGGATGAAGCTGAGATCAGGTTTGTGGTGGATGGATCTCCCTTGGCTGTCCTTCACCCTAGAAAAGCAAACAGCCTGACTCAGACTTGGGGCTTGAATCTAGCTTTCCTATGTTCCAGGCAAGTGCCCAGGTGAGTACCAACCTAGGTATACCTAAAACCCATATGTTTCAGTTTTGACCCATATGTTGACCCATATGTTTCAGTTTTGACACTTTTCAGTGAAAACCCGCTTCGCTGAAGGATTCTTAAGCAGATCTGCTAGAGAAGGTGCCTCTTCCTCTTGTCCAGTTGCTGGATGACTGGGAAAAATGCTAGTCTGAATCCCCCCCACCCTTGACCTCTCACCAGATCGTCAGGCGTTTTAGGCCTCTGAATTTGCACAGAGTCCAGGCATTGCCCTGTCTTGGGGCCTGTATACATACTCGGGATGTTCAGGCCCTCAATCTAGCCCCCCTGCAGTGAGCTGGAACCCATAACTTGATACCTCTTGCAGATTCCCCTCCCATAACAGCACACTCTTTTCCAGAATCCCACTGGATGTTTAGAGCGTAACCCTTCAGGAGCCTTCTGTAGGCACAAGCAGGCAGACGCAGATAGGCTTTCCATAGTGTTCCTGAAGACAACATTGCTTTTAATATAAAAGATAAAGCACAAGAAAATTAGGAAACAGCAAACTTCCTAGAAACCTGCCTTTTCATTTAGCTTCTCCTTTCCTTTGGACCTGTAGTAGGCTTGAAGTGTTGCCTTTGGAGTCTGACTGTCTTCAGGCCAGCAGGCTATTCATAATGGGCATGTTGACATGAGATGCTTTACTGCACAGTAAAGCGTCACCGTCTACACGTGCATGGCAATTAGGGTACAGTAGACTAATTTACTGTGCTGTTGGATAGTCCCATTAGATACAAGCAGTATCCAACAGCACAGTACATTACTGCACTTAAATGCATGTGTAAACGGTAACGTCGGGATTAGTATTTGAGCTGGAGTACATTCAGTCACATTAATTGCATATGTGGATGCGCCCAATGTTTTTTCCTTAACCTAAATTATTCCCACAGTAATACCAAGGACACCCTTGCTGTAAAAGCCTATCCATTTTTTCCCCTCACCTGCTCAGCACTTTCTATACATCTCTTACAGTCTTTCCCTTATGAGTCCTATTTAAAGTGCTCCATTATCACCCCTATCTCTTTCTCTTGCTCCTAGTAATTTTCCACTCTCTATACTTCCTACTGAGAAATGGGAAGATACTGGCTTTTCCACTCTCAGCCACATCCTTAGCATACCATTGTTCGTTGAAACACAGTTGTTAAAGTTAAGTGTTCTCTCTCCCTACCCATATGGATCAAAGTTGGAGGCTTGTCAGCAAAGTGCATAGGCCAGGGGTCAGCAATGTTTTTGGGCAGAGTGCCAAAAGTACCCACAACCTTGACAGGTAAGGTGCTGGTGTGCCGGGGCAGACAGTGGAGGAGCCACGAGGGGCCCAATCCTTATTATAGCAGGGCCCTTCCCTGCCGTCTGCCCCAAGGCATGTGTGCCAAGCAAAATGTGGGTGCCACACTGGCACCCATGCCGGGGGTTGCCTACCCCTGGTGTAGATATTGGTAGAAGCATTCACGATAGCAGTTTGAACAGAAATAATAACTTAATAATAGCAGCGTGAATTCTTGCGTTGAACAAACGCCCCAGATCCTCATGTGATGCGAGTCATCTCCTACTCCACTTAGATAAATGGAGTCAGCCAATGGGTTACATATCCACATGGGGCTCTCAAAAGCCCATAACCCCCAGCAGTGAGGAGCTTAATATTATTTCTACTACAAGATCGTTTCAGGCTGGACATAAGGAAGAATTTCTTTACTGTCCGAGCCCTCAGGGTCTGGAACAGCCTGCCACAGGAGGTTGTTCAAGCGCCTACATTGAATACCTTCAAGATGAAACTGGATGCTTATCTTGCTGGGATCCTATGACCCCAGCTGACTTCCTGCCCTTTGGGCGGGGGGCTGGACTCGATCTTCCGAGGTCCCTTCCAGCCCTAATGTCTATGAAATCTATGAAATTTCTGCTGGAGGCCAGGAAGTTTTAGCCCTGTTGAAGTCAACAGGAGTTTTGTCACTGATTTCAAAGGAGTCAAGACTGTCCATGAGTTATTTTAGCAACTATGAGCCAAACGGGGTGGGGAGGAGTAGGAGGCAGGAGAGGAGAAAGATGGGAAGGTATGTGCCTCTGCCCCTGGAGGCTTCTAGTTTGGGATACTATTAATAACAACTTTGCTTCCACCTGTGAGTGTAGTCATTTGGAGACGCTATGCAGTTTCCCGTAATCATCAGCTGAGTGGTGATGATAAGAGTTTGGGGAGAGAAAGCTTTCACATGCATTCCAGGGCCCTTTTAAAACTAAGCAGCAACAGAAGCATTTAGAGGAGCAGCGTCCAAATTGGGGCTTATTCCAGTTCCAGATGGATGTGGTAGAAGCAACTGCATCTGTAGCTGCATCCTATATGCTCTGCCAGTTACATGCTAAATAGCAGCAATGGGTTAGAGCAAGGCTGCCCAACTTCTACACCCCTAAAGGTCATACCATGGGGCTTGCACCAGGTGAGGCACAGGCCACCAAGCTGCATGCCTCACAGATGCTCTGTCCACCTCCTGCTTTGCTGGGTGCCCATGTGGGCTGCACTGGGCGTCTGCCCCACTGTTGAACTGCGTATCCCTTTCACTTCACCATGAGTTTGATTTTTCCCCCTCCCTATGCAGCTTGCTGCACTGCCCCACTCCCTGGGCTCCTTGTGGGCTGCCATTTGGACAGCCCTAAGCAAGAGAGATTCAAATGTGGAGGAAATGAAGAAATGAAATGTGTCTTGTGTCAACCATGAGACCAGGTGGCAAATCAGTAGGTCTCATTACTGCACTGTAAATGTCCTTGCATTTTTTCCTTTGCCTATTTCAAGGCTGAATTTGGCACAGCGAGCAGCTTTGCATTTTAGATTATTGTAAAGACAGAGGGCTGTATGCAGATTAATCTGTTAATATTGAATGCCATTATTACATATCTAAATTAGAGGGATGAGTCTTCAGCTTGAGAGGTGGGGGTGGGAATAAAGGTATAAATCACCTTTCTGTATTGGGATTGAACAGAGAAGAGTTCAGACCTGGGACAATTTAAGAGCAGCCTCAAGGCTGCTCTAAGTTGCATTGACTGGTAGCAGCTCCTCAGGGTCTGTTGTATCCTCTGAAGAGCACTGGAGTGCTTCAGCATCCTGGCCACGCCACTTTTACCTGTTTGTGCCTGAGGCACCGGGGTGTTGAGCGTATCTCGATGCCACTTCTGACGCGATAGGAATTTCCAGTCTGCTGGTTGTGTTGACCTCCAAGCTGCCTGACGGGTGCCAGAGAGACACAGACCTTGCAGGACCTTGTGGCTCTGCCCATTATGTTACGGTAACATTTAAGTCAGGGGGATTGTATTTCAAGTGACTGCATGCAGGAATAAAGCTTCTCTTTCATCCCCAGTGGGACACTGTCCAGGGTAAAGGCACATACCTAAATTACCTCTACCCTTGATTGCCCAAAGCTCAAGGGATGAGTGGAGGTGGAAGAGAGGTTTAGCTGCTTTTCTCTATTTATTCTGGACTTTTGCTGCTGACTGACAGTCCTTCCTTCTTGCGTTTTTGTTGCGACAAGGTACTTAGCAGAATTTGCAGATTCATTGGAGCACTTCTGCTGTGGCCTCAAATTTATGACCTTGAGGCTGTCAGCTGTGCCCCTTAGTACCTGCACCACCCCAGCCCTCACTGATTGACAGTGAAACAAGGGAATCAGGTCTCCTTTCTGATCCCCTGAGTTTTGGGCTCTGAGTTTGTTGCTCACGGTGGGTTTGCAGTGTTGAAGGGGGTGTTTCCTTTTCTCCACAGTTGGTTTTCCCTTCAATCTGAGGAGGAGGATTATGAAGATGTTACTATTCCAAGCCTGGCTCTGTTGTCTTTATGCAGGTGCCCCTTGTGTCTCTGTGCACACAGCACTGCCTAGCACATGGCTGCTTGGACTGGACCTCAACACCATAGAAAAGGGGGCCTGGCCTGCTTTGGTTCTGTTATGCTTCCATAACATCACAAAACTGAGCTGGAGGATTGTCCCTGAGGTACTGCAGATTGTCTCTGTATAATCATGTCAGCTTTGTTCCTTTTGCCAGGCAATTTGGATTGTAAGGTCTTTGGAGCAGGGACCTTCTCTTTGTCCTGCATTTGTATAGCACCCAGCACAGTGTGGTCCTATGCCATGGCTGGGGTTCTGGGTGTTAGGTACAGTAAAATAAACCTTTTGACCCCTGGCAAGTTACCAATGAGATTTTCTAGTGAAAATAACAATTTACCTGTTCATAAAACCCACCAGATTCATACAGGACCATTAAAAATGCAAGGTCATGCTGATCTAACAGAGCTGTGTTCTGCATAGGAGATTTAAAGACATGGGAGTTGTATCACTTGTTTAGCTTCTTTTTATCTGTAAAATGTGCAAGACTGTATGTGTGTGTGATTTTTCTTTTAAGGCTCATTTTTCACAAGGTTTTCAAGGTTTATCTTTTTCCAGTTTTTTCTGTAAGATAGAACAGGCATCATAGCCCTTAATTAAGGAGATGGGACACTTGCATCTTTAACTGAGTGTTTTTTGGGTGGTAAAGTGTTTCTGAAGTGTTTCCTATGCCTGAAGAAGGGTGATTGCTCCTGAAAAGCTTGCTAAGAACTTTCTTCCAGCTATCACATTTACTCAAAGAACCTTATCTGAAAGACCTCCACTTTTGTTTGATCTCTGTCAGCCTGACTTGTGCTCCTCTCCTTTCTCTTTTTATTTTATTTTTTTACTGTCAATAGCTCTTAACATCCTTTAACACATCTTTTCCAGGTCATCACTGCAGGATGATGAGTCCTCCTGTGGCAGCAGAATTCATACTTTGCCCATCAGCCATGTCACTGATAAGGGGTGTTTTGCAATTTTTTTTTATTATGTTTGTTTGGTGCTCTGTGGGCTAATTTTTCAGATGGTGAGGGACACCTGCAACTCCTTATGGCATCAGCAGGGTTAGCAGCTGTTCAGCCCTTTGGAGATGTCAGACCACTTACCTCTGCAAAACATTGTCAGGGTTAATTGCATCTGCTTCATTCAGCTTTGATGTGTTCCTAAGTGGCTGTGTGTGGTAAGAGTGTCCTCTGAGTACAAGTGACATGAGGAGGGACTTTGACAGCTCTACTCACAGTTTATCAGATCATCAGATCTCCCCACACCCCATCAGTGACAAGTGTTTCTGGCTGCAGTGCTTGGAGCAAGGTCACAACGACTTGGCAGACCTCAGAACCTTATGATAAGCTGGTCTGCTCTGCCATTCGATCCTGATGTCCTCCTCGGCTACAGTGTGATTTGGTTAACCTCCTACCATAGTTCAGCACAGGGAAATAAATGATCTGCCGAAGTACTGAGTGATATATTGCAGTAAGGTGCACAATGCGCCTATGTGAGTCAGAGAAGTTGCTTGAGATTTCACATCATGCTTGAGATTTCACATCATTTTCACGTCGCTTCTCGGCCTCTTGAAGGCTCAGATCAAGTGCAGTTCTGATTGAAATGACAGCTAGATGCAAGTGTTCCCCCAGGTAATGATGGGAATATAGGGGTTGTCCTACTGGATCCAACTCATGAGTCACCCTGTTTCCAACTGTGCTCAATGCCAGACTCAGAGGGGGTGCAGAAAAACTTCACAGCAAGAAAAGGTGAGATGATCTCTGCATGATGATAGTTTCAGTTATAGTCATCAATATAATGGTGTTATATTGTCTTTCTGCCCAAGAGAGCAGAAAGCTTTTACCCACCGCAAAATGCAGCTGGCTCTGGGGTGGACCATGCCACCCTTTCGCAGTGCATTTCTTGCCTGAAGAATAGGAAGTGAAGGGGGAATCATACACATTTGAAACACAAGATACAGAGAGAATGCCATTAAAGGAGACTGATGTTCTTCCTGTTTTCTTCCTTCCAGCATTGGGATGTGTTTCGGACAATTACAGAAGTTTTCATCCTGGTTCCTGCCTTGGTTGGCCTGAAGGGTAACCTTGAAATGACGCTGGCATCCAGACTGTCTACTGCTGTGAGTGTAAAATTTGGCAGAGAGGACGCGGAGGAGGGTTCCTTTGGTCCGCTGGAGTCTTAAGTTTGATAATGTCATGCATGCTTGTGTGTACGGGTATGTATGTGACTCCTCTGCTAAACAGAAATAAGTTATTTCTGGGGATGTGTGTGTGTCAATAAGGTTCATACCCTGTTTTCAGATGGCCCATGGGCTGGATCCAGCCCACCAACTGATTGGATCTGGCCTATGGACAGGCACCCACCAATTGATTGGATCCAGCCCACAGCTGCCCCCGCAGCACCCCACATAGGGCTGGCACTGCGCTCCCTCCCACATCTGCTGGCCCCAGCCCCAGCCCCGGTCCCAACCCCGACCAGCACACACAGCTTTCTGGCATGGGAATGTACAGATGTAGCTGCCCAGGTACTGCTTGGCTCCCTGCACCTCCAGTACCTCCTCCTTCTCCTCCTCCTGCACTGTTCCAGGCTGGGGGAAGCTGTAGCCAGAGGGCTTCTGCCCCAGCATGCAGGGCTCCAGCTCCAGCCACATTCCCTCCTCTTGGCCGTCTGCAGCTGGCTGCTTATTGCGCTGGGTGGGCAGCACGGATGGAAGGCAAATGGGAGCTAGAGCTGGAGCCCCGTGCACTGGGGTAGGAGCTGTCCAGCTGCAGCTCCCCCTCCCTGGAGTGGTGCAGTAGGAAGAGGAGCCGTTGGAGGCAGGGGAAGCCATGCAATACCTGGACAGCTGCTGCCACACCAGGAGCAGGCATGCTGGGCAGCTGTGCATGCTGGCTGGGGCTGGGGCTGGGGCCCTCCCTCCCCCCTCACAATATATAAGAGTAAGACTTTATCTTGAGCTATTATGCAATTGACTTTATATATATAACTCAAGAGAGCAAATCAGGACAAAAATATTTTTTGAAATAAAATGTAAATGTTATAGTAGGTGTTTGATTTCTGGCATATGATACCTTTAGTAAGATTTTATCTATGTGGCCCTTGACAGCTCACCAAAACTTGTTAAGTGGCTCTCTCGCCAAAATAATTGCCCACCCCTGCCCCAGGGATTAACTGCCCTTTAGAAGTTCCTGTAGCAGTTTTGTTGCTTTGGGATGCTCCTATTGCAAATCTGTTGTTGAGGCATGCTAGGGCTGGGAAAACCCCCAACAACTTATAAGGAATAATTAGGTGGAAATGGCTTTATTGGCCTTCATGTGAGATGACAGGGTATCTATGAGCCTGAGATGATTGAGATGGAATCTCATCAGCCTGATACGTTTGGCCCCTTGATGCTGTTCCTTCTACAAATCTTACTCTGAAAGAGTTTCTCTTTCTCTCTTGGGGTCAAGAGGGGGTTATTTTATCATGTCCTCTCTTAGTGAGCACAGCATCATCAGCTCAGTAGTTTCTATCATGAGTCTGAGAGGGAATGGTCTCAAGCTGCTGGAGGTTCGGTCCAAAGCCACTCATGACCTGTGGTGAAGTGGAGAGGCCTTGTCTTCCCATGCTACCCCCAAGATCCTGGCACCACACATCAGGTTTTCAAAGGCAGGTGCTGTGCCAGAGCAGCAAGGATGAAGTTTTTGGGACCCTGTAGACCCTGCCTTAGGGAGGTAGTAATATTTGGACTTGCCCTGCAGGCTAGGTGTACACAAATACAGCCCAGAATGTCTTCTGATGTCCTCCCCACCTCCTAGTGACAGGACCTGAACTCTGGTTCAGAGGTGAGGGCAGGTTTGGGGAATTCTCAGTAATGAGAAAAGAGGGAGAAGCGGGAAGACTGAAGATGCTGGCTGCCTTTTTGGCTTTAGCTTGCCCTTTCCCACGGGGTACAAGTGAAGCCTTGCTTAATTTGGTGACTTTCAGTGCCTTATGCTTACTCTCTGTTCGCTTTCAGGCTAACACTGGTCAGATGGATGATACCCAGGAACAGTGGAAGATGGCCACCTGCAATTTAGCGCTGATTCAGGTGAGCTGGAACTGTGAAGAATACCCTCTCCTTTCTTTGAACAGTGTTTTCTAGGGCAGCGCTCTCTTGGGGATTTGCGCTGAGGTGGATTGTGGAGCCAATGCTTCCTGCCATCTCTGTTAGATTTAGGGCTTGTCTACACAGGGCAGTTTATTCTAGAAGAATAGATTCATAGATTCATAGATGTTAGGGTCGGAAGGGACCTCAATAGATCATCGAGTCCGACCCCCTGCATAGGCAGGAAAGAGTGCTGGGTCTAGATGACCTCAGCTAGATGCCTATCTAACCTCCTCTTGAAGACCCCCAGGGTAGGGGAGAGCACCACCTCCCTTGGGAGCCCGTTCCAGACCTTGGCCACTCGAACTGTGAAGAAGTTCTTCCTAATGTCCAATCTAAATCTGCTCTCTGCTAGCTTGTGGCCATTGTTTCTTGTAACCCCCGGGGGCGCATTGGTGAATAAATACTCACCAATTCCCTTCTGTGCCCCTGTGATGAACTTATAGGCAGCCACAAGGTCGCCTCTCAACCTTCTCTTGCGGAGGCTGAAAAGGTCCAGTTTCTCTAGTCTCTCCTCGTAGGGCTTGGTCTGCAGGCCCTTGACCATACGAGTGGCCCTTCTCTGGACCCTCTCCAGGTTATCCGCATCCATCTTGAAGTGCAGCGCCCAGAATTGCACGCAGTACTCCAACTGCGGTCTGATCAGCGCCCGATAGAGGGGAAGTATCACCTCCTTGGACCTATTCGTCATGCATCTGCTGATGCACGATAAAGTGCCATTGGCTTTTTTGATGGCTTCATCACACTGCCTACTCACGTTCATCTTGGAGTCATGATTCCCTACCTAGGCTGTAGGGAATGACCTGCTAGGTGGCACAGAGGTGGAAAGGGATCTTGGAGTCCTAGTGGACTCCAAGATGAACATGAGTCGGCAGCGTGACGAAGCCATCAAAAAAGCCAATGGCACTTTATCGTGCATCAGCAGATGCATGACGAATAGGTCCAAGAAGTTTGGTGTGACTAAAGCACAAGCAGTGCTCTGCAGTAACTCCACTTTGGATACACCTTGTGGGTTCAGCTAAGCTCCAGAAAGGCATTCTTGTCTTTGTATGCAATAAAAGTGTCCACGTGGGGAGTTTATTACCAAAAACCTATTTCACAATAGCAATTCCAGTCTGTTTTCCCGTGTGAACAAGCTTTGATTTATTACAGGTGGCAGGGTGTCTGCCCTTATGAGAAACCAGTTGACTCTAGGAACTCTCTGTACTGTAACATGCACCCAGCAACCCAGGTGTTGCACATTGTTGGACTGTGGGATGTTCACAGTGTGCCTCTGCATCCTTCCTTATCTCCACTCACAAAGATCAGCTTTCTAAGATGCTTTGGTGGACAGGACTTCCATTTTGTGTGGCGTGAGGGATGTCCCACCACTGAAGTGTGAACACTCTCTGGGATACAGTTATCTGTACTTTTCAGACCTCTAGGACTTTTGCCTGCTTGCTTGGGATTTTTGGCATGAAGCCTTTACGTGAAGGTCTCTCGATTTTTGTACCAAATCTGTGACCACCTTCACACCTGTTCACAGACTCACAGCCACTTAACACCCTTGGGGATAGAATGTCGTTCTCCCATTTTTAAAGCATAGGCTGATTTTACTTAGTCAAATGGGAAATCTTCATCAAGTGTTAGCTGTAGAGAGCAAATGGTCCACAGACCCATTGTGATCCTATTCAGTAGAAAGCAGCAGTGCACATACATTGTCATCAGCTTACTACAGTCAGTAGTGAGTAGGGCTGTGCAAAATGTCTCTGGCTGTTTCGATTCAACACTGTTTTGACTCATTTTGATCTCGAAACAGTGAAATCAAATCGAAACAAAGGGCTTCGAAACAGCCTTGAAACAGAAAGAGGCTCTTTGAAAGGTTTTAAAAGTTTCAAATCATTTTGAGTTTGAAGCAGCCAGCAGCGAGGTGGTGGGAGACGGGAGAACCAGGGCTGTGCTCCCAGCAGCAGCCGGCATCCCTGGCTCTCCCCGTCTCCCACCGCCCGGCTGTGGGCAGCTGATCACAGCGCAGGCAAAGGGACCTGAGCCTGGGCTCAGTTCCCCTCCAAGCACTGCAATTGGGCTGAGGAAAGGAACTGAGCCCAATTGCTCAGTTCCCCTCCTCAGCCCTACGATCGAGCTGGGGATGGGAAGTCAGTCCAGTGGGGCTGAGTTCCCATCCTCAGCACTGGGAAGAAGAACTGAGCAATTGGGCTCAGTTCCCTTCCCCAGTCCCAGGCAGCAGCACTAGCTTCCCTCCCTCATCTGGCAGGCAGATCGGGGCCCACAGCCTCAATCTGCCTGCCAGATGAGAGAGGCTGTTTCGAGCTTCCCTATTATAGCTAATGGATGAAACATCAAACAGTGTCGAAACAGCCTCACTGTTTCAACGAAGCAAAATGGAGCAGCTGTTTCGAATCGAACTGAAATTTGAAACGAAATGCTGTTCTGTCGAAAGCTCAAAACTCAAGTCAAAACGGAACGGCACCGTTTCGCACAGCCCCAGTACTGAGTGCTTGAATGGATTTTCCTCTAAAGGTGCATGGCTAGTTTGACCGCTGGGGTCAGTTTCTAGAGCTTGAGGAGGAATTACCCCACATCTTATTTCTGTTAGCATGGTGCTGGTGATGGGAGTTAGGTGTCAGGGAGTTCAGTCTCTTGTGTATCCTTTCATAGCCCCTGATGTGTCATGGAAGATGGCCTACCAGTGCTTTTTATGCCCAACAGGTACAGGCTACTGTGGTGGGGCTTCTGGCTGCTGTAGCTGCTGTCATCCTGGGAGCAATCTCCAAGGGGTATGTGGAGCTGAATCAGGCAGCGGTTCTGTGTGCCAGCAGCGTGACTACAGCGTTCATAGCCGCGCTTTCACTCGGTGAGTTTCATTAACCACCTTCTGCAGCTCACCCAGCAAGATCCTCATTGCCACTTGTTGCAGATTTGCTTATCTGTCCTCCACAAACCTCTGTTCCTTCCCTGTCTGCAGAGTGCTTGGTAATGGATATGAAGCGATTTGGGGAGTCTCAGTTGTGTTCTCAACCACCAGAAACCCATGTTATCGAAATGTGACTGATATTGTTTGAATTGCTACCTCTTGCTGGTCCCTTTTCAGTCTGTCCCTTTGGAGTGGCCAGGTTTGGAACATGGAGACCAAGCCCCCTTCTCCCCACTAGGCTAGGGGTTGAAGCACACAGGTGCATGAGGGAACTTGACTCTGATGCTATCGAGGTCATACTTGTTCAGCCTCCAGAGGAAGTCCTGAAACTTCCTCCTCGTGCACCTCTCAGTATTGGCAAAGATGGCTCCAGGAGGAAGAAGCTGCCTGGGGCAGGTGTTCCTGCCTCTTGTCCACTCACCCAGCAGTGCATAGATGCCCTGGGCAGCATCCAGAGACTGTATAGGACAGCAAGTGTTGTCCAGGGTTCCCATCTGAATCCTTGTTTGGACCCTAGGATCTGCATCCCCATCCCTTTTGCCTCCATGCTCTGTTGATTTCTGGGCTCTCTGATCCCCAAGGTTGGGCCTCTCTTGGCTTTAGTGGGCTGTGCCTCCCAGTCTCTGTGATCAGTCAAGAATACATTTTTATTCAGCTCTGAACTTTGTCAAATGCTTGTGTGTGAAAGAAAGAACAGAACTGCGGCTGTCCTCGGTGCTCTGAAAGTTTGGAAACTCAGCATCCGGTCTGGTAGGGTTGAGATTTACCATGAGAGAAGAACTGCTGTCACAAAGAGGTGTCATCCTTCAGATGATTTCCTTCCTCTGTCTTCTTGGAGGTCAGCTGAACTGTCCCAGGGCAGATCTCTGAGCGGCTCTGAACCCAGCGTACCATCTAACACACATAACAATGTCCATCCAAACGTGTGTCTCGGTGTTCTCTCCCATGGTAGAGCAGGATATGACATTCAGCGTTGAGCGGGAGCTACATCTAAGTGTAGAGATGATCTTGCAATGACTGCACTGTGAGTGTGTGGGGCAGCTTAGTACTGTCCTATCCACAATGCCTCAGGTTGTCTGAAATATAACAGGTACTAAATGCACACAGGCACACACATTTCCATCTCTCTTATAACATGTAGATCTAAGAAAACACGGTAGGTGTTTGGGGGAGGTGGGCCATGACTGCCCCAGCTGTCCCTCTTTGGATAGAAAGTTAGTGAGGCTGCATTGTATAAAGCAGCACCTGTGACTTCCCTCCCTGCGTCTCACTCACTGTTTGATCTTGGATAAGCTACTTGGATTCTCCAAGCATCTCTATTTATAAAATCCAGTAATAAGGACATTTCCATGGGCTGCTTTACAGTAGTGCCATTTTGGGGCATCTGTTGGTCAAAGATAAGAGTAGAGGTTCACAGATGTGCCACAAGAGGGCACCAGGAGATTCCCTAACAGTGAGGAGTTAGGGACATGTTATGGACTGGAAACACTACATATAAGCACTGAGAGAGTGTGGATGCAGGGAGGCCAGGGAGCGAGGGCTCTGCCTATGCTGAGCAGCACAAGACATTTTAGACATCTTAAAAACTTTGCAGGCTTTATTAACCCTCACTTCCCTCTGCCGTCCAAGTACCTTTTTGGGTATAAAAATGAAGGATTTGACTGATGTGTGTCTTAGTCCTTCAGCTCACGTTAGGGTTGTTGTAGAAATGGTCACAAATTGCTAGCATATCGATGTGCATCTGTGCGTGCACCGAGGGCAGTGAATTCAATCGGTGTGTCTAGAAGGGAACAAGACAATATGCGTTATGTTGTGGTGCATGTACATTTTGGAAGAAGACAGTGGGGGCATGTTATTGTCTCTGATGGGAGCTTTTATCTACGGGGCTTCATTTGTGGTGTGTGGGAAGAGAGAGCGTACTCCAAAAGGCACTGGCGGGCTTTCTTGAGCAGCTGTGTGGCTTCTGAGCCAGAGTCGTTCTCCTTTTCCAGCCTGTGTTTTCAGCTCCATCCCCACAGTGGTTAGCAAGGTGCCTGAGGGCATCAGAGTATGA
The DNA here is from genome assembly GCF_030867095.1 of Alligator mississippiensis. Lineage (NCBI taxonomy): Eukaryota > Metazoa > Chordata > Crocodylia > Alligatoridae > Alligator > Alligator mississippiensis. The sequence continues at coordinate 17,409,278 of NC_081835.1, forward strand.
CACAGTGCCATGAGGAAATTTCATCTGGGCTTGCGCTGGGGTCTTGGAGACTGCCCAAGTTAGTCATGAAACAATGGGGTCAGACTGGGACGTGTGATCTTCAGATCCTTTTTCCAGAACCGGACAAGAGTTCTGTATGCCAAGAGATTCTCACCTGCTGAGCCTGGGGCTCTCTAGCTTATGTTAACAAACTAGACTTCCAAGAGCACCAGAGCCTAAGGTCCTGACCTGTGGGCCAGTTTTCCTTGGCATAGCTCAGGCTGGGGCACATCTGGATCCCAGAACTGTTACAGAATAATAGGGTTGAAAGAGGACTTCAGGGGTCATCTAGTCCAACCCCTTACATGGATACAAGATATGCTATTCCTACTGCATCCTCAGTGTATATTAGAACAGCCACAAGGGCTGTGTGCTCCAGTGGGTCATTCATATTGCATAGGGATGCATCAGCCTGTTAAGCCTGAAGCCACAGAGCTGGCTAAGGATCTGCTTATGGCAGCGCAGAGCTACCTGACTAGTTGAAAACTGAGTACAAAATCAATACAATGTAATTGAATAATACTCTGGAAAATAGCTTTGTGCCATTGAATCTAGATCAGAGAAAGCCACCCGCCTTGTACAGCCTGCTGCTGCCTGCTCACTTTGGGCAAGGCATGCTCGGGGGTGGGGGTGAAGGCGTTGTAATTAGAGTGGCTCTCAGGAGCTGATCTAATTAAAATGTTGCAGCGTCTCATGTATTCAGTGTCCCATGTTTCAAAGTGGCAGAGGAGGCACTTTCACTAAAGCGGGATTAAAGGAGTCTTCTCCAACATGTTCTAATCAGAAGGCATTGGAGCATGTGTATAGGCGCCCTTTGTGTTTATCTGTGAATTCATCAAGCTAATCTTTACTGGCTTCAAGATTAGTTAATCAAGCTAATCTTGAAGCCAGTAGAGATTAGCTTGATGAATGTAGAAGTACCTATATTTGAGTTGTTCACTGATAGCTGCATTGAGCCTTGGAGTTTGTTTTGGTGGGTGTCTCCTTTGGAGCATTGGTGGAGTTAACTGTGGGGGAGACACATCATCTCTACTGGGCCCACGTGGTGTGACCAACCTTCACTGGGCGCAGCATCCAAGCATGTGGAGAGCTGATCTCTTCTCCCCCTCCTCCCCATCCTTGTGCCAAACCAGACCCAGTTCAGGCCATGGTACAGTGTAAAGCAGGCTGCATCCTCCCTCATGTCTGATTTCTGATCTGGTGTCTTCCCTAGGTCTGGTGATGATTGGAGTAATCATTGGTGCCAGGAAAGTGGGGATAAACCCGGACAACGTCGCCACCCCCATAGCAGCAAGCCTTGGAGACTTAATAACCCTTTCTCTTCTGGCAGGAATCAGCAGCACCCTCTTCAAATACATAGGTATGGTACAGCTCAGGTATCAAGAGAAGCCTGAATGAGTTCTGTTCAGCCATGGAAAGGATATGTCCCCCTTCCCAGGCATGTTCAAAGTTAGGTTGGGCAAAGTATTCCAGATGCTGCGGTGCCCTTAGGGCTGCAAATAACCTTAAAGGCCTCTTGTATGAGCCTGTCTTTTCCTGGATGGTGGGAACCCAAAGGAGGTTCTTGCGATCTTTGGTAGAACGGTGATAATGCTCGTCATGGTTAGAGCAGAAGCCTGGGATTCAGGACTCCTGGGTTCCCCTCCTGAACCTCTCATTAACTAAGTGTAATGCTAACTTAATCTCTTGTTGTGTCTTGACCCCTGCACCCCCACCTGTAAAATACAGGTAATAGCTTTGCAAGGAAGAGTACACTGTTTCAGGGCTTCAGTATCATTAACTTCTCTTAGATCCGCTGGGAAATGGTGCTGTGGAAACACAAAGCAGTGAGATCAGCTGGGAACAAGGGAAGGAAAATAGCATAGACTCACAGGGTGTTTTTACTCATGTTGCAGAGGGGTGGGGAGACACTTTAATTAGAGCAGTTCTGACTGCCAGCAGCATCTTCTGTGTCAGCGTCCCTGTGCTTCAAAATGGTGGGAAGGGTGCTTTAACTAAAGCTCACTGAATAAGCTTTAGTTAAAACACCCCCTGCTGCATGGGGACGCTGATACACAAGGCACAGAGGCTGCTGGAGTGCAGTAATTATCTCAATTAATCAAGTCTGCTCTAACGCGCAGGAGCTATAGTGCATCAGAACAGCCTCCCAACATATGTACAGGCCCTTACACACAGAGAGCCCACTTTTACCCAGCAGTTGTAGCCACTGGCTTAACTGGGCACCCGAACTGCTCCCCCACTATAAGCCAGAAAAATATAGTGGTGTCTGCTGGGACAAGGAGAATAAATTTTATTTTTGCTTTAATTGTCTGAAAACTTCTAGGCCAATTACCATGGGCCTGGCCTAGAAAAGGAACAGAAAAGCCTTAGGGTTGGATCGGTGGTGGGTTTTTTTTAATCAGCTGAGGATGTGTTAAAAAATAAAAGCTTGTACAGTTACAAACCAAACTGTTACTTAAAATTGAGAGCAGAAAATGGGAGAGAGGCAGCTGCTTCTGATGTACAGTAACTTATTCCACATGCTTGTATATAGGAGAACAACTGAATCCACAACCGAAGGGAAAGAACCAGGATAAGGTCTAAGGCTCATTTCACTCTAGTTCCCCTACCCCTCAGAAAGAAAGTCCCTTAACATGCAGTTTCCTGTGGTGCTCTTGCATCTGCCCATATACAACTGGCTTGTCTTTCATGACGCCAACTCAAGTAATATCCACTCAAGACAGATAATATGTCATACTGGTGAAGGAGAGCGGTATGGTAAGGATACCAATGCAACTGGAAAGGACCTACATTCTGACGCGGTTTCCTTCACAAATGCTCCATCAGGGGATTGGTTGTTTTGAATCATTCATTAGCACTGTATCGCCCGATTGGGCTTTCATATTTCCTAGATTTCCAAACAAATGGTTTCTGCTGTGGCAGGGGGGAGAATGGGATGGGGTGCGGGTTCCTGCAGTTCCTGTGTCCTGAGCTGTCAAATTCTTGACCACCGAGAATTAAGCTCCTTTCAGGATGCTGGTGAGGTCCAGACTGTAACATGCCTCTTAAGGTCTCATGCTCCCAGAAGTACAACAGCCTTCTTCTAACGTGGTGTTTTAATCTCTTAACATCAACACTGTTTCCTTGCGGTTCTACATAACAAAGGGGCTGGCTCTGCCCTCCCTTGCTAGCATGGAGAAATACTTTACTCAACAAACAGGAAGCCAGTGACAGTGCTTGCTTTGTAAGGAGCTATTTGTGAGAATGGGTGGTCAAATTTAGGGCCCAGAGACTGGGTCTTGAGACTTGATCCAAAGCCAGTTCCTTCTAATCAGAGTCTTTCTTTGGGCTTCAGTGAGCATTGGATTCTAGGTGATGGATGTACATGACTTGCTCACCTATGGTTTAAAAGTGAGCAGACTGCCCCAAACAGCAAGGCTGGGGGGAGGTTCAATGTTTAACCCTATTAGACATCCCTCCAACTTGTTTGCTTCTTTTCCTCACTGGCAAGAGGTGACACTGCATGGTTAAGTAGCTGCCATTCATACCCCTAAAGAGGCTGTGGTTTGGTGGTGTGGTAGATGAATTGCAATATGAATGTGTTTCTTAGTTAAAGAGGTGTTGACACAGGTAAGATACTGTTTCAGTAAAGTGAGTGCTGTTTTAACTCTGTAGCTTAAGGCTCTGAACATCTTTTGGGGAAAAAAAAGCACATTTCAAGCTTGCTTTGTATGTCTCATTACCTGCAAAAATAACTGCATTGCAACTGGCCCAGATTTGGATCCAGTACAGAAAACAGATGGAGAGCCTGGTAGGAAAGGCATTAGCATATCAAAAAGGCCTGGCAGGATCCCCATTGCTTGAAGGTGTTTCTAGCGCTTCCTTGTGGTTCTGAGTCATGTTTATTTTCTCGTAGTGTAGCAAATCTTTTTTTCTTCTAAGCCCTGTTCACTTCTAAAGGTCATTTCAAGGTTATGCTGCTGCTGGAATGGGAAAAAAAAGCTCAGAGAAAAGCCTGTAAGCTAGCAAGAGATAATCCTGCAACCCAGCTGGCTAACATATGGAGCATAAGGAGAGAACAATTTTCATTTTCCATCAGATCAATTGTCCATCTAGTCTACTAGCCTGTCGTCAAGAGTAGCTCTTGCCAGATGCTTCAGAGGAATGGATGGGATGCCTCCGACTGTCCATTTATGGTATACCTTGCCCTTAAGAGTAGCTGCCACTGAGCTCTGAGCATTAGTAGTTGATTTGTACCATGATGTAAATGTCCCTTGTACACTTTTATCCTGTTTCATAAAATTGTACATGTTTCCTTTAAGTATAGATTTTGCACTTGGTGCCAGGAAAATCCTGTGGCAGTGAGTTTCACAAGGTGATTATGGACGTGAGAAAACGTTTCCAGGATCATGTGATTCCTGTCTTGTACCACAAAGACTTGAGTCCTGTTCACTGCTTCCTTCCTGTCCGAGTGCGGTCAGATTGTGCGCAGCCTTTTGGAGCCAGCGACCTGCAGGTTGCATCTAACCTACAATTTCTTTTCCTCTCCAGATGTGAAATACCTGTCACCTCTCATCTGCGTAGGCTTCATTGTCATGATCCCTCTTTGGGTGGCCATTGCCAAGCAGAGCCCTTCTCTTGCCACTGTCCTGAAATCTGGATGGCAGCCGGTCATTGTTGCAATGAGCATCAGCAGGTAAAAACAGGAGAAACCATCCCCTCAAGTCTGTGTGCATGCTTATACACCCCCCACCACTACATATAGAGGCACAGGATTAGTTTTCTGTTTCAGGAAATAACAGTCTGGAACAAAGTCAACAATTCTGCTTGTTGGAGATGCTGGTGACAATGTATAGTTCCATATCTTTTAACTGCTGCAGTCTCAGGGAAAGAGATATTTTGATGGTGCATTAAAAGCCCTTTGAGGACCAATATGCTTTTTGCAATGCTGTTCCAGGACAGGGGAACAGAACAAATACAAATGTGAGCTCTGCCTTTGCAGGTCTGTAAAATCAGTGCATCTTTGCTTGCTCCAGTGTGTGGCCTTGGTCAGGATGTGGGAATAGTCCAGTAAGGGGAAATATGGCCTCCTGTAAACCAAACATATCTGTTTCATGCTGAGGTACTTCTTATTTGTGCAGCAGTATTGAGGTAGCTCCTGGGAGCCCCAGTCCTGGATTACAATTTCACTGTGCTTGGCGCTGTACAAACCCAGAACAAAAAGACTCCATTTGTACAGCCTCAAATCACTTGAACTCTTTTTCTATACCACAAAATAGGAATATGTGCTGCCAGACGTGGACAGTCAGATGTGATATGAAATGTAAGCTCTTCCTCCAGTTTCCTCTACCATGTCATTGCAGTGCAGTGGTGTGACACACAGTTTAGCTGTGTTGTTGTCACCAAAACAACACCTGATCATTCACAATCCCTGTATAGTTATCTCCTGATACCACTGTCAACAGCTCCAAGAATATCTTTTGGTAAAAAAATTAACCATAAAAGAAGCCTATTTTAAAACAGTCCTGCTCTGGGCCAAGAAGTGGCCTATTACAGTCACGGATTTTCATCTGTATTTTTTCTGAGCTCAAGGTTTTGGTGTTTATATACTCTGCCCCACATGGAAGAGGAACAAGTAGATAATACTCTTTCTTTGTGTCTTTTGTAACAGCATTGGTGGGCTGATCTTGGACAAAACTGTAAGCGACCCAAAGTTCGAGGGCATGGCAGTGTTTACACCCGTGATTAATGGTAGGTTGGGGGTATGTGTATATTTGTTAGGGGTTAGTGTGTGTGTGTGTGTGTGTGTGTGTGTGTGACAGCAACTTGGACGAGGGGGTAAAGAGCACCCTGTTCAAATTCGCAGATGACACTAAGATGTGGGGAGAAGTGGGCATGCTAGGAGGGAGGAATAGGCTGCAATTGGACCTAGACAGGTTACAGGGGTGGGCAGATGAGAACAGGATGGGTTTCAACACTGACAAGTGCAAGGTGCTGCACCTGGGGAGGAAGAACCAGCAGCATACCTACAGGCTGGGGAACTCCCTTCTCGTCAGTGCAGAGGCAGAAAAGGATCTTGGAGTCATTATTGATGCCAAAATGAACATGGGCCAGCAGTGTGGGGACGCGGTCAGGAAGGCCAACTGTACCTTGTCATGCATCCACAGATGCATCTCGAGCAGGGCCAAGGAGGTGATCCTCCCCCTCTATGCAGCACTGGTCAGGCTGCAGTTGGAGTACTGTGTCCAGTTCTGGGCGCCGCACTTCAGGAGGGATGTGGTCAGCATCGAGAGGGTCCAGAGGAGGGCCACTCGCATGATCAGGGGTCAGCAGGGCAGGTCCTACGAGGAGAGGCTAAGGGACCTGAACCTGTTCAGCCTCCACAAGAGAAGGCTGAGGGAGGATCTAGTGGCCTGTTACAAACTAGTCAGAGGGGACCAGCAGGCATTGGGGGAGTCCCTGTTCCCCGAGCACTACCAGGAGTGACTAGAAATAATGGTCACAGGCTGGCAGAGGGTAGATTCAGGCTAGACATCAGGAGGCGCTACTTCACAGTCAGGGCCGCTAGGATCTGGAACCAACTTCCAAGCGAAGTGGTGCTGGCTCCTACCCTGGGGGTCTTTAAGAGGAGGCTGGATGAACATCTTGCCAGGGTCGTTTGAACCCAGTACTCCTTCCTACCATGGCAGGGGGTCAGACTGGATGATCTGCTCAGGTCCCTTCTGACCTACCAACTATGAAACTATAAAACTATGAGAGAGAAAGAGAGAGAAAATGGAATATGGGTTTATCAGAGAGAAAGCGACTTGGACGTGGGAGTGAAATGTACTCTTCATCAGCGACTTGGACATGGGAGTGAAATGTACTCTGTCCAAGTTTGCAGATGACACAAAGCTATGGGGAGAAGTGGACATGCCGGAGGGCAGGGAACAGCTGCAGGCAGACCTGGATAGGCTGGACAAGTGGGCAGAAAACAACAGGATGCAGTTCAACAAGGAGAAATGCAAAGTGCTGCACCTAGGGAGGAAAAATGTCCAGCACACCTACAGCCTAGGGAATGACCTGCTGGGTGGCACAGAGGTGGAAAGGGATCTTGGAGTCCTAGTGGACTCCAAGTTGAACATGAGCCGGCAGTGTGACGAAGCCATCAGAAAAGCCAATGGCACTTTATCGTGCATCAGCAGATGCATGACAAATAGGTCCAGGGAGGTGATACTTCCCCTCTATAGGGCGTTGGTCAGACCGCAGTTGGAGTACTGCGTGCAATTCTGGGCGCCACACTTCAAGAAGGATGCGGATAACCTGGAGAGGGTACAGAGAAGGGCCACTCGTATGGTCAAGGGCCTGCAGACCAAGCCCTACGAGGAGAGACTAGAGAAACTGGACCTTTTCAGCCTCCGCAAGAGAAGGTTGAGAGGCGACGTTGTGGCTGACTATAAGTTCATCATGGGGGCACAGAAGGGAATTGGTGAGTATTTATTCACCAAGGCGCCCCCGGGGGTTACAAGAAACAATGGCCACAAGCTAGCAGAGAGCAGATTTAGACTGGACATTAGGAAGAACTTCTTCACAGTTCGAGTGGCCAAGGTCTGGAACGGGCTCCCAAGGGAGGTGGTGCTCTCCCCTACCCTGGGGGTCTTCAAGAGGAGGTTAGACGAGTATCTAGCTGGGGTCATCTAGACCCAGCACTCTTTCCTGCTTATGCAGGGGGTCGGACTTGATGATCTATTGAGGTCCCTTCCGACCCTAACATCTGTGAATCTATGAAAGAGATCTTTCCTTCACTCCCAGAGATCTGGGTTTGCTTTCAGAAAGGAAGGGAGTCCAGTGGTCTTCTCTGGGTCCCTGGTTCTCCATATCATGCCTTGCAGGACAGCTGTTAGTCTCAGAGAAGTAAGAGATCTGTGGTCTTGCAGGCTGAAGTAGGGTGCAGCAGATCAGGCCTGGGATGTGTTGATAAAGCTGAGGAAGGATGGCTATGTAGCCCCTGCCCATTGCAGTGGAGGCTGTGGTTGCTTCCTCCCTTTCATGAGCATTACCTCTCCTCTGAAGTATCATAATTAAAGCTTGTCTTGCCTTTCCCATCTTAATGCCCAAGCTTTGCTCTCTGCCAAGCTTTCAGCACACCTTGTCAATCAGAATTACCTACACTGTCCCAGGGGAAATGATGGCAGTGCCATGGAGAGATACCCAAATTAGCTTTAAACTGGCAGGATCAGGTGCAGGTAGCAGTGCCGCTGTGGCAACCTGGAGCTCAGCATGGGCTGGTTCATCCCGAGTACTCCGAGTGTAGGGACAGCATGTGCTTTTGGGTTGGTCTCTTCTGATAGTGCTTCATGGAGGCTGGAGAAAGCCATATTCATAAAGAAAGTACAGGCTCTGCCAGCTCTTGAGAGAGGTCTGCTGACCACGTGTGACAAGAGCTTTCTTTACCACACGCCTCTTCTAGTGCAGTTCACAGAAGAGCCATGCTGGGAAATCAAAGCAGAGCTCTTCATTAGAGCAGAATTGGACATGGGCACTCAAAAATCAGAGAGAGGAGACACATTGGGACAAAACCCATCCTTAGACTGAAGTGGGGCCCATCTTGGTGCCCAGTTTTCATGGGCAAAGGTGCTTCAAGCTGAGGGCACTGTGTCAAGAAGTCTATTTGAAAGCTTCCTCCTTCAGACCCTGTTCTTATTGGCCCAAGTCTTGGTTCCTCCGTTTGTCTTTTACTCTGGCTGATCTCATTGTCAGTGAATGCCTGAGGCTGGGAACTGAATGTGTGAGGGCTGCAGGATCTGGCTCATTATTATGTTATCCAATGCCCCCCAATCTCTCCACCCCACACCCCCGCCCCTACATGCAGGGTTGTTCTCTATAATACAGTGATCAGCGTAATGGAAAACATGGCCATCATTTCATGTTTGCTAGAAATAATCAATTTGGAAGGAATTAATTGCCTTTTAATTACCCAACATAGTTAGGGCTGATTCATTCTCATATGATTCTTTCGTACTTAATAAGTGTGTCAGGTGCCCCCAAATGAACAAGATAATTGCTCTCCATCTTTCTGTGACTGAAACAATGATGTCTCTCTCCAGCTGAGGAGAGCCAAGGAGCACCACAAAGAGCAGCAGCTGCCTTTCCCTGAGCTATTTACTTTAGGCGCTTCCTACAGAACCGCTTGTCAGGTGCATTTGCATCATCTTTGGAGACCTTATGTCATTTATAGCTAGTGTCAGGAAGCAGGAGATCCAGAGGAGAGTGTTTTCCATTAAACAGAAAGACGAAGGAGGTGGTGCTGTCCCCTACCCTGGGGGTCTTCAAGAGGAGGTTAGACGAGTATCTAGCTGGGGTCATCTAGACCCAGCACTCTTTCCTGCTTATGCAGGGGGTCGGACTTGATGATCTATTGAGGTCCCTTCTGACCCTAACATCTATGAATCTATGAATCTAACATCTATGAAGGTGGCCTGAATCTTCTTCCAGTGATTTCTTTTTTTTTATGGGCCGTTCCCAGCATGTGAAGACTTTACCAGGACACGGGACAGGGTTTAGCTTTCCTTAGCTGCTGAGTAGATGCAGGTCCGCCACCCTTCTTCTAAGTCCCTCAATCAATGCATTGTACACATTTCTTGTTGCCACTTGGATAGAGGCTGAAAGGATTGTTGCATTTTTGTGTTCGTAGGTGTTGGTGGGAATCTGGTTGCCATCCAGGCCAGCCGCATCTCCACATTTCTGCACTCCTGGAGTTCGCCTGGAGTCCTGCCCCACAAGATGAGACAGAGCTGGCCCAACCCATTCACCACCTTCTTCACATCAGGTAGTGCTCAAGCCCCACATGCCCACCTCAGAGCCCATCGTCCCAGGGAGCACCTTTGTCAGCCTGATCAGCTAAGAACAGAGCAGGTCTTGGAGACTGAACTCTCTCATGCTTAGACCAAAACCCCAGGCCAGGGTTGAGTTACCTTGGCAAGGGCCACCTTGAAGAAAGCTTTCTTTCAATGAGCAGCTCAGTACATGATTGAGAGACTTTAGCCTTCAGAGAATCTCCAACCAGTAATAAATTTGCTGAAGAAAAAATCATATAGTGTGACTGCTTCTGATCTTGCTCATGCCATTAAAAACTCTAGGAGTAGCTCGCTTCAAGGCAGGGATGTTACACTAGCATGAGGAAAATTGGAACTGGGTTTGTTATTTTTAGATCAGAGGCTCCTATTGATTTCCAGTGACAAGCCGTAGACTGGCAACAGGGCAGATTTAGAGCAAAGAAAGTGGGTCACAGTGAGGCCTAGTAGGAGCAGAGGGAGGGGATATCCAAGAGGGAGTAGTTATGGAGGAGCTCAGCAAGAGGATCTGGACAGCACTGAGTTACCAGCACCAAGTACCTACATCTGAGTACCCACATACAACATGGCTCTACTGCAAAATCAGTGCCAGGAGAAGCAGACAGAGGCCATCCCACAAATACTGTCCTGTGACAAAAAAGGCATCACTTCATATGTTTAGCATCTGCAAGTACGTGTAGAGTCACTGCATGATAAATAGCTGCATGCTTCCTTCCCCCTCAAGGTGGAGCGCTCGGGTCATTGTATTTTATGTGCTCTGCAGGGGTGAATTCCAAGTCGGCCCGTGTCCTGTTCCTGCTGGTTATCCCAGGGCACCTGGTGTTCCTTTACACCATTCACCTCTTGCAGGGAGGCCACATGTCCATAACCGTCACATTCGTGATGTTTTACCTAACGGCTGCCTTGATGCAGGTAAGAATGGAAAACCTGCTGAGCTGAGGGTGAAGCCATGAAATGCTCCTAGACTATGAAAATGTTAGTGCCCCCAGTATTTGCAGTGAAAGACCCAGGAACTGTCCACTTGTCCCAGTCACCTCCCTCCTCCAGCCTCATCCAGTCTGTCGCCTCCCAAGCTTCCAATAATTCGATGTGGCAGAAGCATCCCTGTCCCAAGTTTTGGATGCTTTATGGAGAACTGCCTGGTTCTGTTTGCCTACTTCAGGAGTCATTATTTAATGGGCGGATAGTTATCACTGGCCACGTCTACACATGCAGTGGGCTGTGCAGTACCATCGCCACACAGGTTTTTCTTGACACTACTGTGCAGTAGCAATAAGCTACTCTGCAGCTGCTCATTATTACTGTGCAGTATCGTCACTGCACAGCTAGTGCCCGGCACTGCTACTGTGCAGTAACAACGAGCTACACATAGCATGTCGTGTAGACGTGCCCACTACGTGTGTTTGGGATTTTCCCCTTCCCTTTTTATTAGTCATCACAACAAAAGGCAGGGGAGCAGGTTTTGTGCCTGAGCTGGTAAACTTGTATGAGAATTTTGCACAATTAATGTGCTGGAGGGGAAACCTGGGCACCTCTTTTAGGCTGAACTGTAGGTCAGAGCTGTGTTCTGTGATGGGGAGACCCAGCCCTGAATGACTTTTGAGACAGATCCCACCATCAGAAGAAAAGCTACATCTAAGCCTAAGACAGCCAATGCCATCTGTCTCGCTCTAGCCTTTCACTGTACCTCTTGCCATACAAGCCTCATCTTTCCACTTGGAAACAAATGTAGCTGTCACTTGAAGCTCTTGACTCGGTCCTCAATTTAAATCAATCAGTCGTGATCTTGCAGGGTAAAAGATTGAACTCTGCCTGTGAGTTCCCTGCCTACATAAACAACTGGCCTTGCTCAACCTTTCCTATCTGTTCCCTCAACCCCCATCACCGCAGCAACGGTTGTAAAAAAACTCATTTATTGCTCCCCTCAGAGTAAGTTACAGAGGAGTTACCAGAATTATAGCAACGTTGCTAACAATGAAAGATAAGCCCAGCTGAGGAAAAAATCATGAGGCATGAGCTTTTCTTATTTTTTTTTTTATTTTGTTGCATTATGGTCTGTGAAGAAGGCCAGAAAAGGGTGAGAGGATTGGCAGATCCTTTTGGTTTCATTTGCCTGAAAAAAATATTTTGTTTTGTTTTTTTCCCCCTTAATGCCCCATCCATGTTGTGTTGACATATCCCCCATCCCTCCAGAGCTGGAGTTAGGACTCTTTCTCTGTATTTGAGTGGACTGTGTCTCAGTACTTGGTAGTCTGTAATCTGTAGTAGAAGTAATTCCTCTGCCAGTTGATGGGATGTTGAGTTAAATAAAAATATAAAAGTAACAAAGATTTTTAAACTGAATGAGATAAAATACATTTATTTTTTCAGTGCACCAGAATTCACTTGCTTGGTATCCCTGATGTTATGAAAGCCTGCTAATTTTCTAGCTGTCCATAGAGACTGGCAGGAAAGTAAAGGTGGACAGTGTCCAAAGACAGAAGAGCAAAATACATCTGGCTTCAAAATTAACCTCAGGGACTACCTGATTTCTGTTCTCCTACCCTAAGGCTCAGTCAGCAGCAAACCAGATTGGGCCTAAAAAATGAAGGGGTCGTTTCTCTTTATTGGTGGCAGAGTCTCCTTTCCGCAGCATGACGACAGTCCATTTCAGCAAGAGGCGCTGCATTTCTGCCTTGCGCCAGGCCCTCGCAAACAGCTGAATCTGTTCTTTTTCTCTCTGCAGGTGGGAATCTTGCTCTATATGGCTGACCTAATTGTACGACTCATGTGGAAGAAGGCACTGGATCCAGATAACTTCTCCATCCCCTACCTCACTGCCCTGGGAGATCTCCTGGGCACTGGATTCCTGGCACTTTGCTTCCGCTTGGTTTGGCTCATCTATGGTGCAGATACGAGCCTGGGAAACTAACAGGATCTGTGTTGCAGCATTGTGCCATCGCTGCTCTGCAAAGCCAGTCGGTCAATACGGTGCTTTAATACGGTCCAACAGGGTATTTAGAAATACCAACCAAGTCACTAAGCTGGAATGAGTATTGCATCTCTTCCCACCCTCCTGTTTGCCACTTCAGTGCCTTGCAGCTGTGTAATTCAAGTCCAAAGAATCGGCACCCATGTGGGCTTCTGCGGCGTTAAAGTGACCAAGCCATCTTAACACACTGCATTCTGTGTGTGCCTGTTCCCAGCAAAGGAGGGGTTACGAGACTCTCGGGTCCTATCATGGTTTAGCAATATATTCCTATAGCAGCCTGGTAAGTCCAAGACTCATACAGAGCCTGATGAAGTCAGTGGGAGACTTTGGATCAGATCCTAGAAGAGGCTGTTTCAATCGGGCTCTGACTGTCAATTAAAAAATATTTGCTGCCCCTCTTCTTTCCTACCCCAGCAGGGGAAAAATTCAGTAAAGCCCTTAACATTTCTCTCTCCATAATTCAGACACTCAGGGTCTGACGCGGCCTGTTCCTCATTGCATTACAGCCCATAGAAGGGTTGTTAAGAGCAGGGGCCTAACTAAATCAACCTGTCACTGTCTGATGAGAGGGATTTTTTTGTGGTGGTTGTTTTCCAGTTTAAGAAATACCCGTTCAGTAGTTTTATGGTTTATAGAAACACACAAAAAAATAAAATGCAAAAAGTGCAGTGGTTTGGGGATTGTTTATTGCCATGATTTTGGCCGGTTAGAACTGGAATTTGGCAGGCCAGGCTATTTTGATTAATTTTTCATTGGGTTTTGTGGCAGGGATGAGAGTAAACTAAACCAAGACATTGTAATGGGCAGAGCACTTAGTTAGGATCCCTAACTCCTAGACATGCACAGCATGGCATCTGGCAGCCTGGGCTGTATTTCAGTTAGGTTATAGAGTCCATTGCCTCATTCACACGCAGTGTGAGCATTGCATTCCTGAGCCATGGTGATGCCTCTATAAATCCTTGTCATTTGTAGGGGTTTTGTACTCCCTTTTCCCAATGCAGGACAGGCTAAGACATCTGCTTAGAATGTGAGTGTGGGGTTCAGTTTCTTGCACCAGCACAGATGCCCTATGTGACTTTGGCTGGGCTAGTCATATAGGACCATAGGTTATAGGCACCTATTTCCCATAGAAATCATGGGTTAGTGTGCATCCCCCCAAGAGGGTGTGGGTGTCTATGCCTGTCTAGCTCCAAGTACAAATTCTAGGCCCTCAAAATCCCTGCTCAGCTACCATCTGCCCCTGGAGGCATCTACAGTTCTAGGCACTTGTAAGCCCCTCAGGGTACATAAGGATCTACTTGAGAGCGAGCACCTAAATCCTGGCAGTGCTGAACAGCTGGGCACCTGACACCATGCCTAGACCTGCGACCTTACTAGGTCTGGCATCAGTGCCCTTCACTGCTCTATGCATGCTAACTTTGCAACCAGACAGAGCTGCATCCATGCTACTGAGTGACAGTGCTGATTAGCCCTCCTCCAGCACAGTGTCGGTATGGCTGTGCCACTTTGTGGTGGGAAACTAATGTCTACAGAGCAGTGTGGCATCCTTGAGGGTGCCACTCCCATGTAGGACAAGTTTATGAGCTAGATGTGGCCTGTGGCCAGTCGGGATCCACAAACCAGTCATTTCTCGGCAGGGTATAAGCCAATGGGTATTTACATATCACACCTGCACAAAACCCAGCTAGAGAACAGGCTGGTCCCTCCTCACCCTCCTGCCTGCTTCCTCGGCAGTGGTATTTCACCAGTTGCTGCACACTGTTGTCTAATCATGGTCCTTTGTGCTATTCCTAAACATCTGCTGCCACTGCAGAGTCTGCGCAATTAATTTCCCAACTGTGACAGACCATGAGCGGACATGCGTGGTGACTGCAGCAGCAACAGCAGGATGAAAGGTCCTTGCACTAAACTGAAGCATGATTACCATGAACGATTCCAGATGGGCAGGAAAGGGAGGGGAAGTCATTATAAAAGTCTGCTTATGTGCTTGAAATCTGCATATTTTTAAAGGGAACTTGACACTGGCTTGAGAGTCTCTGATGAGCTGTGGGCCCCATGGCTGGGGCAAGTATCTCTTGTTCCTCTAGCCGCATTGCCTTTCTAAGAACATCTTCCTCTCTGGTATTTTCCGAGTTGCGTGAGGCATATATCTAAGCTAGGCATGTCCTTGCCTAGGTATAATATACCCCACAGGGCTTCTGCCACTTTAAGTGTGGTGGCATGCTGTAGCAGCCAAGCTGTTTGTTGTAGACACTGCTCTTTTGTATAGAGGCATTTCTTTCTGCCACCAAAACTGCACCTGCTCCTCACAAACAGCAGAAGCTCTGCCAGGAGAAGCCATCTTTTGCCAGCAGAGCTGTGTCCATGGGTTTTTGGGGGTTTTATTTATTTATTGGGGGGGGGGGGGGCAGTTGCTGACATAGTGATGCTGGCATAGCTTTATAATGTAAAATACATCCACACAGTGTAGCAGGGCAAAGAGACTCCTCAGATTACCTTCTAAAATGAAGGAAAAGACGTAGCTAAGTGGATGTTTTCATGGTCCCAGCTATGTATCTTCCTAGTGGAGAAAACCTAATTTTATACCAATACACCTAACTTTAAGGCCATACCTGCTGTTAGCTCTCTGGCATAAGTGAATTTCTCCCCCTAGCATTCTCCTGCCTTAAGCTTCTCAGGACCTGGGGAAACAATAAAAAGTCTCCCTTACTACTTGCATTTCAAAAACAATAATTGGCACTTCTGTTTTATTTCAATAAACCATTTAGACAACTGCCATCTTTTTCTGGTTGTAAATATTGACGGCATACTCTGGCTGGAACACGTAATCAAGCCCAGCTGTGTCCTATTTACATGATCCTCAGGCACATATTCTATCTTGTGTATTATGTCACTTCTAGCAAGGGGGTTTGGCAATTCCAGATGTGTCCCTTTGTCCAAGGCCAGTATGGCTAGGCTACAAGTGACACTGATGGAGATGATGTTTGGGAAGGTACAGGGCCAAGCACTGCTTACACTCCTGCTGTATTGGCCAAACAGGAAATGGTTCCTTTTCCATATTGTTGGGAACACATTTGGGACTTCAAATCCAGAAAGATGACACAACAAGAAGAAATGGTTTCAATAAAAGGAGATTTTAAAGTGCATATAACGGCAGGTTTATCTGCCACTAAATCTGTTTATTCTCTATTGAAGTGTATTTCACTAAAGCCTCCACAACAATTTAGCATTAAGGCAGCATCAAAGCAGGTTGTTAATGTCTGTAACCAAATTTGAACACGGACCTCAAAGAAGGTGTGGGGGGAGGTGGGTGGGAGGAAATACCTTTATGCTATCCACAGACCTGATCACAGTGCTGAACTGTTCAGTCATTCCTGGGTGCATGCATATTTGGATCACCTCAACCACAGTACATCATTCCCACTGCCTTAAAGAAAGGATCTCTGTAAATGTAAGGATCTTGCAGCTTTCACTGGCTGATTTAGTTTCCCATTGCAGCGGCCTATGCTACTCTGCTTGCTAAGAGGAGAGTAGCTTGTGTATGGCCCAGGGAATGCAAGATCTGATCAACTCAAAGGTGGAAGAAGACCTGAATGGCAATATTGCCTAGTTCACACTGGAGAAATCCCAGTAGCTGATTGCATTGAGCTCCAGTGCACCGACCAGAGTGGTAGATGAGGACCAAGGACCCAGTACTTTCTGCAGCGTGGTGTTACTGTTATGCACCCATGTCCAGTGCCCTAAAGATATTCCGTTGTAGCTGTGTTGGTCTAAGGACATAGGCAGGCAAGGCTCTTTGGGTGGATGTGATAGCTTTTATTAGACCAACTGAGTAGTTGGAAAAAAGTTCTTGGCAAGCTTTTGGGCGCAGTTACCCTTCTTCAGGCATAGGGAGTCTCTGCTGGTCTGAGACTCCAAGAAATGAGAGAAGTTAAAAGTGTGGCAGGATGTCAGTGAAAATGTAAATAGGTAGAAATTAAAAAGACAAAGGGCGAAGCAGAGAGGTAAAGCAGAATGGGGAGAGGGAAGAAGAAGAGAGCAGGGGAAAAGAAAAAAAAGGCTCAAAGGAGACATCAAAGGAGACATCAAAACATTGTTTTCTATCACTGTAATGTTTCCTTTCAGTCTTTTCTTTTCTTTTCCTCTGCTCTCTTCCCCTTTCCCCTCCCCCCTCTGCTTTACCTCTCTGCTTCACCCTTTGTCTTTCTAATTTCTACCTATTTACATTTTCACTGACATCCTGCCACACTTTTAGTTTCTCTCAATCCTTGGAGTCTCAGACTCCCTATGCCTGAAGAAGGGTGACTGCACCCGAAAGCTCGCCAAGAACTTTTTTCCAACTACTCAGTTGGTCTAATAAAAGACATCACATCTACCCAAAGATCCTTGCCTGTCAAAGGTATTTATGCACCTACTTCACAATAAAATCAATGCTTTAGGTGCTCTAGCTCTTGAAAAGCTTTGGGAAATCACAGACATGGTAAGAAAATATAGTGACTTTGAATTGCCCAGTGATCTTGCCTTCATAGTTGACATTCCCCTTCTCCATGACACCACTGCATTGACAGAACTCTGTGTAGGAAGATTTCAAGGCATGCCTGCATTTTGCTTCCCTTTTATTTCTCCTACGAGGCATCTCACCAGTGGCAGAGGGCCTGAGTCCCCACTGCTTTCTCTCGGTGTATTGACATGTGCATCTATGCAAAGTGAAGGTTGGCCCTTGTGGGATTTGTCACTTGTTTTGCACAGGTGTAAGCAGTGACACAAAGCAAGAGGCAGAGGGAAGTTAGGCCTTTTGGCATTGATGAAATGCTTCAGAGCACAATCTAGCAAACAGTCCAGCTGCAGAAATCCCAATGTCTGCTGTGGAGTCTCTGCTTGAAGTGCTGGCGCCCTAGGAACCTCCCGAATAAATAACTGCAGTAAAAGCACAGAGATCCTGTATTTAGTCCAGTCTAATCTTCAAAGAAGAACAATCCACTTTCCTCCCCATTTTTCAGCCTTTTTTTTGCTACTGGCCATATACAGTAGTCTTTCAGCTACTGATCTCATTGTATACCACAGATAACTGAGACACTCTGTGTAGAGGCAGTGGCTCTGGATTTAGTTGTATCTCATTCTACTTGTTGGAAAAAACATGGCTTGCTGGAAGGGCAAGATGAGCCATTTCTGATTAAAACAGAAAGCACTAGGCTACAGCTCCTCTAGTGCCTTTAGATACTTCCATTCATCTCCTGTCCCAATATCAGTGGATTGTAAAAAACAAAAACCTCTGCCCCCCAAACACCCCCAAAAACCAAAGCAGATCCCAACACCTAAATTGAGAGAGAACATATTCAGCCGTGCAAGTGTAACGTCTCAGGCTGGGGAATATGATGGTGCACAGAGCGGTGGTGCACACCCTTTTAGAGTGGTGGGCCTGGACCTGGGACCTTCTTACCCTCCAGTAGGGTAAGAAGGGAGGGGTGGGGGCTGGCAACCTATGTGAGGAGGAGGGGGATGGAGAGTTGACCTTCAATAAACAGCCTAAGGGAGGTAGACAGTAACTGGGGCCTGTTAGAGGGGAGAGGAGAGGGAGAGAAGCAGGGAAGCCTGAGGAGGGACAGTGCAGGCAGGGCAGGGGATGTGCTGGGTCCAGCTGCTTGTTGCTGAATCCCTTGTGCCCTGGGGCTGGATCCAGTCACTGCAGGGGCTGAACCCGACCCGTGGCTATGTGAGGTAGAGTGAGAAAGCAGAAGCAAGAGGGAAAACTGAGAGAGGGAAATGAAGAAAAAGAGAATGTGAAGAACAAGAGCACAGCATCTCCTAGGTTGTTGCAAAGGTTACAGTGCATGTGCGGCAGCATAGTGTTGCTCTTTGATTATGCCTAACGTATAACCATAAATTTTGCAGCTGCCTCAGATAGCGGTCTGAGCACTGCTTTGCAGGAGGTGGATGATATTACCACCTCTTCCTGTTTTTAAGCAATAGTGGTTGAAGCTGCTGTGTTTTGTACTGCACTCAGTGCTGCTGCCAGGAGTTCGAGGTGCTCTGAGAGCGCCTTATGGACGGGGCAGGTAACACTTACCTTCAGACCAAGGTGAAAGGGGTTTCATCATCCCAGTACATCAGGGGTGTTCATCAGGACCTGGGAGAACATCTGTTCACCAGGGCTCCCCCTGGGAAGACAAGGTCCAATGGTCACAAACAGCTGGAAGACCATTTTAGACTAGACGTAAGGAAGAACATCTTTACTGTATGATTATGCAGAGTCTGGAATAGATTCCCCCACAAGTGGGGCAAGCACCTGCTCTGGACACATTTGAGATGTGCTTGGACGATTATCTTGCTGGGGTCCTCTAACCCCAGCTGATTTCTTGCCCTTGGGCAGAGGGGTGGACCAGATGATCTCACAAGGTCCCTTCCAGCCCTAATGTCTATAAAATCTATGAAACCCTCACAGAGGGCAAAGGGGCTTGATTCTTCAGAGGAAGGGGGAAGATGCAGCATTCCCCATCAGCCGTAGTCACCTTACCAGCCACCTCTCCCAGCAGAGGTTACATCAGAAACCAGTATTTTTCCAGAGACAATATTTTGGTAGAGATGCAGCTTTTACACTGGGGACAAGAAAAGCGCCTTCAAGTAAACACAAGCAAATTTGAAAAGCCTCCTTTAAGTGCAACACCGAGGCCAAGACGCACTTAGAAACACTTACTTATATATTTTTTTCCCTTCAGTGGAACCCTATTTCTTCCTCCAGCCCGTAAACAACCCAACCTGTGTCACACGGCAAGCCCTGAAAGGAAACCTTGGTATCGCTGAATCTCAGTTTTGTTTTGTTAGCAGAAGAAACTCAATGTCTCTAAATAAACCACAGGGGCTGGGGCCATGTTTATGTAGTATGTAATACCAGGCGGTCCAGGAAATACTGCCTATGTGCTGAAGAATGAAGCGAGCAGTGTTGTTTGCACTCCTCATAGTGCGGCTCTGTCTTTCCGTAAGACACCGGGCCAAGTTGACTTCTGTAAAGCAGGGTGTTCAAGCCAGCGTTTGTGCCCTCATCTCGTTATGGTTTGTACTGTGCTTATGATGAGTTCTTTGTATTGCAAGAGCACCGAGACCCTGAATACGATCAGTACTAAGTGTTGTATAAACACAAAGGCTAGGTACAGACACTCAAAAAGCCCGAGGCAGAATCAAGCTAAGTGATGTGGTTTTCTGTAACTGGTGTAGCCGAGATCAGTAATGAACAGAACGCATGTTCACCCTTTGGCTGGTGGGTGGGTCTAGCTATGCATGCCAAATTTCTGTTCTGTTACAGGTATAGACCAGTTTCCAATCACTTGTACTGGCATGGGTGACTGGTGCCTCCTGAGTTGGGGGGGGGGGGCACTTGCCCCCCCCCCCCCCCAGCAGCCAGTCAGCGACCGGGGGGGGGTCTCCCCATGGCCAATTGCGCCGACTGGGGGGGGTCCCCACAGCTGATTGTGCTGATGTGGAAGTGCCAGTGGCATGCCGCTGGCACTTCCAGGCACACCACTGGCACTTCTGGGCAAGTGTGATAGGCTACGGGAACCCTTTCTCCAGGTGGCATGATCAGCCATGGGGGGACCACAGGGATCACTTTTCCTGGAGCCCCGACTCTCTAGCTGGTGCTCTGAGGGGAGGCACCAGCACTCTCATCTGCCCCTGCCATCCGTCTCCTAAGCGGGGAATGCTGCTGTCAGGGGGTGCGCCAGCGCTCTCAGGGGGTGCATGTGCACCTGCTATGCATCACCACTCTATACTGGTAAAAGTGTAATGTCTGCACCTAACCAAAGGAGACCTGGCCCATGCCTTACAGGAAACTGGCCATCTGTAGCTCTGCACCAGATGGGACATGCATCACCCCTGGGGAAATGGAGCGGGTAGAGGGATTAAAGCCTGAACTATCAAAAGCACCTTCTAATTTTGGTTACTCCACTTCGGAGAGATTAACAGAACAAGTGGCTTCAGCTGCAGGTGAAGTCAGTGGAGGCTGCAGAGGCACAATACCTCTGAAAAACTCAGGCCCCAAGCACTGCAAACAAAATGGCAGTGAGCAAACTTAGGGGCCACTTTTGACAACGCACACCTTTGCAGAGTGACACGGCAAGTCAGTGGCATGGAAGCCAGGTTTTCTGACTTTACTCACTGGTAACTTGTTGTGGCTGGGAGGCAGTGGTGAGCGGCAGCTCTTTTTTTAACCTGCCTTCCGCGTTTATACAGCACTTTGTATATAGGATGCTGCAGCCGTTTTAAAATAGCCACAAGGCTCAGTACTGCCAAGGTACTACTTTTTACAAACAAGGTGCAATGACCTGCCTGAGGTCACATAAAGCATCAGTTTGAGGACTGAAACAGGGGTCTCCTGTCTCCTGGTCACCGGGTCTAATTCCTAGACACAGCCCCCCCGACTTCACAAGGACTTGGTGCCCTTGAGAGAGGATCGAGCTTTATCTTTGTCTACATCCTCCAGTTCATGTGCATGACTCAAGCTCTGCGTGCGACGAAGAATACTTGCGAGTTATCAGCTCGTGTACGAGCGCACGAAAAGCAATGAGGAAGGGCTGATTTTTAAATAAATGCCTGATGAGGGCTGCTGCTGCTACTGTGGCTTTTGTTTATTTTTTGGGGTTTTTTCAAAGCAGGATTTGCAAGTTTATTCCTTGCCTCTGGCTGAGCTGCGCACAATTATTTTATCTTACTTGGATCTGCCATGTGTTTTTCCTCGCTGACACCGCCTGGCCTAGAGGTAGCGTTCCAGCCTCACCAGTGATTTTCCTTCGTGCACAGCCAAGGTATATTGCACTCAGCCGAATTAGCGCCTGCTGGCGTCACTCAGCCAAAGCAGAGCTTGCACATACAATCTGCCCTGGGGATGCTTGGATTTGCTGTCCATTAGAGGGGCACTGCAATCCAAACCCAAACTCTGCCAATGTTCTGGCTGTAATTTGCGCCTATACAAAAAAACGTAGATGAAATGTCAAAGGGGTAATTTCATTTTACTGTATTTAAGTGGTTTCTAACATTCAGGTTGCCGTAGACTGTGGACCATCTGCTTTCAGCCAATAGGCAGGAGGGTGGAGCACAAGCCTGTGTCTAAGGCAGAAGACAAATGCTCGAGCTTAAGAGTTTGCCTAGAGCCAGCACAAGATGCAAAGCAGAGCCTCAGGATACAGTTAAGGATGCCAGCCAGCAATCTCCATGTACTGTACAATGGAAGACGGCGAGAGCTGAAAAGGCTCAGAAGCACGTAGGAGTGATTTGTGTGGCTAGAAGCTAGGGCTGTGCAAAATTTCGCGCCAGTTTTGTTTCAACGCTGTTTCAACTCGTTTCGAGGTTGAAACAGCAAAATTGAAACAAAACAGATATTGCCGAAACAGCCTCGAAACAACATGAGGCAAGTTGAAACATTTTGCCCTTTCAATGCTGTTTCAACGTTTTACCCATAAGCTATGGTGGGGAAGGTTGAAACAGCCTATAACTTTGTCATTTCTGGCCTGATTTGAATGAAACTTTCAGGAATGGTAGTCCCTTCTGAGGGCATGAAGTCTGTCAAGTATCAAGGAGATAGGTGCAGGGGGTTCAGGGAAACTGCACCCAAAAATGTTGAAAGCAAAACTTGTGTCATGTGTACTTGTTAAGCCATGGTGAGGTCAAAGCTGCAGGCCTGCTAGCCCCTGCTGAGGCCACGAAGCCTGCCAGCTGTGGAGGAGATCGGTGCAGGGGGAGTCAGGCTCAATATTGGGAAAAACTTCTTCACAACTAGGGTGTCCAGACTGTGGAATAAGGTCCCTACAGAGGTGGTGCAATCACCTACCCTGGAAATCTTCAAGAGGAGACTAGACAGTCACCTCGCTGGGGGTCACCTGACCCCCACTTGTCTTTCCTGCTTGGTGCATGGGGCTGGTTTGGCTGGTTTTGCTGGAGATGCATCAATTGATGCATGCCAGCATATTGTTGGCTCTGCTGGCTACAGCATCGCACTTCCAGCTCATGTTCATACTGTGGTCAATTATTACCCCCCAGGTCTGTGGTGACAAGTGATGGGGGATCCTCAGTCCCGCTGCTTGATGAGAGGCAGCAGTTGCACAAGCACCCATGTCATGAGTTTTGCCTGTGAGCAGCTAGGGGTGCAGGGCCCCAGAGCCCCACTGCACCTATCTCCTTAACAGCTGGCAGGCTTCGTGGCCTCAGCAGGGGCTACCATCCCTGCAGCTTTCACACTGCTGCGCCTTAACACACACAGTGTCACCCATGTCACGAGTTTTGCTAGTCTGCAGCTTGAGGTACAGTTTCCCCAAAACCCTGCACTTATCTCCTTGAAACTTGGCAGGCTTTGAGGCCTCAGCAGGGGCTATCATGCCTGCAATTTTGACCTCACTATGGCTTAACACATACAGGTGACACGTTTTCCTTTCATAAATTTGCGGTAAGTGTCCCCGAACTCCCTGCACCTATCTCCTTGAAACTTGGCAGGCTTCAAGCCCTCAGAAGGGGCTACCATACCTGCAAGTTTCATCCAAATCAGGCCAGAAATGACAAAGTTATAGGCTGTTTCAATCTTCCCCATTATATCCTATGCGCAAAACATTGAAAAAGGGTCGAAGCGGTGAAACTATTTTGACGGACTGGAACAGCTGTTTCAAATAGAAACAAAATTTGATACAAAACACTGTTCTGTTGAAACATCAAAACTCTGGTTGAAACCAAATGCTGCCATTTTGCACAGCCCTACTAGAAGCCATGGCTAATAACTGACAGAAGTTGGCACACAAGTGCCTCATATCCAACCCTGTGGTACACAGGATTTCCCGATTTCATTCAGGGCCTTGGTGCTCTTGCAATATAAAGGGCTCATGATAAGAACAGCGTAAACCATGAGAAGCTGAGCACACAAATGCTGGCTCAAATCTCTGCTTTATACAAGTCAGTTTGGCCCAGAGTCTCATGGAAAGACAGAGTTTATTATGTGCAGTGCAAATGGCATTTGTGGTCACCCCTACGGCATCTGGGCACCTGCCATGGCATTCTCATAGAGGACTGTGGTTAGGAAGCACAACTGCTGTAAAACAAAAAACTGTGGTGGCCCCTCTGGAAGTTGAATCTGAGCAGCTCAGCCCAGATTCCAGTGGACAAACATCCGTTTCTTGAAATGCTCTTGGGCTATTGTGAAGCAATTGCCTACAAGGAGCCCAAAGACTGGTTGAAACCAGGTAGCGCCTCCAGGGTTGGGTGGGGACGTCTGAGAAAAATGAATGCTTGAGCAGAGGCTTTGTGTTTCCAGGGTTGTAGCTCTAGCACCTTCCCACACTGTGAAATGACCAGCAAAATGCCCGTCATGAATGACTGGGGGGGTGGGGAAGGGGATGGAGACCGATGTCTGTCCCCCTGCCACTCTGGGTCCAGCCCTGCTCCATCCCGCCTCCCCACTCCATCCCCCCTCCCTGCTGCTGTGTGTGTGGAGGGGTATGGCGCATGGGGGTGGGTGGTGTGCGGCTGCTGGGAGCGGCAATGGCATGGGGAGTGCTTACTGGCTGTGTGGTATGGGGAGAGGCCCTGGGGTGTGGTGCAGAGCATGGGGGGGATGGTGCATGCTGTGGCATGGGGAGCGACCATGGCAGAGGGAGCACCCACTAGCTGTGGCCATGTGGCGTGGGGAGCAGTCCTTGGGTGTGGTGCAGGGCAAATGGGGGTGTGTGGCACACGACCATGGGGCATGGCACAGGGAGCGGCCATGGTGTGGGGGTGTGGGGAATGCCTGCTGGCTGTGGCCACATGGTGTGGGCAGCAGCCCCGGAGTGTGGTGTGGGTTGCGCGGCCATGGCGCATGGTGTAGGGGGTGGCCAGAGGCTGCACCCGCATGGCATGAGGAGTGGCCCTGGGGTGTGGCATTGGGTGTGAGGGGGCCTGGTACATGGCGGCGCAGGGTGGGGGGTGGTGTGCAACTGCAGGGCATGGCACAGGAAGTGGCCATGGCGCGGGGGCGTGGGGAATGCCTGCTGGCCGCGGCCATGTAGGGTGGGCAGCAGCCCTGGGGTCTGGTACAGGGTGCACAGTGGCCTTTGGTGCATGGCCATGGAGAGGCCATGACACGGGTAGCACTCACAGGCTGCACCCGGGTGGCACAGGGAGCAGCCCCAGGGTGTGGTGCAGGGAGCCTAGTGCATGGGGGTGTGTGCCATGTGGGTGTGCGGAGGGTGGCGTGTGGCCGCAGGGCGTAGTCCAGGGAGAGGTTCCAGACTGTGGAATGGAGCATGCAGGGGAGCACTGTGCAAGGGGGGCATGACATGGTGTGTGGGGGGGGGCTGCGATGCGGGTATGCAGAGTGGGTGGCGTGCAGCTGCAGGGGGTGGTGCAGGGAGCAGCCACAGTGCAGGGAGCACCTGCTGGCTGCAGCCATGTGTCATGGGAAGTGGCCCTGGGGTTTGGCATGGAGCGAGTGGGGGGAGGGATGGCTGCATGCTGCTGACGGGCGTGTCATGGGGAGCGGCCATGGTGGGGGGAACACCCACTGGCTGCATAACATGGTCTGTGCGGAGGGGGCATGGCACGCAGCCGCGGGGTGCCGCACGGGGAGCAGATGTGAGGGGCATGCCCTGCCCTACAGCCGTGTTCTGGAGCTGGCTGGCAATCCCACGGCCCCTGCACTGGCTTCCGCATTACACCCTGCGGCCGCGCACCATGCCCCCCTCTCCAGCATGCCCCATGGCCATGTGCTGCAGCCAGCAGGTGCTGCCTGTGCACCCCCATGCTGGCTCCCCACATGACTGTGTGCTCCACTCCCTCCCTGCACCCTGTGTGGCCCATGGCCACAGCCAATGGGTGCTCCTCGCGTGGTGGGGTGTGGTTTGTGGGCATGCAAGTGGCAGGCTCTGCCTACGTGCTGCACACCCGCTCCCTGCGTGGCACCCTGTGGCTGTATGCCACACCCTCCTGTGCCACGTGCCGCACTCCCACGTGGCCTGCGCCATGCCCCCGCAGGGCCGCAAGTCACACCCCAGCTTCGCCTCTCTTCCCTCCGGTGTGGCAAAGCACATCCCGGCCCTCACCGCCTTTGCCTGTGTGTCTATCTGTCAGTAAGGCTCTGGGCCGTGCATGCGCAGTTGGCCTGGAGCGTTACGGGTAGACATACAGCCGGAAGTGCCACAGCTTTTATTAGATCCAAATTTTTTTAAAGGGTGATCTAATGATGACATACAATGCTCCACAAGCTCATTTCAAGTGAGCTGATTTTGCTGGCTTCCTGATACTAGAATGAGTTAAAAACTAATTGACTGATGGCACAGCTATGCCATGGGGGCAGAGGGCTGGTGCTATCTACTGCATCAGGAGTTTACTTATTATGGTAAAGTGTTGATGCAGGTTCGTTCACTGTAAAGGTGCTTGTACACGTGACTGCTGTCATGATGTACACATGACACAAATGTAATTTGTGTGGCTTAGTGGCGTCACACATTACACGTGTGCCAGTTTTGAGGGTTTTAAATGACTTTGAATCATTACAAATTAAACTACGTCTGGATATAGTTTAGTTTGCAATGTTGCAAATAGCAATGATGCAGCTGTCACCTTGCACCCCCTGGTCCTGGGAGAGGTGGGCAGGCTCTGAAAAAAAAGAAAAGGATCAGGCCCCTCAATGCTTCTGCCTTCAGCAGGCATCAGGGGAAGGCAAAAGCAGAGAGGGGCCCAATCCTTTTCTTTTTTGGTGGAGCCTGCCCGCCTCTCCTGTGACTAGGGGGCGAGCTGCTGATAGGCCAAGTGGACCCTGAGCTGCGGGGGGCCTCGGTCCTTCCCTCCACAGTTGTGCCCCCCCAAGGCCTCCTGGGCAGGCTGCTAGTGGGTCGGTGCATACCCCAGCTCAGAGGCAGCATCCAGCCCAATCCAGCTCTTCTGCAAGCCCACCTGCTGGAAGCCTGCGGGTACTGCTCCGCTTGTTGCCTCCAAGTTGGGGCAGCACCCAGATCACTAGCAGCCTGCCCAGGTGGCCCTGGGGGGCACCACTGCCGTAGAGGGAAGGACCTGGGGCTCCCAGCCCACTGGCAGCTCACCCTCTGGCTGTAGGCAAGCTCCAGCTGCAGCAGAAGAAAAAGGATCAGGCCCCTTGCTGTAATGTGACAGAAAAATTGAAACGGAGTGTTTCAATTAAAAAGCCACTGATTCAATTTATGGGGCATGAAATAAAACTTTGGGGATTAAACCCCCATCACATGTACGAGCGCCCTAAAAGCTGAGCAGGCTCCCCCCTCCCCTCACAGCAGCCTAGATGAAGTCCTACCATCCTCATTTCACAGCTGGGGACCCAGGGCACAGCTCTTTGAAGGTATTCAGGTAACGTAATCAGTGGGAGTTGGGCACCAAAACACATTTATGGCTGTAGGCCCGAGTGATCTGTCAGAGGACATATCAGATGTGTACGAGAGCCTGAGGCATGGCAGCCAGCTTCTCCGAACCCAGACTACTATTCTTAGCCCTGGATCATCCTATTGTTGTACGGGGCTGTACCTGTGTGATCAAAGGTGTGACACTCAAGTGACTGAGCAAAGCTGCAAAAAAGCTGGCACAGGTGCTTTCACTGTGGTTGAAACCACATTATTTTCATTTAGATTAAGGGCCTGTATGAATGGATGGGTTAACCCAGGGCAGGAAAAGTTGCTCCAATTAAAAAAATACAACTACAATACATGATACAAGCCTTAAAGGCAACTCAGGCCTACCCCGGCAGTGGCTAACCTATTCTGCTTTCAAATGCATGGCCTGCTTTTTTGGACATAGCACTAGGATGTGATTTGCTCTAGGCCCATGCCTCACACTTCAGCCCCTTTCAAGTGTCTTTGGCCAGTCAACTGGGAACACGTTTAAACTGAACTCAGTCTCCTATAGGCGTTGGACAAACAAGTTCAAACAGCAGAGACCTGCTGGGCATCAGCTGCTTTGCTGTTTGCTGGCTCTTATACCATGGTGCATAGAACCTAAATCAGGGCAGTGCAGCCATCAATGAAATGAAGGTAAACTACCATGCTTTAATTGTCATTTACCATGGGGTTCAGTATGGACACATGGACTGCTACCACAAAGCAACTGATGACAGGGTAAGACCTCACCCCTTCAACTGCTCCTCTGTCTGTACCCTTTGGGGTAGGTTGGCAGACCTGATGGCAGTGTGGTGGCAAGATACCTAAACCTACCCTTAACTAGCTATTGGGTTCTGGCAACAATCTGATTGTGGAAGCACTGAGCTAAGCATGGACTTATTTTGCCTGCATCTCATATAGGTTTGGTCACCTACACTGAACCCTGTGCTGCCTGGCTCAATGGCTACCTATGCCTATAACAGCCCATTTCATGCTAAGGAAGGTATCTCACCGTGTTGCTGCAAACACCGTGACATACCCTTAAAGCAAAGTAAGTGTCCACACCTGGTCTGAAACCAGTGTAAGTTTGTACAGACAAGCCTGAAGCTGCCAGCCTTTCGATGGAGAGGAGAAATCTATCCAGCTCTATGCTTTGTGCAATTAGCTCCACTTTTGAAGTTTAACAGGGGTGAGGGCTGAGGGGAGGGAAGATACTCAGCAGAAATCCTGGGCTCTGTATTTCAATGGAATGATTAAAGCTCCATTCCCGGAGCCTTGGGGAGAGCATTGTGTTCTCCAGCCCAGGACAAGAGTGAAAGGCTGGCCATTTGGCAGCAGTCTGTTGATTAGCACAGAGAAAAAGGGAATGCATTATATCTGCTTATGCAACCTGCTATAACCTAACAGAGCTTGAAACCACATGAAGTGCCCTAGATGTCACACCACAAGGAGATGAGACGATTTGCAGCAGCTGCTCCACAGAGGAGCAGGAATGACCTAGTGCTGTTTCACACACCAGGCAGGGCAGAGAACAGGATCCTCTCATCTCCAGGCACCCAGACAGGAGCATAACAATGGGCACAAGTGACCAGGTAAAAAATGGCTCCTAATTAGCCCTGAATATCAAGCCTGATGAGTCTTCAAGTCACAGCAACTGAATGTCTTTGAGAAACAGACTTTCCTGCCATTAGCCTCCATGGCTATGGGACAGCTGAGAGGATGCTCTCCTGCTTCGCACTGCAGTAACTCAGCCCTGGCCATTGCTGCTCAGAATCCGTAACAGCGGTGACTCTGTGATGGGCACAAGGAAGCAGGAAAGCTCAGCTGCATCATGTTCCTGCAAACATGGGTCTACCTTAGGAGAGGAGGCACTGGCAGAACAGAAGACAGAGGAGGGGAGAGGGTCTCTGGTTATACAGGGAGAAGACCTAGGCTCCAGTTCTGGCTCTGGCACTGTTTTCTGGTAAGTGGCTCAGCCTCTCTGTGCCTGTTTTCACGTGCAGGACAGGAATGATACGTATATCGCTATATATCTATTCCAGAGGCAGATTAAGGTGTACTGGGGCCCTGGACAAATACAAAATTGGAGGCCCCCTGCTCACACTGGAGCTGGCCCCTTCCCTTCCTGGTGCTGGGGGGGAGGGGCACATGCCTCTTCTTCCTGCTACCTGCCTTCCCCTCCCCAAATATAGCCAAGCATGCGCGTGCACGCGCACACACACACACACACACACACACACACACACATAAGCGTGCACAGAGGCACACACTCTACTCCCACTCATTCTCTGTACATGGACACACAGACACAAATACACTCCATGAACACAGACACATGCACATGCATGCACAGATGCATGCGCAGACACCCACACACACCGACGTGTACACATGCAGATGCGCGCAATGTGCAGATGCACAGAACGATGCATACAAATGTGCACACACTCACACACAGACACACAGCTGCAGATGCACACAGGTGCATGCACACACGCACAGATGCAAGCACAAATGCAGAGGCACAGAGATGCATGCACACAGATGCACATGCAGATGCACAGATGCGGACACACACACAGACATGTGTACACATATACACACACAGATGCACACACACATGGAGACACGCAGACTCAGCCACACACTTCACAGGACCTCCCCTCTCCCACACTCTTGATCACTGAGGGACCCCCCGCTCCGCCTTCCCCATTTGTTGCACTGACCTGCAGGGAGTTGCTGTCTGGCTGTGTCCGTGTGGCTGCGCACATGCCCCAGGCCGGGCCAGATCAGGGCAGGAGCCCCACACCATGCTTCTACGGGTGGGTGGCGGCACTGGGAGGGGTGGCTACAAGGGTCTAAGGTGAATTTTGGAGGGCTATAGTACCCCAAGGCTCCCAATGTTGCCGCCTGCCAGCAGAAGCACAGAACTCCTGGGTGGCCCAGCCCCAGCCTGCCCCACCCGCCCCATTGGTGGAGCAGCCCCATACCCGGATGCAGGGAAACAAATGTGAAAGCCACGATTTTAAACTTGGTACCATTTTTGTCTCCCTAAAGGGAAATAGGCCCAAGTTTAAAACCCCGCTTTCACTTCCCTGCTGATGAGGACCCCATGGCCCTGAATTGGTACTGACCCGTCCGTTAATACACCTATGATCTATTCAGCAGGAGCTCAAGGGATGAGGTTTAATTAAATGTTGCAAAGCATGTGGTTGTGCCCTGATGGGTGTGGCTGGTAGTATTCAGACACCAGGGTGACAGGCATAAATACAAACATGTATAGCATCTTATAAGAAGCCCCAGCTCATGGGAGGCATGCGGTTGCAGCTGCAGCCCACCAGGCACGTGCGTCTTAGTGCCTTGAGAGCAGTGGATGGCCGAAGGCAGAATTTGGAAGATGCTCCTCCTCACCTGCAGAAAACAGCACTAGTTTTTTCTCCCTCCATGTACGCCTAACCAGCCACCCTGCCTATGGGGAAGGGAGAGCCGTATCCTACTTTCCATCTCAGCTCAGACCCATTCCATTCTTCTCTGTCTTCTGCTGCTAAAGAGAGAAAAAGAAAGAAATTTTGCTTCTTTCTTGTTAAGATGTTTCATATTTCACAGGAGGACTGGTGATGGAAAGGTTCTTCTGGGCAAGTAAGCAAAATTCAACATCCTGCTTGCCATCAGACACCTTTGAGGTAAATTGACTGCTCCAGCTTCTATTCGAGCCTAATCGGCATAAAATGAACTGTTCCACCCAGAAGAACTTACACCAACCTCCAGCTTTCCTGTACAATATGAAGTTTCATTTCTACCAGGGAGACATTTTACAATTTTTGCATTCTCCTTTGCCTGAGGAAGGGTGCATGAGCCCAAAAGCTTGCAAATGAAGACTTTTTTTTGCAACTATGTAGTTGGTCTAATAAAAGATATCGTCTCTACCACATTGACTGCTTTTGCTTTTAGACCAACACGACTATTTGCTATGACATAGCATCTGTTATGTCTGGCACTGATGCCTACCTGCTATGCCCTAAGAGATTTCTCTGGAAACAGCAAAAGCAACAGCACCTTTCTTCATGCTCTATTTGGGGGCGTCCAGCACGCCATACTTCTGAGGCATCCTCTTAGGTTTTGTGGGCATGCTGTCCATCAATAGCTACCATTTCTGGACCAGTAACCTAAGTGAAGGAAAACATTTTGTTTGAATTACCCCAGCAATCTGTGAGAAGCAGAAGGGGCTAGTGCTGTTTAGAGGACGGAGGACAGCATTCCACCCTCAATTCCCACTCACAAAACATGAAACACAATGGCATCCATTCAGTGTAAAATGCCTGCAATTTTATCAGTGGACCTCACGGTGTCCCCATAACTCCACTTGGAATAAATATAATCTGGGTTTATACACACTGAGTTCTGACATGGGCTAATCGGAGCGGGGCTACCTTGTAGCTGTGGTAAGTGAAAGCTCAGAGATGGAGCTATATGCCCTGCTGCTCCAGCCTGACACCAGCAAGTCTGTTCCTCTGTTAATGGAATGGACAGTTCCCACTTTTGATGGGGAGCCTGGGCTCATGGGCTCCTGGCCAAAAGCTGAATTTGTTGGTTTGGTTTGGCAAGTGCAAAGCATTTATAATGCATGGAAAACTCCAGTCTGACTTGGTTGCTTATGAAATATAAAGCAGCTATTTTTGATGACATGCAGATTCTGCTTCACATGAATGGGGACTGAAGAGCAGTATTTGAACGATCGAGATTTGAATCACCAGGAGTTTGACAGATGTACTGCAGCAAAATCATTCAAAGCAAGTGAGGGTTGGATTTTTAAGAGTGCACGCTTGCATGATCTAAAAGCACAAATCCCACTCACTCTCAATGAGCAGCTCTTTGTCATTGGAGAGAAGTGTTTTAAATGTCCTCCTTCCACTGCCCCTTCCTCTTGTCTTGGCTTGGCCTTGCGCTGGCAGAACCATGTCTAAGAGACAGCGGTAGTTCAATCCCTAGACTTTTTGTTCCCAGCTGAGATTCACCATTCAGACAGTCAGCTTGGATGCTGGCTTGCGAATGGAGATAACTGTTTCCTGGGAACTGGGCTGTGATCAAGCAGTCATCAAACTATATCCATTTGGAGTGAGTTAGGAACAGCAAGCTAGAGGTGAAAACCAGTGTATGCCATTCCTTGTCCCCTGAGCCAACCAGTTTCCACAGGCCAACACAAGTGCTCAATTGCTATGGATAGCGGCATGGTGAAAGGTGTGCAAAAATGTATAATGGCTGGAAAGTGCCCATTGCTGACTATTAACTATATCACTATTAATTTTGTTATTACTGAGCATTTCAGAAGAAATATCAGTTGACTCTTGGATTGGGTAGAGTTTTGAGTTGGAGGTGGGGGTTTATGAAAAGGATCAACCCTTTACCATCCTAAGTTGGACTTCCCCTATCTACAATCCATTTAAAAAAACATACGCAAACAATAGACTTTTCACCAGGCAATAGCCAAAATAAAGCAAGAACCAGGAGCAGCCAAACCTCCATGAAGAATTTGATCCAAACATCTTTGAGAGGTTCACAAATAAAGTGGCTACATCTTGCAATGCTTTATGTTTCTCTACTACTGGATTTTAGGGGTTAACTGATTGAAATTTTGGGGGCTGATATCAATAGCTGATTTTTAAGGAGGCATATCAGCGGATACAGATCTGATTTCCAATACCAGCCCAGCAGCTTGGAGAGTTGCATGTAGCTGGTAAGTCTGGTGTGGTGGAAGGGGAAGAGGGAGGGAAGGGGTGTGGGGGGGCATATCAAGGTGGTGAGGGAGGAGTGGGGTTGGGCCTGGGGCAAGCACTGCCCAGCTGGGGCGAGGCAGGCGTGGGATGGAGCTGTGGCTCATCTGGGGGTTATGGGGAGGGTGGGGGCAGCTCCTGCTGCTGTGCGTTGCTTCTCCGGGAGCTGCTGGCCCAGCGCTCACCTGCTCGTCTGCTGGTCCCTGCCGGTCCCTGCCGCTGCTCCCACTGCTCATCCAGGAGGGCATGAGGGTGGGGGGGCATGTGCCCCGGATCTGTGTGGGCCCCAGCCCCACTCCTCCCTCACCGTGGGGGCCTTGATCTGCCCCCCATGCCCCTTCCACCACACCAGACTTACCAGCTGCAGCAGCTCTCCAAGCTGTCAGGCTGTGCTCCTCGCTGCCTACGTGCTGCACTGCAGTTGCGCACAAGTACAGGCATTTATTGGCCATATTGGCCACATCAGGCCGATTTCCAATACAACCAATTTTCTTTATATCGGTGCAGATCCGATATCGGACCGATGTATCAATGCACCTCTACTGGATTTCACTCAAATCCAGCCTGCTGGAGTCAGTCAAACAGTCCAATGCTTTTCAGTGCTCATCTACACAAAACCTCCACATTATCTGGGATCTACCCAGAGCTGTATTTCACTTAGGCCTTACAGAGTACAGTGACCAAAGAAGGAATTTCAGCTCTTTAAGAACAATTTGGAAACTAAGAGCTGAAGGCACAGAGGCAAAAATGACAAAAGGAAAAGTAGAAACAGAATAAAAATATTTGTCTTTAGAACAGGCTGAGCACATAGGGGTTTTATAAAACCTTGCCACTGTATTGCACTAGTAAGTCAAGTGTTCACAACAGAATCAGCAGACACATCATAGGGTAATCCTATTATCAGCATGTTTACTTACAAGGGTGATGGTGCTCTATATGCAGAGCCAAAGCTGAATTTAAGAGAGTAAAGACTGAAATGCTTCTTTGTTTAAGCAAATCTATCTATTTGAACTGGCTGGAATGTAAAATTTTAACAGTTTGTCATTATTGTTTCTTTTCTTCAAGTAATGAATTGTCCAAAGCCAGCTAGCTAGTTGAGAAACTTCCACTGCAACTCTTAAGGTTTTTTTTCTCTTATTTTCTTTTACACACACATATATATATGCACACACATGCTTGTACACACACACACACCAACCAGCACCAACCTTTTCATAGCTATAATAGCTTCCGATTTCTGTAGCACTTCCCACCCCAAAATGCCCCACCCAAGGAAATACAGCCACCCCTGGGTTAAGAAGCAGCCATTGAGCACTGTACAACAACACTTTATGGCAGTAGGGGAAAGAATATATTCTGTAGGCCATATTTAAGCAGCCATATTGGAATCTGGCCAGAACTTCATGGTTATTCATAGGTAATATTTATAGTGCAGCAGTGTCCTAGAGGGTAACCAGATAGGGTCTTGTAATCAGCACTATGCAGACAGACAGAACATACAAGTCCACGTCTCAAAGAGCAGTTAACACCTGCTCTTATAATAAGCGGGTCACGTGGTCTTTAATTATCATACTGGACACACACACACACACACACACAGACACACACGCACACACACAAAATCTGGGCCATATCCATTGTTGGTGCAAACTGTCGTAGCTCCACAAAAATCCATGCAGTTTCTACCACGGACGAATGTGCCTCTCTGTCATCCAACACGGTATTTTGCATCCCAACACAAAGCAAGTGGAAGGTGACTAAAAACAGGCTTTGCCACAGAGGAATACTAGTTCACACTAAGACACAGATGGCTCACATTCCCTCCCCCTTTCCCAGTCAATGAGAAAGGGGGTAGCTTGAGGGGAGGTTAAAGGGGTCAGGAGGCACTTTTAAACAAACAAATAAAAATACACATTAAATTATTGCTTTTCTCATATTACACAAATCTCTGAGAGACCCCCTCTGCAACTTGTCCTCTGCCCAGCAAAGACTCCAGCATCTCCTGAACTCAGCTGCATACAGTACAGCTAGGGGGAGAAGGATCAGAAGGGAACCAGCCCTGAAAAAGGAGCCTTCTCCAGATTTAGATCTACAGAGAATTTTCTTAGCATCTAACCACAAAGGCTGAGCCTTTAAACAGCAGTGTCCTGTTCCAGTAAACAACCTCCTGTAGGTAGGATGGGGGCTACAGCCTCAAGTTTCAGTGTGTTAATCCAGGAAGCAACCTCATGCCATGTGGCCCATCCCAGCGTAACCCTGATACAAGGACGCAGTGTTCACTGGCCTGGAGTGGAACGAAGAGGAAGGTAAAGAGATGAACCACGTAGTGAGTTTCTGTGTGTGGGGGCGGTCTACATTAGCTAAAAAGGGGTGAATGACTTGTTTCTCCAGAGCCCCCTGATCCCACCCTCATTGAATGCGGAGGTATGAGGGGATGGAGTAGTTGAAGAGCAAGTAATCCATTTTGTATAAATTAAAGAGTCTCCTTTGGTAGAAAGGGCTGATGTCCTGGAAGAACTGGGCTGTCATGTCATCTGTGGTTCTTGTGGTCTTGGAGGAAGAGGGGAACTTGATGTTGATGTCAGCCCCCACCAGCTGCAGGATGTAGCTGGCATCCTCTGCCAGTGTCTCGTACTTGCCCACCACATCGTAGTGGACGATGCAGGGGTGACAGAGTGAGTGCACCCTCTCCCAATGCTCATTGAAGGGCTCCTCGCGCTGCGTCTGGGGATCCAACAAGTAGTAGACAAACTCGTCAAAGCGCACGTCGTTGCCGCGCTCCAAGGCCTCATCGCTGGGTTCCAGCCGGTGCCGCCGGATGATCTTGGTCCCGTAGCGTTTGTGGAAGGCTGTGTTGTAGCTGCGGGTGAACTTGTTGCGGTAGGCTGAGACCAGGCGCTCAAAGGGCTCCCGCACGAAGATGAACTTGAGGTAGTTGCGCAGGCGGTGGTTGATCTCGGAAATGCTGTACTCGGAAAGGGTGCGCAGGTTGGAGGAGACATGGGCCTCATTGGCCGGGATCTCCAGAGGGTCCTGGTACTTGCCTTGCCCTGTCAAGACCATCATGACTCGTTTCCAGTTGGTGCAGGCCACTTTGGGCACGTAGCAGTAGAGCAGCCCATGGACATCATCCACCACGAGGTGGCGCAGGTCATCGGGGGTGAGGAGACGCCGCTTGCGGGTGTAGCGGTTGCAGACACTGCTCAGCAGCTCCCGCCGTTGCTGGTGAATTGCCTGCAGGGACGACTGCTGAAACTGGGGAGACACAAGAAGGGGACACTGTCACTGCCTGCCTGCTGCCTGAGCTACCCTGGAGCCAGGCTCCAGGTGCCCCACAATTGCCTGTAGGGAAGGAGGGATGCTGGAGAGGGGGTTGGTTATGGTGATACTATGCAGTCACAGAATGGCCCCTCCATCATGTGCACCATCCTAAAGTCCTCCCCCCATTGCATCTCTGACACAGGTGGTGCCAGGGGAACACTGGTCCTTGCCTTGCAGTGCCATGTGGGGCAAAGGCACATCCATCCTGAAGGGCTCTAGTAATGCAAAGGGCAGTGAAGGAGAGTGGTGGGAATAGGGCAGGGAAAATTAGAGGCAACCATAACAGACAGACATGGCGCAGACCATGCACAGACCTTGCTGATAAAGCCATTATGCTGGGACGCCTGCTGAGAGGCCCCTTAAATTGGCAACCTCTGTTGCTCCCCTCCCCCTGCATGCATGGGGGGTTCAGACTTGCCTTGGCTACTTTTCTTCCCTCCTCTCACATTATCTAGTTCCCTTATGTCAGCAGATGAAGAGAACAGATGCCCCTTGAATCTTTAACACCTCCCTCCCCTCCCTCCTTTCCCATCAAGGCCAGCTCAGCACCTGCAGGCACTTGGGGCTGTTCCACAGGCAGTACGATGAGCTTGCAGACCTGTCTGGAGATGCCTCCAGGAGCCCAAACAACCCATTCCCCCACCTCCCCCTGCACCACATTCCTTTCTGCCTGAGCTGTCTGCAGAAGGCAGGAGAGACAGAGGCCAGCATGTGGCCTGAGGCTGTGGTGCACAGAACACATCCATTTGCTGACATCCCAGACTCATCTTCAGGGTCTTCCCTCACTCCCAATGCATCGAGCAGCTTCTATGCATGGCAAAGAGGCCCCTCTCTTCCTTCTGCTCTAATGCCACATTCCCTTCTGTAGCAGGTTTAGATTTCAACCCACAAGCTCTAAGGCTCCAGCTACACTTGTTTTCCTCCTCAACCTGCATGTGTTATGCTCCTTTCCTCCTTCCCCACCAGTTCCACTGGTCCTAGGGACAAATTCCCCACAACTCTGGATAACCAAACTTCACAGTCAGCACTGGGCTGGGATAGATGTATGGAGGGGAAATGACAGCAGAAAGGGGCGTTCTGGCTCTCCAGTTAGAAAGCATGGTGAGTGGAGTTGCTCATTCTCTTGAGACTTCTGCTGGGCTTTGCTGGTTGCTACACTGGTGCAAGTTTGGGGGGAGTGGGTTGGGCCTTCATCAGAAGCACTGAGTGTTGGCTACAGGCAAGGCTGGGGTATTTGACTGGGGTGGGGTGTTGATGCTCCTGCTGGGACTAAAACCCAGAGCTTCCTGGCTAAAGTCTTGCCCCTTGGATCATGTTTAGACCAGTCACCATATTTGGGATCAGGAAGGAATTTTAGTCCACAGTTTGGTGGCAGGGGGGGAGTTGCCTTCCTCTGTAGCAGAGGAGGGCATGCTTTTTGTCCTTGGATTGCTTGAGTGTACTTAAATGACCCTTGCAACACTGCTTTGCCTGTGGCAGGTTAGCATGTTCTTGGTAGCTTGGGGCAAGCTGCCTTGCAGTGATTCAATGGGGCTGTCTGTGTAGTTTTAAACATACAAGAACTTGCATGGGATGGTTTGGATACAGATGATCCTTTCTTGAGCAGTGGGTTGGATAAGGTTGTCTCCTGGGCTAGGAACAGACATTAGACATAAACCAGTTTAAGTGGTTAGAAGCTGGTTTAAGCCTGTAACAGAACAGACATTCAGTGCACATAAACCAGTTTGAAAATGGCTGAAACTAGTTTGAGATAAGCCTGATGCTACATTCAACCAGGTTTTAACTGAATTGGGTCAAACTAGTTTATGCAATGTCTGTCCCAGATTCCATCCTGGTTTAAGTTAAACCAGAGTCCTCCAGCATCCTAGATGCTTTGCAACCCTGGGCAAGGCTCTGCTCTCTGCTGTAGCCCAGCAGGGTTGGCCCCTCCCCTCTGTTCCCTAGCTGTTGCTCCAGCAGAGACTTGCAGGAACAGCAGGGTCTGTCTGGTTTCCCCTTGCCCAATCTCCTCCTCACCACTCCCTGCTGAAGCAGGGATCCCCCCTCCCCTCTGCCTTACACAGACACCTCTCAGCATTAGCTAGCATACCACATGCTGGCTACAGTCCGTGCTGTGGGAGATAGGACAAAGGCAGAGAGGACAGTGTCAGCTTAGGGATTTTGGGAGCTAATGAACAGGTAGCTGGTAATGTCCCTCTGTTCCTTCCTTGGAAAAAGTTGTTTAAGAAGAGCTTGCAGACTGTTGTTTTGTTTGATGGATTGATAAATGCTAACAACTCCCCGTGTAACTCCCTGCTGTGTAACTCAACGCTCTGTTATCAACAGCGAGGGGGGAGGGAACCCCTCCCTAATCAGAGCACCCTGCCCTGGCTCAGCATTATGGAAAGGAAGGGAGGGCTGCTCTAGCACCCCCTGGCTTCTACCCTGAGCCACTGCAGGCATGTGCCAGCATTTCTTCAGTCCAGAAGGGATATCTGAACGATTACAAACTGGTTTAGCCTAGCCAGGTTAGATTAACCTGCAAAGATTTAATCAGTTCAAGCTCAGGCTTTTTGAATGTCTGTCCCTAGCCCTAAGGTTTCTTGCAGCCCTGCTTTTCTATGAGTCTATGATCTTGCTCTATAAAATAAACTAAACAATCACAGACCACAGAGAGTCTGGGTCCATTTCCTGTTCTAGGAAATGTCACCAGAACATGCTGGAACAGTATGATTTTGAAGAGCAACTGATGCCAGAGACCTGAAACGAGACTTCCCCCTTCCCTCTTCCTGCCCCCACTCACTCAGCATGGCTAGAAGAGGCGCTAAACACAAACTGTGGTTTGTGGGTCTCACCTGGGCTAGCCCTATCCGAGAGGCGTGAAGGCTACCCCACTGTTAGCTACCCACAGGCCACAATGACAAATAGAAATTTGGCTCTGTGCAACTGTTGATTTAAGATGATGACTTCTGGGTGTCAAGCTGAGGGAAGCTTCCATTTTGGGCTCTGCTCCTCAAGACAGGCACTCAGCTGTGCCACTTGCTCAGGAAAACTACTGTTCACTGTCCTATTGTTGCAGCCTGGGATTTCTCTCCTTTTCCTTCATCCCATGCTCCTCTCCTCCTCCCCTGCAAATTTTGTCACCAGAACTACAGGTTATGAAGGACTAAGGTGAGTATCCCACAGAGCAGGGAGTTGAACTTCCACCCTTCCATACCCAATGGCTTGATGTTTGAGTTTGTCTTTCCCCTCAATTTCTAAATCAAGTTCAAATTTCTCATCCTTGTCTGCAAAGCTCTACACAGCTCCCACAATCAGCTCTAGGCCCTTCTCTGTGCCACCCCACACGTGGACTGTGCGCCCTAACCCAAGCATCCATGAGGTTGGACTGATTCACTCCTTCGGGTTCAGCAAACCACTTTGTGAGCTACCCAGCACTGGAACGGTGGAGCCAGTGCACTGGGATGGAGGGGGGGGCTTGGGCTTCAATTACAGGAGTGATTCAGGTGACCTGGGGGAGCTATGGCCTGATCCCTGAAAAAAGCTTGCCCAACAAACACCCATGATCCTGAACTTGCCCTTTTTCTCCAACTCTAAGTGTTTTTCCAATAGCCACAGACCTTTCACGACACACAGGCTGCGAAGGCCTCTGTGGAATAACCAGCAACACTAGGGTCATTAACTTGTCAGCATGGCTCAGAGAAAAATTCTTCCTCTGAGCAAGGTGCAACCAGGCCTTTGCATTCCTCACATTCTCAGTCCTGCAGAAGCCCAGCCCCTGTCAGCTGTTGTTACCTTGCACCCAAGAAGCCTGCTTGCTTGACCTAGGCTGCCTGCATGGAGTCCCACCCATTGGTATCAGTCTGTTCCTGAGAGGTTCATTGAGGTCTTTCATAGACTGGGCAGGCTGAGATGCAGAAACAGCACTTTGCAAACCAATGCTTCATAGGGTGGAGCATGGATAAGAGTATAAAAGCTTCCACCTGGTTGAGGCTTTGTATGAAGCATGCTATACCAACAGATTCATTAGCTGTTTATTGCATTGTATTTGACAGAGCGGGAAGCTTCTCCTGGAAAGAGTTAACCAATAACCTTTGTGAACAGTGATATGGATGCCATTTAGTCAAATGAAGCCACAGGTAATGTCCTGGTTTACAACTGTATTCTTCAGGGCCCCTCCTAATTGTCAATTTGGTTAGGACTAGGATACAGAATCCTCTCCCTGCATTCCCTCATTTTCTCTGCTAACAGGGAAATAACAAGCCAGCTCTTCCAAGGGGTAAAGTAAGGTCAATAGAGCTATGGCAATTCATACTAGCTAAGAATCTGCCCTGCTGTAGTTGCCTGGCTGCTTGCAAATTATGAGACTATCATCAAGCAGTGTGGCATTTTCAGTCTAAGCCACAGATTTTTGATGCCTGTAACTTTTTGAAAACCACTGCTGAGGCCCAGCGCAGATTTTGTCCAATTCTTCCGGATTTGAAACCATTTCTGTCAGTGGAGTGTCCTGTACAACCAGGTAATTATTTAGGTGCTTTTTTTTCTTTTCCTTGAATCCACAGGGACCAGCTAGACAGACAGCAGTCAGGCGCTGCAATAAATAAATGCAGCTGCATATCAGAAATTACCCACTGGAATAAGTGAGTGTTTTGCAGTTATTTCAGTGCTAAATTGCCCCTTCACTTCCCTCTTTTTGCAAGACAATAGCATTCAATTTTATTTTCAGAAACACAAACTAAATTCTTGAAGTGTTAGGATTTGTAAAGCCAACCCATTCTGCATCCACCGTTCCTCCAGAGCAAAATGCAATTCAGTCACATTACAGCATTAACCACCATTGCCATAGACAGCAAGCTCTTCCAGGTGCACAAGAGGGGCTCGTGATGGCTGTCATGGGAACAGTTAACGTGCTTTCCAGGAGATCTGTCCGAGTTAATTCTCAAGAGCAATGCTGCACGATACGGACAGGCCAAGGGGCAATTGGATTTCAGTGGGATGACATGTGCCTTATGCACATTTCACAGCTAAGCATTGTGAGGCTGGCACAGGTGTTTCATTAGAAGTCTCCCAGGCTTCCAGGCTCCTTTAGGCAGGAAGTTAGTCATGTAAAAATCTTTGAGGACCCTGGCCTTAGGTCTCCCATGCCTACACAGTCAGTTTTCAATACCAAGTGACTAAGAATAGGTTGAGGAGCCTGGAGCTCTGAGCCCAAAACAAGGTTGTGAGACTCAAGAGCCCCACAGTATAACATCTGGTCTCTGTGGTGTGATCTGCTGTCATCATATCATAACACAGAGTCACTCTGATGCCCCGTCACCACACAACTGGGGCACTATGATGGGTTCACTCACTAGACACAACAGACAACCATAAGTCTCCAAATGGGCATGGGGGAGCAAGAGCCAGGGATGATGACATCCAGGGCAAAGGAAATTCCCCCCATGAATCTCCACAGTCCTTCCCCTCTGCAGTCTGGGGAGTGAACCCCACTCTGCAAAGCTGTCCCAGAAGGTGACTGCAGCTAACAACAGCACCTCCAGTGCCGAGCGATGCCCCATCAACCAAAGCAGGGAGGCTGTTTGTCCAGCCCTTCTCAGTTCTGAGAAAATTGGGGGAATGGTTGTGTGGCAGATCCTATCAGATCCCTAGGACCCCAGTACCTAAGAGCTCTTCACCTGCCCCTCCTGCCTGCTCCTGTCTGGTACCCTCCCTCCATTTCAGTCAGCTGCCCAGATTTAGACTACCAACCACTAAAAATGTCTCAAAGGAACTAAATTTGTGTAAGGAAACTTCTGACCCTGAGGAGGGGCCTGGTGGTCCCCCCTGCTCTGCCCCCCAGCTGCCTGGCCCTGTGCTGGCTGCAGGAGCTGTCTGCTTGCCAGAAGACTTCCTGTGTCTTCTCTCTGCCTCCGCCAGCATCCAGGAAACCCCAGGCTCTGCTGTGAAAGGACTAAGCTCCATTCATTCTCCTCTGAGAACAGTCTGTAAAGTCAGCAGCATGCAGACAGGGACCCAAAAGAGAGGCATGTGCTGAATGCTGAGCTGGACTTTGGCAGCAGCTGCTCCTAACACACTCACCAGCCACTCAGTACATAGGGGATTGGGATCACATGGCTGTGAAGCTGATGGGCAGATATGCAGCGCTGGGGGTTAAGCTGCATGGTAAGGCCTAAGGTTCAGAGTGGTCTGGCGTTATCCAGAGCTGTTGGGCAGATGGATCCTGCCTCCTGATTAGTGGGACAATCAAGGGTCTAGAAATGGTATCTAATGTCTGTGCAACCTCCTGTCATGACACATGGGCCTGACTCAAGACACATGGTTAGAGGCAGCAGCACCATGGCAGGTGATTTAGTTTCCAGTGAAACTCCCACTACCTGCAGTGAAGGTCTGGTGGGATCTTCCTTATCAAAGATGTTCTAATAGCAACATAAGCAATTTTAAGAGAGATATGGCTGAGTTAGTTCAGCCCAATCTGAAGATCTCAAAGCACTTTACAAAAATGAACAAATATTACCTCACCAGCCACTCCCACCTTCTCTCGAGGCAGGAAATATCCTTATCCTCAAACAAGGAGCCTAGGTGAACACCTTGCTGGGGTCGTTTGACCCCAGTGCTCTTTCCTGCCAGGGCAGGGGGTCGGACTTGATCTGTCAAGGTCCCTTCCGACCCTACAAACTATGAAACTATAAGTGAGCACATGTCTGAGGAGCCAGGATGAGACCCTAGGACACCTGACTTCCAACCATTTGCCTTGAGTCCATGATGGTTGATCCTTCTGGGTGCAGCGCTAGTCTAGATCAGTGATCTCTCAAGGCCATGTTCCCTCACAGGACAAACTGGAGCTACTTTGCCCAGCTTGAAGTAGTGTTGCCAAGGGAAAAGCTCCCTATAGACAGTGAGCTGGCCTGGAAGCCTAGTTCAGTTGTTGGCA
Source organism: Alligator mississippiensis (assembly GCF_030867095.1). NCBI lineage: Eukaryota > Metazoa > Chordata > Crocodylia > Alligatoridae > Alligator > Alligator mississippiensis. Next base: position 17,452,456 of record NC_081835.1, read on the forward strand.
TAATGAACCCTTCCTACACACCCAGCGCAATCTGCTGTGCTTTATAAGGTTCACTAGGCAGTGATGCTTATCAAGGGCCACAGCCCTGTTAAATGCAGATGTAGTTGTGTGACTGACTTTTTCTTTCTTGCTAAGAAGGCTCAGAGGATAGCAGTGGGCATTTATTCATCTGCACAGTCTCTCAAGGCAGGTACCATGAGGTTCTGTTCAGTTGCTTATTTGGTGCATACCGAATCATAAAGTCATAGAAAATGAGGGTTGGAAGGGATGTCAGAAGGTCACCTAGTCCAACCCCCTGCTCAGTGCAGGGCCATCCCCAACTAGAGCATCCCAGCCAAGGCTTTGTCTAGCCGGGTCTTAGAAACCTCCGGGAATGGAGATTCCACCTCTCTGGGTAACCTGTTCCAGTGTTTTACTACCCTCCTGGTAAGGAAGCTTTTCTTAATATCTAACCTAAACTTCCCTTGCTGCAAATTGAGACCATTGCTCCTTGTTCTGTCACCTGGCACCACTGAGAGCAGTCCAGCTCAATCCTATTTGCAAGCACACTTCAGGTAGTTGAAGACTGCTATTGCATCCCTCCTCAGTCTTCTCTTCTCCAGACTAAGAGAGAGGCTGTGAGGAAGAGGCTGAGGCTGCATGGGTGGCAGTGCCTCCATACATGGATTACACTTAGTTGCTTCTGTTGTAAAGACATGCTTTGGTATTGTTAATTGTCTTTTTTATCTGGTGTGTTACTGGGACTACAGCTTGGATAGAAGTGAGTTGCAAAGAAAGATGACTGAGATATATGTAAATATATCTCTTAATATATAAACTCTTCAGGGCAAGGGCTATTTTTCTGCTCAGTGTTTGTACAGTGAGCACCTGATCATGCATTACCTTGGAAAGTGTGTATGATAATGATTCTGTGCAGAGATGATTTTTCCTATTTTTTGTGACCCAGACTCCTAGCTGAATCCCAGTTTCTCTACCTCGGGTTTGCTGTGCTAGGCTAGACATTAATGAAGCAGCAGAATTGGTGATCACTTCTTACAGTGAATGACTGCCCAAAATGTTGTGACCTTTCGCTTTAAATGTAGTGGCTTCAATAAGGGATACCTTGATACCTTGAGGTTGGGTGCTATAACTTTACAGCACACAAAAAACATTAGTAAGATAATGGGACACTGTTCACTAAAGTACTGCTATCTCAGGTTTCATTTTCCTCTTCACCTACCTGGTCACTGTCATAAAGTGCCTGGAGCGGGCTTCGACCTGACTTTCCACGCCAGGTGGTCGCCAGAATTCTGTCTTCTGCATCTGGGAAGAGAAGTGGGGAAACCAAAATTAGAGCATTTTACTTTTCCCAGCATCAATCAGGGAGTCAGCATTTGAGGCAGGAACAGACTTAGGAGTCTGAGTTACTATTCAACACCCTACAGACATGGATCTCACTGCCATATATATACTACACACACACTTTTCTGAAGTCAGCAGTTTTCAAAATATAGAATTTCCTTATTTCTGTTCTTACTGTGTCAGTTATTGAAAGCTGAGACAATTTCTCAATTTTCGCTCAACTGACACTGTGTATTTATAGATAAGGTTCTTGGGTGAATCTGATATCTTTTATTAGACCAACTGAAATAGTTGGAAAAAATTTTTTAGCAAGCTTTCGGGTTTAAAAACTCTTCGTCAGGATGAATAGTAAAGAAAAGTAATGAATGAATGAGAAGTAAGTAGTAAAAAGGAATGAAAAATAAATAGTTTACTATTCATTAAATCCAAAAAGAGCACACACCAACTACAGAGACTTCCTCAGCCTGACGAAAAGTTTTTAAACCCGAAAATTTTTCTTCCAACTATTTCAGTTGGTCTAAAAAAAGATATCAGATTCACCCAAAGAACCTTGTCTGCCTACATCCTTAGACCGACATGGCTACAACCTACACCCATGTAACTGTGCATTTGTCTATGTTTTCTTCCCTTTTTTTTCCTTTCTGTATTTTCCTTGGCAATTTAATATTGTTCCTATTTTGCATGAGCAAAATAATACATTCATTTTTGCACTAGGAAAATGATCCACTTTCCTGACTGCAGACACTTCCTGGGCCACATTTAAATCCAAAGCAAAAGGCTTCTGCAACGAAACCTAAAATAACAATATATCTTTATAATACTTCTGGTAATATCAGAAAATCTCACTTTGCAAACAAAAATGACGTTCTGGGTCCAAATGACCTATTTGCAGCCTTCTAAAGTAATAAGTTGCTAATAAAAGACAACAGTTTTCTATACTTTCAGTCGCAGTTCCCAAGTTATTCAATCCTGATACACAAGAGAAATGACGCTGCTTGCTGGGATGCCTGGACAAGGGAATTACTCAATAGGGATGGGGTGGTCTTCAATAAAGTGCAACCATTACCCGACAAGAAGGTGAAACAGCACCAGCGCTAAGCAGAGATAAGGAGGCGATCTGACTTGGGCAATGCCATGCTGAGGCACTTTCCTGGCAGGCTGAGAGCTTGGATTTCCAGGATCTGTCACAAGCCGATCAACAGGGAAATTGTTAAGATTCCTACTGGTGATAAATCTGTTTAATACTGGCTTGCTATTTCTAAAAACCCCTTGAGTGCCTTTGAAGCTGCAGTTGTCCTCCCGACAAAGTTTATTTCCCTCTCTCCTGTGTGTGAACGGGTACTGGTGGAGACCTCATATAGGTGTCAGATACCAGGCTGGATCCTGTGCATTTGGTGGGTAACTCTGGTCACCAAGAGAATTTGAAATACCAAAGATTTAAGTTGCCATCTAAAATAATGAAGTTTGGAGAGCTGTGAGACCCTCAGGAAGAAAACCTGATGAATGTGTCTGCCTACACATCTGTTGACAGCCCAAAAAGACAGATTCAAGGGAAGTGTGAACTATCATCAGCTGAAATTAGGACTGGGGACTCATGACAACAATATACCTAGCCCCATTGTTGCAGTAACATCCAGCTCATGCATTTATCCATACCCAGGGGAAGCAGTGGCACCTAGGAGCCCTTTGCACCCCACTGATTTGCATTGCTATGCATGGTGGACTCCTACACTTCTCTCCCCATCCAGCCCTTCCCAAGCTGCTGCTGGGATGTACCCACTGCTCAGGGGATGAGGATTGCAAGTGGGAGGCAAGGAAAGCCTTCTTTTGCAGCTCCACTTTCTGGCCACCAGGGGTCAGAGCAGTGGTAACTCATTGCCCACTGGGGACTTCCAGCTGGGTTCAGGGAGGAAGGTGCAGACAGTGCCTAAGAAGAGGGGTAGCAGGACAGCACTGACGGGGGTTTGGAAGAGGTTATTTGCAACCCCTTCCACGCTCCAATCTGTAAAAGGGCAAAGGAGAGAGCAAAGGTAGAGGAGAATCCCGAGTGGCTGGGGAAGGACTAGGCGATCCATCCCACCCCACATTCAAGGCTCTGTTCTCCATGGGCAGAAAAAGCAAGAGAGGCTGAAAAAGATAAAGAAGAGATGGATGTAGCTGAAGGATGAAGCTCTCTGGGGTCCCGCATTACTGTATCCAGCCACTGAGGTTGAATGCTGCAGTTCACTCTCCTGAACAGGAGCAGATCCAGGCCTGGCAGAAGCCACCATAACCCCCTTAAGGGAGTGGCTCTGCTTGTGCCTTGGGCTGACTGTAGCCCTAAGGTGTTAACAACTGCTGGAGATGGATTGAAAGCTAAACCCCAATTCCAATTGTACCCTCGGAGTTTAGCAGGGGAGAGGAAGGGAGCAGAAGGATTCCCACCATCAGAAGACAGTTATGGGAGCTTGATGAAATATAATAAGATCAAGGGCAGGATGACACAATGTGCAGGTTCGTGACAGCAGGGGACTGGACCCCATGACACAAGAGACCCCTTGCAACTTCGTCTCTCATGTTCCTATACTGCAGGAACATCTTAAAAGTACAAAGAGAATGTATTTCATGGACATCAAAGCACATATCTATTAACACTTGACCTGTAAAGGCATGTGTATACATACATACATACAGACACACACCAAGCCTAATTAAGAAACATCTGAAAAATTTCTAACCCAACCCACATTGCTGACAGCTCTTTCCAAATAACTTGGCTCAGAAATGGAGACTCTGCTTTCACAGCTCAGTCCCAGCGACGGTTAAATCCACGTCCCTTTGGGGAATGACGTGTCCCATGGTGTTGGCCAACGGAAGAGTTACTCAACAGGAGTCAACCGCCAGTGGGGGTGCGTTCCTCAATCCAGACAACTGTTATCCCACAAGTGGGCAAAGCGGCATTTCTGCAAGACAGAGATAAGGGGCAGATCTAACGCAGACAGTGCTCTGCTGAGACACGTGCCCAGGCTGTCATTTGTAAATTAAAGAGAAATTCTCCCCTTCTTTTCAACAACATCGATCTGGAGAAATCTCTCTCCCTAGATGAAGGGGTCCAAACTGGAGCTGACAATGCTTTCTGATTGGCAAAGGCATTAGATGCCCAACTGCTGTAAACTGGGTGTAAAGGTCCTTGTGCCACTACATGAAGCAGACAGCTACAGTTTAAACCAAACACGTCTAAGTCTAAACTGAAGCTAGCAATGCTTTTCTGTTTAGCCTGTTTAGGCACAACCCTGAAGCACCGTGGTCAGGGTACTCGCCCTCGGTAGAGACAGTTCCAGGCTTTGATCTCACATCTATGAATATGCTGTACCTTTAACAGTCATGGCGTAAGGTGCATAAACACATTGGTGGTGACCCCAAGAGCTCCAACCTTCTCATGCATTTCAGTCCTATTTGGGGAAACCCCTCTGGCTGGCAGGGCAGATTTGCACGCCAGCTATTCTACACTCTTGCAGTGAACCACTGAAACCAGGGGTACAATTTAGAGCAGGGGCTGGGGGTCCTGCAACCCGCCTCTTCCCTGCCCTGGAACCAGAACATACCCTGTCCCTGGGCTCCTGCCACTGCCACCAGAACCTCAGGTTGGTTTGGCAACAGGGTAGTTGTGTGCCCTTGTAAAAGAAACCCAAAACTTTCCTGCTTGAAAGCCCTGGGAGCGCAGAGATGGCTACGGGCAGCATCCCAGTCCCAGCATTTCATAGATCTTGGAAGCTTTAACTTTCAGAAGTGATTACACCAACGCTGGATGAGCTCCGTGCCAAGCTTCTTTTGTTTATGGCTAGGCCCATGTCGGGTTTTACAAGCACACGTCCCAGGAAGCATCATACCCTTGAAAACTTCTGTTCCCTTCCAACTCCAGTTCGTACAGTGCAAAGTAAAAACAGGCTTCCTGCCTGGGACACGGATGCATCCAACTCTCCAGCTGCAGCAAATGACTTGGGCACAGTTTTAAAGAGCCCCAGTGAAGGGGACTGAAGCACTGATGGGGCCACTAGTGGCTCAGCCTCCCTGTAGTCCCCATCACAGCAGCTCTCTCAGCAGGACAGGAGCTTTGGGTGTTTATACATGTGCTCCAGGAGCTCCAAGAGCCACTCTAATTAAAGCACCTGGAGTCTTGTGTATCAGCATTTCTGCGCTTAAAAATGACAGCAGGGGTAAATTTGTTAAATTAACTTTAGATAAAACGCCCCTGCAGCCATTTTTAAGCGCAGGGATGCTGATACATGAGACGCCGGAGGGTGCTGGAGCGCAGTAACTACCATGCTCCAGCTGACTTGATTAATTCAGTCTGCTTCAATGCACTGTTATTACAGTGTGTTGGATCAGCCTCACTGCTCGTGTATAGGTGCCCACGAAGGGGGTCTGATTGCTGTGCAGCGAGGAAGCTGAGAGGGGTGACAAAGGGGACAGACTGAGACAGGATTGCGGGGACACAAGGACTTTGTGACTACTGCTGCTTAAAGTTGCAGTGACACAGGGCAACAAACAATGATGGACTGGATTGAAGCTATATAGGACAGTCATTCAGCCTCACTACAGAAGTCTGTTTGCTGCCAAGCCTGTTTGCTCTCTGTGGGCTGTACCATGTATCTGTTTAGGAAATAATGCAGATGCATAGCACCCCATGCTTCTCCCACCCTGGGTCTGCCCCCCAGCGTGCCTTGCTCCTGAGCTGCATGCAGCACCTCCAGCTACAGGAGCATAGGCCTGGAAGAGGCCTCCTGGGACATCAAATCTAGACCCTTGCATCCGCCAGCAAACATTTATCTGAGGAATCCCCAGCATTGCTGCTTTACACCCCACACACAGCCACAAGGCCATGCAACTCTGGGATCCAGCTCCCTACAGCATCTCTGCTAATGTGCTTCAATCCTGCCACAACACTACCTCAACCCGCCACTATTCCAGTTCAGGGTTTCCTACCCCGCAGCTCTGCTAATGCACCACAGTGCTGACCTCCAGGTCCCGGCAGTTCCTGCCCTGACCTGCCCTATACACAGACCGCAGAGACAGACATTGCAAGGGACTTCCCATTGCACACACTTGCTACACTACATAGACTGGGCCATGATCTGGAAATAAGGAGCCACTGGTATCCAGCAGAAGGGGAGAGGGCTTCTGTTCTCATTTGAAGCCTGTTTTTCCCATTATGCCTGGGATGAATGTTGGATCAAAAGAGGGAGTCAATGGGGAAAGATCATTCTGACCATTTCTTTTAACCTTTTTTCCCCACTCATTCTCAGTGAAGTAAAGCCAGACCCCACGGTGCTGTTGGGTTACTCACACTGGCCAAGTTCCCAGGCAGAAGACACTTATTGCTCTGGTGATCTAGAGAAGGCCAAGAGGTCATGGAGCAGCTAACAGGGAGAGAAGTCAGGTTAAATTAATAGACCATTCTTACTTTTGGGACCAGAGCCATAAGGACAGCAGGATCCTCCATCAGACAGGCTTTTTCAAGGTCTTAGCATCTTGGCTGTAGTTCTGGCTTTAAAGCCTGTTAGTGACTTTCCCAGATCCCATATCCAGCCTCCCCAAACACAATGGTAATCCTTGAAAGTTTGGCCCAGCCACTTTTATTTCCATAAGCAGGGCTGCTATTTAGATAATTCCTAGAGAGGAGAAACTCCATACTCCTGTGCTCCCCAATGCCCATGCACACACACACAATTTTTCTAAGAGCTTATAAATCTTTAAGAAGTCCTAGCAGCTGCGGTTTGACTGACTTAGAAAACTGGGATTCAGATCCAAGGATGTTACAGTTGTTTCAATCTTTCCTGTAACTTAGAATAATCCACAAAAACCACTCAACCAAATTCTAGTGATATTCCACTAAAAGGGGAAGCGTTTGCCCTGTACCCATTTGATGGCATGATACGACTAAGCAACTTGTCAGTGGTTTCCTTTCCCTCTCTTTTGAAAAGGGAAGGACATTTTTTTTAAGGTTAACTTATTAGTCAATTGTTTTAGGGGGCCAGATAATCTGCATCTTAAAAAAGACTGGCACTAGAAATGGCAGGTCAAGGAGCAAGGTTTTTTAATCAATTCAAAAGAGAACAGAAAATATAGCATCTATATTTAATGAGGGAGAAAGTAATCCAGGCAACTCCAAGCCTGGTAGTCTGACCTCAACGATAGGCATGGTTTTAGAGCAAATTTTGACATGAAGAATAATTAAGGATGTGGGGATAAATGGAAAATGGGACAAAATCCGTGAGGGCTTAGGCAAAGGTAGATCACAGCAGTCTAGCTTGGGACTGTTCTTTGGTACAAATGGTTTTCTAGACAAAGGACGTGAGGTTGAGCTTATTCAGATGGATGTCAGAAAAGTTCCTTATGGGAAATTACTGGAGAAGGTGTGAGGGAATGGGGAATCTCTGAGGTGTGTAAGGAACTAACTACTGGGGAGAGACCAACCAATTGTGCTGAAAGGGGAAATATTGGGCTGGAAGGAGGTTATTAGTGAAGCTCCTCAAAGAGTGGTCTTGGGGCTGATTTTATTTTAAATTTTAATGAATGATTTGGACACAAAAAAGCAAGAGTCAAGTTCCACAGGGATTCCTGGAAAGCCCACAAGTTATGAAGTCACTAAGGAAAGTTTTGAAACCACAGAGGAAAGAAGAGTGGGTGCATGGTGAAGGATGGGGAGCTGCATTGTATAAAGAGCATGAACTGTAAGCACTGTGCTGCAGTCTGGGGCTCAGCATCGAGCTGAAATACTGAAGTGGACCCAAATCTTGGAGAGTCCAGTGTCTGATCTCAGACAGGATCCCTATTGCTTAGGGCAGGCTGGGGATGCCCACAGAAACTACTGGACTACAGGCAAAAAGAGGAGCATCACTGTTCTTTCCCTGATGTCACCTGCATCACTCCTATCACTCCTCCAGACCATCAGCCTCTCCCTGCCCCGTAGGCCAGAGCAAGTCCACGTGCTCCAAGCAGAGGGATAAGGGTGGACAATTCGTCACTGCCCCAAGACAGGGTCATTTAGTGGCAGTGACAAATGACATCATATTCACCACCAGCATGGGGCTGTGTCTATGCAGTAATGCCCAGGTCTCTCTGCCAGTCAAACAAACAAACTTGAGGGCATTCGGGCTTCTAATATCCAGATGCCTCAGTTTCCCCATTGGTAAAATGAGTATGACTACCAGTCTCACACAACAGTTGTGCAGACAGATGAATGCCTCATGGTATTCAGAGCTAAGAACCAAGAGTTTCACCCCAAGAAGCTGGCAGTTGGAGGACTGCCGGACATGGCAATGTACAGAGGGATGTACATGTGCTCATACAAACAGTCTCCAGAGGGTTAATCCTTGCAGAAGCATTTTGTCTCCATGTTGTTGCCTCGCACACACTCCCCTTATCCTTTATTTCCTGTTGTGTCTGTGCAGGACCTAAAAAGAGAAAAAATAATAGCTCTGCCTGGAAGCCAGAAATGACGGCCTTGGGCGTTAATTACGGCCTATGATATTCCCGGAGGCGCAAAGTCTGAAAGGTGTCCGGAACGAAACCTTTGTATTGTAGAAAGACACCAATTTTACAGCAACTATTGAGTCATCCGTAATGGCACAGCCTCTCACTTAGAAAGAAAGACAAATAATAATAATAAAAAAAAGTGCATCCAGACTTTGCCTCTTTCCTTGGACTCTGAACTCAAATGTGGTTCGGGCCGCAAGCAAAGCGAGCTTCCTGCTCTGTGCCTGGCAGAAACAGTGACACCCGACAGTGACTGGAGGTGGCACAGGGCCAAAGCTGTGGTGTGTGGAGCCCGCGAGAGGAGCAGGAACACAACCGTTCCCGAAGAAGACCCCACATCTTGAGAAACAAAGCAGCATGTTTCATCCCTAGTCCTGCAAGTGCTTTGCAAAGGGGAATGAGTGAGCAATGGGGAAACTGAGGCACAAGGCTTAACAGCCAGGCGTGAATACAGATTGGGCGGCTTAAAGGAGGAGGGTAGGCAGAATGGAGAAACCTGAGTCTGAAGTTACAGTCCTGGAAACCCCCATTCAGCTGCTGTCTAATAGTGGAGATATCTAAGCTTTGTAAGGAGCTCTTTGTTTTGCTCAGGTTCACAGAATATCCCCTCTCTGCAGATGCCCCAAATGGCCCCAAAACCTGGAGATCTAGAGACGAGGCTTTTTTTTTCTGCCCACACTGCATGAAGGGCTTGACCTCATGGGCACTCTCAGAGCCAGTCAAACACATGCCGAGAGGGTTGGGGCCCACCACAAAATGCAGCAGCAGTCACCACTTCTTCTGAAAACACAGCAAAAGGTGGTGGAGGCACTGGCTTCTCCCGGCGTCCTGCTGGCTAGAGCCCTTATCTGGTTAAGCTGGAGACCCAGGTTCAACTCCTTCCTCTACCTCAGGGCAATTAAAACCCATTGCCCCCACCTCCCAGGATCTCCATCATACTGGCGTAAGGTGGCTTCCTGCTCGCCATACTGTCTGTTTTGGATCCCATTCTGAAGCAACCATGAATCATACAAAATTCTTTAGGTAATCTGATCTCCTTTATCAAACTAAAATTGTTGGAAAAATTCTTCTTTGCAAGCTTTCAGGTACAAACATCCTTTTTCAGGCAGGCAGAAGAAGGGTATTGGTACCCAAAAGCTTGCAATGAAGAATTTTTCCAACTATATGAGTTGGTTTAATAAAAGAGATCAGATTTACCCAATGAACCTTGACTGCCTATGTCCTTAGACCAAACGGCTACAGCCGATATCCATGAATCATACAAAACATCTTGGTTCCTCATTCACGGTTCTGGATTCCACGCCAGGAGCCTAACAATTAGTCACACGTCCCTTACAGGAACCCTAAACGACTTGCTCAAAATCATGGCGCCACTAGTTTCTTCAGATTCTTCTGCTTTTAACTCCTGCTTCCTGACAGCTCCGAAATGAAGCAATGAGTGGCTGGGTAACTTCCTGATAAAATCCACCAGTGATTGCAAGCTTGGACGGTCAGCCACATGGCTCCGCAATTTTGACACTCTCATGCCCCAGCGAGCCCCTCTGCCACCTGATGCGTGCCACCCCGAGCCCAGGGATGACCACCTAAGCCTACTGCCAGCTGAAAGCTGCTCTACCCCAGCTCAAATTGCTGCAGTCCTGGGCGCACGTGAAGACGTGGGAGCCTGGGAGCAGCTGACTCTGGCACTACTGAGCCAGAGTTTATTGAGCTGCATTAATAGCTCGTATAGGTGCACCCAGCGAGTCCAGAAGACCCCAAAGGCAAAGATGCAGTCACAGCTGGGGAGACTGGCCCACTTTCAATTACAGAGGAAGAAGAAACTGGGGTAGAAAACCTCTATGTCATCACAGATGGGTAATAGCAGGTCAGACTTCTCTCAGGATTATGCTGGAGGCTGCCTGCAGACTTGGCCATACTCCAATCCTTGGAAGCATACTGGTTGCTTGTACATGCTATGGGGGTTTACTTCAGTTTAATTCTCCCTAAATTGAATCGGGGGGGGGGTTTAAAACCCTCCTGCTTCAATTTAAACCCTCTGTGGCATGTATACAAGGGTGGGGCCCGATCCTTTGCCTCTGCGGGGTAGGGGAGCTTCCCTCTACAGTGGCGATGTGCCCCCTAAGCAGCACCTTCCCGGGTGGTCCCGGGGGGCACTGCACTGCAGCCGCAGAGGGAAGCACCAGCCCCCCGCTCCCCAGCTGCGGAGGGAAGCACCGGGCCCCTGCGCAGCTCAGCCAGGCAGGCAGGCTCCAGGGAGAGGGAAAAAAAATTATCAGGCTCGCCGCTTTTTTTTTTTTTCCTCCAGTGGAGCTTGCCTGCACAGCCCCTGAGCTGCACGGGGCCCAGCGCTTCCCTCTGCAGCTACTAAGGTAGCGAACTAAAACCCCTCAGACATGTTTTATTTTGCTACGTCCCAACATCATTTAATGGGCAATACACCGCCAACACTGTAAACAGCAGTGCCATTAATGCACAACAAGCAGCCGACAGTGTAAATAGCAATGCCACTAAAGCAGTGCAAAAGGGCGTTTAAGCCGCTTTAAAGGCCAATTTTGTGGTGTGCACAAAGGCCCCATGTCACGACAAGGGCTAGTGACCAGATTCTCTGCAGCTGTACCGAGTGAGCGATGGAGAAACCTTCAGCACATCTGGAGAAAGAAAATCACTCTGGTTTTTACTCTGAAATGAAACTTTAGGTCCTGTTACACGAGACAACAACCTTTTGAGAACCCATCCTGCTGGACAATCCCATCAGATTCTTGTTATTAACCCATTTTAGCTCCCTATTTAAAAACTCTTTAACACGTGCCAGCAATGTGAATGAAACATGTCTACTGAATAATAACTTTGAGAGATCCAGTGTGACCACAAGCTTGCTTTGATAAATATAAATATTCTCTGCAAACATTTTGCAAACTCAGACACAACCACTGTTTGCTGGTGCTGAGAAAAAGCAAGTGAAACCAAGAGGGAAGAGGAACTGAAACAAAGTGGGTTTTACTGGGCATTTCCTTTATGGTCCCCCCCCCCCCGAGGCTCACTATCCTCACCTGGAAAACACCTTCTATCCCAATAGGAAGGTGAAACGTCACCAATGGACAGGGGTTCATGTGTGACACTCAAGCTGGACGCCTCTCCTACTATACCTGTTTTCTGACCCAGATGCTCACTTTTCCAAACACTGGGATTTTCTGCTCTCCAGGTAAGGGAATGAGACACAAACAGACGTCTACAGACTCACTTTAAGCCCTCAACCCTTTGTGCACAGACCTATAGGGAGCTCTGGAGCCGAGTACAGTTTGGAAAGACCTCTTAAGTGTAGTTCATGGCCCAGGTTTCTCCCTCACAGCTGGGGCTCATCACCCAGATATACGAGTGCTGATGAAAGACTGTATGTTTTGTTTAACTTTAAACCATAACTGTTTAGCCCTTGCTGTCAGCTGGCTCAGTGTAATTATTGTAGCAGTATGACAGAGGTTCTTGAGAAGTGAGTCAAACACTGCAGCTGGATTTTATCTAGGGAGGAATCATTTTAAGACCAACCAGAACATCTGTACTTGCACAAGTTCTGGTAAAAGCAATAAATTCCCAGAACATAAGCTGACTACTACCGTCATTAAAATTGAACCTCATCCTCCACAGACAACCTTGTTACTGTAGTGGGGAGAGAGATCACTGGTACTGAGAGGACACCCAAATAGATGGCATCATGGTTCCATGGGCGGTGGCAATGTTGGTACGTGTGCAGATCCCTCACTAGATGGGCGTAGGATCAAACCATTCACCAAGGCATTCAATGCCTACTGCACTTCATGAGTATGATAGTGTAGGATAATCACTAGGCTACAAAGAGAGCTGTGAGTTGACTTTGTGCTCTTAAATGTCCTCCCCACAGCTGGGAAAAGGACCCAGTGCAGTAGCATCCTAATTTCCCCTCTCTCAGCATAAGCACAAAACTTCAGCATCCAAGTAACACTTCATGATAAAGCAAAGTCTGGACAAGACATTCCAGAACACCAGCTTTCTAGTTGGCCCCCATTCCAATCATAGACTAAGTCAGATCCAAAGCTCCCCCTCCCTGCCCCACCTCCAATTTTAGGTGAGTTCATATCAATGTGCAACGAGGCTTCATTCCACCTCTGATATTCACAACAGAGTCAGCTCTACGTTCTCCTTGAATAGCGTTGGCATTCCAGAAATGCCAGTGTTGTAATGGCTGGTGGATCTTCCCAGCCCTTCCTTGCAATACTTTCCCTCTGTTGTGTTTCCCCAAACTGAAGTTGGATCAATCCATGCCACAGGGGATAAGTACACTGGGTCACCAGAGCCCAGAGGCAAGTCTTGTGGACCTGTACCACCTCCTCCCAGTTTGGATGACATTAGTGAGATGGTGGGTGCTGTGCTGTGCCTGCATGGGAGGTGTGCTGGGAGGGGAAGTCATACTGACCTGCTGCAGCACTGAGCAGCAAGACGTGGCATATGCCAGGGAGACAACACTGGGAGAAAGGGCCTGCCAGTCTTTTGTGGTCACAGACAACTTCTCTGCAGTCAGCATCACATATTCCATCCGCCGGTGAATGAGCCGGCAGCATGTATTTTTTCCTACTTGTCCCTGAAAGGCTGCCCTTTGCTCTGCAAGCCAAGTGTTGTTAAAGGAAGGCTGGGTCTGCATGTCTGTCCCCTGAGGCATATGGAGAAGCACCGGCTGGCTTTGGAGACTTTTCCAGGTCTCCAATTCTTTGCAAGGGAAAGAGAACAACCCCCCATTAACTAACTATCCCTGACCTGCAACCCTGCAATGAATCCCGGCAGCAAAGCAGAGATGTGGAGCCAAAGTAGACCAGGTAGAAACAGAAGCGCCTCTCACTGGCCTCAATACGAATTGTTTCCATTTACTCCTGGGCACTGCCTGAACCATAGTTACCAGGTAAGCCTGCATGGAGCCTTCCAAAGGTCTGAAATACTACTCTAGGACACTGCATATTATAATAATACTTTCCCAACGGAGCAGGAGCTCACTGAGCTGAAATGCTACAGACGAGACACAGCACTGCAAAGAGCTGAACACAACCAACACTATGAAACCCAAAGATACAGGAAGCTCATCAGAACTTGGGTTTCATCCAATCTGTGGTTGCATGAGTCACCTGCACACAGAAAGGCACAGCTAAGGCTCAGATCAGTGCACACAAAGTTAAGAGGAAAGGCAACTGGATCACACAGAATATGAATCTGGATCTGAACCTGCGTTTTGTTGCAGGCCCTATATCTGTGATGGGCGATGCATATCCTTCTAGGCCAGTGGCTATCAATCAGGATGCTGCGAGATCCTCGTAAGGGTGCCACACAACATTAGCAGCCTCAGCTATGCAACCACTTACACATGCTTCACAAGATAAACTCAAGAGATTTCAAATATGAATCCAGAGGTTCAAAATCAATTCGACCTGTTGCGCTCTTTCTGAGTTCTTTGCAACAGCAGAATTGCTCTGATGTTTTTCCATTGTCAAAAAATGAATGAAAGCTAAGAGCTGGCATTTTCTGAGGGGGTCCCTTGAGTCTAAAAAGTTTAAGTATGACTGCTGCAGGCAAGCGCTTCCCAAACCACTTGTCTGACTTCAGTAATTCATTCCCCTCTCTGCCTTGCGACTGGGATACCCGAGGGTGCAAGTCTCGGTGACAGTCCACCTCCTTCGACTGTGATATTCTTTGAGAACCTGCCTCTCAAGCAAAGCAGAGGTGTGGAGCCAAGGGTGAGACTGCCTAACAATAGTGAAAACCTTTTGCCCACACACAAAATACAAGTGGTTGAAGACGCCCCTCAGTTGTGGGGTTTAAACACTTTAGAGATCGTTCACAAGATTTCCGATGCCGGAGGTTTCCCCCTACGTATCCTGTATCTCTCCGAAACGGCTTTCTAATAAACAGGGGTGCTGGTCACGACGTTTAGAGGCAAACTCCTGCAAGGGTCTGTTCAGGGTTTGGATCTGGAGGTTTGATGCAGAGCCTGCAGGAAGGGAGAAGTCATTTGCAGCATGCTATTTCTCTTTGTAAAGCCCTGTTTGGTTGGGGCCTGAGGAGCCAGCAGGTCTCCAGCTTCTGCTGCAGAAAACAGAGGAAATAGAGCAGCTCCTCAGCCAACCAGGTCCTGACCTAGATCACCCTTGAATAACATCTTTCTTCTTCATCTCTCCTCTGCCTTTCCTCCAGATGCATTTCTCTCCCTCCACCACTGGCTGTTTTCTTTTCTGAGCTAACGAACGAGACGGACCTGCGTGTTTGTGGTCTGACAAAGTACGGAACAGGCGGGGGACTGTTCGGGGCACCAGCCTTGGCACAGCCCCTCTGCCAGGCACACACCCCAGACACAACACCTAGCTTCAGCCATCCTCTGGGGAGCCTGGCAGCTGGCACGGCTGTCCCAGGAGGCCCTGCCAGAAGCACGGACACGAGGAAAAACAATGACCCAATTAGTCCGTCCTTCTCCGGCATGGTGGGGAGCGGAGGGGGGAGAAGTGCGAGTCCTTAAGGCAGGGCACGGCAGGAGTGACTACATCAGCCTGCAGGAAGGAAGGAGCCTATTGGTGTGGCTTTGTCAGATGTTTTGACATGAGCTTGGCTTTCAAATTTCTCTCTGAGCAAACAGAAGTACTGCCCAGGCAGACACAGCACAGGCTTCCCATACACCCCTTTAGCAAGACACCAGCCCTGGCCCTGCCGTCCTAACCCACCTTCTTCTTTATTCTAGTCCTGTGTTCCCCTCCTTACTTCACCGCAGCTCTGACCTGTCGCACCCGTGCTGTCCCCAACCGTGTTCCCCTTTTCCCTCCCAGGCAGTGCAGCCCAGAAATGCCTGTCACAAGTAGCAGGAAGATTGGGAAGGAGAGAGGACATGGTCCTGGGAGTGCAGTGGAGAGAGTGGGGGGTCAGGATAGAGTGAAAGGGGAGGAGAAATGTTCTCTGCAAAGGGAAGTCCCCTCTCCTTGCATCTTTGATGCCCTGCACGACTCAGAAATTAAAGGATATTTTAACACCTCCTGCTCATTTATTACATTTATTAAAAGGAGGCTCCCTGGGAAAGCTCGGCTGGAGTTTCTGTGAAGCAAGCAGCCTCGCAGCTAGTATCTGCAAGGTTCAGGGTGCCACTAGCCAGGGACCATGCAGCTGCCTGCACCTGGAGGAGTGTGCTTCTCTTTCACAGGTATGCAGGTTGTAGCCGTACTGGTCTAGAGGAAAAGGCAATCAGGACTCGTAGTAGAGATCATATCTTTTATTAGACCAACAGGATTTTTGCAAAGATCTTAAAAAACTTAAAGAATTTTTTTTGCAAAAATCTTGTTGCTCTAATAAAAGATATGATTTCTACTACAAGTCCTGATTGCCTTCTCTTTCCCAGAGCATTCACCACCACACAGAGCAGGGGGAGTCTGGGCATATACCACAAGAGACCTGAAGGAGATCCAAGCTGCTTGGGCATTGCTCTTGGGGCAGAGGCAGCAAAAGGCTGATGAGGAGAACAGCAAGACTTCAGCACAGGAAGCCAGGAGAAGCCAAGAGCCCCTTCAGCATATTGCACTCGGGTACCCTGGATTACCACAAGCATGAGAGAGGCACCAATCCCATTCCCCACAGTCATTCAAACAGAGCTGAAACCAGTCCCTTGATGGGTAAGCTGCACCACTTCCCATCAGCCCTCATTGAAACCGAACCATACGGGTTAATTAGGTGGCACATGCCACTGCAGCCTCCTTGCTGCAGATCGGGGCAGGGAGGGCACAGGGGACTTGTCTAATCCTCACTCTGCTGTTCATCCCAGCAGGAGAGCATGAGCGAGCGATGGAGGATCAGAATCATGCTGAGCTCTGCCCTTACACAACGGCCTTTTGAGAAACAGCAACCAAGCGCGAACTGAGGACTAGCATGAGCTCCAGACTGAGGCCCTGCCAGCCCTGGCCCTAGAACAGCACTGGCACATTTTTTGGACACAAACCCCCGTCTAAAAAGAATAAGGAGCCAGCATCCTCGTCTGTTGGAACATCCTGTTTGCGTGCTCCTCTCCCCACCCTTCCAGCACACGTCTCCCCAGCTACACCCCTCACAGCCCCATGCCCTATCCCTCTTCCCACCTACAGCAAGTCAGACTTGAAGTAACTACAGTATGAAACCAGAGGGAATCTAGCCCTCTCTTCAGCTTTTTAAGAGACACCTTTAGGGCTTGCCTGAAGACTTTCAGGGATAGTTAACAATGCTCAGCACCTGTGAAGATCGGGCTGTGGTTCATGCTCCACAGTGATCTGGAAAATGAAGACATGCTTCTCATTCATGGCTATGCTAAGTAGCATCAGGGACCTTATTCAGTGTTTGTAAGTCCAGCAGACAGAAAAAACCTGCTTCCTTCCCCCACCCCGGACCTGCAAAGTATTAACACATCGGTTCTCCTAATATTGAGTGGATAAAAAAGGGAGTTGGAATTGAAAGCTCTATAGCAGGGGTGGGCAAAATGCGGCCCGCAGGCCAGATGTGACTCTCCAAGCCATTCTATGCGGCCCGTGGGGCCCCTAAAAAATTTAGAAAATTAGTATTTACCTGCCCCTGGCTGCCTGTCGTGCAGTCCTCGATGGCTTGTCAAGACTCAGTAAGTGGCCCTCCGCCTGAAATAATTGCCCGCCCCTGCTCTATCGGCTTTATTATTGCCACCAAGACTGGGCACTACTCCTCCCATAAAGCCAGTCTGCCCAGCTGTAAAAAAAAAGGCTAGGGATGCTGATCCTTTCCCAGCAACAGAAGAATAAAACCTCCATATAAATGCAAAGCATTTTCCTCTCTCAATTCCCCTCCAAATGTTTTCAATTAAAAATGAAGCAATGCCGTGGGCTTTTGTTAATTGCTACAAACCATCTACTGAACTGCAGCCGTCACTCCAGAGCCTGGTAGTGAGGAAGGCCCCTGCCCACATGCCAAAGTTATACTGTTTTAACTGCAGGGATAGAGTTACATGAGGAGAAGCCCCCAGAGTGGGTGCAGTTATGCCATTATAAAGGTTCTTTATACTAGCAGTTATAAGGAAGGGGAGGTGTGTTGGTATAAGGTATAGTTACGCTGGAGAATCTGCCACCACAATTGGGGTTGTCCTGGTAGAACAATCTAAGTAAAAACACCACACCCCTAAATGACATACTAATACTGGTACAAAGCCCAAGTCAGACAGACCTGAATCGTCACCAGACAGAAACTTCAGTAATGCTTCAGCCAGAAGCTCATATGTTACTGATTTAAAATCTTTTGGTTTGGCTGAAATAAAATCGGGAATTAGACCAACCGAGTGACTTGGGCTGGGATGAACGGAGTCCAACAGCTTATGGAAGTTTGAGGGACTAGATCAGGAGTATTTTCCACCAGTAAGCAACCCATTCCCCAGCCTGTTTGAAACAGCCAAGTGAAATGAAAACCCCCTCTTGGTACTGAAACCCTCTGAATGGGCTAAACAGAAATGAGATTTCAGCAATGTTGCCAGTGCAAATTAAGAAAAAAAATGCTTGGGGTGTTAGATGCGGCTCAGAAAAACCATCAATGTGCAAAATGGGGCTTCCCCTAGGGTGGTTTATGCCTAGGCTAGTTGCACATCACATTGATCATCGACACAGTGGAGTTAAAATACTGCAACACAATCCTATCCCCCTTATAGACAGGGCCAAATATATATATGCACAGTACTTAAACACCTGTGATAGCAGTTATCAGCCCGTGTACTTCCTGAGGCCCATGTACTTCTCTTATGTCTACTTCTCTTCTGTCTCTGTCTTCACCTTCCTGTCGCAATAGAAAGGCAGTCCCTGACCGCACAGTGTGGTCTAAATAATTGCACTAGTTACAAACACTGGATGATTTCTTCTTTTTCTTTAGAAGACCCTCAAGAACCAAAATGAAGCTGCCACAGACGCTCAGGCTGTTTTTCAAGGCAGGTTTCTGTAAGCCGTAGGATTTCAGCAAGCTCCTTTCAACCACTTCTATCCTGGGCCACCATGGAAGCCACATCTCCAGACCTTCCTCACCATGGGTTTTTAGAAGAGGTACCAAGGGATCCAATTTCATGAGCGGCAGCAGTCCCCCAATTCAAGGATGATCTCTATCACGGCTCATTGATGGGTTTAAGGGACTAAAGAGTCCTTCCTTAAGCCACAGATCCATCTGCAGAAGTTACAGGTCTTTCCACAGGGAAGAACAGGCCGTAGGCAGGGATTTCTTTCCTCTTCTTTTTCCTTCCTCTGCTCTCTCTTCTGTTTCAAGGGCAGAACACTTTACCTTGAAGTGGGCTGCCACTTGGTTGAGGTTGTGGCACCGCTGGAGTCAGTTAGCAGCCAGTTCCTCCCAGCTCTTGACATGGGTGTCCATTTTCTTGAGATACAGGCATCCTCAGACTTACGACACAATTGATTCCTGAAAACCACATCTTAAGTTGAAACGTTGTAACTCAGAACCAATTTTCTCATAAGAAAAAATGTTATACATGAGGGATTAGTTCCTGAACCAAGGCCCGATACCCTATTTTCACCAAAAATACCCCAGAATTTTGTACTTGATCAATTATAGATAAGTAATATAGCTACATTAATGTATTTATATTGTAAATGGCAATCATACTGATTTGGAAGAACTTCTTTGAGGTGACTTTGCTGGACTTTGTAAGGCTCTTGGTTGGACTTTTTGAAGGGCTCTTGATTGGAGTCTTCTCAGGAGTCTCGGCTGCAGGTTCTTCTGGAGTCTCGTCTGCTTTCTTAAAGAAAGTGTCCATGGAAGTTTGGACAGATGTTCTCCAGGGAGATGGGTGATGCAGTGAACTTGTTCACTGGCATGGCATTGCAGCGGATCAAGTGTTGTAAAGTTGAAACTGATGTCATAAAGTTGAAACGGTGTCAGTTTATAAATGTTGTAAATGCAAAACGTTGTAACTCAAAATGTTGTAAGTCAAGGACTGCCTGTATACCTTCAATGTGTTCCTGTAGCATTTCCTCTGGCTGTTGCGAGATCTCCGGCTGCAGCTAAACTGGGAGTAAAGCACTTGTTTTGGGAGTCAAGAGTTGGGCATCCACACACAATGTCCAGTTCAGCAAAGCTAGCGCTTAAGGATCACTGACTCAGTGCTGGCGATTCAAGGGATCTGATTTACAAGGTAATACCTACTACAGCAGAGGATGCACAAAGAGAAAGAGAATGCAAAAAGTTTTACAAACGTCCACACACAATTGCTGAGATGCCCCCAGAGCAGACCCAGCCAAAGCACTCTGGGCACTCCAAGCACAAACAATTCTGAAGGGGTTGCAGCGGCATTGCCACCTTCCATTACAGACCCTGGAGAGGAAGGGTGACTTGAGAGTCATAATTTGAGGGGAAGTGGGATTTAGAAGCTGCTGAGCCCGGCTCATCAGCTAGGAATCTAACCACAGGAAAATCCTACTAAAGGTTTCTAAAAAAAGTGCCTACGATTATGGGGTGCTTGTACACGTGATGAAAATTACCTGCTTTTGCGGTTTAATTGTGCCACGCTTTACACATACGGATTTTTTTTGTGATTTAATCGAGTTTGTTATGTTGCAGACTAAGCCGCATCCCCCTGTAGTTTAGTTTGTAACGTAGTTACTTGTAATGTTGCAGCCTTTAATCTGACAGCTCACTCCCTGGCTGCAGGCAAGGCAGGCTGAAGGCAGAAGTGGCGAGGAGCCCAATCCTCCCCCCAGCCAAGTCCCACTGCAATTAAAACCCCATGGTTTCAATTTAGGGGACTAAACCCCGGTCACATGTAAAAGTGCCCATGTAGTCCTGCTCCCTGTACTATACAGGATTTTCCATTGCACTAGAAACCTAACAAGGGGACTCCACTAGTTGGTTATACCATCTGAGTCATCCACCACGGTTCCAACACACAAAAAGTTCATAACTGATTGAATCCTGCATGGACCCAAATCTGTGCAGACCTAGTACGGGGGCCCAGCATTCACAAGGCTATCTAAAGAAGAGGGAAAACAACTGTTCCCCACCACATCTGCAAGGCACATAGCAATGGGTTTCAATTGTAGCTAAGAACATTTAGAACAAATCTCAGGAAAATTCCCTGTCAGAATTGCAGGACAAGGAACCAAGGGAAGTTGGGGAATCGTCTTTATTGAAGGTTTTCAAAAAGAGGTTGGACAGGCATCTGCCTGGGACAATTTAAAGCATCCCGTGCCACAGTACGAGGTGAGACCAGATGACATGTGAAGTCCCTTCCAACCCTACAATTCTACCTGCATTTGCAGCTTCATGCTATCTTGTATCCCATAAGTAACAGCTTCTCCAAGTGGACAAACAGACAGGCATCTCCCTCCTGTAGCTGCTTCTAACATTTGCGCTGAGAATCCCTCAACTGAAAGTGGCTCCTTGCAAATTTGATAATATCTTCGTTTATAGCATGGAGGCATAAAGAGCGCTTTATGCCTCTGATAATGCATCGCTTTAAGAGCTATGGCTTTGCCAAAGCAAACATCAGATGGGTTACTGCCTCGGGCCCCTGGCAGAGAGAAACAGTTACCTGGAAACCAGCATTTTAGGGACTAGGAACAGTGAGGGGCTTGTGGGTTTTTTGCAGTAGGTTTCTGCCACTTTAAGTTATTGAGAGGGACACAATTATGTACATGCCTTGCTACAGCAGCAGGGATCATCTCCCAAATAACAGTCACCACATTGTGGCTTCTCCCGAGTTCCAGGGCTGTGTGAACAACTGGAAAGTAATCTGAGCTGCATGCGCTCCCCTGCCGATAAGTCCCTCTCTGGCCAAGAAACCCACTGTAAAGGGTCTGATGAGTCACTGTTTTACATGGGATCATCCAACAAACTGCACTGGGTTAAATGGGAAAAAGCATCAGTTCTTAAGGGGATGCACACTATTGGCTGGAAAAGCAAAGGCTGCCTTCTACAGGGAGAAAGGCTGCCAGGAGGAGGGAATAGGCACAGGAAAACATAATCTGTAACATAAGGCCCATTGAGCAGTTCTGCACAAGGCACTAAAGGAAACAGCTGCCAATGTGGGCATGTACGTGTCCCATTGCTGCTCCAGCCAGCCAGGAAGCTGGACACTCTTCCAGCAGGAGCAATGGTACCATGAACATCTGGGGATGTTAGTGCAAGGTTTTCAGAGACTGAAACAATGTCCCCACCTATACCTGCACCTTCTACCTACACCTGTACGTAGGTTCCCAGATTTTATGATGAGCCTTCTGGATGGAACGGAGAAGTCCCTGAAGACTTCACCTGGAATGGTTACTACGGAGCCCAATGTGCTGATTAAAAGACCCAGAGTCCTTCAAAGCCTTGCAGGAGGATTTGCATCCTGTCTTACTGAATTCCCCCTGCAGTGTCCTCCCTGTGCTTTTGGTCGTGCCAAAATTCAGACACAGGTGTGCAAAGCAGGCAGATGCAAAACACTGAGTCATTAGAAACACTGGGTCTGAGGCTGATAGGTACTAAGCATTTACTCCTCCTGAGCTTCACTGGGTAAAGCAAGTCACATCAGGATAGTCCCCTGATGAAGAAGCTTAAGGGGCTACGTAACTGCCCCAGAGTTTGAGAGATATATGCACCACTTGTGGCCTGGGAAATACAGCCCCTTCAGCCTGGTGCTGGCACAGAAAGCTCTCTCCGCTCCATCTAGTCTGAAATAGTGTGTCGCCCCGACTGCGAATTTTCCGCATTGGATAGCCAATGCCAGAAACAATAAAACTGCAGATGGCACATACGGGGCATTCAGCGTCCAGTGCTAACTGCCACCAGCCGTCGGGTTTCTTAGCCTGGAATCAGCTCAATACAAACAGATAGACTTTAATAAGAAAATGCTTTAACCCAGCCTCCCAGATGCTGTGGCAACCTTTGTGAGGGAGGGGAGGCTGCTTCACCAGGAAGCAGCGCAGGAAGCTGAAGGAGCAGCACAGAAGCAGAGCCACGACTGAAGCAGATTGCTGCTGTGAATAACAGGCTTTCTGCTGCTCTGCCCCCAGCCCCCAAGAGACAGTCCTCTCCCCTCTCCATCTAGTCCTGCCGGCATCATGCTGCAGCCTGAGGTCACTGGAGGCCAGTCCAGATTCCCCTCCATCACAACAGCAGCACTTCAGATAGTCCCTGCGGATGCTCTGGATTTCCAGGAGGGTTGGGTTTTCATTATCTGCCATCTGCTTCCTCGCTAGTCCACCTGACAGCCACCCTCATCCTCTAAGTCCCACTCTGAAAGCTGCTGCTATGGCCACATCCCTAGCCAAGGAGCTAGGGTTCATTGTGAACTCTCAGTTGGTGAAGCTCCCATCACAGTGAGTGGTGCATCTGAATTGTACCATCCGGGGCACCTACTTTGGATGAACAATGACAATGAACAATGACATTCATATAAACAGTAAATAGAGCCAGAATTTTACCAAAAAAGTAGAGCAATCTTAAACATTGTGAGGCTCAGACCTTGCACTAAGGAGGTTTGAGAGGAGCTTTGACTCTGTCTCTCATCCCATTCTCATTAAAAAACTAGGCAACTGTGGTGTCAATGCCTACACAGTCAGATGGATTGCAAATTGGCTGAGGGGCTGCACTCAGAGAGTGGTGGTGAATGGGTCATATTTGAGCTGGAGGGATGTGAGCAGTGGAGTCCCCCAGGGCTCGGTCCTTGGGCCCGCACTGTTCAATTTCTTTATTAGCAACTTGGACAAGGGGGTGAAAAGCACCCTGTTTAAATTTGCAGATGACACCAAGATTTGGGGTGAGGTGGGCACGCTAGAAGGGAGGGACAGGATACAGCTGGACCTGGACAGGTTACAGGGGTGGGCAAATGGTGGTCATTTGAGCCCAGTTCTCTCTCCTGCCCAGGGCAGGGGGTCAGATTAGAAGATCTGCAAGGTCCCTTCCGACCCTACATCTATGAATCTATGAACTTCTTCATTTGACAGCTTATTCCCAAACTGACTGCTTGGGATTTCTCCATGGCATCTGGTACAGGTCCTTGTCAGAGATGGGATACTAGATTAGATGGAGCACCGCTCTGATGCACTCTGGCCATTCCTTCTAATTCTCCTTGGACTTACTCACAATGAAGCTTTGTGGAAGGGAGATGCATGGGATTACACCAGGAGACAGTTGCAACACCACAGCTCTTTGGATCTGTACACCAAACAGAAACACTACATATGAATATCTCAGCCAGACCGGCCCTTGCTCCAAACACACAAGTGGAGCTGAGCACTACGTGGACTTGGCATGACAGGCCTTAACCCCTGTGCTGAAAGCTTAGCAAGTCCAAATCAGATAGCAAAGGAATGGGAGAGATTTAACATACTCTTATCTCCCTCTTCTTCCTGTTGTTTAGGGGGAGCCAAAACCACAGACTCTAATTTTGAACAGGGTATGCAAACTTTCACATCTATTTTGCAATTATACCTACAATCACATCTACCTCACAGTCACGGAAAATGTTGATGGAAATTTGTAAGTACATGTTAGACAAACATTTGTCTGGGATGCTTTAGACAGAGACGACGCCTTCAGCAGGTGGTCCGATTCGATAACTTCTTCAGGTCCCCTTCCAGGCCCAATTTTTCCATGGTTCTATCATCCTATAAACAGTATAACTGTTTGTGAAAATGATCATCCTGGGCTAGCTAAACATGTTATGTATCAGACATGCAGTTGATAATACTGGTAAATGCACGTGCAAAAGTGCATGCATCTACGTGTGCCTCTTGCGAGCCTGACTGATATAGAAATCTGGGCCACGGCATTTTGTACTTTCTTTGCTGGCTCAGCAGCAAACTGTTAACTCTGAAGCCAAAGATATTCCCAGGACTGAGATGCTATCTAGCAATGCTACTTTGGCAGCCAGTTCTTTCCTTCTCATGCCATATGCTAATCACTGATCCCTGTGCTAGCTGCTAGAGCTCTGCTCTCTGGAACATTTTAAGGGGCTCCATCAAGGTGTTCAGAAAAACTGGTTCTGCTAATGCAACTTCAGGCTCTTGGAAAGAAGCAAGTTTGGCACCTACAAAAGACCTTTTTTTTTTTAGATTTCTGCTGCTTATTTATAATCTGCATGTCACTTTGGCAAGAATTCTAGCTTTACCATAGGGTTTGGCCCTATGACTGAAAGGGGAACTGTTGCCCTGATGAACCTTTTTTAGCAGCCTTATCCGCAGGAAAGGATCCTGAATTGATTTCTGAGAGCCCCTAGCCAAACCAGTTAATTGTCAGGCTTTAAATTAGATTTCTAACAGTTAAGACAACTGAAGTAGCCACGTTACTCCAGGTAGCCCCTACTTGCAGAAGCAGCTGTGATCTGGCTGCCACAAGATATTTCAGAGGCTTGGAAACTCCATATTCATGATGGGATTTTTGGCCCTGCCATTTAGCAAGTAGAAGAAGAAATAAAAGCTGTATCAGGAATCTCCACATATCCTATGAAGCTTCTTCTCATAGCTTGTCTCAAGATTGTTCCTGCTTGTTTGCAGTTTATTTTGTGTTTATGTTCCTGCTGGTAACTCACTTCTGGTTTCCAAACAGTCCCCTGCTACTCCTGCCTTGTGCTGTTCCCAGGGGCTGGGATTTGCCATAACTAGCCCTGAGTGGCCTTCTCTTTCCCTCGGGAGCATGCAGCACTGAGTTGGTGCTTTTAAAAATATTTATTGCCATGCCAGCTCAAGTATTAGCCAAGAACACTCTAGCCAAATGGTCTACAACCAGGTGAAGCTACAGCAGTGGTTTCCAACATGGGTTCCCTGGACAATAAGTAGTCCATGTGGCCATGACGAGCGAGCTGAAGATTGCATCAGTCCTGCCATCCTCTTTTCAATTAAAAGGTTGAGGATATGGTTGTGTGGTACCTGTTGGCACTGGATTTAGGACCCAGATGCCTTCTTTCGGGGGGACCCAAAACCCCCAGACCGACCATGACCTTCCCATTCGATAACAGGCAAAATTACTGATACACAGCGATAACAGAAAATAATAATGCAAGCGATTCTATAGCTGCCAATCCCAGGGCTGTCATCAGAGTCACATCTGGACAGGACACAAACTTCATTCTGAGGGTCTCTCTTGGGTGTCCGATGGCAGCAGCCTGGAGGTTGGAGGCCGAGACCACGCCATCCGTAGGGTGGATGAGATGGGCTGGTGGTATGACGTCTATCAATGTGCCACAGGTTCCTCTCTTGGGGAAGCACTAAGCAAAAGGACTAGCCCACAATGAATCACATTACAGATCCAGCCGCTTGAACAAAAAACTAGTTTGCCAAACATCAAAAGAGCCATCACCAGAGCTTAAGTCAGGATCCAAGGATTGCAGACACTGGTCTGAGAAGAGGTGAATGTGGGACGGCTCCTTCTAACCACCCAACACTTACCCAGGAACATGATCCAGACCTGGATCCAGTTGTTTGTAAAGGAAGCTCAGTTGCCCTCATGCCATGTTGATGAGGATGGAAGAGAGATTTAGCATTGAAGGTGGGTCTTGGTGGTGGGGGGAGGGGGTCGTGAGGCCCACATCCCTCTCCAATGCTGTCAGAAGGGGCACATTATGGATTTTATTTAACAGAAAACAGAAGATTAAATCAAGACAATGCCAAGCTTGCCAGGAAGATACATACCTAACCGTCTCTGTCTCTGCAGGTCGAGTCTCTCCTGCACACCAAGCACAATGCTTTCAAAAAGCGATTTTCTCTTACATTTTCACCCTGCCCTTCTCTTGGATCTGGACAGTGCAACAGCATATAGATGTAGCCTCTGATGCCGATCTGAACTACAACATTTCCATTCACTGTCAATAAACTCCCTTTACAGTTCACTGCTTTGCAGGGATGGTCCCAGTAGTGCCGGTGCTGCCAGCTGTGCAGGAAAAGATAGAGGTCTGCCTCAGAGGACACTGTCTGGACACCATGGGGCAGATTTCCTGCTGGAGGGGCTGGAGACCCACATGCACTAGCCTGTGATATGCACAATGTTTATATAATTAGACTGGCACACAAGGCTCACCCTCATGCACTAAATCCATAGGCTCAGGCTTCTCAGGCAACTATGAAGACCTCTCAGACTAAGAGGTCTGCAGTGCCCTATAACTGAGACCCCAAGGTGGCTGAGAGCTGGTACTGCGCTATGCTGGAAACTACACCATGCCTGCTGGCTTTGGCTCAGACCAACGCTGCCTGCCCTATATTTCCATGCAGGCTACATTAACTTAGCAAAAATGCAAGGGAAAAAAAAAGAAACCTCCCAGATGATGCATTGCTTACAGGCCTGGGTTCCCTCACAGCGGCATGAATGCCTGTCTGGTATGCTTCTAGCAGACTTGCTAGCTCCACATCTGGGACTGATGAAATCCCAACCCCAGATAAAACAACCAGATTGTGGAAAAAAGCAGATTTAGCAAATCTTTTCTGATAGCACCAGTTTATAAGGAGACAGTCCCTTTTGGCCTGTGTTGGTCTCTGGGTTCTCCATGTTTCACTCGCTGGTTGGGCGATTATTTTTTAAACAAAACAGATCATTTACCTGTGGAACTCATAGCCACAAGCTATGAAGTCAAAGAGCTTAGATTTTTTTTCTTTAAAGAAATAGGTATAATTGTGTTAGCTAGGGTGAAAAGTCAAGAACTTGAGGAGGTAAACCAATCATGGACTGCCTGGGATCAGAAAGAAAATCTCTCCCATTATTCTGTTATCACATAACTGTCCATTATGGAGCTTCAAAGCCTTTGGGACTGGATACAGTTTGTACTAGGATGCCATGGTGGTTGGACCTACGATGACCAAGTTCCTATGAAAATTTCTTAACCAGCATTCCCTCTATGGACCTACAAAAGAGTCTAGGTAGAAGTCTTTCATTCCATCCAGGAAGAGCACACACCAACTGCTGAAGCGTCCTTAGCCTGACGAAGAGTTTTTGAACCCGAAAGCTTGCTTAATAACTATTCTCCAACCATTTGGGTTGGTCTAATAAAAGATATCAAATTCACCCAAGGAACCTTGTCTGCCTAGGTAGAAGTCAAGTATTTTCCATATGCCTGTCGCTGAGGCAATGAATGTGTGGCAAGAAGTAGCAATTCCTCTTGGCTGTTTGAACGAAAGATGTATTTGCCCCCTTTAACTGCTGGCATAGCAGCGCTGGAGGAGGTACTACAGAAAGTCATTTTCCTTGTCTAAGAGAAGAGAGAGATCTAGTGGCTAGTTCAGGATCCACAGAGCTATTCCTAGATAATCTTCCATCTGCTTCTGTATTCATTGGAGTCACTGGCAAAATTCCCACTAATTTCAATGGAAAGAGAACCAGGCTCATTCTTGTCTTGCATAACCCTTGCATAACTGCCCTCCTTCCCCAGTGAAGTCAATAAGTGATGAGTCTGTTCAGTATCTTATAAGACTGGACCAGAAGTAAACTTGGGAAGACACAGCAGGGTCTATCTTGCATAAATGCTACTGCCCTATGTAGTGCTCATGACAATAAATAGTCCCACTGGGTTCAGCATAAAGCTACTTGGCTGGAGCCAGAATTGGGCCCTTAAACTCTTTGTGTCCTTGCTTCCCGATCTACAACAGAGGATACGATGTTGCAGGTATCACTGTTAAGCTCGGAAGGATGCTCGGTTACAGGCACTTCATCTGTTTTAGAGGGGGCTGATCAACATGGAGGAAGGGAGGAATTACTGAAAATCCTACAACATCCAATTAGTTCAAGCTAATTTCCCAAATCCCTGCCATGAGGGAGAGGCCTGCCTTAGCCAGGAGCAAGACACAGAAACACCCAGAGTGAACGGTTCCAAATAAATATCACCTTTGATCCCAGTGCCCATGTCACCCTGCTTCCCGCAGGGTCAGTCATTCATCACACAGAGCAGCTAAGCAACATCTGGTCAGAAAGCAAGGCTGGATCGTGTTTCCTGTCAGTGAGGAGGCTCCAAGCCCGCGCAGACGGCAAAGATCCTAGAGAGGCACCTCCCACCGAACTGCAATCCTTCTCGGATCCGATGTTCCCCTCACATCCCTCTCCTAGAGGAAAGCTAGGCAAGGGTCTCAAGCATCCAAAACAGTAAGGCAGACCAGTAAGATGGTGCCATTCACGGAGTGAACCAAAGGCCACCAACACTGCCAGCGACCAGAGCCTGAGCCTAGGCAATGATTGTGGTGTAGCATACACATATCCAAGCTAGCTTTTAACAGGCAGCCATCCTGCTGCAGCAGCAGAGAGCTCAATGTAGATTCATTTTCCCTCCTTCTCAGGTGGATTTTGCAGCTGTGCCTTCAGTGTAAACACCCCCCCCCCCCCCCCCCCCCCGCAGCCACTTACACTAATGCAAAGCAGATAGAAACACCGACTGAAAATAGAGTCTCCCACAGAAGAGCCTATAGATTAGACTCTTAAATCTACCAAGCTGCCTCCGCTGACCCCTTCTCTAGAGAAAAGAGCCAGGAGCATGCAAAAGCATCTTAACGTGGAGTGTGTGTGTGTGTGTGGCAATGGCGACTTCTGGGATAACCAGAAGGCACCCTGTGAAAAGCCTTTGAAAAGTTAGATCCAGCCTGCAGGGGACAGCCGAGCACCTTAGCCCGTCTGAATTCAACGCCAGAACTTCAGACGGGGTTTGTGTTGTCGAGGGCAGTCAAGCATCAGAAGTCACCGAGTGATGCCTGTGAGCACAACACCGGAATCCACAGCTGGACGCGTGGGGGGTTTTGGCAGCCTTCAGACAGCAGGTTGTGGAAACAGCAAAGCAAAGCACAACAGCGCGGGCCGAGTCATATAGCGAGTTATCACTGATGTACCTGTGCGCTAGGACGAGCAAAGCACAGCTGGGCTGCATCCGTCTCCCACGTAGCCTAAAGCGCCTTGTGTGCAAACTGAACTACGCTGCGGAAAATCTCAACAGCATGAGTGGAGAGATGAACGGGCAGAGCCCCCCAAAATATGCACTGTGTTATCATTGGAGGTTTGTAAACAGAGGCGATGAGTCAAAGAGAGAGAGCAGAGCTGGGTGAGTCACAGAGAGGGGCCATCCCACGGTGCGAGAAAAGCTGGCAAGGAGATTCTCATGTCAAGAACAAGACGGCGGGTGGGGGGCTCCCAAGCGGTTGCAAGGAAGGGGGTGGCCAGAGAGATCCACATGCACACAAGGGAGAGCCTGTCGGAAAACCTGGCTGTGGGATGTCTCAGAGAATGAGGGGTAAGAGGGTACTTTTCATCTGAGCCGTGCTATGAGTGGGTAGCCTGTGGAGCTGCTTGAGGCTTTTTGTGTGTGTGGTCATGTTGCTTGGCACGCAAAGAGAGGTGGCAGCAGCAAACTAGGCACTATCTGTGGAGGTAGCAAATGCCATGGTAAAAGCAACCAGAAAGGGCCCTTTCTTCTTGTCCCAGGAAATGTTTATCTTTCATTTTCAAGCTGAATGCCCAATGGTCTCAAACTCACAATTGCAGTATTCATACCAAAATTAACCCCCTGCCACCACATTCAGAGCCCTGGAGCACTATGGGAAATGCAACATGCTTTGGGAGCAATGGTGAGCAGGCCTCTTTCAGGCTGTCGGGGTTGCCTCCCTGTCCCAGGTGAGTTGGGTGTTTCACTACCCAAACAAAAGGCAACCAATCCTATCATGTCAAATTAGAAATCTCTACGGTTTACAATGCAGACGTTGGGGCCTTTTGTGCACAGACCACAGACAGGAGACAACAGGCCCAAAATTGGGTCTTTGCCTCCAAATTCACTGACCCTCTGAGATAAAAGAGAATTCCTGCTATTTATAATAACGTGATGTTTGATATCCTCAGTGGCACCCCATCAACTGAGATGGAGGGACAGCGTCTAAACTCAAACAGGCCTGGCATTCAGTTCAAGGGAGGCAAAGGAAGATCTGTTCAGTGCAGACAACAAAGTACAAGCTGCAGCAGATCTCGGTCTTATCTCTAGCATCTGTTGGCCTCCAAGGCTTCAAAATTCTTCAGCTGTAAATTATCACCAGGGCAGGGCACACCCAGCTGGGAAAAAACTTACCCCACCCTAAAAAGTACAGCAAGATGGTGCTGCTCTAGTGAGCACTGCAAACCAAACCTGCCACGAGAGGAGCGGTCAAGGGAAAACAAGCACGGGGTTCACAAACTAGTTAACCTGGCCAGCAAGAATAATGCTATTCCCTATTTTCAGGCTGTGGTCTTGCCTGGCTGCATTTCTCAAGAACTGTGCTGTTTCTGGATACAGACCTCCAAGAAACAGAAGTTGCTAGTGTTTCAGTAGTTTGCTTGGTGAGGCTGTGTTCCTACAAGCACAGTCAGAGGTTCTGATCATCTGTGGTTGTGACAGGGCTGGAGATGTAGACCTCAGTGTTTTAAGAAGGAAATCATACACCGTGAGCCAAACCTCCCACAGTACATACAACTGCATAAGTATCCATCTTCACTTCCTCTCTCAGAGCACGCTGGAGGAAAACAGGCACTATATAGCGGCAGTGCACCCAGCCCAAGGGTGGCTGCATTGCAACAGTTGGGGATATGACTTGAGCTGCTTTGAATAAAGTCTGTAAATCCCCCACTGCTTGCCACAGACCCCATGAATGACTTCTATTATGACCATACGAGCACTCACTCAATGGTCTCCAATGATCTGAAGAGTCATCTTGTGTCATTTATGACCCGATGTCCTCCACATTTTGATTCAGAAGGTGCTGCACAGAGTCACTAAGCTCATTAGCTGTCATTGAACTGTCACTTTTGGATGCCTCCTCTTTCTCTCCCCCTGTACAGGATGCTCTCAGCTTTGCATTC
Source organism: Alligator mississippiensis (assembly GCF_030867095.1). Classification (NCBI taxonomy): domain Eukaryota; kingdom Metazoa; phylum Chordata; order Crocodylia; family Alligatoridae; genus Alligator; species Alligator mississippiensis. The sequence goes on from NC_081835.1 coordinate 17,484,118, forward strand.
GTTGGACTTTCCAAAGGATGAGCTTGGCAAAGTAAAGGTCACCCAGGCTTTCAGTCACCTCCAGGTGGAACAGGCTCTCAACACTCACATACTCACCTAACCTCCATTTCTGACCCCAGACTGAGGTTCTGGCTTCATGATGAGGATTTCTCTGGCCACGTTGATGGAGGTAGCAAAACTACTCCCAGGACAGTGACACCAGATGGAAGACTATGGAATCAGGGCAGGTCACAAATGAGACACCCGTTGAATTTGAGAGTCCCCCCATTGTCTATTCTGGAGAACAGAGCTGATAGGAACTCATTTTCTTCAGGCAGCACACAGAAACACCAGACAGAGAAGTAGCAAAAAACAAAACTCTTCCGTTTTCCACTCCACGCCATACCCAGGAGAGCCTTCCCAAATGGAAGGATTTAACAGGAGGTGAATAAACAAGGAGCCAGGGCTCTCTCCAGTCGTCAATGTGCTATGAGCATTCAACACGCAAAGCCAACTGGGCAGGCAAAACCATCCAGCATAGACTAGAATAAACAGCTTCACGTCCTAGAGCTTTCCAAGTTGCTGCCTCTCAAGAGGAAGGAAGGCTATTTCTGGTCAAAGGGATGGTGACAGTTAAACAAGAGAACTTAGAAAAAGGAGAGCATGGTAAAATGGAGAGAAAAATATATCAGAACCCAGTTATCCTAATTAAAATGTGGGTCTGAGCTACCATATCAATTCTGGCAGGCCGCAGGCAGTATCACTTCAGAGATAACAGTAGCAGTAGCCTAATTAGCCTCCTTTTCCGGGATGGAAGTACGGCCACTAATTGAACAGGGTTCTGAGCGCAAAGAGCAACTTTTCCACCTGACTCCATGTCTGCCCCTGTACCTATGAAAGCCAGTGGAAATGGCTGTAACAGATGGTGAATTGGCCTCGATTCTGAGGGGCTGAATGCCCGAAACTCCTATGGAAGTCAATGAAGACTAATTTGGACAACTGCCAAAAGGGGACCATACTTCCCTAACTGCAGCAACGTTGTGAAGCTGACTTAATCCTTGCAAGGTGGTTTCAAGCTCTTTATTAAAAGTCTTTTGTAAAATGAGTTATCAATTATGAATCAGTAGTATTATGGGGCATTTCTGGTTTTGCCCTATGACACTGAAAACCAGAGGGGTCTCTGTTGGTTGAACTGCTACGGACGCTCAGGCTATGGGACCTTCGTGATACTGTATAAATTGTATCACTAAGCTCTGGGATATCAAACAACAGATGGTGGAGTCTCCTCTTCCATGCACCAAAGTGAGTTTCCTGGGCTCTTTCAAACCCATCCCTTTTTTCCAACCCTTGCTGATAAGCCTTCTGCACCTGCCCTCATGCCTCTTGTGTTCAATAAGTATATTGTGCCCATCCAGATTTGACTGTTCAGTCCCTAGGACAGGGTCTATGCCTTCTGGTATTTGCAAAACATCACCTACACCCTGTGGTGCTGTAGAAGCAACAAAATGAGACTGGCATTGGTCAGCACAATAAATTGTTCCTTTACCTCTACAGATTTGTATGCGCCTATGGTAACTCACAGCACTTGTGCCAGGAGGGGTTGCAGATCTCAATTTACATGTGCATTCTGGCTTGCATACATACAAAGTAATATCCATCCATTTGCCACAACCACATTCAGAGGTGTTTGCATGCCACCTTTTGATCCGGACCTACCTTTGAACTAGGATTGACCAAGGCCAAACCTAGGGTGTGACACATTTGTTTATTTTGATTCAATGATGTCCCAGCCACAGGAACGATGTTGCTATAAAAAGGTCTGTGACATCCACTCAATAAGACTCCCTTTTCTCCCCCACCCACCCCATATAAAAAGCCTTCCCTCACTGCCCATCCCATCTCCTCAGTCCTGCCCTGTGGTTAGAATAGACTGAAGCAGGAAGGGGAGCTCCCACCATGCTGGTGAAAGAGGAGGGAAGAGTTTCCTTTCTGCTTTTAGCCAAAAGAAGGTGGACTGCTGTTCAGCCCACACACCATTACTTTAATCCTTACCCTAACGAGAAAAGCTCTGGGAGAAGGCTTAACCCGAGAAGTATGACCTGGGTCAGTGCATATTGGTTCTGGCCAATTAACCCTACAGATCAGTTTTACAGTCATGTAGTATTGCACGCTGATATATCATGCTGCCTCAAAGACAGACCCTTTGATTTGTATTTATTTGTTTTAACACCTATTTAACTCAAATGTTGTGAAAACAATCGGGGGGAAAAAGTTCCCTTTGGTAATTAAAGGGTCAAAGACAGGGCCCAATCTATTTCTCTGCATCTGTGGAGAGGACCTCCAGCTCGGTGAACAACTGTTCACCAGGGCACCCTTGTGGAAAACCAGGAGTAATGGCCACAAACTCCTGGAAGACCGTTTCAGTCTCAACATTAGGAAAAACTTCTTCACAGCTGGGGTGTCCAGACTGTGGAATAAGCTCCCTCCAGAGGTGGTGTGATCACCTACCCTGGAGATCTTCAAGAGGAGACTGGACGGTCACCTTGCTGGGGGCACCTGACCCCCAGTTATCTTTCCTGCCAGGGGTAGGGGGGTTGGACCAGATGATCTTCTGAGTTCCCTTCCAGTCTCACAATCTATGAATCTAGGGAAGGCCCTGCATAACTCTCCTGGCGTTGCTGAGATGAGCAAGACATCATTGCTGCCTGAGCCCTTATACCTGTTCTTTCCCCTTGGCAGCTCACCTCGAAAGCCTTCCCATTAAAGCTGGCACCTTAATTACTGAAGCTGGAGATTAACCAGAAGCTCCTGCACAATATGAAGCCTGGATGTAATGGGCTTCCAGAGGGAAAAACCAAGGTTTGGAGACATAGCTCCAACCAAGGTCTTTGCATGCACTGCAGGCTGGGACAGCAAAGTCTCGGATCAGCATGGCTGAAGATCAGAACCGCCTGTCCCTTCCCTGCAGATGCAGAGTTAACCTCCAGACAAGCTAAGCCCAGTTCTTCCCCTCTCTCAAACCTCTTGCACATATCAGAGATTCTCAGGAAACTGAACTGAGCCAAGAACTAGAAAGCATTCCACATGAAAGGCCTGACCGCCGGCGACATATGGAGCTCATTACCGATCCATGTTTCAGTGCTGGACGGGCACGTTTGGTTGCAACAGCAGGTCACAGATTCAGCACCCGATGCCTTCACTTTAACACAGGCAAATCTGAGGATGTGGGAAATGGCAGTCCAGCCTGGGTTGTCCAAACCTGTGCTAACATAGTGGCTTATTGTTTCAGCAGTGCACTTATGTATTCTCTCTCAGAGCTCCAATTTCATATGGGAGCCTGAACTAAGAAAGCTTACCCTGCAGCTAAAAGGAATAGGAGAACAGCCCTGGAGGGCCCCTTCCATTTTCACACTCGTGCCTGTCTTGCAGCGCCAGCCAGAGCAAAGGCAGCTCAGCTCTGCTGTCTGCAAAGATGAAGAAATGTGTCGGCCGGCTGCAAACAGGACCCGCTCCCACAAGCCCTGTGCCTGCAGAGCCTCGGGTGGTTCCAGCAGGCGTTCCATGCATGGAGAGTTTCAGATCAGGCACAATGCCTGTAGCCAAAAAGCAAGGAAAGACAGAGTATGCATCTTCCATGCCACCTAGCGATTTGCTCCCTTTCATTTGCTAGCACACAGCTCCCAGGGCAGACAAGCTCAGCATTCCAATTTTTTCATCGTGACGGTGAAGCAAACCTCAGGCGAGCAACCGTAGCACCATAGTTGAGGTGTCACTTAAGTGACTTAACCTGACTGCCTTGGTTCCCCAGTTGCAAGATGGATGTCATGCTATTTACTTACCTCACTGGGAAGATGGGAAATATAATATAGGTAGATAATAATTGTGGGGCACTTTAAGCTCCTCAGATGAAAAGCACTTGGAAAGAGGTGAGCACGTTTTGTTGTTAATAAAGATTTTAAAAAATGAGAGTATTACCTTATTTTTCCACTGCCCCAGCAGTAATATCCACATCTGGAGCTTGGAATTTCCCCTTGTGCTACTGCTAGTTCAGCTGCTCTAGAGAAAAATCAGGGACAACACCAAAGTCGACTGTGATGTTTGTGCCAAGATTTTCTAAAGTGCCGACTGATTTTTGGATGCATAACCTGAGACAGCATAAAGTGGCCTGATTTTCAGATGGCCGAGGTGCACCAGACTCTAGAAACCAGGGCTCTTTGAGGTATCTTACACTGGCGACGCAAACCCAAGTTAATCATTGCTTCAGACAATCTTGGTTTGTGACCTAGTGCCTGTAATTTAGAACCATTTTGCTCCAAATACCAAAGGAGGACATGAGTTTATTAACTGTATATAGGATAGGGGTGCAATGGGACAAGAGCCTACAAGCTTCCAGGAATTTTGGGGTGCTCTAGATCCAAATGTAGTGGCATTACAAGATCCAACTTAGGTGGTTTGAGCTCCCATCTAACACAATCCAACACTGCTCAAAAGTTAATTAAATCATCATTCATACTAATTCCCAGGCACATAGCTACTTGTGAGAAGAAAATCAAAACAAGAGTCACTTACATTCCTCCTAGCACAGGGCTGGGCAAAATATGGCCCACGGGATGGATCTAGTCCGCCAACAGATTTGATCCAGGCTACAGGAGGACAGCTGCCAACATATTGGATCTGGCCTGAAGGTGACCAGTGGCTCCAGCCACCACGTGGTGTCAGGCAGACAGGCCTGCTTCTGCCCTGCAGCATCAGGCATCAGCTGTGGACCTGGGAAGGGCTTCCACTCCAGCAGGCAGGCAGCAGTGTCAGCTGTGGGCAGGCTCACCTGTCAGAAGTGTCTACATCTGATCCACCACCTTCCTGGCATGGTGGAAGCTCCTGTCTGGAGCCCTAACCCAGAATCTGCCAGCAGCATCAGCCGTGGACCCAGGCAGGAGCAGCTGGCGTGTCAGGTGTGTGGTAGCATCTCTTTCTCTCTCCTTCCCTTCCTCCCCTTCCCTCCAGAGCCCGGGCAAAGCTGTAGTTTGCTAGGAGCCCTGACACTCATGTGCGGACCCAGACAGGAGCTTCTGCTGTGCAGAGTGGGCATCAGCATCAGCTGTGACATGGGGCTCCTGCTGAAATACAGCTTCAGCCGGGTTCTGGAGGGAGAGACAAGATGACATGAAACAGAGTGAGAGAGCGAGATGCAGGTGGATGTGGCCCTTGACAGGTTCCCAAAATTAATTAAGTGGCCCTCCAGCAAAAATAATTGCCCACCCCTGCCCTAGCATGAATGGATGAGCCATGAAAACAGGCACATCTAGTACTAATGGTCTAAAGATTGGTACTATTCATATAACAGGATGTTCAGGATGGGGAGATAACTTTCCACCAGAATCCACCATCTCCTCCCCCTCCTAACCTCCCATCCAGCCAGGACCCCTCTTCCATTTAGGGACACAGAAAGGACAGAAAGGCTATAACTCCCCAATGCCTGCTCATGACCCTCAAATTGAAATCCCCTCTCCTTTAAAAACCTGCCAGCATTGGCATTCTTCCCCAAATTCCTCTCCTGCTCATTAATGCAGATTTTGCTGGACAACTTCTATCCTTACTTCCAGATGCCTTCAATTCAACACCAAGGGCAGAATTTGGTCCTGCAGTGAAACACAGTCAAGGAATATATTGTGTGATGCACGAGCTAGACTAGAACCCAGCTCACACTCTCTCAGAGCTGAGCAGGTCCAAAGTGGATCAAGAATGGCCAAAGCTTTCTCCTGCTCTGACCCTGGTAGCTGGGATGTTGTACATACAGGCAGTGAGGGAGTGCCCTTCTGAGCAGCCACTTTTCAGGCACACTTTAAAACAAACTCAGCTCCCTTGCAAGTTATTTCTTCCTGCTTGTGTTAGGCATTATTTTAAAGCTGGCTACAAACTTTCATGGTCTATGAAGTGCTACTATGTGTGCAACCCCAGGGCATTTATTTCTGTTCTTTTCATTAATATTCAGTTAATTATAGGATAAAATTGTGAGTGCAGTCAGGGTGCTTTGGGAGGGAGACTCAATACCTGGGACACCAGCCACAGGATTTATTTCTTGTTTAAGGGAAAGGAAATACCTTCTCCTGAGCTTGCTGACTGGGAAAAGACTTAGGAACTATATATGGCTATGGACAGGGAGAGGGACTCACTTGGAAGTTTGTGTGGATCAAAGGCAATGTCTGGCCGACTCGGGAATGCATTTTGGGGGTTGAGCAACTCATAGGAACAGCAGGACTTAAGAGACCCCTAGTGAATCCAGCATCAAGCAAATTATTAAGTGCTAAAGACATAACAAGCACCAGAAGCTGGAGGCTGAAACCAGATAAACCCAAATGGGAAATCCATCACCAATTTTTTAGCAGGGGGGAGTGATTAGGCACTGGAGCCATGGGTGGATTCCCCATCTCTTGCTGACTTCAGAGCAAGGCTGGGTGCCCTTCTGGGAGATATGTTTTAATGACACGCAGAGTATGCTTTATCATCAAACACAGCCCATCAGGCTAAACACAAGGGTAAACCGGGTGAAAATTAAATGCCTGTGACATACGGGAGGTCAGACTGGATGATCTAACGAGCAATTCTGGCCCTGAACTCCATGAATACTTAGAATTTTTAAGGCAACAGCGATTACAGGAACAGCCCTAAATCTTCTGAATCTCAAGGCCACATCCCGCTATCTCAGAAGACTCCCTGAACTGGGACCTGTGTCTCAATTATGACTAACTGTGAACTACCGTATTGTCTCACAAACAACATGCCCCAGAATAAAATACACACCTCATTTTCGAAAGGCAGAATGAAGGAAAAAAAAAGATCTTTCCTTGTACTACTTGAGTAGGAGCAAACAGGGAGCCGAGCCTGCTCTCTGTTTTGCTCCCTGGGAGTTACTCCAGAGTTTGCTTTTGCTTTTGGCCAGTAATGGGCAGAGACTGCTCTTACTCTAATTCTCACATGCAGTGCCCACTCCAATTTCCAGCAGCTGGTTTTGGGAGCAAAATGTGCATTGTGTGTGAGAAAATATGATACTTCCCATTCTGGAGGTCCACAGGGTAGTTGGAATAACACTCTGATTTTATACCCTGAAAAGTGGCCCCCTTTTTTTTTTTTTTTTTTTTTTTTTTTAACTATTTCATTAGCTGAAGCAAGACCCAGTTTTCAAAGGCCCTGAGCACCCTTCCTTTCTCCGGTAAATAAGGGTCAAAGTTATTGTGAATCCATAGGAAAACCTTGAATATTTTGCAACCGAAGGAGACTGAGAATAGCTGGGAAGAGCCTCTATGTACCAACAGGCACCAAAGGATTCCCATTTCAGTCCTGTATAGGAAGAGGCTGGGTCTCCATTTGTCTACACCAGGGCTGCCCCACTGGGGTCAGTGGAGTGTCATGCCCATCAAAGAGGAAGGTTGCTTCAAATGCTCCCTGCTAAAAGGATCTTTTCTAACAAGGAAAGATTCGGATCAGTTGCAGGATGGAGTGACTACTTGTTTAACTGTTTTGGAGGCTGCAGATGCCGCACGCCCCCAGCTTGGCAGCCCAGAGCATGCTGGCATTCCAAAAGCTAATGCAAACTACAACCCCCCAGGTTTCCCCCGCAAGTCTCTTGGACGAGTTGGCCTTGTGCCTCGTTTAGCTGAAATTTCAGCTGTCACAGGCACTAAGGGACAGAAGCTACCACAATGCTCCATTCACTCCCCTTTTCCAGCAGACCCTTCTCTCAGGACTATACTCAATGGTCCCATGTACATTAGTAGTCCCCACCTGCCCTCCAAACTCCCCTTGCTGCAAAATGTGGTGTGGCTCCACTGATGGTAGCACTGACCGAAGCTTTAGTGTAGACAAGGTGCCAGCAGCTTCTGGCATTTTAACGCTGTCAAGTAGGCTTGATATGAGGTAGAACAATGGTAAGATCCCCATCATCCACTACTCTCTTCCCTATACCACCAAACCTACTTGCTAACACAGGTAAAATTACACCAATGCAATGATGGAAACAGTGGACAGAAAGGAACTAATCATAAACAATCCCAGAGAGAGGAAAGCAACTTCACAGGGTCAGATTCTGACCAAGCCAACCCCAGGCTTTACTGGAATTACTCTGCATTGAAACCAACATAACCCAGAGAAGGATCTAGTTCAGAGATTGGGTCTGGAGCCTAACATTTATTCAACAAGATTTTACAAGGGATTATTACATTTGTGTTGGCTAAAATCAAACATTTGAGTCTGCCCTCAGTCACACCAGTGTGAATCTGGAGCTGGCACTACTGAAATCAGTGGAGTGACTCAAAATCAGTGGAGCAACTCTAATAATCTACATGAGAGACAAGGATTTCTTAAGGCGATGTCTTTTATTGCATAGCTGGTTCATATTTTCTTCATAATTTCTGGACCAACCTAGATACGTTACCCTGATAAACTGCACAGGTGTGATTGAGGCCACAGCTAGTTCAGACTAATCAACCAAAGGTCTAAAGTCAGTGTACATCAATTAAAGCTCATTAACCTTTCTGCATGGATGCTCTCATTCAAAAGTAATTTGTTAAACTTTCCTAAGCGGTCTCCGCCTAGTCAAACTGTGAGAGCAGAATTTAAAAGAACGGGCCTGATTCTGTTTCCATTGAGGACAATGGGGATTTTGCCACTGACTCCAATGGAAACAAGCGTGGTTCCCTTGTCCTGCAGTGGCCGGGGGATGGATTCTGATCCGAGACCTTGTCTGTACAGAAAGGAAACTACGATAACCAGATCGGTAGCAATTTAGTTACATCAGTGCGGTTTGGCCTGGCAGCACTCTGACTGTAAAATCACTGTGCCCCATTTCTATAAAACCTGCGGTTTCAGTACAAGCTGTTCCACCCTCAGACTTGCACTAACATAACTGAAGGTAGGAATTCCAGCTGATCTCATTATTTCCGTTCCAGTTTCTAATAGGTGAAGCCTTAATAGGTCTGCGTCCAATGAGCATTTGTAGTCTTCCTTCCTCCCATACTTCAAACCTTGATTCCTGCTCAAATAAAAGCAGAATACTTCAGAAACTTCAGTTCACAAAAGCTTGTGCTTTCTACGTAGCTCATTTAGTCAGTCTATAAAGGTGTAAATCCACTCTGCCTTCTGCAAATGTTTAGACACACATTTAGCATGAATCATCAGCAGGTGGATGTGACTGTACTTCAGTTATCCCAGGAAACACACCCAGAAGACCCCTAGAAATAGGAAAACACTGTCTGGCCCAGCGGGGACTTTGAGGCTTCTTCTGGAACTCTACTTCCCAACATTCACAGAACAAATCACTTAAAACTTCAGACTCCTGTCTCACACTCTTTGTGTATTATGGCTTAAACAGGCAAGCCAGAGTCAAGGTGGCTAATGTTAATGTGACCTCATCTAAAACAGCAAAAAAGGTTTCACAGCGCCGTGTCCAGTTTTAGGCCTCCCACTACAGAAAGGATGTGGACAAGTTGGAGAAAGTTCATCGGGGGCAATGAAAATGGTTCGGGGGCTTGGGGACATGACCGATGAGAGAGGCTGAGGGAATTGGGCTTATTTAGTCTGCAGAAGAGAAGGCTGAGAGGGGATTTGATAGCAGCCTTCAACTACGTGAAGGGCGGTTCCAAAGAGGATGGAGCTGGACTGTTCTCAGTGGTGACAGATGACAGAACAAAGAGCAACAGTCTCAAGTTGCAGCAAGGGAGGTTTAGGTTGGATATTAGGAAAAACTTTCTCACTATGAGAGTGGTGAAGCACTGGGTTACCTAGAGAGGTTGTGGACTCTCCATCCTTGGAGGTTTTTAAGGCCCAGCTCGACAAAGCCCTGGCTGGGGTGATCTGGTTGGGGATGGTCCTGCTTTGAGCAGGGGGTTGGACTAGACGTGACCTCCTGAGGTCCCTTCCAACCCTCATTTTCTATTATTCTATGATGCTATAAAAAACACTGTTTTTCCAGTTGTTTCTTGCTGCATTTGGCCACAACCTTTCATAAGTCCTTTTTCTCTGTTTGTGCAAGTCCTTCACAAAGCAAAAGAGCAGGAGAAGGAGTCAATAAAAGCAGGGAAACCATAAGAAAGGTAACAAGGCTCAGCTGCAGGACTAGCAATTCATTTTACCTCAAATGCTGAAAACGACTTTCAGATGACACGTATCCCCTTAAGTCAGGGGTGGCCCAGCCACAGCACGTGTACCACAACTCACACAGGCATCCTCTGTGTGTGGTGTGTGGCAGATCAGAGAGGAAGCAGAGAATACAGCAGCAGATAGGACTGGAAGCAGAAAGCAAAGCAGCAGATCAGGCCGGGGAAAGGGATCAGTGGCATTTGCGGAAGGCGCAGGGCTTACTCCGTGGCACTCCTGCCAAAAAAGATTGGCTCCCATTGCTTTAAGACATTCATACTCACTTCTAATGTGAGCATTGAGGGGCAGATCACTCACTTGCAGGCATGAGATCTCAAAAACCTGGCCTAAATGAGGAAATGGTCCAGAAGCAATGAGAATTTATGTCCCATGAGGCTCTGTGCCTGAAACTTTACCTACAAAGATACCTTATTCAACACGAAATAAGATCATTTGCAAGACCTCTTTAAAAGATACTTTTCCTGTATCAGGGACATGGTCTTGCAAAGTACCAGAGGGCACTCAGCTTCCAGCAAACTCAACACGGGACTGTGGGGCTGGCTTCCTATCACTCCTCCCTCCACCCACGTCTCTGGGCAGAGTTTCACTGGGCGGCGTGCACTGCTCCTTGCACGTGTTTGAGGGGCAGTGTGCCCAGCTCACTGTCCCCCCTTGGAAACCTTTTTATTAATCTTTAACCCACACTCCCATCACTGTTTTCTCTTTTGCCATCTCCGGCAATCTCTTGTTATGTATTCCATGGCCTCTTTACATGAGACACTTAAAGTTTTCTTGATGGGCTTAGGCCCACTGCTCCCTTACGTAACAAATAACCCAGCAAACTCAACAGGCAAAGCTCAGCATCTCACAACCTACCAAATACTCTCTGTGCAGCCATTGTCGCTCTGTTTATCTGTAACACTCTGCCCCTGAACCACAACCATTTGTGCTCACACTTAATGTTCATCTTGTGCGATCAACCTCTTGACAGCACACTGAGAGCACTCAAAGGATTTCAGTCAAGTGCCCAAATACATGTCTTCAAGATCATAAGCCATGAATATGCCTTCCTATTTTAAAATCATGATGTTCCTCCCAATTGCTCCAGTGTAATTTCCGCATAAAATCTGGCCTTCTCGCTGTCAGACACACAGATCCTTGTGCTGATCTGTTGCTGCACTTTTAAGAAAACGTGCAAATACCAAAATACTTGCAGATCCAACATTTAACACAGACATTGCTAACCAGAAAGCTGCAGTCTACAGCTGCATGGCTGGGTTATTAAACTTCAGATGCAGCAGTAAACATAACACGCACACCCGCATCGCATGCCTTTTCCAAATTACAGATTATTCAGCCAAACGTTCAACCTTTTCTTTTTTTTTCCAAAAAAAAAAGATTAAAGTGATGGACTATCCACTATAAAGTGAAAATTGCCTCTCACTTAGACCATGCTGGAAAAAGAAAATCAGCTAACAATCCAGTCAACATGATCTTTGGAATTTGAGTAAATAACTTTAAAAGCACCACAGCAGAACCTCTGCTGTAATCAGAAAGTATAAGTGCACTGTTAAACTACAAGAATTACTCAATAATGCCGCTCTGGAAATAGGAACCAATTTCTTTTCGAACAAAAGAGCAGAAAGCAGACAGCAAAATGAGTAACCCTTTAAATCCTTGCCTATTTATATTCTGGCCCTGCAAATGCACACCCTTCTCCCGAGGCAGAAACAATGTAATCCCCCTCTGAATGGGGCAACAATTTCTGGATTTTGGAGGTATTGTAATACATTTCGGAGCAACATATGGCGGCACCTGGTTCCAGAACCAGGCGTTTCTTCACTTTTGTTAGTCCTGTCCCAGCCTTAAAAGCATTTTAATTGAAAGGCATGAGTACAACATTGAAATCAGTTTACTCTTTGGCCTCATCCTGTCCACAGGCTCCAGAGGCTAAATATGGAACGGGGCAAGCCAATACCTGGGGATAAGTCAGAAAATAATAATACAAGAGGCAAGGATTTCTTGAGTGCGAGACATCTTGAAGAGTGAGATTGGACCAATGGTTTGGTTGGGCTAGAGTTGGACAGAGTTGGACAAACTTTCGAATAAGACATTCTACATCTGGTCAAATGCTTTGCCTTTGAAACTCTATCCTAACTATACTGTTTGTCCATTAAAAGACCTCCCACTAAGAAATCCCTGCCTCTTGCATAATTTCTGCACTACATCACTCTTACCCCTACCAGCAACAGGAATAACAAAAAAGAGGGTGATAACAAATCACAACAGCAACAACAGTAGTAATATTAATAATGATGATCGTGATGATGATAGTAGCAATGATGATAGATGAGAATGATGGTGACTAATAACAGTAGTAATAATGACGATGATGATGGTAGCAGCAATAGTAATTGTACTGATGATGGCAATAATGATAGCAGCAATAATAGTAATACTGATGAGTATGATCATGAAGAGGATAATGATGAGGGATGCGATTATATTTCTCTGTATTTGGCACTGGTGAGGCCACATCTGGAGGACTGTGTCCAATTTTGGGCCCCCCAGTACAGATAGGATGTGGACATATTGCAGAGAGGACATATTGGATGTCTAGTCCGACACCCAGGGCAGGGTCCCTACATCTATGAATCTATGAGAGTTCAAAAAAAGAGACAAAAATGGTTCGGGGGTTGGGGGAGCCTGAGGGAACGGGGATTATTTAGTCTGCAGAAGAGAAGACTGTGGGGGGGATTTAATAGCAAACTTCAACTCCCTGAAGCGGGGTGGGAAAGAGGATGGAGCTGGACTGTTCTCAGCGGTGACAGACGGCAGAGCAAGGCGCACCGGTCTCGAGTTGCAGAAGGGAAGTTTAAGTCAGATGTTAGGAAAAACTTTCCCACTAAGTAAAAGAGTGGGAGAGGAGGTGCTGGCTTCTCCATCCCTGCACGTTTTAGGACAAAGCCTTGTCTGGGATGATGCAGCCGCTCTGAGCAGGGACTGGCACTAGATGTGACCTCCCTTCCTGCCCCGCTGCCTGCGGCTCTAGGAAGACAGCGGCGATTAGGAGGAGGACAACGCAGGTAACACGAGTCCTGCCGGGGAGGGCGGGATGCGGACAGCCCAGAAGCAAGGGCAAGAAGCGAGCCCCGGGGCCGCACTCACCCGGGCGGCGGCCGCTGTGCAGGTAGACGAGGAGCAGGAGGCAGGAGCCGAGGCCGGCGGCCAGGGCCAGGCGGTGGCCGCAGCCCCTCCGCATGCTGCTAGCGCGGGGCCCCGCGGCGCCCGGCGGCCTCCGGGCGGCGCCTGCTCATGGCCCGGGACGCGCGGCGGCCGCCCCGGCTCTGCGGCGGCGGCGGCGGGACCGCCCGGCACGGGACAGGCGGCAGGAAGTCCCCGCCCCCGCTCCGCCCCGCCCCGCCCCGCCCCGGGACAGCGCGGGGTGCCGCGTGGCGCCGGCCCGGGGTGCGCCGCACCGCACCGCTATACAACAGCGCAACACAGCACTGCACGACACAACAACACAGCAATACAACAGCTGCACAGGAGGGCACAGCACAGCAGGGCGGTACACAATAGCACGGCACAACAACAGCAACACGACACAGGACTGCACAACGCAACAAAACAACGCCGGATAGCACAGCACAACAGTAGTGCGCACAAAACACAGGACAGCACAACACAGGGTGTAACACAACAGCACAGTACAACACAACACAACCGCACGGCATAACGCGACACAGGACAGCACAGCAAAACAATGCAAGACAGCACCGCCGCACAGGACAGCACAACGCTACATAGCACAGCGGAAGACAACGCAGAACAGTGCAGCACAAGAGGGTGTAACACAACAGCATGGCACAGCACCATGATACAGCACCACCACACGGATGAGCACAACACAACAACAGCACGGCCCAACAAGGCAATGCAGGACAGCACAACAACGTAACACAGGATGGCACAACAACACAGCACAATGGCACGGCACAACACAACAGTGCAACACAACAGCACAGCGCACAACAGGGCAGCACGACTCACAGCACACCAGGACAGCATAGCACCAGGCAACAAGACGGGACAATGCCAGAGCAGAACAACCCGGCACAACACAACTTGAAACACTGCAGGTCACGTTCACGGTGTCTGCCCACCGTGTCTCCTGCCCCCACGCAGAGCTGCAACAGGCCACCAGCCCCTGGGGAACTTTCCATGCAGTCCAGTTACCCCCACCCCAGATACTTTCATTAGACTCCCAAAAATAGTTTCCGAAATGTGCCCCATTTCTAATCCGCTGCCTACAAAATACCTACAATGGGATGGAGCTGAGAGAAAAAAAAGAGCTCGGGGACACTAAAGCTGTGGTTCTCAGCCTTGTTTCACTCGAGGCCCCACTAGGAAAATGCCAGTTTTTATTTTGCACTTATTTTTGGTGACTACAGAAAATACTAGTTCACTTCTGCTGCTGCAAAGAGCTCAGAAAGACCGTGGCAGGGCAGAATGACTTTAATATGCTGGACTCCTGTTTGAAATCTCTGGGTTTATCTTGTGACTCGCGTTTGCACACCTTGCAGTGCTGATGTTGCGTGGCACCCCGTGGCACCCTTGAAATGATTCTCCAGGCACCGGCCGGCACCTGGTTGAGAATCACCTCGCTAAATCTTCTCCATTCACGAAACACTCCACAGGCGTTTCAGACCTCCTGACTTTCTATTTTATAGGTTAAAGTTTGCTCTCACAGAAATATTCTTTAGCTTAAGAGAGAGCGATAACCTTGTTGTGGAATTGTTACGTGAAGCTATAAAGTTCTGCTGTCAAAATACAATTATCCGCTAAATTCTGTGCCTGCAGTAGTCTCTCCCACCCCGTGCCCCAAGACAGACACAGTCCCACAAGTCATGAGTTTGCCTGTCAGCAGCCAGAGGTGCAGGGCCGCAGAACCCCTGCACCGATCTCCTCGACAGCTGCCAGGCTTCGTGGCTGCAGCAGGGGCCACCATCCCTGCAGCTGTCACCCTGCTGCACCTTAACACATGCAGTGTCACCCATGGCATGAGTTTTGCTTGTCCGCAGCTTGAATTGCAGTTTACCCCAGACCGCTGCACCGATCTCCTTGAAACTTGGACGGCTTCATGGCCTCAGCAGGGGCTAGCATGCCTACAGTTTTGATCCCGTGTTGTAACACATACATGTGACATGAGTTTTGCTTTCAAGAGTTTGGGGTGCAGTTTCCCCCAAACCCCTGTACCTACCTCCTTGAAAGCTGGCAGGCTTCATGGCCTCAGCAGGGGCCACCATCCCTGCAGCTTTCACACTGCTGCGTCTTAATACACACAGTGTCACCCATGTCACGAGTTTGGCTTGTCTGCAGCTTGAGGTAGTTTCCTCAAACCCCTGCACTGATCTCCTTGAAACCTGGCAGACTTTGTGGCCTCAGAAAGAGCTACCATCCCTGCAGTTCTCATCCCCCTGTGGCTTAACACACACACGTGACATGAGTTTTGCTTTCAGGAATTTGATGTGCAGTTTACCAGAAATCCCTGCACCTATCATCTTGAAACTTGGCACGCGTCATGCTCTCAACAGAGGCTACCATTTCTGCAAGGTTCATCCAAATCAGGCAAAAGACAACAAAGTTATAGATATTTCATTGCCCATTATACTCTATGGCCAAATCTCCAAATTGGATCCGAATCTTCCGAAGTGATTCGGCTTAATCAAATCGGAAAAATGAATCAGAAAAATGATAAAATCTCTGGCATCCAAATTGGTTGAATCCAAATCTGAATCAAATAGTTCCCTATTCACACAGGCCTACCTGGGATAGCCTGCCCCGCATCAGAGGGTGCGTGGCACAGGCGTTCCCGGAGACGACTAGCAGCAGCACTACACCTAGGAATCCTGCATCATAAATAATGACTCCCAGACATAGCTGTAATGTCAGTAGTAAGTAATAATGCACCATAGGCAGATAGGACAGGAAGCAGAAAGCAGAATAGCACATCAGGCATGAAACACAGAGCCTGGGAAGAAAGCAGAGCAGCAGATCGGGAAGGGAAAGAGGATGGAGTGGCACTCAAGGAGGGTACAGAGCGAATTTGTTGCATGCCACAAGGTTTGCCTTTGTTGCTTTAGACCACTCTGTAGTTCAGTAAACAAGTAGGAGATTAAGACCTCCAGTGTGGATGTACGTACTGTGAATGTGCACGGGATATTCTCGAAGTATGTTCCAAGGTCCTACATTGCAGTGACCGCACCTCAGGGATATGGGAATCTGTTAGCTTGCCTGCCATAGTAGATCAAGAATGAGTGTGCATACCTTGAAGCATGTACCTTGGAGTCCTTTTGACCCACTGTATCATACTAAAATCAAGATTTTCACTTTATCCTGAAAGCTACAGTCTTATGGCATATGCAGTCCACTATGATAGATCACTATGATAGGTCACTGAACCTCTGTCTTTCATTAAAAAGGAAACATGTTTTCACAGACAGTCTGCAGCCTTTTACCCCAATGAGACTCTAAAGGACTTTGCCTATTCCAGAGAGGTCACGTGAGCCATATGCAGCTTTCAGTGGAAACAGACTGAAGTCTGGATCAAGAAAGTCAGTATCACCAAGGGTGTACAGAAACCAAGGTGTGACAGTCTGACCAGCTTTCTCACTTTCCATATTAACTGGATTGAGAGTGCTGTAATTCATAGACACTAGAGACTGAAAACACCTGTTCAATCACCCAGTTTACCTTTGGGTCAATACAGGATGGTTCCTCACAGAACAATCCAGAGAAGGCAGCATGCTTTAGTCCCTGCACTGAGATGGGCAGAGAGTATTTTAAAGCCACTGGACAGTGATCTCTACATTTGATCAAAGATCAGTCCTGCAGTGTGAAATGGGAAACCTGTCCGATCCAAAGGCAATGCAGGGTCAGTGAGGTCAGGGGTCTCAGTAAGAGAGAAAACTACCCAACAACAGGTTGAAATGTATTATATGAAAGATACTTACCTATGAAAGACTGAAATTCCCCGTTCTAACAGAATGCCTCCCTGAAGCACCATGAAGAAACCAGACCAGATCTTCTGGACCCGTCTCATTTGCAGGAACATGGTTTCCCATCATCTATGTTCTAGACTCCAAAGTCATCATCAGTGTAATGGCATGTGTGCACCTTTCCAAAAAACTGCTAGTTTACTCTGGAGTATTTCATTGAAAACCATCCTTGCAGTTTCCCTAGCTGGGTAGATAGACTGAAGGTCAATGTTAGAGACTAAAAATATTTGTGTCACATGTTGTGAAATACCTATTTTGAGAAACAAGAGGATGGCTCCAGGTGTAAGACCCAGCCCCAAGCAAGCAAGCCCATTCATTGCAACTCCTATCACCTGGCTTCTTGCATAGGTTTCCAGGGACACGGCTAAAACCATCCCCGTGGAGTTTCAATGAGGGAAGAATATCTGTAGGGGTTAGTGAGGGGCACCCTACTAAGGCTATTGGAATAGGTTGGGTCGCATGCTGCAGTGGTTTTTTGGTTGATGGTAATGCATTCTGATTTCTGCTTATCCCTGGAGGACACCCCTGAGGCTGATTGCATCTGGGTCTGTCCTGTTTCCCGTTCCCCCCCCCCCCCCCCCCCCCCCCCCGGCCACTCTTTGCACCATACTAAGGTGCCATAGGTGAGGGAAAGGCTAAGAGTCCTTGTTAGTTGTTCGAAGTTGTTGAGTGTCAACCATCGCAAAATGAATGGTTGAAGCCAACAACTCGTATCACTTGACAGCCTCACACTTCTTGGAGGCAAAGGAGGGCAGGTTGAAAACTAAATCCACATCCAAACTCTGCAGCCTGAGTCCTAGTTTTAAGTACAAAGGACCAGATTTTCAAAGGTAATTGAGCCTCTAAAAATGCAAATTGGTGCCTCCTGGGATTTTCCAAAGCACATTAAGTGCTTTTGAAGATCCCAGCAACTATCTAGCTGGGACTTTAGTGCCAAAATACCTTTGAAAATCTGGCCCAAAGCTTAGGGAAGCTAAACAAACAATCAAGCCTTTATCCCAGCACCCATGCTTCCAGCAGCAATAATAAATATAGCGTTAAATATAAACAAATTCCAGGCAACTGCAATTGTTCTGCAGTTGGAGTATTAAGGATTAAAATGCCTAGAAGGCAAAACTAAGCAAGGATCTGCCGAACCCTGTCGAGTCTTGTTTATACATCATGTCAAAAGGGCAGGGCCTGGGCATATCTGCGGTCATATCTGCATATGTTGGATTGCATTCATAGCCCAAGGCCTGTTAAGCTCCCAAGGGTTAGATGAGGTAAGGGTAAAAAAGCTGCTAAGATTCGAAGTACTACTTACTTGGACTCAATTGCAAATGTAATCTGGTCCAATTGTGAACTCGAGTTCATTCACTCTCCCTGCCCCTTGAGCATGCTCATGGATCTCCCAAAGGATTTGATCCTCAGCACTCACAGGACTAGGGGAATTGTGGGTGCTCATTACCATTCAGACTCTGGTCTTGAAGAGGCTGAGTAGTATATTGCAAGGGAATATGTAACTAGAGTTCTCAGCCTCACAGGCTGTGAGGCATTTTTGTGGTCTATATTACTGCTATATGTGAGCCCCCCGCCAGGTTTCACAGCCCTCTAGTGAGGTAAGCAGTGCTGTTATCCCCATTTCACAGATGGAGAACTGTAGCACCATCAGACTAAAGACCAGAACTTGAAAAGACCATGGGTGTCCAAGTCCCATAAGACTCCTTTTAATAGGCGACTTACAAGGTTGTAATTGTAATATTCACAGTTCCTGATCAACTGCCACTCTGGAGGTGCCCAACCACCCTGACAAGTGCTGGCTCATGTCAAAAACCCAGCCAAAGTCCAGAGTCAAGGTGTCCCTCTACCTATGTTGCCTAAGGACCTTGCTCTGGAAGGCTTGTGGAGAACCGAACTCATCAGGTTGCACTCAAAACATGGCAGCCACAGGTCTTTTCCTGCAAAACAGATGAATAGGTGACTGAGGCAGGTCCCTGTTGAGCATATTGGCATTTGCAGATCTCACTCTGAGGCATTTGTCCCCCCATATCTGTATACAGGGTCCAGGGGCTTTACTCAGCTCCACAGATTTCATTAGAGAGGCCAGGCACCTACATTTGCATCAGCTCCCTGCTGTACTCCTTCAAAATGCCCTGTTGTTTCTCAAGGTCCCTATCCTGGTGACTATTATTGACCTTAAAAACATTATTCGCTGTGCCTGCAGAAGACTGGGCAAGACGTAATGGTCTTAACTTGCAACAATGGTTGGATATTAGGAAGAACTTTCTCATTCTGAGGGTGGTTGAGCACTGGAACAGATTACTTGGAAAGTTTGTGGCATCTCCAACCCTGGAAGTTTTAAAGGTTAGACAAATATTTGTCTGAGACAGTGTAGACAACGACGATCCTCCCCCGAGGACGGGGTTGGACTAGATGACCTCCTGAGGTCCCTTCCAGCTCTAGTTTTCTGTGACTCTGCTCCTTTACCAGGGTGGGATGAAATGGAATGGCTTCATTTGAAATTTCTTAAGCCTTTGCAGTGCTGCATTCCCCTGATGTTGTGTTCAGAACAGCATGGTGATTTCACACCAGGATGATTGATTCCTCTGTGACTAGATCAATATAAAGTGCTCCTACCGCATTTTCTCTGTACGTTGATGACAACGCCGCCACCTGCTGAACTCCCTGCACTACTGCACACCCCATACTTGTGCGCGTCTAGCTCAGCGATGATACCTTTTATTAGATCAACTTAGAAATCGCCAAAAAAATTATCTTTTTTTACAATTTCTCAGTTGGTCTAATAAAAGGTATCATCCCTGAACCAAGAGTTCTAGAGTTTTGCATTTCTTTTTGTCTCAGACCAACACAGCTACCAAATACATCTCTAGCTCAATTTTTGCTGATTTTAAAAAATTAAATCTTCTTAATTTTATGAGGAGGAAGCAACTTTGACCACCTGAAACCTGAGATACTGCTCCTGCCTTTGTTCGAGGTAATTTGCATCTTCACAGAGCCTCACAACAAAGCTCAGACACACCTGCCCAGAGGAGAATACCACCTATTTACTCCTCTTTGAAATATGAAACACCATAACCAGAAGGAAATATGACCACATCCTGCTTATCAACAAACAACTTTGAGGTAAACAGACTATTCCAACTTTTCTCTGAGCCTAATCTGCATAAAAAATGAACTTTTCCAAACTGGAGATTTTATCACCTTCACCTCTCCTGTGCAATATGAACTTTCATTTTTACCCAGGAGAACTTCTACAATCTTTTCTCCGACGCCTGATGAAGGATGTTTGCACCCAAAAACTTGCAATTAAAGAAATGTTTTGCAAAAATCCAGTTGGTTTAATAAAAGATATCACCTCTACCATGAGTCTCAATTGCTTTTTCCTCTAGACCGATACAGCTACAACCTGGAGACCTGACACAACCTGGATCTCTAGTTTAGTGATTCTCAGCCAGAGTTCAAGGGTGACTCTCTGTTATCCCTGTCAAGTGTGCGAACGTGATTCACAAAATAAACCCAGAGATTTCAAATAGAAATTCATCTTTCCTCTGAAAAGGCATCTGGATCATTATAAACCTACACAATACATTGGGAGGCCTTCCAAATCTGGGGTCAGATTCTGCCATGCTTACATTCAGTAGCATCTTTAATCAATGAGTAGTCCCATTCACCCCAGTGGGATGACCTATGGAGTCAGGTGCTTTTCTGACAATAATTGAGGTAGGTGTGTAATTTTACACATTGGGAGTAATTCCCTGGATTTGCAGGATGAATCAGGGTGCTTAAAGGAACATAAACCTTTGCAGGTTTGAGGCTGAAGGTGGTGATCACTGCAAGCAAGGTTAACAGAGCCTGGTCGTAAGAGATGAGGGGTTTCACCCATGTCTTTTTCTTGACTTATTGCCATTTTTACTTAGGGATACAAAACCTGAAGACAAAGCACAAGTCAGGCTTCCCAGAGATCCCTTACAATTACCTCTTGGAAAATACCCCTGGAGACAGTTTGTTGGAAGGAAACTGAAAATGTGGGCTCCTTCTTCCCGGCAGTGACACGCTGGACTTTACAAAAATAGATGTCAGAGAATCATTCATTTCTTTCTCTTTGCTTCTTTAATGCAGCAATTAAAAATAAAAATAAAAGCAGCAGTTGCCTTCTTTTAAAAGCAGGGGTGGTGATGAGACCAAACCAAATTATAGGCTTGGGGAACTTCTCTCTTGCCTCCAGTGCTTACATCTGCTGGAAAACACAGTTGCTATGTTGAAAATGGGAGCAAAGCATTTTATGCATCTGATGGCAGCTGGGGGTGGCATTTGCTTTTTGTACTGGGAGTTTGTGTGATTGTGATATGTGGTGTTATGGGGAGAAAGATAATTCACTGCTAATGTCCAATTTACAGATTCAAGCACACCAAGACATGACAAATAGACAATGGCAAACAAGTCACCCTGCCTCACACAGTACTCTACTAGCAGGCATGATTTTGCAGCTGTTCTGGTTCTATATGAAAAGGGCTCAGGAATTTCTACTATTGAATTGATCAAACCTGCACTGAGGAGACTAGATGAGTCTCTGCTTGGTATATATTCAGGCTCCTGGTTCCACTACAGCTTGTTCCGTTGCTACTAATATTGGCTGTGTTGTTGGTGAATTTTGGATGGGAGCTTTCCTAGTGCAGACAATGCTTAGGAGCAAAAACAGGCCTAACCTTCTTTTGAAAGCTCTCTGCAGATGGGAGTGAGTGCCCTTAGTTCCAAGGCTGAAAATCCTCTTCCCTTTTGAATTTTCTTGGGGATCTTTGTGTGTGTGTGTGGGGAAGGGTTTACATAATTAGACTGACTTGTTTAAAATGCTCCCTAGCCAGAGCTCCAGCTGAGACTGCAGGCACAGCAGGGTCTGCCTGGCTTCCCCCTGCCCCCCACTCCCCTTGCTGCTCAAACAGGGATTCCTATTTGTGCGTGTGTCTCCAATTTCACTGGGTCAGGCAGATCAAACAGTGTCCGCTTAGGGCCTTTTGGAGCTAATCAACAGGTCAGCTGGTAATCCTTTCCTTCCTTCCTTGGAAAAAGCTGTTTAAGAAGAGCTTGAACTAATGAACGAGGCTTTTGTTTTGTTGATGGGCTGTTAAGCGCTCCCTGCTGGCTCCCTCACCTGTCAGGTTTGCAGACAGCACCACAGTTTACTCATACACTAGTCCTGGAAGACCAAAATCACCATGACAACCACAACAGCTGTACCACCTCCAGTCCCACAGCTGTAACAGGCCTAACATTATCTGCAGAACATTTAGGTTCTTATGTGCTGCACATCATTGTGGTATCTGATACCATCCACCTTGGGTCAGGGCAGACCCTCCTTCGTGGGCCACCCATCTTGTATGGACAACATTTTTCGTATTGTAAGGCAATGCTATGCTCAGTTGCTTTGATGAAGAGGGAAGCAGGAAGTGGTAGGTTTTATCACAAGCCACGAGTCCATGTCTCGGATACTGTTGAATGAACTGACCGTGCTTATCTGTGACCAAGGAAATTATGGAGCTATTGTCTTGATTTCCAGAGCAAGGCTCCATTGTCCCTTCTGCTTCTTTGAAAGCCAGCAGGTTCCAGGCTGCCACCCAAGCAGATGGTCATATACCACCAACACAGCAGAAGCTAAAATTTGAGTTCCTAAAGGGAAACCCAGTGTTGAGAAATGCATCAAGCAGATGACACACAATCTAGGAGCAAGCATTTGTCAAAAAAGGGAGACCAAACAGCTCATGCATAGCAAGGAAAGCGCATTTCCTACATAATGTTACAAACTATCCCCTACAGATCAAGACAGGTTTGACCTTTTGGATCTCATCTACTCCTTTCCATCCAGCTTCTTATCCTGTGCCCATTACTGACACTCATGCTTAAGCACCTATCAGACTTCAGTTCCCATTTCCAGTGGATACCCAGCTCCTCTTACATTCCTGACTACAGCTCCCCTCCACAGGTTAAGTATTTCAAGCCTCCACAGCAGTGACATAAGAGCAGAGGCATCCTTAACTGCAATCATGTGATTTAATAAGCTCCACTAGCAAAGCAGTGTCGCCCACAACAGAAACCAGCAGAGCTTAGGACGGTTATTGGAGATGCCATGCATGCCATACAATGTTTTTACTTGGTGGTGATGTTCTAGCAAAGCTACCGTTGGATAGCAGCAGTGCAAATAAAAGCCAGCCTGGCCTCTGGGATCAACCGCTAGCTCCCAGGAAATCAGCATATGACAGATGTGTCTGTTTTAAGTATAATAGCATAATAAACATGACACCCGAGATGCTGGAGGCAGGACAAGAACTGCTAGCACGCGTGCTCCTGATATATACCATTACAAATCTCAGTTAAGACACAGTTTATTATAATCCCTATTGGGTTCCTCAGCCACACACACCACTATTTCATGTAAAATACATCAACAGCCCCATAGCATGGACTGGTTTCAGAGTGCCTTCCCTCCCAGCTAAGTTTCCTATATGCTAAGTTACACCCCCACTTGCTCTCTCTCTTTGACCTAGGAAAGCTTGAATTCTCTGCTGTGCAGGGGCACAGTTTCTCCAGCAAGGATGGTGGGTACTACTTTCCAAACCAGCTCAGTGTCTCAAGCACTCCCCTGGAAGTGGGGGAGATGTGAGTGGGAGGAATTTAGCCCAACCCCCCATTAAGTTCTAACCACTAGGCCATTATTTATACAGGAGAGAGCAGAACTGTGACTCCCAGCCCCACAGCCTCATCCTCTTCTTACCACAGTTTTGAAGAAGAGATGGCAGCCACTGCCTTTTGTGAGGAACCCGCTCGTGCCAAGCCTTTCAGTGGGTTTAGCTGGAAGACGGTCTGGTTTCCCTGAATCAGGTTTAGCAGCAGATAGGTGGTATTAGCTATCTAAGGCTTTGCAGCCTTGAAAGGGACTTCTGGGCATGGGGATTATAGGGAAGGAGGGCTGGAAGGGACCTCATAAAGGCATCTAGTCCATCCCCTGCTCAAAGCCGGATTGCTCTTGATTAAACCATCCCAGCCAAGTGCTTGGCCAACCTGCTCTTGAAAACTTCAAATGATAGAGATTCAACAACATCTCTAGGCAGCCTGTTCCAATGCTTGACCACCCTATGAGTCAGAAAGTTCCTCCTAATCTCCAACCTCAATTTCCTCTGCTGCAGCTTGAAGCCATGGCTTCTACTCCTAACCCCTACAGCCACAGAGCAAAGCCCATCTCCACCCTCTCTCTAACCTCCCTTCAGTTGCATCAAATCCTCCCTCAGTTTTTTCTTCTCCAGATTAAATAACCCTAGTTCTTTCAGCCTTTCCTCATAAAAGTTGCCATTGCAGCCCCTAGTCATTTTTGTTGTTATGTGCTAGTTCTCTTTGCAATCTATCCATCTCCTTCTTGAAGTATGGGGCCCAAAACTGGACATAGTACTCCAAGTGAGGCCTCACCAGTGCTAAATAGAGTGGAAGAATCACCCTGGTTTTGCAGGCAGGGAGGTGATACTCCTGTTGATACAACCCCATATTCTGTTGGCTTTTTTTGCAGCAAGAACACACTGTTGGCTTATATGCAGCTTATGGTCTACTCTACTGTGTGCCCCAAGTCCTTCTACCCTGGCATGTGCAGGCTTTCAGGTGCCAAGCTCAAAAACTGTGGTGTTGAGGGAGTTAGGCAGCTTCAGTGCTAGGCAGCAACTGAGCAGTGGTACCACAGCTTGGGACTTGAGTGCCTGAAGTGGAATTTAGGTGCCTAAGTCCTTTTCTGGACCTAGCTTTGCCTGGGATCACACAGAACTTATTATTGAACCCAGATCCCTTACCACTAGAATACCCTTCTTCCCTTGCTACCCCCCATGCAGTGATGATAGTAAATTAACACATTGTTCCTCTCATTTCTACAGGCTGTGGAAAGTTACTGTAGCCATCTGTAATAAGGTATGAGTACATCTAAATTCATGGACCCTGATAACCAATTTTCATCACTCACCTGATAGGCAGGGGCTGAAACCTGCAGAGTATCTATCACAGGACCCCATAAATCAACTCAAATGCCCTCTTCTATGCCTAAGAACGAATTATAATAAAGGTTTCAAACATGCCCTCACATTCTGACCTCATCTGTTGATCCTGATTTAAAAATACCAGAGCAATGGTTAGGTACAAAAGACAGACCAATGTAGATTTCCAGCAGTCTGGATGCATTTTGTCATTGCTATGGCAGGACACTATTAAATGCTTTTGAGGTCACTCAAATGATCATGTATCATGATAGCTACTTGCCTTTTACCACAGTCATTCTGTTAGCTAACAGGATAATGTAGAAAAGTGGGTCATATGATACAAAGCCAAGTACTGGGGGGCAAATTAGCAATGAACTGTACTTTTCCAGTGACCCGTTGTACAGCACAACTTCAGTTATTCAGTCCTCAGGGAGGGCACTGAGTTTAGCTAAATAACATTTTGGATAAGGGGGGGGGAATATTAATGTAAACAGTGGAGCTTATCAATTTGGATAGCAAGGAGTATCAAATAACCAAGTCAGCACTAGAGAGGGAAGGGGAATCTGGGCTTGTAACTTGTAGGAAGGGGTTTCCTTAAACCAGTTCTACAAGTGTTTGAATAGTTTATATATTATGTCTCTCAAAAAAGGAGCGGCACGTACTGTAAACTCTACACGTGTGTGCATAAGTCTTTCTGGGTGTAATATGTAGGTCTATATGTAGACGGAAAATAGTATGTGGAGATGACATGAAGAGCTGCAGAGCAATGGCCGCCTCTATTGTATTTATTTTAATAATCTGCAGTACATCCTTTATGAATGCACCCAAAGTCAGTGGCACCACCCCAATGTTGCCAAGAGTAGAATACAGCCCACTGCTGGTGTATGCTCATCTACATGGCCAGAGACCTTTATCGCACTAGCACCCACAGGAGAGGTCCTTTCATGAGCTGCAGTCACTCCAGTGCTATATTCACATGATATCTAGACTTTAAAAGCATCTGGCTCGCTGCAAGATCATATTCGAAGCTGAACTATGTAAGGGAAGCATAGAAAGGGTGTTCCCCTGAAACATTTATAGCACTGCTGTGCTGTCCAGTGGTGGCAGGTGACAGTCATGCAACTGTTTTGCCAGTGCTAACCCAGCTAACAGGCTTCCAGCATGTTAGAATAAGGTAATTCTCTCTTTCAAGCCCTGCAGGCTGGTTTCAGAATCCATAAATGGAAAAAGAGGCCTCTGAGATGAAATCAGGAGATGTAAATTACATGCTATTAAAGGACCATGTTTTTAAATTATTTGACTTAACCTGGTTATAACTAAAAGGAAGGAAGCCTTTGCCCACACTAGTGTGGTTTCTAGGCTTATGCATCAGAAAGCCCAGAGCTGTTGGTCTGGAACCTACAATGTTAAAGGCCAGATGCTCAGCTGGTATACTGCTTGATGGCTACACCCATTTACGATCTCTGAGACACTGGCCCAAGGAAACAGTGCATGTACTTTTGATAGAAAGGATGTTGTTTAAAATAGTATGTCTGAAGGGAATTTATTCCGAGCTGGCTTGTATTTCATTGGAATTTTACAGACCTCTAATAGAGAAGAGCCCAGCTGTACAGCAGGAGGTGATAGCTCTGCTTAATATTGCCCCTAACTCTATATGAATAACCCTTGCTTTCCATGGTTTACAAGTTTGCCAAACTTTGCCTGTTCAGGCTGAAATTTTCCATGCAGGGCATCTGCCCCAGGATGCTCTTGAAGAACATTTCTGGAACGTTTCAGGTAAAAACCATTCTGAGAGCAAAATGAGCCAGGGGAAACCTGTCTTGCCAATGTAAACAAGTTCTTACAAGCATTTCAGTGAGAAGTTCACTTCCATGTTTTGAAGCATGGACTTGAAAATTGGTGGGATGGTGTCTTCTGAATCAAGGATTCACATTTTGCCTTTTTCATGAAGGAAAGTCCAAATTGGGGGAAGGGGTGGGGGGGAGAGGAGGAAATAAAGACTCCATCATAATGCACATGCACAACCTTTTCTCCTGGGTAGCCCTAACTGTGATATGTCCTAACATTCTTTAACATAGCTTTTTGCATCTAAGAAGTGCATGCACACACATGCACACACATGTACAATGTAATATTCAGGAGCAATAAGGAAAGCGACAGAAAAAAAATCCAGGCCTTGCATGTCACTGATGTTTTCTTGGTTCCTATCATCACCCTTAGAGTATTTCTAGGCGTGAAAGCTAAATCTCACTTCAGGGATTTGTCTAGTATAGACGTGGGCCCACAGAAAGTGCTAACCACAAGCTCCTCTGCACGGCTGGCAAACATACGGGGTATGTGGCTGATCTGGATGGTCACACAGTGATCTATAGTCCTAGCATGGCCTGGCACAATGGAAAACTAGGCACTGACCTACTCAGCACCAACTGCTATCATCTAGTAACATCACGAAGTTAAATGATGGCTCCCAGGATTGTAGCTGGATCCTCAACTACAGCTCTTTGTGGCCTTGGATGTTAGAAAATGTCTTATCCAGAGAAGGAGCACAGGTCAGAATGCTGAGGCTGTCCCTAGCTATCATCCCTAATTGTCACTGTGACCATTTATTTCCATTTGGACAGCAAACAGGAGACAAGGAGAAAGGCTTGAGTTTGAACAACTTGGCCAGAGGACACCAAGTCTAAGGACAACGTTGTTTAGAACTGCAGTAGCTTTGAAGTCCTGGCTCTTAGCTCCTGGTGGGAAATAAATCCAGCAACTTTCTAGCTTTAAGCAAGGGAAAAATACCATCTGAAAGGCAGGATGCAAGTGTGTGCGTTTGATACCGCAGTCTGAACTGCTTAGGGTCAACCAAATCAGTTATTAAGCCTGGCAGGGTATTGTGTGCCGGAGAGTGAGCTCTGTTCCCTGCAGCCTTCTCATTGCTGTCACGTGTGTGTTCATCCTAAGTGGGTCTGAATACAAAGGGGAGAAACAAAAACAACAGATGAAAGCCAAAGTCAAACAATCTGACCTTGCCAATGGTTGCATTAATCACCATGGCTAATCAGCTGAGCAGAAGGGTGCTTTGGAAATCCCGCTAGCAACAACAATAGAACAAGAGCAGAAAGTGGTGCTAAGTCAGTATCCCCGGGGCCTTTTTTTCCGTCACAAACATAGATCTGAAGTTTTCTTTGCTCTTCTAGCACAGCCTCTGCATCTATACTCAGGAACAATTTGGGGAAGAGCTGAGACCTTTACCAGCAACCAAATAAGCAGATCCCAGAGCACCCACCTTGCATGCTGCCAGTTGATGCCCTATTTAATAAGCAACTGTTTGTACTCTACACCAGAGTCAGCCTCTGAAAGTTTTTACTCTACAGGCCCAAACCTGGCACTTAGCTGAAGTGTACTCCTACATTTAAAGAAGGCTGGATAACAGTGACAATGCCCATCCATCCAAAAGGACAGATAATCATCTTGCCCAGCCAAGATAGCAAAAAGCTGACTGAGTTATCACTGTTACAGAGCAATATTAATTCAGCCATTTGTCTTAAAAACACAACCAAATCTGAACTAAATGGAGGGATCCTTTCCAATAACTCCACTACCTGTTTTTAATTAGTTGATACATTTGGGGCTGGCTGAGGTAGGTTTCCACACCCAATCCCAACAAACCTGTGTAAGCTAAAATAACCAACAGGAACTGAGATGAACCTTATTTTGTTTTTCTTTTTAAAGTTTGCTCTCAGAGAAGAAGCTGAATCTTGCCCATAAATGGTCTCAGAAATGCTGCGGTTTCAGCAAATCTGGAGAGAATTCAGGTGCCCCTCTCGTCTGATGGAATAAAGCAAAGACGTGAATCCTCCTCGGCACTTCTTACTGTCTTACAATGCAGCCAGTGTCATTTACAGAGAAATTTAAAAAAATAATGAAACACGTCAGCCTCTTGCTGTGATTTCTGTGGTTAAAGCTACAGCTGAAATAGCAGCGGTGCATCATGTCAAGGACTGAATGTGCTACTGTTATAGGAATCCACACGAGGTTTTAAAGCATCCAACTATGTTGTTCTTTACAGGAAAGAGGTTTGCAAAATAAGAAATAAAGATAAGCCACTTCAATTTAGGCATGTTCATTTCTTGCAAAATACCAGCTGGGGGGCAGGAGGAAAGACAATGCAGGTACAGATTAAAATAGGTTTAACCTGAAGCAATGGAAACTAAACTATTGCTCTGTTTTATGTCTGTTTGGTACCCAGGAGCAAATGGAGTGAAGGAATGAAAACAATGTTGTGCCTGTAAGTGACTCTCACCCCAAATGCCCTCACACTGACAGTCTCTGAATAAGATACAGTTTTATTCCTATATATCGTTCTCCCACCAGCTCATAGCATACAGCAAGGCACATGTCCCCCAAACACAGCTGTGCCAAAGGAAGTCTGATAAAACTAATTGAATTAAAGATTCAAATCCCAAGCAACAAAGTGCCTGGATGGCTGAGAACTGCAAATTATGGACACAGCATGAGCCATAGTAGCCTACAGAGTCATCAAATTCATATTCAGTTTGGCAGTATAGCTCCTGGACAATGGATTCCACTGGCCAATACTTTCTCTTTGATCTGTGTCACAGGTCAGATCAGGGAGGACGAGCAAGCTGTAGGCAGCAGCCAACATTGCCCCTGGATGGTTACCCCCAGTTGAAGACTAGATCAAAATCCTCGGACACAGCCAAACTCCTAATGCTGTCCAAAGGTTATGTACAAAGCTGCTTGTTGTTCAGCAAAACCGTCTGTAAATAAATAATATATGAATTAATATGGAGTGGTGCTCACATATCTGCACGCAGTACTTAGCACCTACGGCTAGCTATGACTATAAGCCCCTACAGCTCTCCCCTTCCCGACACACACAAACACAAAAAGAGATTAGAGAAGTGTGGAAAATGTACTAAAGCCTGCATTAGTCTGCCAGTTGCTGCTTAGCCTTGCTACAGAGTAGGATATATGGCTTTCCTTGTCCCCTTTCACTCAGTTCCCTTAGCTTAATTTCCTCCACTACTTGGTCTGTAACCAACCACGCAGTCCCTGTGGAGTCCAACAGAGGCGCATGGCAATGAACCAGCCACTATTCAATCAGGGCTAAGATTGGCTTTCCAGGTCCCTTGCCCAAAATTTTCCAGAGCTCAACTAACTTGCTGTGTAGCAATGGGCTCAGCTCCATTGATCTCATGAGCCACCGTTTGACTAGGTAGGAATTATAAGTGAGACAGTTGCTTCAGCCTTACTTAAAGAAGTCATATATTTTACCAGTTCAAATTTTCCATTTGGGACTTAATAGGACTCTGCTGGAGCCAAGGCTGAGGAAAACCATTCTAGCTGAAGTCTCAATAAAGTATCCAGCAATCAATCAGGACTATTGCACTGCACATACAGGATTATTTTTACGCTCATAGGAACCAAATCCTAAATTCCATTTTTTATGACAACGGAAGAAGAAAATCTCCTTTTTCCAGTGCAGTATGTATCAGTCCATGACCACTTAACTAAATTTCATGAAAGCTACAACAAAACTGACAAAAGTGACTATAGGGAGAATATTAAGGATAGGTTATAAACTCACAAAAGCAGGAAGCTATCTTTAACAGAGTCATGCCAAATAGGATGTCAAATAAAGGAGAAATTTGAACACCTGGGAGCAATTGCAGGCTGCAAAGAATGCATGGCATGGCACGTTTCAATATTGCTGCAAAGCAAAATGGGTATATTTCCACACAGGCTTAGCCAGCAAATTTTCCCATCTATTCCAGGTTTAGAAACAATTAATACACTGGCAGCCTGAGAGGGGAATCAGGCTGGAGAAATGACATGCATTAAACAATCCATCTCTTGAAGATCAATAACAGATAATAGACCAGGACTTGCTTTGACTCCTTTAATAGATTTGAATGACCGAGTTCACAAAGACAAGGCCCTACTCACCCACTCTAAATTTCATTAACCAAAAATAGTTGAAAAATTGGTTCTTCCTTTACTTACCCATGAGAAACAGACCACTGGGCTTCCTATCAACAAGTGAAGCCCTTGCACAGACCTGCCTGTAGTAATGCTCAATAACTTGTCACCTGAAAAAAAAATCACAAAGAAGGACGACTGCCTAAGACAACAGCTTAAAAACCAAGGAGCATAGGGGGTCTTTCCCAGACACAAGAGATGCTATTCAAATGCTGCAGTGATTGCTGCCATATATTACTATTAGTAGTAGTAGTATTATAATAGTGTTCAGGAATCCACAAAATATTATGGATGAGGAAATACTAGAGTGATATTCCTAGTTACATGAACTATTGGTAGCAAGGGGAGTGAAAGCCCAGCATTCTCCCATGTTCTCAGATATAGTGCACAGTGCCACAGCCACCTAGATCAACTGGACGCAGCAACTGCCGGAAAGAAATGCACCCTTGGTCTAAATCCTGGAGGAGCAGAGCTTCTAATAATGTCCTACATCCAATTCTTCAAAACAGACAGAATAATATTTTCCCCTAATCTTATTTTCTGATATGACTGAATCATGTTTATTGTAGCTTCCCCAAGCTACTCACTATGCAGCAGGCATTCAGAACAGATGATTTCAGCGCACATTGGTAAATGTTTGGCAAAACACCTGAAAATAGGGTCTTGTCACAGGCTGAATTGGGCACTTTTAACAATAGGTGGTGCTACCTGCATTGCTTATGATACACAGTGTCTAAGCACTTTGATGGGTATGCTGAAAATGCAGGCAGGCAGATGTTCTCGACACCTAAAGTGGTGTAAAGAATTGAGAGAATGCAGATTATTGTGTGACTTTAGGTGTCAATGATCTCATCCTCTCTTGCAGAGTGAACGCAGACCTCTGGATCTAGGTCGTAGCAAATCAAAAAGTCTTCAGAGGACTATTAATCTGTAATGTATACGCATGCTTTCTGTGACCTCTTAGACAAACATGGCATTTTAAAACAGATGCATAATACCCAATAAAGTGGAATGGTTATTGATGTGAGCATAAGAGCTGGGACTGGAATAGCAGGGTGTCCCATGGGTCAGAAGAGAGGTGTTTTGGCAGAACTTGGTATGGTGGAGTAAGGAGGATGCTATGACTGAGAGCTGGAACAGAAGATACCAAAGTGGATGTGGACTGAGATACACAACAGACATGATGGGAAGTGACTGTGATACAACGGCAGACTGCAGGTTAGGGACACAGTTTACTGGCAGAGCTGTGTGGTAGTTGGGAAATGCTGGAATGGAGTAAGTCAAGAATACAATACAGCAGGAGAGGAGCGTAGCGCACACCCTGCCCACCTCAGAAACTGGCTTTAGCCACAGGCCATAGTCCTTCAGTTCTTTGAGCAATAAATACAGGGACAACATAGTCTAAAATAACTTAAAACAAGAGGTACCTCTGAATGCTCTCTGGGAATCAATGCTTTGATTTCCCTGAGCCTGAACTCAACCTGCCCCCCAACCCCACCACACTGCCCCAAGGGAAGAAATGTTTTAGCAAAGCAACAAGGACTCCAAATGCATCAGGCTCAAGGTCTGATTTCCACCTTGGCTGCATTATCAGAGCAATTAAAGGAAAATAAGGCAGGAAAATGGAGCTTGGATCTTGCGTTCAGCCAAACTTCCAGGAGCCAGCTCTGTACAGGAGGAAAAAGATGAGGAAAGCTAGTGGCAGCATTTGTCATTTATGCTTAGTTCAGGGCGTTCTTGATGCAGCACAGCTAAGAACCAAGAGGGTTTTAATGATACAGGTATAATACAAGAGGACTCCAAAGAGGCCCTGTTGCCAGGCAACATAATACTGTAGACAAGGAGAAGTTTAAGGGGTTTTTTATGGCAAAATTGTGCAGCCAAGTGTAGACTGAAGCTTGAAAGCTTTGTTTAACTCAATAAATGCTTCAGTGTGTCTGAGGGAGATGAGATCCTGCCCCTCTGTGTTACTCTTCCTTAGAGTAAGACCTTACCTTTAAAATATTCCTCATCACAAAGTTACAAGCATTTATCCTGTCCGGGCTCCTAATGCCATTACTCAATCCACATTCTGCTCACCAACATTCAAGGATTATGGCCATGTTTGCAATACTCTGTGCCAGCACCTGTGTACACACACAAACATTTCTAGTAATGCTGCAGATAGATTTTCTTCTAAAAAGCATGTTATAACCCCCTAGAAAAGGCCATACTACTTCCTACAGACCACAGTCCTTTTTACCATGTAGCTATTCTTTTTCTTTTGTTTCCTTACAGTAAACCCCTGAAGCAGGAAGGTGCATTGGTTTGTAGAGCATAGTGTCAAACATTGTTCTAAGCACGATTTTGAATTGCTTCACAACCCTGCTGAAGTCCAGAATTACGGCATGGCTTAGGCATATACCTGAGACAGTTCTGTCATGACTGTGTTGCAAGATCAAACAATATTTTAGCTGTGCTAAGGGATTGCTGTATGGTAACTGGGGCCCACAGCGAGCGTACACAGGAACTGATGGAAACAGTTGGACTCTGATCCTCTCTCATAGGCGCTTCGATTCATAGGAGCTCTTGGACAGCAGCAGGTAAAACATTATAAGCCTACCCAAGTGTTAAGAAAAAATTCTTGCTAGTCTGTTCACCATTGTGTGTAGTTAGCTGGTATGAGAAGCCTGACATTATTAAGAAACAGGAGCTGGGGACACAACTTACAGAGAAAACCACAATGAAACATTTGACATTTTCTATTCCCCTCTTTTATTAATTTACAGAATTTATAGGAGTCTTGCTGACCTCTGGCTGAGGGAATTTCTGGCAATCGATAGTAGTTGAACTGAGGGCTTGCACTGTTGGGCAGAATGATATGAAATGTGTTAGTTTTCAGGGGGAAAAGACTCATGGCTGGGTTTCATCTGATTTGTTTTGTAGCCTGCAGTGTTGGATTCAGCCTGGAACTCACCACTTCGGTTTTCTTGCAGGTATCTTCAAGGAGGGGGCAAATCCCAGTGGGGTTTACCTCTCTCTGCATGTGATATCCGGCCCACTCTTTCTGACTCAGGATTATGAGAGCCATGTCCAGTAGTGCAGGGCCAACTGACTTGACTCAGGTCTCAAATGGAGTTTCTTTGCAGACATCATTGCTACCAGCCTAGTTCAGGATATCTAGATAAGCATTGGTCAGGGATGATCTAGGAGTAGCTATGCCTATGCTACTCTATGTACATCTACATATGTGCTTTACTGTGGAGTTGACTAATTAGCTCTGCAGTAAATTGTCACTGTCTACACGTGTGCTGGTATTATGGTGTGGTAAATTAATTAACTCCACCACAGGATAGTACCATCTGTCTTATTGCAGAGTAATTACATGCATTGAAATGCACGTGTAGGCAGTGACAGGGGCTGGCTGGGCAAAAGGGTGCTAAAGAGCAGGGTCTACCTGCTGCTTAATCCCATACTTTAGCACCGTTGTGCCACCTGGAGCCTGGGGCTAACCCCCCAGCCCCTGTGCCAGCTCAAGGGTACTCTGCCTCAGCTCAAACTGCTGTGGGCCTGGGTGCATATGCAGATAATGCACCCAGGAGCTGCTGACTGGGTCAAACTGAGGCAGAGTTTATCATGCTGCCTTAATGGCACATGTAGATGCACCCTAGGTATTTTCCATGTTCCTGCTTTGCTGGTTGCTTCATAGGGCCAGAAAGGGATTTTTTTCCCCTCCTTCCTCAGTAGTATTAGGTATTAACTGCAGTCAAGGCTGGGGGTTTTGAGCGGGGTGTGCCAATTGTAGGTTCATGGCTAGAGAGTCTTGCTTCTTCTCTCAGGGTCAGACAGATTGCCACTTTTGGGGTCAGGAAGGAATTTTATCATGGTCAGATTGGTATGGGCTGTGGGGATTTTTGTCTTCCTCTGTAATGGGGTATGTGGCCTTCTTCATTGGATCTCCTGAGCGTATTTTAACAACCCTTGCAGCAGTGGGGACAGTGACCATTGCTGTCCTCCTGCTATACCTGTGGCAGGTTAGGGCCATATGCCTTGTGATTGTGTGACAGGGGTGCCCATGTGGCTTTTGTAATAGGTTAGACAAGTATTTGCTTTGAATGGTTTGAGTAGGGATGATCCTGTCTCAGGCAGGAGGTTGGACTAGATAATCTCTAGAGGTCCTTTCCAGCCCTACAGTGATTCCTGTTGATTCTAGCAGGAAGTGTAATACCAGCTAGCTCCTATTCACAGACTTTTGAGGTGGGGGCAGTAGAGGCCCACTCCCCCTCCAGTAAGATGAGTACAGAGAAGGGAGAGTGAGGCAGAGTTGCCTAAAAGGGAGAGGAATCCCAGCCAAGTTCTTCTGAAGGTTTGCGTGAACTTGGTCTGCAGGTCAGAGCTCACTGCGAAGAGCTTTGGTTTGACAAGGAAATCAGGTATCAGGAAAGCTTCCTATGGATTGCATAAAAGTTTTCAAAGCCCAAATACCTGACCCATAGTCTAGTAGATATTTAACAGCTTAGAAATACCGTCCTTTCTTACCATCTTTTCAGTATTTATTTTGGTAATAACAAGTATCAACTGTAGTTTATTAATACACAATAAAGAAGAAAAAGCAGCTAATAACATAGCATGAAAATAAACTCATGTTATGAAATGTGATCTGCAGGTCTAGAAAAGTGGCCTTGATCTCTTGTTACCCACTGTGAAGAAATCTCCCTCTCTCTGCCCCTCACTTGGGCCAAACCAGGTGACCCCTCTATCTCCTGGTTTTCTTCTTGGTTCTGGCAGGTGAATCAGGTGACCTGGCCAGATAAATTCCTAGAGGGAGAGGGATGCACTCTCTTCCTCCAGCAGGCGTTTTGAACACAGCAAGCAAATAACCCAGGCTCCTGTCTGGAGATTCACTGCAAGTAAAAAAAAACCCAAACCTGGGAACTAGCCAGGAGTTAGGAATTGTGTGTAGGCCAGTCACATTTTAAAAGCATCACTCTCCAAGTCCAAGATTGTATAAGATTTACGTGCTTATGTTTGCTCAAAGTGTATTCTGACTTCCTCGTTCCAACCCTCCTGCCCTGGAACAATAAAGGTATTGAGTTACAGGGTGCCTTGTTGAGCTACTGTGGGTACACAGAGAGAAAGACTTTCACTCCCAACTTGGCCAGCAAAGTTTGTCTTTTAATTTTCCCTCAGTTACCTGATGCTATTCTAGGCATGCTTTGGGCTGACAGAAGCACCAAGAAATAGTACTGTGGGCAAAGCACCCCCCAAGGCTTGCAGAGTCTATATGCCCTGGGCTGCACAGAGCCCTACCAGAGACCAGTGCCCAGGTGGTGGCAGTGCTACCCCAGGCTTGTGGGTGTTCTCCAGGAAGTGGGACAGCCAGCTGTAGGCTCTCCAGGGGAGCGTACATATTGTGGGGTAGAGTTTGAAGGATCCTTGCTTTCTGTTTGGGGAATCATACACTCAGTAACCTGCCCTCTAATGGGCTGCTAATAGGAAGGGCAGAGGAGGCCAGAAGGCTGAGGTCTGCTAAGGTGCATCTTCTGGAAAGGAAAACAGGAGACAGGGTCACCTCAAGGTGATGAATATTAAGGTATGTCATGATATGGACAAACAAGCAAGCTTCAGGGAGTTAAAAAAGGTTGGGGACTCACCCACAAGATTAGTATTTAGGGTTTGGACAAATGAACAAATTATAGTGGCTTAAAATGGGGCACAACAACTGCTTCACCGTAACCGTAGTCAGTGTGCCTGCTCTTCCCCCACTATGAGGGCAAGCTAAACCATGGTAATTTAGCCCTCAGTGACAAAGAGGTAAACTATCCCTGTATAGTGTTCACTTACCATGAATTGGAAGCAGAGAATTATCATGTATGAGACTGTATTCCCCCTTTGAACTTGCTGTAATTTGTTTGTTTGTTTATATCCTAAAAGCTAATCCTGTAGGTAGTCTGTTTGCCCATGAAGGGATCTTGGGTAACACAGGCAGTCTTAGCTAAACCAGACTAATAGCTGAACATGGCTATTAAACAATAG
This sequence comes from Alligator mississippiensis, assembly GCF_030867095.1. Lineage (NCBI taxonomy): Eukaryota > Metazoa > Chordata > Crocodylia > Alligatoridae > Alligator > Alligator mississippiensis. Next base: position 17,521,301 of record NC_081835.1, read on the forward strand.
CTTCTTCCGACAAAAACGTGTAAGCTTCTCAAATACCTCTACAAGTTCAAGCCAAAAAATGCAGACGCTTTGTTTTATCCAGGTTGTCATACTACTATTTTTTTTTACTCATTCAAGGCAAAGATTTGGATAAGACAGCACACAAACATGACCTACCACTACATACCTTGGCAATGTTTTGGAAGGCATCTTCTTCATTCTGGACTTCTTAACCACCTTTGGTCTATTGTTCTCTGCAACACCCCTACCCAACACACCTCTTTCCCTCAGCCCTCCCTGCATTTCCAACCAATCAGGCTGACTCATAGTTACCCTAAAAGTCTGTTCTCTCTGAAGAAGCAGGCTGTTCAAGTGGGCAGTGGTTCCTTACTTGGGCTCTGAACATCACAGCTTCCTATGCGTAGCGATAGGTGAAATGACCACTTCTTCCATGAGTAAAGTGGTACTACCCTTCCTTGCCTTCTGCATTACTTTTGTCTTCATGAACATCCCCATGAAACAACTGGTAAATTGGTAAATAACTGCTCTGTATAGCATGTAAACATTTGTCATCCTTGCTGGCAGTTGCAGCTTTCTGTGCTGGCATTTTTCATAAACCTGCAAAATACCCTTTTTTCCTTCCCTGGACTTTTACATGCAGGGATAATGCTTTATAAAGATTTACCAAGAGAATAAGGGGATTAGACTAAGGCCAGCAGCAGAGAAGGTGTGATGGTACTAGGAAGAAGATGGGACTAGGAGGGACAAGAGTGATTATTCAGCATGGGGTAGCAAAGACAGAAAACTTCAACTTACCCATTGCTAAGTATCAGTCTTACTGGTTACACATTTGTCTCTTGGAGTCGGCTGCTCACTTTGTCTTCTTTAAGAAGGCTGGCATCACCCTTGGTAAAAGTGGCTTTATACCCAGGTCTGAATCAGTCACAAGGCCCCAAGCTAGTCTGTAACATCATGTGGCAAATCAATCTCAAATAAAGGGGGTGGGGGGGGGGATTATAAACCAAGGAGAAAATGAGAGTCAAGATGATGCACTTGACTCAAGAAGCCAAAAAACAGTGTTGAGGTGGAAATCTCCATTCAGGGGAAGCCATCACGCCTATAAGAAACTGAACCCTAATTGAAAAGTATTGGTTGAGGGATTTCAGTTTCCACCAAAAAGCAGAGCTTGACAGCATGGAGTTGATACTATTGTGGTCTGGAAGTGCTATCAGCAGAGATGACAATGAGAGTTCGAACGGCGCGTTCAGAACCATTGCGATGGCATGTCGAGAACCATACCCCAGTGAGATCTGAGACCTCCCATCCCTACTCCTTACTGCATATCCCTTGTCACTTCTCTGGACTGAAGAGAAACCCACTTATTCAGTTTTCCTGTTTGAAAATTGGTGGGGGGAGGGGGAGATAGCCTGAGGGTTTTGTTTTGTTTCGTTTTGTTTTTTTTAAAGGGGTGTTGAACGCCTGGTGTGGTCCCAGACAAGTAAACAGGTAGCCCAGCTGGGTTGACTTCCCATCCCCAGTGCTATGGTTGAAACATTTCAACTAGCCTCGTTTTGTTTTGAGGCTGTTTTGAAGCCTTTTGTTTCATTTCAGTTTTGCTGTTTTGACCTCAAAATGAGTCGAACACTGAGGCTCCCCCCAAACCCCTGCACCGATCTTCTTGAAACTTGGCAGGCTTCGTGGCCTCACCAGGGGCCACCACCCCTGCAATTTTGACCCCTCTGTGTTGTAACACATAGACATGACATGCATTTTGCTTTCAGGAATTTGGGATGCTGTTTCCCCCAAACCCCTGCACTGATCTCCTTGAAGCTTGGCAGGCTTCATGTTCTCAGCAGAGGCTACAAGCCCGGAAAATTTTATCTAAATCAGACAAAAAGCAACGAAGTTACAGAGATTTCATTGATTCTCCATTATACCCTATGGCTGGATCTCTGAAGTGGCTCCGAACTGCTTCGAAAAGCCTACTGAAGCCAGTGCTTTAATCCAGATGTCCTGCTTTGGATACCAAAGTGTCCGAAGCTTTTCCGGATCTGAAGCAAGGTCCGAAGCTTCGCACAGCCCTACTTCTTATACCTTCTTGTGACTCCTTGATATTTATGTTGAATCAGTTTAGACTCTTTTCAGCCTATCCTTGCTTTGCCTATTCTCATTAAGGAAGCACACTGATTGATTAATCTTCCTTTAAATGAAGTTTATAATGGTTGAAAATGGAAATCAGTCTGCCCTTTTCTTTAAAGAGCAAATAAAAAATACCTGGACTTATGGAAACTGTAGTATTTAGTTTTCTGTGCACTGCACCTTCAAATGAAAGAAGTCTGCTTTCTTGCCCTGAAAGAGCAGGGCTGTGTAGGGTCATTAGGGGAAGGATCTTACAGAATGAGACTCATATGAACTTTCTATCGTGAAGATTTGCCTGCACTACAGCTGTTCTTGGTAAACCCAAAAAACAGCATGCTACAATGGATGCCAACACCGATGGGAAAACTAGGTTCAGCTGGGCTCAGGTGTTTTTATTCTTGAGTCAACCCCACCTGGCTCAAAGCACTACCCACTGCAGGTAGTGATTAAAGACATTCCTGGTATAGGTTGCAGCCAATATCAGACATAGATATATGACACTTATGTATATTAAGGAAAGCTACATTAATCAACACTGAATATATATGTATATATGCTATCCTCTTGGAGCCTGTGAAAAACCAGGAAGAGGCCAAGTAGTTACATATGAACATAAGAAGCAAAACCAACAGGAGAATCACCATCATGAGTTACAAACCAAGCCTAAAAGGAATCCCCAAATTCAAACTCCCAGCATTTCATTAAAGCTTTTATTTCTCATGTCAAAGAACTGCCATATCACCCAGCATTAATGGTTTAGCCAAAAAATCTTTGTCTATTGACAACCCATAGTTATAATTATAATCCATCTAAATGGCCTGCTAATACAGATCAGCCAATCAGTCCATAGCCTGAGAAATGGTGTCAAAAGATATATAATTAAATCAGTCAGAACAAAATCTTAAGTGCAGATATATTTTTCCACTGATAACATTAAGCTGCTGATTGGTTGGCTTGCATTCAACAAGCCTTATCACAGAGACATTTGCATTGGCTAGAAAGGACCACTCTCGGTTGGCTTTTGGCCCAAAAAGGGATATGCAGGACTTCAATATTAGTAGTAGTTATTTCATGATTAATTCGTCAGCGACTTTCATTCTTCAAAGTGATTATGCCCTTCCCTTAGCTCCCCTCAGATAGAGCTAAATGAATGATTCCTCAGGAATAATTTATTTGGCACATTTAACCTCTCTTAGAGTTTGAGGATAATTCACAAGCAGATCACGATTCTCCCAAATGTTATTTCTTACTCAAACTTACCCCGTGCATTTTGTGGTGAAGTGGGTGTTTTTATTTCTGTATGAACTGATGGCAAACAATGCATTGCAAATCTGGGGTGCTCGATGTTCCACTGGACTGTGGCTAGTCACAGAAGTCCCACTGCAATGTTTCTGCTCTTTGGTTATAAAACTTTTACACAGGAGGAAGATTCAGGAAGCCTTTGCAGCAGATAAACAGGACTTGAGAGGCGGGGAAGTGTGTGTGTGGGGGGGGGGGGGTGCTGTAAACATTACACTCTCTGGAGCAGAAAGATCTTGCCTAAGGCAATCTTCCTACAAAAAAAATGAGGCTACTGTAAGATTTATTGGATGGATTTGGACTTTAAATGATTTTTTTCTCATTACATCTAGACCGAGTAGTTGCATGTGTGATCGTATCTGTGACGGATGGAGTCAGCTTGTGGCATGGCTCATAAAATTGCCTCGGTGCCAGGAAGCTGGGTAGGAGTTTGCAGAGCTCTTAACTGCTGTGTCAAACAGTGACCCAGCTGAAAGGAAAAGTACTACACACATTGTGTTCAATGATTTGATATCGCCCCCAGGGTTGTTTCCACAAACATTTGCAGACATTTGCATTGTCCTACTTGTGAAGAGCTCAGTCAGATCTTTATCTAGTTGAATTGTCCCTGCATCAAGGTTCTTATGGGAGATTTTGCCAGTTGTCTGCAGTGTCCAAAGTTTAAATGCACTTGTCTTGAGTATTCATGAGTAACACTACATCATGTGTATGCTGATGGAAAACAACGGCAAAAGGTACGGAGTGGAAATGAAACTGAATAGAATTCTTTACAAAGGTTGAGCACAAAAAGCACTGTGCTGTTTTGCATAAGAGCCAGAAAATGAAACTGAACTATTTATACTAGAAACGGAGTGCAATGAAAATGTTAAGAAAAGCATGAATGGTGTACAGCAAAGCTCTTTTTAAATTGCTGTCAGTTATAACCCTCCAGGTGTATATCGGAGTAAAAAGGTAAGAAACTCCAATAAATGGAGATTGATGTTGGCTCCCTCTCTTTAATTATTACATTTTGGCACTGCAAAAAAAGGGTGTCTTTAGGCCAAAATATCAGCAATGATGAAAGTCTGACTGCTTTTACCTTTGAGGAATGAAAGAGTTTTTTGTTGTTATTGTTAATATATAAGCTTATTTGGGATTTATTTATTTGTATTTGGAAATGCAGCAGATTAGCAATTCAATTATTAAGGGAGAGTTGGGCCATGTTCTGCATCACTGAAAGTCTGGGCCCATGAAGCCTCACTTAGGTGTGTAGTAAGGGTATGCGAAGTGGGCCCTATTCAATTTGGATTTGGATTCGGATTCAGCCTGAATCAGAGACAGTGATTTGATTCGTTGATTTTGGATCACTGTCCCTGATTCGATTTGGCCAAATCCGAATCTGAAGATTCAACGCTGATTCAGAGAATCAGCAGTTCAGACGTAGACATAGCTTTAAATGTTTTTTCTACATACTTTGAAGTACCAGCCAAGCTTGTGATCACTGCGATGCTGGGGCACATAGACCGACCCACAGGAGTGCGGTGGGGCACAGGGGGGAGGAGGCCCTCCATGTGCTCGCCGGCAAACCCAGAAATGGATTGGAAGTACTTCCGGCAGATCCAGAAGTGGGCTGGAAGTGCTTCTGGTCCACTTCTAGGTCTGCTGCTAAGTGCACTGGAGAACTTCCCATGCTTCTGTGGGACGCTCCATGGGCCCCAGCATCGCAGTGGTCATGAGCCACCTGCTACTTAGAGGTTTGTAGAAAAACATTTAAAGCTGTGTTTTAGACCTATGTGAAGTGGCTAGTATTCACTTTGCATTCAGATTTGGCCAATTTGGGGGACAGCGATTTGATTCGCTGATTTGAATCACTGTCCCAAATCCATTCAGCCAAAACTGATTTGGAGATTTGGCTGCTGCTGATTCTCTGAATCACACAGGCCCATCCCCTGCATGCTCTCCCAGCCCCAGCGATGGCTGCTGTGCCGGCCCCAGCTCCTGGCACTTGGAAAAAAAAAAAGCCCCACTCACAGGGTGCTGCTGGGCAAGGGGGGGGGGGGAGCAATCCCCACTGCCCTCCATTGCCCAAAGCTGCATGGGGGGCTCTTCCATGAGCCCCCTGAAGCCCTGAGGCTGCTGCAGGAGCTGGTGAGTTTGGGTTTTTTTTCTTAAAGGGCTGGAGCTAGGCGGGCAGGGCAGCCATGGGTGGGGCATAGGCAGTGAGGGGGGTGTCTGTGGACTTGTGCAGAGCCCCCATGCAGTGTGGGGTAGTGGGGGGCAGCAGAGACCGTCCCCCCCCCAGCAGCACCTGGTGAGTCAGGGCTTTTTTTTAAACAACCAGAAGCTGGGGTGGGCAAGGGCAGCCATGGGGGGCGGGGTGTGGTGGGGCTGGGGGGGCAGGCAAGGGACGGGGCCTGGCAGGGGTCCCCTGTGGTCCCTTTCCCCCTCCTCCAGCCCCCCCTCCCCTGCCTCCTACTTACCTCCGAGTCCAGCTCCAGCTCCCTGCTGCAGCCACCGGGGACTGCCTGAATCATTGAAGCTCTCCAAATCTTTTCTGAAGATTCAGAGAGCTTCGAATCAATTTGGACCTTTTTACTGGTTTCCTAATTCAATTCAGATACTGAAAATCAGGCCGAATATTCTCCAAATTGAATCAGCACCTGAAGCTTCGCACAGCCCTGCTGTATTAATGTCCAAGTCCTGAATCTTTCTGAATCTCTCTGAATAGATTCAGAGAGATTAAAGGGTCCTCTAATTCAATTTGGAGTCACAGATTCGGTCACTGAATTGGGCCGAATCTCCGCTGAATCGAATCAGGGACCGAAGCTTCACTCTGCCCTAGTGGGTCGCCCTTACATGAAGAGTTCTACTCGTTCAAAAGAGATTACAAGTTTCCAGGATGTGGCTTGTAGATTGTAAGCTAGTTGTAGCATGGGGCTGCTTCACTTTAATTGGAAAGTACAGTACATCATGATGGCAGAAATAAAATTTAATTATAAAAGAGCCAAACTGTGGAAATAACAGATACTCATAAAAAGAATCATGGTTGGTTTTATTTTTTTTGGTAGTTAATCTAGGAAACTTATTCTACCAATGCATCTGCCAGTGGTCATTTGAAAAGGACTGTGACACGTAAGCAATAAAAAACTCCAAATCCAAACTTCATACCGTAATTACAGAACTGAAGACAGACCCTCAATTCTGCCAGGACTTACTCTATTCTAAAATCAGCCCTCATACGTAACCCACATGCTGAAGGCCATCTTTAGAACGGAAGCCCTTCCCACATATACCAATGCAATGACTTTTTTGGAGGTGGCAAAAAGTTCCTTCTCACTTTGCGTTCTGGCTTTCAGACAGCAAAGATTAGGCAAGAGAATGGAGCAGAGAGGAGAGCTAGTAAATTCAGTAATTTCATTTTGTAGATGCTCAACATTTTTTGAGCCATGGGTTCTGAAAAAAAGGCAAAAGCTTAAAGTAAAAGTCAGTTACAAATGGAAGATCTCCCTCTTTCCGCATCCATACCATGCAAAATTGCCAAGTTCACCTGGGTTTGAAGAGAGAACATAAATCAAAGCAGGTTTCTTTCCCTCACCCCCCACACCAAGATTTAAAAATGACAGCAACATTTTTTTTTGCATAGTCCTGGCCTGCATTTTGTGCATACAAAAGACACAGGCAAGTTTCAGAAGGTTTTGCATTCCATTTCAGTACATTTCCATTAGTGTGACTTCCCTGCCAAAGCCACAAGGCATGAGGTAAGGGGGAAAAACCCAAGGATTGTTGCTGATACTTGTCCTGAACAAGGTGAGAAGAGCCTTGAATCCAGAAGATTTCATCTAATCTTTATAGAGGCAGCAGAAAGGCTAGGACCCTTCAAATGAGATCTACCACCTGTGTTTTCATTGGCCAACTCATTGCTCTCTGCTCTGTCTGTCACAAGCTGTCTTCATGCGGCAGACAGATTATTAAAATGCAGCTGCATTCAAGAGTCCTGCCCCGGGAACATTTGGCAAAACAGAATTCATCTGTATATTTCAATACGCTGATTGAACCGAATAACGAAGGCGAGTGGAACGATAATGCTGTGTGTCTGTGCTCCAGCATCTCAGGATGGTAATTGTGTGTTGTCCTCATCTCAGGGCAACTCATGCTGTTTATAGGCTCACAGTACAGACGTGTTTTTATTTTTAAAGCAGCATTATGAAAGGGGAATTTGTCCCTAATACTATACTGCTGCTTTAACTGGCTTGTTCTGGAGTATCATACACAAAGCAGGATTTCTACAATGAATGGCTGAATCAAGAGCAGACCTCACATAAGTACTTCATAACTTACAATTCTCCACAGCAGAAGAGAAACTACTTATTTTCCTTAGTAATGGGCCAAACTGGCAGCCTGGTGAATAGCTTAATATAGTCGATAATACTAAAAAAAGAAAGAGCCTGTTTCTGTATGCAACTAAGTTACCACCCCACCCAGTACAATGGGAAAAAATGAACTGGGTGAGCTGACATTTCAGTGGTAACTGAGAATGACTGCAGCTTTATTTCTGTGCTTGGAGAGAGATGGGTGTTGTACACGATCACAAGCAGCAAGGGAGAAGAGAGGCAGTTTGAAAGGAGAAACAGGACAGAACAAAGCCCAAAGGGGGAAAAAATAAATGGAAATATTTTGTTCCATGAAGAAATTTATCTTCATGCCTTTCTAGGAAAGGTTTGACATGATTTTGAACTTGAGGGACATAGTCCAATAGCAGAGATGGATCCAAACAGGAACACTATTCAAATCTGAGATGCGCAATGTTCAGATCCGAGTATTTTAATAGAGGCTTCTGTCAAACCAAAACCTGAATGTGAACACTATTGAAATAGGGAGGTGTGTGAGACTGCAATATAGCTTTAATAATGGGTGGGTGGGGAATGCAATATCGCAGTTTGGCAAGAGATTCTCTAGTGAAACCGTTTTCTACCACTTGACAATGCTTCTGCTTCACCTCCAGTTCTTCTACAGCAGCTTCCCCTGCTCCCTTCCCAATTAAAATTAAACTTAGGACCCAGATGCCTCTGTGCTTGGACAAACCAGGATTTCTCCTTGTTAACATTTGCATGCACATATTACTCATTATTAACTGTAACGAGCCTTACAGCATGGGGAAGCGGCTAGTCGGGTGCAGTGACTGGCTTGTTTGATACCAGAGATACTGCTGGTTTTGGAACTCCATTGCTGTTCACTTCTCCTTTGCATTCTTAGCCCTTCCATTTTCTTTCTTCTTCCATGCCTCTAACCTGAACAGAGGACAAAGCGGCAGTCTGTGTTAGGCTTTATTCATCTTCTCCACTTCTTATCTTCTCCATTCTCCCAACTCTGAAGCAAGAATTGCTGCAAGATGAAGGTTAATGGTCTTCATGATAAAGGACTAAGATTGGACCAATAGACTCCAAAATCTCCCTACAACCACTAAGAAGGGCCATTTCTGAGTTTGTTTCTACTAACACCTCCATCACAAGAATGAGGCATTATAACCTGAGTTTTCCATTCTGTACAGAAGATGTTCAAAGGAAAATAGTTTTTTTGTTCAAGCATCAGGACAGGATGTTAAAAGATTCAAGGTCTATTTCTACTGCTACTCCTGATTCACTGTGGGCAAGTCACTTTGAGCAATGTTTTCAAAAGAGGATGCCAGATATTCTGAACAACACAGGTACAGCTCTTACAGACTACATCTGGGTACTAGCATCTCTGAAAGTCAAGGCACAGGTGTCTAGATTTGGGCACTTTTGAACATCTGAACCCTAAATGATCTGTCCCTCAGGAAAAATAATGCTGATCTGCCTCTCAGGGGTGCTGAGAGATGTAACTTCACAGTTGTTTGTAAAGTACTTTTGTAGTCTTAGATGGAAGAACCAGGAAAAAGTCAAGGTACTTCCTTTCATCCTACCTTATTATTTTATATTTTGACAGGCCCAATATTCTGTAAAGAATGAACTTTGCACACTCTGAAAATAGATCATGATGGTGCACATAATTTTACTCAACTTCAGTGCTGACATCAGAGCTCTATGACAGTCAGCCAAGCTCAGTCTCTCTTAGTAGTAGCTTAAAGCAGAAGATTGGAGAGGAAAGGACTGAACTGTTTCATAAGCTTGGGCAGCAACTGTCATATTCTGAGTACTACTAACAGCAACGGCATCAGATCCTGCTCTATGGCTTAAAACCTCAACATATTGTACCTCACTGGTGCTCTCTCAGTTCAGGTCTTGCTATTACCATTTTCTTCTTGGTAAACTTTCTTCCTCACAGAGGTCCTAAGGATAAATAGTCACTGAGACTCATTCAACAGTTATAATCGAGGAAAATATTTTTTAAATATAGAAAATTAGAGAGTGAGAGAACATGTTTGATTTGAAAAAAAAAGTGGAATCAGATGTAGTAAGAGAAATGCTTTTTTTAAAAAAGCTTTGTTTTGAAGTAAAAAAAAAAAGCAGGATTCTCTGTCACTCGGTGTTTTTAAATCTATGTGCCATTAGGGAATATGCACCCTTTATATTAATGAAAAAAATATGTAATGTCTTATAAACTCTAAAACTCCTCACTCACCTTTTTGATGCATTCATTTCTGATGTATAATAGCTGTACAATGTCACCTGAGGCAATGCCATTTTAAGCTTATGAAGTGGGCTGACTGCTTTGGCTACAGACAGCAGTTACAAATAAACCGGTATAAGTGACCAAAAACATGTTCAAATCTGTAACAAAACAGAAGTTCAGTGCACATAAACCGCTTTCATAATGGCTGAAACCAGCTTACAATAAATCTGGATGGATGTAGTATCAGAATTAACTGATTTAGGTTAAATCTGTTTATTGAATTTCTGTCCCAGATCTCCTCCAGATTCAAGTTAACTCTCAGTCCCCCCAGCATGCCAGGATGCTTTGCACCTTCCCTACAAACCCCATCACAGGGTGGGTGGATTAGCCTTGGCCCAAGCTGTCTACTCCAGCCCAGCAGGAGGTGCACTGTAGTGCTCTCCGGCTCCTGGCTTGGGCCACTGCAGCCATGTGGCTGCATTCCCAGAATTAAAAGTGAATGTCTGTGCACTTGCTTACTGGTTCAGTCTACACAGCTTAGACTAACATGCAACGATTGAATCAATTCAGCCTCAGGCTTTTTAACTGTCTGTACTTAGCCTTTAAGTTTCTTTACACCTCTGGCCCTCCAAACTAAGGGAAAGCATCTTTGATGTTTAACTAGGTCACTGGTTCTCAGATAAACAGTCAGAGAATTCAGTGGAGACAGCATGACTTGGCACGTTTCAAAGAGGAAAATTCCCGATGAGAATGACTTTAAAAAAGAACTGAACACCTACCTATGTCTGTTGAGTACAGGAGGAAGAGCAGCATCTGCACACATCTGTTCAATGGTAGAATCAGCTGATCAGAGCCCCTTTCAAGAAGGTTCAACCAAAGCTGTTCAGATGTTTTAATTTCTAGCTCCCCTGCATTCAAGGGCAGGGTGGTGCTACTCTCTATTATTTGTCAACTCTATATACACACAGTCACTGCTGTTACTCTTTGATTCACACAGGAGGAACCTGGCATGAAGAACATAAATGCTCTGCACTCTTGTCCCTTAGGGAGCTGTTTGGGTTTGTAGGTCTCACACAACAAAAAGGGGTGAGCAGGCTCAAGAAAGGCACTAAAAAGTAACAGGAACTAGAAACGAGGGGTGTGCAAAACGGGCCCCATTCAGTTCGGATTCGGTCCGAATCAGGGACAGTAATTCAATCCGTTCATTCACATCGCTGTCCCCAATTCGATTTGGCCAAATCCGAATCTGATGATTCAATGCTGATTCGGTGAATCGGTGATTCGGACACAGACACAGCTTTAAAAGTTTTTTCTACATACCTTGAGGTAGCAGTGCAGCTCGTGATCGCTGCAGTGCTGGGGGGCACGGAGCATCCCACAGCAGTGTGGGGGGCTCTCCAGCATGCTCGGCAGCGAGCCCAGAAGTGGACCAGACATACTTCATTTAAAAGCTGTCTCTATGTCCAAATCGCTAAATCTGTCCGAATCAATTCAGAGAGGTTAAAAGGTCATCTGATTCGATTTGGATTTGGAGATTCAACCACTGAATGTCCGCCAAATCAAAACAGAGACCGAAGCTTCGCACAGTCCTACTGGAAACACCTCACAGCGGGTTCTTTAAAGTGGGATTAGCTTTACAGAGCCCACAAGTAGGTTTTTATCCTGCTTTACCAGTCACCATCAAATGATCAACTGTGTCTTAATTGTGAGATTTATTTACAGAGATGATGGAGGCAGCGAATAAAAGCTTCCTTCCCAAACCCCCAGCCTGGAGTGCTGGCAGGCTGAAAAATCACCCTTTGACTTGTAAAAGAAGCACATTTCACATGGGGAGTCACTGAGAGAGAAAAAGAAAATCAATATGGAACAACATAATCTGTTATTTACACTAAGTCAGTCTACTCTTTATTGCTAAAGGCCTTACAGCTCTTAATAATGAACATTTGTCAAACAGACCATTAAATGTTTTGCTTTGCTCCTTTGACTGGTGATAGAAATGCTAGGTTTAAATAAGGGCTGTACAAGTGAAAGTGAAGTTGTAAAACTCTACCTGGATGAGGTTTAACAGGGGAAACAGCACTTCACACACAAACCAGTTACTGGCTTCTGGTTGGGAGTGAGACTCCCACATGCAGTTTGCTCTCTCTCTTGGAAGGGAGAAAGCAGACTCTAAATGAAAAATGACCCTTTAGATATTTCTATCTATGAAGATTTTTTTCCCATAGCATCATTGCATCCCATTCTTTAAACGACCCACATTAAATGCAGCAAAAGAGAATAGCAGTCAGACTGAATTCAGCAGTAGCATTTTAAACTGGAGGGTGACTGGCATGATAATTTAATCTTGCTCATGTGGAAAGCGAAAAGTTGTTTGAATGTTCTGAATGCTGGGCTTGGAGATTGAATCTTCAATGCATTTGATCTTTTTTTTTTTTTAATTTGCCAGCTGAGAAAATCCAGATCTAGAGTAAAGTTGACAAATTTCTCTCACAAGGTGAATTTCAATGAAAACAACTGTCTAAGCTGCATCTTGGCCCTAATGTTGAGTTTGATGATTGCTGTCTCTTGGTTTTCCATCTGCTTTCTGTTTGCAGCTACTCCTTTTTTTCCCTTCTCTCCAACTGGCCTGAGATTTCATCCTTGGAGTGGATGCCTTATAGTTTCCTCTACAATTCTCTCTTTTAAATGCCAGATCTTCAGAGTAGGGATGAACAGAATCTCTCCCTTGGATCATATGCAACCCAAGGAGTTCTACAAAGTTGGTGGTAGCCACCGTCATCGTTATTGCAGCCCAAAGCAACAGCAAATCTTTGTTCTTGTGCTCTGCTTGGATGCAAGATCTCTTCGTTTAAGATGGAGAATTGTATACTGGGGAAGCACAGACTCTGTGAACAACCCCATCTGATGAAAAATGAAGATTGTTGTAACTGGGTCCTTTATCACAACTCAAGTGTGCTCTATGTCCTTTGTCCGAGTCAAGTTCTCCTTCTCAGGCCAAGAGCAGACTGTTTGAAAAGCTGTTTCTGACCCTTTAGTAGACCAAGGAATTTCTCTGCTGCCTTATACTAGTAACAAAGTACAATGTTGTTCCCCAATTTCATAAGCTTTAAGGGAAGGCAGTTGCTCTGAACTGTTCTTTTCTCTCAGGCTGTATCCTGAAGCTGTAAAATCAGTCTGAAAGAGTATCTTACGGTACTGCAGTCCTGTAGTTTCCCTTTCCTCTGCATGGGTGTAGTCCTTTTCGCAACATGTGCACACTTGTTTCAATCAGCTCATTGTCATTGTGCCATTTAAATGATTATAAGTGGAAATACAGAGCTCCTCAAGGAATAGTCCTGTATTTTCTACTAGAATAGCTGCTCCCAAGTTAAACAGCACAGATAGCAACACAGACATGCATGCTCATGACCAAGACAAAAATCAGAATGTTTAAACTTAAGCCTAATCATCTTGACAGGGACTGGGCAGCAATCTATGGACTCTGATAAAGACAGGGACCTTTCCAGGCATTTTTGTTTTGCTATAGCTGCTAAATATTCATGCTGCTCACACTAAATATTCATGTTGCTAATATTAACTGTTAAATATTCATGCTGTTTATCATGCCTCATGCTCAATAGTATAACAGATACATCTCTTTCCTCAGGTCTTTTAGTGGCCATCAGTCTAGCTCTATACTTACTCTTCAGAGGCATTAAGGTGAGTAGGTAACAGGTTTCCAGAAAAAGGTGAAAATATGTCCCATAATGGGCCCACTTGGAACTGTCCCAAATAGGTACACTGTGGCATGACAGTAGAAGGATGAGTCCCTCATTCCTGTGCCGCCTTTGCTTGGGGCAACATCTCTACAGCTACTCCTCACTTAATGCCATAGTTATGTTCTTGAAAAATGCAACTTAAAGCAAAACGATGTTAAGCAAATCCAATTGTCACATTAGTTACCCACTAGCAGGCAGCGGCCAAACAACATTAAAACCGAACATTGCACAGCTTTAAACAAGTATGTTCTGTAATAGATCAGTGGCGTAATAACAAAACAACGTGAACCGGGACGACGTTAAGTGAAGAGTACCTGTACTTGGGACAGGGAAGATGCTACCTGGACCCCTGGGAAGGATGGTGGAGACATGTTATCTCCTGGAAATCCCCTGTAAATGTTGTGCTTTGGCACCATCCCAACATGGGCTAGTGCCAATCTACCCTTATTTCAGCAAAGCAATGAAGTGCATGTGTTTAACTATAAGTACATGAACAGTCCAATTAGCTTCAGTTTTTGTGAGAACACAGTGGCCTGAGGAGGACACATCCCAAGCTGTAACCCCATCATTTGCAGGCCTGGTCAAGAAGAGATTGGTTTTGAGCAAAAACTGAAGAAGTTATTCTTGTTCCCCGCCTATGATATCACTGCAGTGTCTTTTCTCTAGTGCGGTAATAGACAGTGATACATACAGAATAAGGATGTTAGTTGGAAATACTTTGAAATGCTGTCACAATGTGAATGATTTTCTTTAGAGCATAAAATCAGGCTTCAAAGTGATTTTCCATCTGCTGTAACACGAAAGGAATATGAATGCAATTACAGATGGCCCTGAGTATATGGAAGAGCAAAACTGGCTTTAACCGGATTCAGTTGTTCTTCAGAGTCTCCTAAGAAATTTAAAATCCCAAAGAAATCCTGAATCTGGCTAGATGGATGTAACAGGAACAGGATTTCTGCATAGCAGAAAGGACATGCCTTTGATTCTTTGAAAAGGCATGATTTAATCATTCCATTGTGCATAACTTTTCTTAGCCAGTGCTGCAGCCTGAGAGAGACAAAGATAAACTACATTAGATAAAACTTCCAAGAGATTGGAATCAAAAGATTTAATCCTAGGAGATTCAGATTATCATCATATACTTTGTGACTTCACAGAAGCTATGCATGCTCAGTACCTTCCAGGATTTGACCAAAATGGAGTCTTCCCTTCAAATTGTGCGGGCCAGGAGCAGTCCGAGGCCCTTTTTTCACGCGGCGGGCTGTGGCCAGCAGCCCGGACACGCCAGGTTGGGGAAGGCAGGCGGCACGCTAGAATTAGGCATGGAAGCTTAGTGGTTGATTAAAGATTATTTTACTTACACCGAAGATGGTCGCGGTGCAGGCAGGAAAACTTGCTTGAGTTGCGGTTACAAAACAGAACAAAACAAAACTCAAACCTGCAGGGCACAAGAATACGTCGCAGGGGGTTTTCGGCGACGGGAAGATGCAAAACACGAGAGTACGTCACAATGGGTTTTCGGCGACGGGAAGATAAACCTGCAGGACTCGAACCCGGACAGAGCTCTGGATACACTCACACGAAGTTTGCTAGGCTCCGTGGAACTTGCGCGCAGGGAAGGGTACGTCGAGGGATTAGGCAGCGACGGGAAGAGGCGAGAGGCTGATCAGACCCCTGTAGCCTTCTTGATATACACGCTGGGTCCAATAGGCTCCGTAGTGCTTAGAGATCTTCATGAGACGTGAAGTTCTCTTCCTCCTGATAGTCGTGGAGTCCTCCAACTTGGGCGGAAACCGCTCAAGCCTCTTATACGGCTAGCAAGCCAATCGCTAGCCGCCACGTGGGAATAATTTAGAACTGGCCAATAGTGGGACATAGATCTGCATACGAATGGCGGGAACTCTTTGCACCGTGCATTTCTCTTTTTGCAACCTAGAAATGCACGCTGCAAAGAAAGCTACGAGTGGCGGGAAATAATTTAGCAGTGCCGAAGCACACACAAACAAAAATCACACCCTCGGGTTGTGACACAAATATACTATTGTGTTGAATGACCAAAAAAATCTTCACCCCCACATTGAGAAGCACCTTCTGCCCCAACAAGAAATGACAGCATGGAAAAAAAACCAAAGGTTTAAAAAGGCTCATCTAATGTTTACAGTTCACTTGCACTGCTTTGGCTGCATTTCATCCTCTTGTCATTTATATGCATATCGTCCATCTAGATCAGTGGTCTCCCACCTTTTTAAGTCAGAGATCACCTTTGGCATTTAAAAGCAGCCCAAGATATAGCATGCACCATTCCCCCGCCTAGCAGGGGAGTGTGTGGGGAGGGAAGAAGGGTGACAGATCGAGAAAAAATTATTTGAGGCTGCGCCTCACCAGCTGGTAAGTACAACCCAGCTGGGGCCCTGCTCAACTTACCCCTGCTCCTGCCTCTGCAGTACTGTCCCTCACCATGGGGGCCTCGATCTAGCCCCCACCCCTTCCCTCCCCCACGGACTGACCTGC
Organism: Alligator mississippiensis; assembly: GCF_030867095.1. Classification (NCBI taxonomy): domain Eukaryota; kingdom Metazoa; phylum Chordata; order Crocodylia; family Alligatoridae; genus Alligator; species Alligator mississippiensis. The sequence continues at coordinate 17,537,557 of NC_081835.1, forward strand.
TGGGCTGGGGCACGTGTGTACATGCATGTGGGCACTCAACCCCCAACACCAGCCTCAGATGACTCCAAGAGCCTCTGAGATCTACTGCAAGAGGCTCCAAGATCTACTGGTAATTCAAGATCCACTGCTTGGTGACCACTGCTCTAGGCTATAGGATCTTCAGGGGCTGAAACTGGATTTGAAACCTACTCGGAAAGCACCTACTCCCTCCTTTACACTGCACAGACACTAATACATTATAGAGTAATTCTCCTTTCTCTACTCACTGGCTGCTTGTGGTAATCCACAACAGTGTTTTGATTAACAATAGACAGTTCATTAGGTGCGATTAGCAGAGAGAGCTACTATTTTTCTAGCTTACACTATTTGGTGTGCTCCCCCCTTTACTGCCCAATCCCTTCCTTTGCTAGCTTTAATACTAGAGCTGAGAAACAACCAGGGTGCATTTGAGCTTATACCATGGGCAAAATTTGCTATATATGTTTCCTTTATAACTGGGAACAGAGGAACCTTATGCTATCTATAGAAATATGCTGTTGTGCATTTGTGACGCATATATATTTAAAACGTGATGCTATTGGGTGTATGGGGAACCAGCCACTGTAACAGCCTGGCTTGAACACAGAAGAGCAAGCAAGGATTCAAATCCCAACTTCCCAGTTCTTCTCTGCACCATTATGTTCTGGCAGACACTTTGACAAAATGGCCTTGGTACTTAATGAAAAGAAATAATACACATTTAGGGAGTGTGTAAATCCATTAGGGAGCATCTACATGAATAAGAGTATATGAAAGGTGCCAAATTGAGAGGAAACCCAAGTCTTTTCTGCAAAGTACTTGTATCTAAGCTTTATCATGCTATTGTACCTCAGGCAGACAGGAAGAACTATATAAGAAAGAGAGGGAATGTCAGTCTTAGTGTTCATACAGACCTGCTCAGGAAGAAAAGTCTGGAGAGAGGCTGAGAGCAAAGCATTAATAAGTCCTCTAGAAAGCAAACTGAGGCCACAAACTAGTTCACATGGACCATGAGAGAATAACTTGGACTGGATTTGTTTTGGTGACTGAAAGAGGAAAAGTCTCATGCCTGAGCTCAGAGTTTGGTCCCCTGCTTAATTAAATGGTTTTAAGGGTGAAAGTATATCAGAATTTAGTACCCTGAGATGCCAGCCAAGTCCACCATACACAGATATCATGTACTCAGGTGTTTCTGCAAGTGTCACGAACAGTCCTTGCACAGTACATAGCCAGATTTCTTCCTGTGCCCTTTGAGAAAAGGAACAATTACTTCCATATAGCACAGAGAACAGGAATAATCCCTACCTCTTTAAATATCAGAGAGAGTAAAGCTTCACAGTAGCAGTTTTGAAAATGAATGGAACGTCATACCTTGCCAGAACCATAGCTCTATATCTTTCATGCAACAGTTGAAGAAATCAATAGCACTCAAGGCAGAACAAGGTGCTGCCTTTGTGACACTGATTTAGATTTTTAGCAATATTACTAGCTCTTCTCCTTCAAATACAAAATCCTGAACTTGGATCTGGCAGGTAGGTAAAAGGGAAACTGATTCTCTTTCTTCTTTAAAAAGAGTGTACTTATCATTTGGGAGTCTACACATGCATCCACAGTTTTGGGTTGCAAATAGTCTTTGTATTATAAGTTGAAACTCTCCAATTAGGAAGTGGAAGCCCCTCAAAAGAGCACAGTCTCTGTTATCACTTCTGCAACACTTCACAGTAGAAAACCCCCAAAGAGTTTGAGATAAGGGAGGCAGACCTTCAGCTCTGGAATTCACTTTCCTTGTTGGGCTGATAGAATCCAATCTGCTGGTGTCTTGATTTGAGCAGACTGTCTGCCAATCTAGGAGTAGGTCTGATTTAGTCATGGTGGTCCAGGCAATAATGTGACAATCAAGGGTGTTTTCAGCAATCTCTTTTATTGGACCAGTTGTATGGTTGGGCAAGATCTCATGAGGTTCAATAAGAACAAGTGCAAGGTCCTGCACTTTGGATGGAACAATTCCATGCACCAGTACAGGGTGCAAACCGATTGCCTAAGCATCAGCTGTGCAGAAAAGGATGTAGGAGTTAGAGTGAACAAACTGAATATGAACCAGTGTGCCTTATTGCCAAAAAGACTAATGGTATACTGGGATGCATTAGGAGGAGCGTTGTCAGCAGATTTAGGGTAGTGATTATTTCCCTCTATTTGGCACTGGTGAGGCCGTATATGGAGTATTATGTCCAGTTTCAGGCTCCCCACTACAGAAAGGATGTGGACAAATTGCAGAAAGTCCAGTAACGGAAATAGTTAGAGGACTGAGTCACATGACTTCTGAGGAGAGGCTGAGGAAACTGGGCTTATTTAGTCTGGAGAAGAGAAAACTGAGGTGGGATTTAATAGCAGCCTTCAGCTCCTTGAAAGTGGCTCCAAGGAGGATAGAGATGGACTGTTCTCAGTGTTAGCAGATAATAGAACAAGGATCAATGGCCTCAAGGTGCAGTAAAGGAAGTTTAGGTTGGATATTAGGAAAAAACTCTTACTAGGAGGGTAGTAAAGCACTGGAACAAACTACCCAGAGAGGTTGTGGAATCTCTATCCTCGGAAGTTGGAGGCTAGAGAAAACCTTGGCTGGGATGATATAGTTGGGGCTGGTCCTGCTTTGAGCAGGCAGTTGAACTAGATGACCTCCTGAGGTCCCTTCCAACCCTCATTCTCTATGATTCTCTAAGATGTCAGAGCATTAAGCACTTTATGCCCAAAACCTTGTCTAACTTCTCTCCTAATTACACAGTTCGTCTAACGAACAATATCACCAAAAATTCCTTGCTTCTTCAAAAATATGAATAGATCTTTTGGATATTTAAATAATCCCTATTACCATAATTTGAGCACTTCACAGTCTCAAATATCTTTAACATTCCAGATAATGTCATTATCCCCACTTTGGGGGATATGAGGTAGAGACACTAAAGCTAGGAACAGACATTATACCTAAACCAGTTTAAGTGATCAGAATCTGGTTTAAACCTGTAATAGAACATAAGTTCAGTGCACATAAACCAGCTTCAAAATGGCTGAAACTCATTTAAGATAAACCTGGTTGAATGTAGTATCAGACTTAACTGATTTGGGTTAGACCGGTTTATGCAATGTCTTTCCCAAACCCCTTTCTGGTTTAAGTTAAACCAGAGTCCCCCAGCATCCCAGATGCTTTGCAGCCTTGGGCTGTGCTGTCTGCTCAAGAGAACAGGGCTGGCTCTGCCCCTCTGTTCCCTAGCCAGAGCTCTGGAGGAGACTGCAGGCACAGAAGGATCTGCCTTGCTTTCCCCTGCCCCACCCTCCAGGGATTCCTCCCTCCCTCCCATCTCTCACAGCATGGACCCCAGCCCCATGGACCCTAGGCATGTGGTATGCTAGCTAATGCTGAGAGGTGTCTGTGTGCATGTGTCTCCAATTTCACTGGCGCAGGCAAACAGAGCAGTGCCTGCTTAGGACTTTTTGGAGATAATCAACAGGTCAGCTGGTAATGTCCCTCAGGTCCTTCCTTGGAAAAAGCTGTTGAAGAAGAGCTTGAACTAACGAAAGAGGCTTTTGTTTTGTTGATGGGCTGATAAACACTGTTATCAGCTCCCTGCTGGCTCCCGCCCCTGTCAGGTTTACAGACAATATGAAGAAGCAGGGAGAAGGAGATTGAAAAGCTCAGTATCATCAATAGATACATACACTGTACATCCCCCCTTTGCCTAAGAATGCTAGCCTGGGGCTGGGGGCTGGCAACTCTGCCATCCCTTGAGCAGCAAGCGGGGAATCCTGGGACTGTGCAGATAGGGTGGGGGTTTAAACCCCTACCTAATCAGAGCATCCTGCTGGGGCCTAGCTACACCCCACATCAGCTCAGCGTTATGGAAGGGAAAGGAGGGCTGCTCTAGCACCTGCCAGCTTCTAGCCTGAGCCACTGCAGGCATATGCCTGCATTTCTTCAGGCCAGAGGGAATGTCTGGACAGTTGCAAAACAGTTCAGCCTAGACAGATTAGATTAACCTGCAAAGACTGAATCAATTCAGGCTCAAGCTTTTTGAATGTCTATCCCTAGCCTAAGTAACTTGCCTGAGGCAAGTCTGAGGTGGAACTGAGCAGGGAAGTGAGTTCAGTTCTCTTCATCCCTAACCACTAGAGATCATTTCTTCCAATTGGGCAGGTTTGTTATTTTTAGCATTTGACAGAGATTGAAATTGGATTTTGCATTGTGTGTCCCAGTTATTACAGATAAAAAGTAAGAGTGCTGTTAAACAAATTAACTATTGATCCCAAACAAGATCATCTGACTGGGAAGAGTGGCCAGTTCATATTATTCTCAACAGAGGTTGAACCATGACAGGTTTTAAAGGACAGGTTATGATGGGTGATGTAGGAACTCTAGTGGATTACACAGATAATCTGGCTAAAATCTTCCAACAGGCAGAAAGGTGCCAATGTCAGGAATCTTCAAAGGGAATGGGATTTTTAAATTGGATAAGTGTAAACTTCAGTGATTTAGATACTATTAAAAAGAGAGAAAAAAAAAAGAAAGAAAAAACAAAACTAAACTAAAGAAACAAATGTACCATGGAACTAAAATGAGCTCTATTTCCAAAGCATAACATTCTGGTCACAAAAGCCCTTGGAACATATTCCCAATGATAAATGCATCTTTTTCTTTCTTGTTTATCGCATACCTCAGCTGCAGGAGCAGGAATCACTCTTTCTTCTGGCACTGAGAGAAAAAAACAATACAAAAATAAGCAGGAACCAAGACGATGAAAGATTTTATAATCTCCAGCTGCTAATGTTACTTGCACGTAACTCCCACCAAAGACTTTGTGCCTTGTTTCACGTTCCCCAGGTGATAATGCAGAAACTCAGACCCTGCACTTCAGACCCAAAGCAGTGAGTGTGTTACTCGCCTTATAAAACAAATGGCGTTGTCTTCTCATGTTATCAAAAAAAATAGAGGTGGGGCCTCAAGACCCTGAACTCTGCAGTGCTTAAAATCCAAATGTAGCAGTGATTTTGGCAGCTGCCCTTATCTTTATACCAAACTGAAAAGAAAAAAAAAAACCTGGATCCAAACACTCCTAAACTTTGAGGGTTTGAAAATCTGAATCCAAATTTTGCACTTTGGGATCATTTATATTGAGATCCCCAGTAATACAAAATGCATCACTGATACCATATGTAAAATGCATTGGAATCTCTCCAGACACCAGGTAGGAGCCAACTAACAGACCCACCAGGAAAAGAAATACTTTAATGCTTTCAACTGTCCATACTAAAATGGGGAGAGAGATAATGAGTTAGGAACCCCATGCCCTTTTGAGGTTATTATTGAACATTTTACCTTTAGGAGATAAAAGAGTCTTAATCCAGGGCAGATACAGGTGGACAGAATTTCTGCACTTGAACAATTCAATACAACATTAGTTCAGACAGGAGTCTATTAACAGTGTCTGATGGAAGCAATTGTATTATTTATTAAACTGACAAGATCAATTGGCTGTTTTATACTAGTATAAAGAACACTATTGTACTTTCATGTCCTTTTAAACACAGAGAATAAAGCATTCCCTGGGGTGCTTTCATGAACTGCCTTCGATTAAGAGTTCTTAGAACATTTGATATTGCCAGAGATCAGCTTGCCAGAACCCTGACTGGATTTGCAGCTATCACAAAAGAAATGAGCATGGTAGCAGTTATAATTAAAAAATAGGCTGAGAACAAAGGCCCTTACCTGACTTAGAGAAGTACTTTTACATACTGCATTAGAAAACCCAGCTCTCAAATGTGTGGAGACTGACCTGTTTTCACATTGCTGGCAGTAATGTCAAAAGTGGTATCAAAACATCAGTGATGGATGCTAGGGAGCTAATTGTCTTAAAATGTTAGTTTTGAAGGGACGTGCATGTTGCTTTCTAGAACAACAGTGGTACAAAGGAGTTAAATAGGGCCTCATTCTAGCATGCCAGAGCTTGCATGGAAATGCAAGGGCACGTCCATACTACAAGGGCAGTGTGTTCCCTTACCCACTTTCTCCTGCCGGCATAGAAATATGTTGGTGATTGCTCTGGGGCACCCCTGCATGGCTGCTTTTAGGGCTGTGCGAAACGGCACCGTTTCATTTCGCCTTGAGTTTCGACGGTTCGAAGGAACAGTGTTTCATCTTGAATTTCATTTAGAGTTGAAACAGCTGTTCCGTTCCATTGAAACAGAAAGGCTACTTTGACGCCATTTCGAGTTTCGTTGGGGATGGGAAGTCAAACCAGCTGGGCTGACTTCCCATCTCCAGCGTGATCTAGCAAGGGCACCGGAAAGCAGCCTAGCTGGGCTGCCTCCCGCCCCCTGCCGGATCTTGCACTGGGGATGGGAAGTCAGCCCAGCTGGACTGACTTCCCATCCCCAGCCTACGGTTGAAACGTTTCAACTTTTGAAATGTTTCGAACAGCCTTGTTTTGTTCCGAGGCTATTTCAACTGCCTTTGTTTTGTTCCGATTTTACTGTTTTGACCTCGAAATTGGTCGAAACGGTGTTGGAATGAAACGGCCGGTGAAATTTCATACAACCCTAGCTACTCTTGATAGCTTGATCTTTGGCATGTTTGAGGGCTGCTGATGAGAATGGCCCCAGCTCATCTTCATCTGACATACTTCTGGGTTTGGTACGTACATATGGGTGTGAGGGAGTAGGGGGCATGTGTGGCCATACTGACTGGGGCAGGCTATTGCCACAGTGTAGACAAGCCCTAAACTATCAGAATAGGCCTGTAAATATTTCACATTGCATACTTAAAGTGCAAAAGGAAGCATCTTGGCATGATATCTTAGAGCTCTGAAACTTTATCTAATTTGGACACTGGATACCTTAGCAACTCTCTTTCATGATTGATCTTTGCTATTGAGATCAGCTGAGGTACATCAGCTAACAAATCCTAGGTTGTAATGTCTGGCAGCAGGTGCTACAGGGCTCTTAGTCAAAGGCCTTTGATTTTGGAGTTTCCTTGCCCCTTTGGCCTGACAGAGCCCGAGTTGGTTGCTATCTAGAGCATGCTGCTATCTGTCTCTGTAAACTGAAATCTTTGCTTAAAGAGATAAGATGGGAAGTCCTCTGAGAAACAAGAATATATTTCATCATTTTATCTTTTTTGTGCCCAATCCTATCCCTATAGAAGTCAGTAGTAAAAATTCCCACCCACTTCAATAGACCTAGAATTGGCTCTTCCATGCCATCCTGGGCCCTGTTGTAGGTATTCTGTATTTCTGTGCATGTGACCAGCATTAGCAAGAGGAGCATTTTATAAACTGCCGGGTACATAGCTCTAATTAATTGGGGTAAATAAAGACTGTTGGTCCCCAAAGCAGTATTCATGCTGAATTGTGGCAGCCTATATTCTGAATAGCATAGACTTGACTGCTTCTACCTGCACTTCCAGGAGCAGTGGCATAATAGAGCTCAAGTGGATTAGCCCTGTTCAATCATATTTCCTTTTAACCTTTTATTTCGCTTAATTCTTTCTTGATCTATTGATACAATAGCCTGGCTCAGATGAGCAAAATCACAGTCAGTGCCATTCATGGTCCATCGCTGTTAAGCCTGGTCATAGGTCCTAGCTTCATTTTTGAATGAGCATAAGGTTTAGTCTTCCTTACTTTTTGTGTAGCAGCTTTTGTAACATTAATCTCCCATCTGGCTGTGCCTTGCCACTGCTGAACCTAATGCAGCTCATGATCAGAGTTCGACATCAAGGAGATCCTAGGATCAGTAATAAAGGAAGAGTTGCCTTTTTATAATAAAGAACAGAGACTATGCTCCACCTTCTGGCTTGTCAAGGCTATTACATGGTAAAGATGCCTGCCAAAGACTTGGTTTGCCTGAGAAATCTCAGCATGTTGCCCTAGTGTTGTTTTAGGGGAATCTTAGGCAAACAGAATAAAGGTTCATAAAAATTAATACTCTTATAATTCCACACCCATAATATAAACCATTCATTGTTAAAACAGACTGACAAAACTACTAAAGGTCAACAATTATATTTTGACCTGACTTACATCCTGTATATTATGCTGGAAACACTGAGGTGTGAAGCAAGTTGAAAAATAAAAAAAATGAATAATATTTTAACAGATCTGTGGCCACTGATAATGTCCCTGTTGTCCCATGTCTGCTTCATGGCCATCACTAGAGTTTATTATGTTCCAGGGATAGCAGAGGTAAGAGTACATGAATTCTCCTGCTCTGAAGGCAAAGGACTTGCCACATAACAGAGGCCCTTCTTTAGCTGTTAGTGCTACAAAGTCTGATACCCGAGTGAGCACCTTCGCTTCCATCTAGCAAAGCACAGCACACACACATGTACACACAGCTGTTATAGCAATGAACGTTATTAAGTCTCCTGCTGTCAGGAAGCGTCTGATCCTCCTCTCAGGTCCTTGGGGAAGCGCTGCTATAATGAGTACTTCACAGGACTCAATTGCAAGGATCCCAAGGAAATATTGAGGGCACTAACCATATATACCATTTCTGGAGCCTAGTTCCTAACTTACCCATATACATATAGTATGCAAATTACTCTGAAGAATATTTGCATACACGCCCAGAATTGTGTGTGTACAACCTTCAACTATATTGTGATATTTAATAGGTCAGGCTCAAATATAAATGGCTTTAAATGTATTTAAAAGGGTTACCATGAGTTAGTTGATAGCAAGTAGAAAAGGACTTGTATATCATCTGGAAAAGATTCTTTATACCTGCCATTCAAGTGCAAATTTAACAAATAGTTGGAAAAGCCAACCTTACGTATAGGAGGAGCTGAATGAGCTTGTGAGATATTCTGTGTCTCCAACTTTAATGTGATGCTGATGTAAAGAAGAGAGAAAAATCAACATGTTTAAAAAAATGAAGTAGTAGGGATACAATGCATGGGGCTGACCAAGGTTTACACAGCTGTGGTCCATAAGTATCTCAGCATAGTAAATAATATGTATAAAACAAGACTGATCATAGCCACCCTGCTAATTACCATGGAAGAGGTACAAACTATAAATGCAAGCATGCAATAATCTTGTGATCACAGAAACCTTATACTGCTAACTTGCAAAGTACAATAACATTTCCTACAGACTTTTTTTTTTCTCTTTTCTTTCCTGCCTGATTTTATTGATATTGAAAATTTCTAAAATCTATGGAGCATTCTGACAGGATGCTTTAAAAAAAAAAAAAAATCAAATTCCCATAAAATGTTAATAAGTAGTTTAATAGATATAAACCATAGTGGGAGTTAGTCCCTTCTAAAATTGGCTTTCTTCTGATGGATCATAACATAGAGACTGGGCTTCTTGGTGTTATTAGCATTCGTGAGGTTTGTAAATGACTGAAATTCTTCCATGGTAAAACTGGATTGTAAATGCCACAACAGCAGTTGAAGTAGAGTGGCAACATTTTCAGAAGAGCACCTGGGTTTACAACCACAGGTACCTGAATTGCTGAGGAAAATCTTTTCTGTTTTGGTGTCTGGATCTTTCTGAGACCTGTATCTTCTAGTCTGGTTAACTTTCTGGGTATAAGCTTCTAAACCATAATTAAAATAATACAAGTTTGAGCACATATCCTATAACGAACCAACACCACGTGGATGGAAACACCTGGTAGCTAGGAATATGCTTTTAAAGCTATTTTTATAGAACCCTATTAATTTACAAGGTATTTATTTTAAAGATTGATTCAATCAGAATTAAGATCTGAACATATCATACACTGAGGAAGCTCAACATTCAGATCTGAATTTTGACTTTTCATCTTCAGCCCATCTGCAATCTACTACATAAAATATTATAATCAGAAGAGCATTAGGCCAAAGGCTTGAATTCAAAAGTTATGACATCCCAAAATTAAAGTTGCCCATGCGACCTAGAATTAGCCTCCTTGTGCATTTGCATTGCAGTAAGTCTTAATTACATGATCACATGTTACTGCTCCCACAGAATACCCGTCTCATTCAATACACAGAAAGCACAACACTCACTGAATAAGCAGATATTCAATATTTTGTTTTATCTTCATTGCTCAATGAGAAGCCCTAGGCCTTATTTACAGCACACAATTCAAACAGTGCTTTTAGTACAGAATGATTCTTTTTCTCATGATCTTTTCTATGGCACTCATCGCTATCATAGTCCAGGTACCAATACTAGAATAGCTGTAGGAATTTATTAGCAAAATCTTTATAAATAATAAACCCACATGCTATACATGGTCCTACTAATCTCAACTCCAGCACAGACAGACACAGCAAAATACCTTTTTCCCACTGGGTGGCATTTCATCTTCCTCTGAAGCTTTTCCCTTTCCGTTTTCAGAGCCTTCACGAGAGTGCCGACAAGAACCTGCAATGTGACTCATTCTTGTGCTGTCTGCCTGTGCATGCATAGGTATGCATGTCCAAAAGAAGAAAGCAGCTTTGAATGGAGCTCTCTCTCAGACCAAGTGAGAAACATAGAAAGCTTTTCAATTTTCAAATATGAGCTCAGTGAGGTGAGTTCATGGTCAGTCTCTAATGAAATAATTACAGGCTCATATAATCTTCCACCAAATCTCTAAACACTACTGTCATTAATCTATTAACCCTTATAACACATCAGTATTATATTTAATTTTATAGCAGAAAGGCTGAGAGGCTGACAGGTTAAGCGACTTTGTTTAGGCTACAGGACAAGTCGGTTAACAACCTAGGATCAGGTACTATCAGTGTCCATGTGGACCTCATTGTCAGCTCCAAGCAGGGTAAGGTCAAGACTCAAGAGTGTAGGGTTATGTAATGCAGTAAAAGTTAACAATGAAAAGAAAATGACACCCTCAAATACCTGTTTTGTCTTCACTTGTGAGATCTGTTTCTTGTTGAAAGAGAATCTTCTCTCTTCTAGAGACTTTGTTCTCCCCAGGGCTATTTCTTCACTCGCCCATGGCTCTTCTCTGTTTGGAGTCTGCTGGAGGGGTTTCTGTATCAGGAGATTCACTCTTAGCATCAGCTAGCTGAACAAGAATAAAGCAGATGAGCGTTAGTTGTTGGGTGCGGATGGGGGGAAAGTAGCTCTTAGCCCTTAATTTTGAAACCATCAGTTGGCAACCTTCTGAGTTTGGCAGGATTGATTATGGCTAAAATTTTCCTTTAAGATCCAGGCAACAGATGTTGCCTTCAGTTGTCTATCACCATAACACCCACTCTCAGGGTATGCAATGCAGAAGGAAAGCAGAACGAGTCAGGAAACCTCTGCTGTTTGGATTTGAAATACGTAAAGCATTTGCCCTAAATCCAGGCAATTGCAGCAGTATCCCATTGTGATGACTCTTTTGGATGTTATAAATTCTCTGGACTGCTGCTTATAAAACCTATTGCTATACTGAGGAAAATTAAATGCATGGATTTATTCTGCAAAATGGATACTATTTATGGTTTCATTCAAGTGCTGTGAAGGGGGACCCCCCCATATAAATATTTTCTGAATCAGTTTATTAAATACATTCCCATTGGATTAAGTCAGACTCACATTCCCAAAATGTATTAGTAACTGGATGAGGTTCGAACCAGGTTAAATTTCCAGATACAGACTTTAAGCGAGATCAGCATTCCACCAGTAGATGTCACCAGAACAAGAGAAAACGACTAGAAACCGATGTGTGCTCCAAGCCTTCCAACCCGGTATTAAAAGGCAATAGTTAAATCATGCGTTTGAGAGGCGACCTCAAAATGAGGTTGCCAAACTAATATTCAGTCATCAGTATTTCTGTTTTCCATCCTGGCGAGTGCTTTGTCAAGGGAAGTCACGCATGACATTGCTGCACTTTGTATAGGAGCATGAGATGGTTCCATACAAACCTGTTCTTCAAGCAGCACCTCTGAATGCACCTCAGGGTGGGAAGAACATGGGGAGATTCCAAGCTCTGGGATTTCCAAATCCACAGCGCCTGCAAGCTGTGTCCCAGGCAGGTATTTCATATCAGCTGCCACTATCATCCCTTCAGCCACTGCGGGAAAAGATAATGACTGCATTACATTATACACACCCTATAACCACTTAGGGGTATTATTGTGGTGACGCTTTCTGAGTGGGAAGCAGGCTTTCTTGGAATAAGATGGGATCTCAGGATCTTTGAGAAGCAACATTTCCTTTTACGCCCCCTTTGAAAATAGGACTTTGGAGACCAAACCACATCAGGCACTTTTGAAAATTTTATTCTGGATCTAACAAATAGGCAAATCTTCAGGAGGATGTGGTGGTGGTGGTGGGGGCGAGGGGTGTCTAATTTTTCCTTAGAACCATGAATGCTGAGCACCTGCAGATGCCACTGACTGCAGTTGCAGTACTCAGAGGTATGGCTGAGACACGAGCAGTTGGGGCTTGATCCTAGAGGGTCACAACTCAAAGGGGATTAGGAGCAGATGAGGTCCAGACTAGAGTCCTGGGTCAGAAGTCCAAGGTCTGAAAGAGACCAAGACAGGGACAGTCACTGAGACAGAGCCATGAGCCAGGTGGGGGAAGAGGGTCAGAGGCAGGAAGAAGGGATCCAGTCCCTGATCCAGGGGGTCTGGAGCAGGCATCTGTAGCTGTAAGGGACTAGGACATGGGTGACAGCCAGACAAAAGCCACATGCCAGGAGCTGGCTGTTAGAAGACAGGGATCTGGACTAAAATCAGGAGTAAGGGGTCAGGATCCAGCAAGTCTAGAGCAAAAGGGTTCAGACTGGAGTCTAGAACAAAGAGTTAAGGCAGAAACCAGGATTCAGAAGCCCAAGGCTAGAGACGGGCCTCTGTCCTGCTAAGTAGCCTTTTAGGCACTGAAAGAATGGCTGCTTATAAGCAGACACCCATGCCCATACTGGCAACTAGGGCCAGCTAGAAGTAGTTAGGCTTCTGGCAACCAGGTGCACCCAAGTAGTCAGAGTCAGCTAGGGCAGGTCAGCTGCTCTGTTGCCTTAACTCATGACAACAGCAGGTCCCTTTGCAGAAATCTGGCCTGTAGGACCAGAAGCTCAGCTGGTGTAAGTCATTGTCATTTCAGTTAACTCAACAGACTGACACAAATTTACACCATCCAAGGAAGTTGCTTGATATTTAGGACAATAGAATGCCAGACCTTCTCTTTTATCGAACCAGACAATACCAAGAGGGAAAAGGAGTGAAGAAGTCTTTACTTTCTGCCTTATCTCGCTCATCTGTAAATTTGTGTCAGTCTGTTGAGTTAACTGAAATGACAATGATTTACACCTGCTGAGCTTCTGATCCTACAGGCCAGATTTCTGCTGCTTGTCTTGAGGGAAATCCCAAGACTGGGGGAATTCCTGCCAAAAGTGGGTACAGCCTGTTTGGAGCGGCTGGAGTCCCAGTTTCAGCAAAGCAACTGCTTCCAAGGAAGCAGCTGCTGGCATCCATCCATATCATCTAGCAGGCCACCATTTTAGGCTGGTTTCATCTTCTCCTCAATTATGGAGCCTACCCAGGTGCTCTTTCCAAGGGGAAGTCCTGATGAATGTGTGCTTCAGGGATTTTCCCCCTGGAGGTTGCTATTATTCCCTTAGGTAGGGATCTTCCAGACCAATTCCATGAGGCAGAGAGAAGCTCTGAATATTTTATCTCTTTGCATACATGTTGACCTTCTCTCCTCTCTTAATCAGAACCTTTACAGAAATCTCTGTAAAGGATCTTGCTGGGATCCTTTGACCCTCGCTAACTTCCTGCCCTTTGGGCAGGGGGCTGGACCCGATGATCTTATGAGGTCTCTTCCAGCCCGAATGTCTATGAAATCTAGTCTTGGGTCCCAGGTGGAAGCAGGACATCAAATATCTTCAGTGAAGTTTCTGAGACACTAGGAGAGCAATAAATCTCTAAAGGGGCCAATGGCAACTTCCAGGATGGCTGGAAGGATATATACGTAGCAATGTTAGTTTGATGCATTAGTAATAAAATGCTGAACAAAACACAACTTTTGCACATTCACGTTGTGTCAGTTTTCCAACCCATTTAAAGGAACACTTTCCTTTATGCTCTGGATTCTAGATAAGATTAAAAATATCCTTTTCAAATTTCAAGAGAGATGAATAAATTTTCTAACAGCGATTGGAGAGGTTCAATGCGTTTTTACATCCAACACCATTTTTGGATTCCAAAGAGATTTTCATAGATTCATAGATGTTAGGGTCGGAAGGGACCTCCATAGATCATCGAGTCCGACCCCCTGCATAAGCAGGAAAGAGTTCTGGGTCTAGATGACCCCAGCTAGATACTCATCTAACCTCCTCTTGAAGACCCCCAGGGTAGGGGAGAGCACCACCTCCCTTGGGAGCCCGTTCCAGACCCTGGCCACTCGAACTGTGAAGAAGTTCTTCCTAATGTCCAGTCTAAATCTGCTCTCTGCTAGCTTGTGGCCATTGTTTCTTGTAACCCCTGGGGGCGCATTGGTGAATAAATACTCACCAACTCCCTTCTGTGCCCCCGTGATGAACTTAAAGGCAGCCACAAGGTCGCCTCTCAACCTTCTCTTGCGGAGGCTGAAAAGGTCCAGTTTCTCTAGTCTCTCCTTGTAGGGCTTGGTCTGCAGGCCCTTGACCATACGAGTGGCCCTTCTCTGGACCCTCTCCAGGTTATCCGCATCCTTCTTGAATTGCGGCGCCCAGAATTGCATGCAGTACTCCAACTGCGGTGTGACCAGCGCCCTATAGAGGGGAAGTATCACCTCCTTGGACCTATTCGTCATGCATCTGCTGATGCACGATAAAGTGCCATTGGCTTTTCTGATGGCTTCATCACACTGTCGGCTCATGTTCATCTTGGAGTCCACTAGGACTCCAAGATCCCTTTCCACCTCTGTGCCACCCAGCAGGTCATTCCCTAGGCTGTAGGTGTGCGGGACATTTTTCCTCCCTAGGTGCAGTACTTTGCATTTCTCCTTGTTGAACTGCATCCTGTTGTTTTCTGCCCACTTATCCAACCTATCCAGGTCTGCCTGCAGCTGTTCCCTGCCCTCCGGCGTGTCCACCTCTCCCCACAGCTTTGTGTCATCCGCAAACTTGGACAGAGTACATTTCACTCCCTCGTCCAAGTCACTGATGAAGACATTAAAGAGTATCGGTCCCAGGACCGAGCCCTGCGGGACCCCACTGCCCACATCCTTCCAGGTCGAGACCGACCCATCCACCACGACTCTCTGGGTGCGACCCTCTAGCCAATTCGCCACCCACCGGACTGTGCAGTCATCCACATCACAGCCTCTTAACTTGTTCACCAGTATGGGGTGGGATACCGTATCGAAGGCCTTCCTGAAGTCTAAGTATACGACACCCACCCCTCCTCCTGTGTCCAGGCGTTTCGTAACCTGGTCATAGAAAGAGACTAGATTGGTCAGGCACGATCTGCCCACCACAAACCCGTGCTGGTTTCCCCTCAGCATAATTTGCCCTGCCGGGCTCTCACAAATGTGAGCCTTGATAATTTTTTCAAATACTTTACCAAGGATGGAGGTGAGACTGACTGGCCTATAGTTGCCCGGGTCCTCCTTCCTCCCCTTTTTGAAAATGGGGACCATGTTAGCCCTTTTCCAGTCCTCCGGGACTTGGCCCGTGCGCCACGAGTGTTCGAATATTCCTGCCAGTGGCTGTGCAATGATGTCGGCCAGTGCCTTCAGCACCCTCGGATGGAGCTCATCTGGGCCTGCCGACTTAAAGGCATCCAGTTCTTCCAAGTGACTCTGCAGCATCTCAGGGTCTACGTATGGCAGTCTGGCACCTTGCTGCTGCCTCTCTACAACCCCAGTGAGAGACTTGTCGTGCCCCTCAGTTAGGAGCACTGAGGCAAAGAACTCGTTGAGGAGTTCAGCCTTGTCCCCCCTGTCTGTCACCAATTGTTTCTGCCCATTTAGCAGCGGTCCTATTCCTCCCTGGGCCTTCCTTTTACTCCCAATATATCTAAAAAACAATTTCTTGTTGTCTTTTACTTGGGTTGCCATCCTCAGCTCCATGGTAGCTTTGGCCCGTCTAACTGCTTCCCTACAAGCACGAGCAGAGGAGGTATATTCATCTTTAGTGATCTCACCTTGTTTCCACTTTTTATGTGCTCCCCTTTTGGCCCTTAGGCTGCCCTGGATTTCTCTGGTCAGCCATGGAAGCCTCTTGGCCCCTTTCCCCCTTTTGCCTCGCTCAGGGATCATCTTGCTTTGTGCCCGAAGGATCGTTTCCTTAAGGCACAGCCACCCTTCTTGGGCTCCCATCCCTTCAAAACTCCTACTCTGCAGTGCTTCCTTGACTAATCGCCTGAGTGCATTGAGATCAGCTTTCCTAAAGTCTAGCACTTTCACCCTACTAGTTACCTTACCCACTCGACGTCTTATGTTGAATTCTATTATTAGGTGATCACTGTCTCCCAAATGGCTACCGATCTGGAGGTCCCCTATCATGTCATCCCCTGTTGCCAATACCAGATCCCGTATGGCATTCCCCCTAGTGGGACCATGCACCTCCTGTGTCAGGTGGAGGTCCTGTACACAGGTTAGAAACCTGCGTGAGCGATGGGACCTTGCTGTCTGCGTCTCCCAGCAGATGTCCGGGTAGTTTTGGTCCCCCATGACTACTGCCCCTTTAGCTTTTATGGTCTCCGAGAGTTGCCTCAGGAGCCCCGCATCTATTTCTTCCCCTTGGTGTGGGGGTCTGTAGCAGACCCCTACCACCAAATCCCTTTCTCCTGCCCCCCATGTAGCCTAACCCACAATCCTTCTACTTCCTCAACCTTGGATTCTGTCTTGATGAGGGTTGATGTATATTGCTCACTGACATAAAGTGCAACCCCCCCCCCCCCTTTCTTCCCCGACCTATCCTTTCGATACAATCTATAGCTCTCAATATGTACCACCCAGTCGTGGGATGAATCCCACCAGGTTTCTGTTAGCCCCACTAAGTCATAGGTGTTTAGTGCAAGCAGGAGCGCTAGTTCATCCTGCTTGTTTCCCATGCTCCTAGCATTAGTATATAGGCACTTGAGCCCTGCGACTGGCGCCTTTGCTGCCCCCCCGCTCCGAGTCCCAAGGGGCCCATTGTTTCTTACCTTCTTGTTTCTTACCTGTTCTGTAGTGCTGGTCTCCCCATGGCTTTCAGGTTCCCAATGCTCTCTTTCTTCAGGCTGGGCTGTCCTCATGGGTGCCACATGGTTTGGTGGTCCACAGCTTCCCCTGCCCTCGTACTCCCCTCCCCCCGATGAGCCTAGTTTAAAGCCCGCCGGAGGAGATCCGCCAACCTAGAAGAAAACACACGCTTACCTTTGGGGGACAGGTGAAGCCCATCCCAGCTGAGCATGTCCCTCATCGTGATGTGCGGGTTATGGTCCAGGAAGCCGAAGCCTGCCTCGAGACACCACTGCCGAAGCTGCCAGTTGGTTTCTCGGATGCAGTTCTCCTGCCGTCTTCCTCGTCCGGTCACTGGTAGGATGGAAGAGAAAACCACCTGTGCACCGAACTCCTTCAGCACGCCGCCCAGAGCACAGTAGTCCGCCATCAAGTGATCAGGGGTTCTCCTGGCCGCATCATTAGTACCCACATGGACTAGGACCATGGGGTAGTAATCGGTGGGCTTGATCCTGGCCTGGGTTACCTCCATCACATCCCAAATCTTTGCTCCAGGGAGGCAGTATACCTCTCGTGCCGAGGGGTCCTGGCGACAGATGGGTCCTTCCGTACCTCTCAGGATGGAGTCGCCTATGACGAGCACTCGTCGCCTCCTCCTCTGGGTCCTCGTGGATCTCTTGATCTGTTCAGAGTGTGAAGAACGTGGTGTTTCTTCTTGCCCAAGGGTTTCCTCCTCCCCTTCCATCTCCTGCAGGGTTGCCAGGGCCTTGTACCTGTTCACCAGTTGGACTGGAGAAGCTGGTACCGGTTCACTGCGAGCTGCTCCGATCCTGGCTGTGACCGTCTGCCACTCTGCTGTGGAGGGCACTTCCCGGGCTGCTTCTTCCTTGGGTGCCTGGGCCTGCAGGGAAAGGAAATAACTGTCAATCTCATCCTCCACCTCCCTGATCCCCCTCAGCCTGCTAACCTCCTCCCGGAGCTCCCTCACCTGCGCCTCCAGAGCCCTAAGATGGGCACCTGCCGGACAGGTGTGGGGGCCCCCAATCTCTGCCCCCCCCCGGCCCTGCTGGGGATCCCCCACAGGCCAGGAGGTAGGGGGACATCAGCTCCCCCATGGGCTCGGTCTGGGTGGAGGCCTCAGACCAGCCCCGGGTAGCCTTGTCCCCCTGGGCAGAGGCCCTAGCAGCACTCCTCGTAGACACCATTCTATAAGCTGCTGTTTGTAGACCTGTGCGGTGTTTACGCCCTACCCCTACAGGAGTCCCACTCCTGGCCCTCCCGGCGCGAACGCCTGCGCAAATGCCAGCGCGCTCTCACAGAGCGTGCCTGTTTGCGCGCTCCGTTCGCGCCGCATGGCTCCCTACCGGCTCAGCTATATGGGACCTGGGGGGCTTCCCCTCCGGATCTGGCTTAGCTGCGCCGGGTCCCTCTGCCCCACTTACCTTCAGGGGATCAGCTGCTGCTGCCCCCGCTGCGGATTCCTCTGCTGCTGCTGCCGCCGCCGCCGCCGCCTCCGGTCAGTCAGTTGGTAAAAGGGGCACACGTGTGTGCGGGACACACGTGTGCTTGCCTCCTCTCCTTCCCGCTGCTGGTTCCCGAGAGTCAGTGGAGGTTTCAGTGGAGTCTAACCTCTTCTTCCTCGTCCTCTGGAGAAACTAGCAGTTCTGTTGTGAAGTCACAGGTGAAGTAAAGTCTTTTATAAAAAGATACTAACAGGAATGGAGAAGAACCAAGATCTTCATGAGCCCTAAAATGCACACAAGCCACATGAGAGACTCTTTTTGGTAGTGCTCATGCACCATTTTCTAGTCTACACATCATCATGTCATTCAACGGCACTGCAGAAGGGTCGCAGATGTTGGAATCTCACTGAAAAAAATATATTCTCACTGGGCAAAATTCTCACCTATGCAGAACTGAGTAGGGGGCCAGAGCATGCATGAGCCTTATAGATTAGCTGAGACTTAAGCAGCACACAGGTTGTGTGTGTAAAGGCTGGGGTTTTTTTGTTCAATCATAGTGGCAGTTCTACTAAATGCATATGTCTTTTTATTTCATGGACTCCTGTCTGGTATGTTTTATTTGCTTGAATTTGAAACTCTACAAGGAAACACTGTTTGAAAGGTTGATGAGTTTCTTTCATAGAAATGTAGAATTTTGATTGAAAGAAATGAGGTGAAAGTTTCATTAAAAACTTTGCTGACATTTGGGGTTTTTTTTTTACCACTTTTAATGCTGAGCTATAGTACTCTAATCACAAATGTTGTACCCAGCTGCTATTATTTTATTAAAAAGAAAGTTTGGAGGAAAATTCTCATGTGGATTTTCATGTGCATATTAGTGAGAACTATTTCTAGCTAGTTTTGTAGTAACTAGTACAAAGGCTGTCTATATTTGAGTGGCAAACTTTCCAGGAGAAAAGTTTAAAGTGGCTAAAAAAAAATAAAGAAGAAATGGTTTGAAATGTTCAAAAAAAAAAAAATCAGGAAACATTTCAATAAGCATTAGAATGCCCAAAACTATTATCTTTACAAAACTCAGTCCTGGGTTTAAATGATCCAGTGTTGTTCCTTTGACTAACTGGAACATGTTCTACTTTTTATAGAAAGAAATCAGGTTTTTTATTCTGATTTGCAGGAACTGTGGCTAGGAACAGACAACGCATTTGTCCCTGGACAAGTTGTGCCTCTGTTTGTCTTGGAATAGAAATATTCCAGAATTGGTATGTTTACACATCGCCCTTCTAATCAGCGTTTAAGGAGGGGCTGAACTCACTGCTGCTTTTCAGTGATGCAATCCCAGGATAACCATTCAATTGTACTGTGTGATGTCCCTGGATAAGCTCTTAATACTTTTTTCCTGTGAACCTTTTTAGGATTCATCCAGGATGTCTGAATGATTGTATTTTGTCCTGGGATAAAATGGTTTATCCCAGGACAAATGCAACATCTTTTGTAGCCTACGTGGCTTAGTAAAAGAAGGTTCATATAGGTGAAATGTATGAATAGAGCAGCCACATTTAGATCTGAATATAACTGATCCCCAACTTCTCATGAGTCACTATTATCCCTCGTGGTATGGCACTGTTCACTGATAATAGATTGCAATATATTTTGCAACCGCAAAAGATTATTACAAGTAGTTAAGGAAATGGGAAGGTTTACTGAGTCCTAACAAGAGAGGACTTCACACAAGTATGATGTCATACCTGCTGCTGTGACTGTCGAAACATCTGAAACCCAGTCGCACCATGAGGCAAGGTTATTTTAGAAAGCCACCACGATATCTCCAGTACCATTTAGGAAACAGGAGGAACTGAGTGCATTACCAAAAACAATGTCAGCCAGCAAATTCTTGTGAATATCCCACAGTTTTAGCACACAGCACACTGGAAGATAAAGGAATCTTGCAAAAATCTTAATGCAGATATCAGTAATTCTCTGTGGATGAAATCCAGTCTTGTACAGAGGGCTAGGATGAGGCTCATATGACACTAAAGTCTCACTAAGCCATCAAAATAGGACTAAAATGGGAATTAAGTGGAGCCTAGGCCCTACATAGGTTTCTGCAGAGGTATGAATTTTAACTTGTAGGCACAGTGAGAGAAAGAGAGAGAGATTATATTACTAGGTAATCTTATTCCATTCTCACAAAAGTGGATGTCTGACAAATAGTAACTGCATTAAGCCTACGAAAGCAAAGACATTCAGAGTAGAAGTAGCAGCAGCATTTTATCAGTGGGGCTTTCATGCAGTGAAAATTTTCCCCTAATATAGTGCTTAAGATCAAACACATTGCAAGAATTAAGGAGAAAGTAAGAACTCCTCCATTCCCGAGAATGAGATCGATTCCAGCAACAGATTTTTTAAAGGTGGATTTGCTCTAGAAGATTGAGTATCCACGCTCCATCTACATCACAGGCATCCACTGGACTTCCATCCTGGCCCTCTGGACTTAATTCCTGCCCCGAGAAGCAGGGCAAATTGGCTTGGACAGAGGACTACACTGCAATTTTCTTGTAACTGAGCCAGCACACAGAACTAATTCAGCAACTACACAGCATCTCTCTGTGCTGTGGAGATGTATGCTCTGAGAAAGAGATATGCTCCATCTCTGTATTCATTGTCGGCCTTTGATCTCTCATCTAAAATAGCCAACAAAAGTGATACCTGAGTGTCAAATGTTCACCAGCTAGGCAGAGCAGGACTCTCTCCCAATATTGATGAAATTGCTTGTTATTTTATTTTCTTTAGACAACAGCAGAGCTTGTAAAGGAAATTTATGCTGCCAACATGCATGCCACATTTCAGTATAAGCATTTCTCTTGACTGCTTTGATCGTCTCTGAAATCAACCTCTCACAGCATTTCCATCTTCCATGAGCTGTGCTTCCTGACACAGATATTTCCTTGCCCTGCTTTTTAAATCATCTTTCAGTTTCAGGGGATCATTTGAGAGATCATTATGTTCAAAGTGACACTATGTTGTCATTGTACTCTGTGCCAAATCACATATGAAACTGCTTGTAGCCAATATTTAAAAATGTGGGCAACGTTATATAACATTTGGAATTTCACTTCATTGTGAAACATACAGCTGGAAGCATTAAATATTACTTTCATAAGGGAAGTGGATACTATATCATTGGCATACAAGCACAGAAAGCACAAATCCTCCAAACATGTTTTTGTGGCATCAGACGAGTAGTACTTTCTGCATATAGAATCAACCACCTCCTCAGCACATCAGCAACCGACTGTTCCTTTAACTTGGATAATCTCCCCAAACAGCATTCTGGATACCCCAACAGTATTATTATCAGTGCAAGAAGAACAACAAATGGGCCAAAGAACAAATTATACCAAGTTAATGGGGACTGGTACTTAGAGTATGTCAACTGCTTCTCTTGTAGCTAGTTTGTGTGACTGCTCCTATACCATGGTAAGCTTAACTGTGACATCTCACCCCTGAATGAAACAGTGCTAAATTACTATGATGTAGCTTCCACTTACTATGGAAAACAGTTACAGCAAGTCCCTTGCATCCACCCCATTTTTGATTCAGTATACATTTGTTCATCATTTTATAACCCAAAATTGCAATATCACTAGAGTTGTGTTCAAACTGCATTATGACCCGATGCAATCTGAATAGAAACACTTGGGCAAATTAAGCCCTTAGATTCCATTGCTTTTGTTGGATTTAAAGTGGAGATAAATTTGAGCCATTATGTCCGTAAGTGGTATTCCTGGCCTCTTTCTTGGTAAGGTTCTAATAATGCATACTTTTACAATGATACTAATACTAATATGATGTTACCAAGCTTGATGTTATTGCCTAGAGGACACCCGCTGCACCAGATGAAAGTGTACAAAATTGAAATTATTTATCAACCAAGCGATGGGTTTATAGGTTTCACAGGCTCACTTGAGTTTCCATCCTGTACAAAGCCTGTCTGATTATTGCATAAATAAGGAGATTATATTCAATGCTTCACATACCCACAGCTTAAAAAGAGAGAGAGAGAGAGAGACTCCTGTAGGCATCCACTGCTATAATAGGCCCCTTATGATTATTTGCAATATATGATTCTTCATCTTCTCCTTAGAGACAGAGAAAACACAAGTACAATTTGGAAATTCTGAATACATGACACTGAATTCTTCCTTCGCTGTAACAACATATTGCATGGTACTGGACTGGCCATTTTCTCTCCGTTTGCCAAAAAGTCACAGATTTCAGCCAAGACCTTGGGTGAAAGCTAATGTTCTCCATACTGCTAATATCCATAAACCATAATTGTAAGTAAACATAACAGTTCCGGGCTGATATCCATTTACAAGGCTAAACTTAATTAATCAAGTTTAATTTTTACAACGAACCTGTTTCCAATGAACAGATACCAGATCCTTGTTCAGATGTGGATGTTAATACAGCTCTAGCAATTTTCCTGACCATCGTGATCATGGAATTTTTCTTAGCAAAAATCACACTCGGCAATTCACAGTATTAGGCTCGTCTCCATAAGAGAGTTTTGCCGAGATGTTAACAGTGACATGGCTGAATGCACGCATGAAATGGCTGGTTTATGGGGTGGGGTCTTGGCCCTACACAAACCAATGACAAAACTACTGACTTCCAGGGGTGGAAGGAATTCACCCATGAAGATTGCCAAGTCCAGCTGGTAGAAGCTGTAGCTAAAGCAGGGGATGCTGCACTGTGCAAGTGTGTTATGGCACTCAGCTGGGGTCACCACTCCACCCACAGCCCACCCCCTGGCCCAGGACTATGCAGATGATACCCTTGCACTTTGTGCAAACAAGGACCCAAGTGCTAACTACTTCCTCAGTGTCAGATAGTCTCCAGTTTTGACACTTCCCCGTCGTAGGGAGAGCTGCAGCAGCTACTGCTGGGAACTTTGGACATTCAGAGAACTTTCTACAAATACTACTGAATTCAATCTGCCCGGTGCTGCTGAATAACTCTGCTCCAAACCTCTTCAGTCTGGGCCTTGGTTACATGTTACGTTGTGAACTGCACAAATGTTGATCAGTTTAGTGCTAGCTTGCAGTCACACCTTCAATTTGAGTAGCACCTCTGTGGGGAAAGGCCACACCTTAACAAAACAGGGGCTGGGTTATGTGGAATAAGGGAGAATCCTGCCCTGGAGTGGAGTAACTTTGAGTCACTTGAAGGTGTTAATGTGTGGATAATCTAGGGTTGAACAGCACCAAGAGCTTCCCAAAATTAACATGCAAAGCCCTCTCTTTACTTCAGGCTCATTCCACACCAGGCCATGAATTTCACTGCCTTTTCAACTAAGGGCAGGCCACCTGCCTTTTCAATTAAAAATTTGATGATAAGGGTGTGTAGTGGTCTGTGAAAAGGTTTGAGGGTTGACAGTTGTCTTGTGGTCCAGAAAGCCTGGGAATATCAATATGACTAGAATGTGACTGAAAAAAAACCCCCAAACCAACAAAAAAAGCCCACATTTTTAGAAAAATAAAAGCCCTTTTTAAACCAGTAGGGGAAACTAAATCTTGCTAAGCAGGGAAATGTTTTTGTTAACATATTCTTAAATATAGCTAGTACAGAACCCAATTCTAACAGCGTTAGAGCAAATTAAAATTTGAAGAAAAGATCCAAAATGTATGATAATGCTGATATCTAATGTTGATGATATTTAGTAATACAAAGTGAAGACTTCTACTAATTAACGTGTGTGTGGGTAGAGTTTAAGAAGATAGCAGGCATTTTGTGTACAGAAATCAGAGTAGGTATGGGAAAAACTCCAGTCTGCTGATCACTACGCAATAGTTACTCAACCTTTTGACAGAGCCCCAGGCTCAGCCCAGCCTTTGGTAATGACAAGCCAGAATTAGTATGCAAATGTAAAATTGTATCTTTTCTTTAGTTAAACCACCTGTGTTTCCTGGCTGAGAAGTACATACGTTCAGTTCTGATGAATGCACAGGGCAGGTGATTCACAGGAACCTACTGGGATCCAAAACAAGGCCCATGATGACTGGAGAAGGTGGCGTGAAGGCAGTTACCATGAAATTTTGTTTTGATAGCAACCCTGAGCCAAAGAAGTTACCAATCGTTTACATATCTGGAGCTCTTTCAGAAACCTGCCTGTTTTTGGCATACATTTGATCTGCTCTTCATGCTGTTACCACAGCAACTGAGCCTTGAATGAAAATCTCTTTGCAAGTTAGTTCTTCCAATTGCCCCGTCATGTAGGGATATAATGGAGGTGAGGGCTCAAAGCATGTCCGAGAACCGCATATCTACATTGTTTTTAAAAGAGCATTTTACCTTTGTTTTGTTCGTTTGTTTTTTCCTCTTGCCAAAATAAGCATCAGCACATCGGTTTTCTTTACCAAGGGATATTCCCTAGGTCTTTCACAGTGATGTTCTTGATGTTTAACAAGATCTCCAAAGTAAACAGCACTAACAAATTGGCTTCCTGCGTTAAATTTCCTGGTCACATACAAATTGGATAAATATTGCTATAAAAAAAAAATGTAACAGTGGCAAGACACCCTTGTGCAAATAAATAGGTAACAAGCCTACGTGGTCCTGAGATGAGAAAAATCAAATGCAAATATCCTCATAGAGTTGGTTCCATTTTACAAAGTCTGACCCAAACATTGAGAGAGAAAATCAGGACCTACATTTCTCTGGCACTGAAGAAGGTTCAGAGCTGGGGTTCCAGGTCTTTACAAGAACATTTCAGACTGGGGAGAATAGAGACTAAGCATCAGGTTTTCTTCTGAGGGGGGAAAAAATCTTAGCTCAGTGATAGACAGTATTAGGTAGGCTAATAAAAAATACTGTCTTCTCATAGCTGGCTGGCTGAACCAAGATGGCACTGAGTTTTATTTTTAATTAAATAGCACAACAGATATATCAGAGCTCAATCTTATCTCTTTAATTTGGCTTTGAGAATGAACAAATGCACAAATATGTTCCCTTACACCTGTGTTCAGGCTGGCTGCAGGTCCCTGAAAGAGCCACCTACGCAGAATAACCGTGCCAAGATGATGAGCAATCCAAGCAGGGAAGGGTGAGTTAGTGCCTGTAGGCAGATCAAGTGGCAGGTAGGGCTGTGCCAAACTTTGGGTGGTGATTCGACTTGGAGAAGATTCGGCTAGATTCAGCAGCTGAATCTCCAAATCCAAACTGAATCAGGGGACCAATAAAAAGGTCCAAATTGATTCAAAGCTCTCCAAATCTTTGGAAAAGCGATGATTCGGACAGTCCCCAGTGGCTGCAGCAGGGAGCTGGAGCTGGACTTGGAGGTGGTAAGTAGGGGGCGGAGGAGGGTGGGCTGGAGGAGGGGGGAGGGGAACATGCGGGGACCCCTGCCAGCCCCCAGCCCCTGCCTGCTCCCCCAGCCCCCCCATGGATGCTGTGCCCGCCCCAGCTCCTGGTATTTAAAAAAAAAACGCCGGTGCTCACTGGGTGCTGCCAGGTAGGGATCAATCCCCACTGCCCTGCACTGGCCCACACTGCATGGGGGGGCTCTGCCACAGGTCCCCCAATGCCCCCCTCACTGCCCCAGCCCCCCCATGGCTGCCCCGCCTGCTCCAGCTCTGGCTCTTCAAGAAAAAAAACCCAGGACTCACCAGCTCCTGCAGCGACCTCAGGGGGCTCATGGAAGAGCCCACACGTGGTACGGGGCAGTGGGGGGCAATGGGGATCACTTTCTGCTGCAGGAATGGTGAATGCAGGGTTTTGGGGGTTTTTTTCCGTAAAGGGCTGGATCTGGGGTGGGCGGGGCAGCCATGGGGGGAGCTGGGAGAGTGGGGTGGGGGTCAGGGGGCTCATGCAGAGCCCCCCCATGGAGCATGAGGCAGTGGGGGGCAGCAAGGATCACCCTCCCGCCGGGCAGTACCCAGTGAGTTGGGGCTTTTTTTTCCAAAGCTGCGGGAGCTGGGGCAGGCAGGGCAGCCACTGCTGGGCTGGGAGAGCAGGCGGGTGCTGGGCCTGAGTGATTCAGAGATATGGCAGCAGCCAAATCTCCGAATCAGATTTGGCCAAATTGATTTGGGACAGTGATTTGAATCACCAGATCGAATCACTGCCCCCCGAATCGGTCAAATCTGAAGCAAATACTAGCCGCTTCGCACAGGCCTGCAGGGTCTGCACTAACAGGGAGACAGGGTCTGCACTAACATATGGAAACCGCACCTTCCGGCCTCTCGCCCAAGACTGCTTGTTTGGGGAAACCAAGATTAGTGTGACATTGATGTGCTCCAGCTGGCTTTCCTGGGGTGCATCTGTATATCTCAGTATCAAGAACTGGAGCTACTGTGTCATGGTTAAAAATACCCTGTCCCCTGGATTGTTGCTTGTGAAGAAAAAAGGGTAAAAGAGGAAAGCACTAACAGGTACTAATTAAGAGAGGGGGGTGGCACAGAATATGATACCTTCCCCTCAAACTGAAATATAGGCCAGTCTGTATTTCCACACACCTCCACTCCTCCATAGGAGTTGTACGCCACTTGTGACAAGGACACAGATGGAGCTACGGAAGTTATTCATAGCAATAAATAAATAAATACATACATACATACATACATACATACATAAAACTACTTTTGCCCTTTTTCCTTCCATGGCTTATTCATACCCAAGCAATGATTTTGACAAATTTGGTATTTAAAATTACTCAATGAATGTTTTATGCAAACATGCTTCCACACCTCAGGAAACTAGCTATTCACTGAGATTTATTTATTTATTTATTTGCTTTGGCTATTTGCAATTTAAGCTGTGCGATTGGTCACCTGGCTCATGTGTTATTTTTTCTGCTCCATTACTGGATGACTAAACTCTTGAAAACAGGAAGAGGGTCCAAATAAATCACTGCTCACTCAATGGCAGAACAACCACCCATACTCATTTCTGGCACAAGCTTCCCTGTGAACACATTTGCATATGTATTAGCTAAACTTTGCCTTCTGCACATATTCCTGTGAAAAAAAAGAAGAAATCATTAGTTTGAATGCTACAGGAATGCTTTAAAAAAAGACCACAAGTGCTGAAATGAAATAAAGGGTTTTATTCCAGTGAATGTTTAAGAAGGTTTTTGCAGGACTGGATCTGTTCAAAGGGCAAATATTGTGGCTTGTCTAAAGTCCAAATTTCTAAGAAAAATGTCTAAATATGACCCTCAGATTTTGGCCTGACTTTTGAAAGGGGAAAAAGAGCAAAATCCCAGTTCTATTGCCTTCTGCCAGATGCAAAATATTGTAATCAAATGGGAAGAAAAATCATTAGGGAATAAATACTGCATGAACTACACAAACTGAACACCTCCACTTTCATTAAAGTGAGAGAAGACATAAGAGTTAGGGTTTTATTGTGCTCTTTTTCATGACTTTAGTTGAAACGCCTTATAAATTTACTCAAATTATCCTCTGACCTTAATTAGAGCAAACAGTACTGTGCAACAACTGCATAAGGACCTCAGAATTTGACTTTTGACTTTAGTAAAGCATTTCATAATAGCTCTGGCATCATTCCTATTATGAACAGCATCATCACACATTGTAACAGGATTATATAATCCCATTAGCAATAAAACTGCTGCCCACCACTTCTGATCGACAAAGATAGAATATAATTATTATTTTGTACATTAATTAGCCTTACCTTGCTTGTTTTTATCTTTATCCACCGATGCCACTGGACCTCTTTCACTTGGGATGTCAGAGATGTTTACAGCTCTGGTCTCACAGCCAAGAAACAGTGAACTGTCCTGAAACCCTCCAAATTTTAAATAATTTTAATTGCTGGCATAGAGAGGCAGCCTCATCTTTCTGTTCGATGCCCCACTAAAGGGCTTATTTTTAACTTCTTTGCCAAACATGTAATTGAAGATGCATATTTTTTTTTTCTCAAGAAGTGAGATGGTCCAAGTCAATTCTGGCCTCTTTCCACTCTAGAGGCCTAAAAAAAGCCAATGTCCATTATGCATAAGTTATACTTCATACTTGCTATGCTTCAAAATTCTGACCTGACAAGTAATGACCCTTCAAGTCTTTCTTGGAGGCTTTTTTTTGCTCTGATTTCCATACAAGTGTTAATACAATTAATTATAAGACGATAATTTTTTTTTTTATGCATCATCAAGACATGCACACACAAACCTTGAGAAACTGAAGGATTTTACTCTTGTAATATAGCTTCTCTTCCTCTCCTTGCTGCTTTTCTACAGTTATTTAACCACACTGACCCTGTCGTCTACATTTAGGTTGTAACAGTATAGGGACATTGCATCTTTCTATTACTTTTGAGAAGTACTTAAGACACATTTGTGCCTTATAGATATAACCAGGGTAGAGTGAAAAAGATGAGACTTGCTCTAATCTAATAGGCAGTCATGAACCGTGGCCAGAAGTAAAGCCTCAGAAACTCTGGAGGAGGCCGTAAAATAAATAAATAAGAATAAGAAAATATCTATGAACAACTCTCTCACCCTTAATGTATTTATACCCTGTGCTATTCCACAGTAGTTTGTTACTTACCATCTTACAAAATGTCATAGATCCATTGGATACAATGCAGGGCAGGTAAACTCCTGATCCGTATCGCTTTAATTCAATTCCTGGCCCACATTTATCAGTTGATGGTGATCTACATCGTGTTTTATGTCAATTACCTAAAGTAATTATTGTCGGTTTTTAGTAAAGGGCATTTTATAGAAGATACATACCGTATTTACTCAAATCCAAGATGAAGTCCACCCCCCCCCCCCAAGTCACCATTGGTGGGGGGCGGGGGAGGCAGGGGGGAAGCCTCATACTAGATTTGAGTACTGGCCCAAGGCAGAGAGTGGCTCAGTTCTGGTTTCAGCCCTGGGCTCAGGGACAAAACCATAGCTAAACCACCATCTGCTCTGAGCTGGGGTGGCTTGTGAAGTGGGGTGAGGGCACATGGTAGGGGGGAGCACAGAGGAAACTGCATGGTGATGAGGCATGCAGGGGGTCTACACAGTCTGCTCCTCCTCCCCTTTCTTCTCACAGCTGCTTACCTTGCTCCAGACCCAATCCCAACCTAGACAGGCCTGGAGCTGACACTTCTATTACTACCTGGCTGGGCTGGGCTGGGCTGAGCTGGGGCTGGAGCCACTACCACCATCTCCTCCAGAGCTGGAACTAGAGTGGCTCCAAAGGTAAGAGGTGGAGGGGCAGGCACTGGGGACAGATAACAAGGGGTAAGGTGTAGTGAGGACAGGAACAGAGAGGAGAAGGTGGAGTAAGGGGCAGGAGTCTTCCCCTTTGCTTCCTTTGCCACAAATGTTTGCGGGGGTGGGGGGAAGAAAATTTAAAGATGACCCTCCAATAATTAGATTACTTACATGGAAAATTATAACAGATTTATAAATGCTGCATGTCTAGTATTTGATTTTTTTTGGGGGGGGGGGGGAAAGTATCTTAATTCAAGGCCATCTTGGATGCGAGTTAATATGCTCGGGAACCAGCTGCGGGAAGGAGAGGAGGCAGCACACGTGTGTCCCGCACGCACGTGTGCCCTTCTTACCAACCAACTGACCGGAGGCGGCGGCGGCAGCAGCAACAACAGAGGAATCGGCAGCGGGGGCAGCAGCAGCTGATCCCCCGAAGGTAAAGTGGGGCGGAGGGACCCGGCACAGCTGAGCCGGATCCGGAGGGGAAGCCCCCCAGGTCCCATATAGCTGAGCCGGTAGGGAGCCGCGCTGCGCGAACAGAGCACGCAAACAGGCGCGCTCTGTAAGAGCACGCCGGCGCTTGCACGGGCGTTCGCGCCAGAGGGCGGGCCAGGAGGGCCAGGAGTGGGACTCCTGTAGGGGTAGGGCGTAGACACCGCGCAGGTCTACAAACAGCAGCTTGTAGAATGGTGTCTACGAGGAGTACTGCTAGGGCCTCTGCCCAGGGGGACAAGGCTACCAGGGGCAGGTCTGAGGCCTCCACCCAGACCGAGCCCATGGGGGAGCCGGTGTTCCCCTACCTCCTGGCCTGTGGGGGATCCCCAGCAGGGCCGGGGGGAGCAGAGATTGGGGGCCCCCACACCTGTCCAGCAGGTGCCCGTCTTAGGGCTCTGGAGGCGCAGGTGAGGGAGCTCCGGGAGGAGGTTAGCAGGCTGAGGGGGATCAGGGAGGCGGAGGATGAGATTGACAGTTATTTCCTTTCCCTGCAGGCCCAGGCACCCAAGGAAGAAGCAGCCCGGGAAGTGCCCTCCACAGCAGAGTGGCAGACGGTCACAGCCAGGACCGGAGCGGCATGCAGTGAACCGGTACCAGCTTCTCCAGTCCAACTGGTGAACAGGTACGAGGCCCTGGCAACCCTGCAGGAGATGGAAGGGGAGGAGGACACCCTTGGGCAAGAAGAAACACCACGTTCTTCACACTCCAAACAGATCAAGAGATCCACGATGACCCAGAGGAGGCGACGACGAGTGCTCGTCATAGGAGACTCCATCCTGAGAGGTACGGAAGGACCCATCTGTCGCCAGGACCCCTCGGCACGAGAGGTATGCTGCCTCCCTGGAGCAAAGATTCGGGATGTGACGGAGGTAATCCAGGCCAGGATCAAGCCCACCGATTATTACCCCATGGTCCTAGTCCATGTGGGTACTAATGATGCGGCCAGGAGAACCCCCGATCACTTGATGGCGGACTACTGTGCTCTGGGCGGCGTGCTGAAGGAGTTCGGTGCCTAGGTGGTTTTCTCTTCCATCTTACCAGTGACCGGACGAGGAAGACGGCAGGAGAACTGCATCAGAGAGACCAACTGGCAGCTTCGGCAGTGGTGTCTCGAGGCAGGCTTCGGCTTCCTGGACCATAACCCGCACATCACGACGAGGGACATGCTCAGCTGGGATGGGCTTCACCTGTCCCCCAAAGGTAAGCGTGTGTTTTCTTCTAGGTTGGCGGATCTCCTCCGGCGGGCTTTAAACTAGGCTCGTCGGGGGGAGGGGAGTACGAGGGCAGGGGAAGCTGTGGACCACCAAACCATGTGGCACCCACAAGGACAGCCCAGCCTGAAGAAGGAGAACATTGGGAACCTGAAAGCCATGGGGAGACCAGCACTACAGAACAGGTAAGAAACAAGAAGGTAAGAAACAATGGGCCCCTTGGGACTCGGAGCGGTGGGGCAGCAAAGGCACCAGTCACAGGGCTCAAGTGCCTATATACTAATGCTAGGAGCATGGGGAACAAGCAGGATGAACTAGCGCTCCTGCTTGCACTAAACACCTATGACTTAGTGGGGCTAACAGAGACCTGGTGGGATTCATCCCATGACTGGGCGGTACATATTGAGGGCTATAGATTGTATAGAAAGGACAGGTCAGGGAAGAAAGGGGGGGGGGGGTTGCACTTTATGTCAGTGAGCAATATACATCAACCCTCATCAAGACAGAATCCGAGGCTAAGGAAGTAGAAGGATTGTGGGTTAGGCTACATGGGGGGCAAGGAGAAAGGGATTTGGTGGTAGGGGTCTGTTACAGACCCCCACACCAAGGGGAAGAAATAGATGCGGGGCTCATGAGGCAACCCTCGGAGACCATAAAAGCTAAAGAGGCGGTAGTCATGGGGGACCTAAACTACCCGGACATCTGCTGGGAGACGCAGACAGCAAGGTCCCATCGCTCACGCAGGTTTCTAACCTGTATACAGGACCTCCACCTGACACAGGAGGTGCATGGTCCCACTAGGGGGAATGCCATATGGGATCTGGTATTGGCAACAGGGGATGACATGATAGGGGACCTCCAGATCGGTAGCCATTTGGGAGACAGTGATCACCTAATAATAGAATTCAACATAAGACGTCGAGTGGGTAAGGTAACTAGTAGGGTGAAAGTGCTAGACTTTAGGAAAGCTGATCTCAATGCACTCAGGCGATTAGTCAAGGACGCACTGCAGAGTAGGAGTTTTGAAGGGATGGGAGCCCAAGAAGGGTGGCTGTGCCTAAAGGAAACAATCCTTCGGGCACAAAGCAAGACGATCCCCGAGCGAGGCAAAAGAGGGAAAGGGGCCAGGAGGCTTCCATGGCTGACCAGAGAAATCCAGGGCAGCCTAAGGGCCAAAAGGGGAGCACATAAAAAGTGGAAACAGGGTGAGATCACTAAAGATGAATATACCTCCTCTGCTCGTGCTTGTAGGGAGGCAGTTAGACGGGCCAAAGCTACCATGGAGCTGAGGATGGCAACCCAAGTAAAGGACAACAAGAAATTGTTTTTTAGATATATTGGGAGTAAAAGGAAGGCCCAGGGAGGAATAGGACCCCTGCTAAATGGGCAGAAGCAATTGGTGACAGACAGGGGGGACAAGGCTGAACTCCTCAACGAGTTCTTTGCCTCAGTGTTCCTAAGCGAGAGGCACGACAAGTCTCTCACTGGGGTTGTAGAGAGGCAGCAGCAAGGCGCCAGACTGCCATGTGTAGATCCTGAGATGGTGCAGAGTCACTTGGAAGAACTGGATGCCTTTAAGTCGGCAGGCCCGGATGGGCTCCATCCGAGGGTGCTGAAGGCACTGGCCGACGTCATTGCAGAGCCACTGGCGGGAATATTTGAATGCTCGTGGCGCACAGGCCAAGTCCCGGAGGACTGGAAAAGGGCTAACGTGGTCCCCATTTTCAAAAAGGGGAGGAAGGAGGACCCGGGCAACTATAGGCCGGTCAGTCTCACCTCCATCCTTGGTAAAGTATTTTAAAAAATTATCAAGGCTCACATTTGTGAGAGCCCGGCAGGACAAATTATGCTGAGGGGAGACCAGCATGGGTTTGTGGCGGGCAGATCGTGCCTGACCAACCTAGTCTCTTTCTATGACCAGGTTACGAAATGCCTGGACACAGGAGGAGGGGTGGATGTCGTATACTTGGACTTCAGGAAGGCCTTCGATACGGTATCCCACCCCATACTGGTGAACAAGTTAAGCGGCTGTGATGTGGATGACTGCACAGTCCGGTGGGTGGCGAATTGGCTAGAGGGTCGCACCCAAAGAGTCGTGGTAGATGGGTCGGTCTCGACCTGGAAGGGTGTGGGCAGTGGGGTCCCGCAGGGTTCGGTCCTTGGACCGATACTCTTTAATGTCTTCATCAGCAACTTGGACGTGGGAGTGAAATGTACTCTGTCCAAGTTTGCAGATGACACAAAGCTATGGGGAGAAGTGGACACGCCGGAGGGCAGGGAACAGCTGCAGGCAGACCTGGATAGGCTGGACAAGTGGGCAGAAAACAACAGGATGCAGTTCAACAAGGAGAAATGCAAAGTGCTGCACCTAGGGAGGAAAAATGTCCAGCACACCTACAGCCTAGGGAATGACCTGCTGGGTGGCACAGAGGTGGAAAGGGATCTTGGAGTCCTAGTGGACTCCAAGATGAACATGAGTCGGCAGTGTGACGAAGCCATCAGAAAAGCCAATGGCACTTTATCGTGCATCAGCAGATGCATGACAAATAGGTCCAGAGAGGTGATACTTCCCCTCTATAGGGCGTTGGTCAGACCGCAGTTGGAGTACTGCGTGCAATTCTGGGCGCCACACTTCAAGAAGGATGCGGATAACCTGGAGAGGGTACAGCGAAGGGCAACTCGTATGGTCAAGGGCCTGCAGACCAAGCCCTACGAGGAGAGACTAGAGAAACTGGACCTTTTCAGCCTCCGCAAGAGAAGGTTGAGAGGCGACCTTGTGGCTGCCTATAAGTTCATCACGGGGGCACAGAAGGGAATTGGTGAGGATTTATTCACCAAGGCGCCCCCGGGGGTTACAAGAAACAATGGCCACAAGCTAGCAGAGAGCAGATTTAGACTGGACATTAGGAAGAACTTCTTCACAGTTCAAGTGGCCAAGGTCTGGAACGGGCTTCCAAGGGAGGTGGTGCTCTCCCCTACCCTGGGGGTCTTCAAGAGGAGGTTAGACGAGTATCTAGCTGGGGTCATCTAGACCCAGCACTCTTTCCTGCTTATGCAGGGGGTCGGACGTGATGATCTATTAAGGTCCCTTCCGACCCTAACATCTATGAATCTATGGTACTTGATAAAAATCAACTAACAGATAAGTCCACACTATGTTGCCCTGTAATGTAACATAATGCTAATTCTATTGAGGATGTACTACAGCACTAATATTTCAGTACGCTAAAATGATCTTTACCATTGTCAGTAATATAGTAAACATTAACATGCATCTGTTCATCTTGATCAAGTAGATGTGATGCAGTGACTGGATATTGCAACAAGGCACAGGCAGGGAGGGAATTTTTACCTTAATTTACTGAAGCTAGAAGATGGGGTCTGTTTTTTTTCCCCCTAACATCTGTTGTATCTGTATATAACACACTTTTTCATCTTAGCATAGTAGGAGTTCAACATTTAATCAGTAGGGTTTTTCCTTCCGCTCATCTGCAAGTGAGTGATAGAATGAATATTGGAACTTGATTCTGATCTTGCATCCATTCTAATGTAATTGCAGTAACTTCAGTGGAATCACTCTTGATTTGTATCAGTGTAAGCGAGATCAGAAAAAGAACCAATTGCTGCTTGGTTTTCCAGCTGGGATATAAATTACATACAGGCAAGACTAGTGGCTTTGCTGACAGCACAGTAGTGGAAGCTTCATTTCTTGTATCAATTAAACTAGACTGGTAGGAATTTTGAGACACTTCTTATACTGGAAAGAAGATGAACAAAATGATCAGAAACCTCTGAATTCTCTACTCTTCTTCTTTTTCATGTCCCCCAAATCTTTTATCTATACTTTATCTTCTATTTGCCTGCATGCTATAAAGAGTTGAATGGATGAAGTGAGAATTTAAATGAAAATGTTTCTTGTTGCCTCACAGTAGTGACTTGCAGAAAGCCAGACTCATGTACATAAAAATACCACTCACAGCTTCATAGTCATAATTGAGTGCAGCAGAGTAGACAAATCAAACGAGTGACAATCTCTAAACTTGTTAACAAACTTTCATTTACCAAGGACAGGTCCAAGAAGAGACCAAACATGTTTGTGTTAATTATAAAGCATGGCAAGTTATTCCAGTACTTTTGATTGTAGGAGTTCATTCTGAGAAACACTGGATGTGAAATATATCTTCACTTGGAAACCTTCAATTAAAGTTAATTACTATCCTCTCTGGCCTGTGTGGAAAATTACTGCTTTCCTGTCTCCCAGGCTCACAATGCTCCTCTCTCCCCCTACTCTTACATACTCAGATAGCCACTAATTCCTGCTGTTTTTACCTCCACAAAATCCCCCAAACTCCAACTCCTTATCCATGCTCTTGTAGCTAAAATATTTGAGTATCCTTTGGATATTTCCATTATTGATAGCTGTAACTGCCTTTTCTCTGGCTCCCCAGTTCCACAATAGCTTCACCTCAATCCACCCGAAAGACCAGCGCTAAATTCCCTTTCTGCCCACACTGCCTGGCATATTTCATTCTCTCTCCACCCCCATCAACTCAATGCCTGGGACTTGTGTCCTCATCACCCTGCTTAGCTATGCTACTGCTATATACTAGGGCTGTGTGATGCTTCAGTCCCCGATTTGATTTAGCAGAGATTCGGCCCGATTCAGTGGCTGATTTGGAGAGATTCAGAGATAGACACAGCTTTAAATTTTATTTATTTATTTATTTAACATATCTCTAGGTAGCAGGGGCTTACTAATGCTGTGATGCTGGGGTGCATGGAGCATCCTACAGGAACGTGGGGGGCTCCCCAGTGTGCTTAGCAGCAGACCTGGAAGTGGACCAGAAGCACTTCCGGGTCTGCTGGGGAGCACGCTGGCCCTCCCTGGCTTGGTGGCTGGTGCCTCCTGGGTCTAGAGGGGACACCTGGGGTCCCCCTGTGGCCAATCGCCAAGCCAGAGGGTGTGTGTCGGGGGGGAACGGGGGGAGGCCCGTGTGCCTGCTACCTCAAGGTATGTAGAAAAAAAACTTTTAAAGCTGTGTCTATGGCCAAATCGCAGATTTGCCGAATCAACATCGAATCTTCAGATTTGGATTCAGCCGAATGAAATCAGAGACAGCGATCCAAATCAACAAATTGAATCACTGTCCCTGATTCGGGCCGAATCCGAATCGAATGGGGCCTGCTTCGCACACCCCTACTATATACCTTACCTCATCATTCCCTTCCTATCTTTCATTTTCATGTTTGTGTTCGCCAGTCCTGGAATTCTTTTCTTTCTACATGCAACAGGAGCCACTATTTCTTTTTCTTTTTCTTTCTTTCTTTCTTTTTAATTGCTTCTTAAATCGCATGTTTTCTTCAAAGGTGACAAACAGTAACTCTCCGCCATAAAATGGCCCATTCATTTTATACACAATGCACGTTCACAGTAAATGCCATGGGGTAAGTATTTTTCTCCTTTCCTTGAAGTGAATCATTTCAAATGCTGGCACTGTCAACCAGGTTAAGTTGAGGTATCTAGAGCACTTCTCAGGAATAATTATCTATGAAACAAGCACAGGTCCTTTTCCCTGTTTGCATAAACACTTCTTGACTTCTTTGAATTTGAAAGCAAAGTCACTCTGACTTATGGAACCTGGAAATGATAGACCAAGTTTCACACACTGGGACTTCATGGAGGCTAACAGGATTGGAAACTAGCTAATGTGGTCCCAATTTTTAAGAAAGGCAGGAAGGAGGACCCAAGTAACTATAGGCCTGTAAGCCTCACCTCAGTGCTCGGGAAGATCTTGGAGAGAATCATCAAGGAGCACATCTGTGGGGGGCCTGCAGGGGAGATCATGCTCAGGGGCAATCAGCATGGGGTCATCAAAGGCAGGTCCTGCCTGTCCAACCTGATTACCTTTTATGACCAAGTAACTAAATCCATGGATGATGGTGTCACCATGGATGTAGTCTTTCTAGACTTTAGGAAAGCCTTTGATGCTGTCTCTCACCCAATTCTCATCAATAAATTAGGTGACTGTGGCATTGATGCCTACACAGTTGGATGGGTGAAAAATTGGCTGATGGAGTGCACCCAGAGAGTAGTGGTGGATGGGTTGTACTCAACCTGGTGAAATGTGAGCAGAGGGGTCCCCCAGGGTTCGGTCCTTGGGCCCGCACTGTTTAACATCTTCATCAGCGACTTGGATGAGGGGGTTGGAAGTACGTTGTCCAGGTTTGCTGATGACACTAAGATGTGGGATGACGTGGACACACTTGTAGGGAGAGAGAGGCTGCAACTAGATTTAGACAGACTACCAAAGTGGGCAGATGAGAATAGGATAGGGTTCAACGTAGACAAATACAGGGTGCTGCACCTTGGGAGCAGGAATCCACAGCATACATACAGGCTGGGGAGTTCCCCTCTTGAAAGCTCGAGATGAGCATGAGCCACCAATGCCAGACTACAGCCAGCAAGATCAGCCATACTTTGCCATGCATCCAAAGGTACATCTCAAGCTGGTCCAGAGAGGTGATACTCCCCCTCTATGGAACTTTGGTCAGGCGCAGTTGGAGTACTGCGTCCAGTACTGGGCGCCGCACTTCAAAAGGGATGTGGCCAGCCTGGAGAGGGTTCAGATGAGGGCCACCCGCTTGGTGAGAGGGCAGCAGGACAGGCCCTATGAGGAGAGACTCAGGGACCTGAACCTATTCAGCCTTGGCAAGAGGAGGCTGAGGAGGGACCTAGTGGCTGCCCACAAAGTCATCAGGGGAGATCAACAGCAAATAGGCAGAGCTCTTTTCTCCCCAGCACCACCTGGGGTGACGAGGAACAATGGCAATAAGCTGATGGAGAATAGGTTTAGGTTAGAGATCAGAAGGCAATATTTTACAGTTAGGGTGGCCAAAATCTGGAACCAACTTCCCAGGGAAGTGGTCCTCACTTCTACCTTGGGCAAATTCAAGAGGAGGTTGGATGATCACCTGTCTGGGGTCTTGTGAGCCCAGCATTCATTCCTGCCTGTGGCAGGGGGTCAGGCTAGATGATCTGGTCAGGTCCCTCCTGACCCTAGCTACTGTGAAACTATAATGAAACTCCCTTGCAGTTATACTGGTAATTCTGAGTCTATTGCATATGGAGAAAAACACAGATTTATACTGTAACTATGTGCATAAAAGAAAGGTGAGATTTTGGAAGGAAGATCTCAGATTGTTCAGTACATTATAGGGATAAGCAGATCATGAACATAGAGATGGGTGGATGGATGAATATATGCATGGATAAGATTAAATGCGTGCAGTAAAAAAAAAAAAGACACATGAGATTGTTGTTGCTGTTATGAAACTACTTCAATAAAGGAAAGGCTTTAAAATCATAACACACTTACAGGATCTTTAGAGGCCTTCATCTCATAATACATCAGATTCTGTATTTTTATATTCAGGAACAGAATTTGTCCATCCTGGTTAAAAGAAATATCATCGTTATTCTGACAGAGGAGGAAAAAAAAAACAGGCCCCACTATCAAAACAACATATTGCACATCTACAACTGAATAAGCTTGTCAGTATGATCTC
This sequence comes from Alligator mississippiensis, assembly GCF_030867095.1. NCBI lineage: Eukaryota > Metazoa > Chordata > Crocodylia > Alligatoridae > Alligator > Alligator mississippiensis. Next base: position 17,576,669 of record NC_081835.1, read on the forward strand.
CTCCTCCTTAACGCAACGTTGTTCAAAGGTAAAGAGAAAAATATTCCTTTGTATGTGCTCATTTCTTCATTATAACTAATGTAACATAAGCCTAGTATTTACTGTAAAACCTTTCTTTGTATGGCAGTCACACCTTTCCCATCAGTACTATCATTTCTGCATTCCTTTACTTAAGAACAGGCTATAAGACCTAAATAATTAAGCATGTCATAAGTTGCTTACATTTTTACCTTATTCATTGTCCACCCCTGCCCAATTGGCTTAACGACTGTATAAGGAACACAGTCCTAGCTATAAAACTATTCATCGTTTTGAAAGCACAGTTCACAAAGTTTTTTCCTTTGAAAATTCCAGTAGGCAGCTCTTTGCCACTTTAGGATCTGATCATCCATTTGTAGGATGTGTGTTCAGTACTGACTGGCTGTCTAATGTAGACAACACTATTTAAAAACCTCAACCAAGAGTTAGGTTTTTAGATCACCTGCAGATTTAGCCGATTCCAAAGTCTTTTACTGAGCATATTGTCCTGCATTTGCCACTGCCTTCTAGCTGCTTTGGCAACCACCCCATATTCATATAAGCACATACTTCTAAATAGACCAGATTGCTGCAAGCACTTCCCATAAGCAAGAAAACAGGTAGACAGAAAAACCTGGCATAAGAAAGCCTGGTCCAACTTTCTAGTGACTGTTTTGAAGTAAGTTAGTCTATATTGCACACCTGGCCCAAATAATATAAATGTTTTAATTTATTGTTTCCATCAATGCTAAAGTTTCAAAGTAAGTTTTTATATAATAAAGGTCTTTCAAAATAGTTGACACCAGACAACTAGCACACCTCACTGTATCTTCAAGAAGCATCAGGTCCAGAATTATTAATATTTGCATCTTTCAGGATCAGTCTGAAATGAAACCCCTTTGTGCTTTTCACCTGCACACCAAAGACAAGAAATTCCTGAGTATTTGCATAGACTAGCCCTTCATCTATCCAGTAGCATATTGAAGAGGAAAAGCTGCAGAAGCATTCACATTTTACTGGGTCTCTTGTACTCTCCTTTCAAGCTTGTTGAAAATGCTCGTTCTTCTCTACACAAGGAAAATACCTTGTGTTAACACAAGGAGAGTTTGTGCAGGATGTTTGCAGGCAGTCAGATGCACGTCCGTCTTTTATATTTACCACAGCACTAGTAATCAGCGTTTTAAAATAAAATTCAAATGTGGGGCTAAATCACAAGAATAATACACACATAGGATACTTTGAGAAATCTTGCCGATAGAGATGCTCTTGAAACTGCAGACTCAGCTGTTGCATTCTGGTCCTTTATGCTGCCATTTAGGCATGTTTTAACAAAGCCTAATGCCCACTAGGTTACTTCCCTTCTCCAGGTCTGCTATGGGCATTGCCATTTTCCTCATGCTGATATTCAGTGCAAGCAATCTCAAATCCCTTTGCTTTTGAGCATAAACCCCTAACTTTCCGAGAGCAGCTTTAATGGGTGTAGTACTCTCTGATGTGTACTGAGAGGAATCAACCCCAATTTGAGAATCCCTACATTCATATAAAATAAGAGAAAATTTTATTTTTAAAAGTGCCCTTAAAAAGGAGAGCTGGATAAATAATTAAAAAAGAGAAAGAAGCTAATATAAAATTTGGCTGGTAGTTATGCATACCCAACACTTTAAGTGTAGTGCCAGGTTGGCAGTAGTTGTTTGAGTAGTGCAGAGCACAGCTCAGTTCAGTGCTGCAGAAAGCTAGCAAGGCAGGCAATCTCTAGCAGCTCATCAGAAGAGCATGTGGACAAAGCAGACATCTGTCCCTTGACATCATTTCTCTGCATAGCCTGCAATACAATCTGAGTGAATATTCTATTTAAAAATACACTTTTTTTCCCCTTTAGAGGGAGATGTGAAATCTGTCCACCCCAGCACACCATTATCAGGTTCCATCAGTGGTGAAATAACAATACAGTTAATTTTTTCCCCTGCTACACAGCCCATTTGATTAGGTTTGCTTTCAGGGTTAAGGATACAAGCTAATTTCCTTCTTTACATTAGCTGACTCCAAAGCTAATTTCCTTCCCTCTTTAAGTAAAGTCTGAGTGTATATTTAATTTAAAAGATTCCCCATTCTACTGAATATTTTGCTTTAAAGTCTCAGTGGTCTGCATGGTCTCATTATATCTAGATCATTGATTGCTTTCAACACTTTCAGAGAACAAGTTTTTTAGACAGTATAAAGGGGTATATTTGCAGATAGACTGCAACCTACCAACATTACAGAACTCCTCATTACTAGTCATCAATATTTATATAACCATTGTAACTCATATCATACTGATGGGACATTGTTCATGACTAGCACCTAATCCATAAAAAAAGACTGAACATTTCTGATCAGACATTATTTTTACCCTGCAACTATACTTAAAGAGTTAGGTCTTACTTAAAGATACTTCACGATTTATGTCAGATGGTATAACTAGAAATATGGGAAAGTGCATTAATGAATTAAAACTTGCAAATAAATTATATAAAGATAATTGACATCAATAATTCAGAAGTCCTATTGCATGACACTGATCTGTTTATTAGATGTACCAGAATTCTTGATTCTAGGTTGGATTCCTTCTATAGTATTACATTTTATTGCATTCAGTATTGTAAAGAGAACTGATTGTAATTTTCTATGTCACTGAAAGTCCCTACATTTTGACATTTGTTTTCATTGTGAATCAGAACAAAATGAAAATGCCAAAAAAAAAATTTTGGAAACAATTCATTTTCATGACATACAAAGATTTATGTTAATGTAAACATAGCACAATAGCTTAAATGAAAGGAAATGCAATAAAGTTGAAACAAAGTATTTCAACATTATCAAAATGAAAAAGTCAAAATGACCCGTCTTGATGTCTGCAGCCAAATACAATCTAAATTAACATTAAATATTTTGACTTTGATGAAACTGCATTTCCTAAAGGAAAATTGTACCATCAAAAATGTAACCAGCTTGCATTTTCAAAACCTTTCAAAATAATGCTGCAAGAAATCACCTTAGCTTTTTGAGTCTTGAGGGTACTTCTGGAGCATTCCTACTTGAGAAAAGGAACATGAAAAATGTTAGTCTGTGATACTTTTCTGGTACCTAATCACTACTTTTTATGGACTTCCATGAAAGACAATCCTAAAATAATCATTAATATGAACAAAGCACCTGAATTTAAGTTCCGATTCTTCTTCCTCTTAAACGTGCACATGATCTTTACTTTATTAGCCCAACTGATAAAAAAGCTTAACTTCCTCTCCCATCATCCTGGTCTTTTTCCCCCCCACTGGCTACCCATCTCTTACCACTTCAGCTTTGTTGGCTTCACTTCTAAGGCCATAGGTAGCAACTTGTTCCCTTCTTTTTCTCTTCTCATTCTCTCCCTGTTCAGTCCACTGTCTATACTTATCCCAATCCTTTCACCTTACTCCTCCTTTTAAGAAAGCACAAGAAGCGCAGAAACTTTCTTATGAACTACACTATTTATTTTCCTTTTTCATGTGTACCAGGCACTTTTCTTGCTCTCACAAATAATCCCCTGAAACAGGACTCATCTGATTTTAAACTCTTTAGGGCCAGGAGAAAATATTTTCCATTTTTGTAAATCAGTGATGTTCTATGAATGTAATAAACTCGATAATAGCCTGAAAATAAGGGATGAAGCAAATGAAATCCTTTTCTTCTGTTAGGGTAACAGAAACCACAGAGCAAATTAAGGAAACTCATGAGGCAAAGGGATGCTATCGGTTCAAGTGCTGTTCTATTTCTTCTGTCATTCATGCTGCTGCCCTGCATGCAGGATCAGTTCTGAAATTTAAGCAGTTAGGAAAATTATAATTGGAAAAACTCCTCTAGGAGGATATGGAGGCTCCTGCGAGACAGATTGCAATGGTGGCATTTTACTATTCCAACAAAGAGATGAAAAGTTTATCTAATATAACACAGATTATTCTGGGGCTGTATATAAGCAATAAGGAAGATAAATGTGAAACACTAGTCTACCAGACAACACTCATTTTCCATAAAACTTTGGATATACCTTGCATGCCAAAGAGCAGGGCTGGGAGCAGAATTAAACATATTCCTACCCCCCACAGTCCTGACTCAGTTTGTAACGGAGGTAAAAGTCTTGTTGAAACCAAAGGGAGCTTTACTGAGGTATGACAACTAGTGTGAAAAGGTCTCAGAAGTTTAAATGTTAATGAAAAGTGACTGGCACTCTCAATTTTTCTATCAGGTCTTCTGAAGAAGGGCTGAGGATCTGACTCCAAAAGCAAGGCTTCAGGACCAATGCAGGAATAAGATGAGCTAATTTATCTCAAATCACACCTGCCCCAGTATTTATCTTTACTATAGCTGCTGTAGTACCCTGCCCAAATATATCCACAACTTAGAAAGTTTTATTACAAGGAATTTTTCCCATTTACTTCTAGTTGCCCTGCCTTTGATCCACCCTAAATCATTCCTCTTCCTCCTTGGCATTTAGACTATAATTGTTCACATCTATCAATGCCAGTTCTTGAGGCAGTCTTGACTTGCCTGGTACCACGTGGATAGCATTTAGCCTGTGCATTGCTTTACATTTTCAAAGCACTGAACATTCATTGCTTGTTTAGCAGCCACCCTAGGATCCTGGTGTCACACGCCATCAGGAGACAGGAACGTTACCAAATGATTATTCCTGGAATCCTGGAAGCACCTGGGCTATAACTGTGGCAAAACTATTTTCAGCTCTTATTTATTATGTAATATGTATACCAAACTCATACCTGACCCCTAAGCAGGATTAGATTCAGATCTTTTTAATGAGGCTCAGAGCCTCTGCTGTGCTCATTGATGTACAAATGCATGGGGATGCAGTCCTTTTATGCAGACAATAGGAGTATAAACTGCCGTGATTAAATTTGGTCTGCAATGAGATTTCTAACCAGGTTCTGACACAGCCTGGTAAAAGGAATATCCAAGGTGAGAATCCTAATTGCTTTTAGGGAGTTTGATTGGTTTGGCAAAGTGGCCTGAATTCTACAACTCTTCCAGCCCTACCAAATGAGTGCATATTAGGATACAAGGGCAGAACAACTCTATTGTGTGTGCAATGCTTCTAGGCCCTAAATAAACCATAATGCCTGGTACAGTAGTTTTCATTCTCTTGGAAAGATTGTGGTGACCTAAGACTTTGTCCATTTGACAAGAACTGAGAGAGAAACTACCCACCCTGCAAAAGTTTTCACGATGAAGTGTTCCATAATAGGACGAGGCCCAAGATCAAGTTTTTTCCCATAAGTGAGTCAGAGAGATCGTGCTCCAGAATTACCAATAACCCAGTGGTGAGGATACTTACCTGGGATATAGGCGATGCATTTAAATCTCTTGTCTCAATGAGATAAAGCTGGGACTTTAACAGGCAGAAATCCTGAATAGCAGCTATTTATTTTCCTTCTTGTTCTCACACACACACACACGATATTTGATTCAGGGCAGAGAAATTTTTCCTGATAAAAGTTTTCCTGGAACTGACATGTTCCCACAAAAAAGGATTGGTTTTGACAAATCAGCATTGTTCCAATGGGAAAAATTTCCAACCAGCCCTTGTTAAGGAACCAGAACCAAAGTCTAGTAGTAGGTCTGACACGGACTTACAGTGTGACACTGGGAAAGCCACTTCTTTGCATGTACATCCCATCTCCCCCTCTCACATGGTGGTGATAAATTTCCCGTCTACTTTTCCCCCTGCTCCTTTGTCAAGGTTATTCATTAGAATTGCCATATATATCATTTGGAAGTATTGATATGGCTTTTGAGGGGAGTTTCCAGCTATGTACAACTTGCACTAATTTCACTGGTGGCTCAAGATGCTGCTTTGATGCCAATAATTAGTGGAATAAATAATTAATAAACAAACAATAATAGATAATAAGCATCTTGTCCTGAACGCTAACCAAAAACAAAACAAAACAGGCTGCCTAGTCCCATTCTGCACATGTAGTTCTTGGTTTCAATATTATGGAAATAGAGTTTTTGAAATGCAAATGGCCTTTCGATTGCACAGCAGAGCACCCTGCTGATCATGATCAGCAGTGTAACACACCTAGTCACTGAGCTGTGTGAAGCACCTGCCCCCCCTAATCAAAAAGTTACAGAAAGAAGCAGGAGGTAATTTTGGTAAAGTGTTTGAGAACCACATCCATGAACAAAGGCACATCTGAGAGGAAGAAACAATGAATACGATTTGTGTATCTGCCCCTGTTTGCTTATTGAATCAAGATGTAGTGATGGTTCTCACCAGATACGCAGCACTTGGTCTTGCAAAATTAATGTTATTTTTTCACCAATAGCTCTGGTGTTATTTCTTCGTGTGGTTTTTTTTTTTTTTGTTATTGTTTTGTTTTTTGGGGGGTTGTTTGTTTGGGGTTTGTTTGTTTTTTTTAATTGCCTCTGGATTTCATAACCTCCAGCATCAGGGAAGGGGTGACTATAAATCTGGCTCACTGGTGCTAAAAGTGTGGGGAGGAGAAATCTCTCTAATTCACCAATTGCCTTTACTCTTCTCTTGGTCAAAAGACAGAAGTACTTGCGTGATAACAGGAACATGAGATTTACAAAAGATTTGTACTGAAAATTTTAAAATGCAGCTTTCTGAAAAGTAGACAAGCTCCTCATTTGTATTTCATTTCATATCTATTCCCTTTAGTGACAAAAGTCAGGTTTGGAGGCTTTGTATTCTCACAAGCAGTGAAGAACTATAAACCAGATTCTGTAATGCTTCATATGCCATCAGAAGAGCTATTAATAGGGCCTAACTATAGATCTAATCTGCTGCCACCAGGAACATTTTTGCAAATGCATTAAACACAACAGGGTTGCACAGTTGTAGCTAAGGGTCGAACACAAATGTAATAATATGGTACGGATGGACCAGAAGGTGGAATCTGGCCAGCAGAATCTTTATTACTGCCAATGACTTACAAAGCATAAGGAAACCCAGCTAGATGTACAGAGCTAAGGTTGGGATCACAGGCCTGACATTTTTTGTATAAAACTGAGTCATCTACTGAGATGCACTAAAAATGGACCCCACTATTTAACAGTGTTGTTTCCAAAGCAGAATGAGACTTCAATACAACACTTTAATACTGCATTTGAGGATCTCAAACACAAAACAGAGGCAACAAGGACCACATTTTACCCACTTTCACTTAGAGACTGGCTCTTTGGTAACATAAATGCATGACCACCTATTTTGTATTTCTTTTCTTCCTTCCAAGTGGCAGCTTTTACTTTTCCCCTCCTTTTATCCTTTACCTTTCACTTTCCTGCCCTGTGTTCATACCAGATGGTGACTTCAAGGCCACAAAGGGACAGTACTTGGTCACATTATTTATGTGTTTTGTACAAAGGGGAACAGATCCAACAGAAGAAGCTGAAAGACACCCACTCCAGACTGTTCAGTAGCACAGAAGGAAGAATATCCTGCTGCAATATGGGGGATCACTGCTTACATCTCTGCTCTAAATAAGGCAGAGGAGATGAATGTGGGTATTATTTACAGGTCAGGCTCCTACCTCTCTGGTCTCCAGTGGGGACCATCACCACCATCCAACATCTCCTTCTCCTCCTCCTTACTGTTTTGGACAGTTACACCCCAAAACAATATCCCTTCCATTTGGAAGGGTTGATACGGCTTGTTTCAATCATCTAAAAATGCTTTCCTTTTTTAAAAAAATGTTCATTTATTTTGGACAAACATATATGCTGAATTTCATCCAAATTCATGAGCAGTTTTTCACTGGATATCACTGCATTTCTGACAAATAACCATTTTCTGAAAAAATCCACTCCACTGTATTCCTCAGGGATCAGCTCAGACAATAAGTTTAATCCATCTCTTTTTATAATGCAGTCAACAATGGTTGAATGTCAAAACAAAGTTGTCAATTCATTGTAATTACATGATACCAAGAATAAAAACTTTGCACCGTAGGATTTTTGCAGTCCTGAACATTTGTTTCAAGTAATAATCACATGAAACATCTCAAGAGCAGGGTTAACGTATCCAGACCACAGGCCATCATATTCTATGACGTAGACCAGTGATTTTCAACTTGTGGTCTACAGACCCTTGGAGGTCCACACACTAGGTGTAACGCAGGGGCGGGCAGTTATTTTGGGCAGAGGACTGCTTACTGAGTTTTGGCAAGCCATTGAGGGCCGCATGACAGGCAGCCAGGGGCAGATGTATATTAATTTTCTAAATTTTTTTTTAGGGACCCGCGGCCCGGATAGAACGGCCTGGCAGGCCACATCCGGCCCACGGGCCGCATTTCTCACACCCCTGGTCTTAAAGGTCCTTGAAAGACTGCTACGATCATTCAAAAGTATGTGAATACCCACACTTACAATTCAAAGGGGTCTGCACCTCCATTTGACATTTTTAAGGGTCTGCAAATTAAAAAAGAAAGTTGAAAACCACTGACCTAGATATTTTCCACAGTTTTAGTAGCTACATTATTCTTTTTTTCCTGTCCCAAGTTTCCACTTCATATTGTTTTAGATGGTTACATGGGCTCTCTGCTTGTCCCTTCAGCTGGTGGCTTACATATTTGTAAAGCACTTTGGGATGAATGCTGCAATAGACTTGTCAGACTATTATAATTATCCTGTAGCATGATGCGGCTTCTTGTCACCCACTTCACTAGTTACGGTGACTCCGGCTAAGCCAACAGATCTGGCCAGCAGAATTTCTGGAGCAAGCAGGCAAATCTTTGGAAGTGTGTCTGATGATTTGTGCTCTAGCCTAGGGCTCCAGATTTTCAGATTTGGGCAAATCAGTGCAGGCCAGCTTCAACGTGGGAAGTCTACTCCTTAACCCCCCCCCCCCCCCCCCGATCAGTCATAGTCTGACCTCTTATATGCTTCACAATGCCTTCATGCTAGCTGCCAATCTCACCCAGTTGCCAGAGATAGAAATCTATGCAGCATTAATCCGAACTAATCACTGGGCATTAAGGGTGGATGATGTCTATAAATCAGTTGGCTGAAGCTTTAGCTGAAATTTCACAGCTCACTGAGTACATTGTTGGCAGCAATGCCTGCCTGGCCAGAGTTAAGATGTCCCAACAATAGGCCCCAAAGTTGAAAGAGGAAGTGAGAGTTTAACATTACAAGGCAAGCAAGCAAGCTTTCATTCTGTACTGTAACAAATCAGGCCTAGGACTTCTGCTTTACCTGTGGTTTCTCACCTGCTTTATTGAAACTTAAAGCGGATCATGGAACTATTAGTATCACCCGGCCTCAGATAATAACGGTCTTGGATAATTAGTCAGTCTCAATGCAAAGCTAAGTGAAATGTAGGTAAATTAATATAATGTAGAAAACAACGTTTAGCATGACTAGAATGATTTTATTCACTGAAAGTGGATAATGAAGAGGGAGGGCAGTTGCTATTAATGGAAAATGACAATGTTGAGGGGGATAGGACTGAGGCAGGCAGGGAGAGAAAAGGTCTCTGATCTGCCTCTGGTGTTCCTTAAAGCTGGCAAGAAGAGAGACTTCTGAAATAAAATAAAATTAAAAATTTTAACACAAGTATTTGTACCTGTCTACACTATTGTCAACTGTGACTATTATTTTAGACAAATGCATCCATCTTGTCCCAGCTTTCTTTTTTCCCCCCATTTCTTTGCCTATTTTATTGTGACCTAAGCCTACATCAGTGGTTCTCAGCCTTGCTAGACTCCAGGCACCCCTCACTAGACCACATGCACCTCTTGGAAAACATCCGCTTTTCCTTTTCACCCGTGTTTTGACTACAGAAAAGCAATAGAGCTGAGGACTGACATCGTAGAGAGGTCCTGAGCATATTCTTCCGATGCAAAGAACGCAGAAAGACCACCACGTGTCAGAATGTTTTTAACACTGCAATTCAGAAGATTTCAAGTAGGAATCTCTGTTTGCTAGCATTGTGTTGTACCCAAAGGCACCCTTGGAAAGATCTCAAGGCACCCCATGGCACCACAGCAGCTTGGTTGAGAATCACTGGCCTAGAACATAAATTCTTGGTATAGAAATAGGACAAATGGGGACCAGAGTCCTCCTCAGGTGTCTTAGAGCCAGGTCTATACTGTCTGCTCACTAAACTAAGAAAAACAAGCCCAGCCCACTCACTCCTGCTATGCACATGCTCAGGCCTAATAGTTAGGCTGTGTAGACAGCTTAGAGAGGTCCTGAGCACCTGTTCCAGAAGCACACTTAGGTTCCTCGTCTTAGGAGATCTTAAGAGTGGTGCTGGAGTGGGCAAGCAGGATGCATTTAATCTAACTACCAGTCTTGCCTGGGTGTGGGGTAGGAGGAGCTTACTGGTCAGTGGCAGCCCTGGGCTGTGCTGGGCAGGGAAGTGTTGTAAACATGATGCAAGTCCTACTGGAAAGGAAGTAAAAATAAAGGCATGCAAACAGCACACTCATTCACATTTGCATACACTAACTGATTATTAGGGTGTTGCCTGGCATGTGAATTATATTGCAGAAGACAAATCTAGAGGCTTCAGCTGCACATTTATCATGCACACTCTCTAATTATTCCACTTAAACAAGTCCAAAGGATAACCGCAGCCCCACCTAAATGACAATGCATTTTCTACTCCTCTTTCTTTGATTGAATCCTACTTCCCTCCTTCTGCATGAAGTTACAATGTGGTATTTATGGCTTCTCAATGAGTAAGGCAGGGGAAGCTGCATTTTTAGAGGGATTGTATTAACACATACAGGCCTTGATTTTCAAGCGGTAGCGGGAAGGGAAATGAGGATAATCTATTACTCCCTTTTTATAGAGCATCTATTTTTTTGTCAAATCATTTCTCCATAAAACTGAAGTGCACAACAAAAGGGATTAGCCTTTAAATAATGTAATGCTAGTGTTAATTCCATCGAAAACAGGTTTTACTAACAAAACCAGAATCACAGAGAAAGCAAGTGGGAATTCTTGAAAACCTTTTCAGAAAAGGAAGCAACAACACGAACCAGACCAGAAGCCAGAACTCGCATTCTTTTAGCCCAGCACTGACAACAACTACTTGGCTTTGCATGCCATTTCAATTCTCAGCATTTCCCTCAATAAATGGAAGTTTCTGCTTATCTATGATCCAGAGATTTGTCAAGATTAATTAGTTCTGTTGTCAAATACAAAGGCAGTATGGTCTAGTGGTTATGGATTGGGCATCAGGGAATGTAGATTCTCTACCCAGCTCTTCCTCAAATGTCCTACATGACATGACCTCAGACTGTTAACCCTTTGTGCCTCCTTTTTGCCATCTACAGAGTGAAGACTAATAGTTCTGACCTAAGTAATGAGAACTCGTTCTTCCAGATTTGTAAAACATCTCAAAAATTTTCCATCACTAACTCCCTGTTTCTAGCTAACACCAAAACTCCCAAGGCTTTTCACCAGTCAAAAATAAATAAATAAAACAGAGCGAATAAAGCCAGCCACAATGATAGGCTTGAAAATAGTAAATATTTCAAAGTGGAGAGAAAAAAAGTGGAGAAATAAGAAAGTGAGTTTTAAAAGTGGTTCAGGTTAAAATGAACTCTAAACTAGATGATGTACCTTGCTGTGTAGACCCATATATGCCATGAGGTCAGATGGAAATAAACTGTTCCATTGGTTTGGTTATAGGCAAAGCTGATAATTGAATGGAGCAGAGACGGATTGGGAGGTGGCAATACCATGCATAAAACTTTTTCCCCTTCATACAAAGAAAAACATTCTTAAACTTCATAAAGAAAAACAGAAAGAAATGGGAAGAAGACATGGTTATTAAAAAGATGAGATTTAGTCAAGCCAGGATGACACTTCATCCCATCACAATTCTCTGAGGCTGACACTTATCATTTTCAAGTATTGGCAGTCATGCTGTTCTGATCAGTTTTGGAGCATGTAAAGGTCTAAACAGAACAGTACTTTTTTCCCCAGACTGCATGATTTTCATTAAGAAAAACAGGTGTTTATTTCAGCTGACCAAATCTCAGAAATAAGGCACTGCTGCTAAATATAAGCGGTTCGTATCGAGTCAAGCGGATGTCTTCTCTATTTTACTGCTTCAGGTTTGTGCAATGTTTACCTGGTACAGACCAAGTCTTCTGACAAGGTACAATATTGTGTTCAACACTCAGACTTCACCATTTTCCCCACAGCAAGGTTATTACCAAGGCTGGTCTTGAACCAAAACCTGGTATCCACACACCCTCAAACCTCAAGAAAGTTTTGATTGTGACCCAGGCTTGCGGCTTCTTCAGTCATTACACTTCCCATAGAAATGTGTCCTCTCAAAAACCACAAGAGTTTTCATAAAACCATATTTGGTTTAAAGAGTTTTGCTACTTCCATTAATACTCTATTACCTTGTTGTCAAAACATACATAGCTACCACCCTGCTGGATTTCCCATCAGCATTGCAGATGGACAGAGCCTTAATCTGACAGCTAACATGAGTCCAGAAGGTGGTAAAATGATTCAAGTTATATGTACAAAGACTGCAGGCAGTATAGTAGCTTATCCTCAGTTAGGGCCATCAAATGTATTCCCTCAGTGAACAACTAAATACAGAATAAAATCCCTACAAGCCAAAGGAAACTGAGAATTAAAGAAGTCACCATCAAGTTATGTCAACTACAGTAGAGCTCAGGTCAAACTGCACATGGACATTTTTCAATACAGAATGTATTCAGCTAAAAGAATGAGTTATAGCAGGTTTAAATTCTGACAGATGTAGAGAATATAAGGGTGTGTGTTGTTGGGGGGGGGGGGGGGGGGGGAGAAAACAGGGACGGGACCCATTACCAGTTACAACCATCACTGGATATGTCTATACTTCAGTCACAGAATCACAACTCTTGAACACAAGTCAAGAGTGTAGTGTCAAAAAAATCAAGTGCTTACCCAAGTCTTAGTGGCCCATTGGGCTACAGTAGTTAAGGCACATTAATTTCCATAGCCAATGGCAGGCAAAGAAATGGTGTGCCTGGCATCTGGTCAGACTGCCATTGACTCTTGCCTGAATGGCCTGGTACACCTGGGGTAGCTGTGAGCTATGTTCAGCACGAGTCTGATGTGAAGCTTCAAACTCAAAACCTTCTGGAGCCATAGCAGGATGTCTTAGCACCTCTGCCACCCTGATGCCAGCAGAGCATAGAGATAAGCCAGCTAACCAGAAACTAGCTAGTTTGCATACCAGTAATGGTTTAGTTGAGGGGCGCTCCCTCCATGGAGGGAAGCACCAGGGTCCCCTGCAGCTCAGGGGCTGCATGACCCACTGGCAGCTCAGTCCCTGGCCGTGGGAGATGCAGGCAGGCTCTGAGAAAAAAGAAGAAAAAAAAAAAAATCAGGCCCTTCCCTGCTTTTTTTTTTTTTTTTTTTTCCTCCTTTGTGGAGCCTGCCCAGACAAGCTGCCACCAGGCCACACAGCCACTGAGTTGCAGGGGGCCTGGTGCTTCCCTCTGCAAAGGCAGTGTCCCCCAGGGCCATGTGGACAGGGTGCTAGCTGCACAGGTGCAGCCCCAGCTCACAGGCAGCACCCACTGGATCCAACAGTGCATGGGGCACTGGAAGGCTGGGTGTGCTTGGGGAAGCTTGGGCTTCCAGTGTCCCCATTCCCTGGGACCACCTGGGAACAGGCAGGTTGCCCCAGGAAGGCAGCAGGAGGATGGCTGGGTGTGCTGGCAGCTGGAGAAGATGACTGGGACGGTGCACTGGAAGCCCGCCAAGCCTGAGCTTCCACAAGCATGCCCAGGCTTCCAGCACCCTGTGCACCATCCCCACCGCCTTCTCTGGATAGGGCCCTTGTACACGTGAGGAATATCACTGTAATTTGTAACATAGCAAACTAAAATACATGGGACGTGTTTTAGTTTGCTACTTAAAAAAGTCATTTAAATCAAAATATGCCACCAAACATGTATGCTGTTATGCAATTAAATCATTAAAAAGGGCAATTAAACTACTAAAAAGGGGCAATTTCCTCATGTGTACAAATGCCCTCTTATTCTATGACTATAAAACAAGTCAGACGGTCAGACTTTTGATAAAATATGTATTTATATTCCTAAGCCTGTGTTTACACATGGACAGCTTTATGTAGCCTTTTCGAGGGTGAGAAGTTTCAATTTCATTAAAGTATTCAGTCAAAGGTTAACTAAAATCCTGTATTTAAAAACAAAACCAAACCATTTTTGCAATAAAAATTTCATTGCAAATGTTTTGCACCTTTCAGCTAGTAAGTAAATACTATGCTAATTTCTGCAGGTTACATAAACATGGTATGGAAAGTTGCAACAGCAAAAATATATGATTTGTGCTTAAGTTATGTTAACCCTGTAGAAATAATTACAAATTATTCAGGTGATTGAATTATCTGCCCCAGGTTATCCCTAAAATATAGATGTGAAGGTCTCCTTAAAAGACCATTACACAGTAGGCCAATGCATCAAGGCAATTTCAGAGTTCTATAAATTATTTATGGTTTGGGAATTGCCACTCTTAGTAAGTTTTAAATGGTAAAAGTTTAGTTTTCATAAATATGCAACATAATAAAAGCCTGCATGTTATTCATCCTAATTTAGGGCTTGACATTAAACACTTATTTTTTAGCTCTTGCATAAGCATTCACAGAATTATTGTCAACTGATCCTTTAAAGTAGTGGTTTTCAACCTTCTTGGACTCAAGGCACACCTTGATAGTCTCAGGGCACCCCTCAGAAAATGCCAACTCTTAGTTTTCACTCCATTTCTGAGAACAGAAAGATAACAGAGCAATTCTTTTGTCGCAGAGAATTCAGAAAGACCACAACAGGTCAGAATCTCTTGGTTTAATCCTGTGAATCGTGTTTGCATACCTTATAGTAACATTATGTAGTGCCCTGCATCACCCTTGAAAAGAATCTCAAGGCGCCCAATGGGCCACAGCACCCTGGTTGAGAATCACTGATTTAGGGAACAGAGCTCTAGCTTACAGTATTAATACATGTGCTTAACTTTACCTAGCCATGAGTAAAGTAAAATAGAGGTAACTATAATGACTGAAACAGAGACGCGTGCGTGTGCGTGTGTGTGTGTGTGGACACCTGCCTGCCCCCACCAAAAGGTGAATTACACTGAAGTGGTTTCTGTGTGGACCAGTCTGTAAGTTATGGACACCAAAAAAAAAAAAAAAAAAGGCTGCAGGAGGTTAAGAGGGTGGGGATTGCCACCTGTCAGCTGCTCCATAGTAATTCTCCATATGTCCAGTCTTATTTCACAGTAAGTGAAAGCAAAACTGTAATAGTTCATCGAAGAGGGCTAAGCTATCTCAGTTACTGTGCGGTAGGTAAGGGGTGGTATATGGAGAGTTATTGCAAAACATGACATGCAGTCAAGTCCTATGACTTCTAACTCATGGCAATGTGTTTGTTTATTCATGCCCTAGGCCTTTGTCCATGTGGTTGTGTGTACTAGCATGTGTATACAGCTGGATATTCCAGCTGCACTCGTAACATCAACAATTTAGTTACTTCCGTCTGTCCTGCTCTATTAACATCTAACAAAAACACACCTCAAAAGTAAGAATTCCCCCAAAGCTGACTCTCTCAAACTGAAGCAAGCAACAGTTTCATTAACAAGATGCAATGTTATTTGGGGGGTTTCTGCCAATCTAGAGAATTTATTCTTAAGCTCAGGAATTGAAGACATTAAATAATAGACCTCCAGTCTCAGAAAGAACATTTGAGAAAACGTGAGGAATGACTGGCCCTGGGATGTCCAAATCAAATATTGGAAGTGACAAACAGAGTAACACAGCTTCACAAAATGGCAGGCTGGGTGCGCCCACAAATGGCAACAGCAGTGCTGAAGAGACACTCGCCATTTAATGAGCTGAGAATGATTAAAGTTAAGTAACTCTCACTTTACCAGGAACTGTAAAATGGACTTCAAGTTAAGTGGCCTTGTCCTACAGATAAGGAGCACCTCCTGTAAAGTACCTGTAATGTGTAGCTCTGAATGGGACATGAGGGTACTCAGAAGCACATCTACCTGGGTCTGCACTCTGGGCAGCACCTACAGTAGAGACTGGGCTGACATCAGTAGTGACAGTGGCTAACCACCAGCACCTGCCTTTATGGCCCCTTTATGAGGGCACTTGGGGCAGATGCCCAGTTGCCCACTACTTGGCCAAGGAGACAGTACACATACACTGGCTTAAGTGATCAGAAACCGATTTAGACCTGTAACAAAACAGATGCTCAGTACATGTAAACTAGTTTGAAAATGGCTGAAACCAGTTTGAGATAAACCTGGTTGACTATAGTATCAGACTTAACTGATTTGGGTCAAACTGGTTTATGCAATGTCTGTCCAAGACCCCTTTCTGGTTTACCTTAAACCAGAGTCCCTCAGCATCCCAGATGCTTTGCAGCCTTTCCCCGCCTGGCTTTCCCCTGCCCCCCCCCCACCCCTCCCTGCTCAAGCAGGGATTCCCCCCTCCTACAGCATGGACAAGCCAGCATGTGGTATGCTAGCTAATGCTGAGAGGTGTCTGTGTAAGGCAGACAGGACAGTGTCCGTTTAGGGCTTTTTGGCGTTAAAACAACAGGTAACTGGTAATGTCTCTGTTTCTTCCTTGGAAAAAGTTTAAGAAGAGCGTGAACAAATTAGAGAGTCTTTAGTTTTCTTGATGGAGTGTTAAATGCTGTGTTATAATCAGCTCCCTGCTGGGTTGGTCACGAGCAGCAAGGTGGGGTGGGGTGGGGAGGAGTGCTCCCTAATCAAAGTCCTTCTGGGGCCTGGCCACACCCCCCTCAGCTCAGCACTAGAGAAGGGAAGGGAAGGCTAGGCTAGGCTAGTGCCGCCAGCGTTTAGCCTGCATTTTCTCAGTCCAGAGGGAATGTCTGTGCAGTTGCAAACCAGTTCAACCTAGGCAGGTTAGACTAACCTGCAAAGAGTGAATCAATTCAGGGCTCAGGCTTTTTCCAAAGTCTGTTCCCAGCCCTTGTTACACAGTTGAGGATGTTCAAAACCAGATAGGATTTAGCCCAAAAGGGGTAAAATATGGATAGCATAAACATATTTAGCAACATTTCATTTACAAAGACAACTACCTTAACTCTTTCACTATGAATCAGAATTCATCCAATGCTGCAAACTTTAATGTTAGAGAGGCATTTATTTCATTATTTGCTGGAAGTGAAACTCAGATACATCTCTGGGCTTTCTTACTTGTAAAACAACATAATTGTATCCAGGGACCAGAGTTTCACTGTGCCATCCAGTGATCCAGAGATAAATAAAGATGAGGTACTTGGATAAAGGAGGAGCAGCCATGTCACAGACCTAGTATGTCCATGATATACGTGCAGCAAACCACCCTGATCATTCCAAGATTTTACTGGTAAAAAATAAAAACAAAAAAACCCCCCAAAACAATCAGTAAATAAATTCTATGCAGAAGAAAAATACACTTCTCTATTTCCTGTTCTTTGACAGTGGACAACATTAAAAACTTAAAGTTTATTCTGTGGAAGAAGAATGTATTTGTGGCTCATTTGATACTGCATTTTCCATACCAAGAGCTATTGAAAATATTTGAAAGAACACACTGAAATGACTGAAGTTAGTCCCTAGTCACGAACACTATTATTTTTGTAGAACATGATCAATCTGAGCCCTTTTCTTCCATGTCAATTCCTGATTTCTAATAACGATTGTAGCAAAAAAAACCCAAAACAAAAACAAAAACAAAAAAAAACCCAAACCCTTCAAAAAACCACAAAAAAAACCCTTTTCATATTTTAATTACAGTACTGTAAAGAAGATCATATATTCCCCTTTCATTAGAAAGGTCTATAAACTTGTATAACCCTGAAAGTAACATAGTTAACTAGCCACTTGAAATGTACTTGCTAATGTGTTTGAGAGACATTAGTGACAGTAGAAAAATTCCTGCTAGGTAACAAGCCAGTCAAAAAATTGCATAATGTTACAATTAGCAAGACAGACTAAAAATGCTACTGTTTGGAGGAACTACTACATCAGTATTTAGCCTGGTGAAAATAGACAAGGGGTTCCAATTCTTCAAAGACACCAGTACTTTCCATGCAATGGAAACCAAAGGCATTTGGTACTGTGTGTAATATGCCTAGTACCTTGGCTTCATCCCAGAAAATGATTCCCAGGTTCACTGGAGAACAACAGGAAGGTAACTTTTGGAAAGTTAAATGGTAATGAATAACGGATAAGAATCCCCCATACTTATCTGAAGTTTTAAGAAAGTTCCATCAGTTCTGTATTTCATATATTAATATTTACATCTGGGTTTCAAGGATTAGAAAACACGCAATATTTATCTTTATTAAAATTCAAAGAAACAGAGACAATGACAAGAGGAAGGACTGCAATTCATCAAGTCCAGAACCCCCATGCTATTGCAAAAGACTGATTGTATAACATGGCACATGAGCTCTGTTTTTCAGAGGGAGGGAACAAATGCAAAAGCCTCTGTCTATATTTCCACCCTGATTTCAAGTGTGGCAACTGGCTTCATCCGGTGTACGGCAGGAAGAATTGCCAAACTTCAGGTTAGGGTTCATATTCCATTCTTGCAGCGAGACACTTCTGTTTCAAAGGACTTTTATTGTTCTCTCATTAAAACCGTACAGCCAAGTAAGGGAAAACAAAGTGGTGTGACTGTCGGCTGTGATGCTTTGTTATTGGGTGTCACTTTGCTTACATCTGCAAGGAGCCTGAAAGTAAACTCCCAGAGCACAATGAATCAACATCAAGAAAAACTTCTTCATGGTGAGGGTGGCCAAAATCTGGAATGGGCTCCCAAGGGAGGTGGTGTTCTCCCCTACCTTGGGGATCTTTAAGAGAAGGCTGGATAGGCATCTAGCTGGGGTCATCTGACCCCAGCACTGTTTCCTGCCTAGGCAGGGGGTCAGACTTGATGATCTGTTGAGGTCCCTTCCGACCCTAACATCTATGAAGACACAGGAAAGAAGAGTACTTTGGTAGGCACTGGTGAGTTGAAACAGTATGTTTCTTTGGTGTCATCGTGGAAGAGATGGCGACTAGAAAAGCAGTAAAATCTTTGCATGGCAACATCAAGTTCCATGTTTGTGCACCAGATTTGCTGTAATGTGAGAATTCTGCACTGTATTTGAAAAGATTCAGATGATAAAAAACACACAGCGGTAACATTTCAGTAAAATCCCAAATCATTCCATTTTGCAAAGCACACAATAAAGCTATTCAGCTTACTTTGTGAAAGCCATTTGATGTCTTTGATTTTTAAAGAACACATTTTCCCAGGAGTTGGGAAGGTAACATATGGTTTGAAGGATGCCAGTATCCAAACAATGGTCTAATCGCTCTACACCCTGTGTGGGAATACACAAATGGTGTCGTTTAAAGGTTGCACTGACGCTCAATTAGAATGACCACAGCTCACTCAAGGCTCTTTCTGGGGAGTAATTTTGATCCTCTGAAACAAGTGCTAATAAATTCTTGATAATACCCCATTGTATGCTAAACAGCTTTATGTGAAACTATTTTAAAGAATAGAGTAGTTTCACTGAAGTTGTTTTTGTTTTATTATTACTCTAAAGCCAAATACCTCAGTTAGCATGAGTCCAGCTCGATTGGGTTCAGAAAGAACCATTCATCAATCTGAACTGCTCATTTTATACTTTAAACTGAGACACACACAATCTCAGGACTTCCTAGGACTAGAAGCAAATCCTTGCTCAGATAGAACCTGGGATTGCTCACTTTGGAGATAAAGCTACAGTTGCTAGTTTTCAGCACTGATGGATTTTATAATTAATATTTTTAGTGTATAGAAAAGCTGTCAGTGGTCTATGCCTGATTCACTTTGGTCCTTATTCTTAGATTACTAGAATTATTTGGGGGAAGGGGAAAGGGGAATGTGGACATTTCATATCTGAACTGATGGGAAAAAAAAAAAAAAAGATTTCTGGCAGGGTGGTAGGAAATAAAAAGTTGATTAAAGCCACCAAAAGGCTTTGAATAGGAGATCAAATACAAAAATCAATAGTGTGAAGGTGAGGCACTCAGTGGTGCAGTACAGAAACTGACCACATGGTTTTGAAACATACCACATAATATTCATTCCAAATAACCACTATGCGAGTCTATGAAGAGATAGACAATGCACACAGATTTAGATAGACATCTGAAACAAATAATCTATACGTAGTTAATTTTGAGTCTATAAATTGACAATTCTCTACTTGGGGAAAAGCTTATAATTGGACATGTGACCAGAGTTTACCTTTACTTTGTTTTTTTAAACTTCCAAAACTAAAGCTAAAAACAAAGAATATATACATAGTTTTGTGAGCCTGATTTCATTAGCAAGTGTCACAATGTTTCCAAGATGCCTTTAAAGTCTCTGATTACTTCTACCCTAGCAGAAGTGAGTTTGTCAAAAGAGTTAAGCCCAAACTAAGACAGCTTTGAAGAAAAAAAAAAAAAAAACCATTTCATTTTTTCTGGCAAAAGCAAGTTTCATAAAAGCAGATGATATAACATCACCATGCAAGTAATGCCTCTCAGCTGATATGGCTTCAGCCTTTCATTCATTAAGTCAAGTCAGGTGTTAATAATGAAAAATAAATTAAACCATTTGCAATATCCCCCCTCCCCTTCACGTTTTTTTCTTTTGTAAAGTAAATACAGTACTCATGAGAAGCGCTGAATCAACAGTTCTACGGAGATGTACTTTTATGTGGAACATGTGCAACCTGGCAGTGACAACTTTCACTTCTGTCCCAACAACGTAATTCAATCTTTATTCAGGAAGAGTGACCTCTCACGGAGAGAGGAGAGTTGCATTTTGACGGCTGACTCGGTCTCTGCTGAGACTGCCAACAGGGTTTGTATGATATGATTGGTGGGATACTTGTACATCAGAAAGCTAACAAGTACAGCCAGTGAGATGGTAATATCTTTTAGTCTCCACCAACCAATGCTAGGCTTGAACTAATGACCCAACCGATGAAAGGTCCTTTGATCAATCCTTTCTTTTACCCACATTTAATTCATCCTCAACTTTTCGAAAATGTTGTAGGAGACAACTAAAAGCAATTAGCCATCTTAAAACCTTACCTTCAACTCCTTTGATTCTTCCTGTAACGAGTTCACCACATGCTGGATTAAATGTCATAAGGGTCAACAGATATGACTTCATGTTCTTTACTGAGCAGATTTCCTGTTAATCCTTATTATAAACCTTATGAAAACAAAGCTGAAGTTCGGAAGCCAGGCCAAAAAATTCTCTGCGTGATTAAAACCTTGATCCAACAAAAATGTTTGAGTTTACAAACAGTCCCTTTCTGAGCTGAGGCCAGGAAAGCAAGAACACGATTTTAGAAAGGTATAATTCCATACATAAAGTATCACGCTTCTCTAAAACCTGCCCTCATCAACACATTGCTTATGTTATTGGAGTTTTTTAAAGTACATTTTGAAACGCTGGTTTTACATGCACTTCTTCTCCCGCTGTGAATTCACAATAGGCTGCAATCATGATTTTTCTTCTACTTGTATACCATCCAGTTGTAATTGAGGCAATTAAGCATATATCATTAATGTGTCATAATGTGCGTTTAATTCATGCCAGTATTGTATAGAGATAGGAACTTATGCGGTAAATTGTGCTGTATTCCCAGCAAGCTACAGCAGTGATGCGAATCCTAAAATGACCCCAGTAGGTTACACAGAACGATTAGCCAAATCCTGAGAAACACCTCAAACAGAATGATAAAGAACCCTTATTGATCTTATGGTGCTACTAGATTCGTGAAGACATAGGGAGGAATACAACAGTGGATAAGAATTTCTCATCTTCACTGTTTGCCCTAACAGGGCATTGCTTCTTTGTAATGTTCAAAGCCATGCTCAATTTCAATAAATATGCCTATTAAAATTCTGATAACAGAAGTCATCTGAACACAGTGATAATGTTGGGCTTCACCGTGGTGAACTGGAATTTTTTCTCTTGAACACAGCTAGTTGATCCATAAATTGGCAGATGTGTGAATAGTGCGTGGCTGGTATAAGCTGCTCAAAGGATGGGGGAAGCTGGGCAAGGTGGCATTATTCCAACAGCTAATCCTATTGGACTATTGAAGCGTGAGAGGAAGCATTCAGAAACACCTATGATTACTCAGCACTTTCCTTGTTACCAATATCCTGAAGACTGCAATCCCAAATAGGAAATTTGAGGTCTCCCCTTCCACTTATGACCAGTTTAACGCAAATATACTTGAAATAAAAAGTAGACACAAAGCCCAAGCATAACCAAAAGCGGGCTTTTTTTCCTTCAGTGAATAATCTCTTAGTACAAAGTAAATGTCATACTTTTCACAATAGGTGATGCTTCTCTCTACATTGAATTGCTACTTGTGAAAATCCATTTCCCTTTTAACTAAAAGACTCCGAAACTCGGAGAAAATCAAAACACAAAGTATGGCATTTCTCATGAATCCCTCATGGTCTTTTTCAGCAAAGAACATCTTACAAAGTTTTGGTGCAGATGATGCATGTTAATGATTTAAATATAGGTCTCTGTGTTCTTCATTTTAAAGGATTCATATTTTTTGTATGCGGATAAATATGTGGCAAATACATCAAATATCTGGATAGCAAGCATTGCCCCTGTTTAGTGTGGGATGTTCCCAACTACTTATCAAGTAGATGCTAAGAGACATTTATGGATGTCTTCTGTTCCTACAGGTACACTTTCACAACAATACAAATGGGAAAAAACATATAAAGAGGAAAGCAATTCACTCTGTTGGTAAGAAGTTGCACATTATACCATACTAAAGGCACTTAAAATGCAAACGTGCACAATAAAGCTTGTTAAGTCATGCTAAGTGCCCTCTGAGTATCTTAAAGTTATGCCATTTCAGGAAAGAGTTAACTCTGGGCTGTGTTAGTGTAACTTCAGTCTGTCCCAGAGAGAAAACAAGTAATTTTCAGTCCTCCAGCATCCCAGGATACACTGCTCCCAGTGCCTTGAGCAGAGATAAGCCCAGGTGTTCTGGCACCTAGTCATGCCCCTACTCACCAGTCCTTTAGTAGCAAGTCAGAGCTGTGTAAGCAAGGAACACATTAACCCTTGTGCATGACTGCTCATAACACAAGTTCGAACTTTAATACCACGTAACAGTCCATAGATTTAGTATGGTCTAATTGAAAAAAGTATTAAGAATGAAGTTACACCTTACAATACTGCTTACGGATTTTTTTTTTTTTGTATTTTTTTTTGTATTTTTTTTTACTTTTCCCCCTAGATACTGGGCTACACTTGCAATGAACACCCCCTTCCTTTACCCAATTTTATTTGGAATTATAGTGTCCTAGTCATATCAGTTGTGGTAGCTTGGTGGTACTGTTGTTTAACAGTCAAAACCATTAAAAACAAGTTTACTTATACATTTCACTCTTTACATATACAAGTCCCCTTTTACATGCAAATAAATATTTCTGAAAATGCAAACAGTTTACAGGCACTAGGGCTGTGCGAAGCTTCGGTCCCTGATCTGATTTGGCAGGGATTCAGCCTGATTCGGTGGCCAAATCTCCAAAACTGAATCAAATCAGAGGACCCTTTAACCTCGGTGAATTGAATTGGAACCCTCGAATCAGAACATGCTTGTGATCGCTGCGATGCTGGGACGCATGGAATATCCCACACAGGGAGCTCCCCAGCGCGCTCGGCAGCAGCCCCAGAAGTGGACCAGAAGCACTTCTGGTCCACTGGGGAGTGTGCTGGGGGGCCTCCCCTGCATGCCCCTGGCTCAGTGACTGGTGCCTCCTGGGTCTGGGGGGGGGGGGGGGGGGGGGGGGGGGGCACCTGGGGTCCCCCTGCAGCTGATCGCCGAGCCAGGAAGGCATGGTGGGGGAGAAGGGGAGGTCCAGTGTACTCCCCAGCAGACTTGGAAGTACTTCTAGTTCACTTCCAGGTTCACCACTGAGTAAATGGAGGGTCCCCCCGCACTCCTGTGGGACCCTCAACGTGCCCCAGCATTGAAGCAATCACGAGCCGTGCCTGCTACCTCAAGGTACGTAGAAAAAACATTTAAAGCTGTGTCTGTGTTCGAATCATTGATTCTCCAAATCAGCATCGAACCTTCAGATTTGGATTAAGCTGAATCAAATCAGGGACAGTAATCTGAATCAACTAATCAAATCACTGTCCCCGATTCAAGCCGAATCCAAAATCAAGTAGGGCCCACTTTGCACACCCCTAACAGGCAACTAGAGAAGAGAAAAAAACATGCATCCTTTGATTTGAATAAGACTATCCTTCTCTAATGGTATTCTGCATCATGATCTTGCAATTCAGTTGGACTCGCATTTCAAAGGGCTGAATTCTTTCTGAAACGTGCTGATGTTCTGTGAATCATAGCACAAGCACCGATTGTTTCCCCTGGATTAATTCCATAGACAAAGCTCTCATGAAACACTAATAAAGGTTCTGTGTACTGAATGAGTACAGAACATGATGTTAAGGTATAAGAGGTCTGAGTTTCTGGCTGAAATAAAGAACTTTGCCCAAGAATTTAACATTGGAGCCATAAGGAAGGAGTGGCTTGAGAGACCAGAAGCTCTTTAATTCCTCTTCAGCTACACCTAAAAAAAAGAACAAGAAAATTAGAGGCGTGATTTGGGTGCAGATACAAGCTATTAAGTTACTCAGGCATGGACAGTGTTCAGGCATAAGAGTATCATGACGGTACTATAATTACAAATTAATAATAAGTAGTAGACTATCACTTAATGTTTTTCCCAACAGGCAAAAACATCTTCAGATTCAGGGTTATAAGCTTGCATGTCGTAAGTTTTAATAAATACATGTAGAGTTATTACCATCATCCTCATAAAACATGATTAACTACAAGAACCACAAGAGAGACTAAATTGCTTTTCATTAGGAAGTATGTTGGAATTTTAATATTTCTTTTCAAAATAATTTTATTACATTTTAAAAATGGTGCACATGAATATATTTTAATGCCAGTGAAAGGCTGAAAATCCAAACTGAAGTCTTATATGTACAATATTGATGCATTAGGGAAAGCAAAGCAATGCATTACGGAAAGCAGTGCAAGTTTTTCAAACAGAAGCCTAGCAATGCACCTCCGAGAGCACTTTCTGCTGGTTAACAAGAGAACTCCACGTGCATAGTCCATTTAATCTATACGGCCTCAACCAAGCTTATCAATAAGAGGGGCTAATTCTGCCACTGGAGGCAGGCAATAAGGTTCAAACATGTTCACAGTAAACTGGACTGAATCACCGAATTTGTTTCATAGGGGTCAAATGAAGAACCATCAGACGACCATCATTCATTGCCCTCCCAGAATGGACTATCAACTTCAAGCTTCAAAGTGTCTAGTTTTCAATTTCTAATTCCCAATCCCATGAGAAACTTAAAACACTTTCAAAAGCTAAGAACAACTGAACAAGTCTCATTTATACAGGCTGATGGTAATCCAAGAACAATAGCATAAACCAGAAAGAACTGAAAAGATGAATGATCCTTCAGGAAAATGCATCTTAACTACATACAAGAGCTTTAACATTTGCTTCATGTTTAATTTCTTATGGAGCTGATAGACTGACCTAGGGGTGTCTGACTGATAAAGAGCGCTCTCACCTGCAGTGCTGGCAGCGCATAGGTCCAATGTGAACTGAACAGCCCTCTGCCACCTCCTAGGATCAGTCTTCAGTCTTGCTGTTGTAAGTCACTAAAAAGAAGGGTGAAGAGGACAATTTCACATCTTGGCTCTGGATGGATGTTCTAGGATTTTTGGGACAGAACAAGAGCATCCCTATTGTGCTACTGAATGCAACAGATTTGACTTATTCTTGAATTGCAGTACTGTAGGCAAAGTGATACACTAGTTTTTAGGGGTATGTGAAGCAGGCCCTATTCGATTTGGATTCGGCCCGAATCAGGGACAGTGATTCAATTTGTTGATTCGGATCACTGTCCCCCATTCGATTCGGCCAAATCCAAATCTGAAGATTCGATGCCGATTTGGAGAATCAGTGATTCGGACATAGACACAGCTTTAAAATTTTTTCTACGTATCGTGAGTTACCAGCGTGGTTTGTGAATGCTGCGATGCTGGGGCACGTGGGAGTGTCCTGCAGAAGTGCAGGGGGCCCCTCCACATGCTTGGCAGCAAGCCTGGAAGTGGACCGCAAGTGCTTCTGGTCCACTTCCAGGTCTGCTGCCAAGCACGCTGGGAGCCACCTGCGCTTCTGTGGGACACTCCATGCACCCCAGCATCACAGTGTTCATAAGTTGCCTGCTACCTAGAGGCATGTAGAAAAAACATTTAAAGCTGTGTCTATGCCCGAATCAATTGGGGGGGGGGGGGGGGGGCTCCGATTCAATTCGGAGAGATTAAAAGGGTCCTCTGATTCAATTCGGATTTGGAGATTTGGCCACTGATTCAAGCTGAATCTCTGCCAAGTTGAATCAGGGACAGAAGCTTCGCACAGCCCTAATAGTTATCTGCAGCAGGATCAGAACTGATGGATATAATATATCTCAGTTCAATACTTCAATTAACACAGCTCGGTTCAATATCCTAATGTTTTAGTAAACATGGTAGTACCCATTACTAGTTTAAAGTCAAGTAAAAAAGCTACACGTCTTTGGAATAGGTGCCAATTCTTTCATTAGTATAAATAATGCTGGCAATAAATAAATAAATAAATAAAATAAATAAATAAATGCTCTCTTTGCCATATTTTAAACCAAGACCTCACAAACTAGACTCCCAGCACGTGCCATGCTTGTCCACATGCCTTCTAGAGACTTCATTTAAACACTTGTGAGTCTGTTTTCAAAGGTTATTGTCAAGGACTATCCATCTTAAAAGGAGCTACACATAGCTAAAATACTTTGTAAATATATGGGTAAAAGTTCTCCCTTCTCCACATTTCTCTGGCCTGTCCCTACCTCCATCTGCCCTCCCACACACCCCAAAGGCTCCAGAGTGCTTTTCCATCCTGCCAGGCTTCATATTTAAACATTGATCCCTCCTTTTCTATTTGATACCATTTGCTGCCTCTTATC
This sequence comes from Alligator mississippiensis, assembly GCF_030867095.1. Lineage (NCBI taxonomy): Eukaryota > Metazoa > Chordata > Crocodylia > Alligatoridae > Alligator > Alligator mississippiensis. The sequence continues at coordinate 17,603,862 of NC_081835.1, forward strand.
TCCTGCTATATCTAAACATTGTTGAGTAAAACTTCTAATCAAGTGGAGACCAAAAGGTAAGAGCTGCATCTTGCTAACATCTTTGTTACAATTCGAAATCCATTCCTTTTCTTCTTTGGTAGGCACTCACTCCAACTCCCTGCTCCAGGCATGACAAATCCTCTATATTGCACTCCATTGCTATCTAACCTTCCTACTCCTTCTGACAGAGCAGAAGAAAACAAAACTTTGGAACCCACCATTTGCTTGCCTTAACCACACTGGTTGTTGTCGAGTCTTTGAGACCATTCCGGTATTGTGGAGAGGCCAGGCTTCGAAGTAGGGACTCTACATTGGGAGGATAAATTAGTTACTACTCAAAACTCCATCAAGAATCAGGTAACCATGCCCTCCAGAAAGACTTGCTTCCCATCAAGGCACTGAGTCAGCTCCTCTCTCTGTATATATGAGACATAAGAAAAGCGCACTGCACATGTCTTAATTTCTTATCGTCTTCTGGTATGTTTATATGATCTAGAATAATTAATTTTCACAATAACACATTAGGATTAGTTTGTTAAATAATACATCTTAATTGGTGCCCAAATCCCCTGGGGAGTTTCATCAGGAAATCATTTGGCCATGAAAAAGATTTGTTATTTGTCATTAGGTTTGTTCAGTTTCACTAATCACCATTGATTCTTCTAATAAGCCAGTGGCTCTCAACCTTTTCAAACTTGAGGGCAAACTCAGAAAATGTCAGCTTCTAGCTTTCATTCAATTTTTGACTGAAAGATAATAGAGCCGTTCTTTTGTTACCAAGAACTCAGAAGTACCACACTGTGGGCACCCTTGAGAGGATGTCAAGGCACCCCAGGATGTCACGGCACCCTGGGTTAGCATTGCTATAATAAGGCCATGTTAAGTTCTTCCCACCCATCCAAGTATCCTGGTTGTGGGGGGCTGGATGGAAACTGGAGAGAACTGAAGGGTTCTAAAGCAACTTCTTTTTATTTACCAAGGCGCCCTCGGGGGTTACAAGAAATAATGGCCACAAGCTAGCAGAGAGCAGATTTAGACTGGACATTAGGAAGAACTTCTTCACAGTTCGAGTGGCCAAGGTCTGGAATGGGCTCCCAAGGGAGGTGGTGGTCTCCCCTACCCTGGGGGTCTTCAAGAGGAGGCTAGATAGGCATCTAGCTGGGGTCATCTAGACCCAGCACTCTTTCCTGCCTATGAAGGGGGTCGGACTTGATCTGTTGAGGTCCCTTCCGACCCTAACATCTATAAAAGCACTCAGAGTCAGTATGTAAAATAAGCTGCTTCTTGCCAAAGAGATTGGCTCATAATATTGGTAGTGCTCCTGGTCAGCAGAACTCGAGGCCAGAATTAGGAAGCAGAGACAGATTGCATGCAGAAAAGTCAAAGAGCTACTGGTGCAGTCAGTACTTGAGTATTTATGGTAATTGATGACTGTATTTAAGAAATCATCATTGTGAGATACATTCACTCAGCATTATACAACAAACTTGGTTTATGCAGACTTCTACCTATAGTAGAGTTAATATCATACTTGCTCAAAGCAAGTTCCTGGCAAGCCAATAGGAAAATGGGAACATATTGGCACCCTCATCCTAATGCTCAACTTCACCTTTTCCTGTAATTCTCTGTTGCTTCTTCATTAGGCTTTTTAGTAAAATCACTATTGACTAGGTGTCAAGTTCCATCTTGGCAAGTTATTGACCGGTGAATGTTAAACTAATTGGATCAGTGAAACGTTTGTCTCTGGCTATTTATTTTCTGAGCTGTTTGATTTCTCTCTTGGTGACGTACAAAAAGTTTATCTGAAATACCAAGGTAAAAAATACGTTAGCTTACCTACAGAAGGTAAGAAAATAGAATTTACTACTGAAATAAATAGCTTGGCAAGCCCAACCTGAGTCCAGTAGCAAGTGCAAAGTAGTCACTAGAATTAAGCTTAAAGATATCCAAGGCTTCCAAAAGGAAATCAATCAATCAATAGGCTTAAAAAAACAAAACAAATAAGGAGCTATCAGTGATTTATTCAAGGTCACACAAAAAGTCTGTGCCAGAGCTGAAAGCATAAATAAGATACCCAGAGCCAGAAGCATACGTCTTACACAAGCCAGTCTTCCTTCGCCAAGGTTTGATCATGCCATCTGACCGGGTAGCCAGACCTTCCTGCCCAGCTGAACTCACTTGAGCTCTGTAGAAGATCACCAGGGTTCGCACCACAATTTACCTTGAAGGTTGGAGCTCTACTATCCCAGTGTTTTATAGTTCACTCCTTTTGTGGTTCTTTTTTGCCATTTTAGAAAGCAAAATTGGGGCGGGTGAAGACTCTTAACAGCAGCTCTAAACAAATTCCAGCATAACACTGAGCTAGATTTGTTTCCAGCAGAGCACCGGTTTTCAATGCCGTCTAGTGCTCCACACTTTGATGTAAATAGGCTGCTTTAAGAGTCAAGGAACTGCGTACAGCCAATTCACAACCAATTTGATGAGCTTACTACCCTCCCCACCCCCGGCTAAGGCTTAAGTTATGAAGGCCATTTTGGAACGTGGGAAAAAAGCTGAATGACAAACATTTTGACACCAAAGAAAAATAGATCCAGCAATGGAGCACAATTGACATAATTGCCAGATTTCTTATCACGAACCCCACATCTAAACACCCTGGCTTTGCTTTACCAAGGGGGAGCAGCCCAAAACTGAGCAGTAGGGCTGTGCGAAATGGCACCGTACTGTTTTGCCTTGAGTTTCGATGGTTCGACGAAATAGTTTCATTTTGAATTTCATTTAGAGTCAAAACAGCTGTTCTGTTCCATTGAAACAGAAAGGCTGTTTCGAGGTTCACTGGGGGCAGGGAGTCAGCCCGGCTAGGCTGCCTCCCGCCCCCAGCATGATGTAGCACAGGAGACAGGGAAGCAGCCCAGCTCCACTGACTTCCTATCCCCAGCCTATGGTCGAAACATTTCAAGCAGCCTCGTTTTATTTCAAGTCTATTTCAAGGGCCTTTGTTGTTTTGATTTTGCCATTTCGATCTCGGAATTGGTCAAAACAATGTTGAAATGAAACAGGCAGTGAAATTTCGCACAGCTGTATAGAACAGTGTTTGTACCGGACAAGGTAGATGCAACTACCTACTACATAAATGAAATGTTGATAGAGACCTTAAGTGAGAGTGTGGAGGACTCCAAACTATTGCACATATTGTGGAGAAACATCCTACTTATTTTAATACTTGCACTGAAGTCCTGCACCAGGCTACTGATGATGCCTTGCAAAGGATATCGTATCTAAAACTGTCACTCTAGCCTTATCCCTCAGTACTGTTGTCTACAGGTTGCTTATAGGATACTTATAGCTTGTTGTCATTCAGTTGCTGTATGCCATATGAATAAATAACTTTTGCGCTTTGAGGATACCAAGTGCTGTGCAAAACTTTGTTAATCTGCTCAACACCCCTGCGATTTAGGATTATCTTCAGAAAAGGTTAAATGGTTTCTAAGGTCACATAATAAGCGGATTAATGTGAAACCCAGGCGCCAGCCCATAGCGCAAGTTCAAAGTGCTGGTAAAGGCAAGAGAAGTGTGCACAGCTGAGCAAGAAAGGGAACTGGGCTAAGGTCTAAGTTAACCCTGTACCATCCTCAGTGACAGCCTCTAGGACCCATCTCTTTAGAGGAAGCCACCCCTCTGCTGAAGACGAGGCAATGCCACACCAGTTTGGAGCAGGGCTGAAACTAGAAGGGTGCTTCATGTGAGGTGGGAGAACATACCAGCTTCCTTCCCCCAGGGACTCCTGGAGCTGCCAGGGGCAGAGGGAAGACACAGCTCCTTCCCAGGGAATGATTTTGCTCCCCCCCCCCCCCCAACCATCTCAGCATAATAACAAACAGGTGAGGAATGGGGAGTGGCTGCAAGGTGTGCTCCAAGAGGCAGGATGGCACTGGCTGCAGGGTATAGGGAGTGGCTTTAATTCAGAATCACTTTGGACTAGGGGGATGATTGACTGAGCCCTCGAGGGCCTCAGGGAACAGGGCAGTGCATTAACTGGCAACAACTATGTCCTCTGTGCCCCAGGCTGGAGCAAAGCAACAGCACATGGGGAAGTGGCGCAAATCACCTTCATTTACCTCCGACAAGGGGCCAGGGGAGATGGGCTGCCAAAAGACATGGACACACAGCTGAGCCAGTTATGTCATTGAGTGCATGTTGCATCAGATCCAGGTTGGTTTTTGGTTTCTGTTGATCTACAAAACATGATTAAGAGAACAGGGGCACATCCCTGTGAGTGCACACGTTTGGTTTGTGGTGCTGAAAATCCATCTATGGTGCCACACACTGCACGCACCACATGTGTACGCATTTGCTGTGCTCCTAATTAGCAGTGCAGTAGGTTTGGGGGGGGGGGGGGGGGGGTTTGACAGATTACAGCATCAAAAAAGCCGTGCAAAGAAAAAAAATAAAAAAAATAAACAAACAAACAAATAAAAGCAGGGCAGCACACGTGAAACCAGAGCTTGACTGATCAGTCATGCTTCAGCTGCCAGCCAGGCTCCGCATGCCTGGGTTGCCACCACCGCAGCCCCAGACAGCCCACAGGCACCCAGGTAAGGGTGCTGGCCACAGCCTCTCCTACCCCACCTGGGGCAATTTGCCGTGTGCCAGAGTGCACATGCAGGGGCATGCCCAGAGCAACTGGCAGCGGCATAATTATGTGCCGCTGCTCTGTCCCTGGGGAAAATGCACATTCCACCTCGTGGGGATACACCATATGGAGGAAAAAGAATAAAACAGAAACCCAAAACTGAGACAAAACAGGCCAAGGTGGCAACCACAGTCCTACTTTCTCCTCTTAAACTAAGAGCAGACTAAGTCTGCAGCACTGCAACTCAATGAGCTGTTGGTAAAGTGTTCCAAGCTATTATTTCTAAACAGAATGCCCATTTACAGATGGACAGACAACAGCAGCACAGTTCAAAATCCATTTAATTACTACTTGGTTCATTAAACGCTCCCCCACCCACACACATTCATGCATTTAAAACACAAAACAAAAAAAACCCCAAACCCAATTGTTTCAGGTTCTTATTTCTAAAATGTCCAAGTTATAGCATGCTCTAGGTGAATGAGTTTCTTTAAGTGAAAACAACCAAAGTAGAAATTAAAAGAAAAGTTTTTTTTCCCCTAATGTTAAAATAAGCTATTTTGTTAAATTTTGGGAGTTTTATTCATTCCTATTTGTACACAGACAGGAATGAAAAACAGATTAAAATCAAGCAGGGAGACTTTTCCATTAGTACTTTTAAAAGTAACATCTGTGCAGTTTGATTAAGCAATTTAAATATTTATAAACGGCAACAGGGAAAGAAAAAAAAAAGCCACAAACCTCCCTTCCACCTCTCTCCCTCCCTTCTGCTGAAGTGGTGCAGTCTTTCCACAACAGCCACATGGAAATGCAGTTAGATGGACCTAAACTTCAATTCCCTTTTATCCACATGCCCCCTCCTTTGTGCCAGGTCAGTTTTGGCTTCCTTGATGGTGAAACCAAGAGAACGGACAGGTGTGATGCCATCAGGCTGGTTTGTGAAACAGGAAATGCAACTCATCAGCAAAACAGGACACGGACAAAAAGAAGTCAGTGTTATCAGCCCCATGTAGCGAAGCAAAACAAGCAAGCAACATTTTCCCATCCAGGCTTTCAGCCAAAGTAATGTTGGCCATTACAAAAAGCTAGTAGGCAGGTTTAGGTCTCAAAGAAACGTCTTCCCCCACTCTTTCTGTACAGGTTTGTTAAAAAGGTGATCCCTGAGGATTTATTTACAAACTGGGATCATGACTTTGTAATATATAAATGAGGCCTCAGAAGGACCATTTGTTAACCTTAATGGTAATAAGAACATGATCAGAAAGTAAGAGTGGACTCTGCTGGTTTGGCTAGAGCTCTTGGACTAGGTCTCAGCTCACATATTGTGACATTTCAAACTACTTCAAGGGCACCAGGCTTAAAGTTACCTCAAATGTTTATTCTATACTACAAAAGCTCAGAAAAATTCCCGTTACTGCACCACCTTTGAGCACCCCTTCCCACACAACTGTGAAACATGCACTGTCAAATTCAAAACTGCAAAGAACAGAAGTTAAAAAAGGAATATTATATGTAGATTTGGCACTAGCACTAAAAAAACCAAAACAAAACAAAAACCCAATGAAGAATGCTCCCTTTTCCCCACCTGTTGCAAAAAGCTTTGATAGTAGAATTTTTCCTTTTGTCAAAAATTTCTACTGGAAAGGATTTTGTTTTGCATAGAAGTACATTGTTTGAAAAACAAAACAAGACAAAAAACCCCAAACCCCCCAAACTTCTCAGTTTCTTAAAGACTTTTTTTGGCATTAACAAATCATGCCTAACAATTTTCATTTTGCCAAAAAACTGATTTTTTCATTACCAAAAATCTGACCAGCCCCCGTAAGAGGCCAAACAGGACCTCCATAGCTAACTCATTTAAGATCAGAGAGACTTCAAGGTTTGAATTTAAACACTGGCTTTCCCTGTGCTTCAGACAATTTACGTCTGCCATTCTTGTACAGGACACTTACCTGGTCTTATAAATTGCAGTGCTCAACATTAAATTAAAATCTATGCCAAAGGCTACTTAGAAAGTTGCACACTAATTTGATTATTTAATGTTCAGCTTGCTTATAAAACAGTGATAAGTATCACCACTCCTAAATTGGATGAGTACTTTTCTACTAAATTAGTAGTGTGTAGGTTGGTGTTTATTCACTCTTTCAAGAGACAGGGTCCACATACAGACATTAACCTTCATCATGCACTGATGCAGAGCTGGTATTGTTTTGGCTAGCACTAGTCTAATGATGGAGTTAAAAATTTGTCCAAGTTACAGTCTACAAAAGACTAATAGAAAAAAAGTGTAGTAACAATGAAGTAACTTTGAGATAGAGGATGCCTCTCCATTACCACCGAGATCCTATTGAATGAATTTATAATCAGTGATCAGCAGTTACAAAGAAGCCATGAGATCTAAAGCAAAAAACTGCTTAAGTAAAACCATCAAACAAGCAAGTCACAAGGGGGATACATGCCTGTAGATTATCAGTGAAAGTTTCCTCAGCCTTCACTTATCGGGAGAGTGCAGCAGCTATTGGCAAATGACCTGACATGGCTTATCTTAGCACCATGCATCTTTTTACTGCATAAAAGTTTGCTGAACTAAAATTTGAGTGGTTTAGTTTTCTATACCATACCACAGCAGTTTCCAGTAAAGAGTGATACTCTTTAGTCGTGTGTCCCCCCCAAAATCAATGTTCCTTCAAAATGGAATACTCTGACAGTCATCATTTTGTGCACAACGCAGCTTGGCTTCACAACCCTGTTGCAGACCAGGTCAAACACCAGTAGCAAAAGGACCAACCTTGGGTCAAAAAGAAAGCTTTGATTTCCTCAGCTCTTGCAGTTCTTACATCAGGCATCATATTTCTTTAAGACCAATGAGAGCTTGCTGCCATATTAAATCTGTTTCAAAAGGCACTGGTCACACATTAGTGAGACACTACAGTAAATGGACTCTCTAAGGACCAAATTAATTTAGTATACACCAGCTCTTTAATAAGTATTAAGAGGCTTAGAACATACAAGTATTGGTCAAGTTTCCCCTCTCATTTATGATCAGTTAGACATTATAAGCATGTTATAGACAGGTTGTACATGCTACAGATTATAAGAATCAAGTTATTACCATGGGGTCCCACAGGAGTGATCAACCGTCCATTTGCAGTTTCACAAAAATATCTTGCATCAAATGTGGCCCAAATAATGAGTGCTCTCTCCTTTACCGCTCATCAACTTTGAAGATGCAGGACCAGCAACTTTAGTTTCTTCTACAGCTCTGTAAGAACTTATTTAAAATAGACTCTGCCCCTTTTCCTACGAGCGCACTTTCCACTCAGCAATTTGTTGGGGTCCCCTTTTAAGCCATTGTTGTTGAGAATTTTTGTAATAAGACTCTCCCCCCCTCCCAAAAGGTGGCCAGATAAGCCTCATGTTCGTTATGCTTCTACTAACCAAAAGATTAGGTTGCTACCAAAGAGACACCAAACAGAATGCTTGGACCACAGGGTTTATATGGAGCACCAAAAATAGGCAAGTTCTATAGGCAAGTAATTTTGAAAGCTCAGGACACCACTGCTGGAATACATAACTGCTGCTTCACAGCACTGCAGACACAAACATTGCTGGCAGTTTGCTTTCCTCTATGCCTAACTGCAAGCAGTAAAAAGTATAGATCCCAGACAGATTTGTAGCACCTTTCACAATAGATGTTGATGTTAACTTTAGGCAAATCCTATTGGAATACTTTCTATACACCTAATAATCCTGCAGTATTTATCTAGAGATCTTCCTCCTGAAGTGTGTAGCTCCTGTGGCAGAAATAGTGACATATTCCTCTCCACTAAAACGTTGATATGTAGAGTAGTTCTAGGTTTAGGTTCAAGTCCAGGACACATAAGTATGTCTGACTACTTGAATAAGTCTTCCAGGAGGGAGCAGGAAATCTCTTGCTTCTAGGCGAGTATAAACTATACAGTTCTATAAAAGGACTTTGACTTGGTTATTGTACATGCTTATAGTACTATATAAACTTAGATTTTTAAACATTCACTCATGTTTATCATAGAGCAAGTCAAACACCACACATAATATGCAACTGTTTATTGAACTCCAAATTCCATGATATGCCACAGATTAAATAGTTAAAACCCATTCATGTAACACTACAGTGTTTGGAATACTCTGTCAGAACATCTCTTTAGACAAAAAATGAAGAGCCAAATTCACTTTCCCCAAATAATTTGAGGGGGCAGGGAGGGTAGGATGGAAAATCACTTCAGACTGACTACAGAAGAAACTATACATGACTGTGCTAACATACCTTGTATCTGTTGCAAGGTACGCTTCAAATGAAAAAGAGTTGTCCATTATAGTCCATATAATATACATTTCTTAGGAGGTGTAACAGGACAGATTACGTGGAGGAGTAGATGCTCCAATTAAAAAAAAAAACCCCCAAAACAAAAAACCCCCACAAAAACAAACAGGAAGCCCAGAAATGTAGGTTATCATTTTTTTTGTTTTTAAATTTGGGGTAGAAACTAAATATGAGCTGAACTGCAATTAGACAGCTACACTCCAATGGACTTCAACCCACATATGGCAAGGTTTACTATGAAAACCTTGACACTTCAAGATAAAAGTTAAGACAGGATAATTTGATTCTCTCAACTGTGATCTATTTGGGGTTTGAACAAAATCTTTGAAAAGTGAAAAATGAGCGAGTGCGTTAAGTGCACTTCTCAGCTTCTGGTATTTGACTTGCACCCATTTGCCTTAATGATTTATACAATTAAGGCAAAAGAGAAAAGAAAAATCCATGTTAGCAACAAATATACAGATGACACCATGAATTTTCAAGCTAAGCTACTGACAAATTCAATTATACATTCATCTTTATGTCTAGAGCATTCATACAAAACACAAGTTGGAGCCAAAAACAAAGTTAACTTTAGCTCGTGCAACTCAAGAAGTTCATTTGGAAGGAAGCTCAGGCATCTGATCGGATGACAAGGTTTCCCAACTTTGCAAGGTAGTCATCAGTCACAGCTCACCTCAGAAAAAGGTTCCGAGCTGGAACGTCAAGAAAGCACGTTGGTGCCATACCCCACAAGTCAGGATTGATAGTTCCAATTTACCCCGCTGTTATGCTGTTTCCACTGCCATCATCTACTGAGGAGGCCGTGCCAATGTACCATTTCTGGCTGCAATACAACAACTGGCATAACTGCTGCTTTCATTTGTTTTACCAGAGTGTATTTGGACACGGAAGCCTTCTACAGAGATAAATGTACATGGCATGAAACAGATTAACAGCAGGGCTTAACCTCAGCAGCCACTCTGAGTAATCTCTTGTCCGGAAGATTTTGTAATATTCATAGTAGTGAACACCTGCAAGAAACCAGAAAATTACTGCTTGGATTTAATCATCTTTTGTGCAATAATGCAAACTGCAATCGAATCCTCCCATAAGAATACATTAAGCTAGTCTCCCGATATCACTTAAAGAAACTGAGCTGCAGACTGCGCAAATTACCATTTACTGTAAATTTCTCACTTCAAGAATCAAAGAAACATCTGTACAATTTAGAGGGATGACATTGATTGACCTCAGAAGTCTTGTCTTGCAAGTAGGCAACTTCCCTCCCCATTCAGTGATAATGAATTCCTGCCTTGAAGTTCCAGTTTCCCCCTTACCTCTGCACATGTTGGATGTATACCAATCGTTTCATTAAGCAGTTCTTTTGTCAGACCACATTTTATTGCTGCAGCAAAGCCTTGAGTTATTTCACCAGCATTGGGGCCAAGAACATGAAATCCAATGACACGGTTCTTAAAGAAGGAGAAAGAATGCCACTTTCATTATATTTAGAGACAACTTCATTGGTTATTTCTTTCAAGCAACTAAGAGGAATAGAGCAAATTTACTGTACTTGAGTTTTAAGAAACAAATAAATTTAAGCAATTAAGTGGGTACTGCCTGCAGTGGACAAGGCAGAAGGTAGAAAGGAAACAAGCCAAAATCTTGGGTGTTTTACATTATTCAGTAGGGGATGTTTTCAAAAACAGAATACTTGTTTAAAATTTATCACAAAACTATCTGAAAACATAGAAGCAATTGTTGCCAGACATCTGCTAGCAGTAGTTTATGTGGGATACTAATGCCTGACAATACTAATGACTTGTATGTAAACATCCACCTATTCTGCATCCGTTCTAGCTTTTCTTGCCCGAAAAAGAATCTGAAGTTTACGTTAGGTCTCTCCCTCTACTAGGTGGTTTTTTTTTTTCTGTAGTTCCTTCAGTGAAGTTTCAACATTAAGTTTGAAATAGATGGTGTTGTGGACAGAGCAGATCAAGTTAAAAAAGTTCAGGAAGAGATTAATTTAAAGCTCACCTCCTCTCAGCCTGTCTAAAAAGACCATAGCATTTTTTTATGAACAATACTTGTCCTCATAAATGCCTTAATAAAGGCAATAAAGTTTTGGGGGTTTTGCATTGGATGCTATGAAGCAACTATTAAAAGTCACCTTTTCCATTACTGGAAAAAACTGAATTGCTAAGGGAAGCTATATGCCTTTATGAGCAGAAGAGATGTAAAAACATACATGTGGCTAAATACACAATGGCATATCATGCAAAACACAAGCAATACAAGGGACCAAAACATTTTTTTTTGTACTGTAAACATTGAAGAGCAAAGCTAACCCAACATTCACTTGACATACCAATTTACTTCCAAATAAGATCCCTCTAAGAAATATAAGAAGAGTCAACCGGTAAAGACTACCCACTTGTTCAATCTGCTCAAATACCCAAGTGTTAATTTGCTCCCCAGATCCACTAGTTAAAGTTTCTAATGTACTTGGAGACTGTACTAACTAAACAAGTGCGTAACTGGACACGACTAGAACCCCAACCTCAAGCAAGCCAACTGCGTCCTAACATTACAGACCAGAGGAGTGACCTAGAATTTTTATCCTGGGAATATTCTCATACTGCACACACCACAGGTTATCTCTACGTACATTTGCAAGTTTGTTGCATATAATCTTTGCATAACAAGTATTGTTGTCTCTGTTGGGTACTGTCCACTCAAGTGGCCAGAACAAAGTGTGATAAACCTAAGGGAACAAAGGAAAGCAGCGTTAGACATGCATGTTTCCTAATTAAGAATCTTCTCAGAAATCCAGGGATTTTTTTTTTTTAATTTATAATTACACGTTTAACCAAGCTTTTATACATTGGAGTAAATATGCACGTTAATTCATTAAAAACGCATTAGTTATTGTTTTCACCTCCTCCTTTCTTTCTAAATAAGCAGGGATACTAGCAATTAAAACACAGTTTTCACAGATTGAACTTGTCCATAACCAGCAGGCTTTTGTTTAAAGCACTGCTTTTAAAGTGGTTTGTTACACTGTCATAAAAAAACCCAAACAAACCATACAAATATGGCCTTTTTATTGAATATGCAGCAACCGTAGTGCAACTTCCTATGGTATTATAAAATGGTTGTTCATTACTCTTAGGTTAGTGCTGAAATCTGAAAAAAAATAAGTGAAGCAACATGTACACTTGAAGCAGGCAAGATATAAACAACAAAAAGGTACAGTCATGAGAATCTCCAAACATATGCTTAGCAAAGAACTTGCATACTACCGTATTTACTCAAAACCAAAATTAGGTTTTTTTTTCCCCTCATGTCTCAAGCTCCAGGCCAAGGCACAGAACACACGGCAGCTCTGACCCCCTTACACGGCCAGGCAGCAATCGTTGCAGTGCCAGTACCTCTGGCCCTGTGACTGGGCTGGAGCCCAAGCTGCCACCACAACTTCAAATGCTGCTAGCTCTGGCCCCTTCCTGGTCAAGCACCCTGTGGCTCCATGCCACTGGCTGGAGCGGGACTGGTACAACTGACCAAAAGGCACTAGTGAGGGGGGTAGGAGGGGAGTAGTACAGGTGACAAAGTGTGCATGTGTGGGAGGATGCTGGTGCGAGGGGGCACAATTAGATTCTACACATGGAAAATTATAACAGTTTATCATTTTTCCTATGTACAGAATGTCATTACAAGGGGGTCGTCATGTTGGATTTGGGGAAATGGTAAATAACTTTGGAGCGCTGGTTGAAAAGCTGCTTGTGCCCTGTTCCATGGAAATTAGTGTTCACCCCGCCCCTTTCAATTTGTATAGCTGCAGAACTTCAGAAACTACATGCAAATTCATCTTATTCAAGGGCTCCTGGATTTTTTGGAAGACAACAACATGTTCTCAGTTACCTGTTTCAGTACTGCTGGCATAAAAATCACAAAAGTGTTCAAATAGGGACATGGTATAAACATCTGCAATATATTCAACTCCTTTGGCAGTCCACTTTATTTATAAGAATAAAGTTTAAACAACTTTGAAAACAAAGCCTCCAGATTCTCACCTCCAAGTTATGCTCTCCATATTCTTTAATTGCTTTCTCTTCTGGCAGTCCACAACAGCCATATTCCAAAGGAGTAAAAACTGTAGTTGGTACATTGACATAATCACACTGAAACGAAGAATGGAATTAGATGCATATGTCCAGCACTCAAGAGGAGCTAAGCTTTCCTTGTTTTAAAAAGGAAACACCTTGTATTATCAAATACTCTTTAGTTCCAGCACCCAATGGCATATTGTGACAATAGCTATGTAATGCTGGAACAAAAAGCAAGACTACCAGAGAATGTCTGCAGGTTGACTAGGTTTTGCCACTTCCCCCCAACCCAGTTTTTTGAGCGAAAGCTCATGTATTCTTAGAACATGATCTTACCTTTATAGAACTACCAGCATAAAGTCTGCGAGCTAGTAGTCTGCCTGCCTGAATGGCAACTGGGGTCAGTTCAAGTTTTCCATCCAAGATATCTCCAATAGCATAGACATAAGGCACATTGGTTTGTTCTTCATCACTTACTGGTATTTTTCCATTCCTTTTTAAGAACAGTACACATTTCAATAGTCAATGAGAAATCAAAAGGAGATTTTGCTGGTACATGTAAAGATCACAATAATTTTTAACTACTGCCCCATATAAAAATGTGGATGTATCATTTTACATTATAGCCTCAAGTCATAAGTTATCCATGCCCCCCTCAATTCCAAATCATCAGGACTTAGCCTGCAGAGAACAGGTCTGGCCCCATAAGTACACATCTGACAACTGTGAACATAGTGTGCTTAGACTCTGATCTTTTTATCCAATAGTGGCTTGATGGAATAAGACTATTGCCTGGAGGGGAAATGTACATTAAGTCCATTAATTTACAAAAAAATTAAGAGCTGTTAAGGCAAGCGGATGCTATTGCTTTGCTCACAATACTACCTGAAACAGGTAAAAAAAACCAAAACCAGACTGACTTTTCCACACTGAGTTCAAACAAGGCATGTGAATCTTACACTTGCAGATAACAAAAACTAGTATCACTACTCCAAGAGGGCTATCTTAGCTTAATGCATTTTCTTATTAAACACAGGACTCCTAGTGAGCAACTACTTTAAAAAAAAAAAAAAAAGGAACTGAATTAAGCTTTTAGGGTGCCTATACATGTACAGCAAGGCTGCTCCAATGCACACTGATTAATTGAGTCTGCTGGGGCATGGAAGTTACCGTGCATCAGAGCCAGCATCCCCACACTGAAAAATGGCAGCGGGGCACTTTAAAGCTCATTTGACAAACTTTAAAGAAAGTGCCCCTGCCACCATTTTTCAGTGCAGGGACGGTGATATGAGACATGCTAGGTGCTTTAATGGAGCTGCTGCAATTAAAGTGCCCCACCCCCACTCTTGGAGCACATGTATAAATGCCCTTAGTTCTTAAATAGTAGAACCAAGAAACCCCCCCCCCACAAATTTCTTTAAAACTTGGACAAAAATCACAGGAAGTGAGAAACCAACAGGTCTGCCCACACATCAGCTGCTACTGTAGTAACTGTTTCTGTGCATTCTTACTGCAGGGTCAATGAAAGCAAAACTGTGGTAAGCCCACTCCTCTGAGGGTATAACCACAATTACTTAGCTTTCACATGCCATGAGATAAGAGAGTGCACATAGGCAAGCAGCAGCCAAAAATTAAATGTCCCCTCCTATCCAGCTGTCATTGGTTTGTTTATATCCCAAAGCAGGGGGGTCAGACTCTTTTGGCCCTGCAGACTTAATCTAGGCCACAGGGCTTCCTGCAGGCTGGACAACCCATGAGCAGCCCTGGCACTGTTTTGGTGTAGCTCAGAACCTAAAAAGTTAATGCCACTGCTGCTCACTCCTTCCTTTTTCTTCTGCTACCAGGGGCAACTAAAACCCCCCAATTTTGGCAGCAGGTGACCCATCTTCACAGAGCAGATCTAGACCATATGCTGCGTGTTTGACACGCTGCCCTAAAAGAATATATTTGAGTTCATTTTTAACAGGAGAACATTAAAATATGCTCTCTCACATTTTCTTGGGACAAGTGTACAGACAATTGTTTAACTGCTCAGTGTACTGTTAATTTTTGAAGTCAACTCAGTATTTACTACCTAGAATTCATCCAAAAAAACAAAAACAAAAAAAACCCCAAAAACTGAAATGAAGAAGATGCCAGACAAGTGAAATACTCACTCTTCATTGATTCTGACCCCGATTTTATCCAAACCAATGTTTCTGGTGCATGCATCACGGCCAATTGCTATCAAAACCTACAACAAAGTTAGCTAAAATTACTGTAAATCACTGTTATGATTAGTGTGTTTCAAAACATCCAGTAAAAAGCAGAGAGAGAATAAATGAAGCCACTTTTTCCTTAAGCTCTTGGAAGGTAAAGAGGCCAGATGTAATCTCCATTTGTTCTGAAGAGGTAATAGGAAAAAACAACATGGAAGAAATGGCAACATGACCTTACATATGGCACAGGCTACAAGAGTAAACCCTACAGTACCCTGGTTAATGTGTTATGTTGGTAGGACACCTACAAGATAAACACCACAAATGGAAATTTTTCCTGGCATGTCAGGCTGATAACTCGGGCAAAATGACAGCACGTTAAGCTTTTCACTCTTCTGTGCTTCAACAAACAAACGAGCAAACTTTAATAAACATTAAGAGAACCAAACTGCTTTTTCCCTTCTATCATCATTACACTATATGAATGTTCTTACAGACAAGAACAGGGATAAGTATAAGGCTGCTTACAGTGTTATACTCTCCTTCAAAAATGTCTGATCCCTCAGTAGACCTTGCTACCACTTTCAGTCTTCCAGGCATGCCATCTTCCAGCCTTTCAATCTGTAAATAAATTCACAAGTTTAGCAAACTTATCTGGACTGGCATAACCTTACTACATTGTCTTACTCTCTCTACTGCAACCCACCAACTTGTACAGTTAGCAATTAAATACTTATAAATACTTAGTCATACAGAATGTTGCAGCTTATCTTCTACAAAGCTAAACTCTTTCCAGAAAACATCTTATCACAAGAAGCCTGCATGCTTTGTACTCTGCTTTTTAGGCTGACAATGAAACGAACAAACGTAAAACAAATGCACTTGCCTGAATAGGTACAAATCTCCTGATGAATTTCACACCATGGGTTTCCATATGAGCACCTATTCTTTCTGCCATTTCTTGATCAAAACCTCGAAGAAGGATGGAGCGCACCATAACCGACACATCCAAACCAATGCCAGCAAGAAACCCTGCACACTCCAGAGCCACATAGGACGCTCCCACAACAAGAGTTTTGCCAGGGCAGTAAGGCAGGGAAAAGAGATCATCACTAAACAGAAAAAATATGGCTGAACACACTGTAAGGTCGTTATACAATTCAATTTCACTTATTTTTTCTGGATGCACTTACAACAACAAAAGCCAATCTCTGTTAAAATCTCTTCATCTCACCTTGTAATACAGTATTCTTTATCTCCAGGAATACCCAAATATCGGGGCCTCTCCCCTGTGGCTAGGACAAATCTTTCTGCTGTATGATAGGTTTCTTGCCCTTTCCTATTTGTTGCCTGGGAAACAGAAAGAGAAAGATGTACTGCTAGATACCAGGAAGGTTATGACAAGAAAATTGTATCACCTGCCACCAGCTTCAATTCTTCAAGGAACCAATAATGTATTCGGCTTCAGAAGAGCCTTCTGAGAATTGGTAAACTATATTAGAACTATACAGTTCAGCAGTAATAAGATCTCTCAAGATCATCATCCATCAATACTCATCTCACTAGTTACAGTGAATAAGAAATCACATTTTAAATCTTGTTCAAATCAGCTAAACTGATCTTATCTTTTAATGTAAAACTTTAAAAACCTTGGATATTCTTACTTACAATGTAAGGTTACTTTGAAAACCCAGATTAGAGTTCAGTGGTAATAACAGTGCCAGAAAATAATTTTCCAAATAGCTCTGAGACTTGTGTGGCAGAAATCTAGAGAAAGGCTTTCAGACAGTGCATTATACCAGCTGGGAAGTATACCTGGTAAATTAATCTTCTCTGCAACTATTAGAGTTACAAAGAAATGGTTGGAGGAAGAGCCAGGCAATACATACTTCCTCTTCAGTATTACCCTTTGGGTTTCAGACAGTTAGGCTGGAATAACCAACACAATTTATACTAGAGCCAGGCAACTGTTCCTAGTTAGCTATGCACTAAATCAGTAGGGCTGTGCAAAGCTTCAGTCTCCGATTTGATCCGGCAGAGATTTGACCCGATTCGGTGGCTGAATCTCCAAATCAGAATTGGATCAGGAGACCCTTTAATCTTTCCAAATTGAAATCGGAGAGATTCGACCATAGACACAGCTTTAAATGTTTTTCTACATACCTCAAGGTAGCAGGCAGCTCGTGAAAGCTGTGATGCTGGGGCACATGGAACATCCTACAGGAACGTGGGGGGCTCCCCAATGCGCTCAGCAGCATACCTGGAATGAACCAGAAGCACTTCCAGTCCACTTCAAGGTCTGCCAGGGAGCATGCTGAGGGCCCCCCCCGCGTCTCCCTGGTTTGGTAACTGCCTCCTGGGTCGGGAGGGGGGGAGGGGGGGCACCTGGGCTCCCCCCCTCCCCCCCCCGGTAGCCAATTGCTGAGCCAGGGGAGCACAGGGGGTTCCCCTGCATGCTTGATGGCAGACCTGAAAGTGGACTGAAAGCGCTTCGTCAACTTCTGGGTCTGCTGTCAAGCATGTGGGGGGCCCCCTCCATGCTCCTGTGGGATGCTCCATTGGCCCCAACATCACAGCATTCATAGAGCTGCCCCTGGTACCTCAAGGTACGTAGGAAAAACATTTAAAGCCGTGTCTGTGGCTAAGTCAATGCTGATTTGGAGAATCAGCAAATCTTCAATTTGGCTGAATCCGAATCTGAATTGGGACAGTGATCCGAATCAACAAATCAAATACGGCCTGTTTCGTACACCCCTACTAATCAGGCTTTAAATCACTTCCAAAGTCTGACATGGGTAAAAGGGGTGTGTGAAACAGGCCATATTTGATTGGGATTCGGCCTGAATCGGGGACAGCGATTCAATCTGTTGATTCGGACCACTGTCCCAATTCGATTCGGCCGAATCCGAATCTGAAGATTTGATGCCGATTCGGAGAATCAGCGACTTGGCCAGACACGGCTGTAAATGTCTTTTCTACATACCTTGAGGTACCAGACACAGCTCATGAATGCTGTGATGTTGGGGTGGATGGAGCATCCCATAGGAGTGTGGGGGTCCCCCCTGCGTGCTCAACAGCAAACCTGGAAGTGGACTGGAAGTGCTTCCGGTCCATTTCTGGGTCTCTCACCTAGTGTGCAGGGGGACCCCCCCTCCAATGCTCCCCTGGCTTGGCGATCGGCCGCAGGGCAGGGGGAACCCAGGTAACCCCCCAGACTCAGGAGGCACCAATCGCTGACCTGGGTGGAAGCAGGGGGGTTGGAAGGGCCCTCTGCGCTCTCCGGCAGACCCAGGAGTGGACCAGAAGCGTTTCTGGTCCGCTTCTGGGTCTGCTGTCAAGCACACTGGGGAGTCCCCTGTGCCCCAGCATCGCAACATTTACTGGCTGCCTGCTACCTAGAGGCACGTAGAAAAAAAAACAAAAACAAAAAAACATCTAAAGCTGTGCCTGTGGCCGAATTTCTCTGTATCGATTTGGAGATTCAATTCGGAGAGATTATAGGGTCCTCTGATTTGATTCAGATTTGACCACTGAATTGGGCAGAATCGAATCAGGGACCAAAGCTTTGCAGAGCCCTAATAACTAAGCCCTACTCCATTTTGATCCACTGTTGTCTGCACTGAACAGAAATGGTTAACTGTGTCCTTGAAGCTTGCAAAACTCCTTTAGAACCGATTCATGAAACTGGTATACTCCCTCACTTACGTAATTAAGTTGCAGGTGCCTGCGTAATTTCTGTCTAGCTGGTATCAACATACAGGCAGTAGGACAGTTTTAGGTAAACTCACGCCTATAACCAACAGATCATCCCTGTATTTTTGCTGCTTTCAATTAAGATTTTTTGTTCATACGTTAATATTCACACTGGGCTGAAGTCTTTTCTATACTACTTTTCAACAAAATAGCTTCAGAAAAATAAGATTTCCCATATACTAACAGATTAGAGAAGGCACAGTAAAGTAAGTTTTTCTCTCTCTCTCTCGCACACCAACACACACACACCATATACCTTTACTTTATGTGGTTCAATAAATTCTGCGTACGCGTTGAGGTATGTGACAGTTTTCTCTCTTAAAGACACCCTGTAGCCCCAGTTTAGAGAGCCTATATAGTTCTGAATTGCTTCTACCATGGTTTCCCAGTTGTGTTTAACTGAAACAGAAACAAGAAAACTTTATAGCTTAACAAAAACTAAAGCAGAAGGAGGTTGACTTCAGGGAAGTCGGTAAAATCTCATCATTTATCCTAAATAGTTGCTAAGCAGCCATAACTCAAGTTATGGAAACAGAGATTAAGCAATGCCTCATTACATCCAAGCTCCAACACAATAGTAAAATTTCATGTAACAAATTAGTTGTGTCCAGGGTACACAATATTAACATAGAAAAAGTATAAACAGCTTCCCCAATGTGTTACCATTTATAAAATGATCTGATTTTATATTCATGTTACTGGCTCACTTGTAAGCGAACCCACATGCTACTTCTTGCCTATGAAAACTACTGTGCTCCATCTTCAGTTAAAGCTTGTTTTAGGTTAGCAAAATGTTTTCCTAACAAATTTGTGGGGAAGGACAAGACCCTAAAAACCCTGTGGACAACTGCACTCCTCAAGTCAAGTCAATTCTACATTAAATAAAGGTACTGAACGTAGGGGCACCCAATAAAGATTTTTTTTGGCTGATACAGAGGGCCAATTATTAAACTAGCTATAAATTGGCCAATACCGATCCAATAGCCGATATGCAGCCCAGCAGTATGGAGAGCAGTGTCTGGTTGGTAAGTCTGTGGCGAGGCAGGGGCAGATCAAGGCATCTGTGGTGAGGGAGGGGTGGGGCACGGGACAGAGCTACGAGCAGCTTGTCTGGGAGATGTGGGGGGGTGGGGAGGCTGTGTGCACCCTGGGGAAAGCATGGGGGCCATGTGCCTCCCCTGGATTTGTGCATGGGGCAAAGACAGGCTGCCCACTGTGGGCTAGGGGGCTATGTCAGCCTCTTCCCAGCAGGATGGGCTAGGAGTGGTAATCACGGGGAATTTTGGGGTGGCCATAGCCCACCTTGTAGCCCCCCTCCCAACTCCTCCCACCTGCCCCGAGTGCAGCCCCCCATTGGGAAGAGGCTGGCACAGCCCCAGCCCTGAGCCTACAGCAGCAGTCCACCCTTGCCCTGCGCACAAATCTAGGGGGTGGGGAAGACATACCCCCCCCCCAACCCCATTTCTCCTCTGGGGTATATTCAACAGCAGGGTCTGCCTCCACATCACCACCCCTGCTGGACAAGCTGCCTGTGGCTCTGCCCTGTACCCTGCCCAGGCTGTGCAGCGCCTGCCCCTACCTCAACCCCACTCCCTCCTTCACTGTGTGGGCCTCGATCTGCACCTTCCACGCCCCTTCCCCCTCAGACTTACTGTCCAGACACTGCTCTCCAAGCTGCCATTCTTGGCTGTGTGCACGCTATAGCTGTACATGTACACAGTTTCCATCGGTGACATTACTGGCTACACCAGCAAGAAATGTCTATTGTCAATAAAGTCAATTTTCCTTTTGTTGGTGCCAATCTGATATAGATCGGTACACCTCTAACTGAATGCGTATATGTATGCGACCTAAAACAGAAGAGATCTGACCTGTATCCTTCCCCAAACGGTTTTGGTAGTATTACCAACCTTGCTCATCATACTGCCAGCCAAATTTACGTGAATCCTTAAGGGCCTGTCCCAAAAGCGCAGCTTGATGCATCAGTTTTTTAGGAATGCAGCCTACGTTGACACAAGTACCACCGAGTCCTGTAATGGAAAAAACACATTTGTATAGTACTAGCGTCAGCATTGATGTAATATTTGTACTGTTGCCTTTTTGTGTACTTGGTTTATTCAGCAGCATATCCATTACTACTAGCTTCTACATGCATGTAAAGTGGTGTCAAAGAAATTCCCATTTTACGATGCAGAGTAACTGAAAATTTTTACAAACACTTTAATTGCCCACTTACATTAAGTCCGTATTTTACTAATAGCTACATTAGTAAGAAAGTATAAGTTTATAAGACCAAATACACTTCTTATGAAATGTAACTGTGGATTGTTGTAGTTAGAATAGATTGAACACCTCAGAAATCAAGCAACCAGGGCCTGCAGATTAATTACATCCTGTCTGTTCCATGGAATTCAGAACACAGCTAAATACCAAAATGGAAACAAAGGCATGCATTCCCATTATGACACATAAGAAATTAACTTATGCTATCTTCAGAGGAAGATACTTTTCCAACTAGTGCTGGCTGTTGGTGGTCAAAAAAAGGGATGGCAGCATGTTTTGACCTATCCATTTGGCTGGACATAACCAGGACAAATTGGTTTTGTTATGGAAAGAATGGGTGTGCTGAAAACGTAGAAAAGACACTAATCTATATTATAAAGGCACCTATGATCAAGAAAAAAACACCAGTAAACAAAGCAGTATCAGGGGACAGATTTCTAGAGCCATGGAAGTGTCATCTGACATGCTGTTAACGCAAATGTAAAAGTACGATCTCTTTACATATGCAATTTTGAGTGTCGTGCAAGAGCTTGGCACTGTGCAAAGATGCTATTCATATGAGTGAAGCAGAGTCCAATACAGCATTTTCAACTAAGGAGCTTGAATTTGCTTTGTAAGTGTTCATGGAGTGAACTTTAAGCAAGTAAAGTCATTTAACTAACAATTTAAAACAAATATGAAACTCGAGAATAGTTGCTTAAAGTAAAAGATGACAACATTAGTGAAACTCCTGGATGAACAGATTCATCCAGAAGAGTAGGCAAGCCAGAATTTCTTCTACTGTTAATGTCATAGAACTGTTGGGATTATGTCCCAACACCTAACACACTACAGAAATACAAAGCCACAAGACTCAATACTAGCACCTAGATCCTTTCACATGCATTTTAATTCGAGGCAGATTATTTGAGCCTTACCCCAGGAGGTACCCGAAGGTGTTGGTACAACATAATCTAGCACCATGACTTTTTTTCCTAAGGTAGCAGCTTCCTGTAAAAAAAAAAACAAAACAAGAAGAAAATAAGTACAAACTACCAAGTTGTACTATTATGACAATGTTCCCCTTGTTTATTGAAGCATGTGCTTCTACAAAATTTGAGCAAATAAGTCGCACAATTTTTGATGCGCAAAAGTAGAGCTCCAACAGGAGAAGAGAATATCTCCATCCAGCCTAAGCAACAGTGCCTGGGCCAGCAGCCTCTCCTGGAAGATGTGAGTTAATCCAGGTATCTTACTTCCTGTTTGGGTGCTCCAATTACTAAACCAATCCACAGAAGGCAGGTACTACCATAACTGTATCCTCCTCATGGCCAGCTCCTCAAAAAAACAGAATAAATCCTGTTCATTTTTTGACAGGATATAGTTGTAGGCACCCAACTTCTGGGGAAGATTACAGGCTCTGAATCCCAAGTAGATAAAAACACCTCAGCTCTAGAGGAGGTGAGAGGGTTCAGATGTATTCCTCTGCTTAGCTTTCCTATTGGGGTGCTCTAGGGAGCTCCTTGTCCAGTACCTGGATCTTCTGGATTGCCACCTTCAGATTGACAAGCTCCCTTACGTATTCCGTAGGGAAGCAAGGCAATTAATATATGGGTCTGGATTCAATTTTGGGGGTAGGCACCCAAGTTTTTATTGGATTCAGGCCCAACTGACTGACTATATATATATATATATATATATATATATATATATATATATATATGCCTGACCAACATCTAGCTCATACCTTTGAACTATGATCATCTGATTAAGTGAATAATGCATGGCTACTGGACCACTGTTTAGTCACTGTTTACAAATGCTTAAATAAACTGAATGGGCAATTTAAAAAAAAAAAAGCAGTAAACTGGATGCATCTACACATACGCTTTACTGCGGAGTTGGCTAATTAGTTCTGCAGTAAAGCATCACAGTCTACATGTATGCCCATATTAGGGCTCAAGTAAATTAACTAACTAACTAACTAACTCCACCATAGGATAGTACTTTTCAGGACAAGTGCTATCCTACAGCACAGTAATTTACACTGCTGCAATGCACATCTAGGTGGTGATTGGGGCTGGCTGGGACACAAGGCTGCTACAGTGCAGGGGCTGCCTGCTGGCTAGTCCTGCACTGTAGCACCCTCATGCCCTAGCCAGCTCTTCTGCCACCACCTGGAGCCCAGGGTTGATCTGCCCTGGCTCAGACTGCTGCAATCCCATGTGCACATGTAAATGCTGTGCCAAGGAGCAGCTGACTCCAGTACAAACTGAACCAGTTTATTGCGTCCAATTAACTGCTCATGTAGAGGCACCCACTGTTAACATTAATGTAACTGATGCAGCTCTCAAGAGTTGCAGAACTTTTAATCTGGAGTGCCGGTCAGAGTGCAAACTTATGACATACCTTTGAACAAGCAAGTCCACCAGAGCCACCACCAATAACAATGAGATCATAATCATATGGCTTTACATCCGTTCCAGACCCGAGAAGCTTCTGCAGTGAGCCGTTCTGGTAAGCCTGCAACAGCCATATTAATTAATCAAAGAACTGTATGTACATAAGTGACAGAGCAACAATTTATGACCTTGAGCATACTCGGATATTTCCATTATTTTTGGATTAATAATTAAGAATCTGTTACCTAGCTAATATTTTTAAGCTTGAAAAACAAACAGAGCCATACTCATTTAATAGACAAGGTTCATAATTTCAGAAGAGATTCAATTACTTACTTATTTTCTGTTCTTAAAATAGTGTCATGTCACACAGCAAGAGATTCATACAAAAAGAAGGAAGAGAAAGGACCACTGATGTAAACAACCCCTTTATGATAGCCTAAATTATAAAAAAAGCTATAAAAGGAGCATTACGAAAGGCTGTAGAACAAGGGCTCTCAGCCTTTTTAGGCTCAAAGCACCACTCCATTACTTGTTCTTAATTTGGGTGTCATCATGAAATTCAGACAAGTAGCCTAACACACCAAACATCTGACCATTTCAGACTTTATTACCATCTGTGACAACTGGATGCAGAATAAAGAGGGCTGATACCACTTAAAAAGGAAGTATCCCTAGTCCTGAACCCAGGGGTAACATCCCAGAGGCATAGCCAGCTTATTTTTGTGCCTTGTTCAGGTGATGGGAAGGGGATTTTGCCGAGTGTAGGAGAACAGGGCTGGGGGCTGTATTCTTAACTATTACTATCACTATGCACTGTCCAAGTCTTACCTGCCACAGCACAGACTCATCCACGGGCTGTAGGCTCCCTGCCTCACTCTTACTCACCCTGTATCGCATTGAACCTCTCAGAGCTGTCACTGATCTGAATGTAGATCAGGGCTGCAAAAGCCTTAATTTGGCTTTGAAAGGGTTAACAAAGCAGCTGCACAGCAGAGGGGAGAAAGGAAGAGGCTGCTAGGGGAATCCTGCCTTGAAGCCAAGAGCTTCCCAGTGAGACAGTGCTGAGCACAGCCCCTTGCCATCACTTCAGTAGTCCCCTACTTTTCTTTTTTTTTTTTTTTTAAAAAAATCAATGCCTGGGGCTTGTACTAGGGTTGTCCACACCTCCTTATGCTGCTGTGGCATCCAGGCAGACCCCACTACCTTTTACAGTTCCCAACAAGCAACCACTGCTGTTGCCTTATTTGGTGCACGTTATCCTGAGTTGAGGGGGAGGGGAAGTGTGGGGTAGGGCACAGCAAAGCCATGGCCTTCTCTCCATACAAGGAAAAAAAAAAAATCCAGGCTGATACTAGTTAGGGGATGAACATTTAGTGCAGTGGTTTGCAACTACTGTCTTGCCAGACTGCACCAGCTATCCTGCCCAGCTGTTTCTAGGAGGGGCCTGAAAGAGACAGCAACACAAGGAGTTACTTCTGCCTGAGTTAGGCTTATCCAGACCCACCTCTGCAGGTGCCTCCTGGAAACAGGTGTTCAGGGCAGTGGCCCTCGCATTGTGGTACCCCTCAGAGGGTCTTGTGGCCCTAGTTAAGAACTAGGACTGTGCAAAGCTTCAGGTGGCGATTCAATTTGAAGGAGATTCAGCCCGATTTGGTAGCCGAATCCCCAAATCTGAATCAAATCAGGGAAACAAGTAAAAGGTCCGAGTTGATTCGAAGCTCTCCGAATTTTTGCCACCCATGCAGAATGGGGCAGTGGGGGGGGGGGGGAGCAAGCAGCAGCAGCCCCCCCCCCCCCCCCAAGTGCTGGGAGCTGGGGCAGCAGACGAATCTCTGAATCAGATTTGGCCGAATCGATTCGGAACAGTGATTCGAATCATTGAATCGAATCACTGTCCCCCAAATCCAAAGCGAACACTAGCTGCTTAGCACAGGCCTATTAAGAAGTTAAGGATGCTAAATACTAGATTACTGTATTCATCTTCCTTCATGAATTTATGGGAAAGATCAAGTATTCACTTGGGACTGGCATAAAAAGTGTGCTAAACTGAACTAATTCACCAAAGCATCATGCAAATAGTGGTTGCAAGAGAAATAAGCGACAAGACTGAATTAAAACAGAAGAACTGTGTAGGATGATTTTGTTTCAAAACTCAGAGTAGAAGTTACCTGAAGAGTTGCATCGCATCCACCTACATGTGTCCCGTTCACAAATACATTGGGCACAGTCCTTTGGTTAGTCATCTCCATTAACACTTGCTGAATACTGGGTCCATCATCTGAGGATAATACACAAAATATGTTCTAGAACAGTACTAAAAAGAGGGAGTCCTGCCTAAAATGCCTAAGAGAGAAAACTGATTTCTGAACAAGCTACAAAACAGTAGAGGCTTTCCGTGAAAATCCACACATTTGAGACAGGGCAAGTTTGTGGTCAGCATTTTCCAAAACATAAGTCTTCAAAGACTATACTACCCACAGATGCATACTTCAGATTTAAAAAAGGGATGAACTGGTGCTTCGCAAGCCTAAAAGCATTCAGTTTTCCGAGTGGATTTTAAGGTGCTCAGTTTAACCTATAAGCCATACATTATCTCAGAATCTGAGCATACTGCTGGGCTATGGCTGAAAATTGATCTAACCCATCTATTGTACATATGTCCAGGCCTGGGCATGCACAGAGTAGGGTAGGCTGACCTAGAAACAGTTTAGCCAAAGGATATGTTTAGAGAGGAAGACTTAAGGCATGCTACTTAGCTGACTTTACTGGATTTTTGAAGAACATAAATGTTATTTCAGGGGTTATTTTAGGAGGGTGCTCCAAAATTTTAAATTACTTATAACTGCCTCTGTCATTTTAACTATTACATCACTATGCACTGTCAAGATAAGCTAGAGAGAGCCAGGAAGGTACCCAACTATGGTCTAGCACAAGTGCAGGTAATACAAGGAGGACTGCTCATAACATTCAAGGAACAATTTTCCTAGGAGTTAGCCCTTGTCTACTGAGTGCCAATACTTACAAAACTGCAAATTAAATACACCTTTAATTGTCAAGACAGACTCAGAAAAACGTGATTCATGTACTACTATTCCCTTTGTCTAGCTCTGATCTGTTTATATGGACCACACCATTTATGAAGAAGATACTGAAGCGAGACCAGAAATTTCAGAATAAGTCAAGGAATTAGAGTGCACTCTTTCAGTCTGTTCAATACAGTAGTTTCAGAAGGTTTATAAAAGTAGCATAAAATTTTGCTCATTAAAATATAAACTAGAAAGTTTCTAAAAAAATTTGGGATGAATCAGCAACCTTTACAATTCATCAATTGTCAACCCTTACGATTTCAGTAAACCCTTACATGTTCCAAGTCTACTTCAGTTTTTAAGAACGTATTATAAGCACAGAAGTCCAGGCTTTTAACAAAAACAGCACTGGCCACAGAGCAATTACTGGAATTTAGTCTTCTTGCCAGTGACTCAGCAACTCTCCCTGAAGGTCACTTCCGTATCAAGTCAAACATTAACAATTCAGCTGGCAATACAAAACAGCAACTGTTAGGGGAAAGATACTACAGGGCTTTTCCTGGGAGAAAAAACTTCAAAGCAAGCAGTGGGTAATTTTTCATACCTCTGTCAGCCAAGCTTCTCTTTTCCATTTCACATGTCAGGGTTGCTGACTTAAAGGTGTGCCCCAGGCTATAGGGCTTTATATAATGAATTTTAATTATATAGAGACATCACTTACGACAGAATGTTGTAATATTCTCTGGTTCTCACAAAAAACAAGTTACAGAAACAATGACTAAAGCTGGATGAATATCACAGCCAGCTTCTCAATGCATCTACTGTACATTTACTTACCAATTACATCAAGTTCCAAGGCATAATACTCTAGTCCCATAGAACGGAAAAGTTCTTTCACCTGTAAAAGAAACAACAGTGGCATGTGCACTTGAGATCTGATTTTCTGGGCACAAGACTATATACACTATTTACAAAAGTTAAATATCTTGTATATAGATGTCATTTGGGCCCAAATTCTGCTGCTAGACATGCTTAAATGGGTAAATTCCTTTTAAAGAAATAATAATAATAATAAAATCACTGGACCAGGGTGAATAAAAAAAATCAATTTAAAAATTAAAAATTGTATTTTTTATTTAAATCAGATTTTTCAAATGTAATTGTATTTTTTTTGTTAAGATGCTTTAAAAAAAATAGTTTTAATATGTGTTAAAGCTCAAAGATATCATGGAATAGGGACTGTATCTTCTAATTCTATACCGAGACAATATATTCATGCAACCTTGTTAGAAGTTTTATAAATAGCTCACAGCAGGCCATGGACTATATTAGGAGACCCAATCTTATGCGGTTCCTAGAGGCTTCTCTATAGATTAGTAAAGATTAAAGAAAAGCAATCTACCCAATGGGACTCAGTGCTCAGTTGAGAAGATCCCATTAAGCTTCCCTGTGATGCTTAGTTTCAGCTCTCAAACTGGATTTGTCTCCAGAGATCACAGGCAGACAAGGTTTTTTGGGCAGATGTGATACCTTTTTATTAGGCCAAGTAAATAGTTGGAAAAATTGTTCTTTGCAAGCTTTTCGCCACAAACACCCTTCTTCAGGCATAGGGAGAGCTTGTCATCTCCAGAGATAACATCCTTGTATATGGGGACAAGAGATAAGAGGCCCAATTACTAGGGGTGTGTGAAACAGGCCCCATTTGATTTGGAGATGGCCCGTACCAGGAGCAGTGATTTGATTTGTTTATTCGGATCACTGTCCCCGATTCGGCAAATCCGAATCTGAAGATGCTGATTCAGAGAATGATTCAATGCTGATTCAGAGAGTCAGCGATTTGGACACAAACACAGCTTTAAAAGTTTTTTCTATATACTTTGAAGTAGTAGGCGCAGCTTGTGATCGCCGTAATGCTGGGGAGCATAGACCCCGCCCCCCTCCCGGGCTTGGCAGCGAACCTGGAAATGGACTGGAAGTTCTTCTAGGCCACTTCTGGGTCTGCTGCCAAGGGTGCTGGGGAGCTCCCCCATGCTCCCCTGCATCACAGCACTCATGAGCCCCAGCTCCCTAGAGGTATGTAGAAAAAACCCATTTAAAGCCGTGTTTATGTCCAAATCTTTCCGAATCAACTTGGAGGGTTCTGATTCGATTGGGAGAGATTAAAGGGTCCTCCGATTTGATTTGGATTCAGAGATCCGGTCATTGAATCAGGTCAAATCGAAATCAGGGACCAAAGTTTCGTACAGACTTACTGATTACCCACCCATTCACCCTATTGTCTCTGTCAGTTTGTGTACACACAGTTAAACCTTTAAATTTCTCTAAAAGTGCAAAGTTTCAAGAAATTTAATTAATAAAAGGATATCCAGCAGCAAGAATGCACAGAACAATGATTAAATCCAGACTTCCTGACCAGTGGTTTAAATCATAATTTAAACTGATTTTACGGTATTTAAATCAAATCCACCCCTGCACTGGACTCAATGAAAATACAAAATTTTCACTTCAAACAGGTTTCTAGAAGCAGTCTGTTATCCATTCTGTATGCCACTACAGTAATCAATCACACCTCCCATGCTGCTTCTGAAGAAGATGGATTAACTTGGTGTCTTTATAGAAGATTATCAGCAGCAGACTGCCTTTCTACCCCCTGCATATATCAAGAGCAACCAGAGTGGAACTTGAGATGAACTGCATTAGGGAGCCAACATACTGGGCGAGACTTCGGAAAGAGACAGACAGAAAGGAGGAAGAAGAAATAATCTGATTTTGTTAGGGAAGCTATTAAACAGCAAATGGAAAATTATCCCCGTCCTCCCCCAACTTTGTACGCCTAGGAAACAGGGCTGTGTGGAACAGCACCATTCCGTTTCGCCTCGAGTTTCGACGGAACAGTGTTTTGTATTGAATTTAATTTTGAGTTGAAACAGCCGTTCTGTTTCACTGGGGATGGGAAGGCAGCCCAGCTGGGCTGCTTCCCCCACCCCCCCCCACACACACACTAGATCGGTGCAATCTAGCATGGGGAACCAGGAAGCAGCCCAGCTGGGCTGCCTCACTGCCCCCTACCAGATCTTGCGCTGGGGATGGGAAGTCAGCTCAGCTGGACTGACTTCCCATTCCCAGTCTATGGTCAAAACGTTTAGACCAGCCTCGTTTTGTTTCGAGACTATTTCAACAGCCTGTTTCATTCCGATTTTGCTGTTTCAACCTCGAAATTAGTCAAAACAGTGTTGAAATTTCGCACACCCCTACTAGGAAATTACCTGATCCAAAGTTAACCCACCTACTGCACTGGCAACATCTTCAGCCCAAAACTACTCTAAGCTCACACCAAAGTTACTAGGAAGACATTGAATTTTAGCCATTTTTTAATAAATGAAATCTTTATAAATTTTACAAGGAGGAAGCAAGTTTTACTACCTGAAGCCTGAGACCCTGCTCCTGCCTTTGTTGGAGGTAATTTGCATTATCGCAGGGCCCAGAAATGCCTCACCACAAAAGAAATTCCTGCTCAGAAGAGCCTTTCATCTTTTTACTTTTCTGTGAAATATGCAACATCATAACCAGAAGGAAATACGACTGCATCCTGCTTACCACCAAACAACTGTGAGGTAAACTACTGTTTCCAACTTCTCTCTGAGCCTAATCTGCATATAATGAACTGCTCCAAACAGGAGCTTTTACCACACCTTTAACTCCTTTGAAATATGAACTTTCATAATCTTTTCTCCCATGCCTGAAGAAGGGTGCTTCGGCCCAAAAGCTTGCAAATAACAACACTCATTTGCCAAAGTCTAGTTGCTCCAATAAAAGATATCACCTCTACCACAAGTTCTGAACTATTTTAATAAAATGTTCAAGATGCTTTGATTAGCTGCACTTTACTGTAAACAGGATGAATAGTCACTGTATGACAAGTTTGCTGTTAGTGATGTTTGCATCAGGTTTTAAAAACTTGTTGTAACACAACGTATGCTTAGTGGTGGCAACTAGCTAAGAGCAACTTTAAAAAGTCCATTCATAAAGTTCATTGTAAAAAGGTAGCCAGCTGCTACCGCAGAACAGCCT
Organism: Alligator mississippiensis; assembly: GCF_030867095.1. Classification (NCBI taxonomy): domain Eukaryota; kingdom Metazoa; phylum Chordata; order Crocodylia; family Alligatoridae; genus Alligator; species Alligator mississippiensis. The sequence continues at coordinate 17,634,682 of NC_081835.1, forward strand.
GCAGTGTCACAGACTGAGCTTATTTGCTGGCAACAGATGGAATATTTTGTCTGCGCTTGTGGAAGACAGTAATTCTTCCTTCTACATCTGTTTCTAGTCCAAGCAAAGCAGTTATAGGTAGGGACCTACCAAATTCTTCCTTCCCCTCACCAAACAGTGAGGGGCTGGAGGACACGACTTATGGAGAAAAACTGAGGGAACTGGCCTTATTTAGCCTGGAGAAGATAAGACTGAGAGGGGACTTAATAGCAGCCTTCAACTCCCTGAAGCGGGGTTCGAAAGAAAATGGAGCTGGACTGTTCTCAGCAGTGGCAGATGACAGAACAAGGAGCAAAGGTCTCAAGTTGCAGCAAGGGAAGTTTAGGTTAGTTATCAGGAAGAACTTTCTCACTAGGAGGGTAGTAAAACACTGGAACAGGTTACCCAGAGAAGTGGTGGACTCTCCAACCTTGAAGGTTTTTAAGACCTGGCTAGACAAAGCCTTGGCTGGGATGATCTAGTTGGGGCTGGTCCTGTTTTGGGCAGGTGGTTGGACTAGATGTGACCTCCCAAGGTCCCTTCCAACCTTAACTTTCTATGAAATTCACAATTTCACAGATTCTGGGAAATCCAATGTTGCCTGCAAAATCTGCAGGGGAGACAGAACATGGAAGAGTGCTGTCTCCTCGGAGGGAGCCAGCAATCCTCAGTGCGCTGCAGCAGTCTGGCAGGGCTGGGAAGGGGAAAGGGGCAGCTACCAACTCCACAGCTTACAGGCAAGAAGACTGCTGTCCTTGCCCCTCCTCTCTGATCCACTGCAAGGGCTGCCTGGCAGGTGTCCTTGGTCCTCTCCACCAACTGGTGGCAAGGGGCAGGGCTGCATGACAGACCACTCTTGCAGCCAATCAGTAGTGAGGGGCATGGCCACTGGAGACCCTCAGTCAATTAGAGACATGAGAGGGGTGCACAGGGGCCCCTTGTCTAGGAGGCATTGGGGGGGGGGGTCACCATGTTCCACCTGTGAAATACCTGCCTAGGCCCAGGCCTGCACCCACGTTCTCCCTGTGAAATCAGGGTGCAGCCCCTGCAAATTAGGCATGTCCCTAGTTGTAGGTAAGGATCCAGATTTTAGTCATCTCCTCAAAATTATCTTCCCACAAGGAGTTAAATTTGAAAGCCAAAGACACTAGTAGCAGCCATGGGCTGTAGGAGTGCTGCTAGCAAGTTAAACGGCACACGGCCAACATTTCAGTGTCATCATCAGTGATACTGATTCCCCCCACCCCCCGATTTAAAAAAAAAAAAAAAATCCATATTCTCCGATTAAAAAACATGGAAGTTGCAGGGGTTTAAGTGAAATGCCACACTTCAAAGGAGAAAATCTGCATCTTCCTGCAACAAATGGAAAGCTTGGATCCCTGGTCATCTTTAGCTTCACAAAAGGCTACTATGCAGTCTGTAAATCCTTCTGTTAAAACAGCCCCCACCACAAAGTAACCAAGTGAGTCCCTGGAGTTACCAGTGGCCCATAACTACCTTTAGAAAATGCTCAGCAAGAGTTTAAAGTGTTATATAAAATTTTACATTTGCATATTAGACTGATATAATGCATTACTTCAAAAAGAAGTTAACTACACACATCAGACTGTTCAGATTTAGCATACATTCTGTTCTTTATCTTAAACTTTAACCTATCCACTAACATTTCTTCAAAGAAACTTGAAATTGTTACCACTATATTTTGTGGTTTAAGCTTGATTAAACAAATTGGTGAGTCAGGTAACCTAATGAAAAAGCAAAAAGGAAACAAAGGATAGAGATTCAGCAACATGAGCTGGAAGTGACTACTATAATCTCACTTCCATACATCTGTGGAAAACTAGTCCACTTGTAGCAGACAATGAGAGATTTTGAGTACAGAAAGACTGAGTCAGCCGACTGAGGATTACAGTCTATACATTTAGAAACAATGCAGGTGCTGTTATTGTGCTCAAGGAAATGAAGTATCTTGGCCTCATCCAGGAGTTTAGAATCTACCTTTTTAAAAAATAATCTCTACAACAAAATGTAAATCTTTACATTTTTAAGAGGTCAGCCGTAATGCCTGGGTGAAACTATTACTTGATAACTGTAGTTAAGATCATCATGGGGACCTAGAAAAAAAAGAAAACTTCCTAATGATACTTTACAAAAACTTCGTTCCTTTAATTTTATAATTGGAGAAATTATAGAGTTTACAGAGCTGGAACTGGTGTATTACTACTGTTTTGCTTTCGTTATCAGAAATTACCAGGCAAATCTTTGTAATATCACTACATCATGTTAGACAACTGATAACTATTGCAAATAAAAGGTTAAATATTTCAGTTAGCCAAGCTGATAATAGTTGGCTACTGTCCTCAACCATTAAAAAGATTTTTATTTGGGCAAAACAAATGGTGTGAACTAAGCAGTTTTAAAAAATATTTATTATATAAAATAAATAAATAAAATTATTTTTAAGTAGTTTTTTTTTTTTTTTTTTACAACTACATACATACAATAAGAAAATCTCATTTACAAGAAGCTCAACAAAGCACCTGCCACAGGATTTTAAATAAATCTGAAACATTAACCAAGAGACCACAGATTTGACAAGACAAGTTTAAGTAGCAACAGCAAGAGAACTTGATATCTTACAAGGACATTAGGGGTCAGGAACCTCTTCCATGCCCTTTCAGCAATCTTAATGACACTGGTCTTTCTGCAATGAAAAGTGGCTGATGGATCTGAACTGTCAATGCAGGCACCAATTTTAATACCAATGCCTAGTGGACAGCAGGAACAAACTGTGGGATTCTTGGATGGCAGCCCTTTCCTTAGTAAGCATTCCCATAGGCTGGTATGGAGCCAAAGGTCTTCCTCCATGACCAGAATTGCAGTGCTGATCTTACAAGACTTCATCTTCTCTTCCTCCTTCTCAACAGTCGTACCTACTAGTTAGGAAGATTAGCACGGTGACAAACTACTTTCACTTTCTTTCAGAAAGCCTGATCTCCCCCCTGCCCCCAACGAATGTTTGAACAACCTGCTGGGAAAGATTAAAGCATGACTGAAGTATCGCTGGCTGAAGCACAATCTAGGTAAGCAGGTAGAAGCAAAGATTATATCTGCTCTTCGGGGTTTCCATGGAACTACCTGTAAGCTAGGGTGCACCCTGATCCAACAATAGTTGAAGCTCCAACACTACAGTGACAATCCTAAGGATCGTTTTCCCCTTTGACTCCTTTAGATATGGTGACTTGTTTTTTGGGGGTTTTTTTGAAGGACCTACATCTTTCTGAAATTTGCATTCACATTCACTCTAGTCATATTCATCATTCCAAACCTGTTCAGCTACATGAAACTCCACGGGTTGAGGTTAGCTAATATATCATGTCCCGTGTTTGCCGTTTCATAAGGCAATGACTATTCTGTATCAATTAAAAAACGCAGCTGACCTGGCAGGTCATCATTATTCTATATGGATTCATAATTTACTAGCTAAGGGCTTTTCAAAAGACTAGTACAAAGTTGGCAGATCATGTGCATTTGTGACTATCTATACATCAAGTCAACATTCAAATGCTTGCCTTGTGTATTTTTAATCTCATCCAACATCAGTTTCTTTATGCTGGCAACAATTGATATGGACAAGTTATTCCTGATTGAAATTACTGGCAAGAAGAATCAAACTCTAACAAGTTTACTTGTCCAATATTGCCTTGCTAAGGAAGCTTTCGCTCAACAAGCAAACTACCGTCACAAAAAGAAGGACTTGTGAGTTACATCAGTGGAGGGCCTGAAAGAACAATCCAATCGAGGTATGCATTTAAAGACCTGACTCACGGTCTCCATTTGCTGTTTACTTTGCTTTTCAGTACAAGTTCTCCATCCAGATCAAGTATTCAGTCTGGCATGGCCAAACCCAGCTGGACAACGTTCAGCTTACATGAAGTTTCGAAACACAAATGAAAAGCAACTCTTTCAAACTTTTTGCTTCTCCACCCTCACCTGCAGATATTTATTTTGGTCTTTTAGGACAGTGGTCAGCAACCTTTTCAAGTGGCAAGCTGGAAGGATACAGCTCCAGTCTGATGTGGGTTGGGTGACTTCTGTGGCCTGTCAGTGGCAGAAGGCTTTTGGAAGCTGTATGCACATTGCTGTCACTTCCGTACCACAGCTAAGGGGGTGGGAGAGGGAAATAGAAGCAGCATGGATGCAACTTCCTGCTGTGCTTGGCCTCAGAGCAGCTCATAGCTGGAAGTTACCAGGCCCTGGTACAGCTCCTTGCTGTTTAGCCTTGGTGCAGACATAGGCAAAGCCCTCAGGCTCTGCAGAATGAGGCCATATTTTGCCAACCTCTCTTACAGCATGGGACTAAGTTTGAGAGCGTGCTCACTTCCCCAAGGATGGACAATTGTATTCTTCAGATGAGAACTAATGTTTAGTCATTAAGACAGGGATGGGCAAAATGGTGGATCTGGCTGGAGGACAGACTCCATTTCCCAGCAGCCCATGCCTGTGTTGCCGTGGCTGGTTTCTATGGAGACCCCAGCAGCAGCAGTACCATAACAGCATGGGGCCAGGGCTTCCATGAAGACTGGCCCCAGCAGCTGACAGGGCAGGTGGCTGCTCAAGGAGCTGCTCCAGGCCAGGGCTAAGATCCTGCAGCGGTGACAGTGTGGTGTGCAGCAGACAGCCACGATCTGCTGCCTGAACGCCCCTGCCTGGGGTGTGCGGGCAGCAGATCACGGCTTTGCCCCAGCCGGACCACGCTGTCACAACTGCAAGATCCCAGCCCCAGAGCAGCTCCCTGCCAGTGGTGCTAGGGTCAGTCTGCATGGAAACCCTGGCCCTGCACTGTCGCATGGAAACCAGCTGCAATGGGAAATGCAAGTCTGCTGCGGGCCCGATCCAGGCTGTGGGCTGGACTTTGCCTGCCCCTTGATTAAGGCATTGAATTCCTCAGATGAACGGCACTACTGAAATGCCAAGTACCCAAGTTAATTCTAGGTAATTAATTCATATAGAAGGTAGATGGTCTCATTGTTCAGCCTACCATATTTAGCATGGCTTAGATACGTCCTGTGTTTATAAGGCAATTGCTATTCCATAATGCACTGAACAGGCACCTTCACTGACCTACCCATAATGACACAGTGGTTTCAAGAGCTTTTTATATACTGTCAGGCCACGGAAACAATCTCTACTAATGTACTGAATGTTTGCATCTTACTTCATAGTTTCACAATTTAATTGATTCATGCTGCTTTTTTTTTTTTTGGATACAGCAGGCCCTCCTAGAACTACTCAATCCTTCTTCAGTCTTCTCTGTCCTGAACAGCTGAGTCATGTTTTCCTATTATGTTATCATTTCCTCCAGGCTGAAAGTCACTGTGCCAAGCATTGTACAGTAACACCACAACCAGCTTCTCTCCATGTGAAATGTAATCCTCCCCTTTAGTCTTTTATGCAACTCAAACTAACCAAATGGAGGATCATGGAGCAACTGCTGAAAAATGTCTCTCTACATCTCTGAAGTTGTATTGTGATATTCTTCATCCTAATTTTTTGAATTTTCAGCTCTGGGGCCGTCTGTCCAACACCATCCTTTTTGTTACCATAGAATAATTTCCCCCCGTCACCAATTTTTTTATTCCTGGTACTCTTTCCCATTTTTCCTTTCCCTAGATCACTACTATAGTAAATATGGCTGTTTAAAACTCCCTGCTGGAGTCAGGATGGTGCAAGAAATGAGAGAGCAGGACTTTTGCAGGTAATATCTTTTATTGGACCAACTACATGTTTGGTATAGACTTAAAAACAAAAGTGTGAAAGCTTGTCTGAATATAACCCTATCTGAAAGCTCGTTTAAGTCTACCGCAACCATACAGTTGGTCCAATAAAAGAAAACCTAAGATGGAAAGAATGAGTTAAGCACAGTATTCCCTAAAGCTAGAGGTTTCCATGCAACAAGCAGGCTGGCTTACACGAAAACTTTTATGAGCCCAGACAGGAGACAGCACTGATTTAATTTGCTAAGATTTTTAGCTAATTTTCCTCTATAGCACAGCCTCTTCAGTACCAGCAACATGAAAGTAGGAGCATAGACAGGAGACAACCTTTAAAAAGTGACCTTCACAAACACAGGCTCCAAAAACCATATTAAAAATACATTATGTCAGCCTACCGCCCCAATGCACTGAAGTCAGAAGTGCAGAAAAGCACAGACCAAGCCATACAGACAGGTACCAGCTGTTGGACTTGCTTCTTAATGAGTATTTCTAATAAAAGTTTTGAAGTAAAAAGCCCATGCACAGTCTTCAAAAAAAGGGGATACACTTTCCCCATCTTTTAGGGAATGTTTAGAAACCCAAAAAGAAATGCAAAACTCTTGGCTCAGAGATACCTTTTATTAGACCAACTAAGAAACTGCGCGCACTCCTCCCCCCCGCCTTTTCTGTAAGCTTTTGGGCACACTTGCCCTTCCTCGGGCTTAGGGAAAATTAAAGATGGAAAAGAGTCCCTTCAGCTAGCTCTGTGCAAAAAAAATGAAGCTTATTTTCTACCTGTGGGGGCTTTTTACCATATTTAATTTTCCCCTGAGCCTAAGGAAGGGCAGGTGTGCCCAAAAGCTTGCAGAAAGATTTTTTTTTGCAATTTCTTAGTTGGTCTAATGAAAAGGTATCATCTCCAAGCCAAAAAGAAATGCAAAACTCTAGAAACTCTAATCTCGAACCAACACAGCTACCAAATACATCCCTAGAAACCTAAAATACACCACGTGCAAAAGTAATTTCACTTCCTACTCTATGATTATTTCATTTGCTCAGTCTTCCGCAAGAATAGTATTAGACAGACTTTTGGAAGTCTAAATAAAGACTACCCAATGATGAGATGACCCAGTGCTTTATTCTTTTACTTGCAAGGCATCTAACCACATATTGGCACAATATAATTTAGCATTTTAAAAACAGTTTATCCTTACAGAAGCAGCGATGGTTAGGCACTCATATTATTTGTTAAATTGGTTTTGGACTCAAACTGAGCCATTAATAAGCATATGTCAAATCAAACAAACTTGGAAAAATGTACTGCCTACGTCAATTTTATAGTTTGTTTCTCTCTGTCCCATCCCCAGTCTACCCACATAAATGCAAGTTCTGGGCAGGACAACCAAAAAAAAAAAACCAACCCAGTTTCAGCATGAACTTCAGTCTAATACTAAAACCACCACCTGAGGTTCCAACTTTGGTGTCTGTTTATTATGCCCATGCTTAAATGTTAGATGTGATGGAGGAGAAAGCAAATGGAGATAGAGGCCAGTCTGAGCCTAGGGTCTGTGTGCGATAAGGACCTGATGGGAATTTGTTAACAAAACCCGCAACAGAATAAGCCAGGCCCTGGCTGGTCTACGTCACTAGCACTCAATTTCTAGCCAGTAGGGCTGCCTGAAGGCAAGGTACCTTTACAGACTGGTGCATACACACACAAGTCTATAAAAAGTGCATATATCTACCCTGCCTACTGACAGTCATGCTGATCGGAAATTGAGTGCCACTAGTGTAGAGCAACGTGCGCACAAACACAGATATATCCGTCTTTACACACACATGCGATCGCACGCACATGTACAGTATAAAGCGAGGGGAAACCTGTATGTGTGTTCCTGGAAAGGGGTGCATAAGTTGAATTCACATACAGGAAACCTATTTTACAATGTAGTATATAGGGATAGTTCCAAGACCTCGACTGCACTGACCTCCAGACCCATTTCTACCACTTTTACAAGATAATTTTGGTACTTGCCAACAGCAGACCGTACACACAAGCACAGGGCACTATCATAATGGGGATGGCAACTACAGAAACGTGTTGCAGACAACGAGCAAGGAGCACAGATCCATACAGAAGACTGTATCATTTGTGCATCACTCCCACAATGCACTGCACAAAGCAGCTGACTGTGGGCTTCCCCACATCCATCCCCTAAGAGTGAATTTACCTCACATATAAAAGGCAATCAGGACTCATAGTAGAAATGGTATCTTCTATTAGACCAACAAGATTTTTGCAAAAGAAATGTCTTTAATTGCAAGCTTTCAGGTACAAACATCCTTCATCAGGCATTGAGAAAAGATTGTAAAAGGTCTCCCAAATAGAAGTGAAAGTTCATAATTCATAGGATTTCACAGAGAAGTCAATAAAAGATCTCATCTCTACTACTGACTCCTCTGTGAAATCCTATGAAATATGAACTTTCATTTCTACCCAGAACTTCTACGATCTTTTCTCCGATGCCTGATGAAGGGCGTTTGTGCCTGAAAGCTTGCAATTAAAGACATTTCTTTTGCAAAAATCTTGTTGGTCTAATAAGAGATAACTGTACTACAAGTCTTGATTGCCTTTTCCTCTAGACCAGGGGCAGGCAATTATCTCGGGTCGGGCAGAGGGCCAGTTACTGAGTTTTGGCAAGCCATCGAGGGCCGCATGACAGGCAGCCAGGGGCAGATTAATATTAATTTTCTAAAATTTTTAGGAGCCCCGTGGACTAGCTAGAACGGCCTGACCTACACCAACGTGGCTACAACCTGGACACCTCAACCCAACGAATTTTGGGTAGAAAAAGGGTCATCGCATAAGAGCAAATCCACACCTACACGACCCGCGTAAAGCACGGGAAACCTGCAGAGAGCTCATGCTACGTCAGTACGTGTAGAAAGCTTATAGTTTGTGCGTGTGAGCTCATGTTACAGACAGACATATGCACACACGTCTGTATCTATACACACCATAATCTTTATCCACATACACAGGTCTACACCCGTGTGGCACGGGCTACCTTTACACTACACACACATTGACACACATCTCTGTGCGCGTGGTAGATATGGAGAGAGACACGTCCGCGCCCCCCGCACCCCCGGCAGGCCCAAGCCCCCGCTCACCCGCAGGCAGTAGGGGCAGTAGCTCTTGCTGAAGACCAGGACGCGGTGCGAACCGACCAGCGACCGCACGCGCAGCTTCAGCCCGTCCCAGTCCGGTAGCCGCGTCTGTCCCGGCGGCGGCATGGTGAGGTCGGGTCGGGTCGGGTCTGGCCGGGCCGCTCCGCGCACTCGGATCCAACACGGGAGCCCGCACGACTCGCGCTCCCGCCAGTAGCGTCACCGCCTCGCCTCGCCCCGCCCCTTCCCTTCCGGGTGGAAGAGTCCATTTGGAAACACGTGTGGGGGGGTGCTCCCCTCCCTCCCATTGGTTACACCGACCCCTGGGAACGAGGCTGGGAGGAAGAGTCCACTCTCCAGCAACGCTTCCTCACGATGGTAAATCCCTCCCCCCTCGGAAGGAAAATTTGGGCCAGTCCAAGGATGGGGGAGGGCGCATGCGCAGCAGCGTCTTGGGGGTTGCTGGAGGGTGGAAGGGGGGGTGGAGCCACGTGACCAGTTGGGGGTTCGTCCGGCTCTGCGCGGGAAAGGGGCGCTTGAGCACAGGGGCAAGGAGCTGCACGTGACTCAAGGAGAATAGAGCAATAATAATAATACATTATTAGAACAACAATAGTTATAATGACTGGTCATCAATCATTAAAAAATCATTAAAAATATATATACAAACATTTTGTATTTATTTTAAATAAAATAATTAAAAAAAATGACTGGTACTCACTGACTGCCTGTCTTGCATGCAGACCAGCCCAGCCTCTGCCTGCTTTACTTTTCATTCCATGCAGGAAGAGCACGCACCAGCTGCAGATGCTTCCTCAGCCTGGAAGGGTTTTTAAACCTAAAAGCTTAATGCATTTTTTTTCCAACTATTTGAGTTGGTCTAATAAAAGATACCAGATTTACCCAAAGAACCTTGTCTGGTAATCAATAATTCATCTTCCTTCCTGCCACCTTGTATTGAGGGGCTGCTGATGACTATGCACAATGTGTACCTCTCTGCAGTAGGGTAGTTGATCTAAATGATCAACCTAGTTAGATCATTTACCGCAGACAAGGTTGTTTGGGTAGATCCGATATCTTTTATTAGACTAACTGAAATAGTTGGAAAAATCCTGTTTTCAGGTACAAACCCCCTTCTTCAGGTAGAGGAAGCCATACGCATTTGCACGATCTTTTCTTTGACAAATTGCAAAGCTGCCTAACTCAACCCACAAATTCCCAGCTGAAAAATATTCCCCTGAATATCTAACACGATAAACTTTCATTCAGTAAAATCTAGGACACCGATCCCCATGCTCCATTATGAGCAGCCTTGGCATTGACGGGGATGGGCAGTCCGTTTGCAGCCACGTGCATTGGCGAGCTTGCACATGTTGGCCCTGATAAGGATGCTTCCTGGCCCCAGGACCAATTTTTAAAATTTGGGATGAAAATCCCGCTTCTGGGAGGCCTCAGGGATGCAGCCTCAGAATTTATGAGTCTCCCAGAAAATCCAGGAAGATTAGTCGCTTTATAAATATCTAGAAGGAGATGATGTCAAAAAGGCCCTGCACAAGATGTCAGATGCTGCAGTTGGGTCATTTTTTTTAATACTACAGAATGAGAAAAATTGGGAGAAGCTGCCATCTGCAGGCAGAGTCTAACATCACCATTATTATGTGCCCTGACTGCTGTGATGTATTACCAAGCTGGGATTGGGGGAGGGCAAAACAAGAAGCTAGATAAGACAGGGCAATCGTGGACACAGAACAGCGGAAGTCCTTTTGTTCATAAAACGAAGCATCGGTATGATGGCAGAGCAATTTTGGCAATTTGTTATGATGGCTCCAGAGGTGTGAGTTCATGCTTGGGCTGAAGGCTGCTCCCAATCAAACAAGCTCCAAATGGGTACCTTCTTGTTGTTGGGAAGTCCGTGCTAGCCTTGGGGATCACTTACATGCTGTTGGCTACAAAAAGTGACATGCTTTAACTGCGCTAACCCGGGGGGGCGACAGGCTCAGACGAACCACTGGATTTTTTGGTAGTGTAAAAATGACGCAACAAACACCTGACAGACAAGGTTCTTTGGGTAAATGTAGGATCTTTTATTAGACCAACTAAATCAGGGGTGGGCAAAATGCGGCCCAGGGGCCAGATGCAGCCCGCCAGGCCATTCTATCCGGCCCGCAAGGCCCCTAAAAATTTTAGAAAGTTAATATTTGTCTGCCCTGGGCTGCCTGTGGTGTGGCCCTTAATGGCTTGCCAAAACTCAGTAAGCGGCCCTCCACCTGAAATAATTGCCCGTCCCTGAACTAAATAGTTGGAAAAATTGTGCTTTGCAAACTTTTGGGTACAAACACCCTTCTTCAGGCAGAGGGAGAGTCTGCCTGAGACTTCAGGAAGAAATCCCCTTCCCCTTCCCTGGATGGTACTGCAAAATGAAATACACAGAGAGGGAGAGAAGTTGCATGTTATGTGACCTTCAGCCATCTAGCCATGCCTGATATTGGATCTTGGACTATTGGTTTGTCAGGGATTGTATCAGTTCTTGTGCTGAGATCAATACAAGCTGACAGATGACTCAGAACAGTAGAAAGCACTTCAGCCAGGGTATGGTGCAAGTAAATTCCCTCTCCCTACTTCCTTCTCTTTGGTCAGTATCTGATCTGTGGCAATATTTGAATATTAACCCAAAAATCTGCCTCTCTCTCCAGTGACATGTGTCTGGCAATTAGTTTGGGGGTGATTTTTGTGTAAGTTCAGGAAGAAGCAGCCCTTTGGTTGGGGTTTCTTTTGAGTTGACTTGCATTTTTCCAAGTCAGATTTTTAATGTGAATGACAATTTAATTTGAAGTCAGATTTGAAAGTTAGGAAGGAGCAAGCTTTACCGTAGCCCTCACCTCCCCTGTAGAATATCTCACCCTCCATCTTGGTATCTCTGCATTGTGTCCCCAGCGTCACCTGGCATGGATGCTCCTCAGTAGTTGCCTCTCACTTACTTCTTGCTCCAAGTCTGGAAAGGAACTGCTGAAACCATTGTGGGTCATGCTCAGTGCCAACTCACAAGTATTCCAGAGACCCAGGTATGGAGAGCAACTCTCAGGGGATGCCCCTTGAACATCTCCACCAGTGCATTTCCAGGTTTGGAGTATGTGAGCAGGAACGGGGGGACAAGTTGTGCTCAGGAGGGTCATGCTGGGAGCATAGTGTAAACTAGTGATTCTTAAACAGGGTGCAGAGGCACCCTAGGGTGCTGTGAGATCCTTTGAAGGGTGCTGCGTGAAGTGCGAGGAGGTAATGGAGGTGGGAGGAGATAAGCAGATAAAGGCAGGTTCCAGCTTCAGGTGGGAGGAGATAAATAGATAAGGGCAAGCTTGGGCTCTCCTTGCCTAGCTGTTCCCTCACCCCCACTGCCTTCTCCCTCTGCAAGGGGGGAAACCCTGCAATAAAAAAAATTAGCTTTGAAAGGGGTGCTGCTCCATTCAAAGAGGGGTACCTTGAGTCAAAAGGTTGAGGACCACTGGTGTAGACATATAACCCTGGTGCCCTCCCTTATCACTTAACCAAGGTGAATAGAAAAGGTGTTTCTTCCTTGCAGAGTGACCTGATGTCTCTGTATAAAACTGCATTTGCCTATGTTGTTTGAATCCTGTTGTGTTCAAAGGTTTCCAGTAATTCTTCATTCATTTTCTTGGGTTCTAGTCAGGAAGATTCTGGCAGGCCTTACAGAGGCCCATGATATGTCTGGTGTGTCTTCTGTCTCCCAATCCTTATTTTCTGTGCAGATTTCTCTCTGGATTCTCTCTTACATCTCTGCCTACATACACCTCTCAGCATCCTTCATTTCACTCGTATTAGTTAGAACAGTTCCCCTAAGCAGCATTTGCTAAATATCTTTCTCCTTCTCTAGAATCAATCCTTCTTCTTGCAGCATTGAAAGTATAAAGTTCAAGCATCACAACACTCATTGTGAGCCTGCTGCTGGTCCCATAAATAATTTAGCTTCTGTCCTAGTTGGAATCAGGACTGGGACTGTCTGCATTTTTCATTTACTGTAACAACCCTGTGTTTTAAGCCATAAGCTCATTGAGGGCAGATACTATTATCTGATTGGCACAGTCAACATTGCACCTAATACTCTCAGTTTTATATGAATAATGATGATGCTTTGCACTTCTGTAGTGCTGTCTTAGCACTTTACAGATATTAATGAAGCAGGCCTTGCAACTTATCTGTGTGATAGGGATTATCCCATTTTGCAGATGGGAAACCTGAGGCATAGAAAGAAATCAAGTGACTTGCTCAGGCCTCACAAGATGTCTTTAATATAGCTGGTAATGCAACCCAGCTCTGTCTCTTGCCATGGCACATGACTGTCTTTATTACTATTTATTCATGTTAAAAAATAATCACAAGAGCAGCAATAACACCAGCAATAGAAATGGACCCAGTGGGAAACATTTGACAAGAGTGGCTTTATTCTCTCTTTCACCAATTGATCATTGTGGTTTGGTGTTAAGTGAGCCTTGAAAAATGGCCTGGGTCTATTACTACATTTATTTTAATCTTGACAATGGAAAAGTCCTAGACTGAGAATGTTTCTGGCCACCCCACAGAGAAACAAATGTCCCTTCATTCAAGTTTGGCAGCCTCCTTTTCAGCTTACTCTTGTTGAGAAGCAGGTACAATCCCTTGCAATTTGTGGGTTTTTGATGTAAGTTGGACAGGTTACAACAATTCATCATACCTTGTTGATGATTATCCAAAATTGCCCGTTTGTTTTCTTTCTGTGAATAAGTTCTCTTTCCCTGTCTCTCTCAAAGAGACTTATTTAACTTGATTTTTCTGGGAAAGATTTCTTCTTCTTCTTAACCATATAAGCCCCAAACTGACCTTAGCTGTCTACATTGTTTTCTCATAGTATATTGAATCAAACTTAAACCACAGTCCTCATCTACAAGGCACTCAAGTAGCTTGGGCACAGCAAATCAAAAAGATTAACTCAAGTTCTCAGGATAAAGACAATTCTCCTCTGTCCCAATGAACCTTATATTCAATTAGGATAAATCTTGTCTCTGAGACTTTTTCCTTTTAGAGGTCAGTCCAAACCTGTGAAATGAATCCACACAGGAAATAAAAAAAATCAGAAACTGCTACCTCCTGTTATAAGCCCAAAATATTCTCCTTCGACTTGTCTCTTCTACTATAAACCCTGGAGCAACATGCACATGAACATAAATAAAATAAATAAGCAACCACAGCAAAATGCTCCGCTGCACACTCAGCTGCCTCCAGGAAAAGGAACAAACATACCACATACAATAGATATCAGTCATGGAGCTGAACGGAAGGTGCTGAGATACTGGGGCGGGGGGGTGAAGGACTTATATAGTATAGAGCACAGTGAAGCAAATCAACCCTGAAAGTACTGAAGTCTCTCAATTTCCATTAGTCTGAGCAGGACCTTGAGGAATCTCAGTACCTCAAAGGATCACACCCTTATATAGCACTGTAAATATACATGACACTTTACAGAGAACAAAATAAGACACAGTTCCTGTCCCTGAAAATGCCACAGTCTCACATAGCCAAGGCCAGGCAGAGGACACAGATGGGAGTTTGAAAAGTGCAAACACCGAAGTAGGAAGGACTGCTGGCAAAAGTGGACTTTGAGAAGGGATCCGGAGGAAGAGAGAGCTGGGGTGGCTGTTTGATGAACAAGAAGCAGGAACCTGTTTCAAACATGTTATGTCATGATTTGAATAATGATACCAGTGCAAAGTATATGTTGTGGGTCTTCGCCTTGTTTACACTGGTAAAAAAGGCTGATTATGCTTTTTAAAAATATGTTGTGTGTCCAAGTGTTGAGAGACAGTGGGAATGATTCTCCCATCTGAAGAGCTGTGCTTCACAGGACTGGCAGGTGGAAGCTTCAGATATGTAGAGAAGTTATATTTTTTTCTGGAATGAGGCCCCCGAAAGTTGTCTGTAGACACAACACAACAAACATCCATAGCTGCAGAGTGCTTAAAAAATGGCTGATCACACAAAAATTTAACCCTGGTCTGCTATTGTATCAAACATGGAGCCCTAGAAAACCTGTGTACAGGTCCCCTGTGAGGGTTAATTTTGGATGCTAAGCCGGTAAGCCCTGTGGCATTCCTGCGCTGAGCCACCCACCTCACTGCACCTGGCCAAAAATCATTGCTTTGGGTGTCTTCCCTGGGGTGCCTACATCTGGCCAACCCCCTTCCTGGAGGTCACCCGCAAGCCAGGGTAACCGCCTCCACCACCCGGGTCTGGGTCTTTGTTAGGGCTCTGTGCAGCCCAGGGTACACAGACCCTGTGGATCTTCAGGGTGCTTAACCCACCATAGTACTTTGGGGTACTTCATTTTAGCCCAAAGCACTCACAAGTAGCCTCTTGTATGGAAGGAAAGTAAAAAGCCATGCCCATCTCAGCCAGCTGAGCAAAAAAAGAGCTAAAAAGTCTTGCCTCATCCCTCTCAAGCACACACACAGCGAGGTGTGTTATAATAACAGATAGTTTTATTGATCAGAGAGGGAGAGAATGAGGAAGGAATACAAAACAATGGAAAATTGATAGAAAACCCTCTTGAGCAAATCAGAATGGGCTTGTTGACCCTTTTTATACATGTCTAGTTCACTGAATCTTAAGTTACTGGCTGAATCTCAGGTAAGTTACTTACATGTTTATCCAGAGACCGATAGAGCTCTGGAGGCTGATTGCTTGTTTCAGTGTCCCAAAATGTCTCCCCCTTCCAAGATAGGGTGACCCCTTTTTATAACTCTTTGTGACCTCATCACTAAGTCCCAACCAGAATCAGCCCCATTGGATGCTGACCAATGCTTTTAAAAGATGTCAGTGTCACCAGGTGAGGTGACCTGGTCATTTGGCGGGGACATTCAGGACAAAGAAAGAGCGAGTTCCACCCCGCTCTGGGATTTTTACCACCCAGTCATGTAAGCTCAGTGGTAAATGAAACAGAGGGGGTAGGATGTCTGCTTACAGCAGTGAGGCAGATTGGGGGGAGGGATTTCTCTACATGTCCCACCGACTTCCCTGGAAATGACTGTCTCTTACAAGAGGGGAACGGGGCCTGGGGAGTTTTGGAATGAACACATCACAGAAATAAAGTCTACATCTCCCCCTGGCCTCTGAATCACACTAGTAGTACAGGGGTACATGTCTTGTCAAACTGTTAAGCCCTGCCCCCTGGCTGTCATCTTGGGACCAGAAGTCCCATCCCTGACCCCTGAACTTTGCCACCAGAAGTCCCACGCCTTCCCTAAAAGTACTCCTTTTGTGGGGGGTTGCAGCCTTCCAACCGGAAGTCCCCCGCATCGGGTGATCTGTGACATCATAAGTCCCACCCCCTGGCTGCTATTTTGGATGCCCTGTTGGCTGCCATCAGTCCCAGAATCCCCTGCTCCCCCTGTCACATGGCCTGGACACAAGGCACCGGCATGACCTATCAGGTAGCGAGGGGTTGTGACCCCTCTAACAACTTGCCCCAACACCCTTGACCAATTCATGAGGGTTTCAGGGGCGTCAGATGTCCCTGAGAGTGGCGTTGAACCAACCGGAGCAAGTATAGGGTGGGATCTGGAAGCCCCCGGCCTGCCTCTTTTCCAAATTGTGTTTGGAAACCCTCCAAAGCAGGCCACATGTTTTCTGAGACCACACTAATGCAGGCAGAAATAAATATGGATCCTTACACTATGCAAGCTCCAGACACTGTTCTGGCATCTCTCAGCAGCACTGTGGGTGAGATTTTGGTAGTTGAGACAGATTCCCAGACTCCCAAGACAGGCCCAGGGACCGTGGCAGAAGCCCAACAACCCACATCAGAGCTGCTGATGACGAGCATGGAAATGCTGGACAAGCCAAACCCTAGGGACTCTGCTGAGGTAACTAATCTAGGTTTTGGGGGAGTGGCTTGCTGTTGTAATTGTGTGGGTCTGTGCTAACTATACCGTCTCTTTGCAGGTAGATGATGCTGTTATAGAGAGCTTTTGAAACCTACACTTTGGTAGACCTGTTAGAGTAAGGGTCTCTTGCGTGAACTGGTTTTATTCCTGTCTAAAAGAAAGGAGTTCGAGACAAGACTGAAGACTGTTGTACCAGTTTTGTTTGAGCTCATGGAGCTCACGGAGCCGGGGTATGAGCTTATGGAGGTTACAGAGCAGGGGTCTGAACCTCTGGAGGTCACTGAACCCTGTTCAGAGAAGGTTTCTTCCGTGACCTGGTTTTCCATGTGTCTAAAAGGGAGGAGTTCAAGACAAGGCTGGAGACTGTTGTATATGTTGCATTTCATTACCTGATTAATAAATCTTGTTTTACCATGGTGTAAATATGTTGTTAGGCACTTGAATCCACTGTACACATGTTAGTGAGGAGGGTACTACGGTTACTAGTCATGTCTACATGGGAGGCTTTGTTAAAGGGAATTTATTACACTCCTGGGGCAGCAGGGAGTTTTGGTGGGGTGAACTCACTTTTTGAAGTGGCTAAAAGTCAGAATAAGAATCTGAACAGAAGCCAGGTGATTACCTGGATTTAAGATCAGGATGCTTACACCCTACACAAGCTGGTAAGGAGACGTTTTAAAAGAAACAAGATTCTTGTTTCAAATGTGGATGTGCAATGGCTGGCAGACTTGGTGGGTATGCAACAGTTCTCCAAACACAACAGAGGGTTTAAGTAAATCTTAACAGAGATAGACATATTGTCAAAGCATGCCTGGGCCTGGGGCCTAAAAGACAAGTCAATGGGTGAAATATCCTGGGCTTTAAAACCATTTTCTCAGGGGGTTGCATGCCTCAAAAATTACAGACTGATTGGGGAAAAGAATTTTTAAGTAACCTTCACTGATGAAACATTCACTGATGAAGTTTTCATAGTGGGTGAAGTTGTTAGGTGTGTAGACCCCTATCCACCACCTAAAAGATTACAAAGATGAACCTATCATGCGTTCTTTTTTCCTTGAAAAAATACAAAAAGTAAACCCCCATCGGGACAGAGTTTACAGGATTGAAAAAGTTCTAATGGAGGGAGAAAAGGTGAGAAAGAAGCAGTTATTGGTGAAATGGTTGGGGTGGCCAGCTAAATTTAACAGCTGGGTGGAAAACTCCCAAGTCTGTAACGTTTAGGGGGTAAAAGAAAAATCATTACCTCCGCTGGAAGGCCAAGATGAGCGATGGCAGCTTTTAAATCACTGTACCCAGCAACACCTGTGCCAGGGTTTTCTTGCAGAACACCAACTCAAAATTTACCATATAGCTACTTTAACCTCTGGACCTCCTGGGGAGTTGGGAGGTGAGGTTAGCAGAAATACAATACCCGCACAGCTGGAACAACATCAATGAAGACTTTCAAAATTGTTTCCAGCCCAGGGAGTTTTGGAATTAACACGTCACAGGAATAGAGACTGCAACCCCTCCCCACCTCTGAATAATGCTGCAGCTCCTTATCTGAGGGAATGGAAAGTTGGTACCTTCTTCAAAATAGATGATAGCTGGCTGCCCTTAGGTTATCCTATCAGATGCCAGCAGACAGCCCAGGTCCCTATCGGAACCTCAGGTCCACCCTTTGTCAAGACTAATGATGAAGAGAGAGAGCCTGTCAGAAGCCTAATTTGATATCTAGTCATTTGGGTGACATGCAAATTGCCTCTATCCCAGAATGTATTGACTAACGTTTATGGCAAATGATGTCAAAAGCCTTTAGGCAAGTTCACAGATTATGGCACCATTAAGTAAATTATCATTGGCTGTGACAGTGTGTGATGCACATAGTAACTGTGTGTTGCAAGGGTGGGATTCAGAAGGAATATGAGAGGTTTTTAGAGTAGGAGACATAGGGCTGAATCCCCACACACTGATGAGATTGGGGAAACAGTGCTCTTTAGTTGAGAAGTGCAACTTGTCAGAGAGGGGGACAGGCTTATCTGGCTTTGGTGTGCAAGTCCTAGAAAAGGTAGGTGGCAGTTATAAGCTAGGATTGGATTTCTCCCTGGAGAGATACAAGTGCAGATGTCTGGAACCCAGAACCTTCCCAGAGATTATTTCTCTCCGGTGCGCTGGAGAGGCAATTATGATGAGCTGCTTATCTGCAGAGTTGGATTCAAGTGTCTCAGCATCTGGAATATGTGTCTATCATTTTCCCTAAAGACCAGGTTTGGCCCCCTTTGGGATGTCAAGATGTATTTGTTTAATAATGCTCAGTTTACCAGAACCTTATTGGTGGTGACTGGGGTGGGGTAGTGATTCTTTAGCTGGTATTTTGTAATGGCTCTGTTGCATGCCCAGGACAGTTGTTTGCAGGTACCTGCATGGGGACAAAATGTTGTCTGTTGGCTTCAGCTCATGGGTGCCAGGAACTCCTGACTTCTAGCCCTAATGCTGCCATTGATTTCTTATGTAACCTCAGCGAAAAATTTCAGACCTTTACTCTGTTCCACCATCAGTAAAATTGGAATAATAATATTTGCTTGGCTGGTTGTGATAATTACTTACATTTTATGCAGAGATTTAAGAGTGGATGTTCAATGCAACAGCAGTACAAAATTTTATAGAAATGTCTATGTAATGGTGAGATAAAAAGTCATTGTGTACTGTATATGCACAGTGCACTTCTATAATGGAATGCATTACCCAGCGTTGCTTCAAGAAGTATAGGTGTGGCTGTATGATTTGGGCCATGAGATAAATGCTAACAAAACAGTTTCATGCCAGGCATTTATTTATTATCACCTGAAACATTTCAGCTTCATATTGTGCAGTGTCCACAGACTTATGTGAAAAAATGTGCACTGTAGCTCTGTTAGTGTTGTGCATGAGTCTGTCTGGATGGCAAAGTTACAAGACAAGACATAATGGTGATCTGTTGCCTAAAAAATTAACGACACTATTATATACTCGGGGTGTGCGAAGTGGGCCCTATTCAATTTAGATTGGGCTCAAACCAGGGACAGTGATTCCTTTCGTTGATTTGGATCACTGTCCCTGATTCGATTCGGCCAAATCTGAATCTGAAGAATCAGTGATTCGGACACAGACACAGCTTTAAAAGCTTTTTCTACATATGTCGAGGTACCAGCGTTGCTTGTGAACGCTGTGATGCTGGGGCAGATGGAGCATCCCACAGGAGTGCAGGGGGAGGGCCGTCTACAAGCTCGGCGGAGAACCGAGAAGTGGATCAGAAGTACTTCCAGTTCACATCTAGGTCTACTGGGGAGTGTGCTGGGTGCCCCCTCACACCCTCCTGACTCGGTGATCGGCCATGGGGGGATCCTGGGTGCCCCCGCAGACCCAGGAGGCACCAGTTGCTGAGCCGGGGCAGGGGGGTGTGGGAGGGTCCCCCAGCGCACTCTCTGGCAGACCCAGAAGTGGACCGTAAGTACTTTTGGTCCACTTCCAGGTCTGCTGCCGAGTGTGCTGGGAAACCCCCCACGGTGCTGTGGGATGCTCCATGTGCCCCAGCATCGCAGCGTTCAGAGTCCTCGCTACCTAGAGGTATGTGAAAAAAACAATTAAAGCTGTGTCTATGTCTGAATCTCTCTGAATCGATTCAGAGGGTTCTGATTCAATTCAGAGATATTAAAGGGTCCTCTGATTGGATTCGGAGATTTGGCCACCGAATCGGGCCGAATCTCCGCCGAATTGAATCGGACTGAAGCTTCACACAACTCTATTATATGTATAAGGGTTATATTTGTACAGAGTCTAGCACAATAGGCCCTGATCATGACTGGACCTTCCAAGACACTGCCCCACTTTCAGACAATAATAAGTACAAACCACATTCAACCTGCTTTCAGATTTTGCATATTGGACACTATAGTGATGTCCTTCAGCCAAACTCAAATGTCTCTTTAAACCAAATTTTGATTTCAACACCTTCCTGGTTAAAAAAATGGTATCCTATGGGCCAAATCTTGCTTTCTGACTCCAAGGATAACAGTGGAATCACTTGAATTGGTAAGTTAACCTTTTCAAAGTACATTATGTCCATTCCTCACACTCCAAAGTCACCTTCCCATACTAAGTTTCTTAAAAGGGCTTCCTAGGAAAAAAAAGTTAAGAAAAGCAATAGAGAGAGAGTAGAAAAGAAAGGTCTTTAATCTTTTAGAAATATAGGAAGTTGGCTATATTTCTGAGCAATCCCAGTTCCTTTAAGAAGTTAGAGACAGCATGTGTCCCAGGAGAGTATTTTAATGAAGGTTTTTTTTATTCTAGTCAGTCCTGGTGAGATAGCTCAGTTGTACTAGCAAAGCAGGGGTCCTGGCCCTAGGTTCTACTCCCTGTTGCATTCCTCGCTTCCAGTGAAATTCCTAATTTCTTCATCTGTCCTTTGTGACTGTGCCACTGTCAACTCAAGGGAGAGGAGGTCAGCAGCTTCAAAGGTTAATATTTCAGGGTAGGGAATATTCAAATGTTTCCTGCCGTTTCTTTAGCTAGACCAATTTATTTTATCCTGCAGCAGCACAAGAGTGCTCAGCAGGGAGGTCAGATTATAAATTCAAAAGCGCAGATTTATACATTGTCTTTTGTCACAGATTTATTAGCAGTTTGTCTCTGAGTCTATTTACATGACCTTTCCTTTAGGTAATTAAAATAATGTTCTGTATGGAGCAGGGGTTTTCTGAGCTTTGCAGCTGGTGGACAATTGTATGGGAGAGAAACCTTCCTCAGGATCCAAATTCCCATTCAAGTTTTCCCATCCCTACATGCTGGTTCCTATGGATTTTGCTGGGGTAATAGGCTGGATTTCTTGGGACCCATGGTAAAGATATTGAAATAGAGCTGTCTTCTACTTCCTTCCTGTTTGCTAGAAAAACCCAGCTTTAAAGATGAGAACCACAGAAGCTACGAAAAGCCACCATTTTATGGCTTTTTTCAGTTCAGATAACAAGTTGATCAATAGTAATGGGTAAGGCTCAAAAAACTCACAGACTTGGATTCGTGTCCCAAATTCTGGATAAGTTCTCACATCTCCTAATTGGGATGAGTCATGAGGTTGTCAGCCCTTTCTGCATTATAATGGCAATAACACAAGAATAGCTTCTCTTGTGATCATTCAATACTTCCAGGCTTGGCCAGGACCCAAGAATGCAGAGAAAATATTGTGTGGCAAGGAAAGAAATAGCATTATTTGAACTTTCTCAAAACTCAGAAATGCTTTACAAATGCAGGTCTAAGTGAAGGTTCAGTTAGATTTTTATTCAGTCTGCAGTGGTTTATCTGGCTCAGTTAACTAGTGACAAACCCCAGATATAAACACCCAGTATTGCTAACTCGGGATTTCATCACAAGTTTCTCAAGATTTGGTGTTTTATGTCATCCAACTTATGTAAAAATCTCAGCCTGCATTTTCTTTATAAAAAAGGTATTTTTTAACCCTTGTTATTGTGGAGAAAGACTTGAAAACTGTAACGCCTCCAAATCAAAAAGCAAATAAAAAGAACCAAATATTTTTTTAGTTTTTAAAATGTCATGATTTTGCAATACTTTGGACTGTGCTAAAACCTTTGAATTGGAGATTTTAAGAAGTGCATGTGGCTCTTATCCAGATTTTGTAATTGGTCCTTCTTTTCCCCAATCAGATCAATCAAAAACCCAAATCTAAACATTCCTGAATGTTGAGATGTTTGAAATCTAGTTCAAGATCTGATCCTTATGACTTTGGTGTATCTTGATTTAATTATCTTGAGTCAGCTACAAAACCCCCTGATCTCAATGGGATGTACCTCATGTTTCCTTGTGGGTATTCGTAATCTCCCCAGTAAATTTGAATATAGTTAATCTATCTACAGTACCTCTCTTGACAAAAAAAAAAATCTCAGTGCTGTTCAGTGAAAACCAAGTAGAAAACTCTAAATCTAATCAAATACACTTATTGATTTGAATTAAGCCAAACCAAATGTTAACAATTTAGACATGAGTACCAAAGTGAAACCCATAGGCAAAAGCCTATGGAGTTTATAAAGGCAGCTTCCAATCTGCCAGTATCTTTAACAGTGGTCCAAAGAGATTACTGATCTCAGCTTGCCATGTTCAGTATAGCAATCAAGATGAAAAATTGAATGCTGCAATGTGAATTCTCCCCAGACCATCCTTCTACAACACTATGGTGATGACTGCAGTCTGCTCCGTTATATACTGAGTAGCCATAAGTCTGCTCAAGTGCCCAGAGAGGCCCACGGTCAAGAAAACTTTGGAGGACCCTGCGAATGCCTAGAGAGTTGCCTAATGCTGAGTTTTGCATGAGATTCCCATGCAGCATTTTGTAGCCTTAAACTGTATGTTCGGGAGAAGGAACAAAGCAAAGAGGCACCGTTGTAACAAGTTATTCAACTTACATAATTAGTTTTGAAGCTCCAGTAGGAGCTAAGAGAGAGCGAGGCCTAATCGTGGAACCGCTCTCAATTCTGTGCTCACTACTTGATTTTTCAATTGCTTTTTTACTCTCCCTCATATGGAATTCGTTTTTGTTATTTTGACTCCTCTCTGGCAAAAGTGTTTTATGTAGTACCTTGGATGTTACTGAGTCATTGATAAGTGCTAACAAACCATCTGCTTATCTCAATTTGAGCCAAAGGATAGGCTGTAAAAGCTGGGCACTTTTTTCTTTTCCTTTTTAACGTGTCAGAGGAAAATGCAGCAGAGGGCAGTGTGTTGTTAAGTTTCAGGGGAACGCTTACTGAATTATGCTGCATCCATGGGAGCTAGGCTCATTCTAATGCCTGTAGAACTAAATAACGGAAAATTAAAAGCACTTCCACTGAACGTGAGGGTTTCAGAGTTTAAAAAGCAGTCTTTTTTATGCCGTAATGACTTGACTGTTTTAATTTTTATAGTAATAGGAAAGTGCTAGCATCAGTATCTTTTTCTATTATGTATGGGCTCTCAAAAGCAGCCTCATTAAAGGAGGATCATGGAACACAGATGACATCCAGCAGGCTGGCTACTTATAAAAATGTTTTATCATTTATAGTAGATAGCATTTCAAACCTGAAGGCTCCCCAAGCACTGGGCACATTGGGTATGCATGCCACTGAAATGAAGCTGGTTCTGAGGTGTGGGAGAGCAGTCCACTGACATGCAGTTCACTGCACACTGTGGGGTAGCAGGAGGTAAAGTGGAAGTTTTGCTGAGGACACTGAGGGCAAATTCCTGCTCAGAAAAAATGCACCATGGGAATTTTTTAGTGTCTGTTCACTGAATGTGGCTGTTATTTAACATTTGATCTGCAGGCTCAACACATGGTAAATAATTTGTCTAAAGGGACATAGAGTCATTCGCTGCACCTGGTCTATGTTCACATGCCTTGCTTGAAACCATGTGAACGTAGACCAGGAGTAGCACGGACAAAGTGTTCCTCAGCCCTGGGAACGGGGAGGTTGGGGGGCTAAAAATAGGCTGTTCCGGGTGGGGGGAAGGAAAAGTGCAACCCCAGGGCTGGGGTAAGTGGTTGGGTTTTCCCAGCCCTGGGGCTGTGCTTTGAATACATATAGGTGTTCAATAGGTTGGGCTAACCCATTCCTGATCTAAAATAGGTCACCTCCTTAGGTGAACTAACTCCAGGGGCGAACAATTATTTTGGGCGGAGGGCCGCTTACTGAGTTTTGGCAAGCCATCGAGGGCTGCATGATAGGCAGCCAGGGGCAGATAAATATGAATATTCTAAATTTTTTAGAGGCTCTGCGGGCCGGATAGAATGGCCTGGCGGGCCACATCTGGCCCCCGGGCCACATTTTGCACACTCCTGAACTAGACTCACTATTTTTTACCCATTTTAACCTCCCAAGATGCCTGTATGATTTGTCATTTAGATCAACCTAACCCTAGTTAGGTTGATCTAAATGTAACTTCTGTACATACCCTAAGGTATTTGTAAAGTACCAGTTATCACCGTATTTATCACTATACAGCATGTTGTGTGGAACTCAATTGTGCCTATCACAGAAGGATGGATTTAACCTCTGGGAACTGCATCTGTGGTGTTAAAAGTCTATTGATTTAGACCAGAGGCGTAGGCCACAAAGCCACCCCCTCTTACTGTCTTTTGTCAGTAGAAGAATTTCATTAAAATGATTAGTGGAGGCCTCAAAACAATGATGCCTCAAATAGCTAGGAGTTCTTGTGAATTGAGAAACATGTTTCTCTGAGCCTTTTCTCAACAATAGCAAAGCAATTATGTATGTACTTAATTTTAAACTAGGCAGTCATATCACCAAAGACAAGGAGATGATTCTTGTGCTTAAAGTTAAGCATGTGCTTAAATAGTCTGCTGGATTGGGCTATTTGCTCTGTAATGAAGCCCAATTCATGAGAATAGTGTATTAAAGCTCTCCCTGTTTCTGATCAAAGGTTGTGTACCTCTCACATCCTTTCACTACTGACTCTTCTGACTGGAAACAGAAAGTACAGAAGTGGCCATAAAAACTGAGTAATGCTGAAGCCTCCAAAATAAAAAAAAAAGTAAAGAGG
The DNA here is from genome assembly GCF_030867095.1 of Alligator mississippiensis. NCBI lineage: Eukaryota > Metazoa > Chordata > Crocodylia > Alligatoridae > Alligator > Alligator mississippiensis. The sequence goes on from NC_081835.1 coordinate 17,660,120, forward strand.
GAGGAAAAAAACCCTCTCACATAAATGATGTGCTTTTCCTAGTAATGGTGACAGAGCTAGTTGGATGGCATTATTTAGCTGAATGGCCTGGGTCTCTGTGTGTGCTCAGATAAAGTTCAAAACGACCTTTACAAAAATCCATTTCTAAAGATTCTCTTTGCTTCAGAAAGGTCTGACTTTAGTAGCTTAAATTTAATTTTGTTCTTGAGGGAACTGGTTGTGGGGGAGGTAGGGAAGTGCTGAAGATGCTCACAGTAAACTAATAGCAAGTAAAATGTCATTTAAAAAAAGCCAGTGGAAAGCATGTGCTAGTGTTCTAAAGAGGAAATTAATGAATTTTCTTCCTCTAATTCCTTTCCCTAGGTTTGATTTCCCGTGTCTTTTCCTTTGACTGACAGTAAAGCTGCCTCTGCTTATGTTAATACAAACCTATTAGACGGCTCATTGCCTGTAAGGAACCCAAGGTCACAAGCACAGGGACACCATGGTGGCCTGTTGCATGCATGTATGTGGATAGTGAAGCAGATCACGGCATCTCTGTTCCAGCAATAACATCACATGTTTTTCATTTAACATCTGGGTGGAAGCCTCCCAAGTTTGTAATGTTTAGGGGGTAAAAGAAAAATCATTACCTCGATAGGATTATGCCCATCAATAGGCTTATCCTTTCTTTACAAGCCTCTGTCTCTGGTGTGTAACTTGATCACAAATACTTGGCAAGTATCAATTCCACACCACAGAGAACAGTGATGACACATATGCACCAGTCAATATATTCAAGGGTGGCCAACTGGTAGTGATCATTGGATTCCATAAATACAGGCATATGTGAGTGAGAGGAACTAAACACACTTTATTGTGGAGCAGTAGGAAACCTCTGAGGAGCCTTTGTTTTTCTGTAATTCACTGACTAGCTGCTCCCATCTCCCAACCCTGAACTCCCTCAGTCTCCTGTTAGGGAGCATGATTAAATTATACTTTATATCATTACATAAACTGCAGCATGTGTATTAGGGCTGTGCGAAGCTTCAGGTGGTGATTCGATTCGGAGGAGATTCGGCCCGATTCGGTAGCTGATTCTCCAAATCTGAATCAAATCAGGGGACCAATTTAAAGGTCTGAATTGATTCAAAGCTCTCTGAATCTTTGAAAAAGATTTGCCTTCGCATTCCCCGCACACTGCAGCATGGAGCTGCAGCCACTCCGATATGGTAAATTCTCGGGCGGGGGACCCCTGCCAGCCTCCCTGACCCCCCCGCTCCTCCAGTCCACTCCAACCCCCTCCCCCCCGCCCTGCTCACCCAGCCCCACCTGGGCGCCCGACCCGCCTCAGCAACATACTTTAAAAAAAGCCTCGGTGCTCACCGAGTGCTGCCAGGTGGGGGGGGGGGCGATCCCCACTGCCCCTCACTGCCCCATGCTGCATGGGGGGCTCTGCACGAGCCCCCAAACCCGTCCTCACTCCTCCAGCCCCCCATAGGTGCCCTGCCCAGGCCAGCCCTGGCCCTTTAAGAAAAAAAAGCCTGAGAAAAGCCCTGGGACTCACCACTCCTGCAGCAGCCTCAGGGGTTCAGGGGCTCATGCAGAGCCCCCCACATGGTGTGGGGCAATGGGGGGCAGCAGGGATTGCCCCCTGCCCTGCAGAAGCAGAGAGTCCTGGGGCTTTTTCTGGTTTTTTTTCTTAAAGAGCTGGAGTTGGCCTGGGTGGGGCACCTGTGGTGGGGGGTCTGGGGGAGCAAGGGGGTGGGTCAGGTGGGGTACTGGGGGGCAGCAGGGATTGCCCCTTGCCCAGCAACATCTGGTGAGCACTGGGGCTTTTTTTTTAACAAGTGTGGGGAGCTGGGGCGGGCAGGGCAGCCATTGCCAGGCTGGGAGAGCAGGAGGGGGATGGGCCTGGCTGATTCGGAGATTCAGCAGCAGCCGAATCTCCGAATCAGATTGCACCAGTCAATATATGGACTATGCCACAGCTATATTGTAGGATAGATAGCTTGTGAAGTTCTGACACCGTATTGGTGGGAGCCATATAAGTTGCTAAAGGAAAGGGCAGCTGCTGAAATGTCTTCATTGCAGCCATTAGAAGAGAAAGGCAATTTACCCTCTCCAGTATCCAACAGACCTGAGGTAGTAACAAATAAGCTGTATGTTACTGTTTAAGCCTCAAGAGAAAAAGCTAAAGCCAAAAGCCACAGTGAACTTCCCTTTTCATAGAATCAGAAAAGAAGTGTTGGAAGGGACCCCTGAAACTCAGACCATTGCTCCTAGTCCTGTTCCATGGAGATAGATTATTTTCCCTATTTCCATCTCCTTTATAATTACCTTTCAGGTATTTGATGGTTATTATCAAATCCCTACCAGTCTTCTCTTGTTCCAACTGAACAATCCTAGTTCTTTCAGTCTATCCTTATACATCATTTTCCCAGGCCTGTAATCATTTTGTGGCTCTTCCGTAGGCTCTTTCCACATCTTTCTTGAAATGTGGAGCCCAAAACTGGACTCTAGGTGAGGCCCCGTCAGTGCTGAGTGGTGAGGGAGAGTCAATTCCCTTGATCTGCAAGTGCTGAATGATCCTATGAATACCACCCAGTGTGCCATTGGCCTTTTTCACAATATGAACATCATATACAGTTTATGGTCTACTGCAACCCCCAGGCCCTTTTCTGCAGTAGTCCATGAACAGCTCTCTAGTTACTGCTTGGGCTATCTACTGAAGACAGTCCAATTCCCCCTTCCCCTGTGGGACATGCATCCAAGCCATCCTTTGCTTTAAAAAACTCAAAGAGCTTCTGCTCTGACTACCCATGCCAAGGTCCATGGAAGACAATTTCTCAAAATGCAGCATCCGGCTGCACTGTTGGAAAAAGCTAGAATTAGTTGTGCTGGCAGCTTTGGATTTACCTTTGGGCCTTGTCACTTGGTTAAGCTGCTGACAAGTTAACACATGCTGTCTCAGCCTCCCTGGAGACCCAAGCTCGCTCTCTCTCTCTTCTCTGGGTTCACCAAGGAGAATGAAAGAGATCAGGGATGGGAACAGACAGGCAAGAGTGCCCACGCATAAGAACAAAGGTGCAGGCTAATAAAGGTAGGTAATGCAAGACTAGCTGGGTCTACAACTGCTCTGGGATGGAAAGCGTAAACAGCTCACTATGAGCTAATGACTACATGGTACTTTGGATGAGTTTTTACATATAGACCTTTTCTGCTTGGATCTCACTGCAGGAAGGTGACTGATGCTTTGGCTATATTGACAAGGGAACAGACTGGCCCTATTCTTTCAGCCCCAGTGTGTCTCAGAGATAATGTCCAACAGAAGATCCAATTAGAAGCTTGACTGGCTAACCAGAAACAATAACTGGAGGCTGAAGGTAGTGTGTCTGAAATGGATAAAATAGAAAAATCTATTTGCAATTCCATCCAACGATGGTTATTGGAAAATAGCTGAGAGTTTCTGGGTTTTTTTATTGTTAAGGAATAACTTACCTGTTTCCAAGTGTCTGATGGATGGTGTCGGCTTCCAGTGCCCTTGTGGCAGTACCTAGACTTGGTCACAGGAGTCCTATAATTCTTGGGTGGGGGTTTCCCTCCTGCCACAAAACACAGTAGATATTCTCTAGCAGCAGTCTGCACTCATGCTAATTCTCTGCTGATCTATTATTATAGCAAACAAGGAATTCTAATATAATCCCACCAGCCGCTGTCGATCGGGAGGACTTAGACCTCCACTCTTTGCCTTCATGGGAACATCTGCTAGCTCAACTTTTGTGTTATATAGCTGGGAGTCTGGGCTGTTTAAATGGCTCCAGGCAGAGAGTCAAAGACAGCTTTTAAGACTGGATAAAGTATTTTACGACTGTATAATCCCACAGTAGCCTGGAGGTTTAGAGTTGTTTTGTACTGTTTTTGATGTAGAGCTTATATTAGGTTTTATAAAGAGATGTTGCTTTCACAACTAACGCTGCAGTAGCTTATAAGCTGTTCTGCAGAGGATCTCTCTATCTTTTTGTCCTTTGCATACAAACCACTGATCCTCCTCAATGCCTTTTTTGGTGCTTGGGATGAGGGCAGACATACACAAGTAGAGATACACAGACCCTGCCATGTACCCCTACAACAGCATACACATTTGAACAGCCAGATACAAACCAGATGAATATAAGCCCATGCACCTTCTCACACAACATGCTGATACATGCACAAACTCTCATCCACAGATAAACATGCAAAGAAGAGACATATCCATGTCAACCTCTGTAGACATATACATTTCTGTATGCTTGTACACATGTTAAGAGATGCCTTTTAGGCACTGATAATCAATGTACTAGCATTTTTTAACCACTTTTTTCTCTGTTCCTTCAAAAAAAATGTTCTTAATTCAATGGGTTTTAGTAACATTAAAATATACCTCCCCATTTATATCCTTAAGTGTCCCTGTGGATAACTTTAAAACATAATCAAGTATGATCAATGCCAGCTGTGCTGCATAGCTCCCTACTGCTCTGTGGACTTTCACAATGAGAGCCAGAAGAGTGATCCTGTAAAAATGACCTCCTGTGATTCCTCACTGATCCTGTCTCATCTTATTTGAAACATCAGCTACCTTCTGTCTCTTTCTTATATCATCATCACTGTGAATATTCTGGAACTGGACTGTTGCTGATGCTATGATTGATGTGGGATCTGGGGGTTGCCTAAAGTCTCCCTCTCCTGTGACAGTGTGGACATTGCAAGACAAACAGGAGTGAAATAGTTAGTGGCTCAAACACTCAATTGGAGCAGAATGGAAGAGCTTAAGAGGCTTCTTTGACATTATCTCTTATCTATACTCCAGCTGGACTAGTGGAAAGTAGGTCTACAGCCATTTTTGAAGTACCAGAAAGCAAAGGCACCTTTTCCTCATTTCCTTCCTCTCTTGTGCACGATTGTATGCATTCCTGACTGCTTATGCTGCTTATAGTTACCATATTTGGGAATTTATCTTATAGGTCAGGAAGTGCCATATGTTATTAAACCATTGCACATCAGAATATAGAAGTGACATAACATGAATAGAAGTAAGTCAGGACAAAGTTCTTTTCTTCAGTACCTATAGCGGGCAGTAGTTTCACAGCTGGTACATGAAAGGAGAATCTAGTGGCTGGCAGCTCTGGGCGTTGGAATAGGGGAAAGACTAAGTTGACTCTGTGTCCCCTCTGTGCCACCAGAGTGGACCACAAATCAGGGACCTGTAGTTGTTTGGAGCCACCTCTCTTTCTAGAAGAGACAAAGAGGGATGGTTTGGATTTAGAGAAAATATGTATCTTTTTTCTGCTAAATCCAAATCTGAAAAACTGTATTTTCTTACATTACAACTTTTCCCCAAAGTCCAGCTGCAGAAAATTTGAGTGCACATTATAATTTAAGAAATATGGTAACAGCAGTCTCTGCCACTTTAGCCTGTGACAAGGAAAAGCAAAAGTAAAGCTGCAATGTTGCACGTAAGGCTAGCTGGAGAGAAGTGACCTCCTGGGTCTCTCTTTCCCCCCCACCTGCCCCCAGCTTGCCTGCCCCTGCAGAAGCTCTCAAGGAAAGATCTTTCTTTATTCTCTTTTTCAAAAGCAAGGTGTGTATTTTATTCAGGGGCATGTTTTATGTAAGAAAATATGGTAGTTGGTTACATCCCCTTTCACCTGAACCTATCACATCAGAGTGTTTCAGCATCTAGGGTTTCAGTTTTGGCGAACTGGTATACACAAGGCAACCCTGTGATACGGGAGTCACCTTCCTGGGAAAGATGTGTGTTCCAGCTCCTTTGGGATCCCATCTCATACTGCGTTCAGTGTTGGATGCTTCTTCTGGGGCCCTCCTCTACTTTTGCACATGGAGAGCTGTACAGTGCTGTACTATTGGCATTGAATGAGGGGAGGAGGCAGGGATTCCTCTGACCCCTGTGTGCATTCTGCTTCTGAATAACAGAATAAGATCTGTTTCTCCCTAAAGCAATTATAAATGATAGATATTTTGCCATTCACGGAGTGTGATTTCAAGACTCGAAGGGTTAATGCATCAGGGAGGCAGCGGGTGCTTTCATGCTGCTGTGTTGTATCAAACAGCACAGTTTCCAGGAAGATGAATATCCGTAACTGAGTAGCACAGCAGAGCCCAAAGCCTGTTCAAAAGAATTCTTTTTGATGATCTGGTTTTATTACTTTCAATGAACTGGAGTCTCCAAGGTGTCAGTGAATAAGGGATGCTGTAAAGCAGCGCCTCATACACACGTTTCAAGCTGCGTCTGCTGGTGCTAAAAGGGATGAAAGAGAAACTGCTTAGCGATGACCTGGGGGCCTAAACCCAGCTCAGCTGTTCCATGGGGCTTTTGCTGAAACAAAAAAGAAGATCTGAACCATTTGCACTGGGACATGACAGCAGAGACATGGAAGACACCGTTTCCTTTCCCCACTGGGATAGCTAATCCATTTCCCAAGTACAGCATGTGGCATGTGTTAGATGCTTCATAAATGCTCATTCCAAAAAAAAAATTAAATGTCAAATCAGAAGCAGGTGAATGTGAATTATGATGCTATATTCCATCTGGAGAGTCCAGGTGATTTAGAAAGAAACTACAGGAGACATTAAGCTGGTCAAAACTACTCACCGGAAATATAGCTCTTTAATTCACAATTGCCTGTTATATCGTCTGCACTTAATATGGGGATTAGAGTATAAAACACACCATGACCCATTAGTAAAGGAAATCTCTCCAACCCACCTGTGAAATGGTGTGTTGTTATCCCCACTGCACATATTGAGGGGAGACGAGTCAAAGAGGGATTAAATAAGTTGTCTAGGGTCACTCAGCAAGTCAGTTGCTGAGCTGGGGATAGGATCCAGGTCTGCTATCTCCTAGTCCTATGCTTCAACAAAGACCTTCCTGCCTTAACTGTGTCGCGCAGTGCTGAAGAATCTACTGAGAGAGATTTTTTTTTATTTGCAGCCAAGGTTCAAGCTAGTTCACATCTGCTTCCAAACTTACGGGTGTTGAACAATATTAAACCTATGAACCTTTGGAAGCCCTCCCATCCTTAACCTGAGTCAGGTTCCAGTCAATTCTTTCCAAGCCTTGGATCCACTATTCTAGCAATATTAGCCTGTATAATGCCACTTGGTGCCTTCAATTTGGAATTCAAATCATGTGTATGTTTTATAAAAAGCTCTCTAGTGTGAACCTCAGAAATACATATGCACTCTCCAACTGTGTGGGTTTTCTCTTTCCTGCCTGGTGTACAAATTACTCATTGTAACTTGATAAATGAACGGTACTCTGTAACCCTCTTTATAGTTTACAGTTTTTATAGTGCTTTGCCGCCATATGTTATAAATTCATGAAGCAGTTGTAGTGTGTAACAGGTTTGTTTATTTGTAAATTTTATATACTGATTTTTGCAGCTGTATGTACGTGTGTGTGACCATATGTGTGTGCACATGTCAGCATGTGTATGTGCACGCGTGAGCATCTTTTTTGGTATCTATCTATATCAATGTCGGTCTGAGTTCAAAGTCTTTCTCAGCATCGCATTGTGTATCACAGCTTAACAGAATTGGACAGGAAGTGTTTTCACTTGCTTTAAGAATAAATAACATTATAAAAGCAAGTGTATCTTAATCATCAATAACCCTAGTAGTTACAAATTAAATATCTGAGCTCTTAGAGGCTCATTCATAATAAATATCCTGCAACATCTCTAAGGGAGATGCATGGAGACTCTGTTGGTGCTGAACAAGAGATGTTATTAAGGGGACATAGTGATAAGCTGAACAATCCCCACAGATAAGATCACTTTTCTTTAGCAGAGGGGTATGCATTTCACCTGTGAGATGCTGGACACAAAGTACAGGCCACTGAGGTACCTAAATGAAAACTTAGAAGCCGTGTCAGGCTTTCACTTTTGAAAATCATGGGGTGTGATAGTCCTATCATTTGCACATACAAAGGATGGTAGGCAAAAATGTATGTGCAATTGCATCCTTACAATCCATGCCCCTGAATGTATTGTGAAAATGTGGACAAGCAATACCTTATTCAAGGTAAAGACCTGTAAATACTATTCTATTTTGCAATTACTGAACTCAATTTATGGCACAGTAATGTCCCTGGAAAGATAAAGAGTGACTTGAGTGCAGTGTAGTAAGCATGTAGCATCAGGAGGAGTTTTAAAATATGTAACTATGGGTATCAACTGTGGGGAATTTTTAAATCTACAATAGTGCGTTAGTTGTGTGACATTACCAATCTTCATTTGCATCATGCAAACTCATTGAAAATCTTCTGGAAACAAATTGCAGTTCATAAAGTTATTACAGCATCTCATCAGATCACATTTTCATCTTATCCAAAATAACAGCAAATGACTCATCTACTCCGTAAAGCGTCTCACTCATCCAGTTACACTTCCTCATTGATGTTGCCTACTGAATGGTGATACAGCACCTGGCTTCGTTTTGTGCAGCGGAAGTTGATGCTCTAAAGTCCTGTGCCAGAATGAATGCAGGGACTTGGGAGAGGGGTAAAGATGCCCACTAAGCAGGGTTCAAATTATGCTTTGACTTTTTTTTTTTGGCCGGGGGGGGGGTGGAGGGGTCTGCAAAAAAAATTAAACTGGGTCATTGATTAACAAGTCCACCTAAGTGAAGGAGCAATGTGATCAGAGACCGCCCCCACCCTGGTTATGATTTTCAAATCTTACATGGGGGTTGTCATCTCTTATGGAGGAGCTCAGCCCCTCCTCCCCCCCAAGCTATGTCCATTTGTACTTTGAACAAAGGTGGAATTTAGCAGCCATTGACCCTACCCACTTAGCATAACCACATTCTTGTTCCCTGTCTGTGTCTGCTTCTTCAGACAAGAGATCCTTGTTTCTACATAGAAGAGGACACTTGCTTTCCTTCATTCCCTCTTATGCTTCTAAATATTTTCTATCAGCTAAAGCAGCATCTCATAAAGAAGCCATGGAAGGTAGCAAAATTAGGAATGGGCACGACTGCGAGATTCATAGATAGTAAAGCTTAAAGTTATAATCTCATGTGACCTCTTGTACAAGACAAGCCATAGAATTTTACTCAGTAATTCCTGCAAGTGGCTGGAAATATTCTTCCATAAAGTTGGTGAGTTGTTCCCGTGGCCAGTTACCTACACTGGTAGGAGTTTGTACTTACAGGCAATTTGAATCTTTCTAATATTCACTTCCAGCCATTGTATCTTGCTACTCATTTTTTTGCCAGATTAAAGGAACTTTTATTGTCACAAAGATTCCTCCTTTTTAGAAACTTGTAGATTGAAATGGAGCTGCCTTCAGTCTGGAATCAGCTTTCTACCTGTCCTCTGAAGTTCAAAGTGTGAGATGTTGGAAGCTGTTCAGATCTAGGTTGTTCCATTATAGGTACCAGCTACAAAGTTCAAATCTTGATTTGTTGTGGATTTTTAAACAATATTGCAAGTTTTTAAGTCCCCAGTCAGACAAAAGACATCCAAAACCAGTCAGTTGAGAAATGTCCGTGGTGCTCCCAGAGCAATTCCAGTAGGACCTCTGTAGATACAACATGCCATATAGTTGGTGGCTTCTTCTGATGACCTCTGTTATGCTGCATGAAGTCAACAAAGAAGATACAACTTTGCCAAAAAGTGACTTGGGTTTTGGACTGGGATGGCAGCCTGGACTTTCTGTCATTACAAAGCTGCTTTCTGATTGCTTTCTATTCTTTTCCCTCCTAACACACTTCTGCATTACTTTTCTGCTGAGTACAACAGTCCCTGGAATGCCAAGCCTGCTCAGCCAATTTGGGACTGAAAAATTTTATACTTGCAAAATAGCTAAAGTCATTAATTTTTTTCTCTCATTATTACTGGTACACCCCTCTCCATGCTCTTGATCTAACCATAATAGTTATCTTTTAGCTCCTAGACAAAAGGCCTAGCTTTCTGTGCAATATTTTTCTGTGATAATGTGCACCAGAGAAAGGTACTGGGAACCTCATTAAATACACAGGCATTTGTGCCTATTATAATTCAGCCAAACTGTGCCTTAATTTCTGCATCTGCAAAATGGGGATAATGATACTGACCTCCTTTCTACAGTGCTTTGAGATATGCTGATGAAAAATGCTCTGTAAGAACTAGGTATTGCTATTACTTTTAAAAACCACCTAAGTCCAAGGTAGGATTACATCTCAGATCTGCATTTGATTGTCTTCCCCAATCAGATTTAAAAAATTCCCTTTGCTATCATAGAGCATGTCTATAGGTTACCCACAATTCCTTTGGTTGCTCTGATAGCTATTGTCCAATAGGCTTCACTCATATGAAGAGCTGCACTCCCACTGAGAAGTTCAGAACATTCCTCACCCCCATTAAATCCTATTACATCTGAGGGTACTTTGCTCCATTTGAATGAAGAGAGTGGAGTCCATTCCTTCCTATATACATCCAACTACCCAGTTTGGGAACGAGGGATTTCCTGATTGCTAGTGAGAGAGCGTGGCTGAAGCGTGTTTACGCTGCTTATCAGCAGAGAACTGGGTTTTCTGTTTGCCCTGGAAAATTGTGGTAAAATGCAGATTTTCTCATTTTAAGGAGAAATACCCATATTTTCTCTTTTTAAGGAGAAACACATGTTAAATGGTGGGTTTCCCCTTGCAAGGGGCTGGGGGGAGTAGGAGGAGGGCAATTTGGTGGGGGGCACCATGTGCCCACCAGGCAGCAGCGGGATGCACATCCCCATGCTGCCACTTCCACTAATGCTGGGCGAGCAGGGGGCACCTTGCCATTGCATTGCGGGGCTCCTGGCTGCGGGACTGAGCCTGCCTGCCCTGCTCTGCCCTGCCATGCCAGGTCCCACCTGCTGGGCTGCAGAGGCTCCGGGGGACAGGGCAGCAGGGTGGGGAGCTCTGCCCCCCTACCCCCATGGGCTCTCCTCCAGCCATGCCACCTGTGGGGGAGGGTGAGCTGGGCTCCGCACTCCACTCTGCTGCAGCAGCCACCATCTCCCATGGGTGACAGCCAGGGCTCAGGCACTGCGGGGAGGCGGGGGCTAGGATTTGCAGCCTCTGGCCTCTGGCCCCGTAGCCCTGGCAGCTGGGGACCCCCTCCAGCAGGGCTGGAGGAGCTGGGGGCTGTGGGTAGGGAGTGAGGGGCACCAGCAGGGCTCAGGGGGCTGTGGGTGGGGAGTGAGGGGCACTGGGACAGGTAGAGCACTGGCATGTCAGGGCTGCTCAATGCCACAAAGCGGGGGGGAGGAGGGAGCTGCTGCAGCTGGACCTGTGTCCTAGTGAGTGAAGGGGTCAGGGGGAGCTCTGATTTTTCATGATAAAAACCCAAAATCAAACACCAAAACGTATAGGTATTTAGAATGTATTTTATTATAGGACTTGAGGCACTGGTAGGCTTCCAATCTGCTTTAAAATTGTAAATATATATCAATCAAACATTGTATTCAACCAATACCTTTGCATATAGTGGCATTTCATTTTAATCATAGAAAAACATGGATTTTGAGGGTTTTATCAAAGAATTTGGGGTTTTATCAGAGAATTTGTGATTTTTAAACAGAGAAAACTAGGATCAGATCCTGAAGCCTAACATTTTTGAGTCACTGGGTACTGGTACCTCCACCGCTGTGTCTGTATCCAGAGATCTTATCTAGGATAGTAGGATAGCTGTTCCTGTACAGTAGACATGCCTTATGAAGAGTGTTCTCTCAGCCACAGCATTTTGGAATCCAAAAGCCAGCATCAGATAAAGCAGAACTGACACGCAGTAATGCATGTAAATTTACCACCAAACCCACATGACAGGCTTCCACATAAAGCACACTCAGACATATGAAGAGAAACACATCCCAGGGTCTGTGTACTTTACCCCCACACTGGCTGCTGCTGAGATGAAGGATATTTGGCATTGATTTCTGGATATGAATATGCAATGAAACTATGAGTCCCTTCAGCACAGTCTCTTTATTTCCATTGCTCTGAACAAAAGCATGCAGCTGACTCAAAGATTTCAACATGAAACACACATGGCTATTAACATTCCTGCTCCCAAGTAATCAACAGAAAACAGAGTGGGTTGGGCTGCTTTAAATGCCTTGCCCAGATCAAAGAGGTTTACGGAGAGAGCAAAAGAAGAGAGGTCTACAAGAATTGACTGTAGTATAGAAGTCAGACTCTTGAGTACAGCCAGGGGCTATTCTTGACTTCTAGACTGATATTCAAACTACCAGAAAACACTGGATCCCCAGTTTCAGTCAAAATCAGCCAATTGAACGTAGTCCTGTGTGAATCAGCCCTGTTCTAGCCAAGTGATAAATTAATGCTACTTTTCTGGCCTAGTGCAGACATGCACACAGTACTCCCTTTACTATATTGGATATAGTTGCTTAAACAGAGCAAACCACCTCTAGTTTGTGTATACCATTGTCTAGCATCTTGTAGAGGGAGCAGCAGATAGGACTGCAGAAGTCATTCAGTGGCTCTTGGCTTTGAAACTTGCAGCTGTGTCCTTAGAATGACTTTGCTGCTTTTGGACACCACATTAATATACAATGCTGTCTGCCTTCAGTGCACAAGATCTGCTTCAAATGTCTTGTATTCCCATTGTGTAGGTTTTCATATTACCGAGTACACCTAAGGGATGTTGCAGTGGTTTCTGTCAGGCCCTATACTGGAATCCTCAACAGTATGGTTGAAAAGGTCTGCTGAGAGCTGAACTCATCAAAGTAATTTTTGCAATGAATTTCACTTCTTGGCTACTTGTGGAATATCTGCCAGCAAATTGCACTTTATTTACTATTCAACTTTGTTCAAGAAATCTCTTTTCACATTTTCCTCCCCTGGAGATTGATTGTGAATATTTGAAATTCAAGGTCAGTTCTTTAGTTGTGATGGGGTGGATAAATCGTGCAGTATTGTTTCTATTTTCTGTCTGGGAAAGTAGAAGCACTTCTCTGAGTACTTGGACACGTGAATTTAAAGTTTGTTTTCTGTAAATATTCATACGCATCCCCTGTCTGTATATTTTGCCAGCAAAGCTTCGATCATCACTCAGATGCCTGGGAAAACTAAGAGCAAAAAAGTGGCTTAGAAACAGCTCGATGGCTTAGAAACAGCTCGAATAAAGTCATGTAAATGAGTGTTCATCAAGAACTGCTTCTGTCTGTCTGTCTGTCTGCCTGTCTTATTCTTGTCCCATCTTATTATATATAATTCACCTCATTTGCCTAGCTCTAGCGTTAGTTATGATATTGAACTGAAGATGAAGTGCAATGCTATGAATGTTTATGTACTGGCCAAACTGGACCAGCATTCAGGCAACCTGGAAGGATTTATTCTGTGCCATTCCCAGGCTAGAGGAATGATGTTAAACTCTAACTCTGGTTTATGATGCCTCTCATGGCACCCCACTGCTAGATTCAACAAACCATTTTGCATATATTTACTGTCTTCCAACCCCATAAAGCTGGCTTTCCTTTATTAACTACAGTTTACTGCTACTCTCAGCAGAAGCAAATAATAATGGCAATGAAGCTGTACTCATTTTGAAGATCCAAGTACATTTCCAGATATTGGTCACGTGACCAGCCCTTGTCAAAAGGTAATTGTATGCATGGTGATTATAAAATGGGTCTTGCTGGAATAACCATCTTGTGCCACTGTAGCAATGCAAAAGTCCTTGACACATCTCCTGCCAGTCGCTTTCTACTGTTCTGACTCACTCACGTAACAGAAAGCTTCATCTTTGTGTGGCCTCCAGCTTTGCAAATGCTGACTGCTCCATGCCCTTACTGGAGTGAATGGCAGTTGAGGGTGCTCGTAGCTCCTTGCAGGGTCTTGCTATCCAAGAATATCTGTAGCGGGAGTGGGAAGTCAGTGCAAGGGTGACGATGATTTCAGGGCTGGTCCAACAATTTGCTAAGCTCCAGGAGGGAAAACTGCATTCATTTAAAAAAAACCACCCTGGTTCTAAATATTCAGGGACTGTGGGAATGGATAAACCAGGACTACAACAGCTTGTGCTTGGACTTCCCAAGTCTGAGACAAAAAAAATATTCAGGGTGGGGCAGTACCATGGCAAAGAAATTTGGTGCTTGGGGCAAAGCCCACAGTGGTAGCCTGCCCTTGCCCCGCGCTCAGATCCAGGGGGCACACGCATCCGCCCCAATGTTTGCCTGGGAGTGCACGCAGTGACTGGAGCTGCCCTCCCCTCATCTCAGTGCCCCCCCAAAATTAGCTGCTCATGGCTCCGTCCCGTGCCCTGCTCTGGCTGGGCAGTGCCTGTTGGTGCCTGTTTGCTTCAGCGCCCAGGGTGGTTGCCCCCCTCTTGCTATGGCACTGGAGAGGGGTGAGGGTCAGGAGTGGTAGTGTTTGGAAAATTGGGGATGTCTGGAGATTTCTCTGAAGGGTTCTTCTACACCCTGTTGTTTATATTTTAAGGTCACAATGACTGTAATTGAGGATCCCAGCTAGGTGATGGGAGAGAATCACTTATCAAGGTGCCTTTATAATGGGGGACCTTTCTGTAAAAGTTTACCACACTTTTGCACTCTTCCCTTAGGGCTCAGCTAAGAAACTAGCCCTACCCAAGGGAAGCCGCTGAATCCATGCTCACTTCCTGGGTGAAAGTTGTAAGTTCAGTGCCCTGGAGTTTATCAATCATATCAGATGACAGATTTGTCTATAGAATAAATATACAGTCATTGTCAGTTGCTTTCATCTCTATGCTTGGCACGTACTTCCCTTAAGAGGCTGAGGGTTTTTTTCAAACAGGATGCATTCATTGCTATGTGAGAGTATCCTGATGTTGAAGAAATAAGGGGGTGGTGGAATATTTTCCCCTCCAACTGGGCTGCTGTTGTTGCATGAGATTAAGGATGCCTGGTATGATTTCCTAACAAGCCGAGGTATAGGAAGCACACTGTGGGCAGAACCAGATACTGGGGAAGGCTTGGAAGGAAAAGGAAGGGACTGGGCACAGGCAGGTGGTACAGGCTGCTGTGGCAGTGACAGGTGCATCTGGCTTGCAGAGCTGCCCCTAGGGAACACAATTTATGGTGACTGCCTGGACAGTGTTAGCTGTGCTGGCTAACATTTTGATCTCCATCCAGCCCCAAATCCAGAATTCACACATGTGGCTTGAGGCTATCCCAGGGCTGAGCTGCACTCCATGGAAGCAGAGCACAGCATCTCAGCCAGAGTGTTAAATAAATTTTGCAGCACTGTTTCTTAGTTTAATTATCATCTCTGTGCCTATGGTGCTCTCCAAGCAAGAATATCAGAGCTCTTCACCAGCATTTATTCATTCTTGAGATAATCCCTACGAGTCAGGTAAAAATTACATCCTTTTTACAGATGGGGAGACTGAGATACAAAGGGATTAAGGGCCCAGTTTTCATGAATATGTATGCACAATTATGAGCACAAATATACAGGCATAGAGGAGTATCTAATTTGCACACATGCATCCAACTGGTGCACTCACATGGTTATTTGTTCACTTAATCACAGCGAGCTTCTGAGCAAGTTGTGCGTACAACTCTGAATGTTTTTGTGCATATAATTACATGTGTGCAGTTTTAGAAAATTAGGACCTAACAAGGTTGCTCAAGGCTTGATAAACAGTTGTAAATAGGACTAAGAAGACAAACTGCATACATCCTGGCTCTCAGCACCCAGCCTCAGTGACTTACCACCTGCCCTTCCCCAAGCCAAGATAACAAGACTCCCAGGAAAGTACCACTTCTAGAAAGAGGCAATTGCCTGCCATGCTGCAACAGCAGCCTTGCCTCTGGTCACTGGGTATGATCCAAATTGGAGAATAATCCTGTGAACTGCAAAGGGAAATCAAAGCAGATCTTTCCAATGTACCCATTGTACCATGCACATGGGCACTGTGGTGATGGGTTCTGACAGCATCATCTTATTAAAGTTCATTCCTGACAAACAATATAGATATAGGTAATGGGGGGAAATCACATACGGCTAGCTGTGACAAGGTAACCTTTATCAGGGCATGGTCCTCTTAATTGCTGTAAAATTCCAACTGCAGAGAGGTTCATTTGGCTGCACATACCACTGCCCCCTTCATTTCTTTTCCAGTTTAGCTCTGGTAGTATAATTAATTTCCCATCCTCCTCATCTCTTGAGGCCATTGTCTGTGTCAATCCATAAACCACCTACCAGGCATGCTTCAGGAATCTGTTTTAGGACAGATGATTCTATACAGCTCTAGGTTTTGTGGATTTGTTTCTGGCTTCCCGACTGAGCACAATCCATCACACTTAACACAATTGATTTTCACATTTCTTCTGAGGTATTATGAATATTTGCTGACCAATGCATATGGCATGTCTCAAGGGTCCACCTAAGTGTAGCCTGGTTAAAACATACCTGTTTCTGTAACCAGCAGCAGCCAAGGGAGTGATATGGCCAGCATCATGTCTGACGATGTTTGACTCCCCAGCTGAAATGACCAGAGTTATCTATTTGCACTTGGATCAGTTGGCTGCAACCTTTGGCATAAGTTTGGAGCAAGGCTCAAACTCACTTCCCTGTATCCTTAACTAGATGCCTCCTCTACTTCCGTTCTTATTACACCCTTTACTTGGTTTGCACCCATGGGGTAGGGTTTTGGGGATGTGTCTAATGGGCTGGAGACTGAGCCTCGGCAGCTCATTTACAGGATCCCACCACCAAGCAACCATCTGACTGGAACAACTTCCAGTCACTACCCACCCTTGCCAACACTGACATAGAAATCTGGAACTAAAAAGCTGTGCCTTACATTTTAAAAATGCATTAGTGTTTTTTGATGACCAGCTTGAGGCACCTCAATGGGTCTCTGCTCAAAACAAGACAACTTTAAATTGTCTAGGTTGAGCCCCCCCCTCCCCCCATTAAGACATTTAAAGTTAATAGTTGATAAAATAATAGACCTTTGTCTTCAGTTGCCTAGCCCTGAGCCTCCCACAGCTCCTGCTCTTATTTAGAATTAATTAAAACATACAGCTGCAGTAGTGACTGAGGCTAGATCCCATGGATGTACACAGAGAGAGACAGGATTTGTCTTGAATTCTGAAGAAGATGGAGAACAGAAACATTACAGGTTGGGATCTGAGAAAGTTTAAGGGGAAAAATGTAACTCCTACTGGGCATGTCTTCACGTTCATGAATGCACTTTTGCTAATGTGCATTAAATTTAGTACCTTCATTGTGAGGTACTAGAAAAAGGTGCATTAGCCTATTTTAATGCACATTAGCAAAAGCACATGTTTTTGTGATGCTTTAATGTGCATTAAAATAGGCTATTAAAGCTCATGTGTAGATGCACCTACTATGTAATTTAGGAGCTACATTCCACTTTCCAAGTTAAGAAGTATAAGTGTTGTTGAAGGCAATGGGGTTTAGGCACTTTTGAAAGTCTTAATGTAAGTGACTTGCCAAAGGTCATCCACGATATAAGTAGCAGAGCCAGAAACAGACTGCCCCCTCCTCTCCCAGTTTGTGTGTTCACTGTCTTTCCTTCAGAACTGTGTCTCCTTAAACATGAAAGCAGGGGAGAGAGAAGGGGGAGGGAGACTACTGGGTGAATGACTCAGAACAAAGCTACGTAGGAGTTAATATTAATTATTCCGTATTTTGGAAAATAAGATAAAAAGATGAAGATCTGGAAGGAAAAAAAACCCATAATCTGTAAATTAGAAACTGATGATTTATGTGATGCCACCTGAGGAAAATTCTATTCCTCTTTTATGCTTGGATCTTTCAGTGCTGGCTTT
This sequence comes from Alligator mississippiensis, assembly GCF_030867095.1. Classification (NCBI taxonomy): domain Eukaryota; kingdom Metazoa; phylum Chordata; order Crocodylia; family Alligatoridae; genus Alligator; species Alligator mississippiensis. Next base: position 17,677,921 of record NC_081835.1, read on the forward strand.
TTAGGCTGAGAGAATGACTCCAAATATGCATATGAGGCTGTGATAATGATTTTCTGCTGCCTGGATTACAGAAGTGTATTTTTGATGCATGCGTATTTAAAACATTTTATCAGGGCTTTGAGTTCCCTGCATAATTTGATGAGCAATAAGTAAGACACAGGTACTCCACATGAACAGCAAAATGTTAAAAGGTTACAGAACTTTATTACATCCAGTCATGTGAGCGAGCAAATTAACAATACTGTTCTTCCTAAGAGACGCCAACTGCAGAGGGAAAGATCACTAAGTGATCTCTTGGGGGGAAAATTCCACTTCTTTTATGGACTTAACTCCTGTCTTTTGGCTACAGAGACTGTTCTGCTTTGGGTTGGGTTTGAATTTGCATATACACAGTGTGTGTGTGTGTGTGTGTGTGTGTGTGTGTGTGTGTGTGTGTGTGCGCGCGCGCACACATGCATGCAGCATTTCCTGTGCTTGTTTGATACCTCAGTAGAAGAGACTTAGCACCAAAATCTGTCACTTTGGAATATTTTCCCATTAGTTTACTCTGTCAGTAAAGTGCGAGCACAACTCCCCAGCATACAATTCCTTCTGACATTCAATCAAAACAACTGACCTAACATTTTAGTACTGACACTCAAATTATGGGGCAGCTTCTGAACAGCTAAGTGTTCCCATTTTTCCCCTCCTCTACCTTCTTTCCTTTCCCCTCCTTGTCCCCTTCTTCCTTTAATGCAATGGCTGATCATTCCTTGTCAGGCTGGAGCACGTAGTCATCCTGTTAAGTGTCAGCGTGCAGCTATCAGCTTCCAGCAAATTGTGCTTTCCCTGAACAGTGGCTGATGGGATGAATGGCAGGCTGCAGATAGTCCTGTCCTTCAGAGCCCCAGCAGGAGGGGAAAGGCCGAGAGTTCCCACAATTGCTTTTCCCTCGGAGTGCATCATGGTGGCAGGTCAAGGGATATGAGGAATCAAGAGGAGAGGAGAGGAGAATTAAAAATTAAGGTCCGGAAAACTGTGCAAAGTCATGATTATAATTAGAGGGCAACAAACCAGTGAAGATAAAAAGAAACCATTGCTCTGCCTCTCTGGAGCATTTATCTTGGCTGAAATCAGTATAGCTTCGTTATGTTTAGGCTAGGGCCTCATCTGCCTGCTACAGCCGTGTCTTTCCACAGCATGCACCCTGCAGAGAGGGAACTTTTAGTGGCATCTCCTATCTGGCTACATGCTTGGAGTCAGTTTTTCTTGCTCCCCTGCATTCTCTTGGGCATTCTTTGCTGTAGATCTTCTGCAAAGAGTTTGTCTCAGCCTCAGAAGTCTTAGACTGAGATTTTCAAAGAGGCCTAGAGGACGTAGATGCCCAAATCCTGTTGCTTTTAGGCTCCTTGGAAAATACCAGTGATGTAGTCTAATTTTTTGCTGGTTTTTTTTGTATTCATATTTTCAAAGTAAAAATGAACAAGTCTGGAGCTGGAGTGCATCATCCCATGCAGCCACCACCAATGCTATGACAAATCTATGGCCACCAAGGACTCCATGGCTTGCACTTGTACTGCTTGCCAAGCCATTGAAGGCTTCCTGGTGGCAGCTATGTTAGTACCTGGCTAGTCCCATTCCAAAAGCACATGCTTTAGCCACATCTGTTTACGGGCAATCTCAAGTTGCTGTTAGCAATATTGGGATTGAAATATGGTTGATCAATTCAGATTTGAATCAGCAGGTGGCAGAACTGCACATACCCACTCACCACCGGTCCATTAAAACTACATGGAATTTTGCACATGGGTGAAGTGAAGGAGATTGTCTCTAAAGTGAAAATATGGTAATAATATATATATGTAAAGATGAGCTGTTGTTTCCAATCCCTGTGAATCATAGCTGCTCAGCTTACCAGTGAAACCAAGATATTTCCCTGCTAGCCTTTCAAACCCTGAGCAGCTACAGTAAAAACAAACAAACAAAAAAAAGGAATGAATTCAACTTTGAACTCACTCTGTGTATCAGTTTTCCCATTCATGAAATGGGAATAATAAGAGTCATTAACTGATGATAAATGCAAGCTGTATAACTGGGGTCTAGATTTGCATTTCTTCTCCCCGCTCAAAATTCAAGAATACTTGCAGGGGAGGGAGGGGAGGAGGCAAACCTTATTCCATTACACTTAGGGGCCAGTTATAAAACTGAATACTGATTCACATTCGTATTCCAGACCTCTCTCCTACCTAATATAAGAAGGGTATTAGAAAATTAATTTTTGGATTGGGCCCATTTCTACTTCCAGTCTCACAAAACATAAAAAAGTTCATGAGCCAGAAACAAAAGATGCTGTAGAAAGTATTAGCAGTAGTAGTATTAGTATTATTCTCATCATTATTATTATTCACAATTTACATATCTGGATGCCCACTGCTGATTTTGGTGCCTGACTTCATGCAGGCAATTTTTAAAAAACTGGGCCTTACATTAACGACCATTCTTGTTATTGTTCTTGCAATGTTTGGCTGTTTCCAGACATCCATTCCCAGTAGATCCCTTTGCTACTACAATAATGCAAAATTGTCCTGGGCTCTGCCCCATAGCCCTTTGCTATAATAAGAAGATGGAGGGACTGCCCTGTAGCATACAAGAGTGTAACCCAGGAGGAGTGCTGGGACATTGTTCTAGGGAGTGTCTTGCTGTTATTAAACCCTGCCAAAGACACTATGAGGCTTTTCTGAAGAGCTCTAAAGTGATAAGCACTGCTTTTGCCCTCATGCCACCTCTAACAGCAACCGCAGCTGTTACCAAGCCAACAGTAAACCAAATGAAGCACTAGCACTGAGGATATAAGATGCTGTTAATGATACACACTAGCTCAAGAAGTCTTCGGTTGGAAAACATAGGCAGGGAAATTGTACAGTGGCACATAATGCAGGCTGCCGAGGTGCTGTATGTTTGTATGGAGGTGGGTGTCCCACATCTTCTCCAAAAAAACTTTCCTTTAGGCTTTTGAGCAAGAGAACTACAGGTGAAACTAAGGGGATGTAGGAAAAAAGCAGCACTTTCAGGGCCTGACCCAAATATGAGACCCTGAAATCAGTGGGAATCTCTACTGTCCCCAGTGGGAACTGATTTGAGCCTTTTGCAAACAAAAGGATCTTGTAAAAACTGTCTGGGTTAGTGACAGATGAACTTCCAAAATTGCCAAGTCTGGAGACATACCTAAAAGTTTGGATTCGTATACAGATCCCTATTATTAGCAGGTGTCCTTATCTATGTCTTCTCCACAAGTACATATAATGGGCCAAATGGAGGTTTTGCGTACACTGGGGAGGTGCACATCACAATATTACCAGTATGGCCGATGATTATCTGAAAGGCTGGCCCCAAACTGCATCCATCCCCTGCATGTTCCAAGAAGGCTTGGGATTTAGATTCCCTGGTGGAATTTTGGCTTTCATAGGCCCAGCAATAATTCAGTGAAACTACATAACCACACCTTTAGGAACTGAGGATTTCAACTGTATGAGCTTAAACCAACCAAAAAATCTTGGCTGCTCCAAAATCAAGTCTACTCCAATGTGCTGTAATTACAGCATGTTGGAGCAGCCTCTATGTTCATGTATACGCACCCCCTGAGGCTTGGTGTAGCAGGGGACAAATATTGGCCCCTGTTTTGAGGAAGAAATGGCAGTGGGGACACTTACCTGGGGCAGATGCATGCCGCCCCAGTGGCGTCTGATGATGTCAGCCTGTGGCGGGGATTTTCAACATTTCAGATCCTCCTGGGTAAGGCACTGTGGATTGGTTGGGCCATCCAGAATGACCTATAAAAGAAGAGGCACCAATGGGTGTTGCTGCCCTGGAGAGGGGCCAGCAGAGTCACTGACCAGATTGAGCTGAATCTCCATGGAGGTGTAGAAACTGTGGACTAAATGAGCCAAGCTGACAGATGCAGTGAGTTGTTGCGAGAGCTGGGTAACCTCAGATAAGAGAAAGAGAGACGGGGACATATGAATTTCCCACCTCGGCCCAACTTGGAAAGGGGTCACTCAAGGAGGAGGGACATGGACTGTGGATTTCTCAGCCCACTTTAAGCACTGCCGGTGACTGCAGCAAATGCTATTTCCTGAAACAGAGAAAGAGACACACAATCCCACTTAGGAGTAGAGAAGAGTAAATACAGAAATGGACCCACTGAGGAGATAAGCCTGGTGAGAAGTTGCTATACCCTAGACGGGGAGGAACTCTGGGCTACGACATTTGGTCGAGCATGGACAGAGTGTGAGGGGTGGTGGAGCCCTGCAATGGAGATCGGCATGCCAAACACCTGCAGTCACAAGTCAGCTGTTCACCCCATTTGTTACGCTTTCTTTTTTCCCATCAAAGCGTGGTGAGCGAGCCAAAGGAGCTAATGGCATACAGGGTCATCAGAGACTGTGCAGGTGCCCTGTAACACATAGAAAACACTAAGCACTTGCAGGTCCTACTGATTCCAGCTGGAAGCTCTGTATTCCTGAGAATCAGGTACTGAACAGTTCAGAACTGGACACAAAGCTTTGGATCAACCTTTGCAAAGGCTTAGACAAGACTTTTCATTTATATGAAGCAATTGACTCTCACCTAGTTGGGAAGTATATTACTGTGAGGGTTTTAAAATAGATTCATCCTGCACTGGGGCCAGCGGCACCTGCTTGGCACAGCCAGCGCCGAACTCTGGGAAGACTGTGGTGCTGTTGCTGGCCCCAGCCTGCTGTGGCAGCCTGTTGAAACCCAACACACAGATCCGGGGGCCTGCAACCCCCAGGAAGAGCTGGGGGAATGATCAGAGAGCTGGGGGAAGCAATTAGAGAGCTGGGGAATCGAACTGGGGAATTGAACCAGGAGCTAGAGAATCGAGTTGGGGGCTGGGGAATTGCACAGGGAGCTGGAGAATCGAACAAGGGAATGGGGGAATGTTCAGGTCCCTGAACATTCCCCCAGCTGCTTGTTTGATTCCCCGGATCCCTGATCTTTCCCCCAGCTCTTCCCAGGGGGCATGGTCCCATGGATGATGCAGGATGACAGCAGGCTGCTGCTGCCACTGCCAGCTGGGGATGGTGTTGGCTCTGGGCTGTTTCCCCAGCCGGCTGTGGCAGCAGCTTGCTGAAACCCCACGTGCAGATCTGGGAGCTGTGCTGCCCAGGAAGATTTGGGGGAATGATCAGAGAGCTGGGGAATCAAACTTGGGGCTCCGGCTGACAGGTGGAGCTGTCCCAACTGCCAGACAGCATGCAATGCCCTGCCAAGCCTCGCTGCACCTGTGCCATGGGGCAGCTGCCACATGGATGCGGTGATCCCCACTGCCCCACGCTGCACAAGGGGGCTCTGCCATGAGCGCCCAGAGACCCCAATCACCACTGCCAGACCTGGTGAGTGAGGGGCTTTTTCTTTTTTTTTAAAGCTATGCACTCACGGGCTGCAGAGCATGTGGATGACAGCATGCTGCTGCTGCCGCTGGGACCAGTATCAGCACCCAAGTCTGCCTGGTGCAGCCCATGCTGAGCGCCAGGAAGAACCCAGTGCTGATGCTGGCCCCAGCTGGCAGTGGCAGGCTGCTGTCATCCTGCATGCAGATCCAGGGGCCCATACCCCCTGGGAGGGCTGCGGGGCTATGCCAGACTCCTCCCGGGGGAATAGCGGGCCCCCGGATCTGCGTGCGGGATGACAGCAAGTGATACTAGTTTTGCTTTGAACAGTTTAAAGTTCAATTTCACAAAACCCCCTGCACTCATCTCCTTGAAATGTAGCAGGCTTCATGCCCTCAGAAGGGGCTACAGTCCTTGCAATTTCCATCTGAATCAGGCAAGAAATGACAAAGTTATAGGCATTTTCATGATTCCCCATTATAGCATATGGGCGAAACATCGAAATGTGTTGAAACAGCGAAACAGTTTCAATGAAACAAAGTGCAACAATGGTTCAAATCTGAGAAACAAAACACTTTCTCTTTGAAACAGCAAAATGGAAGTCAAAATGAAATGGTGCTGTTTCGCAGAGCCCTACCGAACACCTCCAGCCTCCTCTATTCAAACAAGCAGCAATGGAACAGAACTAACAGGACATGTCAGTCGTCTTGTATTTTGTATTCTTTACTTCTAACTTGCCCAACTTGAGTGTCCCCTTGCTCGTCAGATCTCTGGGGCACAGAGTGTGTCTTCGTAAATGCTTGTATGATGCCTACCACACTTTGGTGCTAATAAAATAATGGTTGTATAACTTGCAGTTTCTTTGTGATCCCAGTTGGTGATCAACTTCTGCCTTGAAGCATAAAAAAAGCCCTTCTGATGTTCCCTTGCAGCTAGTGTCACTTCAGAAAGTACTTTCATGGGGAGAAACTACCAGGTACTAAAGGGCTCTTTAATCTAGTGGAGAAAGGCCTGGGAAGAACCAATGGCTGGAAGCTGAAGCCAGACAAATTCAAATTAGCAATAAGGTACAAATTTTCAACAGTGAAAGTCACTGACCGCTGGAACAGATAGCAGAAGTGAGTGGTGGATGATCTGTCTTTTCTAACTAAGGCTGGATGTCTTTCTAAAAGATGTGTTGTAGCCAAACAAAAGCCATTAATCTCAATAGAGGGGTAACTGAGTGAAATGTAATGATAATATGCAGAAAGTAGGATTTTGTAATATACAGTCAAATCCCTGTTATCCAGCACGAGTGGGGAATGTGGGGTGCCAGGTATCTAAAAATGCCAGTTACCCGAGGCCAGCGGTTTTTGGCTGGATGCGGAGCAGGGGTGGAGTGGCAGTGGCTGCACGCAGAGTGGCTGCAGCACAAGGTAGTGGGTGGCAATGGCAGCCACCACATGCAAGTTTTCCCTGCTTCCCTACTCGCATCCGGCTGGCTGGCCTGAAATTCCAGTTAATAGTGTTCCTGTTATTCAAATGCTGGATAACAGGGATTTTACTGTAATGTCCTTTTCTGGCCTTAAACCCTCTGCATCTGCACATAACGTTATTTATATATTTATAAATAGAACGATGTCTCTAAACACCTAATTTAACAAGGTACTGAAGGGGAGTATTTAAGTGCTAGGTCAAGTATGTACCTTGCTGAACCATGTCCTAATGGGTTCGTGTAAAACCCATTGAAATTAATGGGGATCTTTTCATTGACTTCACTTGACTGCGGATTAGGATTTCAGAAAGACCTACTTTGCCTTGCTGTTAGCAACACACACTGGTGGATCTCCAAGCATTTCACAAACATTAATTCATTACTTAATTAAACTTAAGATACATTGATCTTTAGCAGACTGGCTTTGTATCGTTCTTCGAGTACCATGTATCAAACGAACAGGTTACACTTGTGATGCCGATAGCAGAGCATAACTTTCCCTCTTGCATTGTGTTTCTAAATCCATTTTAAGTTGTTTTCCTTCAATATGAATAATTTTTGGAGCAGTTTTTGAAAGAAAAATGCAATCCCAGCACACTTACTTATTTTGTTGTTGGCGCTGGAAATTAAAGTACAAACGCTTTATCTGCATTACAAATACTATTACAAAGTGCAGCGGTACTTTAATCTATCATCCAGAATGTTTGTTTTTTTTTTATTCGTGCTTCAAGTGCTTCATCTTAATGCACACACTAGTTACCATAGGCACAAGCAGCAAGGCTGGTCTCACTGGAGGTTTGTTTTTTTTGCCATCATCGTTTTCTTTTTCCTAACGCTCTTAATTCCTTGGATGACATAAACTGACAGATGTGCCCACAACCTGGTAGCTCTCTCAATGGAGGAAATATTTGATTGTGGGAAGGAGGTATATATGTGCATGTTATGAGGGAGACTCTTGAGAAAATGACACATGAAAGTCACCTTGGAGACAATTTAGAGGTGTTGGAAGAGATGTAATTGCATTTGACCTGTAGTAGTGTTGGTGTTATCAAACCTGCCTTCCTTGATGCTAACCTATCAGGCAGCTGTAATTAGGGTTGGGGGCTTACATAAATGATCAAACTAGATGCGAGAGAGAGAGAGACCTTTCAGAACCAATCGGGATGTTGGTGGGGTAGATATTCAGCCTTACAGGTTGTATATATAAATATTGTCCCTCTAATGATGTCTTGGCTGAACTCGGCCTCCTGTTGATACTGGGCTCTCTGCACCCCTGTTGTTGTGCCCCTCTGGGGTTGGGGCTCTACACAATAGTGTGCCCCAGTGAGGCCTCCACCTCCCCTATTAATCCTCGTCCTGATCCACCAGCACGAACTGACAACAGAAACACAAGCCCTTGGGCTACAACATAACATATAACAATGGAAGCCACACTTTGCCCCTTTAAGAAGGTAAACTCTTCCCTTATTATTGTGTTCCTCCTAGCCCCTGGTACCTTCTGAGCTCCTGAAGCCCTATTAATCATGCAAGCAGCAGATCAGGCAATCAAACATCCCCAGATAGCTCTTCCACACAGGAGCTGCTTCCCCTGGCAGGTGCCAGAGAACTAACCCCCTGCCAGACCTAGCCCTGGGGCTTATATGTGCCCAGGGCCCTGCCTTCTCCCTGTCAGCTCACCGTGTGCAGGTGCCAGCTAATTTCCTCATTAGCCTGCTGCCCAGACAACTTGCAGCTATGGAGCTCTGCCACACTTGCAGGGCTCTAGCTAGGCTGCCTCTGTCCTTAAATGAGCAGACTCGCCTCAGTGCCCTGCGACACATACTTATAGGAAAAGATCTTATATTTTAGCCTCTCCAAACAGTATTTTCCAAGCCTAGGGGAAGGACACGGCAATGATTTTGAGATTGGTTCTGGTAAAAGAAGAGAGATTGCTCTAAAGAGGTTCTTCATGGATTCTTTGTATCCTGGAAGGATAATCTATTTCTTCACCATAGCCTCAAAACACACTGTAGTACCAGCAGAACTAGCTCAAGGTATCTCTGAAAAAGAGATAATTCCAAAACAATCACCTTCTACAGCAAAGCCATAGGTTCTTTATTGAATATTGAGTTTTGGAAACAAAATTATACCTTCTGTAAATCAACATAGTTTCAATGACATAAATACAATTTATGTCAATTGGGGATCTGGCCCAAAAGTGTCCAGTTTAATCCAGGCAGAACAAGATTTGACTGATACAGACACACAATGAAGAACTGGAAGGTCACTTTCTGGACAGTTTCAAAGCAAAGTGGATAGAGGCTCTCAAATTTTCCCTACTAAAATACCCAGAAGTGCACACATTTATTTGTTCCTCTTCCTTCACCCAGATGATCAAAATGAATGAGGAAGATTTTTTGACCTCATTTTCTCTATACGGACAAAGTCTGCATGTGCATCCAGTGCATAAAAATTTCATCATTTCACATTTTGCAAAGAGATATCAAAAAGCATAATTTAATACATGCTCATTGAAAATGTCATGAATTGCACATTTCCTAGCACGATGTTTTCAATACTTCCACAATTATTTACATTAAGAAAGTCATTTTCACCATCAGAAGGATTAGGAACATTTTTTGGTTGGGTTTTTTTTTTTTTTTGGTTTTGCTTTTGTTTTTAAATGAGCACTGAGCAATTAGCTCTCTGCTAAATAGGGGCTTGCTCTAAATTCCACTGGAAGGATGATCACTGACTTGGAAATATAACTGGGGACCTGATCACAGTGGTATATGTGAGAACCATCACAAAGGTATGGAAAGTCTAACAAGACCCAGCAGGGGCAAATCCAGGGTGGGGTGCAGTGGAACAGTGGCACCTCTCTTTTGATACCTGGTCCATCAAAGTTTAAAACCAACTGCCTGGCAGTAGCAATGGCATTTCTATTCAGGCAGCAGTGAAAAAATCACTTGACTTCATGGCTCATCATAATCTTCCTGATTCTTTCTAAACTCTTCGTTCCATAGGTGTTAATGACCCTCTGTCCTTTTTCAATGGTCTTAATGTTCCACTAATCAAACTGTTCTTGCTTCTGCAGTTCTGCTGTCTGTTAGCTGCTCCTGGTACTGTCATTCTTATTTCACAGCTCTGAAAACTGGTTTTAACTCTAGCTAAAAAATATTAACTCAGGTATAGAAACAACATTTTAGCGAAGCACTGGATGCACTGTCAGGATGCTCAAGGAGGCTTGATTTTGTTTTATGAATCTGCAAGTGATGTACATTTAATTATAATGAACTAAAGAAACAACATCTTTTGATTATTTGTGCTTAGTTTGTTCCATTTTAATATGTAATGTATGATATAGCAAATTCATGCACATTCCAGTAGTTATATTTATTTTTGCTTTGATCTTATACTGAATAATATAGCTTTGTCCATTTGCATATTAGTAAAATTTCTATTTTCTTTTTACCTGAAGAAAAATATGAGTTGTGTTATAAGTGAGGATGCACCACAGCATCTGCGACTTCCTTTCAAAATCCTAGATCCATCCATGATACCCAATCCTTTGTTATTTAATGGGTATTTTTACTTTAGTTGGATTGCTGAAAGCATTGTAAGAGCTTGATATTTCATTCATTCATGCATCTTTTCAGATTTGTGAGTGAACTTCTGGCAGTCCAGGGAACCTCAGGAGCAATTCAGACAAGTCAGAGGTGGGGTAGTTCAGTGAATGTAGAATGGCATGTGCCCCCGTTAGAAATCCTGTTCTAGAATTCCTACAAATTTGGGCATATATTTAAAGCAACTTAAATGTGTGTGTATATACATATTTCATAAGCTATGTTTTGGGCTGCTTCTAGCAACAGACCTATAAAACACCTGCTGTTTCTATTTTTTTTTTTCCTCTGAAGAATTTTGACCCTATCTGTAGGGCAGTTCGAGGAATCTATTTTTTCTTTCTGATGACAGGTTCAGAGCTCAGCACAGGCAGCTGGCAGGAGTTGCACACTAGGGTTTGGTACAGAAAAACTTTGTATTGAAAAGGCGCACAGTTTGAGGATATGTGCAGGAATGTATGCAAATATATGCAAATGCATGCAAATTTGCAATCTACTTTTTCTTATGGAGGTTGTTGGCAGGTATGAAAAGATCTAAAATTATCCAATCAAGAAGAGCAATAGGAGCATGTTGGGAGGTTTGGAAACCCAAAGTTTGGATACTTATTTTAATGCATCTGTATTTTCTGAAAACCTCTCTCTCCGCACCTACCTCCCATCCCAAGATTAGCATCTCTTTGTCCTACTGAAGGAAAAGCTAAAATAAAAGCCATGTAATTGGGCTGTGGGCAGTGAATTAGTGTGAAAACTGGTGGCCTGCTGCTGAAATTGGAGGAGTTGGCAAGTCTGCAGTAGAGCTCATTTCACTAGCTTTTTTCTGTAATTTGGAAATTCAGTGACAGAAGGATGATTTTCAAGCTAATTCCTCTCTGGATTGCTGCAATACCAGCACCCAGAAATTGACATTTTGAACAAAGCTATACTTGATCTAGACAAACAATACAGCTAGTATGTGATTGCAGAGTAGGAGTCATTGCCTCCTTTTTTTTTTTGCAAGGTATTCTTTCCCTGCCACCTGTGGTAGCAAATCAGAACGTTTAACATATTGCATGTTTAGAATTTAGCAATGTTACATTGCACGAGCACACCAAGCACTGAGTGCATTTAATAACTAAACTTTAATGTAGCACTGGCAAGAAATCATTATACTAAAAGGCTCTCAGTCAAGAATTTTAGACCCCAGGCTTGACCTACCTTAGAATTGTTAGACTCTAATGGGAAGAAAGTCCTCAGGAATTTAAAGAGCTGCATGGTAAGTAAAAATCTAACTCTCAGTCACTGCGGAAACTAAAATAAAAACAAAACAAGCTCACAATAGCCCCTGATGAGAGATCCTTGCAACATTTAGGGTTAGGTTTGGGGTCAGACTGAAGATAGGTCTGAATCGGAGTGCTGGACCCAGACCAGCCTGACTGTTGGAGAGAGTTGGGCAGAGTTTGGAACTGGAACTGGATCAGGATCTTAATTCTTACAGTGGCTTGGACCAAAAGCTTGGGTTTGAACGGCTCTGAGTGTCAGATTTGGAACTGGACTGAACGGTGATTTTGGCTTGGGGTCATGATGCTTCTCCAGTCCTCATCCAAACAATTTGGAACCTCCAGGGCTGGCGAGCAGGACTGGAAATCTCACGGGCAGCAATTTCTTAGGGCGTTCTCTTGTGCTTCCTCCTTTTGTTTGTGCCAGAGTGGTGGAAAGAACTGCTCCTCACATAGCATTTTGGCTGCAAGCAAGCAGAAATTAATTGTATAGCGAAAGGTAAAAACTCTATGTGCATGCCAGGAGAAGTGGGGGGAACACAAGCTTAGTTAAACAGGCACAGGAAAAATCTAGATCAGTCTCAAAACCCTTAGAGTTTGCTTTGAGATCTGGCTGAAGATTTGGGATGTGTTGTCAGCTGGTCAGATTCATCTTCCCAATCCCTCAAAACTATCACGGTTACCGTAGGATCTGGACAGAGAGGCTGAGAATCAGAATCACGTTTTCTCCCACCGGCAGTTTGCTGAGAGCACGGCTGGCTCAGGGAACAACCCTGAGTGACAGAAAGTGCTGGCCACTGGGTGTCACTAGTGTTCCACAGGAAAGTAACCCAAAGGCACTGGTATGGCACCCCAAAATGAGCCACCTTCTGGAATGTGCTAGTGGGGATAGAAATAGTTGTAGTATATATGCTGAAAAAAAGAAAGAAAGAAAATATAAATCTTTAGGCTGCTGATGGTAAAGAACAATCCTAATTTGTTCCTCTCATCAGCATAAGGACTGTACCAGATGTTTCAGACTGTGTATTTCCCCCTCTCCACCACAGTCAAACCTCCAGGACTGCTTACCATACTCTATTGCAGACCCAAGAAGTACTGTAGTGATGGACAAGAATGGAGGTTTGCATCATCTTGCTATATGTTTGCCATTTCCAGCTACCGATTAGGTTTATTCCTCCAGGATTATTTTTCTGGAAATGCAGTTATTACAAGGTAAGGTTTTTCCTCCTATCCTTCCGCCCCCTGCCCCCCCCCCCCCCCCCCCCCCGGCCCACTTGATATACTTGGTTTTAAGAAAAGATCCTCATAAATAAGAGAATATGGCAACATGATCTCTCCATCAATCATACACATTTTCTGTGTGTACTCGCACTGTCAAACACCTAAAGTTCCTAGTATGAAAGCTTCACAATTGAAGTGGACATCATCTGGAGTGTTAACTATGTGGCCCCAGTAACGCTGATTCAGCAGCTGTCTTTTGACAAGCCGTGCAGCTTAGTCGGAGGAAGGATTTGCACCCTGCTGTGGCAATTGATATTTCAAATGAGTTTTGCTTCTTGACCTTAAAAGGAGGGATTGTGAAAAGTGTGGGGAGGATGAGCCTTCTCTCCCACTGTTCTTCATACATGAGACAGATCCCAGCTGCATGAGACAGTCCCTCCAACCGGGATCTAAAATCAGCCTGAGTGAGTTAATTTACAGGCAAAAAGGTGTCCCGGCAGTAATCTTGGTGGGTCTTCAAACTGCTCTGATGGAGTTTCCCACCAGGATGCTATCAACATTTTGGAAGCTGGGCAAATGCAACACTTTCTTCCTGGTTTGCATTCCATCAGGGTTTATTGTATCAACATTTGGTCTAATTATCTTCCTCTCTGTTTGCTCCTGGGAGTTCTCTAAGTGTAAAGAGATGATAGCTTGTCTTCCTTTCATCTAGAAAGGCTCAGCATGATCCTCTGGAAAAGAAAAAAAAAGGAAGAAGAAAAGCTTCTAATATGTTGGCTGACTCATCAGGAATCTGTAGTACATTTTTTTTCCTGATGGTGTGTAAAGCCCAGTGGAAAAAAGGAATGCACTTTTAAAAAATGGAAAATGTTGGTTATTTAATAGTAATAATTTTCAGGCAAAATGCACTGATATCAACCTTGGCAGTAATGATACCGTTCTGCTCCTAGGTTCTTTCTAGACAGCTTTCCACAAATAGCTACAAGCATCTTTGTCATTGCAACACACTCTGAAAATGGCAGAAATTAGGTCCTGAACTACACTGTGCCTACATTGCTGCTATTACATTGTGATCTGTTGGCCATTTAAATGCTCACAGGGTCAGGTGAAGAAAGCCCATGAGATATATAAGCTTTTTTGTACAGGAAGACATATCTCCTAACAAGGCTCTTTAAACTGCTCTGTATTATTAGCAGGCAGTCACTGAGGACAGCTCTGCTTTTCTTTGCCCTGGGAGAAACCCTACACTTCAGAGTCCTATACACAAGGTCCCCACATCCAGCAAAGGAGAAATGAACTGTAATGTTTTTCCTTCATGGTAGGCCAGGGGTTAGTCTTGAGCAGTTTTCATCATGCCCACTCCGAGGACAAAAATATATTCCTTCCTCTCTTCCTCAGGTCCTTGCCACTCCAAGGAGTGAGAGACCAGAGCTGGTAACAACAGCATGTGTAACCATTCATTTTGACTGATGCAAGCCAAACTGGAGGGGGTTATGACTGAGATCTGCTCCCATCTGAAAGCTGTTCAAAGTGGTCTGTGTGAAATGTGCTGCTGAGGTTCTTAGCTCACCCTTAGTTAATGTGTGCACATATCACCAAACTCACCATCATGTTGGTATGTGCTGGATCTTTCATCGGCTATGCCCCTGCAGACTGAATGAGCTGTGGAGGCTGAGCCCCTCCCCTCACATCTGGGAAGGGAATCCTTCCAGGTCAGGCCAGAGCTAAATCACATGTACAGAACAGCAGCATGGGGACCTGTGGGGAGGACAGGACTTTCTCTCCCATTACCTATTAGGGTTGCCAACCCTCCTGAATTGGCTGTGAGTCTACTAGGATTGGCATTGATCTCCCAGTTACTACTGAAAGCAATCCAGAAGAGTTTAATAGGATATTTTGACACTGCATTTCGTTATGTTGGGGGAAAAAAATCTCTCGGAATAGCTTCAGTCAGAGTTGGGAACCTTATTACATATGCTTCTCTTGTGCTGTGGATGAAGAGAGGCTTTCAGTCTCCAGGGACCACCTCTCCATCACTACATTCACTTTAAAAGTGCACAAGCTCGGGGACCCCATAACAGACACTGAGCCCCATGATGTGTCTGAAAGGATGAGGAGCCAATAAACAGCGACTTCCATAAGCAGATAATGCAGACCTGTTCCAGCATCCTCCATGCTGCTGTGCAGACCAGAAGAGACACATTTTTAAAGGGGCCATCACTGGGCCTTTAAGTTTGCTCCAGCATCACCTCTGGAGGTACATTTAATCATGTGGATATATGCAGTGCACACACTTCATTGGTAAGTGGAGGCCACTTGAATAAGCTGCTGCCTGCTTATTCAAACTGTGTTGTAGGTCCTTGGAGGCAACCACAGAAAGACCCAGAGAACAGTAGCTAGGACTTCCTTCTCAGCTTTCCTAGTGGCTCGTGGTGCGATGTCACTGCATTTCTCTGTGCCTCAGTTTTCTGTCCAGCGGGCATAGCATCTGGACCCTGCAGTTCTGCTTGCAGACTAGAATCCATCAGCCTCCAGCTTAAAGAAGGAACTCACTCTCTCTACTACTCTCACAGCCCTCTTTAAGAACTGGGGCCTCGTTTCTTAGCACAAAATAAGTGACCTGCCCCCTTGTTCCTTCCTCCTGGGGCTGAGTGACTCCAAGATCATTTTCACTTCAGCAGGGACTGCAGATCTTGTAGCTGAGTAAACATCCATGTCCACTGGGCACTTTCAAACTTCCAAACCAGACCTTTCAGATGGGGCCATATAAGCTGTTTTTGGCATGGCCTTGAAGCCCATTACTTGCCAGGTTGGTGCCTGCTTTATAAAGACTCTGTCCTCTTCTGCTGTTTGTAAACATTACAGTCTCCCTGCTGAGCAAACAGTGAGAAAGCAAAACAGGATCAGGGGAAAATATGACACCCTCTGCTAATAGATGCAAAGCAATGGAAAACAATTTTGCCAACTAGGCAACTTAAATTAGTCTCTTCTCTCAGAGGAATATTGTCGATTTGTAGCTCTTATTACAGTGTAATGCTATTTCCCTAAAAGTTTGTGTGTGCATTTTAATGAATTCATAAAACCCGGACTGTAAAAGCCCCATGGGGGAAACCTGGCAGCTCTTTAATTCAGCATTAAAGCTCAACTGATGTCAATTGAATTGATTTCTGCGCATAGAAATTGCATTCCTTGAATGAAAACTTTAGCCCTTACCATTCCCCCTTTTAAAGCTCACTGTAATACAATTGGCTTCTTGAGTCAGGTTCAATTACATGTTGAAAGTTTATAATCTGGTGTGCTGAATGGAGGCTGTGAAATCAAGAGAGAAAACCTCGCTAACCTGATTAAACTTTATACCACAGCCGTTCCGGGGCCAGAGATTCCTTATTGTAGCGGCAGGGGAACAACTCCTCTAAAGTGTGCAGTGTGTCCTGATTATGGCTTAAGATTTTTTTCTGGTAACAACTCTGCAGTGACCTGAATGTCTCTAATAGAAGTTTAAAGAAATGACCTAATTTTAAAGTTTTCCTCTGGTAGCACAATGAAAACTTCAAGTCACATTGGGCCTGGAAGGAAAGGAAATTCTGGGCGACTTGGATTCATTCAGAGAGAGAGAAATTTGGGTTCTTATCTGACATTGGCAACATTTCATGTTAAACGTGCAGATAATCCTGGTTTTGAATCTAAAGAGTCTAGCTGGATTTCTTTACAATTTTGATCCATCTGGGTTCTCACGACTTGAGTTTTGCTTGCAAGTTTGGGGATCTAACACCCCCACCCCAAACTCTGATGTAAAATAATAAATGCTTTATATGGGCTCTTCCCCAAATCATGCTTCAGGGCTTCATCTGTTTCCCTGTAGGGGCCAGGGAGGATTTTTTTTCCCCCTTCACAAATGCTACTACCTTTGGAGTCCCCCCCACCCTCCTCCCTCTTCTTTCCCCCCGCCTACTCCCCTCACACTGTCATTGAAGCATTGGTACATTTGCCATATCTAAGGTTGTGGAGGGGGTTCAGCTGGGATGCACTGATGATCCTGTTGGTACTTAGACAACCCAGAAATTCCAGGATCTTGCTGTTTGGCCCAGGGCCATGCCAATCACTAAATTGGGAGGTCAGGAAACAATATTTTCTCTGTCAGACTGGCAAAAACTGTGTAGGACTGTTGTTCACCAGTCTCTGTAGTGTAAGGAATAGTCCTTATCCAAGATTCCTATAAGCACACAGCGACCAGTGAATTCTTTGTCATTTCAGTGTATTGGCAGTGCCACCGTCTCACCCACCTTCCCCCATGTCACGATGGAGGGTGTTCTTGGTGTTCCTGGTAATGTACTTTATAGCTGAGCATGTGTGGGTTTGAAGTGGTATTTTTGAGGACTCATTGGGTAAATGATTGGTTGTAAACCTGGAGAGGTGGATTCCTGTCTCTGTGTCCCCTCCCAACGCCAGTTCCAGAAAGAGGTAATTAATTACCTTTGGTCAGTATTTCAGTAGATTGGGCTTGTACAGACCCATACATTTTGGGGATCACTTCTAACTTGCTCCTAGGTTCTGGGTGAGTTTAGTCCATCTGGAAATCTGATAAGAGCTGTTTTTCTCTATGCATTCAAGGGCAGGTCAGATTCACAGTAGCTGGTTTTAGGAGGGGTTTCTTCTTTTTTTTTTGTGCCTCCAGAAATAAGAAGCATGTGGTTAAAACACAGCACAACCTTTCCTCTAAGAAAATCATCAAACAGGAGTGATCTATTTTGCCAGGGAGAGAATTTGCCTTATATTCTGTTTGGCTCGACCCGATGTTTCAACATTGTGTATGCCGCACAGGGCTACCATCTGGTGAACGCTAACACAAAACACTCATTTCAGTTCATCAGTCATAGGTAAAGGGTCATTCTGTAACCATAGTATCTGAGTACTTGTATAGAATATTTCATCCAATGACTGCAAAGCTCATTGTAATAATTAATCCTCCCTACATCCCTGTGAGTTAAGTGTTATTTTATTTTCCAGACGGGGAAAGGGAGAAGCTAGTGACTTGCACTGAGTTAATATCAGAGAAAGGAATAGAGTAGAGATTTCCCAACTCTTAGCCTTGTGCTTTAGCTCATCCATCCTCCATGTTGCAGAACAGAGATGTCTGAGTGCTCAGGATCTGATGCTTTGGATGAAACAGCTTCTTTTATTTGATGCCTCAGCTTGCAGCTTAAATCTTATGTCTCTACTGGAGGCCCTTCAACCACTTTGGGGCTCCCCATGGTCACCATAATCACATCAGCCCAGATAAACTTCAATCCTTTAGTAACAGATAATGGTGCCTTAATGTACTGCAGGTCTCATGGCTGTTATCGAGGCTGCTGATCCAGTGAAAAGCACAACCTCTTTCCTGCTGTTGAAGGCAGGTCAAGGGCATGAAATCCCACATTTTGTGGGCCTCTCTAGACCTTTGTTAATGAGAACTGCTAGAGATGTGCTAGGACACCATACCACAGAAGCAGTGCCCTTCATGTTGTAGCCATATTGAGACTACACCCCAAGGTAGGGTACAGTGAGCTTATGGGCAGCAGGTCGTCTAATGCTGTGATTGGCCTTGCTAGTGTTTTAATGAAATTTTTGTGCCAAGTCACAGCCTTTCTGTGTCCCTTCTCCCATCTCTACCCCCCTGCAGTTTCTTTTGGAGTCTCTTACCCATGAAATGATGTTGTGGTCCTAGTCCACCAAACCCTATCTCTTTGTAATCTCTCCCTACCCCAGTGCCCATATAAGAAAAGTTAACAACTGTATTCCCGTTTCTCAGGATATGAGTGCGTGGCTAAGCTACTAAAAAGAAAGAGGGGATATGGATTTGCATTGTATTAGCTACTCTGAAATAACTTCCCATAGACATGCTATTATTGCATGATAAATGTAAGGTAGATAACAGGACCTTCACTTAGGGGTAAACAAACCTCACATTTACCAGGCACTGTGAACAAGCTGATGCTCTGCAAGTTCGCACCTTGGCTTACCTCATGGTAATGTGTGTTCATACATCCTTCCTTTTGTCTTTTACATTGCAAGCTCCTTGGGACAGGAACTGTCTCCCCTCGGTGTGTCTTAAATCACCTGTTTGACAGCCTAATATATCTCTCAGTTAGGAAACTTTTCCTGATATTCAGCCCATATTTCCGTTTATCTTCTCTCATTACTCCTAGTAATACGCTCCCTTGGACTGCATTAAACAATGCTTAATAGTTCTCACTTATATATTGCTGACTTTTTTGTGCGTGCTGTCTTATTTCCATTAATCATGAAACCTGGTAGTTTGCATTAGGCATTGGTATAGACATTAATTGGTAAAGGAGTAGAGCAAGCCGAGGAGACTTGAAGGCAGGGAACGGGTTAATTGCTTTGAAGCTGATCTTCTTGCCTGAGGTCAGCAGGAACCCTGCATTGAAACACATTGATAATCAATGTCTCTCAGTCCTCCTGACCTTCTTTTCCCTACTGACTCTAGGTAGCTTATAAGAACTGATTTGAAGGAAGCAGCACAACAAAAGGGAGGAAGGGGGTTTAAACCCTAGCTGAAAATACAACCCCATTTTCCTTACTCAAATACTAGGGAGCGATGCCCTAAGCACAGCTCAAATACCTGTCATTTTTCAGACATAACCCACTTGGCTTTGTTGAGTTTGCTGAACAGCATGGCTGAGATGTGAATTGTTAGGAAGAAAGGAACAGTAAAAAGACTTTTTTTTCTTTCATTCAGATTTTTTTTTTGCTGTATCATCAACTTTAGGCACCCGGCAAAAATAGCCGTGAAATATGGAAATGTCTTGTTCATAGCACAGTGATTTTTAAAGGCTTCTGCTGTGCAAATGCAGCTGAGATAGGTTTCTATAGCGTCTTGTCATCTTCCACTGTAACAGCACATCCTTGCTATTTCACTGAATAAGCAGATACAACGGAAAACTATTCACCAAACTAAAACAACATCAAAAGGCCATTAAAGTTCTGATTTAAACTCTCAAAAAAAGGATGAAAATTCACAGCAGAATAACAGGCACCCAAGATTGACTCACAGCTGGCCATCACCCTGAACATTATCCAACTGTGCTTGGAGACTGGATGCCTGGTGCTTAAGCAGTGAATTTTCAGACTTTAGTTGGTTTAAACCAAACCCTAATGGCCTTTTCAGTGAATTTCTTTTTTAAACAAGCTAAAGATTCTTTCTGTCTTTCCTTCTTTTTTTTTCTTCTTCCTCTCATTTGCTTTATGTCAATTTAGCGCTGGATGGACAGCCCTGAAGGCTGAAATTGTCTCTCTGCAATAACTGTAGAATCCTCTATTTGCTATATCCAATAAATAGGTCCTGCATGGGTGGCTGTGATACAATCCCCCACTGCTCTGTCCCAAAAGAATCGCTCTGTATGCAGTAGAGGAGAGCTCACACCCTGCGTAGCATTCAGTGCCTGACCTCTGTGTTGAATGTTGGGAATATACTTTTACTGTTGGGGCATTAAACTGGAATCTGCCTCCCTTACCTCAGGTGCAGTTCATTCTGCTAGGTACCTATCATTTGGAAGCACCCCTGTCACTGTGGAAGAAATAATGACAAAGGACTTATCTGTATAGGGACACTTCACTTTAAATACTGTCCCTCCTCCCCCCCCCCCCCCCCGACTTAAACAGTGGGGATTTAAACCACATTAAACTTCTGTGTGGATGGTCTCAATCAGGATTAAATTATATTTAGGGAACTAAGTGAAACCAAACTGGACCACTGTTTACACAACAGGGCCTCTGCCACTATAGCCATGCCAATAGAGGCCCCAAATACAGGGTCAGGGTGTAACAACAGAGAGCTCTTCTGCTGGCACAACTATGCCACCTTCCTAACTGACATAAGGTAGACATGCGTCTGTCACTGTAGCTGGGTCTCCACTGGAGGTTTTCCTGGCTTAACTAGATCAGTTTGGAGGAATGAGTTTTTCCTTCACACTTTGCCAGCATCTTTATAGCAGCTGGACTCTGAAGTGTAGGTTTGAGCTAATTTTAAATGAGTATTCCTTCAATGGTTTAATGCACTTCCACTGCAAATTCACACCTAGTGTTAATTTAATCTCCAAAATATTTTCCTGAGTGTCCTCATGTAGACAAGCCCTTATTAGGTGGATTTGGCCAGATTTTAGGATGAGCAGCTGGAATCCAGCCTAACTCCTTAAAGATTCTGGGTCTAAGTTGTTTACTGAAAGAAATGACCCTCAGCATCTTCTATAAATCAATGTTTAAACAGCCAAAAACTAAAAAATAAGAAAGTGCATAACCAAATCCAACTCATTATGAATATTATAAGACTAGACTGAGAATAAAGCAGTGCAGTGATCAAAATGATGTCAAATCAAGGCTATGTCAATAAGCCAACATCAGTATTGGATTGGAACTAAATTATTCCATTAGTTAAATCATTTAATTAATACCAAAAATAATCAATCCTTATAAATTCAGGATTCTTAAGTATGCTGTCTGCCCAGTTGTAAATTCCAACAAATGAATTTTAACCGAGTTAACCAAACCCAGACTTTGAATCATTAATCATTTCACTACTGAAACCAAATGAATACCTGATTTCTGGTACTATAATACAAAGCCAATTAGAAACAGCTTGCCATTTTGTGCATGGTTCACTAGTGTCTGTCGAAGAGGAGACATGCTTACTAAATGTGCTCCAATACTTTGGTCCAATATCAGAATGGCACCGATATAAAGAAAATTGTCTATATCGGAAATCAGCCTGATGTGGCCAATAATTTGGCCGATAAATGGCCCATGCATGCGCACATAAGCAGTAAGGAGCACAACCAGCAACGTGCAGCTGATAAGTCTGTTGTGGTGGAAGGGGGGGGGGGGTGCAGATCAAGGCCCCTGCAGTGAGGAGAGTGTGGGGCTGGGGCTGGGGCTGGGGCAGGAGCAGGTGCTGTCCAGCCAGGGTCGCAGGGGAGGAGAGGGTGCGGGAAGGAGCTGCAGCTCATCCGGGAGGCATGGGAAGGAAGGGGAGGTGACTCCCACTGCTGTGCTCAGCTCGTTCAGTGGCTTGTCTGCTCATCTGACGACTCCCACTGCAGCTCCCGCCGCTTGTCCGGGAGGGCATGGGGGTGGGGGCGTGTGCCCCTGGATCTGCATGGGCAGGTGGTGGGAGTACTGGGAGGGGGCTATGGGACAGCTACTGTGATTTTTGGGGTGGCTGCAGCAATCCCTCGTAGTCCTCTCCCAGCGCTGCCGCCACCTGCCCAGCACCACCCTGGTGCCAGCCCCAGTCTGCAGCTGCAGCCTGCTCTGCCCCCCCATGCCCTCCTGGGGTGCACACAGCAACGAGAGCTGTCCCCCCACCTCCCTGAACCCCCTGGACAAGCCGTGGCTCTGTCCCATGCCTTGCCCTGCCCAGCGGCGCAGCACCTGCCCCACTCCCTCCCATACTTCAGGGGCCTTGTTCTGCCCTCCCCACACCCCTTCCCTCCTCCCACCCCTTCTACCACAACAGACTTACCAGCTGCACACAGTTGTATCGGAAATCGGATCAGTATTGGCTGATATGCCTCCTTAAAAATCGGCTATTGGTATTGGCCCCAAAAATCTCCATCGATGCACCCCTAATGCTTACCCTGTGTGCACTCTCATGGAGCATGTACTTTTGTTATCCTCAGTGTAAAGCAAAAGCGTTTCTATTCAAAGCATCTATTTTTTACATGAGAATAGAAAACCCCTAGCAGACCTGCCTGAGAGTGTAGTTTCACCTCTTTTGTCTTCCTCTACCTAATTCTGGATAAATCTGCTTATCCTGATGGCAGGAGACTGCTCACTCCGTCTTTCATATCCTTGTTTGAGCACAGCCGTCCAGGCTGTGCTCAGACAAGGATGTGAGACACAAAGTGAGAAGTCTCCATATCCTCAGTCTTCTTAAATATCTGTCCCTACCATGAAGTCCTTCTCATGTGACTATGACTACTATGGAGCCCAGCCCAGCAGGATAAGATAGAAGATAAGTTGTTTTCATAAAGGCCCAGAAAATATCTTCATTCTCCTTTACTGCCTTTGTAAATTCTTTATAAATTGGGAAAAGAAGGTGAAGGGGGACTTATACTTTGACTACTGGGATCTCCCCATTCAAAACAGTTTATATGTAAAATCCTGTACTGCATGCAGAGTGTATCAGTATTGTAAATCCTTATAAACATTTGATAAAAGAATCAATGTGTCATATGAATGAAAGTCCCATGCACTAGATACTGACAAGCAGTCTGAAACCCTTTATACTGAACCTGATAAACATTGTATATAAATAAAAAAAAAAGAGTGGGAACTTGTGGTTGTAGCAGGGATAAAACTCAGACCCTGGGGTACAGACAGAAGTACAGCTCCCCTCTGTAACCAAGAGCGCTTTGCAGGATGCGGTCTGAGTTACAATGATCCCTGGGACTAAATAGAAGTTCACTGATGGTTCTGGGGGGTGGGGAATCTAGCTGCTAGCTGCCAGGCTGCAGGCAGTTTCCTCTAGCAATGACCCCTCCTTTCTCCAAGTCTGTTCGTGTTTTCAGAATGGGAAAGGGGAAAGGGAGCAGAGGGAGTTTGTTTTAGGGGTTCTCCAGCCAGCTCTGGAGTACGGGGTGTGTGAATTGGAGCCCCCCCTACAATACACCCATTCCACCCTCTTTCAGGTGCTGAAAAAATCCCAGAACGAACTCCCTCTGCTCCCTTTCCCCCCTCTCATTCTGAAAACAACTCAAGGCTGGCAGGCAGTGGAGACAGAAGTTACAGAAGATGCTGTTTTGAAGTGTCTTTATCTGACCTCTCATGCAATGAGGGTTCAGATTTTCACCCGATCTGCTATTTTTTAAGCTGTCTGCAGCCGTGTGCTTGTGTTTGGTCATGGCTGTAGTACTTTCTGCAGCCAGATTGGGCAAAAATTGTCATTTCTGTCTGCATCTTTGCTGGAGTGTCAAAAGCATAGCGGCCCACAACTCAAACTATGGGAGAATCCTCGCTAGCAAGGCTGTAGAACAGGGGCGGGCAATTATTTCAGGTGGAGGGCCTCTTAACAAGTTTTGGCGAGATGTCAAGGGCCGCAAGGGTAGCCCCATCCCTTGACAGGTGCCCTGCACCCTGGTTGCTATCTTGGGAATGAAAGTCCTTCCCCCTAACCCCTGACCTTTGCCATTGGAAGTCCCTCCCCTTGACCCCAGAAGTACTTCTTTTGGGAAGGGGGTTTGCCATCTTGGAACTGGAAATAAAGCAAATTGTATACTAAAAATCAAACATTGATTTTTAATGTTTGTGGGGGGAAGCGTGTGTGTATTTGTGGGGTGTGAGGTATATGTGCATATGCATGGGTGGGTATGGGGAGTTTGTGGGGATGTGTGGGTGTGTGTGGGTGGGTGGGTATGGGGTTTGTGGGTAGTGTGGAGGGGATGGTGGCTGGGGGTGTGTGTGGGGGGGATAGGTGTGAGGTGTGCATGGGGGTGTGTAGTGGGGTGCATGCATAGCAGTGAGCAGGGCTGTCCCCAGAGGTGTGCAGGTGTGTGTGTGTGGGGGGGGGGGTGCATGTGGGGGTTGTGGGGGAGTGGATGGATGTGGTGTTTGTGGGGTGTGTGAGTAGGGTGGAGTAGTGGATACGCTGGAGGGTAGGGCTAGAATTCAAAGTGACTTAGACAAATTGGGGGATTGGGCTGAAAGGAATCTCATGAGGTTCAACAAGGACAAGTGCAAAATCCTGCACTTAGGACTGAACAGTCCCATGTACCAGTATAGGCTGGGGGCTGACTGGCTGGGCAGCAGCTCTGCAGAAAAGGGCCTGGGGGTTACAGTGGACAATAAGCTGAATATGAGCCAGCGGTGTGCCTTTGTTGCCAAGAAGGCTAACACCATACCGGGCTGCATTGGTAGGTGTGTTGCCTGTAGGTCAAGGGAAGTGATTATTCCCCTCTGTTCAGCACTAGTGAGGCCACAACTGTAGTACTGTGTTCAGTTTTGGGTTCTCCACTACAGAAAGGATGTGGACAAAATGAAGAGAGTCCAGTGGAGGGCAACAAAAATGGCTTGGAGACTGGTGGACAT
Organism: Alligator mississippiensis; assembly: GCF_030867095.1. Lineage (NCBI taxonomy): Eukaryota > Metazoa > Chordata > Crocodylia > Alligatoridae > Alligator > Alligator mississippiensis. Next base: position 17,702,948 of record NC_081835.1, read on the forward strand.
GACTTATGAGAAAAGAAAATGATCAGGAACAGTCAGCATGGATTTACCAAGGGCAAGTCATACCTGACCAATCTGATTACCTTCCATGATGAGATAACTGGTTCTGTGGATGCAGGGGAAGCAGTGGACATGACATATGTTGATTTTAGCAAGGCTTTTGATAGTCTTCCACAGAATTCTTGTAAGCAAGCTAAGGAAGTATAGGTTGCGTGAATGGACTGTACAGTGGATAGAAAGTTGGCTGGACTGTCAGGCTCAATGTGGAGTGATCGATGGCTCAATGTCTAGTTGGCAGCTAGTATCAAGTGGAGTGCCCTGGGGGCCGCTTTTGTTCAATATCTTCATTAACAATCTGGAAGATGGGATGGTTTGCACCCTAAGGAAGTTCACAGATGACACCAAGCTGGGGGGAGCAGTAGATACACTGGAGGGTAGGGCTCAGATTCAGAGTGACCAAGACAAATTGGAGGATTGGGTCAAAAGAAATTTCATGAAGTTCAACAAGGACAAGTGCAAAGTGATGCACTTAGGATGGAACAATCCCATGCACTGGTACAGGCTTAGCACCAACTAGCTAAGCAGCAGCTCTGCAGAAAAGGACCTGGGGGTTCCAGTTACACTAAGCTGGATATGAGCCAACAGTGTACCCTTGTTGTGAAGAAGGCTAAGGGCATGGTTGGCTGCATTAGTAGGAGCATTGCCAGCAGATCAAGAGAAGAGATTATTCCCCTTTATTCTGCACTAATGAGGTCGGATCTGGAGTAATGTGTCCAGTTTTGGGCCTCCACTACAGAAAGGATGTGGACAACTTAAAGGGAGTCCAGTGGAGGGCAACAGAAATGGTTAGGGGGCTGGGGCACATGACTTCTGAGGACAGACTGAGGAAAATTGGTTTATTTAGTCAGGAGAAGAGAAGACTGAGGGGATTTGATAGCAGCCTTTAACTCCCTGAAGGGGGGTTCGAAAGAGGATGGAGCTGGACTGTTCTCAGTGGTGGCAGATGACAGAGCAAGGAGCAATGATCTCAAGCTGCAACAAGGAAAGTTTAGATGGAATATTAGGAAAAAACTTTCTCACTAGTGGGGTGGGGAAGGACTGGAATAGGTTACCTAGAAAAGTGGTAGGCTCTCCATCCTTGGAAGTTTTTAAGACCCGGCTTGACAAAGCCTTGGCTGGGATGATCTAGTTGGGGTTGGTCCTGCTTTGAGCAGGGATTGGACTAGATGACCTCCTGAGGTCCCTGCCAACCCTCATTTTCTATGATTCTATGAAAGGTCAGTGCTCTACCACTTCTCCAGGAGCAACGGGGCCCCTTGCAGTGCAGAAGGACCCATGCTCTCGAGCAGCTCCTTGTAGCACAGTGAACTTAGGGAGCAGCTCATAGGACTCTCTGGTGTGGGCCTCACTATCCAGCCCATTGCTGAAGGGCAGGTATAGGAGTTTAGGCCCCCAGAACTACTCTTTGGGGAGTCTCCAAGTCCCAGACTGCCTCAGCATGGATGAAGCCTCCCTGTGAGACTTTGCCTTGTAGTTAACGGTGTTTTCCTTTGTTTTCCTTGCCTCTAGTTTCTGTAATAAATCTGTTCTTTTGTGTTTATGCCACTTATGAGGAGGGGGTTTTGTTTATGCAGGACACCCCAGAAAATTTAGTGCTCCTGGATTTCTAGGTGAGGGCTCGAGCTACTGGTATGACTTATTAGATACTCCAAAATGTGAACCTGGCTTTTCTTGCTGCTGACCAGTGCCCAGCAGACAGGTTACATTAGCAATTGACAATAGGATCCCTGGAAAGCCAGGAAAAGCAAGGAGTGGATGTGAACCTTCCTTCACCCTATGCACAGCTGCAATGAAGCAGAAAGTTGCAAGCCTGTAGGATGAACTTATCCAAGCAGCAACTGCACCACATTTGGTGGACAGATATTTATGTGCTGAATTTGCCACCCATGCAAGTTGGTACAACTCTACTGAAGACAATGGAGTTGACCTAGTTTACATCAGGGATGAGTCTGGCCCACTGTCTCAGCTAAGGCGTACACCACTATTCACACAGTCATTAAAAGCAGGTGAAACAAAAAGAAACCTTCCTTTGGCTGAGCTGGTTGGAGCTTTGCTAAGCTTGTCTTAGTTGGCACTCACTTTTGGCATATCTCACATACACCCTCCACCGCATCCCCTGCAATAAAGAATAAAATGGGCTGGCTATAATTAGGGATGTTTTGTGGCTGGCATCACAGAAGATGAAGCATAATTCATTGCTTGGAGTTTATCCAACTCCACTGAACTCTGTTGGACCAGGTGCTCACTGTGAAGAATATCCCAGCATTCCACAGAGGTCTTTCATATAGGGGGTATGTTTGCAAGCTTCAGTTGATCCTTCCTTATGACCATTCAGGGCATTTGTGCTGCCGGAAAGGGAGCCCAAATGAAACCAAAATCGTGGCAGTAAATAAATGAAGTGAGGAGAGGAGCACTGTAGCTTGGGTGAAAAGCAAAACGCATGAAAAAAAAAACTTTCATGATTTGAAATAAATCTCGTGGTCGTTTATTATTCACCCAGCACTTGTGGATTGTCGTAGGCAAATGTTTTTAGCTTAGCTGAGCCTTGTGTTCTGGGATTCTTTATGTCTGGACTTCAACAGAGATACCTCCTCCTCTCTTTCCTGTATATGCCTTGTGATCACAGCCTGCTCTTGCTCCTATGTGATTTGTATTTTTGTCCTTGATTCTTCATGTAGTGTTTTGTTTTGTTTTGTTTTGTTCCTTCACAGCTGGGCTCCCAGTGCCGTAGTGGGGATTCTCCTGATACCAGCATACATTGCCTAAGCAAATACAAAGCTGTCCTCAGCACGCACAGAAGCATCTATTTAGGTGTCCTCAGATCACCCTTTCATCTTCTCCCCCATGCTTTGTATCCCTTTTGTGCAACATTTGCTCCCTAGCAGAATGCTTCCTCATGCAAGAAGGCTGCACGTGGTATTTCGGGGAGTGTTCCTAAATCACCCGCTTCAAACAAGCTCTGGACCCCTCAGCTCTAGAGCCATAAGGGAGGATTCAAACTCTGCTTCAGGAAAGATTTTGGCATTTCGGAACCTGGTGTCATCCTGAATCCGAGCAAAAGGAATTTCAAAATTCTTCTCTCAAAATTTTTTGGGAGGAATTTTAAAAAAACTTTTTGTTGGACAAAACTGAAATGTTTCATTAGCATTTTAAACTCCTTTATTGTTTAGGCGATTGTAGGATGCAGTATAATGTGACATCACAAAAAATCAAGATGGAAAGTTGTTTCAATTTGAAAAAAAAGAGATTTTTTTTTTCTAAAAACCTCAAAATAAGAGTCATTTCAATGTTGAAAAATGGTCCACACCTGACCTTTAGTTGAGAATTCCTCCACTAGCAGCAAATGGGTATTTTTCAATGAAATTCACATGTCTAGAGAGCCTTTCATCCAAGGATCTCAGACATTAATTAATTATTAGACCTCACGATGCTCTAGAGAGGTAGTTAAGTCTTACGATCCTTATTTTGCAGAAGCGGAATTTGACTCATAAAGAAACATAACATGCACGTCTGCTCCCAGTGAACTGAATGCCAAAAGCCCTCATTGCTTGCAGCAAAAGGAGTGCTGGGCATGAAGTCACACACACAAAGGTGAAGGCAGAGTCCAGACTCCCAGTCCTATGTTGTATCCACTCCCTTCCAGAGCTGGCAGGAAATCCAGGAAAGGCTGGAAGAACCTGCCTCTGAATCCCTGCTTTAACCAAAAGATAAAATAGAAACTTTGCAAAGGGACCCAACTGAGACTGCTTTAGGCTCCACTGTCCCTGCTAGCAATCTGGTCACCTAGGGCAATAGAAATGTTCCTACTGGCTTCAGCTGGAAATAGGTCAGACCCTTTGAGCTTATGAGTTTAAACTCACAGTTATTAGCTTCCCTGGCAGAACAGTTCCTCTTCCCTGATCGTGCTTCAGGAAAAGGAAAAGAACAAAGTTGTCTGAAGAGAGTCACTTTCTATTACAATGCTGAGTAACTGTTTCTTGATTAAGCTTGAAATTTATAGAGCTGGCATTTACAATATACCTGGCAAAGAAAAATGATAAATTAGGAGGTACGGATGCTGAGTACAGGACAGTTTACTCACTAGTTGCTACTGCATCTGAAAGGCATTACTGTATAAGATCATCCACCCTAGAAACGTTTATCTCCACCTCTCTCTCAAACACACACACACCTGTTTACCCAAATCATCTATTGCCTTTCACTGGGGGTTGCCCTCTGGCAGCTGCTGGGTTTGCCGGCTGCTTTTCCTATGCAGATTGTTGTACGGGGTTGTAAGCAAGGTTGCCTGTTGATCTGTTCATGTAGATTTCCCTGAGTTTCACAACATGGCACCATCTCCTTTCCACCCAATGATGTGCAATCAGCAGTGACTTAATCACAACTCAACCCTCCTGCGTTACTTTTGTTCCATTGCTTAAGATGGTCACAGGTTACTGCAGCAAAAGCAGGTTCTCTTCCCTTCCCCCAAGTCATTTGGATTCACATAATCAAGCGGCTCACAGCTGAAACTGCTCACAGAAAAATAATTTTAAATTGGTTCATTAATGCTCATTTACGCAGAATTCTTAAATATGATAAGAGCATGAGAGCAAAAGAGAATAGATCTGAATGTGAGTAGGAGGATGTTGAAAGCAACTTTTGAGTAATAGTGAAATCTTGCGTCTAAATATGTTTAGACAATGTGAAAAGTCAATTTAAGAAGCTAGGATACATAGATCAGCAACAAGAGGAGACAAGTCTAGGCTAAGCTGAAAATCCTACAGTGGGGTCTTCTTTACAACACTGAGCTGGTTTCTGATATGGAAACCTGTAATAACTCCACAGAGGCCAGAAGAAGTTGTCTACAACCATAGAAGGGGGGATGAAAATATTCCTTCCCATGCGTACATGCTGTGTGTACTACTATCCCCTGAGATGCAGGAGCAGCAAAAGGGTCAAATGTCCTAAGTACTGATTCTTATCTGGTGTAAATCCACTGAAATTAGTGGACTGAGCTGATTCACACTGGTTGAGGTTTGGGCCCTACAGAAGGCAATGCAAATCATCAGGATTAATGAAGCTGTGTTGATTTACGTATCCTAAAGGTAGGACAAAAAACTGCCATAGATAGAATAGGAAAAAGCATGGCAAAATAGTAATGGTTTAGCTAGTCCAGTATCTTACCGATTTCCACATCAGGACAAACCAATGATCCTGTCTTTAAGAGTGTCCAACACTTCACGCGCAAAGGAAGGCACTAAATTCCCCTAATGCACCTCATTGCACACTGCCTTAGTAAGGAGGTCCCAGGATACTTACTTCCTGAGCCAGGCACCGATCAGCTTACACCCTGAGGCATGAGGATTGATAGCACTTGCAACTTTATTTAATAAAGATCAATTTAAATAGTCTGTCTTAAAAACAAAAGGAAGGTTAATGAAGGCACAGTCTTAAATTATATAGATCACAGCTCTGATTTTCATGCTAACAGAAAACAGATCAATGGTAAGCGTGAGATATAATTGGAAATGTAAGAAAACTAAAAACAGCCATGCAGAGAAAAAAAGGTAATAAATACTCATTGGAGACAGAAACTGGAGCAGAAGAGGATGCTACGGAAAGAAATAGGCAACTGGAAGGACTGGCCTGAGAATAACCTGAAATTTTGGAGTAGCCAAGCTGTGAATGCAGACATTAATTTTGGTTCATGGGCACATCTGTATCATTTGTCAAGCCATGTTAGAGGTTCAGTTCTACAAGCTAGTCCATTTATGCCCTGCATTAAATCTGATTCAGCTTCTAGGACAGTGTTCTGAAAACAAGGATGACTGACTTCTACCAGTATTGCAGATTGGGTCATTCATTGCATTGGAGAATATAGAATATTTTCTTCACAATGGAGTTTGGAGTTTGTCTCCATCCTTTCCAGAACCAGAAGAGACATGGTCTTAAAAGGATTCTGGAAGAAGACAAAGAAACACACACAATACATGATAAATGCAGAAAGCTGGTTGATGAAGTATAGGGTGGCCGCTACTGGCATATAGTGTAGGAGGAGGTGATACAGGCTAGTAACACACTGTGATGACACACTGCTATGTTAACAGCACATCATTAAGGGTCAGATTTACAAATGGTAAATGTCAGGATGGGGCAGTGTATGCCAAACTGCAGCTGTGATTGTGCAGTTTCCACAACTGCTCAAGCATGTTGGGTAAATATGCATGCAAATAGCTAATGAGGTGCCCAATTAACAACCTGCACCTGCATTTACCAGATTTTTGGATCTAATCATAATAATCACGCACACATTTTGGACCTATGTTGGCTCCTGCGTCTTTGAAAATGGGCCCTAAAGAACCGTTCTGAAAAAAATTAACATTGCTGATTAATTGCTAATAGAATTTCTTCTTTATCTTCTAAGCACTGCTTATTTTCCTGGCTTGTGTGCAATGGCTCACATTGAATGGTTACATTACATTGGTAGGGGATTACTTTTGGTACACTTTAAAATCATGTCAAGGACAACTATAGCATATGGATTGACACCCTGTCTTAGCAGATGTATAAATCTAAATAAATATATAAATATAATAAAAGGGAGTTAAAATTAACTAAGGGATCATTGAAGTGGGAAGGGATGCAGGCATGTTACTTGCTTTTGGGGATTGTGAAAGAAATCAGCAAGGGCAAACTTCAAAAGGTTCGGAGCTTAAGAGAGATAAGCAGGCAGTGTGGATGTCTCCCAGCTCTCAATAGATGCAAGAAATATCCTGGGATCAGACCCTCTGACTAGTATTTCAGCACTGACAGGCAAAATCTGGCTGTGTGAAAATGAATCAGGCAGAATCTAGAGCTTAATCACATATTACTCACATTCAGAAAATTGTTCATCGTTCAGGTTCAAGTTTATGGACAATGTTTGGGTTGGTCCTTATATAGCTGAACTGGATCTTCAAGAATTCCTCTCCTCCACCTACGCAATAGCAACAGGCCTTAAGTCCCTGCTACAGAACACCAGGGCTAGATTCTCATTAAAGATATAGACTTGTGTGGGCATTTTTTTACACTGTTTATTGATTGTCTCCAAAATTGTGTGACATGGTGAACACTGGGTTCTAATCGCTCCAGCATCCCAGATGATCCATTGAATATAAACCATCTGTTACAGCCACCACTATGCTGTGTGTGTAGCAGCCAAAATGTAAAATAAAATTAAATGTACATGGGTTACATCAATCTATGGCAGCTGCGGAAAAATTGTATCTTGTTTCTACCGGTTATCGATGCTGATAAAGAAGGACTCCCAACTACGGCTGTGGTCTGATTCTGATATCACTCACTGTCCAGTGCTCAGTCTCCGGCTTTGAACTTCATCAGACCTTCCTAGTTCTTTTTGTGCATAAAAAGGACATGGAACCTGGAGGTGGAAAAGCACTTGGCCTTCTCCTTTCTGCCAATGTCTGTGCCATATTTCCTTGTGGTTTTGTTCCAGTTGGTTTTAAAAGACTCAATTATTTCAATCCTTTAGAAATAGGTGTTTACATGGGCAGGGCTAGTTCTGCAGATGTTACTCATCTGAGTAGCATTTGGGGAAACCATGGAGTGTCAGTGGGGTTATTCCTCTAAGTAAGAACAACACAACACAACACAAGGCCCGTAGTTACTGACCTGAGTCAAATGGAGACATCTCCTTGTTTTATATAGTTGGTACCAGCTCCCACTTTGTTCTCTACAGTTATACATGGCTTCAAACTTGTCTACTAGACTCCTCCCTTGTCCCTCTAGACCACCACAAAGGTTGAGTTCAGCCAGGAGCTTCTGCTGACAGTCCTTAGATATGAAAGTGGAAGGACTGAAGGCAGCTGAGAGTCAGCGCTAGAAATCACTCGTGTTGGTCCTGCAGAACCCCACAAGGCAGGGCCTTCTTTTGTGTTTGGGCTGGAGTGGCTGGTTGATGTCTTCAGAGTGGGTGTTCATCCCTGATACTGAGCATTTTTTGATTGTTCAGTTTTGTGTATGTACTGTTTTATGACCGCATACCATATTTTCTTGCATTCAACACGACCCCTTCTTAAGAATATCAGCCCCACAAAATTGCAGTGTTTTCTGGTTTTCTGATTTTCTGGCCAGGATAGTACAGGATCACTGCTTTGATTCCTGCTGCACAGTGCAGCAATTGTGCTATTACTATGCAGGTAGCTGAAGGAGTCAATTCATTAATGGCTTATTGTTTTTTCACTCCATGGGTGTTAATGATTGTTCCTCCTTTTTAATGACCTTGATATTACACTAATCAAAATAACTTTTCCTAGGGCAATTTTGCTATCTTCTAGCTGCTCCTGGTCTCTGTTCTCCTATTTCACAGCTCTGGAAATGCTTTAGCCCTTTTCAGAATCATAGATCTACTCATGATAAACAGTCATTAGCAGCAGCTAGGATTCCAGCTTTAGTTTAGCAGGAAAGGGAAAGTGAGCGAGCTGAATATTAGGCATTGTCCCTTCTCTGCGCAGCCATAACTCTGGAAACTTGTTTAGTCTTTTTTTTCTTCATTTTGCCTTTAAAATAAGGTCTGCTTTATTCTGTGGTGTGTGTTGTATGCAGGAACATATGGTATGTTGTGATGATGGCAGGATTCTAGCCACCTAAAAATAAAATAAGCAAAATGAAGGGGATTTCATTACTTTTCTTGGGAGGCTTTTATACAGTCTGAGGCAAACTTCAGAGGGATCAAGTATCTCTGATAATGGTGTAAATCAGGTAGGAGTAAATCAGCTGAAAGCATTGGAATTACACTGGGGTTCAGCCGCACAAAATCCAAACAAGCTGACTATCTTTAAATCACGTGTCTCCCTGTTGTCTCAGCAGCATGCATTACCACGTAGGCAGATGAAAATGTCTTTGCTTTTCTTACAAACAGCAAATGCAGTTGGAGCTTCCTGAGTAAAGTCTGAATAAAAGGTGAGTGGAGGCGGAGCCAGGATTTCCTAATGGAGGTGTGGGCACAGCCACCTGCACTGCAGCCACCTGCTCCCAGCCTCCTCTGCCCCCACCAGTGCAGGCAGGCAGGCATTTTTTTAAGTCCCTAGAACAGATGAAACCCCCCCTCCTTTCCTTTCCTGCCCAGTGGCACATTCCTCCCATCCAACTCTCCCCGTTTCCCTCCCAGTTGCCATGCCTGCTGCTGCTGCTGCTGCTTTCTCCACTGTTCAGAGGTGGAGAAGCTCCAGAGCCATCCAGGTTGAGTGGAGGCTGGGCTCAGCTTTGGAGGGGACAATGGCAACAGCATGGCAGAAGAAGAGTTCCCCTCACCCTGCCCAGAGCAGGCACGGGGAGGGGGAACCCATGTCCACTCCGCTGCTGCTGTCTCTGACCCCAGCTGAGCCCAGCCCCACATGGGAGGCAGGCAGAAGTCTAGTGCTTTCCCAACCCCACGACAGTGGGGAAGTCAGGAAGTGGGGAGAAGGGACAGAAAGGGGGGTTGCCTTTGTGCAGGAAGGAGAAGGGAGGGATTTTCACATGGTTTACAGATTGAAAAAAGTCCCCAAAGGCTCCCATGATGCAGTGCAATCCACCTGGGGGGAGCAGTTATGCCATTGCACTCCCTCTGGATCTGCCTCTAATGGTGAGTAAGGGGTTCAGCGCTTGGCTGATGGTTAGACTATACCACCAGATATTCATCTCACACATTCCTTTGCTTATTTCATCATATCAATGCTAGCTATACCCTACCCTAAGGCTTAAGACATTTCTCTTACCTCTTTTCAGCTTGTATTCCCTTCCAAAATTAGCAGATGGTCATATTCCAGTCTCTTCCCCTCAGATTTATAGCTTCATATATTCCTGATTATTGGCACATCTTTCCCAGCATGTCTTGGAAACTTTCAGTGATCAACTCTCCCAGTGTGTCACCTGGTTTTGTACCCTTCAAAGCCATAAAAGGAAAAGATTGTCTAACGGCCAGGGTAACGTATGACTCTTTAAAGAACATATCACTTTTAAGTGGATGGGGTGAAAAAATCTCTCAGTCTGGAGGAGGACTGTCTTTCAGCACATCATCTTGCCAGGAAAAGAAATGTAGCAACTGGGCTTGTGAAAAAACAGCTAATTATCTACTCAAGACTGCTTTTAAAAAGAAATAAAAATTAAAAAAAAATAGAGTGAAAAATCCCGATAGAGTGCACTATCAGTCCTGAGGTCATTAGCTGATCTCACACTCTGATATTTTAGATAGACATAACTCCACTGCTCACAGCTGGGTTGCTCCTGATTTACATCAGTGTCTGGGTACAGCAATATCCTCCTCTTCAGTAAAACTTGCACTTCTCAGTCTTGGGCATCCATTCTTACCACTTTTCAGAATTTGTCCTGTAGGCTAGAAGCGTGTCACAACCTCTCATATGCTGACTTTGTGTCAGTGCCTTAAAGAAGCACTGGCACAAGGCAGGGTCATTGTGACCCACTGATGTTAGTTATAGGTATTGGAACAGGAGTGGAGAGAGCTGGGTCCCATGCCCGACAATGCTGATATGCTCTACAAGTCACTTCACTTCTCTGTGCCTCTGCTTTTCCTCCCACCATTTGTCTAGCAAGTTTTCATCGTGAACTGTTCAGGGCTGGGACTGTCCCTCACTAATATGCCTTAATGCTAATAATATGACACATCACTGAAATGCTGGGAATCAGTTGAGAGCTGACATGCCAGTGAGTTGGTTCTGAAGGGCTCATGGTAACCATATATTGGTTGGGGGGGGGGGATATTAAAAACAAAAGCACATTACAAAGCCTCCTGGAATACAGGTATACAAGGACTTCCAATTAGTCTGAGCATTTAGATCCCTCTCTAATCCATGTCTCCCAACATCTACAAATATTTGATTACCTAATAAATTTGGTGTAAAAGTCCCTGCTGAAATACACATCTCCATTCCAGTCCCCTCCATTAATAATCAGCTGGCTTGGGGGGGTGGGGGAAGGGGGGACATTCACTGTTTGCAATACAGTGATAAGTGCATATTCTGGACAAACAGAGCTTGTTAAGAAAGACTTTTAGGGCTTCCTGCTGGCCTTGTTGCTAGGAAACAGGAAAAGCTACTGTGATATTGCCTGAATGTGGTAGAATATGTTGTTAATAGCCAATGTCACTTGCCCTGGGTGATAGCTTGAAGTCTTAAAAACTGCACTGAAACATCCTCTGGTGCCACCATCCTAGTACTAGAAGCATCTGGGGGTGCATTGTCAATTAAATCGCCTGTGGTGCTTGCATGTCTAGAACTTGGGCATTTAAGTAACCCTCATTAACAGGCAAAGGAAAAGTATTCAAGACCAAAAGGGCTAAATTAATTACTGTGCAATTTCATTGAAACAAGTGGAGTTGCACCAGGGATAAAGTTGGCTACACACGGTGAACTCTGTACAAACAAATCTGTCGTGAATGATTGCCGCGCTGCCAGAACTGCACCCACTTACATCAGACTTGAACCTGAGCCATGATCTGAACTTGCAGTGCACTTTCTAATGAAATGGCAGCTGCTAATCCCATGAAGCAATAGTACCAACCCTTTAAGAGTCTCTGGGTCCTGCTCTGTTGGATGAGGTAAGAGGCATTCGCACCTTAATCTTATTAGAGAAAATCTTCTGCCAAAAACAATTTCCAATGTAGTTCCAACTGGCAAGAGAAATGTGGTCTCTCGAGGCACTGAGAATGGGTAAGAATATATGGCAGAAATGCTGTTGGATAAAAAAAACTGACAGGCAGGTAGACAAGTAGATAGTGTGTTCCCACTTGGATAAACATTTCTGTGCATTCAGGAGTGGTCTGATGCTTATGTAGTACATGATCCTAAAGCTGTGAATGGAGATGGATGGTGCAATTGGTGCTTCTGTAGCATATGTAACCTTCAACGGGAGACGTGGTTATATAGGTGGAACTGAAAGTCTCAACACAGACCAGAGCAGCACATATCAGATCTTTTAAACAGCGCTCTTTTTGTCCTCTTGAATGACCTACTTTTAAACCAAATGAGCAGAGGTATTTTTCATTGTAACTTTACTATCTCCATGGAAACCCTGTCTAAGAAAATGTTTGTGTAAGTGTTTTGGGGGAACAGCACATAGAATATTGCATTAACAATACAGGAGTGGACCACAGGTCCAGCAAAACCAGTATGCAATGTCTGGTTGGGACCAGTTCCTCATGCTTCAGAGGAAGGTACAAGCTCCATGTGCTTAGATCCCTCTGTGAACGCTGAGACTGGCACTGATGGCAACCAATACCAAAATCTGCAACTATTGGTTTTGGGTTCTCAACTCCATATAACATAGAAAGGGCCCTTTTGCAGAGGGTGAGTAGGAGGGCTGTGCGAAATGACACCGTTTCGTTTTGCCTTGAGTTTCGACGGTTTGACGGAATACTGTTTCAATTTGAATTTAATTTCAAGTCGAAACAGCTGTTCTGTTCTGTTCTGTTCTGTTGTGTTCTGTCGAAACAACCTTCTGTTTTGACGCTGTTTCAGTGTTTCACTGGGGATGGGAAGTCAGCCTAGCTGGGCTTCCTCCAGCCCCAGCGCGATCTAGCACCGGGGATGGGGATCTAGCGCGGGGGATGGGAAGTCAACTCAGCTGGGCTGATCTCCCTGTCCCCGCTGGATCTTACGCTGAGGATGGGAAGTCAGCTCAGCTGGACTGACTTCCCATCCCCAGCCTATGGTTCGATACATTTCCCATCCCCAACCTATGTTTCGAAACATTTCAATGGCCTTTGTTTCATTCCAATTTTGCTGTTTCAACCTCAAAACTGGTCAAAACAGTGTTGAAATGAAATGGCTGGAGAAATTTCACATAGCCCTAGTGAGTAGGTCATCCTGTTCTAAAAATCACAGACTGTTATGATATCTCTAGCTTGACTGCTCAAAAACCAAGTTACCCAGAATCAAGACACTCTTAGCAATCATGGACAAAACTCCATGTCTTCTATTTAGAGGCTCATAAAGTTTTGTAGGGTTTAAGGCAGGAAGGAACCATTAGATTCTCTCTCTAGCTCCCTATATATTGTCAGTAATTACATTTCACCCAAATATCTCAGTATTGAGTTTGACGAAGGGTCTGACATGGACTTCAGCTTTCATGTCTGGTAGGGACATCATCTCTGGTCTTATGACAACATCATAAATCTGTGGAGGGCTGGTTAGAAAACAGGAATCTATTCTGGGCCATTCCATGTACTACTTCTGTGGCTGTGAGCCAGACGTACCTCTCCATGCGTCGGTTGTCCCATCTGTTTGAAAAGCGTTTTGAGATATTTGGAGGAGAAGCATTTATATACAGGAAAATCTTCTGTGCAGGTAAGCAGAAGGCAAAGTTGAAAATTTTCCACAGAGACTGTTTTTGACCAAATTAGGGCTTTCAACACAATTGTTCCCCCAAGTATTTTCATCTCAAAACCTTGTTCAGTTTTTTGGAAAAATACATACAAAATCTATGCAGCTGAAACAAGTGGAAAACTAAAAATGGAAAACTATTTTTGGCCAAAAGTCTTTTTTTTTTAATATAGTCACAACATTTAAGGCCAGAATGAGCCATTAAATTGTCCCTTTATTTCATAAACCATTACATCCCTCTCAGTTACCCCCATATTGAAACTAATCACTTGTGTTTGGCAAAAGCATATCATCCAGACAGGAATCCGGGTTTGGTTTGAAGGCATTAAGAAATGGAGGATCCACCGCTTCCTTCGGTAATTTGCTCCAGCGGTCAGTCACTCTCACGGTTTAAAAGTCATGCCTTATCTCCAGTTTGAATTTGTTTGGCTCCAGCTTCCAGCCATTGGTTTTTGTTATGCCTTCCTCTGCTCAGTTAAAGAGCTCTTCAGTACCTGGCATTTTTTCTTACGGAAGCATTATGTACTGTATTCAGGTCACCTCTACATCTGCTTTTTGCTATGCTAAACAGAACTACAGGTTTTCAGTGAAAAGTCCAGATTTTCTGTAGGGAAAAGAGACCCCAAATCTTTTTAAAGTGCTTGTAATAATCAGTAGTTTGCTCTCTAGACCAGATAACTAATGAGATAGTTTGGAAAGATTCAAGGCCACGAGGGCTCTGAGGTACAATTAGGACCATCTTGCCTGACCTCTGGCATAAAGCAGCCATAGAAGTTCACCCGGTAATCAGACCCATCTGTCTGACTCAGCTAGAGCGTACCTTTGAAAAAACGAACACACACCCAATTCTAATTTAAAGATTTGAAGTGACAGAGAATCTGCCATATCTCTTGATAAGTTGTTTCCATGGTTCATTATCCTTGCACTTTTAAAACTGTGCTTTATTTTCATTTGTGTGTGGTGGGTTGGGGATTGGGCTCTTGTTAGCTAGAGGAAGCAGCCTCCATACCTGTACTTCCAGAATGAAATACTAGTGACTTCTCCATTAAAAACTCACCCAGCCTCTTCTCTGATGGGCTGCTAAATGTTTTATTTACTATTCAACTCAAACCAGTGACCCTTTGCAGAAATGACAATTAATGTGTTTGCATTCATGCTGTGGGGCAGGGACCTGGTTCTACACCAGGTAATAGGGAGACACAGCTCAGATGAAATCCAGTCAATTCATGCTGCCTATATTTCTATGCAGCATTGGCTGAAGCAAATCCAAAACCTAAGTGGCAATGGTCATCTTCTTAATCTTTGATTGAGATCAGACTCTAAAGAAAATCCCAGCAGCTCTATTGCCATTTTGGGGCAACAGTCAACAAAATCCAGGTTCTGCACAGCAGATGCCCCATATGGAGACATAAACATGAAAGAGCTAGGTAGAAAGTGGGAGCACAATGCATTTCTTAACAGTTGGATACAGTCTTGGGTTGAGTGGTTGTAGCCTAGGAATTTGCTAAATTGATCAAAAGGAGCAAAGACAGAGGCAGTCTTAAACAGATGCAGCAATACCAGTACCAACTTTCAGTGTATACCTGAAGATAAGCAAGGGAAGAGGAAGAATGAAAGGCTAAAGAGAGAGCCCTCTGTATAGCCTTACTACAAATCCAATGACCAAAGAAACACAAGGGCCTTTAAAAAAAAGTCAGGCCTACAGTTGGGAGAAGTTAATGAGAGAGGAGTTGTAGTAGAGGACTTAAGCGTGAGCTAGAACCTTGAAGGTGCATTGTGTTGGTATTTAGCATTATTCCTGTTATTATTATTATTATTATTATTATTATTATTATTATTATTATGGTCTTGTTCTAGAGGCCACTAATCAGGAATCAGAGCTGCACTGTGTTACTTTGCTGTACACACATTCACACAGCGAAGGAAAAGATGATCCCCTTATAACTTTACATCTAAGACATATTCACTCTTCAAAGCACTATGAATAAACTAGATCTGTTGTGCACATTTTGGTCAGATGACTGTCTTTTCCCTACAAACACTCTACAGGTTTGCTCTTATGATCGCTTTGTACATGCAGCTGCTGTAGTCAGGGCCAGATTAACCCTTCAGTGGGCCCAGGGAAACGAACTTGTGGGCCCTGGGATAGTTGAGACCCCCTCCCTACCCCAGTGCTGCCACCCATGGGGAATGGGGCTCAGAGCCTCCACTAGGAAGCAGCTGCTGAGGTGCTGAGGCTGGAGGAGGGAAGGGGAGGGGAAGGGAAAGGAGGCAGATGGGGCCGTTCGCACCACAGCATGGAGGCAAAGACCAGGGCTCCCTGCAGCTGAGGGCCCTAGCCATGTGCCTAGATTGCCTATGTGTTAATCTGGCCCTGACTGCAGTAGGTCTACATGCTCTGGAATTGAACCAAAACACTGATGGGTTAGCAGCCAGCACTATATATGAGCTTGTAAAAATATACTTTTGTAACCACTATATCCCCTTAACTCTACCTTTCTTCTCATCATAGTGCCTGAGCACTTCACAGTCATTAATTAATTAGTCTTCACAAGCCCCTGTGAGGAAGGGAAGGCTTCCTGGGATTTGGGGAATGGAGGAATTTAAACAGCTTCTCCAGAGTCCGGCAGGAAGTCTGTAGCTGACTACAGATGACTGAATTGTTCAACAGGATCAGTTCCTATCAGAGGAGAAACAGTGCCAGCCTCCAACTGAGCCTCTCTCTGCTACCCTTCCTGTTTTTTTAAAGGCTTTGATCCTGAAAGACTTTGCATGGGGAATTGCAGGGTTGTGGAGGTTGGGAACAGGCTCTGTGCAATGGGCACAAGCAGGGTTAAGTGCTCAGTGCAGTCTACTGTAACAAGCAGTAGTTAGTTTCAGACTCTGTGAATGATGTCTCTCAAAGTCTCATGTAAAAAGAAGTCATACATGGGTGGACAACGAGTGTGTTTGTAGGGACTTGGTCTTAAATGCCATCCTCATTGTGCTAATTAGAAGCTTAGTTACCTTCTCTCCTTTTAAGCCTTACACTCATTAGTGGCTAGAAGTGAGTTGGTTGCTGTGTGTGCAACTGTTTTCTCAGTATCCCTGGATTCCTTCTCCTGATCATCCTTTTTTTTCCATGACCTGATATGAGCAGCACCCCAGGTTTGTGCTCCGCTAGATCAAAGCCTCGATGCATGGAATGAATAGCTCCTGTTTTCCAGGAAGCCCACCTCTCAGCTTGGTGGGAATAGAAATGTGGCAATCAGACTTCTAGACTAAATCGTATTGGACATGCTGCTCTAATCATCAAAATAGAAAATTGTCAGGAAAGAATTACAGCTAAAGCACATTTCAGATTCTAGAAAGCCACAGTGACCCATTCTGCACAAGAAAAGAAGAAAAAAGAAAGAAAGATTTTGGAGGATATATTCATAAAACTGACTAATTTGTGGGGGGAAAAAATAACAGACAAAAAACCCCAAAACACTAAAAGCCCTAATTTATGATTATTTTTCCAAAGGAAAAGGCTGAGTTTGGTTTGCTGTAATCTTCTGGGTCAAATTTTTTTATGCATGAATACGTGGACAACTTCAAGTTAACAAATCCCAGAAGTTTCATGTATTATAGCATGAATGCTTTATTCATCTAACAATCTGTTTTGGGTGCGTGTGCTGCAGTGTTCATAGTTAGGTGGTCTCTAATGAGGTGTCAGCCATCCAATCAGAGAGGAGAAACAATCCCATGCAATTCGGGTGATCAGCATTTTTACATGGATAATGAACAATATTCAGTAGAAGTGAGCAGTTTGTGAACAGTGCAAAGTAGGAAAATTATTCATCCATATGACTGGCCAAATCTTTTCATGTAACAAATACCTGGGAACAGTGGTTCTCAACTTCTTTCATACCATGATCCTATATTTCAGAAGAAAATTGTTTTGGAAACCTTATTGTTTTGGAAACCTTATTCTTCCCATTTGGTCACAAAAAATGGAGAGATGGTGTTAAGTACCTGGGTGCATCCAGACGAGCGTGCATGTGCGGTATGTGGTGCCACAGACCCATCTGCAGCGCTGCAGACCACACACCGTACGTGCAGGCGTTCCCCCTGCAGCAGTGTGTGCTGCCCGAAATCAGAGCCTGGCTGGCTGGAGCCACGTTCCAGTTGCTGGCCAGGTTCCCTGGTGCCGGATCGCTGCAGCTGCAGCCCCTGGAGGCCCCCAGGACCCCAGATAAGGCTTCCAGGTCTAGCCCAGGTGCCAGCCCCAGCCTTCCCTACCCCACTCAGGGCAACATGCTATGCACCAGAGCATGTGTGTACAGGTAGTCCCAGCGACAAGCAGCAGTGGCACATATTGTGCTGTTGATGTTTGTCCCCAGGGAAATGCACATTGCTGCTCGTTGGGTGCATCCCCTGAGGCCTGTTTGTGACCTGGAGAGAATTTACACTCTCTAGCCTGAGAAGAGAAGGGATACATTCAAAGAAAGTCAAGATTGGTTCACAGATCATTTTGATAACCAAAAGCATGAACGTGTAAAAGAAGCTTTGCACTTTGTGTTAGGCCTGCGCAATGTGGAAAGTGTAATGTGATTTCCTTGCCTTCCAGGGAGTTGTAGATCCCTATTTCTGGAGGTGTTGTTTGCTACGTCTGCTTGTAAAGTGGACCCAGTTTATTTGAGAAATAAATTACAGCATGTGGCTTTGACATTTCTGTAAAATAAATTCAGTAGGAGGAGAATTCTTCACAGCCAGCAATATCTTCATCTGTACCTAAATGAGCAAGGCTATCCAAGTCTCCTCCAGTGACAGGAGTGGCTGTTCAGAGAATGATAAGGACTAAATCTAGCTACATGCATAAAATACCCAGTTGCTTTGGGTAAGTACTTTTGTCTCTCTGTGCCTCAGTTTCCCAGACTATATAATCAGAATAATGACATCAAACTCCTTTGTAAAGCTCTTTGAGAGTTGCACAGAAAAGTGCCACATAAGAGCTTAATAATGTTATGATTACAATAATTAGTCATGGTAATAGTATTACTACATATTACTACTATTAATACTACTACTACTATATTCAATAGCAGGATTTAATCTTCTTTGTTAGAACATAATTAAACGGGCACAAATTGTCACAGCACTATAGAATAATTTTATTCTGCCGCTGCACCCAGATTGTACAGCACAATTACAGGCATCAGAGATGGAAAAGACCTATTAGACTATCCAGTCTGCCTCCTATCTCAATTAAAGATTGCTCCCTACAGGAGATTCTTTTTTAGCACTGTGGCCAGTCAAAATTTAAATGTCCCAATTGATAGTGTTTCCATCACTTTAGACTATTCAACACCCTACCATATTATTGCTGATTTTTATTATTTACATAGTGTCACCAGTGTGCATAGATGGCACTGCCAGGAAGACATTTCCCCCCCTGAAATACCTGGGAGTAATAAAAGAGCTAGACACTGTAATGTCCAAGCTGTTATGGTGTCTGTGACAGAGTAAAGTCTCATTTAATTAGAAGCTAATCCTGGTCAAGGTTGTGGATGTGCTGACCATGTGCTAAGAGGGGGACTGTAAAGGTTTTCTGAGCATGTGGGTGTATAAGAGCCGTCTCGGCTTTACAAAGGTTGACCAATTATTTGTCATCATCATTGCACCTTTCACTTACTTGTGGAGAAGTGGCAGCACGAAAAAGAGGTATTGAACATCAGTGTCAAATTAACTTTATTAAACATAAGCGGGAAGAACATCTTTTAACTTGTTGTCTCTAGAAATATAGCATTGGAGGAAGCATTCGCACTCACCATCCTGATACATTTCAAGTCATTCTCTCTTTCTCTCACAAAGCCTGGCTGCCTTTTT
This sequence comes from Alligator mississippiensis, assembly GCF_030867095.1. Lineage (NCBI taxonomy): Eukaryota > Metazoa > Chordata > Crocodylia > Alligatoridae > Alligator > Alligator mississippiensis. The sequence continues at coordinate 17,722,213 of NC_081835.1, forward strand.
CTGATGTAGATCTCTAAAGAACTGATTGACAAATAAAAGGAAAAGAAACTCATTCAGATGTTTTTAATCACTCCAATTTTCATCACAATTTCCTGACCAGGGGAGAGAAAAGGAGAAAGTGTTGAGAGAAAGTTAAATGTGGCATGGACAGAACCATATCTCTATTAGGTTAAAAAGGGAATGAGTCCTTGGGGGCATCCAGGAACAGATTTGATTTTATCCTAAAAGCTTTGCTCCAAGGGAAAGTTTGGAACATCTCGGTACAAAGAGAAAGGATAATAAAGCTTTGTAAATAAAGAAATTAAAGGTTTGCAGAATACTGCCACCTGTGTGCCTTTTTCTTCAGTTGAAGCAATGCTTTATGGGCACAAAGGCAGTGGTTTCAACACCAGAGGTTGAGCCCTATGCAAAAACTTTGGCAGAAACATTTTCTAGCTTTTGTCAAAAACTAACACTTTGGGCCAGCTCTCTTAGGCACCTAAGTGTGATCCTATTCTTCCCTCTTCGAGTCCCTGAAAAAAGTGAACGTGTCTACTTTTGCAACATGCCATCACCTCAGCCTGAAGACTCAGCCACAAAGATCAGGAGGAGGACCTACCCACCACCTTTTGCACTCACTGTTTTTCACAGACTTCAGCAGCATGGCATTAAATCACACTTAGGCCCCAAAGTTCACTGGTCTTCTGTTAGTTTTACCCGAATTTTTGTCTGAAAGGGAAAAAAGGGAAAAGAAAAACCATAATGACAGGATTGAAACATCCCATCTGGACAACATTGAAAATAAAGTATTTCAATTCTTTGTTCTTTCAAAACAACTTTCTCTTTTGGATTGTTATTGTCTATTCTATTATGCGCTATAATACAGCATTTAAAAAAAAATCAATTGCAAAAAGAAATGTTTTGATTCCATCAAAAGAAAATGTCTCCTGTGACCCAGAACAAGTTCTCTCTTAAGTTTTCGTTTGTGGAGAAGTCTAGAGTTTTGAGGCTTTGTTTCTAATCAGAATGAAAACACATTTTAGTATCTCAAAAGAATACCTGGAATACAATGTCCATTCTCTGCCAGCCAAAGACATCAATTTCCCTACAAACAGAAAAGAGGAGGCAGCTCCTACGAATGAGTTCCTTTCAAGGCCTAAGGCCTCTCTTGATGAAGTCTGCCTAGTTAGGTGGCTTGCTTTTATTTTGCTTAATGTTTTTATCTTATTACCTATTAAACAGTGCCTGCCAAACTTAAAGGATATTATCCCTCATATGACAACAGCTAATGGAGAACTTGCATTAGCTCAAAACCAGAAGCTCTCAAAGTTTCTCCCCAGCTCTGTGTATGCACGTGAAGCTCAGCAAGCAGTGTTGATGCCTTTATGTGCTCTTGCAAATCCCACTGATTCCAAATATGAATGGTTACACTCATTAAATCAATTTACATTCATGTGGCTCTTTGTTAAGCTCACAAGGACAATAGTTCATCAATGTTTGTTTCCCTAGACAGAGTGGAAATGCATGTAGAACTCGTGCTGATGTGCTGAGCAGTGGACAGCAGGCAGGAATAAGTCAGGGAGCTGGCAGGAGATCTGTCAGACTGCCTCGACTTTTTTATGGTCCCCTGTTCCCTGATAGTTTGCAGATCACTCTTTCCCCTGAGCATTCACCTGGGGGGAAAAAAAAGAATAGTAACTGCTGAGGCCCCTTACTTAAGCCAGGCTCTCATCTAGGTTGTGCAGTTCCCCCTATACCTTTATGCTAAGAAGAGCAAGTAACCCTGTTGAAGCCTTTCCTATTAGAGTTCTTTCTTGTTAGAATACACGCTGCCTCTTCTGAGCTGGACAGACATTCAGCTCAGGAGGTTCAGCTGTCAGGGTGGTAGCCAAGCACTAGTTTAGTATAAGACTGATCCTTAACCCAGTTTTAATCCTGAGTGTCAGCTCTGCCTTCTTGTGAGTCACACCTCCCTGCAACATGTGGACATTAGGCAAAAAGAGCACTTTCCCATCAGTTTGTTTCTTTCCCATATGTGACATTGAGATCTCCAGCCTACGTACGGCAAGATGAGAAGCAAAACTGGTTGCTCAGTTGATATGTATGACTTTGATTAACTAGATACAGTACAAAGAAGACCAGAAAACATCTGAGATTGTGCCTCAACTCCAGCCCTGATGGAGTGAAGCCAAGGATGAGCTTTGCCAATTCATTATGAGTATTAGGAGGAAAAAAAAAAGAAAAAGAAAAAAGGGTATTTTTTATCAATGGGTGCTTATTTTGAAAGTAATATGCATTTTGGAGGTGCTTTGTTCTACAAGATGTGATTTCCAAGCCAATTGTATCATATCAGCAGAAATGCATGCAGAACAACTCTCAAGCAGCAGAATTTGACATTTCAGCTTAACTTTAAAGAAAATGGTATTGGCTCCTTTGATCTGGATATTTGCCAATAATTCCAAAAAGGCAAGCCTAGCCAAAGTATAAATGCAGCAGTTTTCTGCTGGCCAGGTTATTAGTTAAGCACTTCAACACTTATTTACATGGAGCTGGGGTACTTTCCAATTAATGAGCTACTTCAGAAAGAGAAATCGTAGGATGCAGAGTGAAGAAATCTGATCGCTGTCAGGAACTCAGGTAGCTGAAAGAATGGTGAGGAGAAAGGACAGCTTTGCAATTGGGTTTGACTGTAGAGAAAAACACATTGCCAGAGGGATGTGTAACTAGCACTGTATTGCTTATTTATTTCAAAGAAAGGAAGGAAGGAAGCACTAGAGTAGGTGCTAAAATTAAAGTCCTGTGTTTGGCTATTACAGTGGTAGATCCAAAAGCACTTTACAAGGAATGGGACTTCTTTGTCTCTGTTTAATAGGGATGGAAACTAAAGCATGGAGAAAGGAAGTGGTTTTCACCAGATCACTACAAAAAAACAACCCCCCCCAAAAAAGCCAGTTGCAGAGCCAGAGAGAGAACTGAGTCTCTTGGGTCAGAGCCCAGCCATTGGTCCACTAAGCCACAAATACCCAACCTTAGTAAATACTGAGTAGAGCAGGTCAGTACATTTGAGAACATTTGAGATTGTGACCAAAAGCTCAAAGAAATGTTGGTGACACTCTTCATGGGAAATCAAGTAATACAAAATCAGCTGGGACACAGGGAGGACCATTACACACCTAACACAATAAGAAAAGTTATTCTGCTCTAGAAGAGAATCACCCCCTAGCCATCCATCCATTGTACTTTGTCTGAATTGTTGCCTATTTGGAATGCCAGGTCCTTTGGGCCTCATCCTCCTGTCTATTGTACGGCTAGGCATATTAACATCTCACTAATTATTATAATCATGAAAAGGAAAGAGAGAAAAAAGAAAGGAGGAACCTCATAGCAACACCCTACCTTTATAAAGTACCTGCCATCTGAGAATCTTGAGATATTTCCCTAAGTCAAAGAAACAGATGCAAGTTAGAAACCCTTAATGGGGTAAACTAGTAGGCAGTATCACTAAAAGACCTGAACCAGCATTTGTGCAGGGAAAAACCAGTTGCAAGATGATATAATGAATTCCCGAATGATCTCCAATGTGCACGAACATGTGGTTTTGTTTCGTTTCTTAGATAGTTTACGAACTTCCCCAGGTTTAGCACCACAGTGCTCTTGTGTTACTACCCTCACTTGACAGATGACAGAACTTCAACAGGGGTCAAATGACCTGACCAGGTTCAAACGGTAAGTCTGAAGTAGGACCACAGTCAGAACCCAGGTGACCTCTTGGCCTCCGTTCCTGCATTAACTAAAAGATCTTTTTTCGTCACAGCTTTCACCTCCTCTGGGACAAAGAAAAAATGGCTCCTTTGTGCAACCACCTCCTTACATCCTTCAATAGCATTACAGCATGTGCAATACCATTGCAGTTCATTGCACAAATGACATTGTGATTTGCGAAGACCCTTCGCTGGCTTTCTGAATGCAACACTAGCCCGAGGCATGACCGCTTCCCCCCACTGCAAGAGGATGTAAGCTGATCCTGTCCGGGGGAGGATGGAGCTCATGTGAAAAGAGAACTTCATTGAAAAGAGCTTCTGAGGGGATTGACTCAAGCGAACGACTCTTCTTTATATAAAGAAAACTGCCCGCGTGCAGGCAGCATAAGAATAGATGGAGACCTGTCATAAAATGATACATAGGCAGCTAAGTGAAGCTCAAGCATTCATAAAGAAACAATGTTATCAAAGATGAATAGCTTGGAAACTGCTTTTAGGAACATTTACACAGGGCTTCACCTCCTGGCAACACAGAAACTTCAACGCCGTTAAACCGGGCTGACTCAGAGCCATGCGGGAGAGTTTTACAGAAAGCTTCCCCCTCTCCGACAGGGTCTACACAAAGGTGGTGGTGGTGTGGGGGGGATAACACAAAGAAGTCATTCCAAATTGGTTTGGAGAGAAGTTGTTTTCAGACTCCTTGCCACGCTTTATTAGCATGGAAATTCAATAATCTCATTAATTACAGAAAATAATGTAAGGTGGATCCTCTGGGCTATAGTACAATTTGAGCTCTACTTCTGTGGGTAATTGCCAATGACATGTCTGAGAGAAATATCACAAAGATACATAACAAAGGGCAGCTCCGCTTTAGAGCATAGAACTCGTTGCCATGGAAACGTGTCTTTGCTCCCATCCTGCAGCTAGATGATTTATGTATGTGCAAGAGTTCCTTTTTTTTTTTTGGCTTTTGCAAAAGAGAGAGAGAGAGAGAAAGAAAACCTATCAATCTCCATACACATCTCTCTGTCTATCTATCTATGTATCTACCTAATCATTCTCTCTCTATTATCATTTCCTATTATAATCATTAGCCACCTGCCTATTAATCCCTCCATCCGTTCACTGTCCATTTAGTTTGACAAAATACACATCTGATGTGCTTAGTGTGGACAAAATATTGACATGAACTGGCTTTGGAGACAGCCTACGAGCGTGTGCGTGTGTGCTCAAGCATGAAGGCATGTGCACCGCTTCCCACTACTGAGCTGCTCATGGACTGTGTGTGTCACAAGCCTGCTGCTGCTAGCATCGCCCTATAGTTTGTCTTCATTTGTGGTCAAGTTTTGGAATTCTGTCCCTTCTGCCACGGAGAAGCCCGTGGTGACCCAGTGACAGATGGGAGGTTTCCAGGTGGCCATGGATTTGTTACGGTGTTTTGGCAGCACAAAAGGAAGGTGTGGATTAAGAATACAGGCCACCCGGGGATGCAGACTATTGTAAGCACAGAGCAAGCTCTTCTGGCCGGAGCTCAGATCGTTCTGACTCCTGGTGCGGTCACTGTGAAGGTGGTGGCTGGGAGCATAAAAGGGACAACAGAAGAAAGCCTGGAGCAGCTCTGCAAAATGAGAAAAATGAAGTGCCATTCCCATAAGACTATCCATGGTCCATTTACTTCCATTATCCCAGGAAATGAGCATCATTGTGCAGAAGTGGTTGCCTGTCTCAAACCAGGCACACACAAAAGGACCTTCACTTCATGTGGATCTTCCCTTAGGACTTTAGTTGGCCACTTGGACTTTGAACAGTGGTTGGAAATCTGAGACCATCATGAAGAAAGCAGCAGCTTTGTGTGCAGCTGTCTCCGCAAGCTCTCATTTCAGCTTTCACTGTTAAGTTTTCTGGCAGAGGTGCACCCAGATTTAATAGGAAATCTCTTGAGGTATGTTACTGTCTACACTGGGGCTATCAAATGCTCCCATGTGGCTACACAGTCATGCATGCCTCGCTCTCAACCCCATTGCTCATTCCCTGATACCCACTGGTTTACAGAGAGCTGGAGCTTTACCTGGTGCAGTCCACGGGGATGCAGCCCATAGAAGAGTTTTATCTTTGGTGTCAGCAATGATTTAGAAAATGTAGGTAGAAAACCTCTGAGAAATATTAACGTGCACTTTAAGGCTTTGGCTTTTCAAACACCTCTATGGATAAGTTTGTTCACATGAAAAGTCTTACTGAAGTCCCTAAATCTAGATGAATTAATAATACATTAAGGCATATAAGCTATTTGCAAGATCAGGGCCTAATGTGCAAAACCTGACCAGTGATGACTTCTACATTGAGCTAAGGTCCAGATGCATATTTATTCAATACAGTTCAAGACAAATCTCTATGAAGACATCAGACACTCCTCTAAATCTTAGGTAATATTTGAAATGTAACTTCACACTTGTACTTTTGCCAAGTGAGTGGTGTTACTGAGACAAAGTATTTTATTAGGAAGAGGCAAATACTCTTTGTTCTCCTGAAGGTCTGAAAACAACTGTTGTCTTCTGTAATGAACCAGCATTTCAGCACTTTAAATTTTCAGGAAAGCAGTGTGAACCCCTTGATCTTTAAGAAAAGGAAGCAAAATTCCATATTTATGAGCATTCTCTTTCAGCCAGGAAATGTGCCGATGAGTCAATTTTTTCTGTTCAGGTTTGGAGAGTTGATTAGCAGCCTGGCCTAATCAGTCCCTCACTCAAAGGACGTGTTCTCAGCGGAGACCTCGGTTTAATGTCCTTTCAGGCCCGCTGCAGACTCATTGTTGATCTTTGCTCAGAAATGCTGAATCATGAAATGGAAACAATATTGATGCTGAAAAGAAGGGAGACAAGACAGGCCTGATGGCATTTGAAGTTCCCCACTCTGGAATTTCTTAGGTCCTCATCACATAAATGCGTGGCCAAGAAATAGCCACCAACTCCTCCCCTACTCTTTTCCCTTAGCCTCAGTTTCAGTTCCTTAACATTGATCAATACCCTTATTAATGTTCCAAAATCAATTATACTAATAAAGCCTGGAGGGAGCTGAAGCGTCACTGTTCAGAACTCACCTTTAATTATCCTGGCTGTTTATTTTCCCCATTGACTGAACTGTCTAACTTTATGAGGGATCATGGGTGAAATTGCAGTGCCCAACACAAATGTCAGCTCCAAAGATATGTTGCGTTATTATTATTAAAAGAGGCTTTTTCTTATACGCCGCATCTGTACGTGTGCTTAGAAAGGGCTTCCAACTTTGCTTTGATGGGCTATGAGAGAGAGGGACTGTCCCAGCTCCACGCCGCACATCACACAGATAATAATTCATGATGTATATTCAATTAGAATATTGCTGTAGGCCTTGGAGCTTTGTTTATGCAGCAGACAATGCTCTGTGACCTGCAGCAATATTGCAATACATAACGTGGGATATATTACCTAGCAGTAATTCACAGGAAATCAGTTTAAGGTGCATTCTGATACATGATCCCCAGTGGGCTGGAGTGGCAGACATCGTGTGTGCAGCCCCTCTTTCAATTACCTCCCCTCTTTGCCACAAAGAACGACTGAGAAGTGCTTATCATAAAAATAATCCTTTCAGAACCAGTTGCTTTATAGACATGTCCCTCATGGGGCAGGGGTAGGAACAGGGGGCACTGGCAAGCGCTGTGTGGAGGGAAAGCAGCACTAAGAGTCACTTTCGTGAGCACTGAGTTCACTTACCAATTGCTTTTTAAAAGAAAATTCAAACGGATGGCTGATTCCCCCCTGGTTTAGCAACAGTACATTGATCTGCCATGTAAGAGAACAGGGCTCCAGGCCAAATTACCCTCTGGCATAATTCCAGTAAGGAGTAATAGCTGGAGGGGAAAGAAGAATGCAGAAGAAACCCTGCCCTTTCCAATCCCCCCTGCCTGATCCTATGTGCACCACGGGGCTGCTCATCTCACCAGCAGTCTGTGCAGTGCCTGGAGTGGGACAGGAGCAGGAGAAGGCTCCATAGTGGGCTCTGCTTAGCTTGTGACTTGAGCTGAGTGGCCTGTGGCAGAGCAAAGAACATAATGGCATTGAGATGCTCTTGTCATGGCAGGGGCAGGATAAGTGCAGAAGAAAAGGCAGGCCTGGAGGCATGAGAGCTAAAGGGGAGAGCGCTAATCTCTCCCCAGTGCAGGGATAATCTCCACCCAGCCTTTGTCTGAAGCTTGGCAGCTCTGGAGCAAGCCCCCACCCCCAAATATTTACTCACTCCCAGGTGATCATGGACCATGGAGTAGAAAGACTCATTTCCCCATCCAGGGCAATACATTGTTGACCTAACTGACAGAGAACAATGGAAAGTGGACAACTACAGCAGTCTGGGCAGACAGCCGGACAGATGAATTCTTATCATTCACTGGGGTCTGCAAAGAAATAAAATATAACTTACCACTTTGGAGTTAACTGGTTTATTAGAGAAGTTCACTATAACTAGTCATCAAGCTGATAATGAGACAGGCCTCATTTCAGGGAGATTATTGCTTTATTATGGAGCAAATGTTCTGCAGATGTCTTAATTTTACAGAATTCATTTCACATTATCAAGATTTCTTGTCTATCTTATTTGATTTAACGTTTGTTAAGAGTGATTTGTCTCTCTCTAATACTTAAGACCAGTGCAGTCCAATCAAGCAAATTGTCTGTAATTTAAAGAGTTCCTGGGGGATTCGTAATAGCATGGGACCTTTTGGGTTTGCTAAAAAAAGAAAAAAAAAAACCCAACACATCCTGCATTAATGATTTTCCCTCATCCTACTTTTCTTTTCATCTGAGCTTTTCTTGCCAATATGGCCATATAGCACAGCTCTGGATAAATCAGAATTGCTGCGCAAAGTGGCATGAAAGCAGCGCCACAAAAAACTGATTGAAGTTGCAAATGAGGAAGAGGAATGTAAGCCCATCAGAATCTGCATTAATTAAAGATTTTATTAGCATCTGAAGGCACCTGAGGGAAAAGTGCACTTTTGTCTTGTTTTAAATGCAGAACGGCAAGTGAAGGCATTTATGGGTCATAGCTGGGGAAACCTCAGAGTGGGTGATGCAGTCACATTTCAGCTGTACCAGAGAGGTGGCAAGTCAAAACCAGAGGAACTATTGCAATAATTGGGGTGTAGTATATCTGCCAGGATTTAGAATTCAATTGTTTTCCTAGGCATCCTAGTCAGTGAGGATTCATAATAGCATGGGACCATTTGAATTGCAGGTCATGATGAACAAGTTCTCTGAAGCACACATCTAGTCTGGCATGGCAATCACTATCTAGAAAACAGTTGTCATGTCACAGGGCACCAACACCCCACCCAAAATCTATGTTAATAATGCCAGCATAGACCACTTATGCTACCTTGGCTTAACTATTACCAGCTCACTTAGCCTTGATAGAGAACTTGACACAAGAATTGGCAAAGCTTCTGTCACCTTTGGCAAACTTGCCTCACGTGTCTGGAACAACAAGCTGTTAACCCTGAACACAAAGGTATCTGTCTATCTGGCTTGAATCCTCAGTACCCTCCTTTATGGCTGTGAAAGCTGGGTCATGTACTCCAAGCAGGAGCAGAGATTGAACAGCTTCCACCTTTGTTGTCTCAGAAAAATCCTTGGAGTCACTTGGGACCAGCGATTGAGATCTTTGAGAGGACCAGTCTACAGTCTATGCAGACTATGCTGGATGTTCACAGGCTTTGCTGGCTGGGACACATGGAGCGCATGCCTCAAGATTGTCTGCCAAAGGCTGCGCTCTACGGCCAACTCAAGAACCACCCACTAGACACAAAGCTCTGATACAGCAACATGGGCAAGCAAGGACTCAAGAAATTCAGCATTCCCACTGACAACTGGGAGAACTCTGCCTGCAACCACTCAGTTTGGAGAAGCCAGGTCACAGCAGGTGCAGTCACCGCGGAGAGCCATCAGAGAGCCAAGGCTGAGGCCCAGAGGTGAGCCAGGAAGCAGAGTGCTTCAGCCTCTGATGAGTGAACCTGTAACCACTGTGGGAAGGCTTGCTGCTTGTACATCAGGTTCTTCTCCATCACTGCCAAGCACAACTGATTGACTGACTTCATCGCATTTCATTTCATCTGTCAAGATGTTGCACAGCCTGATGCAGGACCTTTTGGATTTACTAAAAAAGGGGAAAAATATGTCCTGCGTTAATGATCTATTTCCACATTTTGGCAGGGATTTTAGCATGTTTGCCTGGGGATGAAGCATGCTGGCATCTCTGTAACTCTAAACCTCAAATCACGCATAACTATTTCATGTTGGTTGGCGACAGGGTCAGGATAACCATTTTAACTCTCTAGGCCCATTTATTCCATCCCTATCAACACAACAGAGATCCAGTGAAAATAGCCCTTTGCTTTTGCTTCTCCAACCCCTTCACTATAGTGCAGATGTTACCCCATAACTGCCAGTGAATGATTTCTAGAGGAAGAGTGCAAGAAGGGGAATCACAAGAGAGACACAAGGAAACACATCTGGGGGAGAGAAATGAAAAAGAAGGACCTAACAAAGTCAACAGTCCATGTATGGTAGAAGGTCCATGTGGAGATGTCAAAAGTAGGAAGTCTGCCAGCTCTACACAGTGTTTGCCATTATGGTATGAAATCCAAGCCCCTCTTCCCATATGTGCACTGCTGAACTAGCTGAGAGTAAAGAGATGGACCATGCTGCCTTGGCAGAGAGGAGATTCCCTTACAAACCTCAAAGACCTGTATGTGGCCTACTCACCATTCAGTGAATACTGGTGTAAGCTTGTGCATTGATGCAAGCAATGATTGTGACTAAAGATGGTCAGATTTATGTTTTTTAAGAAACTCTTTGATTTGTGGTTATTTTTTGCAAATAAAAGCACCGGCTGTTTTGCTCTGATTTGCCAAGTCGTGTTACTGCTATTCTGAAGGGTGTTGGTAGCAGCTAGTGAGCATGCCTCATTGTATGGACAATCACAGACCTTGCAGAAGTTGATGAGCATGCTAGTCCCTTTTCATTTACAGCACTGAGGGGAGCATCTAAATAGAAGCCACCACCCAAAGCATGCACCAACATAGCAAGAGTAGAAGCCCAGTGTGTAGACAGAGGACCTCATTGAGATTGACCACAAATGTTGGGGCCAGAGCATTGAATATGGCTGTAGGGGTCTGACAGACAGTGAGCAAGAAGAGCCAAAAAGCAAGCAGATGGTGGGAGAAGTGGTGTGAATGTGGCCAGCTTTGGAGAGTTTCTTTTGGGCAAAGTGCTGGATGGAAAGGCAGACTTGGAAACTGTAAGTGAGGAAGCTGCCTCCTGTTCAATTTGTGCTGTGTTCAGGGAAACAGGGCTTGTCTTTTTAAAAAAAGAGCCTTGCATCAGATAATGACTTGACTCTACCATCAATGGCTGCTTCTAAGTGCTAAAGCCAAGGGAACGCATGATTTACTGTTTACCTGTATTGCTATGGCCTATCCACGACAAAGGTCATGAATCACAGCAGTTCCACAGATTTTGTGGGTGAATGAAAATTCCAACAAAAAATATGCATCATTCCACAGTTTTAGGAGTTTCAGCTCTCCAATGGTGGGGGGGAGGGGGAACAGAGGCAGGATCATGTAACTTAGATAAGCTGTGACGCCAGTATGAGAAGATGAAGACTCAGCTTGCTGAGCTGCCCCAGAGATCAAAAAGCTGTTTGTAGGAACTTTATAGTGACTATTTAGGGCCAGTTTGTAACCAATCCTACATGCCCTGCCAGGGGAGTATGGAGGTGGATGCTTCTTACTTATTTCCTAGCACTGGCTAGTAGGGTTGTGCGAAAGGGCACTGTTCTGTTTTGACTTGAGTTTCGAGATTTGGATGGAACAGCACTTTGTTTCGAATTTTATTTTGAGTCAAAACAGCTGTTCCATTTCACTTTGTTGAAACAGCGGGGCTATTTCGACGCTGTTTTGATGCTTTGCCTGACCATCGTGCTAGGGAAAGGAACTCAACCCAGCTGGGCTGAGTTGCCTTCCCCAGCCTGATCATAGGGCTGGGGAGGGAAACTGAGCCATCCAGCTCAGTTCCCTTCTCCAGCCCGATTGTAGCCCTGTGGAGGAGAACCTTCCCTTCCCCTGTGCTGCAATCAGCTTCCCACTCCATCTATAGGGTCTGCATAAAAGCTTCCCAAAAAGAATAACAATTAAAAAAAGCCAGGACAGTAAAGGGGGAACAATCAGGAATCAAGTTAAATGGAAATTTAAAAAAAACCCAATAAAAACAACAATGAAAATGATATTTTCACAGGAGGCAGGGAGAGCCAGGGCTGTGCTGTCCACCTGGCTGAGCCTAGAGCCACTGGGAGCACAGCCCTAGTTCTCCCGTGTCTCCCACTGCCTGGCTGCTTCGAAACTCAAAACATTTTAAAACTTTCAAAACATTTTGACTAGCCTCATTTTGTTTTGAGGCTGTTTTGAAGCCCTTCATTTCATTTTGATTTCGCTGTTTTGAGCTCAACGTGAGTCGAAATGGTGTTGAAAGGAAACAGCTGGTGATATTTCACAGAGCCCTACTGGCTAGTCACAGAAGTGGTAGGAGCATACAGGTACACAGTGCACTTCATTTAGAATGTGTTTCAAAACTCTAGGTCCCTGATCTGGTCCTGCGATAGCACATCTGCATGCTGGCTGGTACATCAGGCTTGTGGCAATGCCACAGCTGAACTCTTCACACAAAGCAGACATTCCCAGCAAATGGGACTGGAAAGAAAAAAAATGTGGAATGTTTCAAATACCTCTCAACTGCAAGAACTAATTGAACTAGCTCTAATCAGAAGTGCAAATAATGAGGGGGACCATACTCTTTAATATAAGTGAACAATAGGTGTGGATCTGGGCACTATCATGGTGTGTGTCTGAGCATGCATATTTCAAAAAAAATCTGTGCTGAGACAACAGCAAGCAAGCAGGACCCCTGCCGAATCCAGAGGACTGCATTAGTTCTCAGCCGAGCTGCCAGACATTAGCAAATACCACCTCATGCCTCTTAAAAGTTGTATATTAAACTGCATGGAATATAATCCCAATTCACCTCTGTTTGCTTTAGTTTTCCAAGGATCTGGGGCAAAGCTGGTGAGGTTTTGTGATGGGAGTGTGCATGGGGTGGGGGTTACATTCATTATCTTTGCTGCCATCTGCAAAACACAGGGTTGGCTCCAAGCCCAGGATCTGCTGAGTGTTATCACAATTGAAATATCATTTTCATTGTTGTTTTTATTGGTTTTTTTTTTAATTTCCATTTAACTTGATTCCTGATTGTTCCCCCTTTACTGTCCTGGCTTTTTTTAATTGTTATTCTTTTTGGGAAGCTTTTATGCAGACCCTATAGATGGAGGGGGAAGCATTTGAGTTAACCTTTCCTATTATTTTTGTTCTGCATTTTTATGCACTTATTTATTTGGTTATAAACACACACGATATATTAAAAAAGAAAGGAAGGAAGAAAGAAAGAAAGAAAGAAAGAAAATCAGTGAAAATCCATTTAGGAAAAAATCATCCAAGAAAATGCCAAGCTCAGAGCTGCACTATGTTTCTACTGTCAAAAGAAGTCTATCCCATTGCAGAACACCTGACTGAATATGTCTTTACCATTTCTAGATGATATGGCTCCATGGGACTAATTACTGTTTTACAGCCACTACTAGCTGACCTCCTATATCTAAGTACTTTCACGCACAGATACTGGTGGAGCAAATGATCCCTTAGAAACTATCCTGTGTCCTGGACCTGATCTGTCCATGCCACTGCACTTTGTCCCTAATATGTAAGATCCAGCAGTATTCTTTCTTTTTCTAAGCCCCTATCATCACATTCACTAATCACTTTCCAGGTACCTAAGGTTTTACCCTGTGAGGTAGAGAACGTTGCAAAATGGGAACTGAGGTACAGGGCCTAGGGACAGAAGTTACACATAAACCAGTTTAAGTGATCAGAAAGAGACCAGACATCTCTTGGGAGGAACATTCAGCTAAGTCAGATCGGTTGTGTTGCTTCCTGACCTGTATTGAAGAGCTCTACCTGACTTAGGAAGTGCATGGGCCAACCAGAGGTAATGCTCTCCTAGACTTGGTCTTAGCCAAAGGAAATGATCTGGTGAGCGACTTGACTATAGAGAGTACCCTAGGCAACACTGACCACAAAACCATCATGTTCACTGTCCGTCACAAGACAGGCAACTCAGCTAGGAGGGTTGAAGTTTTGGACTTCAAAAAAGTACATTTCAACAAGCTCAGGGCAATAGCAGGGGAAGCGCTGTGGGACCAGAGACTGAAGGTGAAAGGACTGCATGAAGAGTGGTCGTTCTGCAAGGACACAGTCCTTGAAGACCAAAAGAAGTCCATTCACATGCAGAGGAAAGGTAGCAGAAGGGCTGGTAAGCCCTCTTGCCTTAATAGGGATATCATGGTCCTCATGAAAAAGAAGACAGAGGCGTACAAACAATGGAAGCTTGGGACAGTCACCAAGGACGACTATACAACAACAGCCCACATTTGTAGGGAGCAGATTAGAAAGGCTAAGGCAGCAACTGAATTTAAACTAGCAACAGAAATCAAGGATAACAAGAAGCCCTTCTTTAGGTATATAGGGACAAGAGGAAAACAAACGGATGTGTGGGGCCATTGCTTAACAACCACAACAGCTGGTTACTGACACTCAGGAGAAAACTGAACTCCTGAGTGACTACTTTGGTTTCACCAGACTAAGGGAAAAATCATAATAGATAAGGTTCAGAATGGACATGGTGGGAATGACCACCTTCCTACTGTTGAGTGCTGAAGGAGCTGGCCAAAATCATTGCAGGACCTCTGGTGAAACTCTTCAAAAACTTATGGCACTCGGGGGAGGTCCCTGAAGACTGGAAGAGGGCCAATGTGGTGCTCATCTTCAAGAAGAGGAGGTGAGAGGACCTGGGCAACTATAGGCCAATTAGCCTAACTTCTAGCTCAGGGAAAATCCTGGTATAATTAATCAAGGAGTCTGTATGCAATATGCTTGCAGAAGGTAGGATTCTGAACAACAGCCAGCCTGGCAGGTCTTTTCGTACCAATCTCATCTCCTTCTATGACCAGGTAACTTGCCACCTGGATGAGAGAGAGGAGTTCAACATTGTATACCTAGATTTCCAAAAGGCCTTTGATCTGGTATCCCATGATGTTTTCATGGGAAAACTGGAAGATGGTGGGGTTAACTGCTCGACAGTCAGGTGGGTAGGAAGTTGCTGTGGGGTAGGACCCAGAGACTTCTAATGAACAGATCTGTGTCATCCTGGCAAGAAATGGCCAGTGGTGTCCCTCAGGGGTCCATGCTTGGTCCAGTGCTTTTCAACATCCATATCAATGATTTGGATGTGGGGGTGAAGAGCTCACCGGCCAAGTTTGCGGACAACACCAAGTTATGGGGGAGCATGGTCACACTTGAAAATAAGTGGCAGATACAGGCAGACCCTAGACAGGCTGGCAACTTGGGTGGATCGGAACCAGATGAAGTTCAACATTGAGAAGTGTAAAGTGCTCCATCTGAGAATGAACAATCCCCAACATACTTACAGGCTCAGTGGTGCTAAACTGACTAGCACCACAACTGAAAGGAACCTAGGGGTAATAATAGACCATACTATGAACATGAGACAGCTGTGCAATGCTGTAACCAGCAGGGCAAACAATACACTGATGCATCTTGAGCAAAACCAGGGAAGAGATTCTTCCGCTCTATTCAGCAATGGCGAGACCACTATGTCCATTTCTGGGCACTGCACTTCAACAAGGATGTGGAAAAGCTTGAGAGAGTCCAGAGAAGAGCCATGCATATGATCAGAGACTTTCAAGGCCAGCCATATGAGGAAAGGCTGAGGGACTTGGGTCTCTTCAGCCTAAAAAAAGAGAAGGCTGAGAGGGGTCTTGGTAGCAGCTTACCACTATATCAGGGGAATGCATCAAGGGCTTGGTGAACAAGTGTTCACTTGGGCACCCTTGGGGAAAATCAGAAGTAATGGCCACAAAACGCCTGGAAGACCATTTCAGGCTTAACACTAGGAGAAAACGTCTTCACAGTTAGAGTGTCCAGACTGTGGAATAAGGTCCCTCCAGAGGTGGTGCAATCACCTACCCTGGAAATCTTCAAGAGGAGACTGGACAATCACCTCGCTGGGATCACCTGACCCCAATTGTCTTTCCTGCCTGTTGCAGGGGGGCTGAACCCGATGATCTTGCAAAGTCCGTTCATGCCCCTTACAATCTATGAATCTAAGTGGTTTAAATCTGTAGCAGAACATAAGTTCAGTGCACATCAACCAGTTTCAAAAAGGCTGAAACTGGTTTAAGATAAACCTGATTGAATGTAATATAGGCTTAACTGATTTGGGTCAAACCAGTTTATGGAACTTCTGTCTCAGACTCCTTCCTGGTTCAAGTTAAATCAGAGTCCCACAGCATCCCAGCATGCTTTTCAGCTCTGGGCTGGGCTGTCTGCTTCGGAAAGCAGGGCTGGTCCTGCCCCTTTCCTCCCTAGCCGAGCTCTGGCTGGCTGAGAAGGAGGTGGACACTGCAGGCACAGCAGCATCTGCCTGGCTTCCTCCTGCCCATGCCCCCCCTTGCCACTCAATGCTCAAGCAGAGATCCCCCCTCTCCCACAGCATGGACCCCAGTGGCATAGACCCCAACCGGCATCTAGTCATGGTCACGCCAGCCCCATGCTAACTAATGCTAAGAGGTGCCTATTTGTGTGTGTCTCCAATTTCACTGTTACAAAGGCAGACAGAACAGTGTCTGCTTAGGGCTTTTTGGAGCTAATCAACAGGATTAGTGAATGCAGTGCCTGTCAGTTTGCTGTAGACAATATGAAGAAGCAGGGAGAGGGAGATTGAAAAGCTCAGTATCATCAACAGTTGCATGCACGCCACACAACCAGTACTCCCTCCCCACTTTGCCCTTTGCCCCAGAGTGCTAGCCAGGGGCTGGCAACACTCCCTGCCCCTTAAGTAGCAAGCGGGGGGGGGGGGGGGGGAGGGGGAGGGGGAAGGGTGGAGGAGGAGAGAAGCATGGCAAGAGTTGCTTCTCCCTCCCTTTCCCCCTCCAGGCATACCTCGGCTGGGGACTGTGAAGGCCAGGGTGGGGGTTTAAACCCCTCCCTAATCAGAGCATCCTGCCAGGGCCTGGCCATGTCCCCTCTCAGTTCAGCACTGTAGAAGGGCAGAGAGGGCTGCTGTACTGCTTCTTGGCTTCCAGCCTGAGCCTCTGCAGGCATGTGCCTGCATTTCCTGAAGCAAAAATGAATGTCCATCCACTTGCAAATTGGTTCAGTCTCCACAGGTTTGACTAATCTGCAAAGATGGAATCAATTCAGGCATGGGCTTTTTCAATATCTGTCCCTAGCCAGGGAGAGTAAGTAATTTATTGAGGGTTAGCCAAGAAATCCATGGCACGGTGGCTAAACAAAAGGGCCATTGCCCTCCACGCTGAGGGAAACACAAAGATTATATCTGTAAGTACAAGCAGATGCTGGAGGATGTATCTTTTTTTTCTTTTTGGAGCTTTCCCCTAGCTCTGAATGAATGGGACAAAATTTGCTCTGCCACAAAGGCTTGCTTGATGTTTGGAGCTCTCCACAGTTTTGCCCATCTTTAGTGAGGAGGAAGAGCAGGACTATGCAGCCACTCAACCTCTGAGACCAGCCATCTTCCACAGTTCAGCATGGAGCAAACCAACGAGCATCCACAGAGCTGGGTTTTCTCCCATAGAGCAGAAAGTGCCTCAGAAAGTTTCATCTTCTACCCCTGCCTTTGCAGCAGAAAGTGACACCTTTGTGCCCCTCCTACTGTCTGTGGGATTGAGGAACAAAATCTCTCCTCAGGAGACAACCTATGAAATGAGGTGAAATTCATTTCTTTTAGTTCTGCCAACATCCTGCTTCTGTTCGTATCATTCCAGAATGCTGCAGACCCCACCTGGAGACAAATTAGCCAGTGATTCTCATGGCTAATGGTCTTTGGTCCATGGTGACACAGCTAATGACTGCAGGCTGCATGGAGCCATTGCAAACTGAGATAAGGGCTGTTGTTATGACTGGCATCAATAAAACATTTCTAATATAGAATCTAAAAAAGATCTTTTCAAAACTGGTGGGAAATGGAAATGTTGCACTTCAAGGGTAATGTTGTTTATATAAGCTTTGTGGTAAATCCTCACTTAACCTTCTCTGTGGTACAGATCAAATGACTAGGGCTGAAGCATTTTCACAACTATCCTCCATAATGTATGTGACCCATTACAGCACAGGATCATGGGCCAGGCAGCTAAAGAGCAATGAAGGGAGAGAGAAGCTAATGTTAAAACACGGCAGAGAAGCATTTATAGACATGCAACCGACCGGGAGCGGAGAGGGGATCAGCAGTGCTCCTTGGGCTTGTCATGGATGTAGCGTCCCAATTTGCAAGTGGACAGTGAAAAATTAAGAAAGGATGAAATAGATGCCTGGGAAACACAGCTTGGGCATATAGCATGCCATGGAACTGGAGTGCAATTTGCTGGGGTGAGGGCCGTAGGCTTGGTCCTATGAGCTGAGTAATGGCCTGTGATATGTACTAGACCTTCTGTGTCCCATTCTTTACTCTGGTGCTGGTTACTCTATGAAACTAGATAAGCCAGTTAGTCTTTCTGTGCTACTTCTCTTGCCCATCACAAATAGGTTTGAGACAAGATCCATCCACCTGGGCATGAGTGGTGGTCTGAGAGATATACTGCCTTGCACTAGGCACCTTCAGGGGAAGGTGACATGGCTCTCTCACCTCTGGGGGTTCTGTCAGGGTCAACCAGATTTCTTTCATAGCTGAAGTTTCATAGGAGCTCCAACTGAGGGAGGCTCTCTCTCTCTGTGGTCTCACAGGCCTTAAGCACCTAGAACCACCTTAACTACAGCCTTCCATTTCCTTTTACTTTTCACACTCTCCTTCCACCTTGTTGCAACTTTGCTTATCCCTTCCAGATCAGTTTGTATGTTATCTTACCATTGTTGAGGTCTAACCCATTGGTCTGCCTTGAGGTCTGACACCTTTCAGTTGAGCTTCCAAAATCTGTCTCACATTCCTTTTCTCAGCAGTTCTAGTGATATGCCCTGCCCAGTTCATTCTCTGAACTCAAAACATCAGGTGTTTTGTAAAAGTCTAGAAGTTCTTGATTGTGTCTTTGCTTCCATACTCTGTTTATAGGGGAGGCTGCCTTTGGGAAACATGCTGAAAGAATAAGCTTTCTCTACCAGGAGGAGGGGAGTGTGACACAGCTTCTCCCCTCCTGTTTGACTTAAGCCACAAAGGCTCATAGCCTGCGTTGTGCAGTAGGGGGGTGGGTTGTGAATCAGGCCTAACAATATTTACTTGCTTCCTGCAGAAAGGGGATTGCAGAGATTAATTACTTAATATTTATACAGAGCTTTGAACATGTCAAGTTCTCAGTATTACCAGGGCTCTTGATGTCAGCCAGGGACCTGCAGTTTAAACACAGAAAGCAAAGACCTTTGGCCATAGGGGTCTTAGTAGGTTTGGGTCTAGCACTGGACTGGGCAGCCCTCTGGTGTCCACCAAGCCTGTGCAGAGGAGTATATGGGTGATATGTCCTCATCAGAACATTGCTCTTCAATTCACGCTCAGGACCTGGGAATATTTGGGCTCCTATAGACAGGCAGTGGGGCTGCTCTGATGTGTTATAAATCCAGCACATCAGATCAGACTCGATTAATTGAGTCTGCTGGAACATGGAAATTACTGCACTCCAGCAGCCTCCAGCATCATGTGTATCAGCATCCCCATGCTGAAAAATGACACTGGGGTGCTTTAAACTAAAGCTCATTCAGTGAGCTTTAGTTCAAAGCACCCTGCCACCATTTTTCAGCATGGGGACACTGATACATGTGATGCTTGGGTGCTTTTAATTAGTGTGACTTGTTAATTAAAGCACCACCGCCTCCTGGAGCATGTCTATAAATGCTTTTCAAGACAGCATGCAGGCCACACCCTTCACAGTCCAACAGGCTCATCTTAGATCTGGTGTAAGAGCAATAATGTAGGCAGTACCTTCCCATCCCCACTCCTGGCCATCAGGCTTTGGGATACAATCATTGCAAGAGCAACCAGAGACTCCACTCAGCAGAAGAGTTCATATCCTTGGACCGATACTCTTCAATGTCTTCATCAGCGACTTGGACGAGGGAGTGAAGTGTACTCTGTCCAAGTTTGTGGATGACACAAAACTGTAGGGAGAACTGGACACACCGGAGGGCAGGGAACAACTACAAGCAGACCTGGACAGGTTGGACAAATGGGCAGAAAACAACAGAACGCAATTCAACAAGGCGAAATGCAAAGTGCTGCACCTAGGGAGGAAAAATGTCCAGCATACCTACTGCCTAGGGAATGACCTGCTGGGTGGCACGGAAGCGGAAAGGGATCTTGGAGTCCTAGTGGACTCCAAGATGAACATGAGTCGGCAGTGTGATGAAGTCATCAGAAAAGCTAATGGCACTTTATTGTGCATCAAAAGATGCATGACGAACAGATCCAAGGAGGTGATACTTCCCCTCTATCGGGCACTGGTCAGACCGCAGTTGGAGTAATGCGTGCAATTCTGGGCGCCACACTTCAAGAGGGATGTGGATAACCTGGAGAGAGTCCAGAGAAGCGCCACTCATATGGTTAAGGGCATGCAGGCCAAGCCCTATGAGGAGAGACTAGGGCACCTAGACCTCTTCAGCCTCCACAAGAGAAGGTTGAGAGGCGACCTTGTGGCTGCCTATAAGTTCATCACGGGGGCACAGAAGGGAATTGGTGAGGCTTTACTCACCAAGGTGCCCCCGGGGGTCACAAGAAATAATGGCCACAAGCTAGCAGAGAGCAGATTTAGACTGGACGTTAGGAAGAACTTCTTCACAGTTAGAGTGGCTAAGATCTGGAACGGGCTCCCAAGGGAGGTGGTGCTCTCCCCTACCCTGGGGGTCTTCAAGAGGAGGTTAGATAGGCATCTAGCTGGGGTCATCTGAACCCAGCACTCTTTCCTGCCTATGCAGGGGGTCAGACTCGATGATCTGTTGAGGTCCCTTCCGACCCTAACATCTATGAATCTATGAATCTATAAGAAGCTGCAAATGCAGCCAAGGCAGAGGCTAGAGCCCTATATGGGCTGATGTTTCTATCTGTCTTGTGATGTTGAGAACACTGGAGAGGGGTGACACTGAAAAACCTTCACTGCTCTATTGCTGGGTTTGGGAGGTGCAGAAAGGGAAGCAGGTGGGTGGGGCTTCTTTTTGTCTATTCCTCCAGTCCAAATATAAATCCTACCAATGCGGCACACAACAATGACTGCTAGCATGTCAGCAGGCCCTGGTAGCTCTAGCAGGGGGCTTTAACCATTCAAAAAACAGTATACAGTTTTGGCCAGACTCTCTCTGCCCTGGGCTGATTGGTTATTTGCTCCAAAGCTCTTCTTGCCCCACCCTTATGAACTCTTCACTTCAGCTTCATATCACCACTATCCTCGGAGAAAGACAGGCACGTGTCACAGTCTTGGAAGGTATGACTCATTTGGCTCTGCTCCATAGGAGTAATTTTGCTTCTTTTTCCTCCCCAGTGGGATTGTGCATCACTGATCTCCCTACTTAGGGCTATACCTTAATGGGCTTGTGTTAAACTCCTCTTGCCTCCTACTGCAGCTATTAAACCAACAGTGATTTCTGGTTAACAGGGCAGGAATCCCTCAGATATCAGTTGTTACAACAGCTAATGACCAGTTCGTTACAGAATTAATTATCCTTTACCTTCCATGAAAATGAGGAACCCCTGCTTACTGATGATAATCAGGAAAATTGGTTGGGTTGGATGATAAAATCAAGTAATAAACAGTAATGCTTGTGTCTTACACAGAAGACATTAGGAAACATAAAGGGAGCTATATACAGCATGCTAGGAGTCATGTGTCCCTCCTCCCAGCAAAATCTACAGGAATCTTGCATGCACTCAGGCCATGAGCTGATTAGATCAGGACATTAAAGTCCAGGCTTAAGCTTGTCCTGTGTCTGGGCTTTTGCACCTGCTGTCTCACCTGCTAAGAAGATTTTGCAAGCAATCAGAAACATCACAACCACAGCCCTTTTTTAAATGGGGAGTCCAGGGCACAGCATGGCAAAGTGACTTGCACAGGGCTCTTGGAAAGCCAGTTTCAGTTGCAAATCCTGTGCTCTATCCATGAGACAATACACCACCCCTGTAAAAAACACTGTCATTTTAAAAGAATTTGAACTTCAAAGTTTATATGTGCCAAATTACTTCTCAGACACTTTTAAGAGGGACCAGACTAGTTAAGAGCAGAGACGTCAGTGCTGTCATTGGAGGGCACAGGTTGTATCTCACCAGGGACTCCTTAGTGGGAAAAGAAACAGGGAAATGTAGGCTGGTCTGTCTAGGGAAAGGTACTCTGAGTATCCACTTCATCCTCTTGTCATTAGAGGGAAGAAGAGATGGGGGAGAATGAAACAAAGCTGGTAATTAGCTTCAAAGGGGATCCCAAGATGATTGCAGTTCAAACTGTTTGGTCAAGACCTTGCTATATGCTTCCTCGCTGTACTGGATGGTAGGGAGAGAGAGAGAGAAAGCATGAGCTGGAGAGTTCATTTCATTCTTAATTAAGTGTCTGGTGCTTAAAGGGACAATTTCTTTAACTTCATCTCTATGAGAGAAGCACTTGCAGGGATAAGGAAAGGTTCCTGAAGGTAGTGTTTTACTAAACCTAACCTATTGCATCAAAAAAAACCAAAACCCTCACTAAAAATCCTAGATGTTTGCCAGTGACCCACTCTCGCTAACAGCTAGGCAAGGCTGTCCATCCTCTTGGAGCATATTCACACTGGCAGTAACTCTGGATTACAGAAATTGGAGATGGAAAGCCAAGGTCAGTGCGTCAGTTCCCTGAAGCTCAGGGAAGGATTGGTCCACTCTTTCTCCTTGAAAAAATAATTTGACAAAGCCATGACCCTTCCCATGGAGGGTCCATGTTCAAGGACTCCATGAGGGGTGATAGCCCTGTGTCTCTCCTGTGCGGTGATATGAGCATACTCCCCTACCCATTGCTGGGAAAAACCATGGAGTATTTGAAGAGAGTCTTCAAGGATCAGTCCTGTTTCTCTCCCTTTTGCTTTCAACATTGTGAAGATCTGTCTGAGCAGACCCAGTGTTCGATCTAAAGAAGATCTCACCTTTTGTCCAGCAGAGGGGCTCAGACAATTACAACGTGATGTTCTCCTTTGGTCTGATCTAGCAAGAGTCTAAGCAGCAACTGGGGTTGCTGCCTATCTGTGGTACCAGGGCTCCAGGATCTATCCTTTGCATTGCCTTGAATAGACACACCTGGAGGAGCAATGTTCTCTTAGTCAAACATGGATTTAAGACTCAAAAAAGCAGGCTTCATATCCCAGCTGTGCCAGAGCCTTCTCATCTGTCCTTGAACAAATTACTTAGGCTCTTGCCTAAAAAAATTTCAGCAATCACTTGGATCCAATGAATCTCAATGAAGTCAAATTCATTGAGTATCTGAGCACTAATCATGTAACATGAGCCTCTAAACAACACAATAACTGGTTCCAGCTGGCTTTTGTGACAGCCCCTTAAAGAAACACATAGACCATACTTTAAAAACAATGGTGGCTCTTTGTGGACTTCAGTAAGCTTTGGATCAGGCTGTTAAGGCTAGATCCCCAAGAAGACCAAACTCCAATTTATTAAACTAATTCCCATTGATATCAAAGGCATGTAGGCACATAAGGGTACGGACAAAAGTACTTACTGACACTTTAAAACAGGAGGGGAGCTGCCATTTGGAAGTTTGCATCAATTGTTAGGATAACTGTTACCTCTGCATGTTCTTGTGGTGATACAAGTGAGCCATGTTGCCCTTACTTGAACCCTGAATGAAATAGGGTTAACGTTTCAATGGTTTTGCTAAGCTTGTATCGCTACAAAAACATGCAGACCTAGCAGGTGCATTGTAGCAGCTTATAGTCACATCATTTGCTATTGATATAAAATGTTTATGTCTGTCTAGATCCTAAATATCTTTTTGTATCTAGCCCTTAGCTTCTCTGGGCCCCAGTTGTCCGTCTGTGACCTGGGAATAGTAATACCTCCTTATCCCACAAGGTTGTTCAGAGACTAATTCCCCAGTAATTGTGGGATACTATGAGAACGACACTATATTAAATACTTTGCTAAACACAAAGACTTCAAGATTTGACCCACTGGGAATTTTGACTAAGAAAGGACCTCAGAACTAGGCTAAATGTAAATTTTCTCCTATGTTACATGCCTGAAGGCAAGAACTAATGTCAGGTAAATAGAGGGAGAATTAGGGAACACTGAGAAATGCTTTAATAAAAGAATAACAGAAATTGCCTTCTTCATAATAAATTATCATAAGATGAGTAACCTACAACTTGCAATGGGGACAGGTACAAATGATTTCACACACTCTGCTTTGTAAGTAGCTTTGTAGCAGGTGCTATCATTTCATCTGTTCAGTATTTTAACATCATTCATATGTGCCACCGCATCGTAGTACAACAACACATCTTATAATAATTTACTAGGAAGAAGCAATTTCGATGAATCACATCATATTGTCGTTATGAATAAAGTACACACGCACACTGAACCTTCAAGGAAAGTATGAAAGAGATACACTCGCCATTCAGTTTCTTCCATACTCACAGACACTTTTCTCCTCTCATTCCAGTTGTTCTCAATCACCCTTCTCACAAACAATGGGAACAAATCTAGATGTATTCCAAAGCTTGCAGGTTTCCTTTTTCATACCAGTTGTAAAGGCTGATTGATGGCAAACTTCACAGCTTTTTTGAACAAAGAACACAAAAACGAGATTTTCCCATCTTGGACTCTTTTTGTGACCTAGATCTAGAAACCTAGCACGTCTGAAGGGGGGATGGAATTTCAGAGAACTGTGCTGTCTTAGTAGGAAGGCGCATGGGACAGGGCGAGAGAGGGAGATATTCCCATATCCTATAGCATGCTAGTTGGGGCACTGGGCTTAGATATTGGAGATTAGAATTCAGGTGACTGCTCTGCCCAATTCAGTGCGATCTGGGATACAGTATACAGATCTACTATTCGCAAGAACAATAGAAATGCTATGCTGCCTCAAACCACAGGTCCTTCTAGCCCAGTATGCTGTACTTTAGGAAGACAGAGAATGGATCCTAAGGGGAAGAATATTTTAGCAAAGCATATCCAAAAAAGAACCAAGAACACCAACCTGAGATTACCAGTGCTCTTTCTTCCAGCTTGTGTCCACCTCCCCACTCTTCCCCTGATTTCCCAAATCAAAACCTAAGTTTTGGTCTAAAAATCAAAGGCTTTGACACAACTTGCAACTTTTTTTTTTCGCAAAGAGCATTCAGAAGATTTTGGTTTTATTCTAATGCAAATGAAAGCAAATTTCTAAAACCTCAAAAGTCATCCAGAAACAGGACTGTCTTCTGGTCAGTGCTACTGCCAAAGCTATTACTCTGAGAGCTTCCTCTTCATATTTTTTTATTTCTTTGTTCTGTTTCACTTTCAGTCTAGCCGCTCTCACTCTGACAATTCCGCCTGGCTGCTTTCCAGCAGCCCTGTCCAGTTTATCCCTGTACAAGCCTATAATACAAAAGAATATAAAGAAGCCTGGAAATGTAATTATAAAACTGTCTCTTCTGCCCAGGCACAGTTTTTAAACAGCAACCTCCCTTTAAGCAGTGCTGGAGGGGAAAAAAAAAAAAAGTAATCTAGAGCCCTTCTAAGCAATGTCATTATTTATTCTGGATGAAACGTCCTGCAGGAAGCTTTAATTAGACCACATGTATGATAAACTAACAGAGCAGTCTGAGGGGAAAAAAAAATTAAACAAATAAAAAGGGTAATGGTGCAATTACTTACATTTCTTAAAGCTGTAACTCTTGGAGGTGAGCCCAGTTTACTTCTAGCTTGGGAGCTGAAATAGGGACATGTACATTAAGGCTGAAGATAGCTTAGAGACATACAGACACACACGCATTTTTCATCTAAACTGTTTTTCAATGGAAATTTTGGGCTTTCAACTAAATGAAAATTTTCATGGGACGTATCTGCTTTCAGCAAAAAAGGCTTTGTTGAAGCAAAAACGGCTTGCGTTGGGGGAGGCTTTTGGATTTTCAATGAAGAGTGAAACATTTTTGTGAAAAAGAAAGTCCCCTCACTCTTTCACCTGCTGTAATATGTGTGTATGTGCACACAGGTGTACATGAATATGCACCGTGCATTTTCTCTTACATGTATTTAAATACAAATATACATACATAGCTTACAAAAATATATTTACCATATGTGCTGTTAATTGGCTGAAATACACAAAAGCAGGCTATAGTTTTGCTCTAAAACTGTTAAGATTTGTTCTTTATCTGGAGCCAGTGTCAATGTCTGGACCTCACACAACACAAACGCACCAGCTTTGTGGTTCATGTTCTACCAGAGCTTCTATTTACTTCAATGAGATGCTGTCAACTCAAATTTGGCCTCATATTCAGCTTTTTGAGAAAATTAACTATTATTTTAATAAAATCTAAGATGAGTTAAAATGCTGGGGTGGTTTAGGGTCCTGTAGCCCATGCTTCCATGGGGCTAAAGGATGTATTTAATTTCAAGTATGCGGTTATGTACTATTCTAGTTAAAGATGCCTTTCTAAATCCAGGCTTTTGTGATTGCTGAATGTTATTTGCTCTGTAGGAAGTAGGTAATAGTGTGTCTCATTTGCAGGCACTGGGTTTGGCGTCACTTATGCAAATGAGTCACACAGATGGTTGTGCATTTCTTGCACTTCAAATGAAAATAGAAGGCAGTAATTATGACGTTAACATTACGTTTAGCTGAAGTTTTGGATATGCTCCCTAACTGAAGTGCCAGAGACAAACATATCATATTTCAGACCTTTCTCAAATGTAACTAGCTCCAGTGTCAGGCAAGCCATCACTCAGGGATGTTCTGAGCCGGCTGCTTTGCCCCATTTCTGGGATTTGGTGCATCCTGAGCTTGAGCGGGTAGGGTGTTCTGCCTAGTAGCGTCCTTGAGCGTAACATGGGAGGAGCACAGACATGCCCCTGGAGACAAAAGGATTGCCATTTGAGTCTTGGGACATTTCTCCTGCCAGGCATCTTCAGGAGGAACAGGTCAAGCACAGAAGGGAGGGCTAAGAGTTGTCACTGGATTTGCAGGGATTGTCCAGTAGTAGATTGAGCTTTTGCCTTAGTTAGATCCTCACTGCAAACACAGCTGGTCTGAGACTTTTGCTGGACTGAGGCACAGCAGTCTTTTACCTTGCTATATCTTTGCCTAGTATTTTGGAGATTGTAAGCAACATTCATTATCATCATTTTTTCTCCAGGATTTTTTCCCTAATTGACTCTTAGGTTCTAAGAAAGGCTTTGCTATCTAAAAGAAACGGGCCTAAGTGGCAACATTTGGGTATGTACCTGGCATCTGGGATATTTGGGTCTGGGATTTTGGTTGATCCTTGTAAAGAGATAAAGGCTAATGACAAATGTGGATTCAGGTTCAGATTTCAGCCCCTCCCTCTGCACGTGGGTTTGGATGTCAGGATGTGACTGTGGACTGTGTTGTTTTACAGGCCAGCATAAAGCAATCAGCCTCAGTAATAACTGACAGGCTGTGGAGGTACTCACACATGCAAGCTTATACATGAACGGCTGCTTGGAAACCTATTGTTCAGTTGTCATGGAAATCATTGTGAGGTCACACAAGAGATGTTATGACTGCATTTAGCACGCAGGAAACAATGGAGTAGGGGGAGATGAAATGTATGCCACTTCAAAAGGTAATGCTATCCCTGTTCAGTAAAGCATCTAATCTTCACACTTAGCATGCACTTCATTTTCTCTGGCTTCACTAGGACCCAAGTATGTGGCTAAAATTAAGCATATGATTAAGTACTTAGCTGAAACGGGGCCTTGGGACATGAGTCTTTCTTCCAGTGAAGTCAATACAAGATTTACCATTTCCTTACATAGAAAAAGACAGGAGTCCTGGTTTCATGCAAATTCCCTTGTTCAAAGAGAGGAAAAGGAAGAGAATTTCATGAAAGAGCTGCTCTGTCAGCAGCTTTGGCTTCAGCTACCGTGTCTTTCAAAGTTGAACATAAATGTGCTGATTAACATAGAGTTAACATACTGTGGCTTCTGCTGGATGGTCTATGCACTATCCATTCCAACTATACATTGATTTCTGTCTGATAAACATAATACACGCTGATGAAAGGTGGCAGAACTGGAAGCGAGTCTGGCTTATCATCCACAAATGTCTGGAGCAATCAGAAGCTGAAATCAAAGGATAATAATATTTACATTTTTAAATGGAGCTGGTATGTGCAGTATATCAGAAGGATACATCAATTCAGACAACTTCGCACCACAATTCACCATCACATAGCATCCTTAAATGTTTTTCATGCTGGAAAAGCAATTTCAATATGCAAGAAAATCAAAGAAATTACATGGGAACTGGCTAAGGTATATGCTGGCATATAAATATGCCATTCACCATACACTCGTGAAGTATTCACAGGTACTCTGTAGATCTTGATACAACTTGTGTATCTCCTACAGAAACAAAAGTGTCACAACCGTTTACCACTCAACCTATGTATGTACAAGGTGTACCCCTTACACCTAGTTTATCTCAGGCTACTTTTATCTTTCTATTGAGATGCTCAGCTCACAGGCACACACATCACCGTTCTGAAGTTGGATGAGGTTAAACGGCCCCAAGCACAGCCATCCCATCCACAACAAAGAGGTCATCTGCATATCAATTTGTACCACATTGTAACAGTGCAATATTCCATGTTAACCCACCATGTAACCACCCTGAAAGGACTGAAGTACATGCACTGTACAAGCACCCTGCAGAGACAGCGGGAATAGGCACAAACCTGTAATTATGGAACTAAAGACAATGAAATCATGCATACTCCTGCCACCTATGGTTCTAAATGACAAAAAGTGTTAGTTACACTGTTGTAATTCTATAGCATCCCTAGAGAAAAAAAAAGCAGAGGGCATAATGAGCTACTAGACTTGTGATAAGCTCATAAGAGGCAGAATTAAAGTGTGCTAGCAATTTACCCCTATCGTGGTTCCACCAGTCTGTGAAGAGGAACACGGAGGGGGGTCACAATTAAACTTTCTCACTTCCCCTTTAATTTGGAGATATGCACACACACACAGAGAGGGAGAGAAAGAAAGACAGCTTTCACTGACTGCAGTCATTTCCCATCTCCAGACAGAACAGAGGCCAGAAGAACGAGATGGAGAGAATAAGGCACGTGCACTGGTGACCAGAATCTTTTGCAATTCAATCTAATGGTAGTTGGATCCTGGAGATTTGAACTGAACTTTGCCCTGAAGTTCTTTGATTTACCCCAAACTCAAAGTGTAATTCAGTCAGTGAGAATTCATGGAAACTAATGCCAAAGCAGTCATACAACAATGATAAAGAACGACAGAAAGAATTGTGCGCGTCTAACATTGACCAAGGAACTGTAGTAACGTAAAAAGAAAAAAGTATCCCTAAAATGAGTTTGACAAGTTCCCCTAGGAACCAAAATTGCTGTGTTTTATATATGGTAATCTAGATGCTCCATGGGATCCAGGAAACTTAGAATTCAGAATTGTGCTCAGCACATCTTCCAAGGGCCTCAGCTCCCTTAACTAGAAGCCCACTAAAGTAAATGAGAATCTTCCCACAGAGTATAGTGGGTTTGGGGTTAGTGTGTAGATGCAGTGTGGATGACTACTTCCACATCACTGTGGATACAAAATACTTTTTTCCTGCTCATTTGTCCTTTATTCTAATGATGGAAGAACACAAAATGATGGAAGACCCATGTGTACGCTGAACTAAACAGCTAGAAATGTAATTTTTTTTATTGAGGACAGAGAATCCAGAGCTCACTTTACATAGGCATATGGACAAAAAGCCAATGGATTCTGGCTCTATCAGTTAGGTGTCAGTCTTTGTGACCCATTGGGGTAAAGGGAAGTAGATAACTGGAAACTCAGGTGTTCTTCAATGGAACTCTTCTGGTTCTGATAAAAGGAGGGCAAAGGCATAACATTGGATCAAGTAAGAACCATCTGATTCAGTTTAAATTAAATGGAAGAATAAACAAGAACATGTCTGTAGCTAGACTATTTTTTATTATGAAAGAGCAGATATTGAGAAATTCAGGAGACAAGGGCAGCATCTACATAAGCAGTGGACTGTGCAGTAACTGGTGTAACTGCACAGTACCATCCCCACACATGTTTTTTCAGATGCTATTGTGCAGTAGCTCATTACTACTGTGCAGTAGCATTGCATCATGGTTAGTGCCCACCAACACTACTGCATAGTAGCTCATTGCTACTGCCCAGTAGTATCTTGTGTGGACGTGCCCAAGAAGGAGTAAACAGAGAACCTACAAGGAATGCAAAAACAATTGATCAGCAGAGTGAGCTACTTCTTTAAAGTTAGAAAGTGTAGGGATAAAGTGAGACTTGCCTAAAGTCAAGATATGTTAGACCTTGCAAAGGAAATTAAAACAAATAGGAGAAAATTCCTTAACCATACAAATGAAAAGAGAATAAGAACAGAGGAAATGGGAACACTATGCAGTGCGGATGCAGTAGAGATTAAAGATAATCTAGGCATGGCCCAAAAACTAAATGAATATTTTTACCTCAGTTTTCAATAATCACAATGATGTTGAACATGGGGACAAAGGCAGGATGAATAATGAGAATGAGGATAAGGAAATAGAAATTACCATAACTGAAGTGAAAGCAAAATTCAAAGAGCTTAATGCACTTAACTTGGAGGGATGGGATAATCTCCACCCTAGAATACAGAAAGAGCCAGCACTCGAAATCACAAATCCAGCAGCAAGGATTTTTAATAAATCTGTCAAGGTAGTGCCATATGACTAGAGAATGGCAAATGTAGTATTTATAATCACGGGAAAAAAAGTGATCTGGGCTTCTCCAAGCCTGTTATTTTCCCTCAGTCATACAAAGTGCTTTAGGAAATTTTTTTGACGTGGGAGGTAATTAAGCAATAGAAGTAATAAAAAAAATGTTACAAAATGCCCAATGGATTTACCAAAGATTCCTTGTGCCAGACCAACCTGATAACATTCTCTTTTTTCCTAAACAGGGAAAATGTGGCAGATCTGATCTATATGGACTTGAGTCAAACGTTTGATACAGTGCCAGAGAGGAAACTGTTAGCAAAACTGGAGATGAAGAGGATTACTATGGGAATTATAAGGTAGGCATAGAACTGGCTGAGGAGGAGACAGAACAAGTTGTACTGCATGTTGAACTATCAGGCTGCAGGGAAATTAGTAGCAGAGTTTCATGAGGATTGGTCTTGGCACCAATTTTCATTACTAATCCAGGTACACAAAGTAGGAGTATTGTAATGACATTTGCTAATGACACAAAGTCATTCTAGAGAGACACCATCAACAAAGAGGAGGACTGGAGTATCAAACAGGGCAAACTGGATGACCTTGAGGACTGGACTAACAGGAACATTCTGTAATGTAATATTTCAATATGCAGTCTTGCATTTAGGACCTAAAAGGATTTTTGCTATTAATGGCGAGCTCACCACTTCTAAATAACAGGTTATTAGTATTAGTGTATTAGCTGATCATGGGAAGGTTATAAGCAACCAATGAAATGTGGACATGAAAAAGGCAAACATGATTCTCATATATTTGAGCAGACATTTCCAGTAGAGACAGGGAAGAATTAATGTCATTGTACAAAGTGCTAGGAGATCTCATTTACAATATTGGGTACAATTTTGATCATGCATGTTCAAGAAAGACAAGGTTCTTTGAGTAAATGTGATATCTTTTATTAGACCAACTAAATAGTTGGAAAAATTATTCTTTGCAAGCTTTTGGGCACAAACATTCTTCTTCAGGCATAGGGAGAGTGTCACAATTAACACCCCTGTTCAAGGAAGATGAAGTCAAACTGAAATGGTTTCAGAGTAGGGCAACTCAGGTGATCAGGAGACTGGAAAGTCTGTATTACAAGAGTGTGGCTTATTTGGCCTCAGAAAACCAAAGTTCAGATAAGATACGATTGCTGTCTGCAGATACATAGTGAGGGCAAATGCTGGAAAGAGAGAATAGGATTTTAAGCTAAAAGCAATGTTGGCACAAGCACAAATGGTTGCAAACTGGCATGAAGAATCCTAGGCGGGAAATTAGAAGGAAGTTTTAAATGACCTGAGGAGTGAGGTTCTGAAACAGCTTTCTAGCATTTGAGTAGGAGATAATCTCTAACAATTTTCTAGTCTGAGTTTGATAAATTAATGAAAGGGATTATATGGCATGGTGTCTGCAGCAGGAGGAGACTGAACTGAACGACATAGGAGCTGTTTTCCAATGCTGTGTTCCTAATTGCAAGATCATTATCATTACTGGGCTGAATCTTGAAGATCGCACTAAGTTTCATTCAATCCTTCATCAATACTCTTCCTAATATCGGTAAGATTTGGCTTGAGTAAAGAAGCAAGTACAGTAATGATTTCAGACAATGGCCCATTCCTGCTAAGCTAAATGTCAGTTTCCATCCATTTCCACGAGTGTGCTGATGGGTATGGCTCTATGCGCATTTGTGGGTGGTTATTTATTCTTTTGCAAATTGTGCTAGTCATCCTGGGCATGATTTGCAAAGGCATTTAAGCACCTATAGATGCAGTTAGAGGCACAGTGGGGTTTACAAAACTGCTTAAAGAAGTAGGCATCAAAATGACATTCCCATTGAAAGTCATATGCTGTATTACTCCCCTAGGCTACAGTATAGCATGGGTAGGCAGTGGGAGAAAGGTTTTAACAGCTGACAGCTGATTGGCACCTACTGGCACAACTTCCTCAGTCAAGTGGCTGGTTTCCAGACCATGAATAGCAATATTGTTATTAGAAAACATTTGTATATAATTCCATAGGCATACATAGGTATTCAGCAATTCTAATGGACAAAGAGACTGTGTATTAGCATTTTACATTGCTCCCTATCACAGTTGTTTCTGATCAGCATCCATATAAAATCTGTAGCTAAATCAAAATCCCTGGTAGACTTCATGAAATCAGTTGCTCTTTTTCCCCTTAATGATAAAACCTCTGGCCAGGAAAGGGTCATGGGTTCCATCTGCTCCCCCCTCCCCCCGCCCCATTATTTTATGTTGATGACTTGAAAATGACTTATTTCAAAGGTTTATTTTCCTTTCAACAGGTTAATTTTTTTTGATTGGGCGTGGGTTTCTTTTAGGTCAAAGGGGTTGGTAGTGTGTATGTTTCTGGGGGTGGAAGAGGCCTTTTAAACGAGAAGGTTCTACAGAATTTCCTAAGGATATGTCAAACAGGTATCTTTATTTTGCCTCATTAGCAAGAATTCAGTCTTCAGTACAACTAATCCAGTCAGCACCAATATGTATGGGCACCTATACATATGCAAAGAGTCTGCCCCGATGTGCTGTAATTACAATGCATCAGAGCAGATTTGATTAATTGAGTCTACTGGAGCGTGGTAATTACCGTGCTCCAGCAGCATCACATGTATCAGCATCTCTGTGCTTCAGAATAGTGACCTTTAACTAAAGCTCGTTTGATGAGCTTTAGTTAAAGCGCCCCTGCCGCCATTTTTCAGTGCAGGGATGCTGATACATGGGATGCTCTGAATGCTTTAATTAGAGTGGCTCTGAAAGCTCCTCTAATTAAAGTGTGCCCCTCCCCGCCCACACACACACACACACACACACACACACTCCCAGAGCACATCTATAAATGATTTATATTTCTATGAGCCAAAACTCAAGCTAAAATTACAGACCAAATCCAGATTACCTTGTTCAGCTGTGTTATTTTTATTCCTGCTCTTAGGGGTAGGAGGTCAAAGTGGCATGGTTAGGAGTAATTTTTACCCGAGCTGCATTTTTTTTCAAGCAAAAAATCAGTGATTTTAAATTGTGCCACAAAATATAGGCTGTGCCACTGAAAAATTGTTCCTGGGCCTCAGTCCAAAGGTATAAAAAATGTTAAAAAATGTTGCTGATAGAAAGCCCCTTTCAATTACACGCACTTTAAAAGCAAAAAAAAAAAAGAAAGAAAGAAAGAAATGCTTTTTACACACAAAAAACTGAATGGCATTTAAAAGATGTGGAGGATGTGTGCGCATGTGTGTGCATAATCATTTATCTATCTAGCAGCCCACACTGAAAACGTTATAGGTATATGCGATTACTAGGGCGATAAGACACCAAAGTGATTGTTTAAACTGAAATTGACTCTCACCTACTGCAGAGTTTGAATTAAACAAAAATAACCCAAAGCAGCAATGTAATAACCTTAAATGATCCACATTTTTAGCAGCTTAGACATAATGGAATTCTCTCAGCTTTTCACAAATGCTCCACATACGTTCAGATAATAATCACATTGCCTGACCGACCTGACAGAACAGAACTGAAAAAAATCACATTGGTTTCAAAGAGATAAGATGCCTTCTCCTTTCTTTTATCTGCCTATACAGCTCTTATATACTGCTCCTCATCAAAGCATCTAAGTGCCTTCATTGGGCCAAAGTATCCTGTTGTTACAGATCTATAAATATTCCTTATATGCAACTTAGAAATTGCTTTACTAGAACAGACTAATGGTCCATGTAGGCAAGTGTTCTATCTCCAGCAGTCAATCCTGGCTACTAGAGATTGGACAGAGACATAATCTCAACGAACAGGGCTTGCTAAAAGGAGATTTTGGTAATCTTTTAAATTGTTTAGGCAGCTAGTTTTACTGTCTGATCAAGGATTGAGTGTGGTTAGTAAGAACCAACTGAAATGTTTGTGTGCTAATGTAAGAAGCCTGGCCAACAAAATGGAGGAACATGAACTATTGGTGCCAAATAGGAAACTGAATATTTAAAGGTAATAGATATAGAAACATTGTGGAATAGTAACTGTGTCTGGAACACAGCCATGGAAGAGCCTGCAGCCTTCAGAAAAGTTAAAAATAAAGGTGTTCAGATATCATTGTATGTTAATGATGTCGTAGACTAAACAAATAAAAAGGGATGGTATGCATGAAATAAAACCTGTTTGTGTCAAAATCACTTGGGGAAATGATGATAAAAGAAGCTCTACTGAGGAAGCTGTGGCAGATTCCTACACACTCCCAGTGTCAGATTTGGCTGGGAATAGAGATCTCTGTAATATTATTAGAAAAATGAACACTACAGAGAATTATGTTATTACATGGAACTGACACCTAAGATATTGGCTAGAAAATAAATGTTACTAATAATGATACAACCTGGATGTGCCTTTGTAGCAGACAGATTTCTTCATCATATACTCACTGATCCATCAAGATGTGATGCTCTTTTAGAGTTAGTTGTGGTAAGTAATGAAGCATTGTATAAGAGCTAGTCAGAGAAAATAACCTGGGATCATATAATCACAAGTTTATTCAGTTTAAATTAAATGGAAGGATAAGCAAAGTATGTCTATAATAAACTTCTTGTTTCTAAAAAGGCAATCTTTGATAGACTAAAGGGATAAGTAAGGGGAGTCACCTGGACTGGGAGTGTGGAACTTGGATGTAGAGGAGACCTGGAATTTCATTAAGTCAAAGGATCCAAAACATTTGATGAAATGAGCTCCTGTTCATGAAAGCTTATGCATTGCTAATGTAGTTAATTTGCAAGATGCAACTTTACCCTGCCTGCTGTATGGAACTTGTATTTCAAGCAAGTAGAAAAATCTTGTAGAAATGGGCTCCTGGCCTATCTCGATGAATTGATACCTCAAAAAGAAAGATAGGAAAAAGCAATGAGGAAGAGGTAAAACAAGCTTATCAGCAAAGACAGTTATGTCTGAGAGGACAAGAAGGGTTGAGATAAAGTGAATATTAACAAAAGTCAGGTTGAATTAGAGCATGCAAAAGATATTAATACAAATAGCATAAGGTTCTTTAGCCATATGAGTAAAAAGAGAACAGAGAAAGAAGTAGAACTGCTATACAGTGAGAATAGGTTAGAAATTAAAATTGCTCTAATGGTGGCCTAAATACATTAAATGTGTTTTGCTTCAGTTTTAAGTATGGAAGATAAGATTAAGCAAAGGTTCAAAGGCAGGACAAATAATGGTAACCAGGGTTTATAAATGGAAATGACCATACCTGAAGTAGAAGCAAAGCTCAAAGATCTTAATGCATTCAAGCTGGCAGGAGTGCACAACGCCATTCCAGAATTCTGAAAGAACTGGCACGAAAAATTATAAATTTATGATAAATTATATAAATATTCATAAAATTATACATTGACCATACTGGGGAGAGGCAGGTCCCATATAGCTGCAGAATAGTAAACATGGTCTAGAAAACTACAGGCCTGTTAATCTGACCTCAGTGATTGTCAAAGCTAAAAAATGTTTAAAGAAGAAAGACTGAATGACAGAGGTAAATGGGATAAACCATGGGTTCGCTGAAGGCAGATGATACCCTAAGCTAAGTGGCTTCCTTTGTTAAAATCACTGTTTTTTTAGACAAAGTAAATGAGGTAAATATCACTTAATGGGACGTTAAGTAAAACATTTGATATGATGCTATATTCTAATTTATTCATTGAACTGGAGAAAATATTATAAGGATTGTAGGATGTGTAAGCAACCAGCTGATGGGAAGGTGACAGTGGGTAATGCTGAAGGGAGAACTGTCAGATTGGAGAGAGGGGATTAGGAGAGTTCCAAAAGAAGTGGTCTTGGGACCAAAATATATTTAAGTAGTGGCTTTAGCACAAAACAGGAGTGCTTAGGTGAAGTTTGCTGTTGACACAAAATTGTGAGGCATCATCAGTATAGAGCACTGGGGGGGGAATTAAGTGACCTTGAAGATTAGAGGAATAGGAATCAGATAAAATTCAGTAGGACAAAGTGCAAGGTTATACACATAGGGACTAACAAGAATTTCTGTTATAAGCTGGCAGCTCATCAGTTGGAATTGACAGAGGAAGAGAAAGACTTGGGTGTATTAGTCAATCACCAGATGACTTTGAATGATCAGCATGTTGCCACTGTGGAAAATGCAAATATGATCAGAGATGTATCAGGCAATGTATTTCCAGTAGAGTTAGGGAAGTATTAATGTCATTTGAAGAAGGTGCTAGGGAACTTTATCTGAAATATTGTGTACAGCTCTGGGTCACCCACATTCAGGAAAGGTGAAATCAAACTGGAGTATGCATAGAAAAGATACCAGGATGATCAGCAGAATAGAGAGCTTGTGTTACAAGAAGAAACTAAAAGAGTTGGGCTTGTTGAACCTAGCAAAATGAAGGCTAAGAAGGGATATCATTGTACTCTATAAATATGTCAAACGATTAAACATCAAAGAGGAAAAAATATTTAAGTTCAAAGACAGTATTGGCTCAAAACCAAATGGGTGTAAATTGAGCTAGAATACATGTAGCTTGGAAATTAGAAGAAGGCTTGTAACCATCAGAGCAGCAAGGTTCTGGAGCAGCCTTCCAACGGGAGCAGAAAGGGCAAAAACCTAGCTACTGTTAGCGTGGAACTGTATCCTACTGGGAAGGTGATACCATGATATTGTCACCTTCAGTGGGCACATCAACGCAAGATGCTAACTGCACAGTAGCCTAATAAATGCCTAATAACACTGTGCAATAGCATGCCAGGTATTAAGCTACTGCACAGTAAGCATCACTAAATAGCTGTGTGCTGCTGCTACCGCGCAGAAGCATACATTACTGTGCATTTATTTAGTATTTGGTTAACCAAGCACTAAACTTAATGTGCCATAATTATGGCAGGCAAGGTTCTTTGGGTAGATGTGATGTCTTTTATCAGCTGAGTAGTTGGCAAAAAGATCTTTGAAGCTTTCGGGCATGAGCACCCTTCTTCAGGCATAGGGAGTCTCTTGTTCTGAGATCTCCAAGGAATAAAAGAGCCTAAAAAGTGTGACAGGATGTCAGTGAGAAAGTAAATAGGTGGAAATTAGGAAAACAAAGGATAGGAAAGAGTGGAGGGTGGGGGGGAGAGGAATGAGAGGGAAATAATGCTAAAGATAAGTAAGGGAGACTACTGTAGTTGAGTTCTCCAAGGTAGAAAAGAGGCAGTCTGTGAAAAAGTAAATTAATATCACATCTACCCAAAGAAGCTTGCCTGCCTATGTCCTCAGACCAACATGGCAACAACCAAAAACCCTGTATTTATGGCTCATTAATGAACATGTAGCCTCGCCCAGTAAGTAGCAATGAGCTAGAGTGTATGAGCCAGAAAGTCCTTTCTAATCATGTCTTCCTAGATCTTTAGACCCAGCTATTACTGGTTTTCCTAATCATTAATGGGTGTCCAGCTTCAGTAAGGTTTGTTTTATGTTTGTTTTTGCAGTTTTCTCTGTATTTTTCTACCCAATGACAAACATACTTTGCTTTTATTTTAAGAATTGGAAATGGATGCGCTGACTTTTAAACTGTGACAACTGCTGTTGTGCACTTTAGAGCAGAGATTGGCTTCTGACCTGAATGGAAATGGAAACAAAAGAGGGATCATGGCTTTGGTTGTTGTAATAGGGCAGAAATGACTGCCATCTGTTCTGCATTGGGTGCTTCAAGGGATATGGGTATGATCAATGTAGATCTGGGAGGTGCCACATGAATTTTGGGCATAGTAAAAGCCATACCTAATTATCTCTCTGTTAGGCTAGTAAATGTAAACTGATTACAGGCGGCTGGAATCATGATGCTGGATATTCCTTTTTCTCTTGCTCCGGTTTGTTGCCACTGTAGAGGCAACACCAGGGTTATTATTATTCCTCATTCATTAGCCACTCATGAATGTGCTAGGTGCCTCTAGGACAGAGTAAAGCAAGGCCCATGCCTGGAAGAGCTTACATTTTAAATAGATAAGCAGATAACAAGGGGAAAGGAGCAAATTGGCTGAAGTAGACATGAGGACATGTCATGTTAGTTCCATGATTTGTTGCCCCTTTTATCTCCTTTTTCTTCCCTTTTGCATACTCCGTCTTACCCTCTGTCTCTGAACCATCCCTCCTGCCTGTAACAAGGCTCTTCCTCCATGTCTGAGTCTCCTGTCTTATTCCTCCCTTCTCCATCTATTAAAATGTTATATTATTTTCTTTAAAGTACTAAGGCTTTTGCTTCAGTAATATTCTGCAGGTTAATTAATAACCTGTATGGTCAGACCACAGAAGGACTGAGCTGATCTTTAAAACACATGGCCACAAATAAACCACATGCTGGGCTAATGACTGGTGTGTGTTGTAAGCTAGCTGACATCCCTGTGTAAACCCTGTGATAGTGTATAGTGCCTGTGCTTTCTCTGTAACAATCTGCTGCTTTCTATCTGCCTCACAGGTGACAGACACCTTCTGCAGACACAAATGATGAGGTCTGAGTATTTATCTCACTGCCCACACAACAAAGGTAAGTCATATAGAACATGGGAAGCAAGAGCATGTACATGTTGCCTACCTATGTACCACTGCACTGTGTGTTTATAAGTGGATAAATCATTCAGTTCATTATAATCCAAAATTTTCATGACTCTCTTGATCTTAACTTTTTACACAGAGCAAGTATACACAGAGGATCTATGGGAGCAAACTGGAATTAGACCAAGGAAACCATTGCATGATACATGACTCATCCTACCTGTCTTCTTCAGGGACTAGGATTGAGTAGAAGAGCAGATCCACTTATCTGCTGCCTGAGCCATGACTCCATCATTATCCTGCATGATAATTACTGATGGAACCAAGTCATTATAATACAAAGGTGAGAAGTATGGGGAATAAACAAGATGAGCTGGAAGCTGCACCCTGTAAAAAGAACTATGATCTGATTGGCATCTCAGGGTGTGTCTACACAAGACACTGTGTCACTGTAGTGATGAGCTTCAACGACATAGCTCGTCACTATGGCTATGGAAGGACAGATACAAACCATGACACCAATGCTACTGTGCAGTAGCAACAAGCTACTGTGAAGTAGCTGTGCCCTTGGCCCGGCTGTACGAGCGATCATGGTCCATGGGCCAGGTGCCCAGAGATTGGAAACTAGCTAATGTGGTCCCTATCTATAAGAAAGGGAGAAAGGAGGACCCAGGAAACTATAGGCCCAGAAGCCTCACATCGGTCTTGGGGAAAAATCCTTGAAAAAATTATCAAGAATCACATCTGTGAGGGGCCAGCAGGGGAGATCATGCCCAGGGGAAATCAACATGGGTTCATCAAAGGCAAGTCCTGCCAGACCAACCTGATGGCCTTTTATGACCAGGCAACTAAATCCCTGGATGATGGTGTCGCCGTGGATGTAGTCTCTCTGGACTTTAAGAAGGCCTTTGACACTGTCTCTCACCCCATTCTCATTAATAAACTGAGCAACTGTGGCATTGATGCCTACACAGTTGGATGGGTCAAAAATTGGCTGATGGGGCGCACCCAGAGAGTGGTGGTGGAAGGGTCGTACTTGACCTGGCAGGATGTGAATAGTGAGGTCCCCTAGGGCTCAGTCCTGGGGCCTGCACTGTTTAACATCTTCATCAGAGACTTGGACGAGGGGGTGGAAAACACGTTGTTCAAGTTTGCCTATGACACCAAGATGTGGGGAGAGGTAGACACGCTCGGAGGAAGAGAGAGGCTGCGATTAGATTTAGACAGACTACAGAAGTGGGCGGATGGTAATGGGATGGGGTTCAATGTAGACAAATGCAGGGTGCTGCACCTGGGGAGAAGGAATCCACAGCATACATACACGCTGGGGAGCTCCCCCCTTGAGAGCACAGAGGCGAAAAGGGATCATTATTGACTCCAAGATGAACATGAGCCACCAATGCCAGACTGCAGCCAGCAAAGCCAAGCGCACCTTGTCGTGCATCCAAAGATGCATCTCAAGCCGGTCCATAGAGGTGATACTCCCCCTCTATGTGACATTGGTCTGGCCTCAATTGGAGTACTGCATCCAGTTCTGGGCACCCCACTTTAAGAAGGATGTGGCATGCTTTGAGAGGGTCCAGAGGAGGGCCAACCAAGTGGTTGGAGGGCAACAGGGCGGGCCCTATAAGGAAAGGCTGAGGGACCTGAACCTGTTCTGCCTCAGCAAACGGAGGCTGAGGGGGGGACTTGGTGGCTGCCTACAAATTCGTTAGGGGAGATCAGCAGAGCTCCCCCACGCAGCGTGAGGCAGTGGGGGGCAGCAGGGATCACCCCCTGCCTGGCAGCACCCAGTGAGCACTGGGGCTTTTCTTTAAAGTATCAAGCTGGGGTGGGGCGGGGGCAGCCATGGGGAGGCTGGGGGAGCTGGCGGGGGTTGGGGGGGCTGGGGGTGTGGGGGGGGATGGCAGGGGTCCCCCCCACCCCCAGCCCCACCTCTCCACGTCCTTAGTTCTTACCAGCTTGGAGTCAACTGCAGCCACTGGGAATTGCCCAAATCATCAAAGCTCTCTGAATCTTTTCTGAAGATTCGGAGAGCTTTGAATCAATTCAGACCTTTAAATTGGTCCCCTGATTCGATTCGGATTCGGAGATTGGGCCACCAAATTGGGCTGAATCTCCTCCGAAACAAATCACCACCCAAAGCTTCACACAGCCCTAGTAGACGTGCCAAGAGAGACCTGATGGGATAGCTTTTATGATTGGAATGTCAATATTAAAGTTTACACTCTGTTCTGGAAGGCAAGGTTGGGAGAAAAGGTGGTGTTGTTGCTGGTATGTCAAAAACTCATAGATTTGTCCCTTGGTTCAGCAGGAAGAAGACAGCAGAGTGGAATGCATTTTGGGTGAAGATGAAAGGCAAAAGATACAGCACCAATATAATGGTGGGGATTTATTATAGGCCACCAAATCAGGAAAAGGAGGTGAATGGTAGCACTCTCCAGGCAGATGAAAAATCTATCCAAGGGCTATGGGATGATACTAATGGGAGTCTTCAATTTTCCAGACATCTATTGGAAAAACATAACTGCAACCGAACATAA
The DNA here is from genome assembly GCF_030867095.1 of Alligator mississippiensis. NCBI lineage: Eukaryota > Metazoa > Chordata > Crocodylia > Alligatoridae > Alligator > Alligator mississippiensis. The sequence continues at coordinate 17,764,167 of NC_081835.1, forward strand.
AATGTCAAGCCAGTTCCTAACTTGTGTGGAAGACAACTTTCAGTTCCAGAAGGCATAGGGTACAACTAGGGGACCATCTATCTTGGCTCTTGTTCTGGCCAACAGAAAAGAACTGGTGGAGGATGTGAAGGTGATAGGTAATTTGGGAGTAAGCAATCATGATATGATAGTATTTCAGATCCTGAGACAGGGAAAGCATAGGGTCAGCAAAATTAGGATGTTAGATTTCAAAAAGGTGGATTTCATCTGACTCAAGGAGTTAATAGGCACGGTGTCATTGGAGGATAGAGTAAAGGATAAGGGCAGCCAGGAGGGCTGGGAGCTTCTAAGGGGCACAGTATTGGAAGCCCAACAAGAAACTGTCTCAACATGATGGAAGCACAAGAAAAATGGCAAGAGACCAACGTGGCTGCTCAAGGAGATTCTAAAATGCCTCAAATACAAAATGAAAGTATACAGGCAGTGGAAGAATGGGCAAGTCACCATGGAAATGTACCAGGAAATAGCAAGAGAAGTGATTAGACCTCATCTGGAGTACCGTATGCAGTTCTGGGGTCCACATTTTTAAAAGGATGTAGAGAAGTTAAGGTCCAGAAGCAGGCAAAGATGATAAGGGCTTGGAAGGCAAATCATATGAGGAGAGGATGAAGGAGCTACGCATATTCAGCTTCTGGAAAGGGTGCTTAGAGAGGATATGATAACAGTTTTCAAATACTAGATTTGTATCTAGTTGATGGTAATCTTATGTAGATTTTAGATTATGGATTGTATAGGATGGTTTAGATAGAGATGATCCTGCCTTAGGTTGGATTAGATGACCTTTGGAGGTTCCTACCAGCCCTACTTCTCTATAATTCAATGAAATACATATCCAGGTCCAAAGTCTTCCAAACAGAGTGTTGTAGAGTCCCGGCTTATCCCTACATTTCCAAAGCATTCTGGGGAGGGCTCCCAAGAATCCTTGACACTAGATACAGAAGTTAGAGAATGACTAGACCTGTGTGAAGCGACTAGTTTTTGCTTTGGATTTGGCCGATTTGGGGGACAGTGATTCAATTTGGTGATTCAAATCACTGTCCTGATTCAATTCAGTTGAACCTGATTCAGAGATTCAGCTGCTGCCGAATCTTCAAATCAGGCAGACCCATCTCCCACCTTTCTCCCAGCCTGGCAATTGCTGCTCCACTCACCCCAGCTCCAGGCACTTGTTAAAAAAAAGCCCCAACTCATCAGGTGCTGCCAGATGGGGGGCAATCCTCACTGCCCCCCACTGCCCCCGCTGTATGGGGGGCTCTGCATGAGCCCCCGAACTCCTGCCTTGCTTCCCCAGCCACCCAATGGGTACCCCACCCAGGCTAGCTCTGGCCCTTTAAGAAGAAAAGAAAACCAAGAAAACCCCCAGAATCACCGCTCCTGCCAGCCAGCAGCACCCAGCAGCACCCAGTGAGCACCAGGGCTTTTTTTTAAAGTACCGGGTTAGGGCAAGCGAGCACAGCCATGGGGAGGGGGGGGAATGGGGGAGTGGTCACGGGTCAAGGGGGCTGGGGGAGCAGGCAGGGGTCGGGGGGCTGTCAGGTGTCTCTCCATGGTCCCCTCCCCCTTCCCCCAGCCCCCGCTCCCCTGCCCCAATACTTACCTTCTCTGAGTGGCTGCAGCTCCCTGCTGCAGACACCAGGGATTACCCAGATCATCAAAGCTATTCGAATCTTTTCTGAAAATTCGGAGAGCTTTAAATCAATTTGGACCTTTAAATTGGTCCCCTGATTCGATTTGGATTCAGAGATTCAGCCACCGAATCGAGCCGAATCTCTTCCGAATCAAATCACCACCCGAAACTTCACACAGCCCTAAGAATAACTAGTTTCAAGACATGAAGGAGGTTCTTCTTTTGAGCTACTATACGAATGACCTGGCAAACCCGGGCCAGACAGCTGCATTGACATAAAAAAGGGGTTAGAGCAGTGGGGGCCAACCTTTTTAGTAGGTGTGCTGCAAATTAATCCCTCACCTTCCCTGAGTGCCACTCCAAACCTCTTTCTCTGCCTGATCTGCAGTTCTTCTGTCTGCTTCCTGCCCTATCTGTTTCTGTGCTGACTGATGTCTCCCTGATCTGTTGTGTGCCATGCACAGAGGCTAGCTGTACCACTTGTGGCCACCACTAGCTTAAACAATGAGTCAAGTCAAACACAAGCCCTTTGGATCTAGAGGTGGAACTAAATTTAGCAGCTTGGGCTCATTTCTAAACCTGTCTCACCCATACTGAATCAGTCAACCCACATCAAACAAGGCCATCCACAAGGAAAATGATGAATAAATGACCTTTTACCGGGGAGCTCTACCCACATGGGAAGCAGACAGCGTGGGAGGGCTCGGCTCTTCGATTTCTTCCATAGACTGTGGCTGAGGGGAGGTGGCCACGTTCAGATTCAGTGAATTTAATAAGCAAGAGTAGAAAATGGACATATTCTGGCTTTCACCATGCTCTAGGAACAGATCATTTTACAGGGCCATAGAAGTGGGCTTCTTTTGGCTGAGTTTGTGGACCTCTCAGCTTTGATTGCATGACACTGAAAGCCAGCATGGTGCAACGTGCAACCTGATTAGAGAAGGTAAATACACTGCTGCTGCGGCTGCATTCTTTTCCTATCAAAAAGAAAAGTGCACAAACTTGAAAGAGACTCCCTATGACTGAATAACACAGTGTCAGTTCCTCTAATGAATGCCGATCCTGAGTGCATGATGGGTAATTAGTGACTTTGATACCTGTGGGGAGCAGGTCATGATTTTGTTGTCAAAAACTTCAGTGCAACAGTCACATCATTACTGTTGTCACTGCCGATTATTAATGCACCTCCTTGGTGAGATTTCATATCGGTTTCTGGGAGAGAAACAAAAACCCTACGTGGGTGCTATAGATTTTCTTTTCTTTTCTTCTTCTGTTTTTCAAGGAAGAGGAAAGCTGCTCATGTTCTAACACAAAACCTTCTTTCATAAGGAGATGAAAATGAGGGAGAGGACAAACCTGACAAGTATCCATTGAAAACAATTCTTTAAACAAACAAGACGCATTTGCAGTCTGGCTAGATTGGTGAAGATCTATAAAAAGCGATGTTACTCTGATGTATACATGGGTGTTTGCCCATCTCACTTGTCAAATTAAAGGACAGCCACATTTACCGCTGAAGATATGGACCATGTGGCAAAGAACCCCAGCAAATGTTGCTGGTATCTTGTAACTGATGCATGAAAGAAAAAAAGGAAAGAAAACCTTACCAGAGGGAGTTAGCATGTCTGGAGGAAAGATGAGGATGTATGTGTGGCTCATTTCACCAAAGCATTTAAGCATTCATAATTATGAATTATTGCAGTAGGACTGAGTGTACCTTTTGTCTCCTTGTTTCCATGTAATATGTGAGGCAAGATCTCATTAAAGACTGAATGGTACAGGAATTCCCAGGTACGTATAGAAAACCTATAGTTAAAGTCCCAAGCTTATACCTGAGGGAACATTTTGTTGGGACATACTGTACTGTATTAGAATCAACGAGGCATTTATCAAGGGTAATGAATGGGTATTGTAACCACCAAATGCTTATTAAGTCATTGAGTAGGATGGCTGAGTCAGTTGAACAAGTAACTCAGAACTGTGCCTAATTCAGTACCTGATAATCACTCGCTTTCCTCAATTTAAATACTGTAGATACAGGGTAATGCAAGCAATTTGCAAAAACTGGGTGAGATGGAGGAAGGAAGAGGAGAAAGAGATTTACACTGAACTATTCATATGCTTTTCATTGCTCTCGCATGCACTAATTTTATTAAACAGCCTCTAGTGTTAGAAATACCTCCGGTGCTTTATTTCCTATTCATAAATAAAGGATTAAGGGCACAGGAAAGGCCAATTTGCGTTATCAGTTATCACTCCATCAAGTAAGAGCACACACAATCTGGAGATGCTTCCTCAACCTGACGAAGGGTGTTTATGTCCGAAAGCTTGCTAAGAAGAATTTTTCCAACTATTTGAGTTGGTCTAATAAAAGATACCAGCTTTACCCAAAGCACCTTGTCTGCCAATGTCCTTAGACCAACACGGCTACAGTCTACGCCCCTAAAACATGGAAGTTTGCATTATGAAACGTATTCCATCCTGATGGCTGGGAACTGAGATAGAGGTCTCTCTCCAGTTCCCAGAGGACAACTTTGAATATCTCTAGTATCAGCTCCACATCAAGCAGCTTTCCTGTTCCTTGATGGGTTTTACCCTCACAATGCTCCTGTGAGATAAGGAAGCATCACTGCCATTTTACAAAACTGATGCAAGCTGTAGACTAAGTTGTCCAAGGCTCCACAGTCAGCACAAGGCTTAGATGGGAATGAATCTAGGGCTTCTTGAGAGACAGGTCTGTACCCTACCCACTACAATGGTAGTCCTGAACCTTTTCTGTGCTGCAGCCCCTTTTCCCACACAGGACCCAGGCAGGGTGGCTAGGACCAGAACACGCTGTTCACAACAGGCATGTTGAAAACTCGGTCTTTTTTACCATTCTTCTTCCCATATATTAGCAGTCTGAGCAGAGAAATCAAGGAGAGAATGGGTCATAGATGCTCTCTTTGCATCAGGGCTGAGGGATATCATTTGGGAACAAGGTATAAGGTAGGAAGCTTCTTGTCCCTGTTATTCTTTGAATAAAGATAAGTCTGTGATCTCCAGGTGAGTAATCTGGCCAACTCTTGCCAGCTGTACATTCATGTTAAAGAAGTTTCTCTGATCAAGCACACCACTGAGCTTTGTGCATACTTCCACACATTCAGTCTGCCTCCACCGATTTCTTTAGATATTGTTTATTCATAATGTTTGAGACTTGAAGCTTTCCCATTAAGTGCCCCAATAATTGTAGTTATCTCATTTGGAATTAACAACCCAGCTATTGTTTCCTGATTCATGATCAATGGGATGTTAAAAGAACCCTTATTGGGTTTAATAAGTATATAAGTTGCTAGTTAATGATGTGAAAATTATGTCACCAATAACTGTGTAATTACATTCTTATTAATGCATCAGAATGTCTTGCAGTTTAATTGGCATTTAACAAGCTCATTATAGCACGATAATTAGATAGCCATTAATTGGTAAAACACTGATTGACATGTAGTATATTAATAGAAGTCAAGCATGCTATAGTTGTCTTGCTATATGCTAATTTAATGCTTTCATGCGCCTATCAGTTAGGCAGCTTAAAATATACAAATTTAATGTGTTATAGAGTCATTGTATACTTATTGGTGAAATCACTGTCACTGAATCAGAGCCAACATGACTATTATTTGTATTTATGTTTATCTCACATTTCAGTACTAGTGCTTTTGGAGTGTATAAGTGCCATCATAAATTCATGAGTTCCTTGGACCTCGTAGTTCTCGGTGTAGGACACAACCAGGTCATTCGAACTTCATAACAGCAACGAAGATAAAAATCCAACCCTTTTTGTTCTAAAAGCAAAAATTCTGACCACCTGTCAGTGGAGTCTCCGCTAGCTGTCAGCAGGATAAGGACTAGGATAATCAGCTGAGAAACTCTGATTCTGCCCAGTGCTCCACAATAACACACCCTGCCCCTTGTAATGATTACCCTTTTCTATGTTGTGACAGTTGAAGGTTGCAACACGTAAGATTGTCATTATAGCCAAAAAATGAGCCAGAATTATATGCCATCCACTAGATATTGGGACTTAGTAGGAACATCTCTACATTTGCTTTAATGCGCAGTAGCCTATTTTTAGGGACCGACTGAATTCATGGCAAAAGTACAGTGCGCAGCGGCTCCTTTAATCTTGCATGTTCCCCTGCACGCACTCACCCCTTGCCCCCCTCCTCCCGCCTGTCCCTGCTAATTAGCGGAGGACCCCGCTGCTCCCTCCTGATCAGCAGGGAAGCTGAAGCCACAGTTTTAAACATGGCATCGTTTTTGCCTCCCCGAGAGTCAGCAGTAAACAGCAGGGCCATCCAAGGGCCCTCAGCCAATCAGTGGCAGGAGGCAAAAATGGCGCCATATTTAAAATCACAGCTTTGCCTCTCTGCTGATCAGGAGTGAACCACAAGCAGGGCCCCTCCACTAATCAGGGTGGGGACAGGACCTGTAAGATTAAAGGAGTCATAGCGCACCCCACTTCCACCATGAATTCGGTAGGTCCCTACCTATTTTACTGTGCATTCAATGTTATGTAAAAAACTGTGATTTTATGCTAATAAGCAGTAATATAGGCATCAAGCAGCACTTAAAAACCGTGCGTATTTTAAGGAAGTCTAATGAACATTTTTTAGTGCCTCAGGGAGTCTATACATATGCTCTGGGGTTGGAGGGGAGGAGGGAGGGCTTTAATTAGAGTGACTCTGAGAGCGTCACTTTTATTCAGCATCCCATACTTCAAAATGATGGCAGGAGCACTTGAACTAAAACTTGTTCACGGAGCTTTAGTTCAAGCGCCCCCGCCACTATTTTGAAGCATGGGGACACTGAATAGACATGACATGGAGGCTGCTTGAGTGCATTAATTAACACACTCCAACAGACTTGATTAATCGAGTCTGCTCCAACGTGTGCTAATTAGTAGGGCTGTTCAAAACTTTGGTCCCTGATTTGATTCAGTAGAGATTTGGCCTGATTTGGTGGCCAAATCTCTGAATCTGAATCAAATCAGAGGACCCTTTAATCTCTCTGATTGGAATCGGAACCCTCCAAATCGATTTGAAGAGATTTGGAAAGATTCAGTGATTCAGACATAAACACAGCTTTAAATGTTTTTTCCACATATCTCTAGGTAGCTGGGACTCGTGAATGCTGTGATGCTGGGGCAGATGGAGCATCCCACAGGAGCATGGGGGTCTCCCCAGTGTGCTCAGCAGCAGACCCAAAAGTGGAACAGAAGCACTTTTGGTTCACTTCTGGGTCTGCCGGGGAGTGCACAGGCCCTCCCCCCCCGCCCCCCGACTTGCAACTCATGCTTTCTGGGTCTGGGGGGACACCTGGGGTCTCCCTGCAGCCAATCGCTGATCTAGGAGGGCATTGCGAGGGGTGGGGGGGGGGGCCTCTATGTGCTCCCCGGCAGACCCGGAAGTGAACCAGAAGTACTTCTGGTCCACTTATGGGTTTGCTGCTGAGCATGCAAAGGGCCGCCCCCCACCCCCCGCATCCCATGCTCCTGCGGGACACTCCATCTGCCCCAGCATCACAGCGATCATGAGCCATGCCTGCTACCTAAAGGTATGTAGAAAAAACTTTTAGAGCTGTGTCTGTGTCCAGATCGCTGATTCTCCAAATCAGCATCGAATCTTCAGATTCAGATTCAGCTGAATCAAATCAGGAACAGTGATCCAAATCAACAAATTGAATCACTGTCCCCAGTTCAGGCTGACTCTGAATCTGAATTGAATAGGGCCCGTTTTGCACACTCCTACAAATTAGCATGCATCAGAACAGACAACCAGCACATGTATAGGTGCCCTCACATTGGAGGTACTAAATTTAATGCACGTTAGAAAAATTGCTTTAATGCATGTGTAGATGCGCCCAGTGGCATGAACTTACTAGCTATCTAGGAAGATTGTCAAATGTATGGAAATAAGACAGACGGTTTGAAGATGTATAATAGTAAAAATGAATAATAGTAATACATAGTTTAAGACCTGTATCACATGGTGCTCATTCCTTGTACACATGAATGGAAGAGAGGGTTTCTACACTGAAGAACTTGCCATCTGAATGGAAAAGACAGACAAAGGATGGAAGTAAACAGGGAAACTAACAGCCAGCTAGATAAACTACCAATATAGGATTCGAAGGCAAGTGCAACATTGGCCACCTGGTAGAGTTTGGGGCCTGGACTGGGGCTGGAATTCCATATACATTTTGAAAATGCTGTTGCTGTCTACTGCATATTCACTAACATTTACTGCAAAGAACAGCTTGGCACTGGCCAGTCTTGGACTCAGGGATCTAATCAGTGTGCTTCACCATTGGCCTCCTTAAGTCCCTGAGAGCTTCAGATGATGGGCAGTATAACAGGGGGTAGAATGATTTTCCATTTTGTAGACCATTCTTCAAGATCAACTTTTTCTCATTTTGAAACAGAACAAAACCAAAAAATTTGGAAATTTCCTCATGCGACAAATTCCCTCACCAAAAAAAAAAATCCTTTCAGGTCAGTTGAAATGCTTTGCTTTGAAAAGAACTGAAATGTTTTGTTCTGATTGCAGCTAATGCAATGCAATGTCATGTAATATAATAAAATATATCATGCAGAAGTGAAACGGAAAGTAATTTGAGATGTAAAATTGAGATAATCCATTCCAAAGCAGCCAAAACAGAACATTTCAGCTATATTCCCTTTTTTTCATAAAAAACAAAATTGCTAAAATTGACTTGTTTCCCTGAAGCATCCCACATTTCCTCAGTCAGCATTTTCTGCCAGAAAAAATGTCTGAAAATTTCACCCTGGCTTTATTATTAGTGTTAACAAAGTGACATAACACACCTTACTAACAGCTCTTCATTCAGGTGGGAGCATGGAGATAGCCAGATATGTTGTGAGTTCATCATGTGGAACACGAACTCTGGATTAATCATAGAATCCTATAGAAAAAAGGTGATTAGCTCATTGCATGCATTTCCCAGCTCACACTGAATTGCTCCCCATAGTGTATTAAGTTGAAATGATTGTATGTAACTGATTATAATGATGACGTGAAATGCTGATATCCTCAAATTAGCACAGGAGGGGGAGTTTCATTTAGAATTATGCATTGGGCACACAACTGTGGCAACAGTTTGGAGTGATACCTTTTTTTCTTTAAAAAAACTGCAAACCTGACTGTTTCACTAAAAATAGCTGTTATGTGGCCAAGGCAATATGAGTTTCTTTGTTTTTTTCTCACAGGAGGCAGCTATGTCAACACTGCAGGGTATGTTACATGATGCTATATATTGCTTTGCTATGGTGTCACTCATCTGAGCGTAGGTAGCTCAGAGAGGCTTTGACACTGTAAGTCTTCAATACAGGGAAGTTTTCTCTGGGCACAGGGGAGAAGGTTGCGTTCCTTCCATAAGAGTGAAGGCTTTGAAAAGATGGATAACCAATTGCTCTGCGAAGCTTAGGACTGGGAGAGCAGATGTTGAGGGTCAGCTGAGGCGCATCGAGAGAGCTGCAGAGTGGGAGACCAGGGGTCAAAACAGCAAGATGAGCTGTAGGTTAGGACTGAGATGTTTTGCAATAGTATTTCCAGAGCACAGTAGGGGGGCTCTCCTGAGAGCTGCAGCTCAAGGCATTGGTAGAAATTGGTTTGAGTCCAAAAGGAGGAAATAGGTCAGAACTGGGGTGCCTGGACAGAGCTGTGTCAAGACCCAGGACGGCAATAGTGAAAAATAGGGCTGCGCATCAGAGCTGAGATATATCAACAGAGCTGTATGGAGGTCAGCTCTGAAATAGCACGGGCTGCTGCAGGACCGGCACGTGCTGAGCGAACAGCCATTAGATAGCCTGGGATTGGAATAGCAAGGGTTACTGTGGGTCATGAGTGAGCTTCATTAGCAGAGCTGAATGAGGCCCTGAGGCTGGAAGGAACAAGAGGGAGTGTTGTAGGTCAGGACTGAGCTGTACTGGAAGGGGCATGATGGAGGAAGCCTTCTCATCACTTTCCTTCAGGGCCTATCTCTAGCCAGTGCAGTGGAAAAATCTCACTTCACTGATCAAAAGTAGAATGAAAGGGAAGAATTGTAAAGGAGAAAAAAAAAAAAGGAAACTGGACATGCATCTTGCAAAGAAAACAAGGCAACTCTATAAGCACAGAGCAGAGAAACTCATGACACAAAGTCTTGTGGAACCTGGGGAAAGTCCTTTAATGTAATGGGGATTTATGGCAATGAGCTTGGGCGGTGGCCCAGCAATAGCATAACAATACCTTTGCTTTCCTCGTGCCTTTAAATGATGTTAGCAGTAGAAATCAGGTAGGCAGTTCCTGAAATCATTTGCTTACAAGCGCTGATACCCATCTGGGACCAGGACAGAAATCAGATTAAGCTTGTTTGTGTGTTAAATGTTTGGGAAAAAATGGCTTGTTCTAATAAGGTGTAAGCAGCAAAGCGTGCTTCCCCAAGCAAGCGACCCCTTGTGCAGGTCTGCAATGAAAGCATGAGTAAATTCTGATCACAGAAGACTCCTTTCCTTAGCCGTGTGACATTTCCATTCCTTTGACTTACCCTCCACCTACCAGCCAACGAAAGAGAAAGGATTAAAAAAAAAAAAAACTCCTAGCAAAATGCCAGGGTTTTAAATTAAATTTAAAACAGTTTAATTGCCTAATTGCTCAGCTATTTTGTGCAGTTTATTAACAGAAGCAATTCTTCGGCAGTCATGCCAGCATAGCAGAAAATTGGCATTTGAGCCAGCGGGAATTAAAGAAGCAGAGTGCGGAACTAAAACAAAAAGAATGCCTCGAACCTAGTGGAACAGACATTTGAGGCTTTCATCTCATTTTTATCTCTTTCCCTAATCTGCTGTAGAAAGATCAAGGCTTGGTTTTGCTTTTTAATGTGGGAATGACAGTTGCTCATCACCGGTATCTTCTCTGCATTCGGAAAAGTACTGGTTTCCTAAGCGATGAATGTGTACGAGGGAGCAGTGCATTTGCAAAGAAATAAAATGCTTTTCTTGCCAATAATATTGGCGTCTTTTAAGAGAGTTAATTTGATGGCATTTTTCATAATAAACCTCACCATTAAATGTGTGTGTGTGTGTATTCAAACAAAACTAGCAAATCATCCATATAAATAAATGTGTGCACTGACTGAATAGAAGAGATTAATATTCAGTTATAATATACCACACTCATCATAGGTTTCTTTTCCTACTAGAGAGAGAAAGAGAAGAAAAAATGGGGGGGGGGGGTGGCAATTGCAATTATAATGTAAAATAAATAATCCAGTATTTATTGCCTGTAAAGGGAAACAAAACAAAAACAGGTCAGTTAGGGATGCTACTGCAATAATCTTATGGGCCACGTCCAATCCTTGTGCTCTGTCCTCAGTTCATTCTATAATGTAAAATTGCTGGTAGTCATTGCTATCTTTTCCCTTTCATTCCTTCAGTGCGCAATCACTGTGAGCATCCTACAGTGGAGCAGTCTATCAGTGAGGTAAGAGAACACCCTATGCACTCTTTGGACATCAGGAAACATTTAATACCTTTCAGTTACCAGGACAGAATCGTTTATCTTCTTTGGGAAACTATCTCCAGGGCCAATCTACAGTCTGATAGCCCGGCATGCAAAAAAAAAAAAAAAAGACACTGGGTGCCTTTTGGCTAATCAATAGGAGTCTTGCCCCATTTCACTGCGCAGTTGTAGAAGGGCCATGTGTGTGTGTACATGCAACAGTTGCCCAGGCAAACCAGGTTACTTATTGGCATAGTTAGTAATGGTTGGTTTTTGGGAATTGGCTTATTGGCGTATATGCATTAGAACGGTTTAGGATGGGCAGCAGGAGTTAACTGATTTCTAAGAGTCTGGGTCACACAGTCACACAGCCTTTGAAGCAGACAGGCTGTCTAACACAACAAGGCCAACAAGGACACATAGTCTGAGACACTGGGGACATGTACTGTACTGTTCCATAACATGAAATAAGGTGGCACCAGCTAACAAAGCCCCAAAGTGGGGGAGGAGGGGGCTGAATCCTGGTTTTGTGTGCGTATCTCATTATTTACACATGCAGGGGCAGTAATTGCAAGGGAATGACAATTGTAATGATGCTTTTAAGCTTCATGATGCACTTTCAAAACATCAATTTGACTTCAATACAAATATTCCTAGAAGTTACAGCCCCTTCCAGCAGGAAAACAGAACAGCAGGACAGACGATTTGGGAGGAGGTGTTTTGCACAGGATGCTCTAGCTCAGGAAGTCCTTTATGTGAAATGAAGTCACAATATCCATCGCATTTCATCTGTGGCTCAGAAACATCACCACAGTGGTCACTCAATGGCATTTTTGCGGTTGGTCTCAGAGAGAGGCTAATAGTGAATGGGCCTGGGGAAATGAACCTCTGTCTGTCTGGACTGAAACACTTGAAGAGAGGGAAGCTGTTGCTGTCATAGCCCATGCAGCAGCAACAGGTCAATAAAGACACTTCCCTTTAGGGTGATCAGTCCACCATCTAGGCTAACATGAAGCTAAACACACGCACATCTGGTAAATGAGCAGTGTGATGCTGCACCTGGGGAAATAAGAAAGCAACTCTTGCTAAAGTTAGCAAACTGTGTGCATCATTCCCTGAGCTTGACATAAAACTAACACTGCGGTATGCTAAATAGCACTCCTGCTCTCCTTACTGGAGTGGGTATGTACATGGGTTGCCTACACTGGATATGACCTGGGTACCTGTTGTGAGGTCTTAAGCAAGTCCAGCCTCACCTCTATGACTCATGTTTCCCATCTGTGAAAAGGGAGGATATTTAGAAAAGCACTTTGGGCTCTGTGGATAGAAGCCATTGTGTGGCTAGATATTATTCATTAGTAAAGCAGGCCACAGCATCTTGGCTTTCCATCAAGAAAACCCCTGCAACCCTCTGAAACATCCACACTGAAATTTGTTGTTGTTCAAAATATGTTTGGCCTTTTTCATGTATTGTACAAAGAATTGGGTTTTTCTGTGAAATGCAGACCCTTGCTGAGCAAGGTTTTATGTAGTCAGGAGCCCTGTTTACAACTGAAAAAAACAATGTTGATGGAACATTTTAGCCAGCTCTCTTCATTAGTTATTGTTTGAAGCAGTCAGGAAAATGTGCCTCACCGGATTAAATGCTCTAACCCAGCTCTATCCTTATATGATCTAGCAATGCTGCCACTTCCAGCTCTTGTCTATAAATGTGCTGCTAAGCAATATAGATAGAAATCAGGTTTTCATATCCTCAGGCCTGGGACTGGGAACCCTCTCCCAGATACTGTGTCCATGGAGCTTTCAAAGGAATTGGCAGGGATTCCAAGCAGAAGACAAAACCCTCATTTCTGCCATCCATCCATTCGCTTTGTATGTGCGAGTGTAGGAGACAAATTTGTTTCTTCAAGGAAAGAATCCAGGTAGTTTCTCCTGGCTCTCTTGCCTCTGGCCTAGAAAAATGGGAAAGCAAGCCATTTGATTGCATATCTGTATCTTCTGACACACAGTGATGACTGTACATCTGTCTTCTGTAAACCTTTCTGTTAATCTTGCTACACAGAGCCAGTCAATCTTAAAACTTGTCTTCAGTGCTATAAAAGGTATGTTTTTACCTCCGGGTAATGTGCATGAGCTGTCCTTAGGTAAAACACACAGAAGACCACACATTTTCATTTTACTGTGAGGTTAACTTGGCAAGGTCAACCCCAGGCAGTGTTGTAGAGCCGGCCTCACTTGATTTACTTTTCATTGAAACAAGGGGCCTTGTCTTCGCTGTGTTTTTACCTTGGGATAGCACATACACATTAGCCACTGCAAGGTAAAAGAGGGCTCATTTAATGATACCTTTGCCATAGCTCCACCGCTCCCAGTGCTATGGGCAAAGACAACCTCCTCTTGCTTTATAAATATAGAGGAATATCCTGGTATGTCTACCTAAACCCTTCTGATTACTATTGCTGCTTGAGTTCTGAATACAGGAAGATCTCGCTGTGGAGTCTCAAGATTCACAGAAGTGGGTACAAGGGAAAATTGATCACCAATGCTCAATGCACTATGGCATTGTTGCCCTTGGCTCAGTTACATATAAAAGAGTGTCTTGTTACACCAGAGAAGAAAAGAGTTTACATTACAATGGGATGTGACCTACCACAACTTTCTTTGTTTTTGTGTGGCTCAGATATCAATCTAAGGATTCATAACTTGGCGCCAGCATGCACTTTAGCAACTGATGCCCCGAGGGGAGCAAACACAGCCTTGTCAGCACCATGAAGAGCTCTGGCTATTACATCTAGATCTTGGCCGTCACTGATCTTATGACTGGGAGCCTAAAAGAGCCTATGGGAGTTGGGCACCTGGCTGTCACTGAATGTCCATAGGGTCTGGGCACCTATTGCCCTTAGACTTCTTGAAGATCCCTCACACAGTTCTTCTGGTGACAACACGAGGGGACGTGGATTAGATCCAGGTGCTGCACCTCTTTTTTGACCATTTGAAAGATTTCTAGCTTGGCTGAGTCAACAGTATCCCCTTTCTGTTTGCCACTTGTGCTACCACATACTTGAATGATGGTCCTTCTCTTCTAACAGGGACCATCCATATCACTCCTGACCAGCCTGCTGCATGGTCTTAGACTGTATTTCCCAGACATGACCTTTCTCAGCACACAAAACAACCTCTTTCCCTTCTCCCCACACTTTTAAAAAGTGACAAATTCCTTTCATAAAGGTAATGTGTGTCCTGTTTCCCTGGACAGCATGAACTAAACAGGGATAGTATGTTATCCCTAAACACCCACTTATTTTACCTTTTCCTTTCAAAGCTAAATGTATCTATCATTCATGCACCCTGCACACAGCTGTGTGAATAACTAACGACTCAGTACACTTGCACTTCCAAAAGAAAAATTAAAACAGTATTCTTGATTAAACCTCAAACTACAAATATACTAAGAATATTACCAAACTGAAAAGTTTGACTTGACGTGAAGTTTGACTTGACTCACATTTCATTTCTGAGCCTAATAATTATTGTTAAATTAAAATTAAAATCTATTTTGAAAACAAATCACTTTGGATTAAGAAAATTTGAAAGGTTTTATTTTTTAAAATATCCAGAGCAAATAATTTGAATAAAAATGGAAATGTTTCATATATAAAAGGTCAAAAATGACCATTTTGGGTTTTTTTTTAAAATATGTTTTGTTGGGGGTTCTTTTGCTAGAAACAAGTTGCTGAATTCTAAAAGAATTTGTCATTTTTGTGGGGGACAAGTTTTGGGGAAAATATTTCATGCAGGTCAAATTCTGGCTGGAGGGAAAAGTGGGTCATAGAACCACATGCAAAGGAGAAGCTGCAGCAACGTGCAGTCGTTAGCTAAGCCAAGTCACAAGGTTGCAAACTTGCCAACAATGGCAGAGTAACAGCAGGAGGAGAAGCACTCATGAGGAGCAAGGTTATTGTGTTCTTTCATGTTGGGTACAGATCAGGGAGAAAGCTTTGCACCTGTGTATTGTGCTGGAGGAAAATTCCTAGTTGTGCACGGTGCAGTGGAAGGGGCATGTCAATAAAACAGATGATCTGCACCCTACGTGGAATCCGGTCTAAACTAGTATGATGATATCCTTGCCTGCTAAAGCTCGTGTTACCTGGGGCCCATGAAATGCCGGAGTCAAGTTTAAGTAGCTGATTCTCCTTGCATCGGTAGTGCTGTAACTGTCTTTTAGGAAGTCCTACCTTCTGGCTTTTTGTTCCATTGCTCTCTTTGAGCAGACTCAGAGTCTTGTATGACTATGGTGGTTCTTCTTGCACAGATGGTCACAGCCGAGGCTTTGTAAAGGTAGAGGAGATTGATAAAGATTTATCCCACACCAAGGGCAAGTGAGATGGTATTTTTTACAAGCTTAAACTCTGCAGATACAAAAAGGAAGCACAGAGTAGTCTTATTGCAGACACTGCTGGAGCTCTTCAGCCCTAAGTGTGTGTGAATTCAGATATGACAAGGAAGTGACATCAGTTTCTGGATTAGAACAGGGATGGGCAGTTTGCTTTCAAATTTGCTTTCAAATTAATCTAGAGTTAAGGGTCTGGTTCAGATTTGATGGTACCATACTCTTGCCAGCAGACTTGTTGATGCTCCCATCATTTTAGACCACACCCAAACTGCATCTGGAAAGCTAAGCCACTCTTTATTTGAGTTTCAAGTTAAAAGCAAAAACTGAAAGGGAGAAATTCAGATCCAGAGGTTCAGATCCATCCTCTCTTCCTTAATGTCTAGATTTGTAGCTCAGATTAGAGGTTGCGCTCTCTGATTTTCATTGTACCCATGGGGTGTACAACTGAGAAACTGACTTAATGACTGCAAACTTTACTGGTCATTTAAATTAATTAAGAAAACAGGTCTGAATACATAGAGCACTTTCCTCCCCCTCCCCCCCCCACCTGAAACTTAAAATTCTAGTCATATCCCAAAAGGAAGTTTCAATATTGAACCAATTTCCTCGATTTTAACATTTATTTCCCTAGTGTTTTTTTAAAATAAAAATCAAAGATAGTTAATATGACAGCCTAGTGATTAAACATATTTAGTTCCTATTGAAAAGGAAATGGGTTATGACTTTGCATGTAGGCAATGTATCATTTCTTCTAAAAAAAGTAAATGGTAATTTCTTTCAACAGAAATGTTTTCTTTGGCTAATCCCCTTTCCCCAAGCTGTTCTGCCCAAATTGTTTTTCCAAAAGGGCTAGGGTAAGATACAGATCCGATAGGAAGCTGTATTTTGCACCAAGTAATTGCATTAATTGGTACAGTCAATGATCAATGTTAATTAAAAAAAAAAAAAACTACAAAGGCATAGCATTTCAAAGCTATCTAGGAAAACATTTGAATACTGAAGCTGATTTTAGGCGTATAGTTAACCCTTCACATCCATACCTTAGACAAACCACAGCTTTTCTTCTCACCGCTTATATACCAAAAGAGCAGCTTTTTTTACTTCAGCTAGTATTGCCACAGAGCGGAAAGAGAAAATGGAAAGGTAAAAAGGGCTGGAGTTCATTAACTTCTTCCTTTCCTCTCCTTCTACTGCTGACCTTAAAGAGAATGCAGCATGTCAGGGTGTGGACAAATAACTAAATCACTTTAAAACTGCAATGCTTCAAAGTTGATCCACTGTAACTGTTTTGATTTTTCTATGTAGGCTCTAAACGTCTGTAACTTCAAAGCTGTTTCCTTCAGGTCTACAGTTATAGAGTTTTATCTCTAACATAACTAGTTTGATAGTGGGTAGATTAAACAGGCATATTGGTTTATCTGATCTATGCTCCCAAGTAGCAAATTCTACCCTCTCCTGCCCCTTTATTAAACAGTCTAGTGTTATGACTGTCCATAGTCTGAGATATGCTTGCTCATTGTACCCTAGCAGACATCAGCTCTTGCAGACAGACTCACACAAGCCCAAAAAGAAGAGGGGCAATAAATCACATGGGATGATTCTTCCTTGGCCCCAGATCTAGTAGATGGTCTAATTTAGCATATGGAGCAAGTATCATTGTAGTAAAACAGTTGATCTAGTTTGTACCCAATGATACCATGTATAGCTCTATTGTTTCTTGAATCCCAAAAGGTATATTGTATGCATTTCACTGTGAATCTCAAATATTAGTTACCCAGGGCCAGAATGGGATAGCCTTCCTATATGTCAGATAGCCTCTTCGTCCATGAATGGTCTCATTGAAGTCAAATGCCTATTATGTATTTATTCAATTTCCCTTGAAAGTCCTTTCTAAGACTGATGTCTCACTGTGACAGGGATTCTGTAAACAGAAGAAGAGACACAATACCTGCCTTAAACATCTTACAGCCTAAATGGACGAGGGATGGAGGGGAAATGAACATGGGAAGGTGAAGTGACATGCCCAGGATCACACAAAGTCACCAGCAGAGCCAGGAAGAGAACTGATGCCTAATCTAGTGCCCCATGTACTGGACTGTGTTGGGTTACTCATAGACTAGGATGCTACTTACCATAGTAATTGTAAGTATGTCAGAGCATCTGTGCTTATGTACCACAACAACATCTTAGAAATGCTAATACCTAGATCAATCATTATGCAAAGGAGCTTTGCTATCCAAGGGTGATAGTTATAAGGTGAATCTTGCCAAACATCAGGATTCTGTTGGAAAATACGCATGTGCCCTTTGGAGTCCGGTATTCTGCTTCCACTTTTGTGCCCATTTACAGTGTATAAATCCATTGACTATAACACCATAGAATGAATGAAAAAACTGAGTCCAACTCAGTATCTCATAGACAACCAGAGGAGGCATTTAGATTCAGATCCTATTCTGTCTATTAGCATCTAAATGGCACTTAACCACCTAAATGCCTCACTGTGCTCCTACTCTGCCTTGTTCAAATCCCTCAGAAACCATCAGTGTATCTACTTTGGTAAGGTGCCTTCATTTTAGTTTTAAGACTGAGTCACAAAAAGGGGGGAGGAAGAAGATGATGACTAATTTACCTTTTTGCATTAATAGGTGTTCAGGGGCTTGAGTGGGTAAGAGTGGGATCACACTTTGCTGCCCAAATACCACTCATGTGCCTCTGTGCACATACTCCCTTTTACAGCTGGAGCTGCTGTGGTACAGTGCATGTCCCTGTAGACAAGCAAATTAACTGTCTGACCCGGTTCCAAATGCAAAAAGTGTTTGTGGCAAAGGCTCATCATGAAACACTGCCAAAATATCCTGCCAGACAGCAATAAACTCAATTTACATTATAACTTAACACTTCCGTACCCCCCACCTCTCTGCCAAGTATGACAGCCTAACATGCAGTAGCCTGCACTACAATAAAGTGAGAAAGCCAACGTTTCTAGACAGAACATTCCAACGTGTCTGCCAGGGCTTATGGGAAATGCTGGAAAGTATCAGACGTGCCAGCACCTCACTTCAGGCTAGCAGAAGGTTGCATTTATCTGGGGATGGTGGTGCCATTGTTGTTTCTTCCTTCCTCTGGTACAGGTAAGCTCAACTACATGGTTGTGAGGGTCTACCCAAGCACAAGCTCTGCTGGTTCTGTGCCAATTTCAAGATCTTATGGCATCGTATACAAGGGGAATGGGGTATCCTTGGCTGGAATTACTCTCCCTCATCCATAGCTGTATGATGCATTGGTCACACCTCTTCTCTTCCAGAGGTGTCAGAGTTTCTGGTAGATGAGGTTATTGCTGGTGTAGGCATAAAGCGTGCAAACTAGAAAACTGAGTTTACGTTATTATTTCATAGTAGCCAGATCGTGGAGATGGGATGAAGAACCTGTTCAAGAATAGTTCAGCCCAGTGAAGACACAGCAGGTATGGGTATTCTGCAACAGAAACAAGCAGCCATTTGGAGCTGGTCTCCACAATCTAACTCTGTGGCAAAAGTCTCTTGGATAAGTGATATTGACATTTTCTTAAAACAATTGATCAGCATCTTAATACCAACATTTTTCTTTCTGCCTTGATCCACAGAGCAGCAAGTGAGATGTCACTAGACATAGTGACACAATGAAGCCTTTCTCACCTGGATCACAGATTTGGACTCAACCATTAGGGCGGTGAGCACAAGCAGCCGTCATCTCTGGGGTCCTTTGTAGGATGGGCTAGTTGTCTCAGCTCAGGTCCTAATGGTCCACTGCTGAGACACTTTCATCAGCTGAGGCATTTATTAGGTCTCTGAATACACCATGAAGAGAGAGCTCCCTTCCTGGCCCTAGAATTAAGACCAAGGCTCAATAGGAGACCAGAATCCAGGTCAATCACGCTGCTGCGTTCTACCTATGCCCAACCTGCTATGTGGCTCCATAAAGAGTTTCATTCTGTTGGCTTATTCATCTGACCTCCTTCACTAGCACAAAATTCACTTCTTGCAAATAAATACAGTGAAAATAAATCTACTCAGCAAACAACATTTTTCTCTCCCATTCTGGTGGCAACAGCAACATAAATTATCAACAAGATTGAAATGAAAATTAAGAATGAAAATAATTAAACCCCTCTCCAACCAGCCATGCTGGGTCTGGGCTTCTGCTCTAGCATTATAACGTTAGAGTCAGCAGGAGCAAAGCTGTACAGAAGGAATCTCAGGGGCACCTTAAATACTCCTAATGTAGCTTATGTGTTGAGCTCCTTCCAAGTGCCAGCAAACAAGAACACAGATCCAACCTGCCAATTCAGCACAGTCCACATTGAGCACTACACATTGGTGCCCCATGCATCTTGTTGACCAAAAAATAGCAATAGAAATGAAATCACTAGAAAGACAGGAAATGCACTGACTCCAGCTGATGGAACATTTTCACTGTATTGTGCCTGAGCACTCAGGCTCTGGCTTTGAAAGGTTTCTTGGATGTGTACAGCTGGTACTTCATGACATTGCAATGCACTTTGCTATACAAAAAAATCCTCATCTATTTCCTATGCATCTTTTTTCTTGATTATTTTTTAGTTATGAGTGAATTTATACTCATGGAGGCAAGCAAAGAAAAGCACAGATTTGAGCCAGGCATGATGTGGGAAGGTGCTTTTACAGGGTTCCTGACAGAACGATGCCAAGGCATTTCATTCCCAACCTGCAACACCTCTGTAACTCCAGCTCTGGTACCATGATCCAACTCTGACTGAGCTCCAGAGACCTGATTTCAACATCCTTTGTTATTCCAGTCCTGAATCCTCATGCAGCTCTGCCAGTTGACTTCAGTTCTGACTCCTGCACCCAAGCCAGTTCTAATCCTCCTCTCCCCACACAGTTCAATGTTCCTCACACTTGACTTGCAAATAGCCCTGCTATCCCAAGCCTATAGCCTTCACTGAAGAGAATCACCTAGCTGGCTGCATTGTTTGGAGGGCCAAGGACATCATGGACACAAACTGGATGAGATCACTGAACTGGATTTCACATGCCACCCCAATCATAATAACACATCCAGGTCTTCAGACACGTGAGAGACCCTTTCATGCTGCAGTTCTGAAAGATGCAGTGGGTGGGTGAGAATTTCACAAGACTTTGCTATTGACATAGTTTTGTTCCTATCAAGGTCTATGGGACTACTGAGTGCATGGGAGCCTAATTAAGCCAATTCTAAGTGCTTTGTGTCACAACCCAAAGTTGTGAGTTTTTGTTTGTGTGTGCTTCGGCAACGCTAAATTATGTTCCCGCTAAAATTGCAGCTTCCTTGCATGGTGGAGTTCTCTGCTGCAGGAGAGAACTCCGGTGCAACGGGGAATTTCCCACCAAATTTGTAGCCTTCTTTGCATGGTGCATTTCTTTTGCATCTCAGAGATGCACGGTGCAAAGGAGTTCCCGCCATTTGTATAAGAGTTTGTGCCACATTATTGGGCAACTCTAATATATGCATATGTAACGGCTAGCGATTGGCTTGCTAGCCGTATAAAGAGCTTGGGTGGTTTCCGCCCAAGCTGGAGAGAGAGAAAAACTGGAGAGAGAGAAGGAGAGATTGGAGAACTCACCAGGAGGGAGATCTTCACGCTGTGTGAAGATCTCTAAGTGCTGCGGATCCTCATGGACCCAACGCATCTCTTAAGCAGGCAACAGAGGTCTAAACAGCCTCTGGCCTCTCCCCGTCGCCGAGCGCAATCCTAGACATATCCCTTTCCTATATGCTCAATTTTCAAACCCACGGAGCCTTAACAACTCCAGGGCCTGAGAACCAAACAGAGCCCACGGAGCTTCGACAACTCCGTGGGAAAGAATTGCCAAACCCGCGGAGCCTAAACAACTCCGGGGCCAATGAACCGAATTTGTTGTAGTCGTCCATCGAGGATTTAAGCGGAGCTGCACCTGGAAACTGTCCAGCCTACACCGCGACCATCTTGGGTGTAAGTAAATAATCTTTCAATCAACCATTACGCCTCTGTGACTAATTCTAGCCCGCGCGTGCCTTGCCGCTGCGCGGTTTCCTCTGACCCCGCGTGCCTGGGCTGCTGGCCACAGCCCGCGTGCGCAAAGACGGGCCCGGCTCGCCCCCGGCCCGCACACTTTGAAACATTTCGTTCAGTATTTCTGACCTGTGACTCCCAATGGATTGCAAATACATATGAAAAACATGTGTGTCTGTCAGGACAAATCCCTTAGCATATTCCCATGCAATGCTTTGTATTACTTTTGCATTTCTTTGTATTACTGACACACGATGCCTCAGAAATATAGTTTAAACATATGATTCCTTTAATGTATATTGAGATGACATCAAGATGATGGACCCATTCCTTAGCTAGACTAAAACTGGTGCAGCTCCTCCCCTGAAGTCAATGGAGCTGTGTTGATTTATATCAGCTTCAGATATTGCCTGATGCTACAAATAGCTGTGTCTTACTGTAATGTGAAACCAGCCCAGTGCTCTTGACAGTCACATACACTTCATTATGCATGGGCACCATATGAATTCCACCTATTACAGCAATGGCTGCATTAGAAATCTAGAAATGGAGATTGATTGGGGAAAAAGGCAGAGGGGCGTGCACTGCAGTGTTAGCACTGGGTGCTTTTATTATTGTTATTTGTGTTATAGTGGCTGCGTCTACACATGTGGTGGACTACACAGTTATTCCTGCTCAATAACCGACATTACTGCGCAGTACCATCACTGCATGGTTTTTGCCTGATGCTACTATGCAGTAGCAATGAGTTACTGCACAGTAGCTTGTTACTACTGTGCAGTATTATGGCCACGTGGTTAGTGCCCGGCAATGCTACTGCATGTGAGGGGAAGCCAAAGGGGCATGAGGAAAGCCCAGAGGGGCAGGAACAGGCAGTGTTTATCTCCAGTGCCAGGAAAAGCAGACCTGGTAAGAAGGATCAGCTGCCAAGGTTTTGTAGCACTGGTCCTTCAGGATTCAAGGGAAGAACACAGGTGCTGGTATTTCAGGCCTGGAAGAATGGCTAAATGGGAGAGAGAAACTGCAGAGGACAGTGACAGGACCCAGACGTAGCTGGAGCCAGCAATCTCCTGCAGAGGACAGTGGAGAGGGGCCATGGACTCCAGAGCAGAAGGGGTCAGAAGAGCCCTAAGAGGGCTAGGACAGCTGGCTGGGAGGCAGACTGCCTCAGTAGAGTAAGTGAGACTTAGGGAGAAAGTGAAAATGAGAAAGCAGCTTCTGCCTTAGGACCATGAGTCTTAAAGGGGTCATACCCCTTTATTTCCAAGCTTAGTTTTTTCTTTTCTAACTAATTTTTTTTTATCCTTTTTTCTCCTCTGGACTGTTAAAAGGGGAATAGGAAAAGGGGTAATGCTCTGTTTATTCATGTGATCAAGAGAAGGAATTTTTATGAATTGAGACATTAATGCTGGAAGAAAAAAATTATTTAAGTTTAGCTCTATACTGGATTGAATTCCCTGAGAATCCATTAGTAGGAGCTGACAGTCCTGTGTGAAAGGGTGAACTGACTTTGTGTTCACTGTTTTTTGAGATCCAGGATGGATTGTTCGGCCCATAACTGTACAGGAAATTAATTTATATTCTCCTTTTTGTTATGACTTTGACTGGGCTGATTGAAAGCTAAGTGACTGTTATTATGGAAAGTCAGAGACAAGCTCAGGATTGCCAGGTTTTCAAATCAAAGGGTGGCCTGGCTAAGCTATAACACTAACGGACTACAAACAGCTTACTGACCTAAGTAAGTCTCAAGACACAATCTCCATCTGATTGGACATGGTAAGTGTGGGGTGTAAGGGGAGGAGGAGCCCCACAAAGAAGACCTACCAGGGTTAGCAAAAAGAATTAATATCCAGTCTACGTTAACCTCCCAGAAACATCCAGGCATGGTGGGTGAGAGGCAAGCAGCACTGGCTAGGTATTTGCAGAACTTCCTAGATCTCCTTATGGATCACTGCATAAAAGCCTCAGGCCATCGGGGATCATGGCCATAGAGAATCCCCACGCGACATTGTGCAGTAGCATCAAGCTACGGTGCAGTAGCTTATTGCTACTACACCATAGTGTCTCATGTAGACATGCCCAGTAGTGCCTAGGCACCCAGTCATGGACAAAAGAGACATTGTGCTAGGCACTGTACAAACAGAGAACAAAAAGACCATACTTGTCCTAAAGTGCTCACAATCTAAGCACTTAAGCTAGGGACAGAAATTACACAATAATCAGTATAAGTGATCAGAAACCCATTCAAATCTGTAACGCAACAGAAGTTCAGTGTACATAAAGCACTTTCAAAATGGCCAAAAACAGTTTAAGATAAATCTGGCTGAATGTAGTATCAGACTTAACTGATTTAGATTAAATCAGTTCATTGAACATCTGTCTTAGATTCCCTTGGGATTTAAGTTAACTCACAGTCCCCCAGCATCCCAGGTTGCTTTGCACCTTCCCCACACTGCCCCCTTTCCCCCCCTCACCCCCCCTCATTGTAGACTGGGCAGGGTAGCTTTGGCCCAAGCTGACTGGTCCAGCCCAGGAGGGAGGCGTGCTTTAGTGCCCACCAGCTTCTGCCCTGGGCCACTGCAGGCATGTGGCTGCATTGCCAGAATCAAAAGTGAATGTCTGGTCACTTGCTTATCGGTTCAATCTACAGAGTTTAGACTAAGCTGCAAAAATTGAATCAATTCAGCCTTGTTTTTTTTGACTGTCTGTACTTAGCCCCTCTGGCTTTCCTAAAAAAAGAGATGTGCTTCAGAACCAACTCTGTTGCCAACCAGTGAAACAGGTCAGGAAGTCAGGTGTTCACAAACTACAGGAAAGAGTGACATCAAACAGCAGAGATAATAAACTGAAAATCAGCAAAGATATTTGCAACTGTTTGCAATCTTTCTTCATGAACAAAGGTGATAGTATTAGAGGATGATAATGAACTTTTGTGCTTGTTAGCTGGATAACACCACTATTAAATCTGTTCCAATAATTCAGTCAGCCATAATAGGGTATACCAAAGAAAATGAACTGTTCAAAGACATTAAAGATCCTAAATTCTATTTGTTGAGCAGAGTTTGATGCCTGTGGCTTCTAATAGTACATATGGGAGCTGGGAGAATAAAAGGTATCTTTAACAAATATGGACTACACATTCTCCATATTATGATACGCATATACGTACACTTTCCCTGTTTGATATTAGTGGTATTTGCTGCTTTCAGATGTTATCAGACTGATTGTGCTCTCAGTCAGATTCACACTTCATTTCCCATTGCCCTGTAAATATATTACAATCATATAATGTTTTAATAACTTCACAGGAAAATTGAAAATAAGGCTATGATGACAACTTATGGATATAAATTTCAACAGCCTAGTTTTTTATGAAGTTATTAAACACTTTGAAATGAACAAGAGGCAGGTTCAGAGCTTCGTTTAGCAAGGTATTGGAAATACACTGAAATCCATAACTCTGGAAGAATAAAGCTTTGTCGACTAATTTTACTTTCATTACACTCCACAATTCAACAGGCAATGATACGTTTTTAAGGGGATCACCAGATCCTTGATGAATACCCAGACTGACTGTGGAAGGTGATTTCATTACATCTCTTTCATTAACAACTGCTTCAGGTAAATAGTCTTCTACCAGCAAGTGCTGGGAAAGGACTGCACCTCACCACATATGCAGGGATGCTAAGAGAAAATAAAACTGCTTCCTTGTATTAGTTCTTTATTGCCATTACCCATTTTTAAAGAGTCTGAATTTTTAAGTGGGCTCATCATGAATTCTGGGCAACTCCTCTGTAGTACCCTAGCATTCTTCAAGGCACTCCTCAATCACACCGTTCCCTCAACTTTTGTGAATTGAGCAGCACCCAATTTCAAAAACTGATGTATGTATTACCCGGCCTAGCCTACCTTCTTGCAGAGAGGCTGGGCAGTGAGGGCGAGGGACCAGCCAGGCAGGGACAAGCCTGAGCCTGCACTTATCTGCTCATCTTCTTACATCTCAGGGGCCCTTCAGAGGCTCTTGTGACACCCGAGGGTGCCCCAGCACCCTGGTTGAGAATCACTGTTCTAGAGTGAATGCTGGCTCACGTAGTCAAACAACTATTTCTCTGGCAATATCTGCTAAGAACAGATTCAGGACTGGAACATTAGGATGAGCTACAGGTGGGGACTGGGATGCTTTTCTAAGTTGAGTTTGGAGGGCACAGAACAGGAGTAGAAGAGGGTGCTGCAGAACAAGACTTGAAAGAAGTGACAACATTATAGAGAAGGTCGTGCAGTGGGATTAAGAAGGTGGCATGTAGGTGGTGAGAGAATTCATACCCGGCCCTTCCCATGGGAAGTGATTCTCCTACATTTACTCTATGATGCAGGGAGGCATTTAAAAGGGCTGGTTCTTTCAGCCACTGACTTCTAATCTGTTGAGCTAACGGATTAAAAAAAAAAAAAAAAAACAACCTAGCACGCATACAATACATTGGAACATCACCAGCCTGATGAAGATTTCCTTGTAGTGATGAGAAGGGAGAAATCCTCTGCTTTCCAATTCAACTCATTTGAACTTGTGCCAGGCACAACAAGGGAATTGTGAAGAAGATCTGGTGCATGTATAATCCATATGGTTACATGTGTACAACAGCTACTGTAAGAGGCACAACATGTGCTTCTCCAAGCAAAGCCTGCAACTAATACAGGTAAACATGCAAATATTAGAGGGAAAAAATCCACAGAGGGAACAGGACCAGGATATTACAAAAGAGTGAGAAATACAAAATGCAATGTGTGTGTATGTGTGTGTGTGTGTGCGCGCGCGCATGTGCACGTGTGTGTGTATGTTGTGTGTTTAGGGGCATTGTAAAAAATCAAATGCCATCAATATTTGAAGATTATATATGAATAACACTGAGGCTAAAATTTGATCAAAGGGTGACTCCTGAAATGTAGCTCATCATGAGTGGCCTACAGAGACAAAGTGCAGCAGAGACATTTCACAATGAGCTGCTCTTTGCATTAGGGAGGAGACCAAGCAAAACCAAACCCATTCTTTCCATCTCCTTAGTCTCTATCTGCTTCTTTGGGAGGGCAATGAACAAATATGAGGCTTGATCCTACATACTCTGTCAACATATCTGGGGACCAGATGCATTCCTCTCACTCCCCAATCTATTGAATCTATTTTTGCAAGACAAAAATTGCCAAGCACCTAATTTTACCACTTTACACTCATACTCAGGGCTTGTATATATATAGATTATAGAGTTCCTGCTATGATAGCTATATTGGAAAAATTCCTTAGTAGAGGTATGGTGTATGCTGGAAGAAGGGATTTTTCTGCCAGGTTAGATACATCTCATCCTTGAACAACACAAGCTAAACTGGCAGAAGAATAACTGTGCCTGCACCAGCATAGCTACATAGCTGGGGAGAGGTGGCAAACTTTTCACTGATACAGGCAGAAGTGTGCAATGTAGAGTAGACCAAGCTTTCGTGGGACTTCGAATACTCCTAGGGAAATCAGTGGGACCACTTGAAAATGTAGGTACTTTTCCACCTGAATAAGCATGGCTATATCTGATCTTACCTAAATGCTCTCACTAAATTACAGCTCTCTTTAGGGAAAATGCGATGAATGTTTAGCAGGAAACTAAAGAACAGTTTTGGACAGAAAGTGAAGAAGATCGAAGGATGGGATTGAAATTTCAAGTGGAGGTTATGTAGGTAGAATGCAATTTTATAAGGAGACAGACTAATACTCCGTGCATGAACACGAAGTACTGTGCAGTCATTAAAACTCATGAGTGTTGATGCCATTTGCTTTACATCCAGAAGGCCTCACCTCCAATGCCTGTAAACAGCAGGTCAGTGCATTGCATCAGTACTGAGTCAGGGGAAACACTACTACTGATTGAACAGCCAGCACCATTCCCTGAAGCCCTGGCTTTCTATCCGGATCTCACATTTGTGCGCGCCGGGTCTGACCCCGGGTCGCTTTCGTCGCTCTGCACGCGGGCTGTGGCCAGCAGCCCGGGCAGGCCGGGTCAGAGAGGGCGGGCGCCAAGCTAAAATTAGGCACAGACACGTAAAGGTTGATTTTAAATTATTTTACTTACACTGAGATGGTCGTGGTGTAGGCTGAGAACTTGCTTGAGTTGCGGTTACAACAAAAAACACGAACACACGTGGAGGTTGCAAGGCTCCACGCAGACAAAACACGAACAATCACGTGGAGGTTGCTAGGCTCCACGCAGACAAACTCCGGATGTCCAGGACAAGCGCGCATTAAACTCGTCGTTACGTCTTATAGTAGGCTCCGTTCGAAGACGGGAAGAGGTGGGCGGTGGATCAGGCCGCCAAACCCCTCTGAGCGACACACAGGGTTTCTATTACCCTGCCGCGTACACCCAGAGTCCCCACGAGATGGATGCGGAGTCCTCTTCGGCTTGAGCGGAAACTGCTCAAGCCTCTTATATGGCTAGCAGGCCAATCGCTAGCCGCCACGTGTGAATAATTTAGCACTAGCCAATTGCAGGGCGTGAATTTGCATACGACGAGCGGGAAACCTTTGCACCGTGCATTTCTGTGCTGCAAAGGACATGCACCCTGCAAAGATCGCTGCAAAGTGGCGGGAACACTCCCCTGCACGCGGGTTCTCTGCGCAGCCGAACTCCACCGCGCAACGAAGCTGTATACCCGCGGGGATAATTCTTAGTGCCGAAGCACACACAAAAAAATCAGACCTTTGGGTCATGACAACATTCAGTTATTCACTCAGTCCAACTTGGCATGGAGGTTTAGATGTGAGGAGATCACAGCTTGAAGCTGCATGCCTGATGTTCTTTCCTTATATGAATTTGTTTGAAGATATAAACAGGAGGGAGATTATAACTTTATAATGCGCTCAATGTACTCATAAAATATTTACCATATTTAACAACATAAAGTGACTTTCTTCCCCAGTCTAACAAATAGTGTATAGATACTAGGCCTGAGCAAAGTGGCTAGTATTTGCTTCGGATTCGGCCAATTCAGGGATCAGTGGCTCGATTCGGGGATTCAAATCACTGTCCTGATTCAATTAAGGAGACGATACTCAGAGCCCAAGGGGTAACAAACCCAACAAGAAGCGAAGGGGGCAAGAGTGCCCAAAAGCTCCCCTGGCTCACCAAGGGCATTCCTGAATGCCTGGTTGCCAAAAAGGAGGTGTATACCCAGTGGAAGGGAGGGGCTATCACCAAAGAGGAGTATACCTCCACCACTCGGGTCTGTAGGGGGGGCTGTTAGGAAATCTAAGGCAGATACGGAACTAGGGCTAGCATCAAGAATGAAGGATAACAAAAAGTCCTTTTTTAAATACATAGGGAGAATGAAGAAGGCCCTGGGAAACGTGGGGCCTCTGCAGGATATGCTTGGCAATCTGGTGGTCGCACCAGAAGAGAAAGCAGACCTCTTTAACACTTTCTTTGCCTCTATTTTCTTGTGCAGGGACCGGGACTCCCCTACCGAGATTCAGGATGGACTCGGAAGAAACTCTGCCAAGTCTAGGGTCAGGGAGGACTGGGTTAGAGAACTTCTGGAGGGGTTGGACGTGTTCAAATCAGCAGGTCCAGATGCTCTCCACCCCGGGGTGTTGAGAGAATTGGCAGGGGTTATCGCAGGGCCCCTGGCACAGCTTTACGAACACTTGTGGTGCTCTGACCAGCTGCCGGACAACTGGAAGAGGGCCAATGTGGTCCCCATCTTTAAAAAAGGGAAGAGAGAGGACCCGGGCAACTATAGGCCCGTTAGTCTTACTTCAATCCTGGGGAAGCTCTTGGAGAAGATCATCAAGGAGCACATCTGTGCTCCGAATCTTTGCTGAAGATTCAGAGATCTTTGAATCGATTCAGACCTTTAAATTGGTCCCCTGATTCGATTTGGATTTGGAGATTTGGCCACTGAATCAGCCGAATCTCCTCCAAATCGAACTCACAGCCTTAATAGATACCACTACTGATAACTTAATTGGATTGTCTCCATTTCTATCCACTCTGGGTGCTTTTTAACACAAGCTGGCATTTGTCAGTGAAATGAACACCATCTCTCTCAAGCTGAAGATATATTCCAGGTTGTAAGGCCATGTAAATCATCCTAAAGGCAATGGAAATGACACATTTACTCCTTAGCTGAAATCAATAGACATTCAGCATGGGAAAGGAGGAAAGTACACGCACATGCACACAGACATACAATGCCCCGCAGTACTGGAATTATGTGGCCGGATATCACACAATTATCCATCATCTAGAAATGCAGTGGAAGCCCTTGTTAATCGATAGCTGATCCCTTTAAGCAAATAATTTCCATACTTAGATCCTGTGAAGCTGTGCAGGCACTTGGGGGACCCAGTTGGGATTACGCTAACAGTTTTACAGCGTGCAACACTGACAACATGAGTTTAACTGACTGAGTCTATCAGAGTTTGAATTACACTTTGACTCTTCAGTGGCAGTGGCAGCTGGAAGAAGCCACCCCTGCCTGGGCTCCTTAGAAAGGTGCGGGGTGTGCCAGGGGCTGACTGACCTGCAGCGGGGTTCTTGTCGTTTATGGGGAGGGGGCTTTCATCTCTTATGGGGGGCTCAGCACCCCCCCCCCAAGTTCACCCTGGAGTCTTTCATGGAGGAGGGTGAAAATGAAACCATAGTACAAATCTCATTCCTACCCTAAACTTAGTGTGCCAGACACAAAGACACTTCCAGGCAGGTAGCCTAACGCTATAGGCAAGTATTTGTCAGATTGCCACAGTCCGTAATTTGCCATTTCTGTTTGGCTTAGTGGGAATTAATTGTTAGGATCCTTGGGCTTTCTGTTTTCTTTTTAATGTCAAACACCCAGCTAGCAGGAGCAGCAAATAATACCTTCCTAAGGGTAAATTGTGAGCTTGTTGTTCATTTAAGTCTCATTGAGTGAGAGTACTGCCTAGCTGTGTTCTGTGAATCAAAGGGAGAGTGTAAGCAATCACTAGCAGCAGCAGCGTTTCCCAGAAAGCTTTGGGAAACCTGACACAATTACCGATCAATACCCTCTCCAGTTAATTGATGGGCCATGGAGCCTCCCGCCCCCAAAAAAGAAGGAGGCCATCAATAAATAATCTCAGTTAGGAAACTGAGGTCTGAGAAGAGGTTCTCTAGGTTTAAGGAAGGATGCCCACACTCAGGAAGAAAAATGAGAAGTAAAGGGATGAGAAGTGTTCCCAGATAGATGCGTCTTTGGAAGGATAATAGGCACAGAAATAGCTGAGTAAGAGACTGATGAAGAGCCCTAGAGAGACTTTGAAATATTGGGTTTTAAAAGGAAACAGATCTGTATATTATTTCATAGTAATAATTTGGCAGTTCTCAATCTTTTCCATATCTTGGCTCCTTTCCCCATTTTTCAGGAGCCTTTCTGGAGCTCTCCTCCCATCTCACTAGGATCCCCTTCCTCTTTAGCAGAGATAGGTTGGGTGGTGAGGCCCTCCCATCACCCAGCAGTTCAAGACCAGTCACAACTGGCCAGCTGAAGCCCCACACGTTAATGAGTCTGAACTCAGAAGGAGCTAAGGCTCACCCTAGAGCAACCCCTAACCTTTGGTTAAATTACTATGCTGTGAAGTAGGAGATACATAGGTTGAAGCCCCCTCTGGGCATAGTGTATTTAGATCCCAGGTCTCCCTTTTCCTGATCCAGAAAGGTTACTGGAATAAAACATGGGAGGACTCTACTTCTCCTGCAATATCTAACACCCACTAGTCAAGGGTATTTGTTCAGCTGCATTTTCAGAACTTATTCCCACCCAGAGAGGCACATGTGGAGCCTGACCAGAGCACATCTCACAGCACACATGCAGGAGCTGTGTGCGCTCTTTTTGTACCCACTGTACATGGAATAGGATTTCAAACTCTGCTATAAGTGCTGAAAACAGCAGTTCTACAGCCGGATAAGTACCATTTAGACATGTAAACTGAAATAGGATTCTGCCTTTAGTGATTAACAAAGAAGTGTTTGATATAACATGAGGTCTGTAGGTCACATGCTTGTTTCTCACTGTTACCAACACAGGACACAGTGGTGGACAGAGGTTAAAAGGTAAGATGCCTAAAAGTCTTCTACCAAGGCTGCTTTGGTAGAATTAGGAGACGGGAGTGCCAGTGAAAGGATAAGGATCATAGCACTTGCTCAGATTTCACAGAATGTCACCCTTTAGACAAAAACTATTTAAATCAGTGCTTGTCCAAAACAGCAAGGTTGCTAACTACCCAGTGAAGCAAGAACCAAGCTATAATAAGCCAGCCACAATGAGAAAAGAAGAGAATATGATCTTCTAAAAGCATAGGTAAATCATTTGTTAGAGAAGAAGGATTATTGTTTGGTTCAGGACCTACAGAGGAACTCGGAGTCCCATTCCCCCCCTGCAGGGCAGACACACACACACACACATGCACACACACACATGCGTGCACACACACACATGCATGCACACATACACACACACCAACCACAGACTTCCTTAAGGGGATGGACTATCCCTTAGCAGCTACTTGCCTAGCACTAACCTAGGGTACACCCCCACTGCAATTGGAGGTATATAGACACACCTGAACCAGTGTCAATCCATCTAGCCTGGGTAACAACAGCTGGGAATCCCCAGGCTTCAGCTGTTGGGTAAGTATTCAGGGTCCCCAGCAGGCTTCAGCAAGGATATCAGGTCTTACTGCTATCAGTACTCAAGCTAGTTATATTAAATTCAGGTTGGTGGGTCTACACACACTGCAATTACACCCACAGACCTGCAGGATAGGCAAAGCCAGAGAAGACCCCAAATCTCAGCTGAGGTCTCTAAGTGCTACTATTATATAAATAAGCAGGGTTTCAATTATGGGGGAGCTTGGGAAGGCTGAGCCCCACCATAAGAGGTGAGAACCCCCCCCCATAAGATGTGAAAATCCTAACCTGGCAGGGTCTCCAATTCTTATTAGGGCATTGTGATGGGCAGCCCAATTTTTTTTTGCAGACCCTCCCAAGAGTCAAAGTGTAATTTGAACCCTGTAAATAACTACTAATAATTAATAACTTGAGGCATTTAGAGACTACAAGGAGCAACACATACCACTGGCTCCATCTAATTGTGCTCTTTAAATAATCCGTGGCTTGAATATTTGTGAACTTCCATTATTAAACATGTCCCAAGCATTTGTTCTTCCTGAAGCCAGTGAAGAAAAGCCATGTTTGAGTCACCTCAATGCGTAAGATGGATATTCCTTTAAATGGGTAAAAAAGATTTTCTATTTTCCTGCTTAGATGTGCCTTAGAAGGAACTATTTTTTCAGTCATGGGAAAATCAGATCTCAGAAATGATCATGAAGACTCCTGGGGCCTACCCTCAGCTGGTCTCCTGATCCTTTCTGCCACCATGACTTTAACCAAGTCAGTTAACCGCTGTGTGAGCTATTACCCACCTCAGCAAAATGGAGATAATAATCACCCTAACTTCTATCACAGATGTTTTGTGAGGTGCAACATCTGGATACTTCTACAGTGGTTTGGCAGCCACATTAAAGGTGCTGAAGAAGTACAAAGCCTTTTGTTTTTTATTAAGTCCAGATTGTACACGTGGGAGACCATTCTTTTTTCAATTGTCAACCTTTGAGAACACAGCCACCCGTTTCCCATTGGCCCAAGAGCGAGTGTGGTATTGTAGAAGTTCCTGGCACTTTACCTGTCTACTTATGAGGTGATGGTTGCTGTAGCATCCATTGGTCTTGCTATGATTTGGTAAGTGGAAGAAATCTGTGCCATAGTTTACCTGTTTAACCCTTGAATGTAGGAGACAGCTGCAAAGCTGGAATGAGGGACTGGGCAGCCCATCCGAGCTACAGAGAGTCTAACAAGAGACAAAGCAGCAGAAACATATCGGTAGCTGCGGGAAGTTGGAAAAATATGTATGCATATGTGTGTGTAAGGAAGTGTGTGCATGAGGGGAGAGCAAGGTCGCCTCCTTTGAGACTCCTTCTTGCTCTTCTCTTTGATCTAGTGGAACGCTTGGTGCACGTGCGCACATACACACACACACAAACACACACAGAATATTTCATTGCTTTGATAAAACCCTGCCTCACAGGCATGATTTCAAAGGGAATTTTCAAGTGCCTGCCCTCCCCTCCTTGGCTACTTCTGGGGGAAAAAAAGTCTGTGTCAGCTGTGAAGGATGCAGATGTGATGATAACCAGAGGTTGCTCTTGGCACAGCTGCTGGAGTGAGGAGGGATTGGAAGGGTTGTTTTTTTTTCAGAGCTGCAGAGCTCCATGGCAGATTTGCCAGCTGTACAAATGCATGCTCTTGCAGATGAGATGGATGGTCATCTTTTATGCAGGCATTCGCTATAGCTGTGGGCAAGTAAAACATGACCCCTGCTGAGAACAAGGGGCAGGGGTGGCGCCAGTCTTTTCCTGGTTGGGGGGGCTGAAGTGGGCTAGACAGAAAATTGGTGGGGATGTGCTACATATCATCTGGCCAAACATACTTATTTGTTTTTTAACAATACCTACTTAAGGTGCTGCGCCTCTGCAGGCTGCGGGTGGGAGTGGGGTGGGCTCAGCTGCATGGGGCAGGTGGCAGTGGCTTGGGGGGATGCAGGGAGCTTAGACAGGGGTGGCTACAGGGGGGCTGAGGTGAATTTTGGGTAGCTATAGCCCCCCCAAGTGCCTCCCTAGTGCTGCCCCTGACAAGGAGTGCCTTACCACTGGGGCAAGGTAAAGACATTACACTTTTGCTGGTACAAGTGATCAGAAACTGGTCTGTACATGTAACACAACAGAAGTTTGGCATGCATAGACTGGCTTAAAAATGGCAGAACCATGTCTAAGATTTGCCCCCGCCGCCAAGGGGGTGAATGTGTATTCTGTTTGCTATTGAACTAAACTATGCTGCTTACAGAAAACTGTGTAATTTAGATTGATTCTGCCTTACAATGTCTGTACCTAGTCTGGGAGTCTGCAAATGAGATGGATGTCTCTTTCCTTACACTGTGGTCCTGAAATGTGCTATTCTGCATAGGAACAAACTCGTCAGTAGGGCTGCGTGAAGCTTTGGTAGCTGATTTGATTCGGAGGAGATTCAGCCCGATTTGGCAGCCGAATCTCCGAATCAGAATTGAATCAGGAGACACAGTAAAAAGTCCAAATCAGTTTGGAAACCTCCGAATCAATTTGGAGAGATTCGGAGATTTGGCTATAGACTAAATAGGCAGCAGTCCTCAATGACACTGGACAGAGTTGCCTCCAACTGGTAAGTCTGTTGTGGTGGGCGGAGGGGGGAGCAGATCAACACCCCCACAGCGAGGGAAGAATTGGGGCTGGGGCGGGGACAAGCTGCCCAGCTGGGGTGGAGGGGCACGGGACTTGGGGAGGGGGACCCTTGCCACTGTGTACTGCTGGTCTGAGAGCTGCTTTTCTGGTGGCTCCTTTGGCGGCTCTCACCGCTGGTCTGGGAGGGCATGGGAGCAGGCATGTGCCCCTGGATCTGTGTAAAGTATGTTTTAAAAATTATTTTCAAGCTCTTTTTGACAGAAACTTAGATCTATTTTACGATATTGCACTTGGCCAGCTGCCTAGTGCTGCAGAGGAGGGTACAGGGACCATTTTTGTCTTTTGCTGTTCATTTTCAGAGATAAGTCACTGGAATTTTTACCAGCGATCCCTTGAGAAGGAAACTTGGATCCCAAATCCTACCTGCCTTTTAAGAGCTACTCAGGCTAGCTCAGGGGCTGTCAACCAGGGGTACGTGTAGCCCCCCTGGTGGGGCTGTGCTACACATCATCTGGCCAAACATACTTATTTGTTTTTTAACAATACCTACTTAAGGTGCTGCGTCTCTGCAGGCTGTGGGTGGGAGTGGGGTGGACTCAGCTGCATGGGGTGGGTGGCAATGGCTTGGGGGGATGCAGGGAGCTTAGACAGGGGTGGCTACAGGGGGGCTGAGGTGAATTTTGGGTAGCTATAGCCCCCTCAATTGCCTCCTTAGTGCTGCCCCTGACAAGGAGCGCCACCACACAATGCTGCACAGGCGCTGCCCGCCCGAACATGGGGGACACTCGCACATGGTGGGTGCCCTCACTCCATGTCTGGCCGTGCACCACCTCCCTCCCCCTCTGCAGCTGGGGGTACAGTGCTCCACATCTGGCTGCCAGGGGTACAATGATCCAAAAAGGTTGAAAACCCCTGGTCTAGTTGAAGCCAAGAGTGAATAAACTGAGCTGGATTTATCACGATAGACTGTATTAACTAATCCCTGTAGTCCACATGGGCTATTTTTCTCAAAGCTGCATAGCCATACAGGCAGATTTTGATGCACTTTTTTGCATCCAAAATTTGAGCATGCAAGTGGTGGGAAGAGAAGAGAAAGAACTTCCAGCCTTTGTGAATGATCTGGGTTTTGGGGAAGTGCTCTAGAAGAGAAGTTATAGCCTGGCTGAGAATCCCTTTGTTATGCATGTACCTGCAATGATTTGCGCCTGGGTATAGGAAGTATCAAACAGCATGGAAGGTCTTTAGGGTGGGCTTCTCTGAGGAATCTCACAGACTGTTATGTATGTGCAGCTCTGTCTAATTCCACCAGAGACCAGATGTCCAGTGCATGGAAGTTGATGTGCTGTCCTCTTTCTCCCACAAACAATATATACCTCATCAGGCTAGACAGCTGAGGTTGGCTTAATTGACACCTCATCCAAAGACCCGATGCTTTAATGTGGTGGATTCAGTGCAGGATGCACAGACTGACCCGGTTGTGAGAACCTGGAAAAATGTTCACCTATTTGATTTGTCATGAAATATTCAGGAGTTTCATTTTGCTTGTTTTCGGTTCCCCTATAATTTAATATTTTAATAACACTTGGCAAAAACAATAATTTCCCTTCACAGCATTCTAAAGCATGTTGCTAGCTTGTTCTTGCTAAGATAGCAATTTACCCAAAAGGATAGTTTTTACTGAAAATAGATTCAATTGAGCGTGAACATTTTCAGATATTTTTCAGGAATTTAGAACTCGTTAAATTTATAAGGCGCACATTTTTTCAAATTTGGAGCGTTTTGTTTTTTTTAATTTCCTGTGACTAGTCCATTCACCTTTGTACATAATTTTCAGGCAAGGCATTTTTCCTTCATCTATTTTTCATACAGATGAATAAAAGAGTTCCAGTAACAGGGACCTAACCACACCTATCATATCTCAAACTCCACACTCTTTGGTGTTTGAAAAAACTAGCCATTTTATTTCCTCTGTGTCCACAATTTATACATCTTGCTTCAAATTTCAGATTTGGATGAATCCACAGCATCAATGAGTAACTCAGCAAAATTAACGTATTTTTTGTCAGGTTTAGAATCAAACCAGCAGAGCCCTGTATTTCAATTTTATGTGAAACCATAAATCAGTTTAGGCTCATCACAAACTCTACAGGTTTGTACTGTAATACATCGCTAGAACACTGCGAAGGAACCTTAGTATAAATGGGGAATGGGAATCAGGCATTATCTATCTATCAGAGCTGCCTGGGAATGACACATTTATTTTATTTCATTTCATTTTCTGAACGTGTGGTTTTCAGAAAATTGAAGTCCTTGGGAAAATTCTGATTTTGATTGATTGTTGCGAAAATGGAAATGAAACATCTTGTTTTTGATCAGACTCCCTCTATTCAGAACACCTCGGTTTATTGAACTGAATCAAAATGCATCATATACATGTTGGCATTTGGTTGGTGTGACAGAGCTGCATCTGTGTGAACTGTCCCAGTGTTTTCTTAGGTTTGAAGTCCAGGTGATTCATATCCGTCTTCTATTATATGGTCCAGGGGCGGGAGTTCAACTGTCTCCCCTGATCTTTTAATGAACTCCCCTCTGTTGGAACCACCCTAATGCTTCATTATCAGGGGGTCAGAGCATCTAGGGACATGTGGTCTAACAGGAATAGGATAGGATAGGCATCTGGCTGGGGTCATCTGACCTCAGCACTCTTTCCTGCCCAGGGCAGGGGGTTGGACTCGATGATCTGTTGAGGTCCCTTCCGACCCTAGCATCTATGAATCCATGAATAAGCATCCTGAACAGAACAAAATGAAACATTCTGACATTTTCTAAGTTAGAGTTTTCAAGCTTCCCATTCTACAATAAAAAAGCATGTATTTTGACCTTTTGCCTCAACTCACGGTGAACGCACTTCCCAAAAACCCAGATTATTCACAAAGGCTGGAAATTCTAATTTTTCATCAGCTCTGTTACCAAGAGACTCACATGGTCCCCATCACCGAACTATCTGTGCACTTTATGAATATTGATTATTTTACTTTCACAACCTCCCAGCACTCCTGTGAGGTTGTAAAGTACTTGCTAGCCTTTTTTCCATGATTTGATGACTTGCCAGTTGTCACAGCAGGAGCTGGAGGTAAAGCCAGAAACAGTGTCTAGGTATCCTTTGTCTCAAAATGCTCTCTGTCCTCAAATCTCAGACTTGATCAAAACCTGGCCCCTGTTCACTCAAATTTCATCCCAAGTCCCTTCAACAGTTGGTTCACAATCACTCAGAGCCAAGCTCCAGGGGCACCTTGCATGTAGTAAGCCTGGCTCCCACTGCAGCACAATTTCTAGGCCAATGCAGTTGAGTGAAGCCTCCTCTGACCCATGCCAAACCTTTGAATCTTTTGAAATTCACCCACCACTCGTCCTTACTGCTCACTGCTCCAGACAAAAGAAACCAACTGCTTTTCAAATGAAAATGAAAAAAAGGAGTCCTCC
This sequence comes from Alligator mississippiensis, assembly GCF_030867095.1. Taxonomy (NCBI): domain Eukaryota; kingdom Metazoa; phylum Chordata; order Crocodylia; family Alligatoridae; genus Alligator; species Alligator mississippiensis. The sequence continues at coordinate 17,802,618 of NC_081835.1, forward strand.
CATTCTGCATTTACTAAATCTGCTCTGTCTCCATTCCTCTCTCTTTTTTATGTAATTTATAGAGTATAAGTTACATCATAAAATGCTCTGAGATGCAAGTTTTAGCCCAGTTACATGTCACAGCTACATGAATTACCATCCTCCAAAGAGCTATGGCTGGGATAAATTTTGTAGTCTGGGTTTCATGATTTCATATTCTTCAATCCCCACTATGAAAGAGAAGCTTTTTGTGGAGGTACCAAATGCAAATCAGCCTTGCAAATCAAGGCCAGCTACCCATACAGAGCTCAGGCCCAAGTACTGCCAAAGTTTTGTGGTCTACTATGCCCAGAGATAAACAGCAGCCATGTCTGCCCCCTTCTTGGCACTCTTTGGTGTGGTACATCTGTTGCTTCAGCTGTTGTCGAAGCCATTGGCAATTCCTGGTTCTTATTTGGCCTTTGCCAGGCTGATTTGCATGGTGATTTGCATACCGTATCCTTTTCATTTGAAATCATGGCAAACAAAACAGGTGGCTGTCTTTATTAACAATACTTACTAACCATCTTCCACTTCAGTTCCATGTCCCCCACCTAGTAAATCAGCACCGTTTCTTTCCCGTATCTTTTCCTCCGTGGGCGCAGCCTTCTGATTTCATTATCTCTGCTCTAATCTCCCTGCAACTCTTCCAGGAGGGGGATGTATTGGCAGCCATCCACCCAATGCTCACTTCCTGCGAGGCCAACTGCCTCTTACTGCCTCTTACTTCAGTGATTCTGTTCATACCATATTCCCTCCAACTATAGCCTTAGGGGCCCAGACAGATGGAAAGCACTGGAAGGGCTGACTGACAGCAAAAGTTTTAGAGAAGAACTGTTATAGTAGGACTAGGGGCAGGTGAAGATACCATTAGCAAAGTGGCACTGAAAAAGGTGGAGAAAGTTCAAACCTGGCTACCACAGCTTAGCTAAAACAGTCCAGTACCTTTCAGCTTTGTCCTCTGAATTATATTTTGTGGTTGCCTGGCCTTGCCCCAGTGGCTAAGGTGAGTGGCAGAAGTTTCTGCTTGACCATGAAGTTGATATGAAAAGTGGTTCAGAATGTCTTTGCTCCTCATACTTCAAGGACAATGTTATCAATGAGGAATGTGGTTTCATGTCCATCCAGTGAGGTTCTCTTGGAGCCATTTGCTTAGCAATAGAGGCGGAATAGAGGGATGGAAGCAACATATGGGGTGACTTCCCAAATTATCAGCAACTGACCCAAAAAACACTGCAACTCATTCCCATCTCTTCATATCCAGTCGTTCCATTGATCTGCTGGACACTTGCCTCACTAAAAGGCTTCTTGCCATGTCTGTCTCATTACATATATGAGAGCTCTTCACAGTTGGCTCAAAAACGCCAGAATTTGACCAAACAAGACATGAACAAAAATTATATATAATAATTTTAATAATTTGTATTCATGTCTTGTTTGGTCAAATTCTGGGGTTTTTTGAGCCAGCTGTGAAGAGTCCATTTCAAAGCCTTCTTCTGCCATCTCTAACATCTTTCCCATCCTATTGGCCACCAGTCAGGTCTAGTATAATTGGGTTTCTATGAAAGAGAAGACACAGCTATCTGAATCGAAACTAGTTCTGAAAGAACAAAAAAGAAATCTAGTAAATGCACTTGTACAAAACATTAAATACTAAAGAGAAAGCTAATTTGTATCCTATTTAGCCTGTCCTATGATCCAAGAATGAAGAAGCACTCTGTGAAAGCATGCTTACGTTAAAATAAATATTAAATAATGATAATAATAAATAATCATAATTATATTTCTAGGGGCTCTCCCCAGATGAAATTTACTGGCCAACATTAAAATAACAAGAAAATAAAACTACAGCTTTATCATGAAAAATATCCTTTTTTGTGAAGTATCCCTTACGGAGAAGTACAGTACAATTCATTACAAAATGATCCATTTTTCTTGTGTTTTTTAAGGTGTGCAATTTTGAAAATAATATTCATCTTCTGGAAATCTATGGGATCTGATAGAAACCCATAGAAAGATTATTGTTCTCAGTTCAGTGTACTGGCCTTCTAGAGTTATGTTAGCCAATAGAACACTGTTGGCTTCATTTCCATTAACATTTTGAACTTTCCCCATGAGATATCACTTTCAGTTCTGACCAGTGGGCTTGTGAGAAGATGTCCAATGTATCTTCTCTCTCCTCTCTTCTTCATCTTCACTTTCCAAAAAGACTTAAGTCTTTTGAGACAGCACCTATTGAGCATATCCATACACTATCATTTTTACGTCCATGTGCATCCTGTTCTCTTCCCCTTACAGTGATGTTGCAAACCTCTATTGATCGCTCTTGGATAGAAACATATTTGAACAAACTTTCTAAAGCTGTCTGAATGCATCTTTTGCCTTCCCCCTGCTCCCTGGTGTGAGCACTTCATAAGGATGATCATCTTCTTCTGACAGAAGAACACTGCGATCAGGCCTGTTTGAGCTTCATGTCACTTGAAAACACAGTATGCGTCTTCATGACCTTGATTTTCCTCTCTATAGATCCTGTACAGCCTCAGATCCTTACAATTCTACCTTGTTCTGCCTGGCAAATTTCACTGGAAAACACTGAGTAGTTTTAAAAGAGCCAATCCATTCCTGCATGACAGGTAGAATTTAAAGGTTCCAGTAATTTATTTATTCCCCTTCTGTTTACTTTCCTTTTGCTTGTCAGACTGTATTTTAAGCTCCCTACACTCTATTGCTATAATAGCTTCATAGTTTTACAGTTTCATAGTTGTTAAGGGCTGGAAGGGACCTTACAGATCATCGGGTCCAGCCCCCCTACACTCGGGCAGGAAAGACTGCTGGGATCTGATGACCCCGGCAAGATGGGCGTCAAGATGTTTTTTGAAGATCACCAGGGTAGGTGACTGTACCACCTCTGGGGGGAGCCTGTTTCAAACCCTCAGCACTCAACCTGTACAGAAGTTTTTCCTTATGTTTAGCCTGAAGCAATTCTTAATCAGCTTCTGCATATTATTGCTTGTCTTCCCCTGCGGGGCCTTGGTGAACAGATACTCCCCCAGGCCCTGATGTACGCCCTTGATATACTTACTTATAGGTTGCCACCAAGTCACCTCTGAGTCTTCTCTTCTCCAGGCTGAACAGGCCCAAGTCTTTCAGCCTCTCCTTGTATGACCTGGTCTCTAGGCCTCTAATCATATGCATGGCCCTCCTTTGGACTCTCTTGAGCTTCTCCACATCCTTCCTAGTGTGTGGCACCCAGAACAGGATGCAGAACTCCAGCTGCGGTCTCACCAAGGCCGAGTAGAGTGGGAGGATGACATCCTTAGCCTTGCTTGAGATGCATTGGTAGATGCATGCCAGTGTTTGATTAGCATTGCCAGCTACGGCTCATGTTAATTTTATTGTCTATCACGACACCCAGGTCTTGTTCAGATGTGGTGATTGCAAGTGTAGCACTGCTGAGCCTGTAAGTGTGTTGTGAATTATTTCTCCCCAAATGGAGCACTTTACATTTCTCTGTATTAAACGACATCTGGTTGAGGTCAGCCCACCTCGCGAGCCTGTTCAGGTCAGCCTGTATTGCCAGCCTGTCTTCGACCACACTCTTCCATAGTTTGGTGCTGTCAGCGAACTTTGCTAGTTCGCTTTTAATACCTGAATCCAAATCATTGATGAACATGTTGAAAAGCACGTGTCCAAGTACTGATTCCTGAGGTTCAGTGATATAATATATCCTTTCTCAGATGATATAAGAAAATCACCTGAGAAAGGATATGTGTACATTCCTCCACATTTGAAAATAACTTAAAAATAACTTTAAAAATATTCTTAAATACTTGATGATGGCTCAATTTTTTTGGTGAAGATTGGAGAAAGTGAGGCAAGTTTTGAAGCCAGTGTTTTTTACAATATTTCCATGGTCCAGACTTGATGCCACGTAGGTGAGAATGCCCTTCACTTGCAGACTCACAGAAAAAATTAAAAAAGTCTTGAAATTTGTCAAGAGTTTGCAATATTCATAGATAGACAAAGGGGACTTGCTAAGATCAATGCTGACAGGCCCGGGGCAGTGAAGACATTACCCAGTTCCCCATTGTGAAGTTCTGAATTAAGCTCAGCATTCAGTACCTCACAGAATCAAACCCATAGACTATAAGCTGGGGGTGGTGTCCAGCATCAGTGCCTAGATCAGCATTCCCTGGATCCATGGGAGGAAACTGCACCACTTGAAGACTCCATGACCACCTCTGCTGGGTTCACACACCCGGTTTGAGCCAGGCCAGTTCTACCCGTAGAATTAAGGGAGGGTTTCTAGTCTACTTGAGACAGAATGACGATGGGCAGGCAAGCCAGAGGGAAAGCTTTCAAAAGATAGATATAATTAGGAAGTGCTTTGGAAGTGGAAGAGGAAGAAGCATCCAGAAAATCCAAACAAAGTACCTGATAACAGACGGCAGGAGATGAACCTCCAAATCTAACATTTCCGCTCTCGGCAAGAGCAAATCAATACTATAGAAAGATTCTCTCCTGTGGGCTGGCTTTATCTTTTCAGATCCCAGCACAGATGGGCATCATTTCCTCCACCTCCCATCCATGGGAAAGGTTAAGATAATCTTAACAAGCCACAGCATACAACAGTCAATCTCTAAAGCTATGATCATTGCCATTTGCAGGAGGGCTAGGAGAGTCACAAAGCTTGCAGCTCTTAGCCACTGACAAACGATTTCACCCAACACACGGTGCTAGTATTAAGCTTTTAAAGGCTGGTAAATCTTCCGCTCTATTAAATCTAAATCCACAGAGCCCATTAATTGGTGTCTTTCTTACAGTGAAGCGCTGGCTCTAATTTGACATATATTTTATGGATCATTCTACCCCTCAGTTCATAAAAACGATCTGACTTCTTCTCGCCTCAGTGGTTGAGGCCACTTTCCAAATGCCTGTCCATAATCTCAGTTGAAAAATGATAGCCCCTGAAAGGTGATGTGTCAGAGAGACATGAGGCGCAGCGCTGACTCGCATGCGCGTGTGCCAGGCAGCAATCTGCAGAATTAAAATGACAGAGATAGGATGATGATGAACTGCCTCGTTAATGTGGCTTGTCACTCTGAAGTCTTAGCTCAAAGTAAATAAATAAATAAATAACTAAAGAGAGCAAAGAATCCCATCTTAAGCTGATGCTGGAAGCTATGGGGCACAAGGGTACGAGGGCATCATTCACTCTGAAAAATGCCACGATAGCATAGATGGACTCTTTGTCTGACTGTTGTGCTCCCGATTCCACAAAGTACTGAGTACCTTTTAGTCTCATGACTTTAAAGAGAGCCCAGGGAACACGCTTCAAAGGTTCTCAGAACTTGGAAGAGGAGGACCCATACTGATCCCAGAGTATTTTCTCCTCATGAAAGCTCAGATGGAAACTGCATGTGTACTCAAACTGCATGGTTTTCTTTTTAGGGTGCAATAAAATATTAAGGGAGATTTAGCAGCAGGGGGATGTTTCTATTTCCTTTTATTAAGGGAATGAAATAGCTAAACACAGTAGAATAAACTGAAACTTTTGAGTGGGAGATTTTGGGGTGACCCTGAAAAGAATGGCTGGGTCATGGGGACAGAGACTTGAAAGGATAAAGTTAAGGATATTTTCTGCAAGCTCCAGGAAGCATTTCCATCCTTTAGTAAAGAGCCAATCAACATGAGGCTGCGGATTCAAGGGGAAGGGTTCAGCAATCCCAGCCAGTATTGATCTGATGCTTCAGCATGGTATTAGTGTCTATTGGAAGTGGCCTTGAAGCAGCTCTCTGGATGCCCTGATTTCTGTCTGAGAAGTGCTGTGTGGATGGAAGATGAGATGTAAAACTAAGGCTCACTGCTTACGATCAGGAACAATCATGCATGAAGCAGTTTTCACAGGAGGGGATAGAGCTAAGCCCTGTGTCTTGTCAAAATGCCAGATTGGTTAACTGAATTCTGTTTTGCTAAATCATCCTAAAATTTAATTGGGATAAAATATGCATAGGAATTTTCTGTCCCAAACTATTCCGCAGATTTCTTATATATTTTGAAACAACTGTGGAGCCACTCTACCATCTATTGCTTTTAGCAGTGGTTAGAATGTTTCATATATTTATATATATTTATAGTATATGAAGTTTTGAAGAACTAATGAATTTTGGTCTTTAAGGTTACCTGTGAGCATAGACCTTGTCCACAAGGTAGATGGTGATTTCTGATTGACCTCCTCACACTTTTGTCACCCAACTATAGTTTCAGACTTAGTTTCATAGTTGGTAGGGTTGGGAGGGACCTGAGCAGATCATAGAATCATAGAAGTCGGGTCGGAAGGGACCTTGTAGATCTTCAAGTCCGACCCCCTGCCTGGGCAGGAGGAAAACTGGGCTCAATTGACCCCAGTCAGGTAGGCATCAAGCCGCTTCTTAAAGACCCCCAGGGTAGGAGCCAGCACCACTTCCCTTGGAAGTTGGTTCCAGATCCTAGCTGCCCTGACTGTGAAGTAGTTCCTACAGATGTCTAATGTAAACCTACCTCCAACAATTTGTGGCCATTATTCCTTGTTATCCCTGGGGACACTAGGGGAAAAAAGGTCTCCCCCAAACCCTTCTGGTCCCCCCTAGTGAGTTTATAGACGGTCACAAGGTCCTCCCCCCCCCCCAGCCTTCTCTTGTGAAGGCTGAACAGGTTCAGGTCCTGTAGCCTTTTCATTGTAGGGTCTGCCCTGCTGTCCCTGGATCATGCAGGTGGCCCTCCTCTGGACCCTCTCAATGTTGTCCACATCCCTCTTGAAGTGGGGTGCCCGGAACTGGACACAGTACTCCAGCTGTGGCCTGACCAGTGTTGCGTAGAGGAGGAGGATCACCTCCTTGGACCTGCTTGAGATGCATCTGTGGATGCACGATAAGGTCCGGTTAGCCCTGCTGACCGTGACCTCACATTGTCGGCCCATGTTCATCTTGGAGTCAATAATGACTCCAAGATCCCTTTCTGCCTCCGTGCTCCCAAGAAGGGAGTTTCCCAACTTGTAAGTGTGCTGCTGGTTCCTACTGCCCAAGTGCAGCACCCTGCACTTGTCAGTATTGAAACGCATCCTGTTTTTGTTAGCCCACCCCTGCAACCTATCCAGGTCTTTCTGCAGTCTTTCCCTCCCTGCTAACGTGCCTACCTCAGCCCAAATTTTGGTATCATCAGCAAACTTGAACAGGTTGCTTTTCACCCCAAATCGCTGATAAAGAAATTGAACAGTGCGGGCCCAAGGACCAAGCCCTGGGGGACTCCACTGCCCACTTCCCCCCAGGTTGAATATGACCCGTCCACCACCACACACTCTGAGTACAACCCTTCAGCCAATTCGCAATCCATCTGACTGTGTAGGCATCGATGCCACAGTCGCCTAGTTTTTTAATGAGGATGGGGTGGTCAACAGTGTCAAAGGCCTTGCTGAAGTCCAGAAAGAGTACATCCACGGCGACACCTTCATCCAATGCTTTTGTGACCTGATCATAAAAGGCAATCAGGTTGGTCTGACATGACCTGCCCCTAATGACACTGTGCTGGTTGCCCTTGAGCATCATCCCCGATGCAGGCCCATCACAGATGTGCTCCTTGATGATCTTCTCAAAGAGTTTCCCCAGGATTGAGGTAAGATTGACGGGCCTATAGTTGCCCGGGTCCTCCCTCCTCCCTTTTTTAAAGATGGGGACCACATTGGCTATCTTCCAATCATCTGGCACCTGGCCCGAGCACCACGAGCGCTCATAAAGCTGTGCCAAGGGCCCTGCAATAACCCATGCTAGCTCCCTCAACACCCTGGGTGGAGAGCATCTGGACCTGCTGATTTGAACATGTCCAGCCCCTCCAGAAGCTCTCTAACCCGGTCCTCGTCAACCTTAGGTCTTGAGGCGTTCCCCTCGAGTCCTTCATGAATCACAGTGGGGGAGTCCCAGTCCCTGCACAAGAAAACGGAGGTGAAGAATTTGTTAAAGAGGTCTGCCTTCTCCTCTGGCGCAACCACCACATTGCCCAGTGTATCTTGCAGGGGCCCCACATTTCCTGGTGCCTTCTTCATCCTCCCTATATATCATCAAGTCTGACCCCCTGCCATGGCAGGAAAGAGCACTGGGGTCAAACAACCCTGGCAAGGTGTTCATCCAGCCTCCTCTTAAAGACCCCCAGGGTAGGAGCCAGCACCACTTCTCTTGGACGTTGGTTCCAGATCCTAGCGGCCCTGACTGTGAAGTAGCGCCTCCTGATGTCTAGTCTGAATCTACCCTCTGCCAGCTTGTGGTCGTTATTTCTAGTCGCTCCTGGTAGTGCTCGGGGGAACAGGGACTCCCCCGATGCCTGCTGGTCCCCTCTGACTAGTTTGTAACAGGCCACTAGATCCCCCCTCAGCCTTCTCTTGTGGAGGCTGAACAGGTTCAGGTCCCTTAACCTCTCCTTGTAGGGCCTGCCGTGCTGACCCTTGATCATGCAGGTTGCCCTCCTCTGGGCCCTCTCCATGCTGGCCACATCCCTCCTGAAGTGCAGCGCCCAGAACTGGATGCAGTACTCCAACTGCGACCTGACCAGTGCCACATAGAAGGGGAGGATCACCTCCCTCCTTGGCCCTGCTCGTGATGCGTCTGCAGATGCATGACAAGGTACAGTTGGCCTTCCTGACCACGTCCCCACACTGCCGGCCCATGTTCATTTTGGCATCAATAATGACTCCAAGATCCTTTTCTGCCTCTGCACTGGTGAGAAGGGAATTCCCCAGCCTGTAGGTATGCTGCTGGTTCTTCTCCCCAGGTGCAGTACCTTGCACTTGTCAGCGTTGAAACCCATCCTGTTCTCATCCGCCCACCCCTGTAACCTGTCTAGGTCCAATTGCAGCCTATTCCTCCCTTCTAGTGTGCCCACTTCTCCCCACATCTTAGTGTCATCTGAGAATTTGAACATGGTGCTTTTTACCCCCTTGTCCAAGTCACTGATGAAGATGTTGAAAAGTGCGGGCCTGAGGACCGAGCCCTGGGGAACCCCACTGCCCACATCCCTCCAGGTTGAAGATGACCCATCCACCACCACTGTCTGGGTGTGGCCCTCCAGCCAGTTAGTGACTCATTTGACTGTGTAGGTATCGACGCCACAGTCTCCTAGTTTTTTTAATGAGAATGGGGTGAGAGACAGTGTCAAAGGCCTTCCTAAAGTCCAGAAAGACTACGCCCACTGCTACCCCTGCGTCCAAGGATTTTGTGACCTGGTCATAGAAGGCCACCAGGTTGGTCTGACAGGACCTGCCTCTAATGAACCCGTGTTGGTTGCCCCTAAGCATAATCTCCCCTTCTGGCCCCTCGCAGACATGTGCCAGGATAATTCTCTCAAAAAGCTTACCCAGGATCCAGGTAAGACTTGGCCTATAGTTTCCTGGGTCCTCCTTCCTCCCTTTTTTGAAAATGGGAACCACATTGGCCCTTTTTCAGTCCTCTGGCACCACACCAGAGCACCACGAGTGCTTGTAAAGCCGTGCCAGGGGTCCCGCAATGACCTCTGCTAATTCCCTCAGCACTCTTGGGTGGAAATCGTCAGGACCAGTCGATTTAAATAAGTCCAGTCCCTCCATAAGTTCCCTGGCTAGATCCTCACTGACCCTAGGCCTGGGTGCGCCTCCCCTGAGTATTATGGGGGTCCTGGTGGGGGGGGGTGACCCGGTCCCTGCTCAGAAAAATGGAGGCAAAGAAATTGTTAAATAGGTTAGCTGTGCTGTCTGGTGCGATGACCAGATTTCCTAGTGTGTCTTGCAGAGGCCCCATGTCACCCAGTACCTTCTTTTTGCCCCCTATGTATTTAAAAAAGGATTTCTTGTTGTCCTTGATCCGGGTAGCTAGTCCCAGTTCCATCTTCGCCTTGGCCTTCCTGACCACCCCCCTGCAGCCCCAAGCAACAGAGGTATAGTCCTTCCTGGTGATGGCCCCTCCCTTCCATTGGGTGTATGCCTCCTTTTTAGCTAGGAGACGTTCCCAGATGCTTTTGGTGAGCCATGGGGGCTTTTGCACCCTCTTGCCCCCTTTGATCCATGTTGGGATTACCTCCCTTTGGGCTTGGAGAATCATCTCCTTAAGGAACGACCACTCTTCTTGGATACCCAACTCCTCTCCCCTCCGGGACCTCAGTGCCTCCCTGACTATTCACCTTACCTCATTGAAATCCGCCCTCCTGAAGTCCAGAGCTACTGCCTTGCTGCAGGCCTTTGCCACCTTGTGCTGGATGGTGAATTCCAATAGGTGATGATCACTGTCGCTCAGGTGGTCGAGCACCCGCAGACCCCTTACCAGGTCGTCGCTCGTGGCCAGGACCAGATCCAACAAGGCATCTCCCCTGGTGGGGCTGTGCACCTCCTGGGTTAGATGGAGGTCCTGTATCTCGACTAGGAACCTACATGAGTAGTCAGACCTGGCTGACTGCTCTTCCCAGCAGATATCCGGATAGTTTAGGTCACCCATGATGACCACATCCTTTGACCTAACTACCTCCGTGAGCTGACCAGAGACTTCCCAGTCTAGCTCTTCCCCTTGGTTGGGTGGTCTGTAGTAGACCCCCACTATTAAGTCCCTTTCCCCTTGACTTCCTTGTATTCTAACCCAGAGCACTTCAGTGTGCCCCTTCTCTGACCCTGTGCTACTCATTGAGGATCTGTATTTCTCCTTGACGTAGAGTGCCACAGCCCCACTTTTCCTCCCTGTCCTATCCCTCCTGTACAGCCTATAGCCCTTGATATTCACCGCCCAGTTGTGCATTGGGTCCCACCACGTTTTGGTGAGCCCCACTATGTCTGGGTTGGTGTCAGCTAGCAGGAAGGTAAGTTCCTCCTGCTTGTTCCCCATACTACGAGCATTTGTGTAGTGGCATTTGAGGCCTCCTGAAGATGCGTGCACTGGCCCCCTAATTTCAGATGTGTGCACTGGCTCCTTAATCTCAGTACTACCCAGGGCCCTCTTGCTTACCTGGGTATTTGTTCTGCTCGTCGTCGGTCTAGGCTGGGTTGTTCTTGTGGGTGATGCTTAGTTTAGAGGTCCAAGGCTTCCTCTGCCCTCGTCTTACCCTTCCCCCAATGAGCCTAGTTTAAAGCCCGCCGGGGTGCTATAGCACCTTGACAAAGGTGCTATAGGATACCTCAATCGCCATTCCCAAGCAGCAGGCTGAGTACTCATGTGCTCTTCTTCTCCATGGGTATGACCTAAAAGGGGAGACTAACCCGATTGATAATTGCTTCAGACTTCCAAATAGTGATCTGTTCGGTTCTTCAGAGATAGGGATACTTGGCTTCATAGAGGTCTTTTTTCTACAACCTGAGAGATTCGTTCACATGGGGAAAACAACTCGGGTATTTTCTCCCATGCCACATGACTCAGATGAAATGACCAACACTGACTGTCAAGGTAATTGGGAACAGGAACAGATAGACCCTGGCAGTGACTAATAATACAACACCACTTTTCAAAGTTGATCCAATTGCAGGTTCTTAGCACACAAGTACTGATCTCCTCTAATGGGAGAAATGTGTCAAACCTCCCAGCAATGATTCAGAGCAGATGAGCAGAGAAGCTAGGTGACTATTGAAGAAAAAATGCAGCTAACACCTCAGTTTCCTCACTTCACGTTTTTGACCCAAAGCCCCTCAGATTTCATGCAGACCTGAATGTTGCAGGTATCCTTTCTCTATAATGGTAAGAGCAAACCTCCCTCAGTCTCAGTGCCTCATGACTTTGCATACTGATGAGAACTGAACTTCGCGGCATGGACTCATGCCTACAGTATATTTATATACCACCACACATTTTATAGAATGGAGATAGAAATTCACACAGCCACAGCCACACAGGAACTCCATGGCAGACCCAGGGATTGAAGCTGGGTCTACTAAGTCCCAGGAGATGGTCCCCACCCACTCTGTCCTCTTAAGATTAAGGCTCATTTCTTCAGATGATTTCATAGATTTAAAAGATTTCATAGACATTAGGGCTGGAAGGGACCCTGGAGGATCATGGAGTCCAGCCCCCTCCCCAGGGGCAGAAAGTCAGCAGGGGTCATAGGAACCCAGCAAGATAAACATCCAAATGTCTCCTGAAGGTGTTCAAAGTGGGTGCTTGAACCACCTCTGGCAGCAGTCTATTCCAAACCTTGGGGGCTCGGACAGTAAAGAAGTTCTTCTTTATGTCCAGTCTGAATCGGTTGCGGAGGAGTTTGTGACCATTTGATCTTGTCATCCCTTGGGGCGCTCTGGTGAACAGACGTTCCCCCAGATCCTGGTGAGCACCCCTGATAAACTTATAGGTGGCCATCAGATCGCCCCTGAGCCTGTGCTTTTCCAGGCTGAAGAGTCCCTTGGCTCTCAGCCTCTCATCACAAGACCTGTTTTCCTGACCTTTGATCATGCTCATGGCTCTTCTCTGCACCCTCTCAAGCTTCTCCACATCCTTTTTGAATTGTGGAGCGCAAAACTGGATGCAGTACTCCAGCTGCGGCCTCACCAAGGCTTAGTACAACAGAAGAATGACATCCCGGGATTTGCTTGAGAAGCATCTATGTATGCAAGCCAGCATTTTGCTTGTTTTACTAGCCGCAGCATCACACTGAAGGCTCATGTTCATCTTGTGGTCAATCATGACCCCCAAGTCCCTTTCATCTGTAGTGCTAAGCAGTGTAGCATTGCAAGGCTATAAGCATGAAATATCGACTGGTGTGACTCACTGAATTCAACAGAGCCTTGCCGATTTACATCCTAAAAGAGTTGGCTCTGATGCTCTCAGATACTTTCCAAATGAGCATAGCGAACAACCGTGGAAAAATAAAATGGTAAGCTTCTTTCCTTGATCCTCTCCTTTATTTCTACAAATGATATGACAGGCCACCTTGAGATCTGAGATCTTTCCTTTCATTACCCCCAGTAGCTTCCATTTCTGCACATTTTCTTCTGTGGTTTTGCTCAGAGCTGGCACTGGGCATGCTGAAACCTCACAAGAAAGCCTTGTCTCATGGGCTTTTCAGCCCAAGTGGACACTGAAATCTCATCAGCAAGATTGTTCTCAAGTGGTTTGCAGCTGCATTTTGCATACTTAGTAGGTCTCAAATGTTCAAATTACAGCATAATAATATCTCTCTATTTACCTTCAATTGTTCAGAGTATAATATGGTATCTAACCATCTACCTGCCTGTATAGGCACTCAGATACTACAATGAACAGTGTAAGAAACCTTTCATCCTTACATTTTTCATTTTCCTTTTTCCATATATCTCATTTATCCATTGCTGTATTACTGAAATGTTCAATAGTATGATACCAGCCAGGAAAACATTGGGGTCCTTTTCCATGCAAACCCTTTGCACTACAGACTGTTTGCCTGTCACCAGAAATGTCTGGAGATGGCAGGGACGGGGGTTCAAAACTGCTGAATCCCTGTCAGGGCTGCAAAAGAAGCCTGGGCACAAGGGAGGTTTGCTAACTTGTTTCCCCATGCACATACTTCCTTTTCCATTCAATACTCAATTTGCTTTGGAGAAAATAGGGTAATGTTTGTTGGCAAAGAATCAGACTTCTTTCAAGAAAATGAGATTAGAGGCCAGAAATTGCTTTGCCTGACATATTTATAAACATCCAACTCGTACAGGCCTAACAACCCATGTTGCTAACAGGGTTTTCAATGGAATGTGCTTCTAAGTGTCAGCTACAAGGCTTCAATTGAATTGGAGGAACTAAGAGTAGTGGTGTATGTATGTGCATCTGAGCATGCGCCAGAGCTATGCATAATATTCATTTCAAACCACGTTTATTCATCGGAACCATCTTTTGTCTCCACGCTGATTTGCAAACTTTTTCAGCTGTACCCATGAAAGCCAGCCACACTGCTCTCTACTCAACCCTGCCATTCAGCATTGCTAAAATACCACCTCAGGAACCATGCTTCAAGGACGAAAGCAAGGTTTGCATTTCACCGCTTCCTTCTGAGAACATGGGCAACTCTTGAGGCTGGCTGAGGGGCAGAAATATCTTTTTTCATTCCAACCCCTTCCAACCTCTCCCTATGTAGTTTCTCTACCATGTTTCTGAGCACAGCACAGCAAGACGGGCTGCACGAAAAGAGATTGAAGAGACAGCACGGACCACTTTGTATTGGCTTATTCACTACTTGTCCCACAGCAGTAGCTACTATTTGCAGGGAGGCCTAGGCTGGGTGGGAAAGAAACAGGAGTGGAAGAACAAACAATGATTAAAAGGGGGAATGCAAGGGTTATGAAAGGCAAACTAGACTGTGATGGATATGAGACCTGAAACAACAGATGTGGTGGGACAAAGAGAGAAATGGCAAGAAGCCAAAGGGAGATGTGAGGAAGGAGAGAGAAGAGGAGCAAAATCAGTGAAGGTAGTAAATAAGGGAGGATCTTTTGGACTAATGCTTCTATTCTGGGCTCGCCCTGTGAGCCTCTTTAAGGCACAAAACTCTGTACAGTATGTTCTTCCTTCTTCAAATTGAGGGAATTAATAGTTATGCCTACCTCTTCCCATCAGCAGATTTCAAAAGCTTTTCTCCCTCCTCCCTCCCCCCCACCATGAGGCAATTATTATTATCCCCAATTTACAGATGGCAAATCTGAGGCACAAGGAGGGGAAGTAACTTGAATCAAGCCACTTGGCAGATCAGTGGCAGAGATGAAAGGAGTCCCTAGGTCTCCTGAGAAGTTGGTGAAAAAATGCCTCCTAATGCCCTGCTAAAGATTCCTAGGCACCAAAGCATTATATCACCATAGCAGATAGGAAGAGACAGGCTGAGACAGATGCTGCTCTTTCACTCTTAGGATATGGAAAGGCAGATCATGGGCCTCCTTGCTCTGAAGACACCAGACTCGTGTTACTGGGGAATCCCAGAGGCCCTAGTAGCACTAGCCTCTAACCACTGGTGAGAGTGCTTAACGCCACCCCCAACTGGAAGTGGTATCTCAGAAGCGCGTACTAGCATGCGAGAGAAAAGGGTCACAGAGAAAGAGCGAGCGAATGTGTGTGTGAAAGAGACATTTCCTATTCTCGTTTCTGTCTCTGTCATGAAAATACATTTTTTTTTCCTCCAGCAGCATTTAATCTAGTCCCTTAACATTCTCCTCAATGTACCGTGGGGGGATAAGACGCCAGCTAAATCCTGAATGCCATTTTGTGACAATTTATGAACAAACAAGCTCCCTATCAAACCAATTCTCAGAAATGTCACTCCAGGCTGGCGCTGAGCAGAGATTAAACGATGGATTGTCAACCTCACCCTTTTATTTGATGTTTTGAATTTCACTGTTCCTCTCTTTCATTAAAAATGAACTAGGGGGAAAAAAGCAGAATAAAATAGAAGCCTTTTACATCTAAAAGTCAAGGTAATTATCTCTTATATCCAGCCCACTCCTCCAAGACTCTGAATGAAGCCATCATTAAAATCCGTGTCCATCTGGTGACTTTTCCACAGCTAATTAGGTGAAGAAGCCAGTTAACAGATATGTTCAGCTGAAATCTATCTTTCTTATACTTTCAAAGATGATCCATGTACAACCTGGATGCTGCTCTCACTCTCTCTTCCTCCCCCCTCCCCCTCCCCACTCAGATGCTTAGCAAACAAGAAAAAAAAAATCAGGGGAATAGGTTCTTTCGTGGGTAACAAGGCAAGACCTTTGTACTGGCATAGGATGGGGGAGAAGGAGGAGGGAAAGCTGGGCTGTGAAAGATGGTCCTGCAGTTTAGATTGCAGTGGCAATGAAAGAGAACTAGGAACTATAAAAGTAAGTTGCAAAGACACAGCGTGACAGTACAGCAGGAGAAAAGTTCTCAGCCTTTCGGGCAGCCTTGGCTTCCTTTGCCCAGGAAACCCTTTTGAAGTTGGCCCAATATTCTACTGGCAATACTTCAGTGTGTCTCTCTGTAGGACTTCTCTTTCAATGCGCCGGCTGTAATCACTGCAGCTTTTCAGAGAACCTGATGCTGTATTCCCTCAGCCTGCAAAAGCCTTTTCCATCTGCTACATGGTTATAAAATATCCATCACCCTAATACCCAAGTACTGACAAGAGTGCTTCTCCTAAGTTCAGAGCAGCAGGGCTGGCATCAGTGACTCATGGGATCTGCCCCCCATATCTATTGCTTTTTCATAGTGGGGTCTCAGGATAGACCCAAACTGGCAATGGCATCATGAGGCCCATTGCTATGAGTGTACTGAGTAAAGGAGGAAAAGGAGGAATGTATATGAGGATGTCCTGCTAGGACCTAGGGTATGTGGTGCACTGATCCTCCCTTTATTTCACTCTGATGCTGAACCCCCCTTTAAAACTATAAGAGAAAGCAGCCTTTTGCAGTGTAGCACTTCTTACAACACTGCATCTCCAGTACATTGCTCAAGGGCAGCTGGTGAGCTTCTGAGTGGAGCCATGTGGAAGGAGTGTAATCATGCGCTCTCAAAGCTATGCTGGCCAAGGACCCTGAGATTCTGGCCAAAGCCATAGGGATGATGGAGAACGATGGATGGGTAGGACACTGGTCCAGAAGCTGCTCCCAGCATTGCAACTGGGAATTAGGGCTGTGTGAAATTTCGCTGGCAGTTTCGTTTCAACGCTGTTTCAAGCTACACTGTTTTGACTTGTTTCGAGCTCAAAACAGCGAAATCGAAATGAAACAGAGAGCTTTGAAACAGCCTTGAAACGAAATGAGGCAAGTTGAAACGTTTTGAAATTTTCGAAACGTTTCGAGTTTCAAAGCTCAAGCTGAGCTTGCCTGCAGGGAAACAGAGGCTAAAGTAAAGGGAGGGAGAGGGAAGCAGGGAAGGAGTGCTCTCATTATTGACTGTGTAGCTGGCCAGTGACTGTCATCCTTTCCTGAGGTCCCTTCCAATCCCAGTGCTCTGGGGGAGGGATAGGAAAACTGCATAAAAGGCAGCATTATTTGCACTGCCCTGCTTTCTGCCTTGGTGTCAGTGGAGTGAGGGCATACCTTAACGCACACACAGTGTCACCCACCCACGTCACAAGTGTTGTCTGTCAGCACCTAGAGGTGCAGGACCCCAGAACCCAGACTCCCCCTGCACCAATCTCCTTGTTGGCTGGTGGGCTTCATGGCCGCAGCAGGACCTAGCAGGCCTACAGTTTTCACCCCCCTGTGCCCCAAGACAGACACAGTCCCACAAGCACCCATGTCACAAGTTTTGCCTGTCAGCAGTTAGGGGTGCAGCGCCCCAGAACCCAGAAGCCCCTGCACTGATCTCATTGATGGCTGGCAGTCTTTATGGCCTCACCAGGGGCTAGCAGGCCTGCAGCTTTCACTCTGCTGCGCCTTAACACACAGTGTCACCCATGTCATGAGTTTTGCTTGTCCACAGCTTGAGGTGCAGTTTCCCCCAAACCCCTGCACCTATCTCCTGAAAACTTGGCAGGCTTCATGCCCTCAGAAGGGACTACCATTTCTGAAAGTTTCATCCAAATCAGGCCAGAAATGACAAAGTTATAAGCTGTTTTGAGCTTCCCCATTATAGCCTATGGGCAAAACGTCGAACAGCAGTGTTTCGACAAAACAAAACAGAACAGCAGTTTCAAACTAAAACGAAATTCAAAACAAAACGCTGTTCCATTGAAATGTCGAAGTGGAGCAGCCTTTCTGGGAATTATTTTGCACAGCCCTACTGAGAATTATTAGAACAGACATGGGTGCAGAGCGGCATGTGACAAAGGCCCGGCAAAGGGCTGAGAATGACTAATATGGATTAACTGCCCCTTCTCTGTCCTTCTCCCCAAACTCTTTTCTTGGCCTTTTTCCATGCAGCCTTACTACAACCCCTTCTCCCACCCAGACAGATCTGAAGCCCTACTCTTTCCCCATCCAAATATTTTCTTCAGTTGTTCCCTGTCAGTCTGGTCTCAACACAGAGAAGAGGTAGCTAATTCAGTGACTCACCTCCTAGACTTAACTCTCAAATTAAATTTAAAATCCAGCCCTGTGCTCTGCCTCACTGACAGGCAGGCTGCTTTTCAACACATTTCCATGTACCCATAGATATAGTCTATCTAGATTGTCAACTACACAGAACAGGGATCTTCTCTTTGTATGTCCTTGAAAACAACTGGAATGTGGTTTTAGGTTTAGTCACTATATAGGAGTTGATTTGCCATAGCCAGGGAAGGGTTACAAATGTGGCATCATTGAGACAATCGATTGGTGAAAGTTGCTGCGGAGTGAGGGGTGTCCTAATTTACAGTGGCTGCCAACAGCCCCCATATTCTGATATGGCAACCTATTACAGTCAGCAAAGATATCCTCTGTATCTATGGCTGGGCAGAGTTGTGATGCAGGAGCTGCTACATTATCTCGTGGTCTCTGTATACAGGTTAAATCTTCTTTTTCACTTTGGGACCTGAGTAAACTGGCATTAAGGCAGCTTTGTCCCTGAAGAACAGTGCCATGCAGTGCTGCCCAAGCATACCAGAGAATCTGTCCAATATTAATGCCATTGGACAGCCCTGTTAGAGAAGGATCTCTTAGCATGAGTACAGGTCCATTTATGTGGAGAGGAGACAAATGTTGGGAAGGATAAGGGCACTGGAGCTGAAGCAGCGAATTGCTGTGGAAAGAAGACAAGGGGAGTGAGTGATGAAAGGAGGATAGAGTAAAGAAATGTTTGGGGTCAAAAGCTCAGCTGAATAAATGTGTGTAGCTCCACTGAAATAAAAAGGAAATACTGGATTGGCAAAGCCACTCTGATTTCTACCTGAAGATGATCTGGCCCCATGTGTTTAACTGAAAAACTCAAACAAGGATCAAATCTGGAATGAATCAAAAGCAGCACTCCCCCTCCTTCCCCCCATTTTTTCTTGATGTTATTTTGACTTAAAGGGATTTTTTTAGTGAGGACATTCCCCTTTGGATCAAAAATTTTAACTCCCCCCCCCCCCCCCCCACCACACAAACACTGTATGCTTCAACCATCAAACACCACAATAAAACATTTTTTTTTGTCATTTTTCAACAAAAATGTGAGATTATCACTGAAAAATACCTATGAATTTTTTGGTAGACAAGCAAGAACAGTCTTTAGCCAGATCTGCTAAAAAGCTACGTGCCTATCACAGCCCAACTGCTTTGTCTACAAGTTTTATCCCTTTCCTTTCTCCTTGGGCCAGGGATTTTCTCACGGTATGTGTGTGTGACAAAAGTGACTAACATATTTTGGCACTGTCACACTAGTTGTGTTAGAATCCTGAGAGTGCAATACAGTGCAATACACTACCTTCCTTATATATCTCAAATGTCAGTAAAAGTCTCATTGACTTTGACAAAGAATGAGAGGGAAGTAGTGACCTAAAAGGTTTCTTCCATCTTTAATTTTCTGTGACTGAATTCATTGCAGATGATAAAAGCACTAGAAAGATTTTCATTTTTGTGTGCCTCCAAAGCCTGGGTCCAAATGTTAAAGAGAGCCCAGAAGAGTTAATGCTCACTAGAGTTCATCTCCCTGGTCAGCAATTCCCTGCAGCTCTCAGATTTACATCACTCAATTGTCATTATAGGTAGAGATGAGAAAATCTGATAAAACAAGCCCTGTGTGGACAATGGATTGAAATATTGCTTGGGCAGGGATTGTAGCCAGATAGAGATTACAGGCCATAAATACATCAAAAGAAAAACACTCTAAGATCCAATCATAGATCACTGCAGTGCCACCCTTTATAAAGTGCCATATATCCTGTTTTGCACCTCGCCATTCATGGGCAGGTTAGGAAAATCTGCACAGTTCATACATAGAGAGTGACTGAGCAAAGACTATTTCCCTTTAATGTTATGCCAGCTTTCAGGAACAGTGGTTTCTTCAAGGCCACCCAAAGAAGCTGCTGTGCCTATTAAGGAATTTTTCATATCTTGTGTTAAGTTCACTGTGTTGGAGTTAAGTCTGTCTGTATATCTTCATCAACAAAGCAATATCCCTTGTACCAGTTTAATTTGACATTGCCAACAAGATAAAGGAAATGTATAAGTTTCAGTGAGCACAATCTGGCTAGGATCCAACCCAATTAAAGGAATGTAAGGTTTTTGGGGGAATTGCTAAGGGCCTAAATAACTGGCGTATGGTGTGTAGTTTTCATTTCTGACCTGTGCAGTAAGTCAGTGGTGAAAATTACATTAACACACATCTTTATTAATTGTTTTTTACCCTGAGCTGATGGTGATGACCTCTAGGCATAGGGCTAAAGCAACCAGGAGACAAAACGCAGTCAGAGGCAGTGTAGATTTGCCCCCAAAGACTAATTAAATGAGAGATAAATAACATAAGTGTTCATAAGCAGCAACTTCCTTCATCAAGTGCATCAGTCTATAAGGTGCAACTACACCCTGCCTTCTGCCTGACTTTAGACTCATACAGTAAACTAGCTCTGTTTGCTCACCAAATAGTGACACTCAGAAGTTGTGTTGCTTTTCCTGCCATTGATAAATGTGCATTGTGGATTTTATTAAGCATTTGCCCATGACTTCGCAACTATCGAGATCTGGATGAGTTTGACACATAGTGGGCTCATCTACACAAGATGCTAAATGCACAGTAGACTAATTCTACTGCACATTAGTGCATCATGGCAAAAGCTGTGCCACTGTGCTAATGCACAGTAGAATTAGTCTACTGTGCATTAGCATTACTTAAAAGGTACTAAATCTTATTCAATGAGCTTTACTTAAAGTGCCCCCACCACCATTTTGAAGCTTGGGACGCTGCATACACCTGATGCAGAGAGTAATTTAATTAGAGCGGCTCTCAGAGCCTTGAGTTTTGCAAAGTGCTTTGAGTTTTGCAAACTTGAAGAACTAATGGTTTGAGTGTACAAATCTCTTTTCTTTCTCTAAGCTCTTTTCCCTGGGTGATACAACTGGGGGAAAAAATCTCCATGCTCTAGCTAAAGAGGAATCAGTATTGCATACTAGATAAAACTCCCAACTTCTTTAAAATTGAATGAAACAAGTTTACTCAGATTTCCTTATGGGTCTGATCTAAAACCTACTGAACCCAATGACAGGAATCCCTTTGATTTCAATAAGCTTTGGAAGAGGTTCTGTTCTATTCCTTATACTGTAGCGATGCCTTAAGGCTCTGAGTATCCATGCAGAATCACTGATGTCTCTTTGGGACCTTTCCTACCCAAAAGGAATAGTGACAAGCTACACTGACAGGCCCTTTAAATCACTGCATATTTTGTGCATGCCATCATTACTGCTTCTGATTGCACTGATTAAAATATGAGCTTGCCTTTTGCCACCCATTTCATGGAGCAGTGTCACAAACCAGTGATTATGGCATCATGGCTCACCCTCATTCATAACCCCAAAACATCCACTGTGACGACACAGAATGAGCCAGAAAAAAAGATACAGCAGATTTGAAAGGTCATTTCATTGAGCAGAAGCATGGGAGATTATTCTGAGATAACAGAAGGAATTATCAATGATGGAATGCAGTGATGGAATAACTCCTGGATCTAACTGAATGATAAATTATGGAAATAATATATATCAGGGATTGGCAACCTTCTGTCCCTGCGGGCAGCTGCCTGTGACCCTGCTCCTGTAATATGCCACACCTCTGCCCCTCCCCAGCAATCAGCAGACACTACAAAGGAAATAGATAAAGGCAGGTGCTAGGACCCTTGGGATGCCTCCTCCTCTGCTGTGGCTGGAGCATGCTGTTGAGTCCCCAAGCTGCTGTAGGCCAGATCCTGTCTGTTTGTGTGCTGAATCTGGCCCACAGCCTGTAGATCACTGACCCCCATAGGCAATGCATAGGAGGGCACAGGGGGGCATGTGCCCCCCCCCCCCCCCGAGAGTGCTGGTGCTGTCCCTGACAGCGAGCACTTTGACCGGTAGGGGGCACAGAGAGAGCACTGTGCTGCCAGCACGCCTGGTGGGGGACACCCCACCAGGTCTCTGGTTGGCTGGAGTCCTCGGTCATGCCATGCTGGTGCCCCCTCAGACTTGGGAGACACCAGTCGCCCATGCTGACCCCTGATATATAGGAAAGACACTGGCATGGAGGAATTCATTCAGATGAGATAAGGAATTTCTGACTTATGTGAAAAGAACAGTGCCAAGAAAGAAGAACAATATCAGAGCACCTACAGTTTTTATGCAGATGTAGACATGCCTGCTCATTATGAAATAAGGATGAAGGGATATTTATTTGACCTCCCTCCTCCCCCCCTGTTTTCCTAAAATTTTTAAACAATTGTATGCTATATTCCACATTATTTGTTAAAATATCAAAAACAGTCCATTAAAAAAAACAAGGTAAAAGTTTCTGCTTAGCCAAATATCACAGTAATCCCCAGCAATAAGAGGAAGAGGAAAGCAGTTTCACTAGAACTGATCAAACCATGGGAAGCAGTTCTAGTAAAGATTTCTGTCAGCAATGTCAGCCCCTTGTTTCATCCACATTCACAGTATGGATGGAAAATATTGTTGAATTTGAGAATTACAGTGATTTTCTACTCAAAAGAATTGGTTAAGAGTTTCAAGACCATCTACCCTGCTGACTCAAGTCCACTCCATATTGGTTAGTAGTTATTAGTCAGAAGATTATAAATTGGTGGTCTGTGCAAGAGACCAGTCCAATTTCTAATGAACAAGTGTCCAAATCACACAATGCACATACAATTGTCCCCTGTGCTGATGATCCTCTCAGCAATGATTCAATGTGCCCCAAATTATCCTCTCAGCCCTAGAAGTCATGCATCCTGACAGAGTGGATGTTCAATATGAGAGGAACTTGCATTATGTGACTACTGCATGCATAGTACCTTTGTTGAGGATAGTGTATAGTTCAGTCTCCATGCCTTCCACAAATAGAGCGCAGACAGTAGACTTAAAAATGGAGCAAGGAATATTTAGGTAGACAGGAGAAAGTTTTCTGATACTAAGGATGACCACTGGAAGTGATGGCTTAGAGATGTTGTGAAATCTTCATGATGAGAGATCTTAAGAACAGATTAGACAAACATGTCAGGCAATGGTATACACCAGTGGATTTCAACCTTTTTTCATTTGCAGACCACTTTGGAAATTTTGAATGGAGGTGCAGACCCATTTGAATTATAAGTTTGGGTATTCACACACTTTTGATTGATCATAGTCATCTTTCACAGACCACAGGTTGAAAACCACTGGTATAGACATTGCAGCCTTGGGGCAGAAGGTTGTATTAAATAACCTAGTGAAGTCCCTTCCAGCCCTATTTTCTACGATTCTTTGAACAATCAATCCATGTGGAAAAAAGTGTCATTTTAAACAAACATGGGGCACATGCATCTTGTATATAAGATACATTTAATATCTTTTGTAAAGGATTTATCATTTAACAGGCCTTGAAGGCTGTCAATTAGATTCCTGAGACACCAGATGAACCAGTAAAAGCTGAAGGTTGATATACTGGCCCCACCGAAGTCAATGGGAATCTTTCATTTGATTTCAAAGGGGTCAGGATTTTACCCCAGATCTTACTACTGCTTTAAGGTAAAGTTTCCAGCATTGATGGACATTCTTGCGTTCTTTCTTTGCACAAGTAATGAGTGCGTTCTTGGTTTGTCATTGAAAAATCCTTTGGGAACTGGCTTTTGGTGCTTAGTTTCCATGAAATGCTCCAAGAACAGGCACCTTGTTTTATAGACACCAGTATTGACACCACTAGCATGTTAGCCTTTTTGTAATTAATTCTTTTCACTGAGGAGGTTCAACTTGGAGTAGCTAACCAAATCTCCACATGGATCTTGACAGAGGTACTAAGAAAGATCAAATGAGCATCAGAGGGCAATCAGTGAGACATAGATACAGAAGGAATGTCTACACATGCAATTAATGTGCCTGAATTTTCTATGCAGAAAATTCCTTAAAGTACTCCCTGGCACACGTGTGCCCTGTCAGGAGCAAGTTGAGCCAACAGGACCAGGCCAGTCCAAGGCTGTTTCTGCTGTGCTCTGCCCCCTGCAGCAGACAGGGGGAGCCCTAAGATCCCATGGGTGCCAGGCTGGCAGGGGGTGCCAGAGTTTAGCCCCAAGCTCTGGAGGGTGGGGGGAGCTGTCCTGTCTTGGCAGGCAGCTCTGTCCCAGCTGAGGGGAGATCCCTGCTGCCTAGGCTGACCAGGAGTAATTTGCTCCCGGTCAGTATCTACACGTGCGGTATGGTGCATTAGTTAAGTCAGGTACTAGAAAATGGCACATTAAATTAATATACTGCATGGTAATTGCTGCGCACCTATAGACGGTGATGCTTTACTGATTATTAGATTAGTCTAATGTGCAGTAAAGTATCTCATGTAGATGCACCCAGAATAGCTTAAAACCTAGGAACTCTCTGCTTGTTGAACCTTAGCTATAAAATGAAAAGCGCTCAGATTTCTTTTGCTATTGGGGGTTCGTCACACACTTCTCAACCAATCTGGCTACAAATAGTTGGAAGTAAAATGTTTTTTGTTGTGACTCTCAGTTTTTTATCAAAACTCATACAAGTCACCTTAGAGAGCTTTTCACTATCAGAGATTTTTAATCAACTTGTCAGGCTCTATTTAAAGTATGTTTTCATGTATAAAAGGCATAGTAAGCTTTGGTTTCTGTGTCGATACTGGAAACAACTGGCTTTGCATTGGTTTCTGTGCCAATACTGGAAACAACTTACAATGCCTCTAATTTTACTTTAACTGGTTTTAAAAAACCCCATTGTTTCATTAATATCCTGTAATGCCATAGGCAGCAGTCATGAAAGATACAATAGCCTTTTGCATTGCAAGATCCATGCTCACCATTGTCCATCTCTTTTTGTCCAGGCATTTACACCATGCTTCTCTGAATGCCAATAACAGCTGTTCAGATGATGAGGGAATAAAAAGGCATGTTGCTTGGAAGAAGCACAGTCAATGCTGCCATACTGGGACATGGATGTGTGCTGGATTCACATGGATCCCTCATGCACAGCAGCCCTGCCAGGAAAAACCACAGCTTCTATTTCAAACACACGTCTTTGCTTCCCCATCCCTCCCACTTTCTCTGAGGGTCTTTACCTCATCTTTTTTTTTTTAACTTAATTCCCTTCTAAACATTAGCTGCATGCTGTCCTGCTCTTTCACATCTCTAGTGTGACCTCTCTCTCATTCTGTCTCCCTCATGTATGCAGCTCAGGGCTTCTGTTATCCCTGCTACAGGTTTATTTATCACACTCTAATGACTCTTATACCCGTGCTCCACATCTCAAAGGCTGGCTCTCAGGGAAGAGGAAGAGAGGCTGCTGTGTAGTGATCTTTATTATTTTAATCACAGTAAAATATTTGAGCTAGGTATCTGAATGGAGGAAGCTGCATTTTTAAAACAGATACCTGCAGGACAGTCTTCTCAGGGAGGGAATGTGCCTAGCTGGATGTCACCTGCCAGAAATAAAAGAACAGGAAATGGCAGGCTGTATTTCATTTGAGTTTTGAGACATGAACAAGCAATGAGATGAGATCTATGGAAAGAGAGACTGACCGACTGCCTGACAGGTGCTTCAGATGCAAACTTTTGGGCTAAGGGCTGTCTTTTTGTTCTGTGCACGTGCAGTGCACAGTGCAATGGGAACCAGGTCCAAGAACAATAATTCAAGGCACCATTGCAATACAAATAACAAATACTACTACAAGCAATCGCCCTGGTGATTAGGAAGCATTTTGACCTTAAGAGGATTTTTTTTTTCCCCTTCAAATTGCTCCCTTTATCTTTTTGGATCAAATTCAGTTTCAGGGTACTTCAGCATACAAGAGTTTCTTCATCATGGATGAGAACATAGGTCAATCCTTTGATTTTAATTTTCCTTCTTCTTCATTAGAAGGCCATGTCCATTAAGCATCTGATTCCTGGAAGGCTTTTTGAGTCACTGTTTGATTGCACAGTGTCTATGTTGCAGAGAATTTGGCTGATATAAATGTCAGGATTGAGCTGTAGCAAGAAAGAGAGAGAATATAGGCAGGTGTGCTGTGAGATTTCCCATGTAACTCTATCAACACACCTCAGACCTGACATGCACCACCTCCTGCTATGCCAGTCTTGGCCCTCCGTTAAACTGTCAGAGAGCCTTAATCTTGACATGCACATGACACCCCCAAGAGACTGGGATGGACTGAGCCAAAACAAACTGACAAACTCATTTCACTTGTGACAAGAAATCCAGTCTTGAAGCTGGCTCTCCAGAGGAGAAGGCTACTATATTAACGTCTTACTATCCTGCAATAGATCTCGCTTAATAAAGCCGGGAGGCTTCCTGGTACAAGGTTCAGTTCTTAACTGTTGCTGCTCAGCATAAACCTTATCCGGTGATAGACTGTTTATTCTTGCACAAATAACATAAGAAATGGGGGAGAGATTGCAGTGATGAACTGACAATCACTGAAAGCTTAGCAGTATTCAAGGCCTTTAGAATTAGTAGAAGTTTTCAGCCCCCGAAGCTTAAGAGCCCTTCATTTCTCCTCTCAAAGAACTTATGGGCCCATTAAAAATATATATCTATAATCCTCCCCTTACCCTCCCCCCAAATCCTTTAATCAGCTGCATCTTTTTAATGCAGTATCAGCAGCATTAGCAATGAGGAATGACCCTATAGAAACAGCCCAGTGAAACAGGAATTTTTTTTGCAGATCCAGTTGAGACTCTGAAATATCTCTGAGCAGCTGTAGCTTTGTTTTTTATCCCCCCGCCCTTGTGTATGTTCCAGGTACAGTAACTGAAAGAGGGGCTTTCATCTTCATTAGGAAGCCATACATTTCTGCTGGTTCATCAAGGCTCTTTTTGCCACTGGCATGCAATTGTCTGCAATAAGAAAAATAGCCTCCAAGATAATTAGTCTGCTAAAGAATTTTTTCAGGCCTCCTTTCAGGGGTTCCTATCACTTGCATAGAGGATAGAGGATAAACTTCCGCAAAATAAAAGAAAACAATTGGCATAGGACTTTATCTTTGTTGCATTGTTTGCTTCGTCTTTGCATGCATGTGCTTCTCTCAGCTTTTTACCTCACTGCCTGGGCAGCCTCAGTAAGACCTGACACTGTGTTATTGGTAAGGAATGGTCCACGACCTCTGTAAATTCTGCTGTTGTGCATTTTCCTACAGATCCACCCCTTACTACATAACTGTTCTTCTAAATCTAACCTTTTCTTTAAACAAAATGTAGCTATGCCCATTATGGTCTCAAGCAGGAGCCAAGGGTGAATCAAAGCACTGATTGCTCTTGGCTGAGGCAGCAAAACACCCTAAAAGGGCAGCCCAGAGAGGTGTGAGCCACCTATTCGTCTCTAGAGGGCATTGACGCTGGAGCCTGATCCCATGGCAGGGACCATTCAGTGAATGTATTTATCTCACAATCAATCTTAACCTACCTCACATGCCTCCCTCCTGCCAGAGCCCTAAGTATCCCATATTAAGCTGATGCCGCTTTTAGCTTCTTCATTAACAGCTTCTATAACAAAGATTGTTGTGGTCAATAAAAAATGTGACATGCTGAAACGTGAAAAAAGGGAACCTAACCTCCAAGTAAATCATGCAGGGTCTGCTTTACTAATTCTGTAATTCACGGTTGTATTTAATGCAGTATAAATCTCAACTTATTAAAGGACATGAAATCACCCCAAGATTTCTAGTTTCAGGCATGTACAGAATCCAAGGTCTTGCTGCAGAATTTAGGTCAGGCATGAGAGAGGGTACAGAGGGTCCTTACTGCTAAATTACAATGGGATGGTTAAGAAATATTTAATCCCACAGCACGGACAATGAATCAGAACGCTAAACCCAGTATTTATGCTGCAATAACTGACTGTGCTCTAACAGATCACCTTCTTTGAGCATCTGTTTTAGATGAATGTGGAACTGGGCATCTGGATTCCTGGGTCCTGTTTGCAGTGATGCCACCTACTTTCTTGTCTGGCTTTTCATAAATTAGTTCAACTCCCTCTTGTGACTCAGTTTGCCAACCTGTAACCTGGATAGACAACACTTATCTGCTTTACTGTTGTGAGAGGGTTGTGAGAGGGATCTAATTATACCGGCATAAACTGGGATCACTCACCCAAAGTCAGTTAAGTTTCATCAGTGTAAACAATGGTAAATGAGGTGAGAATCTGGTGCAGCACCGTGCTGTTTGGGTTTCTCATCAATGTATTAAACAGTAGCTGGACAAAAGCATTAAGATTTTCTGGATCCTAGCTAAATGATCTCAGCCGTGCTTTGTCATTGCCGCTGCATATTAAACACAGCTTTCCTTTCAGACGAGTGGATCTTAGCTGACAAATGAAATCTCAGTTGCAAGCAAATCTGAAGACTACTGATGCATGATTTAAAGGCATGAATTAAAAAAAAAAAACCCTCAAAAAACAATCAAACAGCAGTGTCATAAACATATAGGCATCGCAGCACAATACCCCTCCCTGACTCTGCGCCTGCACCGTACACTCACGCGCGCGCACACATACAAATGTTTGTCTCCGGGTCAGTGGGAAAGTTAATTAGAAGAATGGAGTTTTTTGTGATAGAAGATGCCACCTTGATAGGATTCTGAGTCCTCTCTGTGCTTCTGATGAATTATAAATGACAGCAACGGAAGAGAAGGACACCGGCAGTGACAGTTTGTCAGTCACGCTCGCTGTGTGTATGTTTTTTGGGTGGATAACTTTTTCTCCTCATCTGTTCATTTCATATTGCTTGCTATGGCTTCCCTCCTCCCTTCTCTCCCTGCCTTTTCCTTTCATTTAATTCTCAATGACTAAAGGGGGACATGGAGGACAGTCTTTTTGTAGGTATTTCATGACTTGTGTACCATAAAGAGCAGGATGGGAGGGGACTAGCCAGTGAGACCTCTGGATGCACCTTTAAAATTTTATAACCCATGAGACTGAGCCAGCCACATCTGTGAATTCAAGTGGAGCAGGTGCAAGAGTTTGAGCTGAGTTGTCATTTGCCTCCAGACAGTCAAGTAAAAAGGGACTCTCATTTTGATATTTAACACCAAGAGGATGTGTTTTTGTTGAATCCATCCACCACTGATAAGGCAAGCAAGCTGGGGCAGGATCTATCAATTCCCAATTATTTCATTCTCCTACATGGTTTGGGGATGATACATATAGGGCACATCTATATGTACTGGTATGGTGATGTTGCTACTGCACCATGCTTTAGTACTTCCTTTGATCCTTTAGTACTTTCTTTTAGTAGATTTCATAGATTTCATAGACATTAGGGGCTAGAAGGGACCTTGCGGATCATCGGTCCAGCCCCCCCCCCCGCCATAGGCAGGAAATCTGCTAGGGTCAAATGATGTACTTCTTGAGTACCCAGACTCAGCTCAGAAGAGATCTGGCCTTTATAGCTTGGACAGTGCTTTTGAGCATGCCTACATGTGAGGCTACATTGCCATACTTAAGTTCTTTGGAAGTCCTAAAGCATGGTGCTGTATGCTGGGCGCATGGTTTTTCACCACTACTTCACTGTAGCGGTGTGCTATAATAAGGGACTGCACCGCTATGGTGAAGGAGCTGCTGGTCATGTGCAGACGCCCATAGTTGCTACATCACCATAGTACATTGCTACAGAAGATAGCGTCACATGTAGATGCGCCCAAAACTACTAGCCAAGCTACCAAGTCCAGATCTCTGAGCTGAGTCTGGGCACTCCATAATACAGCACACGAGTATATCCTGAGAGCAGCTCCCTGCGTGTCTTCACAAGGTTGGGATTTTCCCAGCAACATGTTTTTGATTTCCTAAGAAAATGCTGCTTCTGCCAAACCAACTACTGCCTTGAAAAAAGTAGTTTCAATGCATTTTCCAACTCTAAAGGCTTTGGAAAGAGGTTTGATACGATCACATCATTTCAATTCAAATGCCCTTCCCTCCTGTTCAGGTTCCAAAGACACCTTTTCATCCTCCCAAGTTTGGATCTAAAAGCTATTTCAAAAGATCAAATATTTTAGTAGGATTGAACACTGATTTCCCACCATGCAGTGGCCAGTTCTAGAGAGCAGCATTCTGGGAAATGCTACTTACCCAGAAACTCAAGCACTGGAAGGATGATGAAACCAGCAGTCTCTTGTTTTACCTCCTGCTCTTGTGGGGAAAGTTAATGGGGAGAGGGGAAGATGCCAAGAACCATTTTAGACAGAGAGGGGAAAAATTAAGGCAACTCTGACTTCCCAGCTACATTCACTGGTCAAGTAGAGGCATCTAAATAAAATGCAGTTTCCATGACAAATGCAATCTGAGCTGCAATACAATGCATCTGGGAGAGGAAGTGGAATACTTTGGATCTGCTAAGAGAATCCAGACAAGGATTTCTGCAGAACAGGTCATTTCAGCAGGTTAAGGAGGAATTTCAGTCTGCAAAGAAGGAAACATCTGCATACTATGAATGATCCAGACTTTGGGTTGGATCCAACAAACTGCTCTGTGCTTGCAGATACTTAAGCTTGTGTAAAGCCCAGTGGATATGGAGGAATGAAGAAGCTGTATGTGGAGCAGTCTGCAGATTTAGAGGAATGAACATGTCTTCTAGGTAGCTCTTTTCAATTTGGACGTAGCACTAACACCTCTGAGACTCTTTGGAGTCAGGGCAAGAGTTCAGGCTTTTAATTTGATGGGTTCCAAATTAAATGAACAGTTACAGAGACTAATTCTAATAAGAAACTCAAGATTTGTGTTTCAAATGCAGGTGGAACCTGCCTAGGACCATGCCTGGAGCCCAGAGGTGCAGAGAAGATTGGTTGTTAACTCAAGTCCTATTGAAGTTCATGTTTTAAATGACTATGCAGCTGCTAAATAAAAGCTGAAATTGATTTCTATGCTAACTTCAAGGTCATGTTTCTGCAGTATTATGGAAGGCGTTAAGCATTCAATTTATGTTCTGCAACTTACCAAAACTATAAAGGTAGCTTATATTAAATAAACCTCTTCCAGGATCTCTCCCTCTCTTACTTTATCTTGCTTGCCCTCTATATTTAATAGAAAATGTATTTCAATACAGACAACATTTCTTCTGCATTTTCTCTTTACCAGATGGAAAACAGCATTGTCCAAAGGGAGTGGGGTGGGAGAGAGAAAAAGAAAGAGGCAAAAGAAAGAGATTTTATCATTCAGTGTGAATTAAAAATCAAGGGACATGATTCTCAAACACTGCTTGAACTCCATTGACTTCAGCCCAGGTAGTCATTTTCACAAGGGTCAATAAGAAAGGAAGTGGATACTGAATTTATTTTGCTTGTATGTAGCTTAAACCCAAATGTTTGCCTCATTGGCTTTGCAACTTTTCAGTGACAATTATTACAGTAAATTTGTCACAAGATGAGGATCCAATTGCCTGCCCCCATTAAAATTCCTATTCTAGGTCAGGGAATGCAAAAACCAAACCAAAACAAACAAACAAATGAAAAAACACCCCAAAACCCAGAAGATGCAGCATTTTTGGAAAATGGAATGCCCAGTTCATATAAGCTGTGATTCTAAGACAACAGCTTTAAGTACATGATGATTTATAACATGCATGTGTGTTAAATTGACCAAGAAGTGACATATTTTTTTGTTGAGTAACTATACCTGCCTATTGCTGTTGATAGCGGGTGGACTAAAAGGCAAGACCATGTGATTAGCAATAAGATGAGGAAAGATTCTCTAGAAATATATTGACCTGAGCACCTGCTTGCCTCCTTTCCATTGCTATTTTGCCTGTCAAAGCAGGTACAACGGCCCTGAAAAACCCAGCTCCTGAGTTCCCTGCCTACGGCGGTGCCATTGGACCATTGCATTGCAGAACAAGGTTTGGCTTTTGAGACAGAGCCTTGGAATCCTGGAGCTGATCTAGACCCAGATCACTGCAGTTCTAGCAATGTCTGCCTTATTAATTAGATTTAATTCAATTAATTAAAAGTAATTGATTAAGATGACATTCATTTAATAACATTTTGCCTTTTATTATGAAGTCAACCCTGATTAATACAGAGCATTCTGGGCCTGGTCTAATGAAAGCACAGGGGTAGGAATTTCGCTTTAAGCAAATGAGGCATCCCAGTTGGCTGTAGAGGTTGGGCCCAAAATGCTCAGAGCCATGACAAATCTAGCCCTAGGCACATGTACATCACCCAGAACAATGGGGCCTCCACTTGGATGGTGTCTCTGAAGAGTTGCAATGATATAAATAATCACAATCATACATAATACATCATCTCCACTTCTGTTATTGAGTTTTCTAAAGTGGAGCAACAAACCAACCTTGGAACAATTACTTTGCTGAAAGCTTCCTAGACTAAGCCTGAATTTCATGTAACATAAAATATATTTAGTGCCAGGAACAAAAGTCTTTCTTTGCCCCATTTATAATATCCGTAACGATCTCAGCTCCTGCACACTTGAGAATTCGAGTAGAAGCACTTCTGCTTGCCTCCCGCTCTCTGCTTTCTCTCTATAGGCTGGCTGTGGGCAGCATGTCCCGATTCTCCTGCGTTGGGCTGTCAGTGTTCTTCCTAATTGATACACATATTGAAGTATGAGAGGAGGCTGCATATTGCAAAAGGATTATAAAATGAAACATTCTCGTTTCCCCGAGCTCCAGTTCACAGCATTTTTAATGCAACGGGCTCCAGCGTAGCCCTCTGGTGAATCAAAGTCATTTTGTAAAATGGCACCTTAGTGTTGCATATATATTGTCCCTCTATGACTTCCCTAGCATATTTATTCAGTTTACTAGTCAAAACTAGTTTCATGCTACACTAAGCCCAGCAGGGTCAACACCTAACCTATGAAAATCAAGCTGTCTCTTTTCTCTCTGCTTCATACATCATCATCAACCAAAGCTGGATAATGGAAAGCAAGTTTTGATCCTGGAATGATTATTGTTGCTGCTTCTTCAAGAAGCAGCATGGAGAGGACTCGTGGGGGAGGGGGCATGAAGTATATTTTGGAGATTTGATTCTGCAACATGTGTGTCGTGGTTCAGATACATGGCATAGACACTGTGCAGGCGAGGCAACAGTTTCTTCACTGCTGATGCAGCCACTGTCTGATGAGGTTACACAAAAGCAAAGCACGGAGAGGAGGCTTCATGCATACAGGAACCATGTCAGGATGAACAAGGAAACAGATATGCTCACAGAGCAATCGTCAGAAAATGGGCAAGCCAGCCCAGCATGCTGTGACATTCAAACACCCCCCTGCAATATATTTTACACTTGTTTTGAGAATAGGAAAAATTATTGGTATAAAATGAGAACAGGCTTAATCTTTGCACTCCAACAAACCACCGCCCTATATAAATGAACTACTGCTCCGAAGAGGAAAGGATCCCCACACCTCTGACTGTATTCCATGCTCTAGCAGAGTTTAAAGCTTGATGATGCTTGTCTTGCTCAGATAATAACATATCTTTCATGTTTTGCTTCTGGTTGCAGCCAGAAAGAGAATAACTATCAGCGTACCACGTGGAAGACAGATCACATCAGACCTGTGGACCAATGTTGCAGTTCAGTAGCCACTATGCTCCAGTCATCGACCACTTCTACTTAAGCCTACATCAACCACTTTAAAAGGACAGACATCTACCACTTCTACTTAAGTAGAATCCTACTTTATCTTAGTGAGATGTTCTAACTTCTGGGAGCTTCTAGGTACTATAGTAGCATAGTCACATGGTTTTTCATAGATTTCATAGACATACAGGGCTGGAAGGGACCTTGAAAGATCATTCAGTCCAGCCCCCTGCCCAAGGGACAGGACATCAGCAGGGGTCATAGGATCCCAGCAAGATAAGCTGCCTCTGACGGCCGTCTATTCCAAACCTGGAGGGTTTGGACAGTAAAGAAGTTCTTCCTTATGTCCAGCAAGAAACAGTCATGGAGGAGTTTGTGACCATTCGATCTTATCATCTCTTGGGGCACTCTGGTGAACAGATGTTCCCCCAGATCCTTGTGAGCACCCCTGATAAACTTAAAGGTGGCCATCAGATCACCCCTGAGCCTATGCTTTTCCACGCTGAAGAGTCCCATAGCTCTCAGGATCACATCATAAAACCTGTTTTCCTGACCTCTGATCATGCGCGTGTCTCTCCTCTGGACTCTCTCAAGCTTCTCCATATGCTTTTTTGAATTGTGGAGCCCAAAACTGGACGCAGTACTCCAGCTGCAGCCTCACCAAGGCCGAATACAATGGGAGAATGACATCCTGGGATTTGCTTGAGAAGTATTTGTGGATGCAAGCCAGCGTTTTGCTCACTTTACTAGCTGCAGCATCACATCAAAGGCTCATGTTCATCTTGTGGTCAATCATGACCCCCATCTGTAGTGCTAGTCAGCGTAGCACTGTTGAGCCTATAAGCATGCTGTGGGTTTTTCTTCCCAAGGTGGAGAACCTTGCATTTTTCGGTATTAAACACCATCAGGTTCTTGTCCGCCCACTTCCTGAGCCTGCCAAGGTCAGCCTGGATCACCCGCCTGTCATCAGGTGTGGATGCTTTACCCCAAAGTTTGGTGTCATCAGCGAACTTGGCCAGTCTGCTTCTGACACCAATGTCCACATCATTAATGAAGATGTCAAACAATATGGGTCCAAGGACAGAGCCTTGGGGGACCCACTGGTCACAGCGCACCACAACGATTGACCTCTGTCAACCACCGCCCTCTGGGTCCAACCATGGAGCCAATTCCCCAGCCAGCGGATTGTGGTGAGTCCAAGGCCACAATTGGCCAGTTTTGCTAAGAGATGATCATGGGGTACCAGATCGAACTCTTTTTTGAAGTCAAAATATATGACATCTATCTCATCCCCCTTGTCCAGGTGACAGGTCACTTGGTCATAAAAGGAAATAAGATTGGGCAAGCAAGACCACCCTGCGACAAACCTGTGTTGGCTATCCCTCAGGATTTTGCCATCAGCCAGTCTGTTGAGAATGGTCTCTTTGATAATCTTTTCTAGGATCTTCCCCAGGATACAGGTCAGGCTGATGAGCCTGTAGTTTGCTGGATCCACTTCCCTCCCTTTCTTGAAGTTAGGCACCACATTGGCCTTCTTCCAGTCTTTGGGGACTTCACCAAAGCCCCAGGAGTTCTTGAAGATCCATGCCAGGGGCTGGGCTATGATGCTCGTCAGCTCCTTGAGTACCCTGGGGTGTAAGTTGTCAGTGCCGGCT
Source organism: Alligator mississippiensis (assembly GCF_030867095.1). Classification (NCBI taxonomy): domain Eukaryota; kingdom Metazoa; phylum Chordata; order Crocodylia; family Alligatoridae; genus Alligator; species Alligator mississippiensis. Next base: position 17,837,846 of record NC_081835.1, read on the forward strand.
GACTTGAAGGTATCCAGACTCTCAAGGTGTTCCTTCACAAGGTCAGTGTTGCAGGGAGAGACAAAAGGGAGGACCCAAATGGGCAAGGGGGGAACCCTGGGAGCAAGAGTCTGGGGAAGAACAGGGAGGAAAAAGCAAAAGTAAAAGGGAACACTCACCTGCAGTGAGACCCACGGTGAAGCAGGAACACTGGGAGGAGCCCACGCCAATCATCAGTCATGCCTTCATACAGCTGTGGCCGGCCAGTGACATCAGCGGCTGGAGGAAATAAAGCGGGCGGCCAGCAAAGAGGCGGGGGAACAGAGGCCGGCAGAAACCCCAGCCAGAGGGGCCTCCATTAAGCTCTGAGCTTAGTGAGTGGGGCCGGAAGCGGTGTTCCCCAGCAGGGGAAGATCCGACGCCTCGCGCGACAAACCAGGAGCTGCTGGCTGCGGCAAAGACGGCACTGCACTAGGAGCAGGAGCTCCTGTGCGAAGAACAGAAGAACAGGAAGGAAGAGCCTGAAGGGACCCTAATTCCAGTGGCCACCATAGAGGAGGGGGAGGGGCCGGCCCACTACCCAGCATCCGACCAGGTGGGACGGTGGAGGGCCTCAGGGGCCCGAAGATATAGGAGCCAGGGCGGCGAGGGAGAGGAAGCCCCAGGAAAGCCATGGGGTCCCACAACCACATGGGGAGCCTAAGATAGCCCCATAAAAGTCAGGAGGAGCAGGTTTTGTCTGTTTAGGCCTTAGGGGCCGGATGTGAGTACCGAGGGATAACGAGGGGTATGTCAAAAATGCTCTTTTCTTTTGGGGTTTTGTTGTGATATGGTTTATGTTTCCCACTTCTGGAGGGGTTGAGATTCAGGTCACAGGGGGAGACCCAATGGTGGTGTGAGCCTCAGGATCAGGGTTAGCATTAAGGAAAGTCAGCGGGCACGAAAAACCGGGGAGACACTAGGGGCCCGTTGCTCAGGAGTTTGGCCACAGGAACAACAGTAACCCGCCAGGCTGGGTATAAGGGCAAGGTAGAGGAGAGGTGGAGCCTCACAGAAGACCGCCAGTGAGACAGTGTGCCCTCGGGGGAATCTGAGTGGTCCCGACCCCCTCACTGTATTAAGATTCAAAGTCGTGGCAGGTGAGATAGGGGAGGACCACGTCGGGAGCAAACATCTACTCGACGGGCCACCTGGGATAACAAAGCAGACACCATCCTCTATCCGGACCAAAGCCACCCAGGACAAGATGTTTGAGGCCCAGCGGGCACAGTCAGCATTGATGGAGGGTAAGGAATCTCCCTCACCCAGACCTCCCTGTCCCATAATGGGCAGGGGCGTCCCTTGGAATTGGTAAAAAACCGACGCAACGTACCCATTTAGCAAGTTGGCTTTTTTCTGGGCATCGGTTGTCAGTTGTCCCATCTGATTTAGCAGGGGTCCAATGTTGCCCTTGCTTTTCCTCCGGCTCCCCACATATCTAGAAAAGGACTTTTTATTGTCCTTGATACTTGTAGCCAGTTGGAATTCAGTCTCAGCTTTGGCTTTCCTGGTTTGCTCTCTGCATGTTCGGACCAGTGCAGAGTATTCCTCCTTGGAGGTGGATCCCATCCTCCATCCTTTGTAGGTCTTTCTTTTTAGATGCAGGAGGTCTGCTAGATCCCTGGAGAGCCGGGGGGCTGCTGTGCCCTTTTGCTGCCTTTCTTCCGAGATGGGATAGACTTTGCTTGTGTATCCAGGATTGCTCCCTTGAGGAGCAACCACTCTTCCTGAACTCCCCTTCTCTTTGGGTTGTGATCCCTTAGGGCCTCACTGACAAGCCTCCTGAGCTTATAATCAGTTCCAACATGCCTTCTATTAACAGGAATGAATAGTACTAGCCATATGCCACGCACAATCCCCAGATTAAGGATGAGATTCAGACAGCCAATTAAATTCTGTGTTGGGAGCTTCTCAGCCCTTCAAATTTTTTCCTCAAAACCACTTTGGACCCTTGCAATAACCTCTGTTGTTACCATTTTTTGTACAAAAGTCACAGGTTTCCATTCTCTCTTCTATGTCAGTCATGCAACACCTTTTCTCTTTGTTACACACATCTACTGAATTATTTGGTATAAATACTAGATGTGGATAATCAAAGGGAAAATGCCAATGAACCCCAGGCATCCTCTACAGTGTTATGGGTCTGCCTTTCTGAGGGGAGGAGACATGGGGAACAGGCTTTCAGAGCAGGTGTAGTATTGTACCTTTCACTGAGAACATGCAGTCTCTCTCTCTCTAGGTACCATATCCAAACAGGACGTTGGTGACCATGGTCTTCCACAGATCCCTTCTATTTGAGGCATACATAATTTCCAGCATCAATACATTCATCCATGTAGAGAGACTCTTGACCTAAGTCAGCCTCTGTCTCCCATGATCTCTCCTTCCTTCAATCTTTCCGGTTATTACAACCAGACTTTCAATGTCCTCTTTCCTCATAACGTGTCCGAGAAGCTCCAAGTGTCTCTTTCTGATGTTAATCGGCAGCTTCCTCCTGAAGCCTGCTCTTGACAAAACATCTTCATTTGAGGTGTGGCATGTCCAACATACCTTCAAGATGTGCCTTACAGAACCACATCTCAGTTGCTTCAATTCTCTTTTCCATACTTGGCGATATTGTCCAGCATCCTGATGCACGTATGAGGACTGGTATAACATAGCAATCCAAAACTCTTAGCTTCATCCCCATAAAAATGTTACTACTTGTCAATATCTTTTTCATTTTCAGAAATGCATCTTTTGCCATCCCTATTCTCCATTTTATTTCATGATCACATTTAGCATCTGATGTTATTCAGCTTCCCTAGCATTTAAATGTATTGACCTGCCTTCTCTGCTCCTTATCCACTTTGCATGCAGGAATGATCTTCTTCTTTGTAATTACCATGCATTCTGTTTTTCTGCAGTTGATACTTAGACCCTTCATGTCGCTTTCACTAACAATTTGATCTAAAATGAAATATTATCATATATTGTCATAGGCCATAGCATACAATGAGGTCAGCAAGAACCTTACTGCCGGACTGATCATATCCATTCTGTTCACACACCTCAGCTTCACTTGACAATTGCCCTGTTTGTGTAACCATCTCTGGCCAGGCCACAAACATTCACACATGTCCTCCTTTCCCCCGCATCACGTCTTTCATCCTAGCAATTTTAGCAACATACAAATCACATAGAACAACTACTGTATTTTCACGCATATACCCCGCCCACGGGTGTAAGCCACACCCACATATAACCCACGGAAAATTGTATTTTTGTAAATAAGTCCGTGTGCATGCCGCACCTGTGCATTCCCCGCGGCAGCGTATACATGGGGAGGTGGCACAACCCGGCCCGCCCCGGCACCGGTGGCACAACCCGGCCTGCCCGGGCGCAGCTGAGAGGCAGCGCAGCCCAGCCCGCCCTGGCCCTGGCCGCCGCGGCAGCAATGGCACAGCCCGGCCTGCCTGGGCCCTGTGGGGAGGTGGTGCAGCCCACCCCGGCCCCAGCCCTGGCCCCGGCCCCGGCCCCGGCCCCCCACAGGGAAAAAAAGTCCGCCAATAGACCGCACCCCCGTATAACCCGCACCCATCCATTTTTTTTGTAAAATCATGTATACCCCGCAGGATATATGCTTGAAAACACGGTACTTGCAAATCACACACAGAAAGTAAGCAAGTCTTTTTGAAGCATTGGTAGTTCTCCAGGAGGTACCTTCCCAAGGGCACATCACCCTGATGCCACAGGAACGTCTGTCAGGTGTAACCTGCTCAGGGCCTTTCAGCTCTGTGACACTGGTGAACTTCTGGTCTTGAAGTATGCCAGTCTTCTTGGCATTTTCAAGTCCCCCAGCGCTGGGACAAGCCATCAGAGGTCCAAGAGCTAATGAATCAACTCCACAGTAAAGCACATATGTAGATATACCCTGAGAGCCTGTTACAGTGAGAGCCAGGATGCTTATAAGGACACTGGGGTTATATTCACTATTCTTTTAACCACCTCTTAGCTGACAAATAAGGAATAGATTGTATGGGATGCTCCAGCGCTACAACCACAAGCTGCCACAGTTTGAGCTGAGGCAGGGAACAAGGGGCTGTAACAACTCATGTCTTCAATGGATTGGACACAGAGGGCAACTTGTAATACACACTGGCCACTGGGTGACTCCCTCGTGGTCCTTTGACATCTCCATTAACCCGGCCAGACAGAAGGATCAATCTGTTCTGCTCCTCCCTTCCCGCCCCAAGCCAAAATATGATAAAGCGATTGAAAGCGTAATTGAAAGCATGCATTTCCATTGTGTGGCAGCTGCTGAGCTGCGCGTGCAGAGCTGTGCTCACCCCTGTCTGATACATCTGCCCTGCTGAAAAGCGTAGCTCCGAGAGGCTTCGTCTCGAGTTGTCAGTTTTACATATTGTTATGTTTAGCATGCAGTCGGCAACCCTCACCTGCGTTTCAATGGAACTCAGTATGGCCCCCCTGCTATTGATTAATTTGCGCTAATTAAAAACAGCAGTGTTGCCACGGAAAAGAAAGATGTGTAAGTGTCAATAAATTATGGGAAATTTCACAGATTAAAGATTGCCAACTTCTGCTTGAAAATAACTAAACAAATGTTAATGGCTCTTTCCACAGAGCCTGATTCACTCACAATCTTTCTGAATGGGCGGCAGCTCTCTATGGGCAGGGTACCTATATGGGACCATGGGAAATCTGGGATGCTGCCCCGCTTCACCCTCCAAGTCAATGGTGCTGCTGCAGGCAGAGGCAGAGGTGGAGCAGTATAGTGCCTGGCGCACCATGCAGCTCCGCCTCCCCGACGGACTGCGCCCCTGCGATTCCCGGACTCTCATTTTAATTTTCGCCAAGACTGGTCTACAAAATCCAGGACTGTCCTGGTCAAATCGGGACGTACGGTCACCCTATCTATGGGGCTCATATTGAATTGTTCTTCTGGATGAATATTTAAAATAGGAACACATGTAGGGTGAAAGCCCCCAGATTGGATCTACATTTTAAAATATGTATATCTGCTTGCAAAGGCAGTTTAATTATTTATATGTTGTGCTGCTTTGCCAGCTCTCCAGACCAAGGACTTGAGGATTTTGATGCCAAAAGCACAGCAACCCTACAACAACAAAAGCGTCCTGAACCCGGTGTCCATGGCAACCCAACAGTAACAAACCAGCAAGCATCCCAGCACTCATTAGCAACCCTACAATAATGAATGTGCCATAAGGCTCGTGCAATGAAGAAAAACAAGTTTGATAAGGGGAAAAAAATGGTTTGGGGCCAGATTCAGCTCTGCACCTTGCCTGTGCTTGCAACATTAATTGTGAACAGAGATTGTTTAGGTCAATGCCATATTTGCATTTCCCTTATACTGGGATTTCTGGGGATTGGTTTGGGCGCTATCTGAGTTTAAATAAGCCCCAGGAGGAAGGTATTCCCCTCCCAACACCGCTGCATCTCTGGGCATTCAACATAGATGGTTTAAGTCTTCCTTCACCATAGTTTTTCCACTTCTGAGTGAATTTAATCTTATTACAACCTCAGACTAACCCAAATGGAAAACTTAGCTGAAAGCACTGAATTTCAAATGGTTGTCAACCAAAACTATAAGGAACTTGCTCATGTCCCTGTCTCACATTTTCTGAGATAGTGGATCTGGAGTTCCAAAACTGTACTTTGAAGGGAAGAACAACTTGCTCACCCTCTGTTCACCTCCAAAGAACGGTCCTTAGCATTTGCAGTACCTCACTATCTCCCCAAAAAGCTGAAGATGGAGGAAACAAGACATCCATCATCCTAGGACCTGAAAAGCCAAGCAAGGTGACAAGAAACATCAGAGGTCAAGGAGTAGCAGCCTTCTATAGCCCTTCAAAGCATATGGGGCAGGGAGACACTTGGTTTGTATAGGGAGAGTGTTGGAAAAGCCTAAAGATGTGCATAGGTTTGCAAACAGGTCAATGAATATCAGTCAACCAAAGCCCAGGTTCACAATGAATGTTTCTGGATCAGGGCTTTGTCCCAACAGCTCTGTTCTACTCTAAGTTGTTTTCAACAACAGTGAGGAAGAATGCATGATTTTATAAGTGGTTTGCACCAGCATTTCTTTAATTAACTGTATTTCAAAGCCTTTTTTGAGGCAAAAAGTTGTGTGCAAAGACTAAAAAGCAATGATCAGTAATAATCCTGTTGGTGCAGTGTTTTGTTAATATCCGGCATGCACTGTTCTGTTGTCTGGCCTTGAAAAGTAAGGAATTAATGATCACATTTCCAATCATCTCTTGCTCTATATCAGGCAGATGAGGTTCTTTGGGTAAATCTGCTCTCTTCAGACAAGATAAAATAGCTGGAAAAATTCTTTGCAAGCTTTCAGGTACAAACATCCTTCTTCAGGCAGAGGGAGCCCTGCTCTGTATCAGGCACTTTGTCATTTCTTCCCTAGCACAAAGAGGATGCTGTAGTCCAGAATGATTATGCTGCTGGAGAGGGAGAGGAGGGGCATGACCATAACGCCAGGAGCAAAGGAAAGAACCCATCTCTCTGATATAAAATTAGAGGAGACAAAGGTAAAGTGTAACCGGGACACTAGACACACAAGACACCACATAGAGCTGTGAATAACTACCCTTGCACATGATGAACAGGGTTAAGCTGCGATATTTTACTTCCATTTCCCTTTCTCCTCTGTGAGCTTCATCTCAGGATCATTCCCCTATACCTTGGCCTTATCCCAGTTGTGTTATATAGTCACAATTCCCTCATGTACCATCTTTTCTATTTTATTAGTGTTTGTTAGAAGAAGATCTGCTATAAGTGAACTCTTGGAACAGGCGACTTGCTTGGGGGGATCTTGCTTTTCTTTCCTGGATGAGGTGGTGTGACACCAAGTTGGTGCACTAAATATAAACTGATAGAGTTTCCTCACAAGGGAATGAGGAACCTGGTGTGATAAAGTGAGAGATGCTGAACGATCTTCCAAAACTTCAACCCGAGGCAAATCCTGACCATTGTGTGGATATAACAAAGCTCCTATTAATTCCCTTATGCTACCATTGTTTTACTTCTCTTTATTCCCAGCAAGGTAAAATGCAGAAATATTGGAGTTTTTGCAGGAAAAATCAAATGCATGAAGTTTCCAAGAGAAACAGTCACCAAACTGTTAACTTTAAATCCTGGCTGGGATCCAAGACTGAATTTCTACCATGTTCAGAGTACTGAGGTATGGGTTTCTGAGGGCCCATTGTTAGGTATCCAAATCTTGCTCCGAAGCGTTCTGTTGCCTCATGGCACTAAACAGAGAAGCTCATTCAGATAACACTGGGGGCTACACTAGCCCAACATTTTCTGAAGATTTCCCTTCCCTTCATTTTGTTGTTTCTTAGGTTTCATACTAGAGTAGGACAGTAATCCTCTTTGGACAAGATACTCCCAAGCTGTCATTTTGCCAAAACTGGGAATCTAAGGTTCCCAACTACAAATAAGACAAATTCTACTGGTGACATGTTCTACTTTTACAGCCATGTAAAAGTAGAGAAAGCTCTAAAAGTATAAAAACAAAACACACAGCTGTATAATGAACCGGGGAGCATTATGTGCTCATTTCCCTCATGGATTGTTGTCCTCACTGCTGAAACCATCACTGTTACAGGCCCCCTTTGCTAGTAGTCTCGCTAATGAGCATGAGGAATGAACGAGCTCGGAGGCCAAATGTCCCTGTTTCCCTTCCTTAGAGGCGTTCTGTACGGGAAGTCATCTCACCATCCTCATTCTCTGCCTAAAAAAAGAACCTTATTTCTTCCACTGCTGTCAGTCCAGTGCTCCGCTCACTTAAAAATAGATTTAAAAAACTGTGTGCAATGATTCAGGGAAGTCCGTTTGCCAAGAGGAGCCTTTCATTCTCTGCAGCTCTCCTCCAATCTCACTGTCTTCTGTGCTAAAGACAGATTGTAGCTAAACGCTTGGGAAGCGAGTGGGGGCAGCCTCCTCAAAAAATCTATACAAATGAAAGCTAAGCGAGTGGCTGGTAATTAACAATGCAAGCATCATCGGCAGCAGGATCCTTCAGAGGTGACAGCACAGTTACTGATTTTCAAGTGGGAAGAATGAATTCCCTGAGAACAAGAATGTGATGATACTTGACACGGTGCCAGCAAATATGAGACACGGGGCTTTGTAGTGAAAGATCTAGTTGTGTCATTCATTACGGGGTTAGGTTTAATGACTGTCTCCTACAGTTGATCTGTAGGATTGTGCAAGGGAGCATGGAGGAGGAAGAGCTTAAACGTCAGCTCAGTGTCTGAGATGGTCGAGAAGAGAATTTGCTATCTTTAGCCACAGGTTACCAACTTGAAGCCCCAGCATGACGGCTGTATCTCATCAGATGTGCTAAGAGAGGGGATGATAAATCAGAAAGGGCCTGCCATTGGCTTAGGGGAGGGTCTAAGTAACTCCCTTGTAGCTGTATTTAATTCAGTGGCTGTTGTCTGGACCATATCATCTTTTGGTGGTACGGTGTTGCAATATTTTGCAAAGTCCTGATGTGTCAGTGGAATGGTGGTCTCTCAGAAGGGGCTATATCATTGGCACATGGGACATCACTAGAGCTGTGTTTTGTCTCCACCTGCCTGGAGAATGGGCTGCACTGGATATATGGTATGATAGAAATGGGATAAAATGTATAGTACAAAGGTGCAAGGTCATGCACTGAGGGACTACATGACTAGAATCTCTGCTATTAACTGGGTGAGGGGAACTGCTTGGAAATTAGAGATGAGGAGAAAGATTACAGTGTTTTGAATGATCACCAGGTGACTAAGTCACCATTGTGATACAGTTGCAAAGAAGATAAATGAAATCTTAAAATGTATCAGGTGAGATATTTCCAGAAGAGATAAAAAAAGTATTAACACTACACTAGTTAGACCTCATCTGCACTACCATGCATAAATCTAATAACCTGCAGTCAAAGAAAATGAATTCAATCTGGAACAGATTCAGAGAAGGACTACTCCTCAGAAGATCAAGGGAATGGAAAACCTATTCTACAAGAGGACACTAAAAGAGATTGGCTTGTTTAGCCTAGTGAAGTGAAGAATGAGAGAGGCTATGGCAGCTGATTCGAAACATTGAGGGAGGACCAGGAAGGACTAACAGCTAGCTAAGATAAAGGATCACACTGGCATCAGAACTAATGTATATAGACTGGCCATGAATAAATTCAGGCTGGAAATTAGGAAAAAGTTTCTAAATCATAGAAGGGCAAGGGAATAGATTTCTAAAGAGATCAGGCTGGAGACAAACCAAACTGCTTTTAAGACAGGCTGGGATAAATTTATGAAATCCTGTAATAGGAGGATGCTGGTCTCCATGATGGAAGTCCCTTCTTGCCCTTTGTGACTAAGTTCCCAAGATCCCATATGCTGTATTTTGCCTTCACTTAACAGCTGATCAGTTGTGGCAGCAACAGAGCTATGGCTGGCTCCTAGAGAACTAGTGCATCGAATATCCCTGGTGGCATCCTTTCCCCTCTTGTGCACAGCACAGCACCATGTACTTGGTACAAGGAGCTGTGCTGATTATTTGTTTTGTCTGATATATCGTGTACCCTGTGCTACAATAACTTAATCTCAAAGGGTACAACTTTACCACCCTGATTGCAAAACAGCACCTTACACTGGGAAAAATCAAGAGACTACTTACAAAATAAATAAATAAGTTCTATTTAACATATGCATATGTGAAGAATCGGGCCCTTCCTTAATATCAAACACATCAGAGAGGCACACAAGCTCCAGCTCATCTTTTAAGGAGCCTGGGAGAAGCCATCACTGATGCGACAATCTTCAGCATTTTTTTTCATTTGCGTTTGACTCATCTGGTTATAAATTCCTGTCTGCACTTCATTCTTCACCCTTCCTGACTCAGTTCATTGGGCTCTTTTCATGTCCAATTACTGAGGAAAAATTATACAAACATAGTTTATGTTCCACCATAAGAATTAGTAACTTGGAGCCTAAAAGGGGAGGGACATGTTTTCCTTTTCCTACAAAAGTAATTAGGGAGCCGGGCTGGAAAGATACACAATTCAGGGTTTTTTTAAAAACCTATAATAAATGCTATTTTGAATTATTTACCACTTTTCCAGCTGGGTTCCTCTGTCTTTTTCTGTGGTCGTTTAGGACATTCTTTCTGACAGCAGCTAAGTCTATGCCTGACTTTTATAGAATCATAGAATCACAGGGTTGGAAAGAATCTCAAGGGTCATTTAATCCAAACTCCTGCAGAGATGCAGGACGGGCTGCTCAGCCTCTTCTTGAAAACTTCTCATGAAGGAGGGTCCATAACTTCCCTTTTGCCTTGTGCCATGCCCCTGTAGGTATCCTAGTAGCTCACTCTACTATAGCGCTGTGCATTCACAGATCTCAAAGCAATTTAAGGCTGTGTCTTGAAGCATTTGCATGACACAAGGTAGGCTGTCTAGAAGCAGACTAGAAGCAGGGTAGCCTTTTCTGTGCACTGCTGCAGGCGGGCTAATTGGCCATGTCACTCATATCTCCTTATCAGCTGTGTCAACATGGCTACACAGCTTTTGGTTAAGAAAGCAGCCTACCCAAAATGGAGGGCCACGCTGCTAAGCATAATAAACGTGCTATGTACACATGGCTTATGAAGCTGGAAAAGTAGTATAAATTGCATCTTACAGATGGGAAAAATGAGGCACAGGGAAGTTAAATGGGTTGCCCAAGGTCACGTAGCAAATTAGTGGCAGTTGGGGACCAAAGATCTCCGAGTTTCCACTCTTTAATGCTAACCACTACTATGTACTACCTCTCTGCATAACATTGGTGATATATCTGCTGCTGGGATGGGATGCTGTTGGCTGAAGATCTGGGCCAGGATATTGGCTTTGTGATCAGTACGAATCCTATAGAAATGCCCTTTTGGACAAGCTGCCAAGCCCTGTGCCCTTCTATTTGCCATCACATCTCAAATTGAGAAGAACAGTAGTAGATTGATACCAGAAACACTCAATGGATAGTGCATTTGTCCTTCTACTGCAGCACCCCAAGCCCAAATCCTGCTGTTCACCACAAATTAACACTGATTACTTCAGCCTAGATTCCAATGGATGTTGCATCCACATTTCAAAGACTACCCAGGCTTTGGCACAAATAGCAGTGTTGACCTAGAGTAGAAACTGCACAGGAATAGTTATAACTCAGGTTTGAGGTGCAAAAGCAGAGCTGTATATGTCTGTGTGTACACTGAAGGAAGCATTGGATCAGGACAGAATAGCAGAGGACAACACAGGTCAGAATTGGCAGATACTGGCAAAAGTGCAGGAGAAGATGAACAAGGGGGTGCTGAGGCTCAGAACCGAGGATGTGGAATAGCTGAGACTACTGCAGAGGAGATCTGAAGTACACTGGCAGAGCTGTGTGAAAGGGAAACTTGCCCAGCACCTGCCTTCCAGCACTATTACTCTCCTACGAGTACTAAATTTACTCACAAAAATTTGAAAAGAGAGAAAACCATGGTAGCAGAAAAACCCAGCTCCATCCTGCCTGGGCCCTCAGCTTCCCTTTATTGCTAGCTCCTCTCCATTCAGACACAGAAATTTGGAATCCAAAGATCCCTAAAGAAAAGTGGAAAATATTAGTTGTTAACGATGAAGTATTAAACTCTTATTGGCTGCAGTAGATTTCAAGGCTCATTTGAGCGAATCTCATGCTGTGAACAAATGCAATGCAGGCAGACAATATTTAAGCAGCACTGGGTTGTAGCAAAGTTGCACCCGATTCGCCTTTCACAGGGTGCATTGTCCTCAGAGCTGCTGATTCACTTTGAGTTTAGAGGCAGCCTCTGTATTCAGAGGCTGGGGGTGGTTTCTAAAGATGCTCAGTTTAGCAGCTAGCTTGGTAGAAAATATTGGAAATGCTACTAAAAACGATCAGTCTCATGTCATTAAATGGGGATTTAAACTGTAATGGAGGGTGTTATTTTTTATTCTTCACCCAAGCGATTGTGGCTTTCAAAGACTTTGCAGATGCCCTTGTTTAGGGCATGAGGCTGTGATATGCAGAGGCGCTGTTTCATATTCCCTCAGTGCTCATTGTTGAGGACACTTAGCACCTGGCAAAATAAGCTGTCATTTCTTCCCTCCATTCTTTAGAGCACTCAGGACTCCATACAGAAAGTCCTACTTCTCTCACTGACCAAGCAATGGAGGTGTTTGTTGCCTAACACTGCAACAGCTGACTTGGAAGTACTGCCTTCCAGAAGGTGGTACTTTAGGGTAACGTGATGATTATACAGTGTCAACTCCAGAGGGTACCAACATGCAATTGCAATATTTGTCTGTCTCTGCATCCTAGGGAGGTTTACTTTATGACAGGCCTTTTATTCTGAGGCAAAACGTTGTCTGTATTCTGGGTTCTTGTCTGCTGAATCAGAACAGCATTTCTCTACATTGAGGCTAAAAAAAAGAAAAAAATAGATATTTGTACTTCTGTACAGCCATTCCATATCTCTCAAAAAATTAGGGATTTCTTTTTAGATTACATATAGAGCTGGAGTTCCCTCTGGTTCAGTAGCAGGCTCCTTGTCTGCCACATAAGAGACCCAGGTTCAGCTCCTGGACACTTGTAGAAATACAGCCATGGAGGCATGAAATGTCTGGACTCAGTCTGGCCTTTGGATTCTGTGTCAGTGCCCTAAAGAGGGGAAGGAAGGTCTGGGCAGCCTCCACTCCTCCAAAAACCTGCTGCGTAGGCATGTGTATTGAAGGTCTGGGTGACCTCTCATACATGCATCATGATCTGGAAGGATCAGTGGTTGCCAGACAAACCTACTGAGCCTAGTGTATCTATTTACATGGATCCCAAAGCCCACTGAAGTCAGTGGGAAAACTCACATTGATTTTCATGGATTTTGGATCAGGCTATGAGTGAATAATCTTGATGCGTTAGAATAGAAGCCTTTGAAATGTATTGGAGTACAACTGAGATTGCACACTGAGTACAAGAATAATCTGAAAGCTTCGAGACTGGAACCAGTTGAAAAAAATGGGTCATTTTCCATAGCAAGTTTCAAGAAAATTGGAAATAGTTAGTTTTTTTCCAGGGAAATCAGACATTGAAACATTTCAGCCAGAATAAGAAATACTTCAATCTGGAAATGCTGCCGTGGTGCCTAAAGGAATTTGTAGTTTGAGTGTCTCATGCTCCCACTGTCTCTTATAGCCCAGATTCCCTAGTCATGCAACATCTATCATGTTGCATTATACTCCTGCCCTCTTAGAGAGAGGGGGCAGTGTATCATGGAAATCTGGAGGGATGATGGGAAATGTAGTTCAGCTCAGGAGGCCAATTATAGAGGAGAATGACATAAGACACCCAAGGAGCACACCCCAAGAAGCAGTCAGCATTTCTGAATCAAAGTATTTTGATAGAGAAACACACTTTCATATTGAATTCTGGCTGAAATATTAATATTTCCAGGCAAAAATATTTTTATTTTTGGATAGTTTTTGATCAAAAAATGATTTTTTTTTTTAATGGAAAGAAGATTTTTTTTTCTGTTGGGGAAAGGGGTTTAAAAGCAGTCTTGATGGAAAAGATTCACCCTTTTGAGTACCTGAGAGAATGTCAATACTCCAGCATAATGGCAGGTATGGAATTTTGTTCAATATTTTGTGGCCATGAAAATACCCTGACTCATTTTTAGTTTCCTCCTTTCCACCCATCATGCTCTAGGGATCATTAGCAATGATAACAGAATCCTGTGAATAAGGGGGAAATGGCCTTGAAATAATCACAAAAAGTTTCTGCAGACTTTTTTCTTCTTCCAGCCAAGGTGAGCACATGGCAATGGAGAGGCTGGGCACTGCTCTATTCTGGGGGACATCTCAAAGTAGCTTGGTGTGCCTTTATGTATGGTTCAGTGTCCCAATCTCCAGGTGACTTCAAGAGCCAAAGGGAGGATCCAATCTTCTTATTCCTGTTAATATTGAGTACCACCCTTTTCTATCAGCAGCTGCTTTGGAGTCAATGGGCTAACTTGTGCTGCACAGTGACATTCAAAGCTAAGAAAGGCACCCAAATCTGCACCCAAAAAGTCCAGCATTATATCAATTCCCACAGCCCTTGAAGGAACATGCTGGGTCAGGTGTGTGTGTGAAAGTAACAGGAGCACCCGGTGTCTTTTCCCCTACAGCTGTCCTCTAACCTGCGATTATCATTATAAAGGCAGTGAATCGGCTCATCAGGGGTTGTTTCTGTCCACAGCAGAGAAGCTCAGTGCAGAGGAGGCTAGTCCAATTTCAGACATAACAAGCAAATCATGGTCGACAACATGGTCTCTGCCTTGCTCGTCCTTCTGTTCACATATATCTCGAGTTCTGGAGGGAGATGCTATGGGTGAAATATTACTGAAGACTCCTCGACCCTCTTTGTCAGGCAGCTTTATGCAGTTTAGCTCCCCTCACCCCCACCCAACCCCCCCCCCCCACTGAACATTTTCTATTTCAAAACAGATTTCATCTTCCATAGAAAGTAATACTGCCTCCAGCCATGTGTAACTTATTTTTTATCCAACGGAGTATATGGGCTTATAACTAGATCCTGATAGGAACCCGGGTTTAAAACATTATTCACAGCAGGTTATTTGATCTTTATTTGCTGAATGCACTCAGCTGAATCCCTATCTCCAAACAATATGAGAAATAAAATGCCAGGCATGCTTCATTGGCCAGCAAGCTCATCTTGATTTGCAGAGACGATTACATCCCTCTCAGCAGTTTCACACACATGCCACATTCCAGTCACCAAAGTGCAGTTCCTTCTTCTCCCTCCCTATATAAATGCTTATCCCTTCCCTTCAACCCCAGTAATCAAGTGCTTTTAAATAAACACCTTGGACCTTCCCATTCCTTCCTCCTCACTGCAGTCTTCGGGGATTTTGCTTCCCTTTGTATGCTAGGAAATTTTCCCCACCCAGGTACAGTCTGATACATAATAAAGGCCTGATTCTGTAAATGTTCCTATGACTGGTCCTTAGTGCCTTGATACTGAAAGGCGTCTTTACACATGCTCTGGAGGTGGGAAGGGGTGCTTTAATTAGGACGGCTCTTAGGAGCTGGCACCTTGTGTATTCGGTGCCCTGCACCTCAAAATGGCAGTGGGGGTGCTTTAACTCAAGCTCAGTCAATGAGCTTTAATTAAAGCACCTCTACCACCATTTTAAAGCATAGGAACGCTGAATACATGAGACACTGTGGCTGCTGAAGCGTGTTAAGTAGCACACTCCAGCAGACTCAATTAATCAAGTCTGTAATTACAGCACGTCAGAGAGGCGTCTCACATGTTTATGAACATCCGAAGCCACTAAGTCTTGGGAATTTTCTTATGAAGAAGGGGTTGGTGTATTTCACTGTAAGGCCCAAATTCAGCCATGGCCTAACTCACTCCTCACTCCTGCATATATCTAGGCTGAACTTACCACTAACAAATTAATCTCCCTGTAAGCATGTAAGTCAGTGCTTTCCATGGCTGTATATTTAAAGCCAGGATGTAGAGATCATAGATGGTGACGTTATCTAGGAGTCTGGGTTGGTTAGCTGGAAGCCTTGAAACCCAGTGGAAACACAGTCTGTTTGTGTCCAGAAACTTCAACAGCTAATTCCCTTCATAGCCATTAGCTCCAAGTGCTGGTGGGGATGCAACAATCTGAGAACTTAGCTCAGGGGTGTGGGGGAAAACATTCAGCATCACCAGATTCAACTCCTTGTTCCTTTCAGTGGAATACGCCTTTGAAAACCACCCCCAAAATGCCCTGAAATAGGTCTCTCTAGGTTATAGTTGAGAACTTTAAAGCAGAGGCTGTTCTCTAGGGACCCCTGCCTGAGATGTAGCATATACCATGACAGTCCTTGGGGAATGGTTAAATAGTCCTCTGCGGACAACCAAAGCAGCAAGATGCAGTCATCAAAATGGCCAGCCTTTTGCATTACCTGAGATGCAAAATATTTCTGTTCAGATAAGGGTCTTTTCCACTTGTATTCTCTTCTTATGGGTACATTTCAAAGGCTGATACATCACCCACTCTCACCATCTCCTTCAGGGCTGAATCCAAAGCATTTTTGGAGTCCATTTTGATCCTAGAGTTGTGGGTCCCAAAACAGGGGTCAAGGCACTTATGAATGGGGTTATGAGCCTGAAAAAATCCAGTTATAACATGTGGACTTGCTCAAACTAGGATTTCCCAGACTAAAGACAGGGAACCACTTTTGAAGAGAGCATATGATAGCAATGTTTATATGCTATGCAGGTTTGCTGGCATGGGTTGAGTTGGGTCACTAGGGTGACTTTAGGACCATTTGCCCTTTTTACTAACTTTGTTTTTGTCGTAATACTCTGAAGTTTTCTAGCAGCCTCAGGTATGGAGACATCAGAAATGTTAGCAGAGAATGAGTGAATTTGAGTGAATACAGGACTGGACTGAGTCAGGAGATTTGGGGCCTATGACTGTGAAGAAGCCCCCCTTCTCTATATCCCTCATCCCCCTCCCTTGCCTTTGACTTATCCTACATAGACTCTAAGCAGGCCATGAATTTTCTCTTATTGTACGTACCATATCCACCCCTGCTATTGGAAAGAAGTAATAGTAGGGGCCAGAGGCATGTTGAGAGAGTGCAGCTTACAGGGAAATAAGATGCAAGGCATAGGGTGATCATAATTAGGTACATGAGCAATCCCAGTACTGTGAAGTAGAGCCAGCAGAGCAAGTGCAACTAGCAGGGAGCCTATGTGCAAAGAACAGCAGGAGCAAACAGCAAAGAAAGGGCTGCAGGGCTCAGCCTGCAGCAGGGGAACATGAGGCTGCTGATGGAGATAACTAGCAGTGCCTTAGTTCTGTGACCTGCTGGGCCAGGCCAGGTAACCAGAAGGGGGAGGAGAAAGGGTCATATGAGCCTGAGCTAAGGGTAGAGGCTCAGATTGGCCCTGATTTTGCTAGAGAGAGGAGCTCTGCTGAAAGTTAAGTGGTTTGTGTTATAGCTGTTGCTTAGCTTTGGAGTTTATGTTCTGGTGGGGTGCCTGGGAGGGACTGAAGCCCAGAGAAAGCCTTGCAAGGGTCTGGGACCTGGTAGGTTGTGGGGCTGGATCTGAGACAGAGGAAGGGGCCCAGTGAACAAGTGGAGACCTGCTAGGACTACGGGCCCACTAGGTAGAGTGAGCTGAAGCTGGGAGGGCAAAAGGGTGCCTGGAAAGCTGATGCTCAGACAGGGCTAGAAGCTCAGGGCAAGTTTTCAGTTAGGGAAAGCCTTGCAGGGGCCAAAGGTAGCCCAGGTAGCATGAGACCCTGGTAGAGGAAGACCTTTGAGGCATGAGTGTGGCTATGCGAGGCAGCTGGAGATCACAATTACTGCTCCTAAGGCCATCCCTTGGTGGTGGACTCTGTTATGCTGCATTTATACTACGCCATGAACAAGGGGAGCCAAATCTCTGTCAGGACCTCTATATATATCACTGTCACACCAAGGCAGGTGATTCAAAAACAATACGATCTTACTGTATTATCTCTAACCAGCTTGCTGTCCTTTTTTGCCCTGCTTTGCATGGTAGATCTGGTCCTGTTAACCTTCACCTCAGGATGAACCTTGTTGAGTACAAAGCCTCCTGAACTCCCCATGGATCCAATGGGAATGCGCCATGACTTGGCTGCAACCTTTTTGTCTGCCGTTTGAAATGCTTGCTACAAAGTTCACCCAGGAGGAAAATAAACGAGAAACAGGGGGAGAACTGAGACTAGTGCTTTAATTTGCCAAAGACAAAGCTGAAAAAAACCCAACCAAACCCCAACTCAAATAGCCAGAGGTGTACGCTTGCCTGGTTGGATAAGAGTCACCTGTTACAAGATTGGACTGTCCCCTCGGGAACACTCTTCTGCTATTAAGAAAATGATAAACAAGCCTGTTTTTGCAAATTCATTTGATTTCACTTCTTCTGCTTCAGGGAACCTTGTTCCAGTTGGTAAGCACTGCAATAGGCTCCTTTGCAGAGGGCTGCTCAAGCAGAGAGAAGAGGGAGGGGAAGGAGGACCAACTCTACTCCCTCTTTCCTCTCCCTCTCTCTCACCTGGGCTGGCAGAAGAATGTCTCCAGGCTCAGGTAATGCTGACAGCCCTTAGATCCATGCTGCAACTCAATACCCTGGAAACGAGGCCATAATTTATTTATTTATTTCCTTATTTTAACATTTTGGATGAAAGCCTCGTTGCTACAGGCTTCCTGAAATTCCCTTCAGGACTTCTCTGAGCTGCTGGCAGCTGTCTGTTACTTAGCTCTGCTGGGCGCTGCCATCTACAGCCCCCTCGCTGTGTTCAAGACAACGCTTTTGAGTTAGATAGGATCCATTTGGGAATAGGAGCTGTCAAAAAGAGCATGAGGGGGAAGAGTCTCCCATCTAGGAGGAAAACAGTTGCCTAGTTCAGACAGGGTAGAGATGTCTGGATCTGAACCGTTAGGAGAATGCTGCGCATCCTACAGATTCAAGGTTGGGAAGCTTGTCAGTCAGGTTCAAGTTACTCACGTTGGGTTTATTCCCTCCTCCCCTCCATTTGATAGACTGATTTATGCATCTGGGTATACTTTGGCCTGAAAGTGTGGTAAATTATGTATGCAAATTGAGTGGGCAATTGCACCTGCAATTGCAACACTTCCCTTTTTCCAAAAAAAAAAAAGTCTGGGGAAAAGAAATGATAGGAAGTCCCCAGATTAAACCCTGGATTTGAAAAATATCCAGCAGCTTGTGCTGTTTGGTTCTTATTGTAGGTCAAGAGACAGCTTTTCACTAGAAAAAAAACCAAAGGATATTGGTGTCAGCCTAGGCACTGAGCTGTGAATTACCCTTATGCGTATGTGAGAAAAAGAGACCAACTCAACTGGGCCCCAAGACATGGTTTTCAGCTCCTTGGGCTGACAGAAGTTGGAGTGTGTGAGAAGTGGCAGTAGTTCAGTGTGTCGGGGAAAACTCAGCATTTTTCTGTTGGGGCATTTGTGAATGGCATTTCAGGGACCCTTGTGGAATAAAATCCTTATAGGCTACTAGAAGGGATCTTGAAGAAGGGAAAATCAGGGGCAGTTATCAGCATTTGGGTGTCACTGATCCTCTGGAGTGGTGGGCAATAGAAAGCACTATATATATGAGTATATATATGATATATATGTATATGATAATCATTGTATATGATAATCATGCTCAGCTTGATGCATAGAGAATGAGAAACACTTGCCATTCTTGTTAATGGGATGCACTTGCATCATTTCATTGATTCCTTGTTCCATCCCTGGGCATCAAGACTACAATGTAAGTAGCATCAAGTTGGAGGGACATGAACTCCCAAGTCAGTGCAGAGGGATCTTGGCAGTGTAAAGGAATGCTCTGTAGATGCAAATTGGTTGCTAATGGGTTAGAAAGTGGATTTACATTGGATAGTTTGGATGGGGATGATCCTGCCCCAAAAGGGGGTTGCACTAGATGACTTTTGGCAGTCCCTTCCAGCCCTACTTCGCTATGATTCTTCCCTTCTTAGATTAGATCTTTTTTCTGTATCAGAAGAGACCCTGGTCTGTCCCCGCTCCTCTGTCCTTCTGTTATTACTTCATTGTGCTGAATGAAAAAAAGAAAGGAGAAGTTAAAAAATAAAAAGATAATTTCTTCATGAGGTTCACAGCAGTTGTGGAAATAGAAAGGGAGAGTAGCACCAGGCCCGGTGCTGATGGAGTATTAATGGTTGCATTAGCTGGAAAGGGGCAGTCAAAACAGAATGTGTAAAACCCCACCCAGACTGCCCTTTAATTTGCTGTTACACGGAGTGGAAGATTTGAAAGCATATTTCTGGGTAATTAATTCAGAGAGTGATTCTAATGGCTAATTCTGTCATTTGTGACTGCAAGGGAGGTCTAGGGCTGGAGCAGCCAGCGAATGGAAAGAAAAAAAGCTTGGAGGTCACAAACGGATGTTAAAATATTTTGACAGCCTGCATCCAGGAGGCTAACTTAGTGAAATGATTTGGCAAGCACCTTCCAAGAGGACTGAAACTGAATCCATTTATTCCTCTCCAACATGCCACTCCATCTCTATTGGCTTGGACACTGGGCTGGCCATTAATCACCATTCTCCATCTGGTGAGCAAAACCATCCATCACTCTCAGTGCCCAGCAACCTTGACATATCTACATCCTCCATCACTGTGCAAGCAACATTAAAAGGGATTGGTCTCTTTAAATTAGCTCAGAAATCTTCAGGGACGCATGGGGTAAATTTTGGCTAACTATTGAAGTCCATGCAACCAAAGTCCTGGACCAACAAATGAAAATGTATCACTCTGTGTGTCCCCACTGAAATACAATCATGATGCCCCATTTGTGGCTACTGATATGTCTCTGGTTAGCATGACATACATAATCCAACCACTGGAACTTGCTATTGAAGTCATAGGTAACTCATAGGCTCAGTTCACTTCAGAAGAATCTATAGGACATTTACTAAACTTCCATCATGCTTTGGGCTTGTTATGGCATATGAAAGGCTTCTAGCTTTTAGCTTTTTCTAAAGCCTTGGTCTGGAAGCTAATAAATTTAGTCCTTTTCAGTGATACCCTTTGCTATTTTATAGCTGAGAAATCACACAGATTGAAGAGTCCACAACACAATGTGAACATGGAATACAGTGCAGAGTTTTTTTTCACGTTTGGATTTTGAAGCTAGACTTGGGTTAAGTCTAATTATACTTGAGCCACTTCACCCACTTCCGAAGTTGAATTTCATTCTCACGCTATCATTTCAGACCATACTTTCAATCCAGGCAACATCAATTCTTGGAACAGAGAATGCTGACAAATTGGAGAGAGGTCATTCCTCAGTGCCCTTCTAAGATTCCTGTAATGTTGTGATTTACATAAAACAGCTTCCAGGTTTCATTTAATCTCTGAGAGAGACAGATTTCAGCAGTGGGTTAAGTGACCCCTGCGCATGCGTGTATTCACTATATGTTATATATTCACAGATAGATAGATAGATATCTTAGCATGTCGCCTACATAGTGTTCCCTTCCGTTTCTCTGGTTTTTAGTGATCTGCACAAAACTTATGGAGGAAAACAAAAATAGAAAGCATCTGAAGTTTCCAGCAGACATACACAAATACATAATATATGCTTCTTCAGGCATATTTTCATTAGACTGTAGGTATGCAAATCCTTAGACAAAATGTATGCACGATGGCTTGCATATTTTGTGTGAAGACACATAACTCCACGTGCTAAATTAGGCAACTGCCTGCACAATTGACTAATTAGTTGTAGTTGTGCATGCAACTGCAACCATTAGCTGTTCAATTTAGGCATGTGCATTTACAAGCCAAAATTCCCTTTAAAAAGATCTGGCCTTGACTATGCAATTCTAAACAGGCACCTGATGTTATAGTGTAGAAGACTATATACATACAAACAACCTGCCTATCTGAATACATTTTTCATCAGTATTGCTCCAGAAAGGCAAATAAATGACTGTGTATATATACATATGCAATTAAACCATTGCTTACACAATATATACCTCCAGGTTCATGAACAAATCAATAAGGAACATTCCCAGATCAGCTGCAGTCATCAATCCCCTTTGCAATCAGTAAATATAATCTCACCCCCTGCCCCAGCCAAAGGACACAGGAGACAGAACGCAGATGCAGTCCTTATATTCCCTTCAGAATATCTGACAAAGAATCTCTCTCCCCTCATGTGATAATAATGGAACTGACTGTACTGTCAGGGGTGTGCCAGAGCTTTATGCCTGGCTGACCCAGAGCGCTGGGCTGCTATTCCTTCATGCTCTGCTGCCTTTTAGTTCCATGCAGAGGTTGCCTCAAGCAGCCCCTGCCAGCCCCCTTGATATTTTGGACACTGAGTTCTGAATGAACAATAAGACTGCAGTGTTTGTGGGGAACTAGCACTGCTGCCCTGCCTTCCTTGCCTGACATAGCAAGAAGCTCTGCAATGGCCAGACAAAGAGGACCAACTTCCTCAGATAAAAAGAGGGGAGCTATTTACAACAGTAGACTTAATTTTAGCTTCTTGTTCTGGTAAGATACAGGGTAGATAGACAAGCACTCTTTCTACCCAGCTCCTTCCTGGCATCATCCTGAACTGGAAAAAAACTTGCCCATTTGAAGATTGAAACATGCTATCTTGATGAGATGCCTGATATAAATTTAAATGTACATAATATTTAAATGTTAGCTATTGCCATCCTTGCTTATTCATGACAATGGCTTGATAATGAATTCCCAAAAACACCAAGGAAAACTGCGTTGTTAGACCAGTGACACAATATTCAGATCCTTCAGGGTTAGGATTTAAGGACAAATCAGGGAAATCAAATTGACCTGTGATTCACTGGGTGCATCTACGCATGCTCATTTACTGTGCAGTAACCAAAATTACTGTGCAGTACAGATGCGCGTCTACATGTGCACGCCTGTACTGCACATTAAATATGCCGAATTGAGCATAAATTTGATATCTGCATCATGCAGGTATTAAATTTACACCCAATTAATTATCGCACAGTAACACACATAAAGACACCTTACTTCACAGTATCACTGTGTGTGTGGACTGTCTTGGGATTAACTTTAGTTACACAGTGTTAATGCACTCTAATGCCTGCACTTGTATACACCAGCCTATTCCCACATACTGCACAGTAAATTTAAGCTGGCATAAATGCACATGTAGATACACCCTCTGAGTACCAAAATATCTCTGAGGTTTGGCCTCAAATGGTAGAGTTCTCTCAAGATTTGGTATTCCCATGAGTTTTTTTCCACCTTGCTTTGGAATTTCTCCCACAGCAATTCACATGAAATTTTGGATGCATCCAAACTAGAACCAGAAAAATAGTACCCTTCCAGTTTTGGGCACACGTCATAACCCAAAGTGCATATGGGGTTTCAGTTCTAGGAATTTGAATTCAACTTCCCCTGGAATAAGAAAGATGTGGTTTTAAGGCACTGTCTCTGAGGCTGAGGAACATGTGGTGGCTTTGTGAGGAGCAAAACAACTCATATTGTATTAAAGTCACCCAAGATCTGAGAAACAACACAAGGCCTGATGTCTCATTCAAACACAACGTTGCGTGTCAGTCAGGCCCTTACCAGCATTCTCAATTCCATGCATGCTGCATTTTAACATCTAATCATGGATCACCGCAGTCTCTGGAAGGCACGTGGAGCCAGGGAGTGGGGGCAGCTGTAGGTTTAGTATCTGGACTGCTCCCTCTCCTGGAAAGATTTCCAGCAGTGGAAATTTCTGAGAAATTTCTACTACTAGAAATGAACACCTGTTCATACCCTGACTTGCCCAAGGTCATTCAGCAAGCCAGTGGCAGAGCTACGCATAGAACCCAGATCCCCTCTGTTCCAGTCCAGTAGTCCCTTAACTTTCTTAGGATGCGTGTATTGACAGACAAGTAATTGTGTAAAAATGGGACCTTATTATGTGTTATTAATATACTTTTAATGAGTAAAAAGAACCCCTTACTACCATTACACCGGCCTAGCCTAGAGCAGCTATGGGAAAGCAAGATCTTTTCTCTTCTGCAGCAGGCATCAGTAGCGAAAGGTGCCAGCTAGGTTTCAGTTGCAGGATCAATATTGCATGTCACAGATGATATCAGAAGCGGAAATAGCCTACTTTGATTTTCAGATCCCTGGCTGAGTTTAATAATATAGCTGTTGCCAATAAGGAAAAACTTTTCCTTTGACTTGCAAATCAGGCAGACTTGGCCTAACAGCTACTAGGCCCAAATGAAAAATGAGGCCTTACAAAGTTATTACAGTTAATTTTGTAATTGCAGCCAAATGATTGCATCCAAGTGGATGAGGAATATTTATACACTATATCCAAAATTCTCAGATCTGACATCCTATAGCTGGGGTCCTGAGCTACTGTTTGAGAAACTGTTTTCAAGCATGCTGAGGATACACCAGCTTCTATTGATTAGTGTGGGATAAAGCCCAATTCCCCAAAATGCCAATTAGGTCTACGGGAGCTGTGAATGCCCAGTGCTTTTGAAAAGCGAGGTGGCTTTTGTTCAGCTCTCTGTTCACGGGTTCATTTTCAGTGGGATTTCTGCTCCTAATCTCTTAGAAGCTTTTAAAGATCTCCTCCCAGGTTTGAAAGTTTGGTTGAGTAATATGGCTAACTTGTTAATGCCCTTGCTTAAGATGTCGCCTTTAACTTTTATCACTGCTGAAAGTAATGTAATGCCCTTTGACCTCAAGCTGGGCTGTGCTTTCAAAAGCTATGTTGATCTGATTCATGTCAAGACTATATAATCAGAGACAGGAGCAAACCTGGAACTTGGATCTTAGAAGTTACCTCCTGGGTTGAGAGAAACTTTCTTTTACCTTTGAAAAATGTAGTGTGTTTTTTTTTTCTACTGAAAAATGTTGTAAGGATCTGCAAAATTTTTACAACTTAAAAACTACTGCAGGGTTTCTGTGAAATCCCCAGACTCTTCTCTGATGAAGAGGACAAAATATCAGCCATCCATCCATCTCAAGAAGGGAGAAAGGAGATCAAATGTACCTGCAGTCACTTAGATATATACGCTTTAAACAAGGCAAAATTTTACTTCTAATTAGAGATCGACAAAATATTAGTACTGAGCACTGTACATGAGTGTTGCTACTTTCCTATTGTTAGGATGACTAACATCACAAGCAGACATTTTCACTCCTCAGACTGTTAACAATGGAGTCTAATTGAGATTAGCCCTAGTGGAGTAGGGTCTAAGTGAATGAATCTGAATGTTCAAAAGCCAGATGCTATGTCTTGCTCAGACTTTGAGGCAAGACTAGCAGCCACTGGGAATAGACATGTGCCCGTGTATGCATCTTGACTGGCAGTGCAGTGGTGGAAATGATGGGGCTTTAGAGTGCAATGGGAGGAGAGGAAAATGTTCATGATGCAGTAGCAGGCAAGGCATGGAATGGGTGGAAACAAAGTGGACATAGGCTAGAGGTACCAGGCTTTCACCAAATGAATTCAGATCCTGTTTAGTCCCCAAGATGATATGGGTTCTGAACAATACTCATCCTAACCCCTGTGTGAAAGTATTACAGAATTTACAGATCCTAAATGGGACATATTCCAGACAAATTAAAAGGGAGACTGTTATCCATAATATTCCCATTTTAGACCATCACAGAGTCAATGGGAATCAGTACAGGAATAACAGAGTGTTATTGCATGGCAAAACTGAAGAACATTGGCCAAGTTTTTTCCAGGGGTCCAGACTGAAATAACAGGAGGGCAACAGGTCACGGATGATATTCTCTGGTAGGACTGAAGAATGCAATAATAAAGGGGCTGCAGGTGAGGGTCAAGGTGTGTTAGCAGAGCCTTCTGGGGGCACCAATGAACAGGTAGCAAGAATAGATTAAGGCCAAGAGATTTCAGGTCAAGATTAAGTATTCCCTGGAATAGCAATGCACGTGAGGGCAGTTACATGTTACACTTAGACTGCGCTAAATCTGTGGGATGTTAAGGGTGTTAAAGTTAGAACAAGCTGTCACCAGTCACATATTAAGTGTTAATAGTGTTTCTTGCTTGCACAGCTCTGATTTGTCACTAGAGGGCTGGAGAGCAGGGGAGGGGCTAGGAGCAAGGACATCTGGCTTCTATCCTTGCTCAGGAGATGGGGGAGTGAGTGAGCTAGGAGTGGTGAATCCTGGGATGCTAGAGGACTGGAATGGATTAGAATTAAATGTTTTGACATTTTCAAAATTTTCCTCCCATTTTATTTATTTATTTTTGGCACAGCCTATTGGCTGAATTTAAGCTGAGTCTGTGAATAGTTTTAGTCTCCTAAACATGTCATTATTGATGATTTAACTATTAATTGAGGAAAAAATGTTCCCAGATTCAGTCAGGACCAAGGTGAATAGGTAAGAGGTGTTTTGGGGCAGGAAATGCCAAAATTCTTGCTCCCGTTATGTTTGCTTGCAGCCACTAATAATAGTCCCTCACTTCCAGAAGAGTCCAACTCACTCAAATGCATATAGAGAAGAAAAGACTTTCAAATATGCCAAAAGAATGATAACAAATAACTGTATAAAAAGACCATTTACATGTGCGGGCTTTTTAAAAAAGCATTTAGATGAAAGTCGTATTCCTCACTTTTGTCTGTTCTTGTATTTTTGTCTGTGCTTATATTTTTCTCAGGCTATCTGAAATTTCAGGAGTTAAGGGGGGGGAGGAACACATCACACTGTCTATGCCAAAGAAATGCAATACAATCTGATTTCACCTCTTTCTCTCATGCCTGAATGTGCTCATTTTTGCTTACAAAGGAAAGGCACAAAAGAATTGTAAGAAAAGGAATCAGATGGTGCCACCCGATACAGTTTCAGAGTTAAAGCAGAAAAACAAGCCCCAGCTTCTTTGGCTGATATTTGGGGCTGAAAAATAAATTATTCTTTTTAAAGGGGATTCTCTTAAAGTGAAATCACTCAAGATTCAGTCAAAAGCATCATTTATTATGACTTAATAGAACAGTTGCCTCTTGCTCCGGGGAGCCAGCTGAGGCTAGGAAAACTGTGGAGGAAACCTGCTGAGCTTCTGAGGAGGACAAAATGCTAGAGTTGCTTAATGACATGCCTGAGACATGTAAGGTAGTGGTGCTTAACCTCTTTAGACTCAAGGTGATCCTCAGAAAATTCCAGCTCTTAGTTACACTCATTTGTTGACTACAGAAAAATAACAGAGCAATTCTTCTGTTGCAAAGAACTCAGAAAGAGCACAACAGGTCAGATTCTTTTGGACACTGGATTCCTGTTTGCAATCTCTGGGTTTACCTTGTGACCCAAGTTTGTACCCCTAACAGTGCTAACACTGCATGGCACCCATGAAAGGATCTCAAGGCACCTCTGTGTACCACAGCACCCTGGTTGAGAATCACTGGCCTGGGAATGCATAGATAGTTTTCAGAAGGGGTTGTATTCTTATAACTGAGTTCTATGCTATGGGCCTTGGCTGGAACAAGGTCACTACAGTGAAGGACCTTGAGGAAAATGAAGAGTAAATAAAGGGGATGAATGGATGATGCATAGTAAAAGATATTGCTGGCTCATTACCCCTCTCTCCATCTCTTGAAAGCCCTTCAGTAATTAGAAAAGTTTGCATTATGTAGCCTTAAGGCTATAAATAAATAGGAAGGCTTGCTTTATCTCCCGTGCCAAAATTACTGGATTCTATCAGTATATGCAAGCAGTAGTGTAACTGAAGTGGGAGTCAGGTCAGCAGGATACCAGCCCTGGGTATGGACTTCAAGAAGACTTCAGAATGCTTCTCAGTGGAGTCTTTGTTACAGCAGCCCCAGACCAGTAGCATACACGGTGGGAGGGAGGGGTGCAAGCAGGGTACCAGGGGTGGCCCCCAGAAAGTCTACAGTCTGTGCAGTGATCCTGTCCCACAACTGCAGCAGCCAGAGTCCAGGCTGCTACAACATCATTCAGAGCAGTAGCAGCTGCCACCAGAGTGGAGAGCCAGGACAGGTAAGACTCTGCTCCCTTTTCCTCTCCATCCAGGGTGCTGAAGGAGCTCTCTGTGCCTCTGTACACAAGAGGAAAATCAGGCCTTCAAATATCAAGTTTTTAGTCTGTTTGCCTAGGTAGCCCTCAGAGCTTAGGTTTCCTCAGACACTTTCTTTGTAGGGCCACTTCCCTTTCCCTCTCTGTTACCTCCCTCTCTCCCTTCCAGCTTTCCAGTGGCTTCTGCTTTGTCAGGTCTTGGTGAAACCCAGGAGAAACTGCTATATTCAGATTTCCTTTTCTGCATTTTTGTTACCTTATTGTGTCCTGGTAAAAGAACATCTTAACATGATGTGAAAGGGGAGAGGGAGGACTGTTGGGGTTTATTTTTTTCAAAGCTCTGTCTAGGCAACACAAGAGTTTGCATAGTTTTTCTAGCATCTGAAAAAGCTACCTCAGCTTCTCCCATAACTGAGCTAAAGCTGTCTCCACAGCCTAATTCAGCTACACTGACCCTGTCATTGCAATTTTTCATGTGCATCTACATGGTTTATAGCTCAGTGAAGCCTCATCTGCTCAGCCTCCTTCCATAGATCTCAAACAAAAGTTAATATAATAAAAACTTGCTTCAGAGAGCTTATTGCTATAGTTAGGGCTCTTGGTTTATGTATCCAGGCTAGTGGATCAGTCACTTTTTTATGCATGCTCTCAAATTCTTCAGTGATGGGTGAAATTTAGATGCATTGTAGTACTCTTCAGCAGTACCCTCCTATTGTAACAATATCATGGCACCAGCATTTTGGCTGATACTATGAAAAGAATGGTGACACTGTCCTACATCCACTAATCTACAACTTCCACTTCATTTCTGTCAGATTAACAAGGTAGGGGTAGGTCTGAAGAAATCCTCAATCCACTTTTGTGAGATTCTACAGGTCCATCCAGATTTTAGGGAAGTTCCTGGTTAGAAGTAGAGTTTGAACCTCCCTATTCTCAGGTGTTTGGGTCTGAGGTTTGGGCTCTTCAGCAACATAAGAATGAAATTCAGATTCAGGGTTTTGTACGGACCTGTCTCCAAAAGAAGCCATTGTTAAAAGCCAAAAATGACTGCTGTTCTGGAGATCCAAAGGTAATGTAGATTTTGTTAAGTATTGTGGGAGATGTACTGCCTGCTCCCATGCTATCTCACAAGAGAAACTGTTACTCCTCTAAGGAATATTTTCTCATGGACAAGAAAGAGCTATTAATAAAGAAGCATCTTCCTTGCTCCATAATGTGCAGCTGAAAAGAAGATGCTGGACAATGACTAGGCAGCTGTGCTGTCACAAAATTTACCAAAAACAGAATTTAGATTAAGTTTCCTGATGATAGTCTGATGGGAAAGATATATTTAATATTCTGGGTAACAAAGTCCATCTTTCCCCACAGATCTGTGAGCAGAGCTATTCGTTTCCAGCAAGGAGAGGCATCTCAGGCACCATGGCAATACCCACTCTAGCAGCAGAATATTCAAGGCAAAGTCATGGTTCTTTCCATTGTGAGGGAAGCAGTGGTGGTATGGACCCCAGCAATGACATGTCATTCTGGCCTTCTCTTGGCTTCTCTATGAAATCTTTTCCCATGGACAGTCAAGAGTTTTAAATAAAGGGACATCTTCCATGACAATTTATTGTAAGCCCATTCCAAACAACCTACTACCCAGTATTGCAAAGAGAACAGGGAATTTAGAGACTCAGGGACATGGTTGAGGTGAGTGGTAGTAGTGGCAACTACTAGTCACTTGGGCTGCAAGTTCTTCATATCTTTCCTACAGTGCTCTGGCCATGGTGCTGAAAGCTCTCGAGACAACATGGTCCAGTCACAAGCAAATCATTTCTGTAGTCAATAGACTCATTTCAACATTCATTTTTCTGCTCCTAGTTATGTCAGCTTATTCTAAACCAATAACCCCAAACCATCAGCCATGTTTATGGTATGAGCAGATGTGTTCTGGCTTCTTTGGGCTTGACCCTCTATTGTTTCAGTCACTAATTTATAATTTGGTCTTAATGGCTCTTTTCAAATTAGATCTGGCAGAGAAAATGCCTAAAAGGACAGACTGTAATTACTTATCACCACCACCAACCTGGATGAAGCATAATTTTTGCCAAAGGCATATCATGGTCTTAACGCAATTAATTTATTCTGAAGAATGCAGAATCAACATTCAGTCGGAATGTGATGGATGTGTATAAAGACAAAAATAAGTTTTCATTAAGAAAAAGAAATGTAAATGTTACCTTATTTGTTGGCTTCATTTATTCTCCTCAGTTGTGAAACTGAGTTCTGTTTAAAAAAAAATAACTTAAAAAAATTTAAAGAGGAGAGGTATCACCAGCCCTTTCTTGGATAGGAAAGAAGAAAATAGATTGCATAAAATGCCTCCCCCCTGCCCCAAAGTACTGACATGGTTTAATCCATTAATGAGGAGTCAAAGACTGGAGGCATGGTTTTGCTCTTCAATATGTTTCTGCATCAAATGAATGTAGAAGATGCATCGTTGATTTGCTAGGAGACTGCAGGGTCCAAAAGACAGGGCAGGAAGCCAGAAGGGTGGAAGCCAGAAGGTCCAGCTCTATCCTTGGAGGTTTTTAAGGCCTGGCTTGACAGAACCCTGGATGGAATGACCTAGTTCAGGATGGTCCCATTTTGAGCAGGGAATTGGACTAGATGTGACCTCCTGAGGTCCCTTCCAACCCTCATTTTTTATGATTCTAAGGCAAAAGGCCTGGGTTCTGTTCTCCACTCTGTCATGGGTTTTGTTTTTCATGTGGATAGGTTACTTTACCCATCCATCAAATGGGAGATAATTTTTAGCTTATAAAAAAACTTTCAGGTCCTCAGCTGGAAGATTGATGGACCCTGTTACCGTGTGGGGACAAGCAGCTTGCCCCAAATGAACAACCCACATTCTAAAGTAACAGGCCTTCACCCCTTGTGACTGTTGTATTCAGCTAAGCTAGAAAACAAAGCAATTGGAAAACCTATCTACACAGGCAGTGCAGCCCTTCTCTTCTGTGCAGAAATCTCTGCAGCTGCCTCTATTCTACTTGCTTCTGAATTTCAGGACAGAAATGGGAATTGCAGGGTTAATGAGGATAGGATAAAACACAATGGATCTAGTGATCCTGAGCACCAATGAAGCACCCAGGAGCTAATTCAGCCAGTGAGACTTAGAACAATCCTGAGATTATACTATTTTATTCCTGGGTTGAGTTGAGCCTAGTCCCCACCATAGTTGCAATGGTTTATGTTCCCCATTTGACATCCTCAAAACCCTGGCTAAGCGCAGCTTAAACCAACCTAGAAATCTGCTCCTGAGCCTTCCCTAGGCCTGGGCAATAACAGACAGAAAATTGTTTCCATTTCACAAGGCAGAGGTTTGAAATGAACCTTCTCCCTTTTGGACAGTCCAGCAGGTGAGCAGCATACTTGAGTCTGGCCCCTTCTGTCTGGTGTTGCCCCTAATAATTTCCTTCCCCTTTAGTCTCCATCCAGCACCATAGACAGTCACGTGTCCTTCTAACTGTTAAACCCTCTTAGTCTGTTTATGTGCTCTCACAAAAACATAGCCTTCCCTGGGGAAATGTGGCTCATCCACGTGCAGCTTGGTGAACCTCCATGGAATTGGTAGGGCATTCCAGAAGATCACTGAATATTAGCAGTAGATGAGAATATTTGCAAATTCAGATCACAGAAGAATTTTGCCCTGAAGTTCAGGAGGGGACTAGTAATATTGGTGATTCATAGAAAATTTCTTTACACAGACAGAGGTTTGAACATAAACTGTCTAAGTCATTACTCTGACTTTATTATCATGGTATTATGTTTTCTTTATTTCTTTTAATATTCCATATGCTGGTCATATAATACATTTCTTTGTATTCCTGTCCCCTTTTATTCTCTTTATTTGTTCATTTGATGCAGTTCACCATTCATGACTTATCATCTTCTGGTGGCAATTTAATTACTGGATCTATATTATTATTATGTGTTTTTTTTAAAAAATGTAATAAAAATTTCAATACAAAACACTGGGAGTAATTCAATTTCCAACAGTGAGAAAGGAAGCTGGACACATTCAATGGAAGAGGAGAGAATACTAGGATATAATGTTTTTAATAATAATATAATAGTACTTTGTGCTTTTTTGCCATCTTCCATTTGAGGACCCCAATAGCTTTCTAAACATTAATAACAGTTAGCTCTTATATAGTACTTTCCATCCGTAGTTCTTAAAGCACTATAAAAGGTGAATCAGTATTATCATCGCCTCTCTTTTACAAATGGAGGAACAAAGACACAGAGAAGTGAAGTGACTTTCTTAGACTAATTCACCAGTGACTCAGCCAAGAATAGAACCTGAGTGCCCTGAAGTCCAAGGCTAGTACATGATCTGTAGAGCAATGCTTCACCTCTTGAAGCACCCTAGTTCCCTCATCTTGTATGGTGGGTAGGAAGTATCATCCTTACCTTGTGCACCAAATCCTCATCCCTTCTCTGGCTCTCACCTCTCATTACAATATAGTTCATCCACAAAATGCCATGCTCTAGTATTCCTTTCACAGCTCAAGCTTACAACTCTTCCTTGTATGTGCCTGAACTACTTTCCCTACGTCTGGACTAGATTGTAAGCTCCTCAGAGCAAGGATCATTCTATTTTATATACTTGTAGAGCATTTGTGGGACTTTCAGAGTGGAGAGACACATGTCATTCAGCCAAGAGGCATAAGAACATAATATAAGAATACAAGAACTGCCATTTACTGGGTCAGACCATAGGTTCACCTTGCCCAGTATCCTGTAGCCATCTATCTCACCAGGAAGGAGGATCTGGCCAGGAGGACCTCCAGGGACTGCAGGGGTGCTTTCCTGTCCCTGGTCTGATCCCATCTCTAGACCAAGTTTCACTGGGCAGTGTCCACTGGCTCCTTGGACTCATTCAAGGGCCAGTGTGCATTGTCAAGTATGCTCTGCTTGGTGACCCCCCTTGGTGCACTCATGTTAAACCTATGACCTCCTCCCATTCCTGTTGTATTTTGATTTGTCCCAAGAAATTGGTTGTTGTGTACCCAGTGGCCTCCCTTCTATGGGAGGCTTATAGTATTTCTTAAAGGACATTTGTGCACAGTCCCTTAAGCAACAAATAGGCCTGTCACACAGTGGCAGAGAGTGCATCCTGAAAGGGAGAGTGCACTGGGAATGACCATAGCCAGACAAGGTTCCTTGGGTGAATTTGATATCTTTTATTAGACCAACCCAAATAGTTGGAGAATAGTTATTCAGCAAGCTTTCGGGTTCAAAAACCCTTCATCAGGCTAAGGAAGTTTCAGCAGTTGGTGTGTGCTCTTCCTGAATGGAATGAAAAGTAAAGAAGCCAGGGGCTGGGCTGGGGAGTCAGCTGCCAGGCAGATTATAATGTATCAAAAATCCAATGTCTATGTTTAGTCCATGATCTCTAGTATCCACGAGGTTGATGAAATGGAGCTCATAGGCTCGTCTCTGGGAAGTGTTATGTATGACCAGGGTTTTTTTCCATGATTCCTCTCTCTCAGCCTCCAGTATTTAGGGTCTAGGAAGTTCTGATCCAGGGGCTGTGCCTCTAACACCCATGCTCAGTAGCTATTGATACCCCTTTCCTCCAAGAGTGTGTCCCATCCCTTTTTGAATCTAGCTAAACTGACAACTTGCACAGCATACCTTGTGGCAATGAGTGCCACACTTTCACTGCACGCTGCATGAAAAATAACTTCCTTTCATTAGCTTTAGATGTGCTATCTACTAGTTGTCTTTGTCACCCTCTAGTTCTTGTATTGTAAAAGGCAGTAAATAATACATTCCTATTTACTTTCACTTCACTATTTAGTATTTTGTAAACCCTTCCCATATTCACACCACATTCAGATTTTCAAAAATCTGGCTGTTCGTTAATGACCCTGTGGAGTCATCACCTTGATTTTACCACACACCTGAGAGATAGGCATTGCTCTTTGGGAGTGCTCCTAGCAAGGGCGACGGTGGGGTACTGTCACTTCCTGAATCACAGTACTATACCCCACAGTGCTTCACTGTTGCTTAGAGTCTGCCCAGCCAGGTACAGAGCCATCCTTATTTACACAAACTTTGATGTGGTACTTTCTGAGGGGCAGCCCAAAAAGCATGGGCTATGGCCCTAACTCTAGACAAGCAGATCTCGGCACCTGAATAGAAACCCATTAGCTTCTCCATGGGTTCAGGCCTTCTCTGGATCAGTGAATCAGTGTCCGGGACTTAGAACCCATCACTAGGGACAGTCAAAGAGATTTTCTGATCAGTGAAGGGTTTAACAAAAGATTTTTTTGCTTTTATACAAGTCAAGTTTTCTTTTCTGTGGATCAAAGCTCTGGATTCTGTTTTGGATTTTTTTTTTTTTTACAAAGTCAGAATAATTTGCAACCCAAGGGAGAAAAGGAAATCTCTCACTCCCTTTTTTTTTTTTTTTAATGAAACCGCTAAAAACATTTCCAGCTCCAAATTTATCTCACAAACGCAAAACACACACAAGAAAATGAGAGGAAAGAGAAACTAGAAAGGCATTTGTGAAATTGGCATGTGTCTAGCAGAATTTTTTTTTTTATTACCATGGAATTATTGTATCTGCGAGCCAAAACAACAGCACTCCCTGATGCCAACTCCAGCTGTTCCTCTCTTGTAAAATTTATGAGCTGTTTTCAAGAGCTTGAATAGATCTTGTGACAGAACTTAAGTGTAGCCACTAAGATATTTTTAATTGTTGCAATGTTGTCATGTTTCCCTGTGACACAAAGCATGCTGTTAGCTGGTTGATTAGACAGCACACTGCATGTGATACCAGCCTGCCAGGTCACTGAGCTAAAGAAAAAAAAGTCAATCCAGACTTCTGATCAACTGCAAATACTTGCTGGGAACACAAACAAACAAACAAGCAAGCAAAGACATGCTGAAATGCTTTTAAACAAACAAGCAGGTTGGAAGCAGAAATCTACTGAAGCTTTATTTCTTTCTTTTTGGCTTCCAGGGAGCCACCAGCATAGCATAGCTACCTTGTACACCAAGGCCACCCCTTCTCACTTGCTTAGAAGAGTCATGTGCAGCCTTCAGCAGGAAAAAGGTATGTCTGGAATTAGGTTTGGTGAGTCAGTAGATGCTAGTTTGCCCCACACATCAGTCCTGAACCAATGGCCCTTGGTGTTGTAGTATGCTAAGCTCCTAAATCTGCTGGGTTTCAGGTTAGATGTGCGACTGAAGTTCTGACTTTTTGTGGTCAATACGAATCCTCTGGTACCTCTCTGCTAGAAGTACTCCTTCCAATGTTCTGGTCAACTTTTAAATCTTGTAATTAAATTTTGCCTATCTATTTTCCCATGTTGCTTAATTAGAGCTTTAGTTTTTCAACTGCTACACTTGACCAGCGTACTCCACAGCGTTGCTGGTCTCCTTTGATGGCTGAGGTTTCCTGCATCAGACACAGCTGTATTTTGGGCTGTGGATGAAGTGAATCAATCCCTAGGGGTCTATGCCTGCCCCGCTTCCTCCCCTAGCAATGCAGGTCTAACAGCAAGAGTAATAGGCCAACCCAGGCCTACATGTCTTTACCACCACATCACCTGAACCTGCTCAGAGCCATTCTAAACAATGCACATGTTAAAACATTCATGGTTGACATTGTTACATCACTGTTCATACTGCTGCTAGCACTGATCACTGCTACTGTGACCCGAGCTAATGTAAAATAGCTGTTTGTCTCCTACCAGGACCTGGACTACATAGAAGATTTGTGAGACTGTTACTGCCTTGAAGCTAATGAGCACAGTCC
Source organism: Alligator mississippiensis (assembly GCF_030867095.1). Classification (NCBI taxonomy): domain Eukaryota; kingdom Metazoa; phylum Chordata; order Crocodylia; family Alligatoridae; genus Alligator; species Alligator mississippiensis. Next base: position 17,873,325 of record NC_081835.1, read on the forward strand.
TTCAGCTCAACTGATAGGAGCTTGTGCTTTTAGATCTAGTAGTCTTATGTTTAATCTCTGCAGATGACCTAACAATGAGCAGGTCTCCACTTACAGCATCTCCTTTGGGCAGATCATCAAGGGGGCATGAACTCAGAACTTCTGAACACAAAGGTTATGTCTACATCAGTAGTTAAGACTGACTTAAAGTGTGCCTCAAGCTTATCCCTCCTGACCTATGCTTGACTCCCAGTGGCAGCTCATTCCAAACCTGGAAGCTCTACTGAACTCCTGGGTACAAAGTTTGCTCCACTCCGTTTTGCCACCAAGTGTTTGGAACTTACCTTATACCAGAAGTCCTGAGCACAGAAAGTCCTCCGGCCATAAGCCCACTATTCCCTGTTAAGTTGGGCCTAGAAGAAGGGCAAATTGAGGTACTATGGGTCAGATTACAGGGGAGTTGGAGAGAAAGGGACTTGGTAGTAGGGGTCTATTACAGACCCCCACACCAGGGGGACGAGTTAAACCTAGAATTCTCAAGACAGCTCTCAGAGACAGAGCGCTCAAAGGACCTGCCTGTCATGGGCGACCTAAACTTCCCAGACATCTGCTGGGAGAAACAGGCAGCCAGGTCTGCCCATTCAAGTAAGTTTCTAACCTGCTTACAGGACCTACAGCTATCACAGGAGGTAAACATTCCCACTAGTGGAAATGCCTTACTAGACTTGGTGCTGGCCACAGGGGATGACTTGATGGGAGATCTGCAGGTACAAGGTAACCTAGGGGATAGCGACCACCTATTGATAGAGTTCACTATCCGGCAAAAGGTGGGGAAGATAACTAGTAGGGCGGAAGTGCTAGACTTCAGGAAGGCCAACTTCAACTAGCTCAGGAGATTAGTTAGGGTGGGACTGACAGGTAAAAGCATTGGAGAGATGGGAGTCCAGGAAGGGTGGGTGTTTCTCAAGGGACTAATCCTGCAAGCACAGAAAAGGACCATCCCAGTACACATAAAGGGGGGCAAGAAAGCAAAGAAACCCTCTTGGTTGAGCAGAGAAATCCAGAAGAGCCTGGAGGGGAAAAGAGAGGCCTACAGGCTGTGGAGGTGGGGCAGCCACCAAGGAGGAGTATACCTGCTTGGCTTGAGCCTGCAGGGAAGCAGTGAGGAGAGCCAAAGAGGAAATGGAGCTTAGGCTGGCAGCAAAAGTTAAGGATAACAAAAAGTCATTCTTTAAATACATAGGAAGCAAAAAGAAAGTGCAGGGTAACATATGGCCCCTTCAAGATGGACTAGGACAACTGGTAACAAATAGGATGGCCAAAGCAGAGCTCCTAAATTACTTCTTTGCATCTGTGCTCCTGGACACAAATACGAATATGCATCCCATTGGGACTTTAGGTAAGTGTGAAATAGATACCAACCCACCAACTGTTAGCACTGACCTAGTAAAGGGGAACCTGAAGGAGTTGGATGCATTTAAGTCAACAGGCCCTAATGATCTTCATCCTAGGGTACTTAGGGAATTAGCTGGAGTCATAGTGGATCCGCTGGCACAACTGTTTGAGCACTGGTGGCACTCAGGACAGGTCCTGGAGGATTGGAAAAGGGCCAATGCGGTCCCTATTTTCAAGAAGGGGAGAAAGGAGGAACCAGGTAACTAACTATAGGCTGGTTAGCCTCACCTTTATCCTTGGCAAGACCTTTGAGAAAATTGTTAAGGATCACATTTGTGGGGAACCAGCAGGTAAAATAATGCTAAGGGGCAACCGGCATGGGTTCATAGCAGGCAGATCCTGCCTGACTAACCTAGTTTCTTTTTATGACCAGGTCACAAAATGCTTGGATGAAGGAGTAGAGGTAGATGTTATTTACATAGATTTTAAAAGTCCTTTGACACACTGTCACACCCAATTCTTATAAATAAACTAAACAGTTGCAAAGTAGGTTATTACACAGTCTGGTGGGTGGAAAACTGTTTTATGGGATGCACTCAGAGATTGGTGGTGGATGGGTTGGTTTCTACTCGGAGAAATGTGGGCAGTAGAGTCCCCCAAGGCTCTGTCCTGGGACCGGTAGTGTTCAGTATCTTCATTAGTGACTTGGATGAGGGAGTAGAAAGCACCTTATCCAAGTTAGCAGGCAACACCAAACTATGCAGGGAGGTAAACAAAATAAAGGACAAGCAGTGAATCCAGGTGGATTTGGACAGGCTGGGGAAGTGGGCAGAACGGAATAGATGCAGTTTAACAAGGATAAGTGTCATGTGTTGCACATGGGGAGGAAGAATCATCAACACTCCCAAAGCCTGGGAGGTACCATTCTAAGTAGCACAACTTCAGAAAGGGATCTCGGAGTCATAGCCGAGTCCAAAATGAACATGAGTCACCAGTGTGTTGAAGTAATAAGCAAAGCTAACCACACTTTTTCTTGCATAAGTAGGTGCATCACAAACAGGTCTATAGAGGTGATACTTCCTCTCTACATGGCATTGGTCAGGCCACAGCTGGAGTACTGCATCCAGTTTTGGGCACTGCACTTCAGGAGGGATGTAGGCAACCTGGAAAGGGTTCAGACGAGGGCCACCCATCTGTTTAAAGGCCTACAGAAAAAGCCCTATGAGGACTGATTAAGGGACCTGAACCTCTTCAGCCTCTGCGAGAGGAGGCTGAAAGGTGATCTTGTGGCTGTCTACAAACTCACTGGGTGGGTGGGGGACAGCAGGGAATATGGGATACGATGTTCACCAGAACACCCACTAGGGTAACTAGAAACAGTGGCCACAAACTGAAGGAGAGCAAATTTAGACTGGACATCAGAAAAAAATTATTCACAATGAGGGTTGCCAAAAGATGGAATACGCTTCCAAGGGAGGTGGTGTTGTCTCCTTCCTTGTGGGTATTTAAGAGAAGATTGGACAAACACCTGCCTGGGGTCATCTAACTCCAGCACTCTTTCCTTCCCAGGGAAGAGGGTCAGACTTGATGATCTAATAGGTCTCTACCAACCCTAAAATCTATGAAATCTATGAAATCTCTCTTAGTGCCTCTATCAAGAAACAAACAGTATTAGATGGACAGGTTTGGTGTGACAGAAGGGCAATTCATATGGCTTAGGCTGGTTGAGAATGACCTCAAAGTTGACCCTAACTATCCCATAGCCAATGTCTTGGAGGTCCAAATACTGAGCTAAATTACCAGAGCCTTTATAAAGAATACATTCAAACCTCCAGCCATTGTCCCAGCCACTAGAGGTAGGCAACGATCCATCAATTGCTAGTGTGAGTTACACCCACAAGTAGACGGAGCCTGTATCTCAGTAGGTTATGTTAATAATAATTTCTGAGCCCAAACACTGATGTAATTTAGTCCCACAGAGATCTCAGGCCGGCAAGAAAATCTGCCAAGGTACAAATGCAGGATGATAGCCTTAAAATATCTGCCAAGGATATGAAATAAGGGACATAAAAATAAAATTAAAGAGGAAATTTGAAAAGATGTTGGATTATTAATTGCTTCCATTTAAGCCAAGTTGCCTATAACCTCAGTTCCCCTTGTGGCCTGGTGTTTGCAGGCTCAGTAAATTAGAGCCATAAAGGAAGCTGGCCTCCCTGGACACAGGTGAAACTAGGATGTAAAACAAGGACTGCTAGTTATTTAATCTTTTTTTTTTCCAGCACAATGAAAATGTAAGATACTTGGGGCCAGACTGTCACTTTCAATCTGGGCTGCGCTGGGGAGATCAGAGCAGCCCAGTGAGACTCCACTGGGGTCTGTGCAACTCCAGGAAGCTCTGCGTACCAGGAAGCTGAAGCAGGGAAGTGCTGATAATGCTCTTTCCCTTTAGAGGGGGCACCTGTACTCTGGCCTATTCATAAAGCCAGGATGAAGTATAGCAAAAAACATTCTCTTTTCCTCTTCAGGGATTTGAGTCCACAAGGGTGTTAGTACTCGGTGGCCCTGTGGAGGACCAGCACCTCACTGCACCCAACCTGAGTGCCTCCTTGGGGGTGCCTCACATCTGGCTGACCCGCTTCCTAGAGCATACCCACCAGCCTGGGGGTATAGCTGCCACCACCCAGGGATGGGCTTGATCCTGGAACTGTGCCCCCTGGGAAACACAGGACTAGTAGCCCTCAAGGGTACTTGATTCACCTCAAGAACTTGGGGTGTTTCTCTCAGTCAGAAACCCAAGTAGTGGTCTCCCTTAGTCAGCTGAACCAAGGGGACCACAAGGCATAATCTAGACCCACTCCCAATAAGTCTCCCATGCTAAGTACAAAGGGGAACTTTATTGGATACAGGGAGTAGGGTTGGAATAGGGTACAGAGTTGGGTAGTATCAGAGAAATCCCATAGAGCAAACAGGGTGGCTGGGGTATCCTTTGATCACGCATCTGAGTTACTGCATGCTATATATCTAGTTGGATCTCAGGCAGCTTACTCACAAGTATCATCCAGAGGCAGGTGGAGATTCCCTCTGGAGGCAGGCAGTTCTTTGATATTGAGTAGAGAGAGAGAGAGAGAGAGAAAGTTTCAAATGGTCCAGCTCTTATCTTTCTCTGAGTTTTCATCCTGGCTACTGTCCCTCCTCCTGGGCAGTCCTTAACTTATATAGCCCTTATGACCTCATTTACCTGGTTCAATAGAGGCCAGCATCTGTTGGCTGCCAGCCAACCAATCTGGCATGCATCACTGGTTGTTGGGCAGACTGGGAGGGTCTCTAGAACAATAGGGAGCCCAAGCCCCTCACCCCGGTATGTGCTGCCAATCATGTAGGCAGAGGGAGCAGGTTTCCCTCCTCCCTCAGGAATGTATCCAACTCAGGTTACAACTCAGGGTTACCTAAAGAGCCCATAGGACACCTGCTCTTTGCAGTGACCATGTTAACCAAATTGTCACATAGCAGAGTTTTTGGGGAGAGACAGAGGTGGCATTCTGCCACAGCCCCTCTCCCCTGCATACTCATGCATGTGGGTTTATTCCAACCAAAGAGGTATTCTTTAGGCCATGGAACCATTGCACCATCCCAGCAGCAAAAATAGCAACATAGAGGGTGTGTCTACACGTGCATTTATGCTGGCTTAAATTTACTGCACAGTAAGTGGGAATATGTTGGTATCTATATGTGCGGGCATTAAAGCTCATTACACACAGAGTTACTGTGCAGTAAAGCATCTACATGTGCATTACCACAGAGTAAGTAATCGCAGTAAGCATCATATAGATAGCAAATTTATGCTTATGTCGGTGTAAATCACCATATTTACTGCGCAGTACGGGCATGCGCGTATAGATGCACACCCATACTGTACAGTAATTTTGCTGCCAATATCAACTCTAATTAGAACATGACTATTCTTATGTGTGTACATACAACACACTTTCTGTATTCTACTAAATGTGCCTAGAAGCAGGTTTTGTCTACATATACTGCTGTTCCTTACAAACTGCTCCTGATTAAATTCATACGGGACACCCTAATTCCAGAGGAAGGGTGTCCGCACATGGAATTAATCAGGAAAAGCTCCATGTGTGAATAAGCCATTATATGCAAATGTAAGTCTGCAACATCTAATTGAATGACGCTTAATAAGAATGACAGCATGGTGAAAGATTATGGAGTGTAGGTTGAATTATCAGTACAATATTTTGCTGGAGGATGCTGACCTGTATTAACTATCACCATAATTAAAAAGCCAGCCCATGAAAATGTCCACAGGGAAAGAGCTGAACACAGCCTCTGGTGTAGTGTCCTGGGAAGATACCATCTGTAGTGTTTGATTAAAACTTTGACAATTCAAATGGAGGAAAAACAGCATAAGAATCCATTGTATGTTATGTGAGGAGAGCTGTGCAGAGTAGCTAAAGACATACCCATGATATACCCATACTGGACATGTCTTTCTCATTAACATTGCATCATTATGATGCAAATGTGGAAACCTTACATGATCATGTCATGATCGTTCCAACTCCAGGATAAACACAGGTATCATAGGTGTTAAGCCAAGCAAGGAGATCTATCAGAATAACAGCACCTGACTTGTCAGGATGCGCTGCAAAGCAATGATAGGAGAGCCATTGCTGTCTTTCAAAGATGGATTAACAAAGAGTCTGTCTGTAGGAGACTGCTAGTGAGAGATCCCCATAATGACAGAGCAAGTGAATAGCATGTGTTTAAAGAGCCCATAATCCTATATTTACACAACAGTCCTTAATGGCTCATTCAGAGCCATTGCAAAGAACCAAGTAAATAGTGTGGTTAGGAAAGTCTGTTACTCTGTATTTACTCACTAAACCGTCTGCTGCTGGAGCTGCAAATGCTGCTTAGAGCAAAAAAGAAGCACTCTCTATTTCCTTTTGGCTGTGAAAAGCTACATAGCAATGATATTGAAGACCACATTTTCAATAGGAACTATACCCTCACTGTTAACTAGTGAGGGCGAACAACTGCTGGAGCAGTTTGTTGGGGGAAGTGATAAATTCATCGTCACTTGGAATCCTTTCATAGAGATTGGCTGTCTTATAAAAGATATGCTCTAATTCAATCGCACATCATTGGACTCAATAGTATTCACTTATATGGCAGGAAAAGTTTCATTCCTACTACTGCCAGGATTACAGGCCTGCTTTACACATGAAGATAGAATATACAATTGCAGTGGTCTCTTCTGACCTTAAAATCAATGAATTTATGAACCCAGCCAATTGCTTTTCACACTTAATCACCTGAGCATCTAAATGGTTGAATATTCACCAAACTTAAATTGATACACACATCTAAGACTGAAACCTCTACCTAGTCAGTATGTGCAAATAATGTTGATGTTAAAAAACTCCAAAATTTGCATAGGAAAATAACTATAGTTGCCAGTTTCTGAAAATGTGACCCTAAAGATGTGACAAAAAGTACACATCCAGAAAAATTCACAGGGAAGGCTGAAAATCCCAGCTGACACACTCACGACACTTAGCACTTTGATAGTGCTTTACATTTTCAAAGCTCTGTACCAAACCTTAACTAATTAATCCTCAAAACTCCCATGAGACAGAGCCCAGATAGAGCTGAGTGAATCATTAACAGCCAGTCATTTCTGCAATGCATTTCTTCATGGAATCAACCACAAAGCCATTCCCAAATTATTAAATGTATTCATTATTCAAAAGGATGCAGAAATCTCTTTGGTGAACACTGCTTGGTTTGCAGCTTGTTTAAAAATGGCAAATATTTGCCATTTTTGTCCTTATGGTGAATTAGGGAGTCATGCCATCTCGTGCTTTTCCCAGACTGGATGACTAATGTAATTAACCAATGAAGCTTGAATACACTTCATCCACTTAACAACGTAATGTATCACTGGAATTTTTTGTCTAGTGAATATTTGATCCTGACATTTCTTCTTCTGAGCATTCATGCTAACAAACTCTGAGAACTTGAATGTTCCCAAAGAGTGAACACAAGGGGGTCAAGAATATGGTCAGACTTAAGTTTGCCTTTGAAAATGAATGGCTATTGATGATAAAAAACAAAAACAGTGTACTGTGAACAGTAGTGAGGTCTAGTAAGTAAAAGCTTTGCTTTATAGCTGGGGAAACTGAGGCACAGAGAGGCAGAGGGATAACAAGAAGGATCTGTGCTCTAGACAGCAGCATAAAGGTGGCTGTGGCAACTAGCCCTATAGCTCTGTTCTTTTGACCCCTCTAAGTCAATGCCTGGGGCTCATACCCCAGGTGCCCAACATAGCCATACTGCTACAGAGAGGGGAAGTGATTTGTCTAAAAGAGTTGACAGCAGGAGTGGGAACAGAGCCCAAAAAGTGTCTGGTTTATAGGCCCAATGTGTGTTCCCATGTGTGTGTATTGAGGCAGGAAGGGAGGGAGGACTATACTCAGGGACGACTATATTCCTCGTTATTGTTAAAAAAAAAATAAAAGTAATCTCAGCAGCATGATTGAAGGTCAAAGGATCTCTCCAGATTTTCCACATTACACTGAATTTGCTTTTCCCTGACGGCATTCATCGAGGTCAGGCCATTCATGCTACAAAAATACATTTGTGTCATTGAATTTTTTAATGCATTTAATTAACACACCAGAATGGCCATAAGCAAGTGTGAAGCAAATTAATACGAACAATCTGAAGGGAATTTAGCGCTGGTCTGACAGCTCTCGAGAATCAAGGCCTGTGTTAAACGGGGAGCAGCAATGGGGTAGCCTTGTCTGCGTTTCTCTTCATCTGCTGCCTACTTTGCCAGATTCTAACTCCTGCCCTCTGTTGAATAAAACTGCAGGGCGTGATTAGTCTCCAGAGTCTTTCTTCTCAATTCTGAGTCTGTGAACAAGGCGATTATGAAAAGGTGGGGCTTTTAGTGTTCCCTTGTATATATTTATAGAGCAAGCGAACTAGATCTATCTGGATTGATTGTACCCTGTAGTAGTGCATGTCGGTTCTTAGATAACCTGCTAGCTATACAGATAGGGAGATTGTGAATGATAATCTATTTTTCAGTGAATGTCAGGACTGATTCTGCATTGGTTTGGAGCAAGTGGAACCAGCTCCATTACAGTCAATCAGCCTAGTGAGGTGTTGTCAATTGGCCTCTCTTAGTAGCATGTGTAAAGGCCTCGGATACTTCTCAGGCATTTCCCCAGAAGGTTAGCATTTACTTCCTAAATGGCAGAGAGGAGGGGAAAATATAACTCTTCATATAGAGCCTTATCCAAAACCCATTTAAGTCACTAGGCTTTCCAATAGACTAAGCCCATATACTCCATCATCCCCACTACTGGGAATTTTTTGCAACGAAAACATGCAACCACTTCTCTTTCCTCTACCAGCACTCCAATAACTCCTGTTTTTAATGGCCTGTTTTTTTCATCTCCTAATGGGTGCTAGTGTACAGCAGTTGGGATGGGAGGGAAAGAGCAGCGGTTCTGAAACAAATCATTGCCCATCTTTCTCTTATCGATTTGTCTGTTTTTCCCCTGGCATTGAAGACCTCACCTGAAAAAGAAAGACAAATGTCCATGTTAGGGTTTGCAGAATCAAAACCCAGCCTTCTCAGACTCTTGTAGAAAAGTCAAATGTAAGCCCAGGCTAATGCATTGCATCCTGATGTGAAAATGGCAAGTGACCTTTGCATCTGAGTGAAATTGCTCTGTATATATATTTTTTAAATTATAAACAAAAAAACCCCCAAAAAACACAACAGTGGCCTACTTCTGTGAAATTCTCCTTCTAATTGCCATTCCTGAGTGCTGGGGGCTTTTCAGAATCTCACCAAACCGGTTCCTCCAAAAGGTTTTCACTGTGTTCTTCACCTTTTCCCTAATGTAGGAAATAGGACAGCAAACAAGTACAGATGTGCATTTGGGCTAGGGACAGACATTACACATAAACTGGTTTAAGTGCTCAGAAACTGGTTTAAACCTGTAACAAAACAGATATGCAGTGCACATAAACCAGTTTGAAAATGGCTAAAACCGGTTTGAGATACATTCAACCAGGTTTATCAGACTTAACTGATTTGGGTCAAACTAGTTTATGCAATGTCTGTCCCAGACCCCTTGCTGGTTTAAGATCAGCCAGACACCCCCAGCATCCCGGCATGCTCTCAGGGCTGGGCAGGGCTCTCTGCTCCACAGCAGGGCTGGCCCAGCCCCTCTGCTCCCTGGCTGTGAAACTGCACCTCAAGCTTCTGAAAGCAAAACTCATGTCACTTGTGTGTGTGTAGGCAGAGCAGGATGAAACCAGCAGGGATGGTAGCCAGTAACAGAGGACCTTCCCAGTGCCAGTTAGATCTGCACCTGCCCACATGTTTATGGGCCAACCACCCACCCCTTTTTTTCCTGCCATGCCTTGATAGAAAACTGATTCAGATGTTTCCCATGCCACCATGATCTTCGTTGCTGTGTAAGACTCATCCATCACCTCTGCTTGAAGGAGAGCCCACCAATGACCTGAACTGATTGCACCAGTGGCCTGTGAGGGAGAGGTAGGCATGACCTCCACCCTGGCTTCTCCAGATGTCCGAGGTGAAGTGTAAGGCCACCTGCGGACCAGCCTTGTGCAGCTCCTCCCTCAAATACTCCCTGCATGCCTCATACAGGAAGGGCACCACTGTCTTGCTGAAGGTGGTGCATGCAGGCATGCAGTATGATGGGGTCACAAGCTCCATGAGCCACATGAGCCCTGGCTGCTCAACAAAGGAGAAGGGTGGCCATCCAGAGCAAGCATCTCCCCAATGCTCTGGGTGACCTCACTCGTCTTTGAAATGCCCCTCCCCACCTTTCCCTCTGCCTTTCCCCCACTGGTCCAGGGTGGCCTGCCTCTGCTTCTATGGGATGTGGGCTTTGGAGCGAAAGGGGGACTTCCCCTTGGGCATGCTCCCATGGGTTCCAAGCTGAGGAGGAGCAAGGGCAAGGGGGTGGTGCCTCCCAAGACGCATCAGCATCGCCGTGGTACTGAAGTGTTTCACCTCCTTGCCCCGGCTGGTCTTGCATCGGCAGTACAGACAGATAGCATATGTGGGATCATATGCCGCCTCAAAATGATCCCACACTACACTACCCCTTGCTTCTGGGGTGTGGGTGTGGATCCTGCCTTATCCCCTTTCTCAGCAGGCAGAGGCACAACAACAGGGGAAGCTGAGCCACCTGTCCCCACAACCTCCTCAGCAGTGCCTTCTGGAGAAGGAGACCTGGCTCTAGGGGAACTTTGAGGGGTGTGGAGCACAAACTCAGATTCCCCCTCCTTCCCCAGAACTTCTTCAGCTATGGCGCTCAGCTTCTCTGCTCCCAGATCCAGCTCCTCCTCTGGCACTGCAAGGCTCAGGCTGGGAACTGAAATTGGGATGGAAGAGACTGTCATGCTGGTGGGGCTGCAGGTTATTATTATTGCTGGTGTTAGTGGAGGTGGGGCAGGTGCAGACACTGCTCCCACATCCTTGCTCCCACTAGCAGCAGAAACCTCATGGCTGCTAGGGAAGAGGGTGCATTTATGTTTTAGGGGTGGTAGGAAAGGGAGGGGAATTGCAGCTCTCCCTCTGGACCCTCTGGGCCCCGCCCACCCCCCCGTCAGAAGACTGGGCACCTGCCTTTCCAGCATACTTCATTTTTGTGTGCTGGAAAACGTGTGTGTGTATGTGTAGTGCTGTCCTGCACAGTGATGAGACACTGCCAGACAAAGCACAGCTTTCTTTCTGTTTGGGGTTAAAAAAATAACAGGAATAAATAACAGGATTTTGGAGGAAGAAATATTTGAAAAGGATTAACAATAGGGATGGTAGGCAAGGGTAAGTAGGAAAGGATTGGCTAATGGCTGGCTACAACTTGGTAGTAACAAACTACCTCGTGCTACCAGCCTAGACCCTTCAGATGCTCTGCTGCTTGTGCTGCAAAGGACAGATCTCACAAAAGGCAGAGAGCAGTTCACAGACAGCCTTATATGTTCATAGATTCATAGATGCTAGGGTCAGAAGGGACCTCAATAGATCATTGAGTCCAACCCCCTGCATAGGTAGGAAAGAGTGCTGGGTCTAGATGACCCCAGCTAGATGCCTATCTAACCTCCTCTTGAAGACCCCCAGGGTAGGGGAGAGCACCACCTCCCTTGGGAGCCCGTTTCAGACCTTGGCCACTTGAACTGTGAAGAAGTTCTTCCTAATGTCCAGTCTAAATCTTCTCTCTGCTAGCTTGTGGCCATTATTTCTTGTAACCCCGGGGGTGCCTTGGTGAATAAAACCTCACCAATTCCCTTCTGCGCCCCCGTGATGAACTTATAGGCAGCCACAAGGTCACCTCTCAACTTTCTCTTGCGGAGGCTGAAGGGGTCCAGGTGCCCTAGTCTCTCCTCATAGGGCTTGGCCTGCAAGCCCTTAACCATACGAGTGGCCCTTCTCTGGACCCTCTCCAGGTTATCCACGTCTCTCTTGAAGTGTGGCGCCCAAAATTGCACGCAGTACTCCAACTGCGGTCTGACCAGCGCCCGATAGAGGGGAAGTATCACTTCCTTGGATCTGTTCGTCATGCATCTGCTGATGCACGATAAAGTGCCATTAGCTTTTCTGATGACTTCATCACACTGCTGGCTCATGTTCATCTTGGACTCATGTTCTTTCTTCGATCCCCCCCACCCCAGAGCACTGGGAATTGAAGGGACCTCAGGGACAGATCACAGACACTGGCCAGCTACAGATATCAATATCAGAGCAGTCCTTCCCCCCTCTTCCCCCTCCCTCTTCTGAGTTTCTGTTTCCCCACAAGCCTGCCTCCGATACATCCGAAATATCCAAAACATTCCAAAACATTTTGGATGGTTCTGTTTCATTTTGGAGATTTTTCAGAGCCTTCCGTTCCAATTCAGATTTGGTGTTTCAGGCACTGAAACAGGTTGAAGCACCACCAAAATGAAATGGCTGCTGAAGTACCCTACTACACACCCTCCCCTTGCCTCAGAGTGCTAGCCCAGGGCTGGGGTCTGGCAACACTCTTGCCCCTTGAGCAGCCAGCGGGGAAAAGCATGGGATGGTGCAGGCAGACCTCCCCCATCAGAGGTTCTGCTGGGGCCTGGCCACACCCCCTTCAGCTCACCACTGTGTAAGGGAAGGGAGGACTGCTCTAGCGCCCCCCAGCTTCTAACCTGAGCCACTGCAACATGTGCCTGAATTTCCTCAGTCCAGAGGGAAATTCTGTCCAGTTACAAACTGGTTCAGCCTAGCCAGATTAGACTAACCTAAAGATTGAATCAATTCAGGCTCAGACTTTTTGAATGTCTATCCCTAGCCTTGGAGTCTTCCTGTTCTACTTGGTTCTGTTTCCTTACCTCCCCAGCCAGATAGGAAACACATACACATGCATGCACGCATGCCTGTACTTAGTTAATTCTATATACAGCTGAATTCTAATGGGCTTCAGGTTTGATTGAGATACTGCTTTATGAGTGAGAATTAGTGATTCCTCTGCCTTGGCTTCCACAGCCAATCACAAAGAGGAGGCAAATGCAGTTGTTTTTACTGAATACAGCCTTTGTTTCTGGGCAGGCAGGTGACTTTTCCCAGCTTCCTATTAATTCCCCTAATTCTTTAGCATTGTTGAGAAATTGTCTCAGTTGGGTCTAAGGCTCTTCCCTCAGACAGCAGAGCTAATTAAATGTTTTAAGAGGCAATGATCAAAGTTATATAGACAGAAGCAATTTTTATGAACTGGTAGCTTTAATTTAAACTCAATTCCAGCAGAGCATGCTGCAATGTTTCGGGCTATTAGCCAGTCACTAATGTGGTCTATGGGATGGTTCATACAAATCCATTCAAATCCAAGACATTTTTTTGAGTTGCTGAACAGTTTAATTCTCCTAATGCGGATCCAATAATAATTATACAAAATAAAATAAAATTCAAGTGTGATTGGATAATCTGATGGTTTTGCTCCCCATTTATTTTTTAATTTCTGGCAGACAGATGTGCCATCAGAAATTAAAAAGCTCTCTTGACACTCGAGTGACTTGAATCTCCGTCCAGATGAGATGAAGTGACTGAAGTCGCTCTGGGGCCTTTTCTTCTTCCCCATCATTATCATGGTTAATAAGGAAAAAAAAGAGGGAGGTTTCCCAGGAGTGCAGGCTGAGACCCCACTTCATGTGCCATCCGAGATAAAGTAATAAATATAATTATTGAGGCAGCTCAAGCTCATTTGTATGTGGAAAGAGGTGGGGATGTGCTAGTTAAATGAAACGCGTTAGCAACTGCACGCCTTTGGAAGGGGATTGAGATGGCTTAGTGCTTTAAGCATCCAATTTAAAACACCTAGGCTTCTGGAAATGAGAGGCCCACATCCCAGCAGGGTTGACTCTTGCCTTTTTTTGTTCCAGGATCCAGTAGATAAATTGAGTTCCATTAAGTTCACTGTGTATGGGTTCTTCAGATAAGACCTTAAAATCCAAGCCCCTGTCTGCTTTCCCAGGACTTTAAAGATCCCAGGAGACATTCCAATCCAAATCTCTGGAGTTATCTTGCTTTGCAAGGAATGCATGAGGCTGAGAGAAGTAAATAGCTCAGGACTTGCCCAGCACTTAATAGCAAATGGCTTTTAAAGAAAAGTAATTGAGCTTGGGGGAAGGGAGAGGTTTTAGCTTGATTCATACTTGAACAGTATGTATATCACAATATCCTTGTGTAACCGGTACTAGTGTTGTTATCAAAGAAGATGCCAAAGGCTACCTGAGTAAGGGAGAATGAATCCATTAAGACATTTTCCATGAAAGTAGAAGCTACAGTAAGCACTTACCTGTTACAATGATAGATAGATAGATAGATAGATAGATAGATAGATAGATAGATAGATAGATAGATAGATAGATAGATAGATAGATAGATAGATAGATAATATGGGAAGCTTGCCCTGTCAGCATCTGAGCGGCACCTGCTTTGTGGATAAAAAAAGAAGATTTGGGCCTACAGGTCTTGTCAAACCAGGCAAGCAATTCATTTTGAATAAAAAACAACCCTTTGGTGCAGGTGTTAAACTGCTCTATCAGCAGGAATCTGTGTCTGCCATGTTCCAGATAAATGCTCTGAAAGGAGCAGGCTGTGGTAGGGAGGCAGAACACAACTCTCCTTCACTGCATAGTCATCTGTTTTGCTAATGGTTCCATCGTTTGCCCTACTCCAGAATATTGTGCTTCCAATGCATCACAAGGGCTGCTGAACATGACTTATGCATTTGGTTGCTTTGGTGGGTTTTTTTCCCTCCCCCAACACAGAGTTGGATTGATAAAGGATCGAGCAGTATGTGAAATGCAGCCCTCTCACTTCAAAGCAGGCATAACAGGGTATGGTGCAGGGGATCTGATGGTGATGGTGGAGGGGGGAAGATGATAAAGATAAAGAGATGGTCTTCAGCCCTTTTTCTTGGCAGAGCTGAATGAATGGATGAAGCTTAGGTTTCCTTCACTAATGCCTTCAGTGAGCCACGTGTCACCCGCGCTGACAGATGTCGAACTCTGTCGTATTTGAGGGATTAGGGAACAGAGGGGGAAGAAAAGAAGTGCTGGCTGCCATAATAACTTATGTGCCTGGCAGAGAGAGAGGCCAAGCTGGTAAATGAATTTCATGATAATGGGGGTGGGAATTAAATATTTGCGTGTACTTGAACAGGAGGGCCTTTGTTGCTAATTACTGAGAGATGTTAAAGGAGATGGGGATGTGTTTAAGTCCTATTGTTTGCCATTAAAACAGAGATTCTTTTTCTTCTTTTCCAGGCTAAGTAGTTAATACATTTTTAGCAATAGCAAAAAGGCTTGGTGGATTAATCACTGTCCTTGAAAATAAAAAGTGATTAATTTTAATGCATGCAAATGGCAGAGCAAGGGGGCCACTGCCTCACAGGCCAGATCAAGGGCGAGAGCATTCATGCCTAAAGTTTCTGTGCTAACAAGCTATTCTGCATCCACTCTGACTTGGATACGCCAGCAAGGATAGAGACCAAGGGGCCTGCCAGGGTACGGTAGCAGAAATCTCCATAATCCCTGATCTGCCACACTGGAGTAATTCAAAGATGATTCTTAGGACACTGGCCACTCACATTTGGCCTCTTCCCCTTGCCAAAATAGATGCCACTTTCTTCCAACTGAAGAAATGCATCATAATTGTAGCAACCTTTTTGACCCTCTCCACCATTTCTATCCACCTTTACAGGAAAACACACACTCTGCAATCCTCAGTTCCTTCTTGCAATTCTATATAGGCTGCTACAACTTTGCACCCAGGAGTGTGAGCAATCACTGACCCTCTGTGATAGCCTCCATTCCCACCAGCAAACAGCATGCCATTTATAATGTATGCAGTCAAAAGGCTTCAAATCCTTCACCTGGTTTTCATAGATATTAAAGACATAGCACCATTATTGTCATCAAGTCTGACCTCCATTACACAGGCCATAGTAATTCATCCCAGCGTTCCGGCTTCAGGCACATATCTTCTGAACTAGAACATAGTGTTGAGAACCACACATTTGATTGGAGTATTTAATATTACAAGCAGTCTCTCTTGGTTGGTGCTAGTGTTTTCCGGCTTCTGTTGGAATATTAGAAGCCAATAGCCAAAGGAAATACAGACCAATAAAGTTATTTTTTTCAACAGCACGGCTGGCCAGCTGGCGACATAAAGAACCAGATGAATGATCACAGCTGGAATTTCTACAAAGGAATATTCTTCTTTGGTGCACATTATACACATTCAGTAGTTCTGCAAAAATTCTCCCTGTTGGACAGCTCAGAAATTATCATTATTTACCTTTCACAGATGAGGAGAGGTGTAATGACTTTCCCAGTGCCACTGAGGGGAGACACCATTACAACTCATCCACCTGCCTGCTTTTACAAGGCCTAAAGCACAATGTCTGATGGACCAATCTTGTGGACATACAACCGTCTCTAACAGAGATGATCACAATTCAGCGTTTCCATTTTTGAGGAAACTTAGACCTTTGGATATGGGTTGTCCTTTCAGCCTGGAATACATATTTTTAACACTTCCCATGGAATGAAAGGTCTGTACATTTTTTGTTTGGGAATTTTAAAATCTCTTTATAACACACATGAGCCATTTTGAGCCAGAAGAGAGAGAAGATGTTATAATCAAGCAGCTGTAAGTTATTTAAAAAATAAAAGAAAATAATATATGAAGCTATTTCAACTATGCAAAGCTGAATGCAAAACTTGTGCAATGGTTTTGTAGCAATGTTTCAAAAATATTTTCTACATGCATTTAGAAATTCTAAAAGAAGTGTTTTTTTCCAAAAGGAAAAGAGATCATTTAATACATTTTTCTGTCAGAAGTCTAACTGAATTTAAGACTGCTATGAATATTTTCAGTTTGGGTGGCCCAGCTTTTTCTGATAAAGAGGTTTTGACAATCTCTACTCTCTGGTCAGTGCATGCATACACTCAGCATAGAGATAAATGCTTTGTTTTGGACAAATTAAAAGCATGTCTTCAGCTGGGCTTTTGAAGCTTTATAGAAGCTGTAACAATGGAGCTAACTGTTCCTTTGGCAGTCCACAAAGCTGCTGCGCTGCATGGTTTCACTTAAGAAAGAAGCTCTTCAGGTATTTCTGACCAGACCACAACTTGGAAAGACAGAAAAACTTATGAGAAGGCTCATTCTCAAGAAAAGTGCCCCCTTAAACTGCTATGTGTTTACATAAACCCTCCAACCAATTTTAATTCACGCTGTGAACATGTGAGCCTTGTCTGTCACAGAGCAAATTATGGCTGGTAACTGCTTTTTTACTTGGGACAACTCTGAATCTGCCTGGCTCCGCAGTCAGGTGCCAGTCAGAATCCTGGCTACTGTCCCCTGTCACCCATCACAGCACGGTAATCAAATGAGTCAGGATGCCAATAAGCATAGCAATGCAATAATCGATTTGGAAGGACGCTGAGGCCTGAATCCAAGCCTTTCTGCATCTTGTGAAGCCAAATTCTAGAAATATGTTTAGCTGTACTGGATAAGTGATGGAGAGAAAAGGAAGGAATCGGATAGAATAAGGTGGCGAACGGACAGCAATAGCCCCCTGATGGAAAGTGGCAGGTAAAAGTTCCAGGCTAAAATGCCAGCGCTCCAAATATTTAATTGAATGATGGAAAAGCTTATGTTGATGGGTTCATGGGAGGGAGAGGTGGGGGCAATGCCTCATTAGGCTTATGTTCTACTTTTCAGGAGCTTTAAATCATCTCCAATTCCTGGAGTAAATTTCTGGTCTGGGATCTCATATTTTGCCAGTAACAAAGGCTTTTAAGCACTAGAGCCAAGTACATCACTGGTGGGCGTGGTAAATTTATGTATCCTGAGTGTTGAACTGCCAGCAGGACTTGAAGGAGAATCCTTCACTGGATGAGCCTAAAGGCAGCCTACTCGAGATGAGCCAGACTGAGATGAGCTGAAACTTGTCTCAGCTGGAAGTCACTCTTAGCATCTATTACAACAGCAGGGTTATCTTTGTTGTTGAAAAGAGATGTTACTCTGAGCTATGACAAACTAATTGAGGTTTACAATTGCTGTGGAAATTGTTAACTGCAATGAACTTAGAGAGGACACTTGGGGAATATTAAGCCATTCCCTTCTTTCCCTTTCCTTTTGCACCATAACTTTCTTTCAGCTTGAAACCTGAACTCAGATTGCACCCCACACAGACACGCATGCAGCTTTATCATTGTAGGGTTGCTGAAGAAGTCTGGGGCACTGGGACGTATTTCACTGAAGTGGGGAAAATGGGATATTGAATTCATTTGTGTTAAGGAGGGGAAAAAAAACTCCTTATGTAGAATCCCATTGATTCTGATGGTTTTTTTAAAGGGCAGGTAAAATGTTAAACCTATCATAACAAATCCCCATATTGGAAAGAACAGCACAGCTACTAAGTGAATCACATGCACACAAAAAGAGCTGGGATTTAGCTTCTCGTCTGCTGGGTCCAAATGCACAGGCTTCTTCTGCTAGAGCTGAAGGAAATTTCCTCTATTTAGCTGCCATGCCAGGTCTGCTCCACCAACACAGATTGGCAGAGGAATAACTACCTGGGGTGTACACCTTGAGTGGCAGCAAGGGTGGCAGCAGGTGCTTGCCTGAACATGGCAGCAGAGGCAGCTGGACCAGAAACGATGGTGGCTGACACTCTCGGGCCCCCTATACGAGTGACCAGGGCTGGTGCCCTGGTCTCCCACCCCTTATTACGCTACTGCCAATTGGCCCTACCATCAGCAGAGCCACTCATGGGAAGGTCCGGCTCAGCACAAATGGATTATTTAGCAGCAAAGGAGCTGTTTCATAGCTCCTATAATGCCATACCTCTCTATGGGTGGCATAGACCAGATGGTTGGGACTTGCTTGATGCTACGAGGCCAGTGGACCTTCCTGTGAGTGGTTATGCTCAGGGTAGGATGTATTTCCTTGATCAACATAATGGTCCCCTAGGACAGCTAGTCTTTTAGGGTGTGGGTTTGGCATGGCGCAAAGTGAGGTCAGGCACCAAAACAGTTTAAAGCCACCCTTGTGCTGTGAGTTGCTCTGCCTCAGCTGCAGATTCGGCCCCTTCTTTAGTACCTCGTTGGGAGGGCTGTTCTGGGAACTTATTGTTATTTATTATTATCATAGCCTGTGCTTCGGAGATTTCCCTAATTAGTATAAAACACAGGGATTAATCTGAAAGTCCCAAGCTTGTCAGTTATTGACAGCATGGCAAATTAAAAATTTACTTCTTCTTTTTTTTTAAAGATGCAGCAGGTTTGATAGTGTGTGAAGTAAACTGGGCTCTAGCGAATGGCCTCCGAGGATGTGGGAATTTGGGTTTAATCTGTGATGACTGCTGCAGCTTAGAATGAGTTTCTGAAGTAAAAGAATCAACCTGGTGCCAGAACAGAAATCAATGCTTACAATTAGCATTATATTTTAAAGAATGCACATAATTTACCACAGGAAAAATGTATTGTCATCATACAGTCCCCTGCCGCCCACCCCACCAAATTCCTCCCTGAGAAACCCTCCAGTAATATTTGAAAATAATGTTACAGCTAATGAACACTGAATTCTTGTGGAAAGAAACCCTACAGAAGTATGTATGACATCCACATTAATACCAAATGAGTTGGTTGTGATTGATGTTACTCCAGTGAACACCAAAGGAATTAATAATGATTAGGGCCATTATTTTAAAGCATTACCAAAAAAAAAAAAAAAAAGAGGGAAAACAATTAGATGTCTTCAGTGGTTATTTTTCACGGTGTACTTCCTGCAATGATCATAGAGATATTATGCTTATTAATCAACAGCGTGATGGAAAAGGACATAACTTGAGTATATCTATGAGGTGATTCATACAGGCACACGTCTTATTTGCTGGTGTGCCTGTGATCTTGTTGCTCCCATTGAGAAATGGTCTGAGTTCCTGTCTTACTAAAGATGGGAAATAGGGCAGAAGACTGGAAATGCACCAGAGTCATTCACAAATAAATGAATCACCTAACATTTAGAGGGCCAAATTCTGTCATCTTTCACATTATGGGTCCCTTACTGACCTCAGTGGGATTCTGGGGGTGTCACTAGGGCCACTGTTTCCTGTGCAACCTTCTTGTAATCTCAAAAGTCCAAAGATCTTTATGGCAACAATTCAAGGAGACACTTAATAGCCTTTTGATCAGGGGCAGGCAATTATTTCAGGTGGAGGGCCACTTACTGAGTTTTGGCAAGCCATTCAGGACCACATGACAGGCAGCCAGGGGCAGAGAAATATTAATTTTCAAAATTTTTTAGGGGCCCCGTGGGCCAGATAGAGTGGCCTGGTGGGCTGCATCCGCCCCCCAGGTTGCATTTTGCCCACTGCTGCTTTTGATAGTATTAGCGTCATATTAAGGATGGGGAAACTGAGTTCCCTGAGACATCACCATAATTCTGTGACAGACCATCAGAAATGTGACCCATGAGCCCAGTGTACTACCCTAGCTGCCAGGTGCTCTCCCCACTGTTCACGTTCAGCTCATAGAGAAGGCAGGACAGAGCTGCACCTGTGTAGTCACACGTTCACTTGCAATAGTTGCAAATCATTGGGATGCTGTGATGTATTCAACTTAATCCGTATTAAAACATTAGCAGATGCAGGTTCAAGGAGTTTAGTATGTTGCAAACCTGTTCCTCCACTTCATAGACTCATTTCCATTATCTTGGTCCAGTTTTTTACAGACAAGTTTTACTATTACCGTTGATGCTAACTAGGGGCTAGGTTAAGAAATTTAGGATGGGGGAAGGGGGGCACTTCTCCATATTCCTATCCAGGATTTGGATGCCATCAAAAGTGAGGGTTGCCTCCAAATGATCCATCTTGGCTGCGTGTAGACAAAACAAGGAGCACGTGTGCACGACACTTTAAAGAGGGTTAAATGCTTTTGCACTGCTTTAACTGTGCTGGTGTTTGTCTGCATCAGTGGCGTATTGCACAGTAATTCCTGTCGCTGTAGGAAATTCGGCAGCGTAATGCACCTTAAATAACTTGGGGCGGAGAAAACTAAAACTCCTCTGGAGAGTTTTAGTTTGCTGCCCTACAGCTGTGGAGCAAAGCACTGGGCTCTGTGCAGCTCAGGGGCTCTGCAGGAAGCCCATGCAGGCAGCCTGACAGCAGCCTGGGAAAGCAGGCTCTGCCCAAGAAAAAAAAAGTGGTGAGCCTGATCTTCCCCCCCACACCCTGAAGCCTGCCTCCTTGCCTGAGCTGCGTGGGGGCCCGGTACTTCCCTCTGTAGCTATAGAGGCCCCCAAGAACTGCCCAAACAGGGTGCCTGTGGGCAGGTACCACCCAGTGGCAGGGGCCACTGCTGCCATGGGGGGAAGCAACAGCCCTCCCTCGCAGCCCAGGGACCACTCCGCCCGCCAGCAGCTCGCCCTCCCCTCCCTGCCACTGGAGAGGCAGGTAAGTGCACAAGTGTATGCATGACATGAGGGTTTACATGGCCCTAAATTGAAGCGGTATTTTAAAAAAACCCACCACTTCAATTTAGAGCCCCTGTTTTGTCTACACATGCCCCTAGATTTTACCCTGGATTTAGGTGTGTGGCTTCTGGGAGTTCAGTTCAATGCTTGGGAAACTGATAGTTCCAGAACTAGGAAGATTCCCCTTTCATGCTTTCCTTGCACAAAGGGCAAAATATGTTCTTTCCGTCTGGACAGCATATGTTTCCAGGAGAAGGAGCATAATGTGTCAGTAACATTCGGTATCTGAGCTGAAACACACAATGGCAGCTGGGGTTCACTATATTTAAAACTGCAACACACAGAACACAGACCATTGCTTCCTCTTTTTAGCTAAGTACCATAGGTGTGTATCCATCATATCCCCAATTCCCAATCTGTAGCCATCTGCACAAGGAAGGAAAAGAGAAACAGTATGGGAATAGAGCAGCAATAAAAAAAAATACACACGCACAAAAAAGCAGTAACTCTCAGGTACAGTTTATCCAGTTAATTTAATTACAACATTAATTAACCTCTCCCAGGGCTCATATACTTGGCTACCATTTTTCGTTTATAAAATGAGCTGATTTTGCCAGCCAATTCGCTACATCTCTCAGTCACTCCTTTAAAGACTTAAAGGCCCAAAGCAGTATTTAGAGACTCAAAAGAACACTAAAAAACCGCACTAATTTCAGGGGTACAGAATCAGACCCAAATGATCAGATAACCCTAAGTTGACTAGATCCTCAGTGGGTATTAACCAGAATTGTTCTCTATGGCATTGCTTTCCATGGAGTGATGCCAGTTTACACACCAGTTGAAGATCTAACTTGCAGGTTTGTCCTGGGGATGTGAATCTTTGCTTTGTCCCTTACCTGTGCCGAAGCCCTTATGGAGGTGGGGAAAGGTGCTTTTCTGACACCTTCGTGCCACCACCTTTCCTGGCCAACCTGAAAACTGATGGGCCCTCCATGTGGGCCCTATTCTACATGAGCCCCCTGAGGGCTGCAGCCATGAATTGCTAGCATGTGCACTGAGACACCTCCTCCCACCACTGACAAGACTTTTCCTGCTCTCAGTCCTCCCCTAGCAAACAATCTACTCTGGGACTTGTGAGACGGATGGCATAGGGATTGCTATAGTGTTTCTACCCAATACAAACCCTATAGTGCTTTCTTGCACTTGTATAGCCCCTGAAGCCACCAGAGCAACACTTGACCAAGATGGTGGATAGGCTCCCTCCCTGGTTTCTAGCTCTGACATTACTCTGTGGCTTCCATTAGCTATGGAAGACAAAGTGCGTTGGACTGTGTAATATCAGGAGGGCCCCCAGATCAGTCCTTGTAAGAGAAATGCTAGTTGCACCAGGGACTTGCACACGTATTCCCTCACCACACACCGCCCGCCGATAAGTGAGTGATTGAGTCCTATCTGGTTGTAAAATGGATTGTTTGTCAAGTAAAATGTTCCCAGGTGGGAGGAACCTGCAGTGCAGTGCTTCCTTTTAGGAAACAGCCCATGTTACAAATTGCAGAAGCAAAAGGAATATATTTATGGAATTAGCTGCATGGAAAATTATCCAGGCTATTAAAAGCCACACGAACACACTGAATATCATGCATTTTAAACGCACATAGAAAAACATCATTTTGAAGGGGATTATTGTTTAAATAGTCAATAGGGGTTCTGGCAGATAAGCTTCTCGCTGCTGTCTTCTCTTATTGTCTGGAGTACATTATCTCCACCATAATATTCTCAGTGCTCTCCAGGAGTATTGTCATAGTGAAATGCTATTTTAAATATATATGTTTATGTTTCAATAGACTTCACAATGGCCAACACATCCTTCCGACACATGCAAAGGCACACAGACTGTGCGCTATACAGTGTGTTATTTACCAGGTGAGAAACACAGAGACTGGAATCTATGAACTGAGAATGGGTCTTGGATAGGAATAGGAATAGGCCCCAAGGTCTGGATAAGGCTACTACACTGGGAAGGGAGATGGCCAGTTTCAGAGAACTACTCCTTTTTGCAACCAATTACCTTTTAAATAATGGGATATAGCCAGTGGTCCCAGAGTACACTGTTACTTCTCAGCCTGAGAAGTAATGCATGCCACTTGGACTAAGGTTTTGTTTTCATAGGACTCATCACCGTAGCATCTGAGGAGCCTCCAGAGTTAAAGATGCATTATATAATGACCCATCAGAAGGGAGAACTCCATTTGCTTCCGACAGGTTGGATTTTGAGATGTTTTTTCTCTTGAGCTATTTTATTTTTCAGGGTAGAAGGTGATGTTAATTTAGCTATGTACTCTCTAGTGCTGAAAACGAACTAGCATACCCTCCTGTAGAAGGAAATTCCATGGTAATACACCTCGTCTCAGACCTTCATGAATTACAGCTCAGGTCATGAAGTTTCCAGGTTTACTTTAAGTATAACAGTCACAGCAAAAGACAGTGAAGGAAAGCATCGACATGGAGCTATATGTCCTAAGACTTGGGTTAGTGCGGGTTTCAAGCCTGAATGAAAAATGTCATTACATTATGAAAGATGCAGATTTACGTAATATTGTGCAAATCTGAGCTGCCCGTTCCATGTCAGCATTGAATTAAACAGAGAAAAGTTTGAGTACTCTGGATTCTGAAAAAAAAAAATCGGAGCCATACAGCTATGAATATTTGCCTTCCACTGTCTGCACACATGGATTTTGCCTGTCTGTGCATATGTACATGTACAAATGTGCTGCACAGTTTGTGTTTATACAGGGAAAGGGGCAGGAGCTACCACTGAGCCTGTAATTCACTTTGGAAACTGTCAAACATCTTTACAACATATTTCTGAAAGATATAGTGTGCTGAGTGAATTTCTAACAAGCTTCCATGTGATTTTCATCTCTCGAGTGAGAGAAACCTGATAAAGATATAGATCCTTCCTCACATCTTGGCATAAAATCATATCTTATTGGTTTAGATCATTCTGTGTCTTTTTTTTTTATAGTAGTAGTGTTTTCTAGTTCCAGCAGAAAATACAAACACTCAGGAGATCTCATTTTTCTGCTAAATGGATTTTCATTCCACATGAGTTATCTCTCTCTAGACATAAACACACAGCTATACCATGTGCATACACACACACATACATATACACGTGCACACAAACACAAAAAAACAAAAATAGCGTAAAATGAAATGTTAAAACTATAATTAAAAAAATCCCAGATTTCTACTCGAAAATGCCACATACTTAAACGTTTGCAGTTCTAAAAAAATACCTCACTCATGTTCCTTCAACTTGAGGCCAGTTTCCTTCCTCAGCATAGACCTTACAAACAAGCCAAGTTGTAAGTGTCATGGATTAGTTATTTTTGGAGCAGGGCACATTTTATTCAAGTTCATCTAACTTGGACAGCTAAGCCAACTGAACTCAAACTCTCAGCAGCAACAACAAAATATCTCATAAAGGAGCGTCAGAGAAAGTGAGACGTGCTTGTTCCTTCCATGCAAAGAAAAGGGAGATGAATATGGCATGGTACCAAATAGCATCAATGAGTATATAGCATTCTTTCTTCTTATAGATATTGAGCCAAATTCTGCTGACAGTTTGATCCTTATGTATTTGGAATAATTCCTGTGATCTTCACTGGAGACAAAATACTTCAGAATTGCAACTGGGTAACCAAGAAAAGAATTTAGCCTAAGCCAATATTGTTACAGTTAGGTGCTACTTGAATTCATACTCTGATGCCTACCTATGGGCCTTGCTTGCATTCACAGTTCCTATTGCAGTCCCTGTTATGACTATGTATTCGTATTGCTATAAACAGACCAGAATTCAAACTCCAGTCCTGGCAGTAAAATTAATTTAATTTCATTGACTTCTAGGTTGGCCAACTGTTTTTGACATTAAAAAAATCCTACTGACTAGTTAATAATGGGAAGAGATTGGTAGATAGTGGATGCATCTACATGAAACACTGTACTGTGAAGTAGTATAGTTTACTGAGCAGTAAGCATGACATGCTTCCTGCACAATAAACCTCAGTAATCATGAGTAAATTTGCTACCTGCAAATGCAAGTAGCAAATTTTCTCATGATTAGTAATGGCACAATGGTGCTCTTGTAGACACCTGACCAGGAGCAAATCTGTTCCCAGTCAGCCAGCCGCCAAGGAGCAGGAGATTGCTCCCTGGCCCTGGGGGCTGCCTGCTGCTGGGCCAGCTCCACCACTGGAGCCCAGATGGGGACTATGTCCCCTACCCTGGCAGTAGGGAGCTCCAAGCCCCCTTGCTCCAGGATTGCAATCAGGGATCGGAGCCTGGGAGATCCTATCTTCTGGCCCCAATTCACCATTGTGATGGGGAGCAGGGGACTGGGAGATCATTATCTCCCAGTGTCAGCTCCACAAGAGCAGGGCTGGTGCTGGGAGATCCTAATCCCAGCAACTGTGGAGATTATGACTTGCTGAGGCCGTAAACTATGTCCAGTTTAAGAGGCCCCATATGATAAAAATAATCCACAAAATCCACAAAAAATGGATTTTCATGAAATTCTAAGATGAATTATTGTTATTTCTGCACAAATTTATGAACTCAATATGAATAATTACTGTGACACCATATATATGTATATTTTTGTCATATTACAAATGAAAATGTCCAGTTTTGGGTTTTTTTCTTATTTAGGGGCTCCTCATATTGTGAGACTCTCAGATGTAGCTAAAGTAGCTTAAGCCTAAATTGAGCACTGTATCAGGAGTATGTTGGAAGGCCCTTGTGAAACACCAATTACCATAGGAAAACTTTATATGAGACAAAGATGCTATAGATGAACTCCTACGCATTAGAGGAACTCCAAAATTATGTGCTACTTGCTGGACTTAGCAGGGAAGAGAACATTTATCTCAAGGAGAAGGCAAATAGATAGGAGGCTGGACTGGGAAGCTGATCGATACAGATAAGGACTTACTTAAATTGTGGTGAGACAAAGGGTTTTTCATGACTCGCTTGTGCACAGAGCTGATTTAACGGGCATTTTGCATTGGCCCTGCCCCTTGATGCTGATTAGCCGGGGGGAAAGAGAAAAAGGGCAAGGGAGTGGCTGCCATCTTGATTGCTGGCTGCCTTTCATGCCACCTCTCCCCTTTCTACTGATTGGTGGAGAGGTCCTGGTGGGGGGAGGAGGGATGAAGGGGTGGCCACCATCTTGTCTGCTGCCCTACGTGCCACCCCACCACAGCTGGCACCTTCCCCACCCAGCAGTGAGGACCACTGGCTGGCTCCTGGAAACAATCCTGGATGTCACAGTTTCCACAAAATCTGCAAAAACATGAAGTAGGTAGGTTCCTAGATATAGACCAAAACAAAGCTAAAGAGGAAAGCAAAATAAAAGAGATAGTATGGAAAAGGGAAGTTGGGAAACCAGGTATAACAGGAGAGGGATTTTGAGGGTGGAAAGAACAATGAAGTAGGGTTTTTTTCCTCTCCTTTCAAATGTTTACAGTATAATAATGTAGGGAGGATCTAGAGCTTTGCATTTAGAGCAAAGCAACTGCCCACTGACTTCAAACATTGAATTTCTTCACTGGACATTGTTCCTAGAGCCCCTCAGCCAGTCACTTCTTCAATTTGAGTGGCAGTGGCTTTGGCACTGTATGGTGGAGCTAGGCAGGAATGGTTTTCCTGGTCTGCAAAAACCAGACAGCATCCTGCAAAAGCCAAAAAGCAATGTTAGGACATTGCTGGTAGACCTGTGCAAAGCAGCTAGTATTCGCTTTGGATTCAGCTGATTTGGAGATTCAAATCTCTGTCCCGAATCAATTCGGCCGAATCTGATTCGGAGATTCGGCTGCTGCTGAATCTCCAAATCAGCCAGGCCCATCCCCCACCTGCTCTCCCAGCCAGCCATTGGCTGCCCTGCCCACCCCAGCTCCCGGCACTTCGAGAAAAAAAGCCCTGACTCACTGGGTGCTTCAGGGTGGGGGGCGATCTCTGCTGCCCCCTACTGCCCCATGCTGTGTGGGGGGCTCTGTATGAACCCCCTGACTTCCCCCTGCTGTCCCAGCCCCCCCCCATGGTTGCCCCACCCACCGTGGTGCCAGCCCTTTAAGAAAAAAACCTGAGAAAACCCGCAACTCACTGTTCCTGCCAGGCTGGGGGCAATCCCTGATGCCCCGCATTGCCCCATGCCACATGGGGGGCTCTGCACAATCCTCCCAAAGCCCCGAGGCCGCTGCAGGAGCAGTGAGTCCTGGGGCTTTTCTTGTTTTTTTTTCCTTAAAGGGCAGGAGCTGAGGTGGGCAGGGCAGCCATGGGTGCAGGGACCTGGGGCAGCAGGAGGGGAGGTTGGGGGGGCTCATGCAGAGCCCCCAGTGCAGTGGGGGCAGCAGGGATTGCCCTCCACCAGGCAGGACCCGGTGAGTGGGGCTTTTTTTAAAAGCACCGGGAGCTGGGGCAGGCGGGGAAGCCATGGGAGGGCTGGGGGAGCAGGGGATGGAGGCTGGCAGGGGTCCCCCCAATATTGCCTGCCCTGCCCCACCCCGTCCCTACTTACCAGCTCGGAGTGGCTGCAGCTCCCTGCTGTTGCAGGTGGGGACTGTCCAAATCATCAAAGCTCTCTGAATCTTTTCCAAAGACTCGGAGAACTTTGAATCGATTTGGACCTTTTAATTGGTCCCCTGATTTAATTCGGATTCAGAGATTTGACCACCAAATCGAGCCAAATCTCCTCTGAAACAAATCACCACCCGAAGCTTCTCACAGCCCTAGTTCCTAGACACAGGGGACTGAGGTTCAATTCCTCATGGTACCTAGGTCAGATGAGGGCCCTCACACCCAGGCTCTTATTTCTTCTAGGGATGGACCCCTATCAGTATCTCCTATTGCAGCTATTTCTCTTTGTACACATGCGTTCCACACTCATTGGAACAAGGACTTGAATCCAGTACCCCAGAAGAATGCCCTTATGAGCTGGTGGCAATGTTTAGCACGGCAAGGACAGGCTCCCTTGCTAGTTTTGACCAGCATTTCCTTTCGGGACCTGCAAAGCATTCCCCAATGAAAGCTGCATGTAAACCCTGGTGTAGTCCCAAGAGCAGTTTTGGCTTTGGCAGGTTGGAACGTACTAACACAGAGTGTCATTCCAAAATTACCAGCCAGCTTTACTCTAAATCTCAGCTCTAGCCAAGAGTGAGCATAGCTTTCAAGTCCACATGACAATGTAAAGGGCATGTGTGGGCATGTGCATGTGCATGTGCGTGTGCCCATGCATGTGAAGTATTTCTCTGTACAGTGCACCCAGACACCATTTGTACAGGTTTTTAAGATTCTGGTGTTTCACTTGAGGAATGAGAATGCTAGTCAGCTCCTTAAAATCTATGGTTTCCAGAGGGCATGAACTGGTTTATTCCTTCTCCTTCCTAAGGACACCGAGTACATGGGAATGTGAAAGGAACAAAAAAATGCATGTTAATCCAAAGGGTGTAATTGGCCAGCAGTGACTGGCATCCTGCCAAAAAGATCATAGGCACAGAGGAAAGGAGGGAGCTCAGTAATGAACTGCATGCTTTTAATTTCATTTAAGAACTCAAACCAGGAAAACCTGAGCTATATCCGTTGGGATTGTAATCAATATCTGAGCAGATCACACAGAGCTGGCACTCTGGGTAGAAGGCTGCCTGGGCTATTAGTTTATTGCTCAGCCTTTCTTTAGGGACTTCTTTCTCTGTCTTGTCTGTGTTCTGGCTCTGGCTTTGAATCCTTCAAACGCTAGGGAGCAGCAGCTTCCTTTGAAAACACCTTCCGTCACACAGTGACGGTTGCTGCTACAAGCCTTTGCAGTCTGCCAGCTAGTTTAAATAAAGAGAGAAGGGGGGAATGGGGGATGGAGGGGGGTTGGTGGTGAAATGTTCTTGATGATAATTTGATTGCATGCATTAATGATCAAAGTGTTGCAGACTAATTACTAACACTTACCTCTCAGATATTAAGTTATCATTTATTCCCCCCACCCTTTGCTTCTACCCCATCTTCATGGTGATCATCTGCAGCCTCTACCTGCATGCCTGATCCCTGCCTTGCAGTGCAATCCAACCAGCATTTACTCAACACACTAGATAGCATGGGCTTAGTAAGATAGAAGTGCTTTGCTGCTAGGTGGATGCTCTATGATGGGTAGTACCATGACCACACCCAGTTGACAGGTGCATGGGAGATTTTGCCATTGCTTGGAGAGGTTGGAAAAAAAGAGCCTGCTTCTATCACAACCTTCCCCCTTTTACTGTGTGTCCTAACAAATGACCAAATACATGCAAGACTAGATGTGACAAAGGCCCTGAGTAGCACTGTGACACAGCAAAAGGTGTCTCTCTGGCAGCTCTCCCAGATGGACAACCAGGAAGCCAACAATGCAAATAACAGCAACTCCAAACAATAAAGCTAAGTGATGCAGCTCCCAGCTTCCATTATAGCCAGACAAATGCCAGCCTGCTGCCATCTGGTAGAAAAAGGTACCAAAAAGCATCAGTGAGAAATCTCAGGAGATACTGCCAGCTGCTAACAGGTTTGGAGTAGAAGAGACTTGAACATGATGGTATTAAAAAAAAGGTCAAAGATATCCTTATTCCTAAGTGCCCATTGGCACATAAATTTCTGTAGGTAACATATCACAAGGGAGTACTGGAGCTAGCATCAAACGCAGCCACCATAGGGATGTGGGAAAAGCAACATTTTAACAAAGGCAGGCAACTCCAGTGCTTCTTGTGTACATATTGGTGACAACAGAGGTGCTTTTGTCCCTGGTGGCAGAAGCAGGCATGATATCGCACCCATGGATTACTTTATTCCCCAACGTGGGTGTACGGGTACAAGTCCTGCATTTCCTGATGTCTATTGTTCAGAGGATGAGAATGATTCAGTACAGCCGTTGTGCTCAGCATGGAGGGAGTATAGTTGCCAATGAAGAGGTACATCCAGAACTGCTGGTTCAGGCTGCACATGGTTTACATCCACTACGATGTTGAATTCATGGTTAGGAATGGGTGGGTGTTTTCATGAGAGGGATGATCTTGCTGCTGCCTTTGTCCTTGACATTATGCGAAAACTGCATGGTCCAACACAGAGGTGTAACTGCAAAAGAGCTGGGAGCTGCATCCATTTTGCCTGTACTCAGAATGACTGGATCAGAGGCTGGAAATTTGCTGGTAAAATAGTAGTTATTCAAATGAAGTTACCACTAATTGCCAGTTACCTGGGTTTACACCCTCCCTTGCACCATTTTGCATTGACCATGAAAGACAGAGACAGTCATGAATTAAGTAGGTCATTTTTCAGATCCAGGTTAGCAAATCCTATATCCTTAAGTAACATTAACCTGAACCACACTCTTGTTATTTGGTTGTACTTAAAACAAAGGACCAGATTCTCAGTTGATGCAAATCAGTATAGCTCTACTGCTGTCAATGGAACCAAATCCTGGTTGCACCCATTAAGGATATTTCCCTGAGTTTTAAGGCAGATATTCTTGTAGAATTGAACCTTTGGCTTATTGCATTCAATTCCTCTCATCACTTGAATTTGGCTGTATTGCTGCTCTTTGTTACTAAATATATTTTCCTCCAAGATGCTAATTTAGTGCATCTTGGAGGAAAATATATCCTCCCCCCTGGACCCAGGATACTTCTAGGGGATCGATGGTCCCTAGACAATCTCAATGGGTTCTTCCTTATGGGACCTGACTTCAACCAGGGGATTTACCATATGCACAGCTTGGTACGTGTCATCTCCATGATGTTTGTACTCCACAGCACAATTGGCTGAATCCAGCAAGCACTTTGTGAGGCAGTTTCATTGGAGTGCACACGCAGCAGATGAAATGTCACTCTGTTTACTTACACTCACTGTGCACAATCTACCCGCTATTGGCACTGCAGAGCTACGGGCTGCAGGAGGGAGAGCACTGCATCTTGAAGCCTGTAATGAAAGTGGGTCAGACACACTCCATTCCCGGGGCAATCCTCCTTTAGCATAAGCAGGGATTTGAGTGTGCAGACTCTCCATTATCTGTGATTTTTATAATCCTGCCCACAAAGAAAAGGCTTCATAATTTGACCAGATCTGTCAAATGCACTTCTAGTAACAGAAGGATGAAAATGACCTGTGAGATGATAAGGGCCTTTTTCTCTATCAAGGTAGGATAAAGCCCGCTTGGGGGAGGAGGGTTCCAATATTGAACTGATAATGCACTTGATCTTGGCAAAGGTATTTCTGCATGTATTTTGTTTCGCTCTTGGCTGTACCACTTACCCTACCCCAGGACAGGGACAGGGCCTGAGCAGAGCTGAACATCTTCAACCTTCACTGCAGTCAAAGAGAGCTGCAGATTCCCAGTGCCTCATAGGATCAACGTTGTTAGAAATGCCAGGGGAGGGGGTAAGGATCTGGTGAGCCATTTGACAGTGCAATGGTAGGCAGGGCATTGAGAGCTTCCCAGCAGTGCTGGGCTGCCCTATAGCTCTCCCAGTATCCCAGGCATTAACATTCTGTAACTGCGCTGCTATCACTACAGGCACGGCAGCGAGAAGCAGAGACAGGAAATGTTATAAACAACCCAATTCTCATTACAGTCTTAAAAACTATGATGACGGTTCTCCTTGAAAGGCACAGAGTGGTTCCAAAGCTTTCGCTTAAAGTGACCTTGTCTCACAGTGTTCATTCCTCTCTGGAGGATTTAAAGGCTGGTTGAGTAGACCAGTTCTTCCCAGGGAAGTCAGAAAAGGAGTCAGGAAACATCTCCTGCACAAAACTGAAAGAGAGGATTTCAAGAAGAGGAGGGGAAAAGCTCTTGAAATTAAGGATTTCCACCTTGACTTTGGAGTCACATCTGTTCTCACTGCAAAGCAAGACAGGCGGAGGATTTCCTGGTTCTGTCTGTTCCCCTGGGACCCCTATGGCAGGGTTTTTGAGGCAGTGAGGCTGGATTGCAGCCCCCAACAAACCAACTTCTTCCAGAGGGTCTCAGGGAAGCCCAGCAGAAAGACAAGTGGAAACAGAAAGAACAGTCAACCTTTTCTTTGTCTTTAACTTGGGACCTGCAGAAGCAGCAACCCAGATTTGACACTGGTGCTAAATGCTAAATATTTTCTAGATGGTCTCCATGTTTGCTGACTCCAAGGTAGACAGAAGCCAGCCCAAGATAAAAATGACTGGGCTGCCCCCATCCACATAATTTAAACGCAGTTGTAGTCAGCGAAGCGACTTTCTAGAGGTGACCTCCAGGGGTTCTGATATTTATTCTCTCTCCGTGGCTCTGTGCTCCCAAGTCAAAAGCATGATCTTTCTAAATGCCAGCTCCTCCGAATCAACCCTGAATTGGATAAAAATTCTGCCAGCATCCTACCTCCACACTGGCAATGAAGATTCTTCAAATGGAAATTAGTTGACAGGTTTGATGATGATTCACAAGCCAGAGGAGAATACACGTCACTCTGCCATAGCTATTCCATTGGGGATTACGGAAGTAAAAATCCCTTTGTGTTAGCAAACAAGGTATATTTTGAATACAACCAGGGGACCTATTTATCTTGAGCAAGGAGGTGCCAAGCTGACAGTCATATTTCTGAACGTACCATACACACAGCTCAGTCACCCATTTATTTCTTCTCCTGTTCCATTGTATCCCATATTAAAAAGCATCACAATTCATGGAAAATTCTTATTGTACTTGGCAACTATGGGGAACCCTGCTCTGCTTTGAAAATGCTTGTGCCCCTTCTGCCTCTTTTCTAACATACTCCTTCAAAGGTTGCCTGGAACAGCAGTCCTCCTTCAGCCAAAAAATGTTTAGATCATTGGGAAACCTGAGCTCACCAGCAGTGATTTCTGAGCAGGAGAGAAAAGAAGCCACTGGCTGAGAGCTGCAAAGACCTCAGCTCCTAATAAAGCTCCTAGAAGCTAAGAGTTTTCGAAAGAAAGGATATGAAGTGTAGGGCTGAGCTCTATTATACTAAGTAGCTTGACTGCATGATCTCCATTGAAAGAGGTAATTCTAACATTCACACACACACACACACACACACACACACACACACACACTGGAAAGGCAAAAAAGTCTTTGTCTCCTTCCAATAACTAATCCATAAAAGAAAGGTTCCTGCATCTCCAAATGCTGCCAGAACATATAGGCCTTAAGTCAAAACTTGGAAATGGGTTGTTCTGTCCAACCTAGGTGAGACCAGCTACATCAAAATTCAGGAATGAGAAGGTCTGTATCTGGCCCTTTAAGGGGAGACTAATATACACAATAAAAAAAAGAAATCGAGTGAAGGACAACTTTGTCAGCATATCACAAAACATTTCTTTACCAGGAAGGTCTATTATCTGTGGATGCATCTCTCAGTGGAACAGAGAAGACCAGTTCCTTAGATCATTTAAAATGAAGTTGGACAGGACATCAGGGACCTGAGGGTGCCTACACATGAGCAGCGAGGCTGCTGTGATGCACTGTAATTACAACGCGTTGGAGCAGTCTTGATTAATCAGGTCTGCTGGAGCATGGTAATAACTGCCCTCCAGCAGTATCCAGTGTCTCATGTATCAGTGTTCCCACACTTCAAAATGGAGGTGGGGCTGCTTTATCTAAAGTTCACTCAGCACTTCAAGATGCTCCGGGTGCTTTAATTAGAGTGGTTCTTGAAATCGCTCTAATTAAAACACCACCCCGCAACTCCCAGAGCACCTCCCCCTCATCCCCAGAGGGAAAAGTTGTTCTGGCCAGAGTGGGGTGAGGTGGAGGGAGGGATGGAAGGAAGGAGAAAATAGGCTGGTGCTGTCTTTCATTTAAATTCCCACTCTCTTGTGAAATGGGGAAAGCTTCCCTGACTTTTCAATTACAAAGAGGATGTTACTGCAACCTCGTTTCATATAAATAGCAGGTCATTTGGGGGATTAGGGAAAAAAGAGACCACAGAAAATGACTAAGAGAAAAAACAAGGGCATCTCAAAGGAGGAAGACAAGGGATTCACTAGCAAATTCCTCCTTAGCCTAAAAGTAGTGAAGTGGAAAAGCCCCTAAACAAAAGTAGAGGAATGTGGCAAGCTAGGTGCTTGGCTACAAGGAGACAGCCTCCAGGTCCTGCCTTAAGAATTAGGTCAATGTCTGCAGATTCAGGAGCACATACGTACTGCTAAGAGGCAGTGGGACATGCTTATAACTTACCGTGCATCTCCCGAATCCATCCCCCATCCCCAGATAGCTCAATTTAGAAAAGCTATCTTAATTCATTTGTTTTTAAACATCAAAAGCAGGAAGGTAATTTGACCAGATAACATACACAATGTCCTTGACAGGCTCCCTGCTGTTTATCTTAGGAAGGGTAGATTTAAATAAGCAAAGGAAAAAAAATCACTAAAAATTTACCCTCAATTTTTAGCTTTGTCCCTTCTCTTCTACTCCATCCTATATGGGTTCCTAGATTGCCTTCTATATCGTAGCAGCTCAGCTCTTTCCAGTGATGCAACTAACATGAGTCACGTGTGGTTTTTTCTGTCCTGCTCACCTTCTACCCAGAGGAGGATTCAGTGTGCGCTCAGGCATTGTGTTTTCTTAGGGTTTTGTTTCTGCTTTGTTTTTAATGGACACCCTGCTCTCTCTTTACAATAGAGGAGAAGGCAGGTGGAAGAAGTGGGCCTCATACTTCGAGCAGGAGGCATGGAGGATTTAATAATGGTCCTTAATTCCTCTCGAAGTTTGTCCCGCAGTCTCAGAGCCATTCCCCCAAAAGCCCAGTGTCCTATGTCCTGCACAGATGCACTTGTGGCAGGAGGTTCTGTGGTCCCCATGGAGCCAAGTTGTCATCCATAGTTTCCATCTGGCAGCCTGGGATGATCTTCTAGATGAGTTGAGCCCAGGCAATTGAATTAAGCACCTTAACGTTAAGGACAAAAGGCCTTGAATTTGACTTCATATTCTATAGAAAACTAGTTTAGAGGGCAGAAGACAGTCTGATGTGCTCATATTAGCTTGTTTTTGAGGAGACACACTATTGATTTCTGTAC
The DNA here is from genome assembly GCF_030867095.1 of Alligator mississippiensis. Classification (NCBI taxonomy): domain Eukaryota; kingdom Metazoa; phylum Chordata; order Crocodylia; family Alligatoridae; genus Alligator; species Alligator mississippiensis. Next base: position 17,908,852 of record NC_081835.1, read on the forward strand.
CAGCTGGAGTTTCCTAATGGTGGGTGGCTTTATGCACGGGTGCATTACATGGCCGTAGAACCAGAACGTGATGGAGTCCCTTAGCTAACTAGAGATGGAATAAAATATTATGCCTGGGTGATGTTATGTGAGAGCATATCGTTAGTGAGGAACCTATGATTACTTCCTAACTATAGGTGGAGTTGATCCGCTCTGAGATTCAGCTTTTCAAATTCCTTCACTCTGTTCATTGGCATGACTGCAGTGTTGCTCACGTTCAAGCCTCAACTATCTCATTCTTCATCATCCATGAGCTGATCTTGTCCTACTCCATCTTTGTGGTTGTGGCATAGTCATATGTTATGAAAGGAAAGTGGAGTCATCTATAGCGTCCTTTCCCAAACAGAGGTATAATAGGATGTGTGGCTGTGTCCTGAGGGTTACCAGCACTGGGAGCTTGTCTGGGGAGGAAGGGTGGGAGCACTGCACCTAACACTGCAGGGATTCTGGGCTGAGATAAGACCTGTGGCACAGCTCAGGCCACCTGCCTGGCTGACCCCTGTGACACTGAAATGACCATATCCTTTCCAGCTCTCTGGAGCAACCCCCAACATCACAGAAAGGTGACTTAAAGCCACTGTTGCCTCACCACCCAGTACATTACTACTTACCCAGATTCTCCTCCCTAATAATGAGTGGGACTTATATTGTTGCTTTATTTGCGCACACAATTAAAATCTGCTAAATACTATTTAAGAAACCTAAGATTATTCTTATTATTTATTTTAAATGTAAATCCTGAGCCGGGCCTAACGTTTGTCTTTGAAGCAATTTTGCTATTATCGAGAGAAAAACAAATCAAGAAAATTATATTTGTTTTAAAATGCTCAATTGCTTCATCTGAGTCATTTGGCTAGTTTCCCTGCTTGCCGTGTGCGGCTGCGCTAACAATTCTCCATTGTTGCTAAAGACCTGCTCGGCATTGGGTTAATTGATCCACTCAGACTCTGTTCATTAGCCTTCTTACGTTAATAAAAGCACTTGTGAAACTCATAAATACCAAGACAAAGCGAGATAAAAAATATAATTAAAAAGGGTTCTCATCTAGCTATTTTTTCCTCTTTGGTTTTCTATGGCTTATGGATATGTATAGACAACCAGCAAAAAGGAAGTTACTGGAGTGGTATAATAGATTGCCTAATTGTTGCATCTGGTTACTAAGAATAAAGTCTTCATCTAGCAAAGCACTGAAGCATGTGCTTAGCTCGAAGCACATGCTTAACTGCAAGCATGCGAGCAGTCCTAGTGACTAAGCATGTGCTCAAGCGGTTTGCTGATTAGCAGCATTGGTCAGGAGGGTCCCTATTCAAAGCCCAATGTCTTCACTTGGTTTGGGGCTAGGCGCCAAGTTAATTTAAAACCTTCCACAAATATCAGAAAAATTAATAACGAACAGTTGTGGGGGAGGGGGAGACTGAGACACGAAGACCTCCATAGGTTACTAATGTCTTGAAGAAGTTTGGCCTGCCTAAGTCTCCATTATGGATAGTCTCTTCCTATCGAACTATAGGGATGATAGATGCCTTTCTTCTCTTAGGCTATACTTTGTTTCTATGATTATATATGTAACCCAGGTGGTGCACAGAAGGTACCCCCTCTCCAATTGAAGGGATGTCAGCGGGTGCAGGTGTGCTGTGGGGAGTGTGCCTGCCTAACTGTAGGCCCGCTCACCTCCCTTTTCCTACAAAGCAGAGCAGATACCCAGAACACTCAGTGACATTTAACTATGTACAGGTTTAATAAATACAAATAATATGAACCTTATAACCATAAACTTACATACATATATGTATATGCATATATAGTTTTATACATACATACATATATATATATATATATACACACACACACACACGTACTAAGGCTGTGCGAAATTTCACTGGGTGTTTCATTTTGACGCTGTTTTGATGCATTTCGAGCTTGAAACAGCAAAATCAAAATGAAACAAAAGCCTTCGAAGCAGCTTTGAAATGAAACAAGGGCACTCAAAACATTTCAAAAGTTTCAAAACATTTTGAGTTTTGAAGTCGGGCTTCCTTGGCTTCAGACTCCTCCTGGGGGGCACAAGCCCCTGAATCTGTGGCCTGGATGACAGGAGCCTGTCACTGCTGGCAAGTGTCACAAGTTTTGCTTTGAACAGTTTGAGGTGCAGTTTCCCAGAAATCTCTCCACCTATCTCCTTGAAACTTGGCAGGCATCATGCCCTCAGAAGGGGCTACCATCCCTAAGAGTCTCATCAAAATCAGGCAATAAATGACAAAATTATAGGCAGTTTTGTGCTTCCCCATTATAGTCTATGAGCGAAATGTTGAAACAGCGTTGAAACAGCGAAACAGTTTTGACGAAACGAAACAGAACAGTGCTTTTGAAATTAAATGAAACTTGAAACGAAACACTGTCCCATTGAAATGATGAAATGGAAGTTGAAACAAAACGGTCCTGTTTCGCACAGCCCTATGTACATATGTTATTTACAAATGTAGGTTCACATAGGCAATAGCGCTTCTTAACCCTGAACCCAGGCACAGGCCTATCCTCTGTGACCTTCTGAAAGTCTGCAGTGGGCCTTCTGGGCAGCAGACAAAGGAGCACTTTATGACAAAACACAAATTAATTAACAAATCAACAACAGGAATAGCTGGCAGTGATGGGACAATAATTGAACCTACATAATCGGGTTACATCAGAAGAGTCACAAACACATACAGATAACCAATACAATGAATTCAAATGTAACCTGCATTCTTATTGTTGTATTAGAAAAGTATTGTAAGCTGTTGTATATCAAGAATCCCAATGACATGAGAAACCAGAGCACCACAATGGCACAGCACCTGTGTCCAAGTACGAAATAACAACCCGAGGAAGGATCCTATTACCTAATAGCACATTATTACCCTCTCCCAGGTCACTCAGCTAGGAGGGACCCATAACCTTAAAACCACCTGTGCCCGCCTCTGTTCAATTAGGCGCTCTCGTGCGGCCTTAGCCCGGACTATTGATCATGCCTGTCCTGGACTTGCAGGTGGACACCAAAGACTACCCCAGCTGACGTCAGGAGATCCCCTTGACTTGCCTGCCACGACTTTGAATGTTACCTCAGTGGAAGGGCTCCCCTTCGAGGCAGACTCCAGGGTTGTCACGCCTCCTGGCAGGCACTCACGGGGCTCCGACCTCCCCTAAACCCCGGCCACTCGCCACGTTGGGTTGCTGGTCTTTGGGCCCCTTAGGCATTCCTAGTTTTACCCAACCTCTTCCCACGGCTTGCCAGCTACGTGCCAGAGTCTTTGGGCCTTGATGTATGAACATCAAAGTCCTCGGACCTGGTCCCTCCGATCTGAATCCCTAGCGCCGTATACTAATCACCCTGTGACTTGACGTGCCAATCCCACCACTGTAATAGCTGAAATACTAAGCTACTGGGCCAGGAGGCCACAAAGGGTGCCTCTGGTCTACGGGCCTTGTGGATTCCCCTGTGCCCAGGTTCCCCAGCCCTGGCGGCTTACCCTACTTGGGTATTGAGTCCCAGCCTTTTATCCTAGGGCTATAGTGGGCCACGTCCATCACTTGCTCAGTCCCTCCTTGTGTGAGGGAGGTCCCTCCTCCCCTGTGGAAATCCCCTTCCCTGGGTAACTCATGACTCCCAATGTCCTCCCGTGCAGGGGAGTTGACCCATCCGGTCGCTGTTCATGGCAGGAAGGCCCAGGCTGCCTTGTGCAGCCACCAGGGCCTCTCAGCCCTCTCTGAGCCCTGTGCACTGATCTATGCAACATAGAGACCTCTGCCGCTTTTAGTATTGGAGACCCAAGCTGCCTTCTGCAATCCCGGAGTCCCATCAGCTCTTCAGCCCCATGCACAAATCCATGCACGGAGGGCCCAGCTCCTGCCCCATGTAGGGTTGGAGACCCATGCTGCCTCATGTAGCCGCTAAGTCCCTTTCAGCTCTATTAGCCCTGTCCACCGCTCTATGCACCAGGGGGGCCTTGACTCCTGCCTCGTGCTGGGTTGGAGACTTGCATTGCTTCATGCAGCCACTGGGTCCCTTCAGCTCCACAAGCCCTGTGCACTGATCCATGCCCCAAGGGTTCCTGCCTCATGCAGGGTGGGGATGCACGCTGCCTCATGCTGCCACTGAGGTCCCGTCTGCACCTTCACCACACTCTTCCTGCAGTGGCTGGGATGCAACCGCCAACCACTTCTCCCACTTGGAGGCATCTTCAGGGCACTTCTGGGGTAACTGCTCCACCCCTGCTTGTCAGTTCAATCAGCTCTTCAACTGCCCTCGTCTTTGTCGTTCCTTGACAAAAGCTGCCCGTGTACTGGGCATGCTGGCTTTTTATTCCTTCCAGAGGCTCCACCCCCCCAGATTGGGAGTGGAACAATAGGAAAGTCTGAGGGCTTAGTTCCCCCTCAGGTCCTCTTCTTCCTCTCGCCCCTAGGTCAGGGTGGGGCAAGCCTCTCTACTACCTCCTCCTGATTGGTGGGGAAGGGGAAGGTCCCCACCAATCAATCTGAGCCCTCTGGCTCAAGCCAGCAAGCCAGGCTGCCACCAGCAAGCCTGCCACATATAAATTACTGCTTTTGATGAAAGAAGGCTGTCCTGGGTCATTTTCATCCATGGCCCTCAGGCTCCCAAAGGAATGAAACACAGGTGTCAAATTCAGACAGACCTGCTGGGTCAGCACATTAGCTGCATGGGCACTTAGAGTGGAAGAATCATGAGATTCCACACCAAAAGGAAATAAAGTCACAGGACCTGATACCTGAAGGGCTGAACTCAGAGACACCACATTAGCATCGGGGATGCAGCCAACCCTATAACTGACAGACTTATTAATAAAAAAGAGCAACACACAAGGCAGTCAATGTAGAAGAACTATCATGTTTCTGGAGAAAGCTTTGCAGAGTTTTCCAGGAAGTATCAGATGCTCTTTAATGCTTCCTGGAAAACAATAAAAAAAATAGTCTGGAAAGAAACAATTCTACTTAATGGGTCTGATGTTCTAGTTATTTATTACCACTACTAGAATCATTACTAAAATTTTATATATTTTAGAAGTGCAATTAAAGTTAAAAAGGAGAAAATTAAAGGTGAAATTGTGAGATTCCATTGCTACAAGTTTTGCGGGTCAAATTATTACAAGTTCTAAGTGAAAATTTGGTGTGATGTGGTGTATGTGTGAATATATACAGATATACCCAGAGACAGATTCACTAATACAGTATATTAAAGGACATTACTTTTCCTACAGTAGTTATTCTATAGGGCTTGAGATCTAGGTGATTGTTGTAACATGATTATATCCAAAGAGAAAAGAATGTGCACAAGTGTTTGTGATGTTATCTGTGGGGCAGAGAAAATGATAATTCTAAGAACTGCATATATCACAGCTGGATTTGAGGTTAGTTGGGGGAAGAAACATAATATATGTATATTGGTATATAGAAGACAGATTGATACCTAGACTGGGTGCAATGTTACTGAGAATTGTTCTTGTTTCTTAAGCACCATTAATAGAGTGCTCATTGAGCTGATCTAGATTCTGTTAAATCTGAGTTATGATTTCTTCCAGATCTAATTTTTTTTTTTGCAGCATGGCAAATATAGTGCTTTTTCCCTGAGTCCTAGTATGCAAACACATTTTCTATCTCTCTCTCCCGCTTTCCCACCCACCTTTTTGTACTATGTAGCTTAGAGGAAAAGTCCCCTGAGGACAAGAGAGATCAAGTGTTTAACGTGATATTAAAAGTTTTTTGTAAGGTCTCGTGTGCGCCTGGGCCTTGAAGATGTGTGTATACAATGACCGGATGACCCATCTCATCTCCAGCTGAGGCTATCAGAGCTCACTTTACCGGCAATCATTAGGGTATAGAATTGGCCTGCTACGACTTTCCTTTGAAATTCTGCCTCTTCCCTGCCCCCTCCCCGTCACCTAGTGTGAGACACCGGCTACCTGGGACATTTTGAAGAATGCTCGTCAGGGTCTCATTCTCTATGGTACCCTGGAGGCCAGCGTACGTCTAAGGCACTGTAACAATAATGATAATGATAATAATAAATAAAAGTAAGAATCTTGGGAGGACATTCATTCTAATGATTCAAGCTCTGCCTGCTACATTCAGAGGTAATACTAGCTATCTATCTAAGTCTTCTTTAATCTGGCCAAGTAATTTGAGGTAATATTTATCATAGAAGGATGCTATGAAGCCATCTTTGCTCTTTTCATAGGAGTCCAGATCTCCTGAGTCAGATTAATTTCTTTGCACTATAGCTTTTGTTTGGGCTTTGGTAATTTGGGGCTCAATCGTAAAAAAAAAAAAAAAAAAAAAAAAAGGGATGGGGGCTGAACACCCATTTCTGGTACTAAGCACAATCACTTCTCACTGGCTTCAGCAAAAACTATGGGCACTCAGAAAATAGCAGAATTCAGCCCCTCACACCTGAGCCTGAATGTGTTATTTTAAAGACATTTGTTTTGAAATGTCTGCATTTATGACGTACAGGCAGTCCTTGGACTTAGGACATAATTGGGTCCTGAAAACTGCATCTTAAGTCGAAACATTGTAACTTGGAACCATTTTTCCCATAGGAAACAATGTTTTAAATGGGGATTGGTTCCTGAACCAAGGCCCCATACCCTATTTTCACCAAAAATAACACAGAATTTTGTACTCAATCAATTATAGATGAATAATATAGCTACATTAATGCATTTATATTGTAAATAGCAATCATATTGATTTGGAAGGACTTCTTTGAGGTGACTTTGCTGGACTTTTTGAAGGGCTCTTGGTTGGACTTTTTGAAGGGTTCTTGGTTGGACTTTTTGAAGGGTTCTTGGCTGGAGTCTTAGAAGTCTTGGTTGCAGGTTTTTCTGGAGTCTCATCTGCTTTCTTAAAGAAAGTGCCAAAGGAAGTTTGGACAGATGTTCTCCAGGGAGATGAGCAACACAGTAAACTTGTTCGCAGTGTGGTGCCACATCAGATCAAGTGTTGTAAAGTAAAAACTGATGTCATAAAGTTGAAATAAGGTGTCAATTTATAAACATTGTAAGTGCAAAACATTGTAACTCGAAACATTGGAAGTCGAGGACTGCCTGTATTGCAACTTATGGTTGGCACAGAGAGATATTTTTATCAATTCCCTCGCTAGTTGTACCTTGTATTATATTTATGCACTGTCATTGTTCATAATGAAGGTGATGATGGGCTTAATTACTCAGGCACTGTTAGCTTCTGAGGGAAGCTCACATGTGCATGCACACACGCGCGCACACACACACACACACACACAGAGCATGATGTTTTGTGCATTGCTCTCTTCCAAGAGTTTTCTGGCTGTCCAGTCTGAGGTTGAGGGGAACGTCTATAGAGTAGGGATGAAAACATTTGAAACCCTTGTTGGACAGACTGAAATTTCTCTTTATTATATGGAATCCATGTAGCCCTTGTGTGCCCTTTGACAGCTGTAAAGGGGAATTACTGAGGTTGTTCTGTGTCTAACCAGGATATTTCCCATTTTACAGAAAGGTAAAGCAACTGTTCAGGGTAATTCAAGGAAGTGAGGGCCCATCCTTTGCATTACCGTCTCTACTTTTTCAAAACATGTGCCGTGAGTCATGCAAATGAACAGGAACTGAACTTAAATAAAAATACCTCAGGGACTATCAAAGTGTGCTGGATGTGGAAAGAGAAAAAAAATGTATTTGCATAGTCATCATGACAGTCATCAGAGCAGTGCACAATTAGTCTCTTCCTCTCTGATGAATTAACAATGCTTCAGCTCCGGTAACTGCTCAACGATCTCTAGGAGATTCAGCAAATTCTTAGCTACGAGACTACCGCTTTCAAAAATAGGAGAGCTTCACCTCCAAGAGACTCTTCCCTCAGGATGTCTCCAGAGAGATCATTCCTCAATTCACCCAATCAGCTAATGAATGTCACCACTGCTCTGCATGCAGACTTCTCAAGGTGGCTTCATCCGACAGGTTCACACGTAAACGCAAAACCCACACACACAACCTTTGCTTTCTGAAAAGGAAATGGTGGGGGAAATCTCTTGACTCCACTGAAACAGCTCTGCCTCCCCCATTTACCTTAGAAGCCTGAACCTCAGAGAATAAAAATGGAAATCACTGAAGTTGTATGGAGATGCCTATAACCCACACTTAGAAACTTACAACCCGTGGCTGAAATGCCTTTGCAATCGGGACAGTGATGGCATAAAAATGAGCTTGTACATCTAACATCACATTTTTGAAGTCCAGGTATCTTTGAGCCACCTTTACTTTGTTTTGCCAAAAACACAAACATCTGCTCATCATTTTATCCCCCCATAATCACTATGCAGCTAAGAGGAATTGAGCTGAATTGATTCTATTCTGTCTGGGGTATCAGAAGCATGTTGATTGCAGAATCTGCATCAATGGCATCAGAGGAAGAAGACTTGCTTTTTCTGATCCTAAACAGCTTTTGTGAAAGATGGCTATTGGGACAAAAAGTTTCCAACCTGCTTGTTGAACCTGTGAGCTGTGGAACCTACCAAAATTGGGTAAAGATAAAATCCTACAAGGTGACATCCACAAAGTTGCCTTTCTTACAAAAGCACTTTGAAGGTGAAAAGAGAAGGAGTTAATCATGCTAACAATCCTTACCTCTGTACAACAATATATTCAATAGGGCCCTGGACCGTCGCTGGGGTTCCAAGCACACCTGCAATACCAGCAAGAAATACCAACACAAATTTCTGCCTCCAGGGTATGTTATCTCTTCAGGAACTCTCTCTCTTAGGACCATCCCCTTTAGAAGGCATAATTTTCCATTTTTAGATGAGGATATACGGTAGAAGAGCAGTCCTAATAAAATAGACTCTCTTTTCTCAAGTATCTTTGCTATTTCATATTTCATTGCTTTAAAATAAATTTGCAATTGTTGGCTAGCCTGAGGGCCCTTTCTCTTCTACCTGTGCAGTGGCGCTGTTCATTCGCAGTTCACATGGGAAGGAAGAACCCCCCCTAGATCCCCTTTCATGCTCTTATAGCCCAGAAACAAGAGCTTTCCCTGAGATACCATATAATTGAAACAGAGACACCCCTCAGGGCACCATATACATTTAGGAAACAAGGACAGTCAGCACTCCATGACCAAAACCCATCCTTGAGGAAGAAGATGTTGTTTTCTATACAGTACTCCCTTAGCTGACTCTCAGAGGGGGAAAAAAACAATGAGATTAACTTACCCATAGCTTTCCCTGGCAGAAGTACTGCAAGGAGAATGCATCTATTTGCAATTACTTCCTCAAGGCAAAGAGATTCTGCATCTATAAAACTGTTCTCCTTTTGACTATATCACAGCTATGTGTGGGTGTGCATTGGGGGGCGGGGGTGGAGGGTGTATTTTGCATGCATAAATGCTACCTCAGAGAAGTAAATGTTTTTAATATATAGGACAAAAGAGTAGGGAAACAGGATTCCTGAGTTATATTCCCAGGCCTCCTGTTAAGTTATTGTGCAGAATTTTGATAATAAACTGAGTCAGAGAGAGAGAGAGAGAGAGAGAGATGTTAAAGTGACCTAAGGCTGTAACAGTTTCATTGAATCCTCAAAGAAATTTGGATCCAGAATTTAATTCTCAAAGTTCACAGTCTTAATTTGTACTAGATGTAGTACAAATAGTCCCAGCCCCAAAGAGCTTATGAGCCTATGATGACAGAGACAGGTGAAAAAAAATTCCCCTGTGACTGGCTTCAGCATAGGCAGGTTGGGCTAAACCAGCTCTGTTTGGTCTAAGGGAATGGAGATGTACAGTCTTCACCTTGCATCAGTAGGACAACTGGTCAGTCATTAGACCCAGGACCACGCGACCAATCAGAGCCAACCAACTTATCACAATAAGTTGAAACGACATTCCCTGTGGGGATACAAGGAAGAGAAAGCATGCCATGTCTCACTTTGCTGAAAGATTGTTGAATGTAAAAAGATCCCATGAGAATGGAGACGCTGTTCATGGCAGTTAAGGAATGATTAAGGCTGCTTTATATTCATCCAACTAAAATGACATCTTCCTCTCATGTTTGGATGATGGATGGGTGGGGAGACGCCGGTACCCACAGATCAATATTTTCAAGGCAATCCAGCTGACTGATGAAGCAAAGGGACTCTAGAGATTGGTGCCCTGTACAAACTATGTGAACTGGAACAACCTGAGGCTTTAGCTTGGCCTGCCACTAACTCCTTCAGGAGAGTTGGAGATGGTCAGTACCTTGTGGACTAAAGCCCTTGCCATTCCCCTGGACTGTAGTGGATACAAGTGTTGCTGAAGAAGCCAAGGAAAAAAGACAGCTTAAAACACAGAAGAAAGGATTAAAAGGATGATTACTTATGAAACACTCTTCTCTTCACACAGGGAAATTGCTTGATTGCTTTGGGATATGTGCAGAGGTCACTTCATATCGTTTGGTTAGGTGGCCATGACCTCTTTTAACTGCTGTTACAGAGAATGAGGAAGAGAGAACTGATGAGAGAGGATCACAGCCCTCATTGCAGGCTTCACAGAAATGCCCAGACCACCCTAGAGGACCTTTAGTCACCTCTTGCAAAAACAAACCAGCCAGTGGGTGACATTTCCGCTGCCCCACATTTTCATTGCTCTCTATTGCTGAAACATAAAGATACATCTTAATGCCCACTGGAATTTGCCAAATTGCTTTAATCTCTGCCCCTTCTTTGAATAGCTGGGTTTTCCCTGGATCTTCACTCAGCACGACTTCAAGGATCCTAGTGAGACCTACCTCATGCAGCTCAACTTCTCAGGACTCTGAAAGAAGTCAGCCATGCTATTAATGCAAGTGGCATTTTCTCTGACAAGAAGGGGATGGAGGAACAGAGAGAGATGAATGGGGTAGGAGTGCACAGTATAGGAAAACAGACTCTCTGTACAACTGAGTAACTTTTGAACATGTTGGCACATTCTCCTCTGAGAATGATTTCTCCCTCCGTTCTAAATTGTATAATCCTACCAATTACCTCACTCTTCTTTATCTGTAAACATTTAAGTATCTGAACCCACCTCAACATCACAAACAGAACAGGATGACAGGAGAAAACACCCAGTCATTCTGAGTCTTCCCCAAAGGAATATTGTCCCTTAAGGCTCTATATCTTGTTCCTCGCCTTGTATTGAATCCCCTATATTAAGTCTTCATCATTCTCATTGGCACTAGATACATTGTCTATACTCATTTTCAGTAAAGATTTTAGCTGTCAAGAAACCAAGAGGCCTCGAGGGTGTTGTTCTTTTCATGTGCACAAACCTTACTTCGTTGCCTCCATTAGAAGCAGATATGGGGGCGATGAATCCCCAAGCCTGAGTTTCAGTACATAATTATTTACAAGGCTTTCCATTGTCTTAGCCATGGATTCTCTTTACATCCCGTGTCTATTTGGAGTAAGTAGATTTTGCTTTTGAATGATGTGAATGTGTTAGCATGACATGACGGAAATTTATGATGTGCGAATTGTCTGCTGGTCCCCCAGGAGCCATGAAAATGTTACATTGCACAAAGCTAGTAGGCTGGAGCAATGTCTGTACACAGAGACAACCTGAAATGGCTTTCTGGTGACTGAAGATATTTATATATTTGCCAACATTTTAGTTTAAATATAAGGAAAGTTATTGAGGTGTGTGGGGGAGTGAGGAAGGAACTGTAAACTAAACATGGCCATCAATCTAACTGCCTATCTGTGGGGAAGGAGAGAGGAGGACAGCTCTTAGTTATAACTCTTTGCAAGCAGTGACGACTACATAGGAACATGGTGTGAGCTGCAGTTATAACAATTTTCCCAACCTGACCTGTCACTACCCCTCTCGATCTTCAGAGGAGATTTCTCTCCCAACATTCAAAACAGATGAGCATTGTCCAACCTGATGCTTGCTCTTGGGCTGGAGCAAATGATGCCATGTTTCCTCAAGTGCATGCTGCCCAAGGGTGCAGTTCAGACTCTCTGAGCTAATCAAATGCTTGGTCCCTTTGCTGAGAGGAGGAAACTAGCTTTGGTATCAGCATTTGAGGTGGGCTGGAGATGCTTGGTTTGAGTCCACCAGCTTATCCCAAAAGGGTCACCCTGTAGCTGGCAGAAGGCAATGACATGGTCCTAGCTGGGGGCTACATTCAAACCAGTGACAGCAGTGGTATTATCTTATCCCCATCAGCTATATTGTCGTGTTTTGGGGTTTTTTTAAGGGTCTTTCACTTACTGCTTCTGCCCTTCAAGCCTTTGCCTTTTCTATCTCTCTTCTTATCCTCCTTCCTCTCCTGGTGGTTGCTCTCACACTGACTGCTCATTGTGGGTGAGGATGTGAAGGTATCCTGAATGTCCATTTCTCCGTTCCTTGCACTCCTGCCCTGTTCTGCTTCCTCCAGGTGAAGAACCTCTCCAGTACATAGGCACTTTGGAGAAGGTACTTCAGGCATATATCCTAAGAGCCTGCCAGATGGAGAACCTTCTTCTCAGTGACTTGCTATATGTTCTTGGAGGCTGAATCCAGCTGCCCTTGTACTTCACACAGTTTAGGACAAGGAGTGGAGACTTCCTCAGCGCAATATGTCACTCCAACCCTTGTGAACAATACCAGAGGGAATCAAATGGAATTCCTTTCAAGACAGTGCCTTTACTATGCCTTTTTGAATCATGCTTAGAGGGGAAAATGCCGGATAAGTATGGCTGGGCATGGTATTAATAGCAAATAGCACTGGCTGGGAAATTTGAGGGTGAAAAAAAAAGAGAAAAATCACCAGTGACAAATCTGCAAAAGGCAAAACAAACAGAGAAATTTTCATTGATATTCCCCCCTCCCCCTCTTTGATTGGCTTCAGTTGCAAGGAATTTACATGATAAGTTAACCCTTTTTGGTGTTTGCAAATTATTCATAAACAAGCTCTGGCTCTTACAAAATCATGCATTAATTGTGAATGTCTGATGAACATTTTATGGAAGCATATTTCAGCTTATGGGTTGTTCACATACCATATGTTTAGGCTATGTCTGTTAGCTATTTGTTATTCATGGTGTGTGATTGGATATCTGAGTCACATGGCATCGTTTCTGGCTGCACGACTGAAACTGTTAACGGGGCTGAATACTTCCAATTCAAGCCTAGAATAGCAAATACCTAAATCCATGCCCAGCCACCATTCTGCTGCTCCCTGCACCAAATGTCCTTTGGGATGTGAACAAACAGGGGGGTGAACATGGCAGAACCAAATTCCTTCTTGAGAGGTTGGACAACCATGCACACGATGCTATTCTGTAATACTTTCCTAGCACAAGTCCCTACTCATTCCTGTAATATTGCTGGCTTTCCTTAGAGACCTCCTGTCCCTATAGTGTTCTAGGTACATCCCGGCAGAGCTGTGGGATAGCAAAGACAAAATTATATGGTGGCAGGCTTTGGGCTGATACCAACAGCATAACACCCCCTAAAGACTGAGGGAAAGGTAGTCCCAGTAACTGTCTGGGTAGAATGATAGGGTCAAACAGTCCAACCCCCTGCATGGATGCTGAGTACAATGGAACTGCATGAAAAGTTATTTGCTTCTTTTTTTGTTGTCATTGTTGTGGGCCTCACACATCCTTTAGGAGTGATATATTGTCAGCTCAGTTGTTAAACTGCCCCTTACTTCCTTTCCTCCCATCCCTCTGTTGGAAATCAACCAGCTGCACACGGAGGACACAAATAACTTGTGCGAGAGAGACAGAGAGAAGGGGACAGGAAGGGAGGGAGTCCGGGTGGCACTCGGAGACTTGATGCGTGCCGTCGCCACATGAGATCTGAAGCATGCCAGCTGTCGGGACCCGCCCCTGCAATCTGCCAGTGCAGTCGGCACTGCAGCCCATTTCAATGTTATTTATTTATTTATTCCCAGTTCCAAAACCTGTTATTAATGGTGTTTTCAAGATCTGACTGCCAGCGCAATTACTGACACCCCCTCTCCCCCCCACTTCCATCACAAGTGAAAGAACGCAGAGCACAGCAGCTGCAAAGTGCCAGGTCTCTGTGGCACAACTAGCAATTCCTTTTGATACTGGGATCCACAAGAGAGGGTGAATGGGTAAGCATAGGCAAGGGGAAGTGCCATACCTTAAAGCTCAGTCTCTCTGGAGAACCATAGCCAGAGCACATTAGGAATCTGTTCCGGGTATTCTAGTGCTAGCCAAGTGCAGGTGAGTGCCAGGATAGCAGTTGTCACACACCCTGTAATTATGGGTGTATTAAGGGCAGCTCCTCTCCCTACACACACTGCATTTCTCAGCCAAAGAATCTAATGGAGGTATTTACAGATGCCCTTGTTGCCATAGTATCCAAGTGTGTAGATTTAGCCTTGCAGCATCCCCATAAGGTGAGAAAGTACAATTATCCCATGTTATAGGGGGTAAATTGAGGTACAGAGAGAGGGTGAGTACCAGTCTTGTTTACGGTCACACAAGAGAGGTGCATTCCTTGCTTTATTACATCTGAGTCTCAAGGGTCATGAGTTAGCATCCTAAGCACTACATCAGCTTTCCTTTGACAGCCAATCAGAACCCACCCCAAGCATAAAGATAGCACATGGGAGAGGAGAGGTGCCTCATTCCTCCAGGCCCCATGTAGAAAATTGGTCTAATTACTTGTACCTAGTGCTGGTTAAAGGTTCTAAGTTGCCCGTCCTGGCAATCAAGGCAAATGTTTACTTACAGAGCAGGTACAAAGTGGGTGTCTTTACTGCAAGATCCTATACATGCTATATGCTCCACCAGCTTGCCTTGCTTATGAGCTAGAGGAATCCTATTTTAGGGACAGAAAGATACTTCAGTCTTTCTGACCCATTCAATCCTTGTACCCTTGGCTTGGATTCGACAGGCTAGGAGCCAATCCAATCATCATGTTCCTTTGTGCTATGGACACCTGTGGACTGGAAACTGGACTTAGCTCAGCAATTCCTTTCCCAGAGGCCAACAATCAGGCCAACCTCCTGGACTCCTTTCTATTCCTCACTCGTATGACTGAGCAATGTTATTGCTCATGAGTGATTTCTAATCAGCTGCCAGGCTAAAATTGGCCCTTTTCATTTCGCTGCTGAATATTGCACCAGATGCAACAACAATAATTTGCTTGCTGGGAAGAGGGAACATGACTGGCAGTGAAGGGAAACAGCCCTCTGCTGCCGCTCGTTCTGGGTAAGAAGGAGGTGGCAATGCTCTTCCTTTCTAGCACTGGGAGAAGAAAACTGTCCTTGCAGCTCAACGCTGGTTGCTGAGAAACAGACTGTTACACGGGAGCGTGAATTGTCCACCAGAGAGAAGATAACATTAACTACCCCAGGCCTTCCCTTCTGAATTTTACTGGCTCACATTTCCTTGTCATTCCCGCCCTGAAAATATAGCACATTCTAATATTCCTCTAGTGCTATGGCTATGGGACTCTGTCCACAGTCGTACAAACCATGATAAAAGTGCGACCCAGATTGCATGCAGCAATGAGAGCCGAACGAGGGAGTGTGGAGGGAGTCCATTTCACGCTCGGTGGCCCTTTGGACTAGTGTGACAAGGCAAACAAGGGTCTGTCGCTGATGGCACACCAGGGGGTGAGGTGGCTAGCATCATATCCAGCCACTTTGAATCCCTGGCCCAAAACAGCCAAGTGCTTATGTAACAAGCTGAGTCAGCTGGGCTTGACTTTCTGTGAAACTATATGGTGAGGTTCACACTCACAGCCCTGAACCCATAGGGAGATACCATACCCAACCACTCTGCCATTATGTCTCACTAAGGAAAGCAGCTACCCCTAGAGTGCCTAGAACAAACCGGAGGCAAAAGCAGCTCCTTTTTATCCAAAGAGAGAGAGAACATGGCTTCTTTTCTGCATAACGCACATACACCAATGGTCCATTGTGGTTCTGCAGTCTAGCCAGGACCCAGGAAACCTTACCTCTCTGCAGGCTGCTAATTCTCATTTGTGCTCCTGACTTCCTGGGTCTCGTCTGAACTCTTCTGTGTAGCACTAATGTTATGGAAAATCAGTTGTAATAGACGAAGGCCATTATTGTCTTCAGGTCAAGCAATCAATGCAGTTATTTCCTTCCACTCTAATGCTATTATTTGGCTGTAATCATTTCCAGTTGAGTTTGCATAAGAATCAAGTTGAAACGGCTCCTGGTCACATTCACCTGGAAAATGTTCAAGACTCTCTTCTAGAAAAATCAAGTCTTCCTTCCTGTGAGCTTTAATTAACTATGAGCAGAGTTGTTAGACTCACTCATCAAGGATTTCTCAGCTGCCAGAAATGTGGCCCAGGACATGCGAAGGATGGTACAGCTCAAGGCATAGGGCTTTCTGATAGAAAACTAACTACCACGGCATTATATCCAGCCCAACAAATGTTTCATGTGCTTCCTTGTTATTTTTTAGTAGCAAAAATGAAACCAAAATGCTCCCACTTCCTTTGGTTATACGGTCATATTAGCACTTGTTGTTTAACAAAAAAGAGAACATTTGCCACGCAGAAAATCCCAAAATATCGCCACATTTCTTCTGTAATCCCATCCCTTTAATAATAGATCTTGTTTTCCCTTAACCCTTGGGCTGCTGGGTCCTGCTGCATCTTCATCTGTGTAGCTGAGCGATATCCCAGGGCAAGGTCAGGAGTTCAAGAACAGCATTTACTGGGGCCATTAGCAGGGCATTGCTGGATGCCTATTTTTTCCCATGTACCTAGTACATTTGGCAGCAATGGAACAGGTAATGTGTATAATATGCACTGGATGATAAAACCTGAGAGATTACTCAGGCAGGATATTGGAGTTCAGCTAGAGAAACAGGAGCTTCCAGCACACAAGGAGATCTTGAAATAGCTGATATGTGTAGGAAGAATAACTGTACCCTAATTGTTTAAATCAACAGAGAAATTCACTCCAACTGCATCATCGGAAGCAGCAGGAGCTTCACAAAGGCCATTGTTCACCGAGACAGACTTGGCCGGGCGTATGCATGCCTGTTAGAAAGTGCCTTCTGTATCAAGAGGATGATGTCCAAGAGTAGAGGAGCTGGTGGAGCAGAAAATATGAGGCACACTCAAGAAGCATGGAGTTGCCTTTGCTAACCAGGTTTCCCTTGTGCTTAGCAACAGCTCCAGTGGACTCCTGGGAGTTTTCAGTAGTCGGGAGCCTTGTTCCTTGGCAGGAACATAATGTTGGCTGTTTAGCATGCTGCTGAACCGATAATCCACAGCCAAGCAATGGCAGACACTGTAGCCAAGTGAACAGCAGGCCTGGAAGGGGGTTGTTTTTGAGGGCTGATTTTCTTTGCCTTTTCAATAGGCTATCCTGCGGCCAGGCCATATGATTCAGGCCTGAGTCTCACTATGGCCATACTGCTTTGAGGCTCTGTGTGCATAAAAAAATACTCATGGCATGTAACAGAATTCCTCTAATGTCAAATGAAGTGTGTGGTTTTGTATCAATTTTGAGGTGAGTTATAGGCTCATTAAAGTGAAAGGACTAACAGCATTGCAAAGACAGGTGTTGTGCAAGGTTTCCAACTACAGCTTTGCCAGTTCACCTCAATCTGGATATACAATACACCGTGCTCCTCTGCAAACTCTACCCTTCTCCTCCACAGAAGCACTTACGAATCTCCGTTCTGATCTGATCTGCTTTTCCATTCAAGAACCCACTTGTAACTCCATCCCACTCCGAACAGAGACATGTGAACAGGCAGAGTCCAATCCAACCCATCTGAATTATGATCTGTAGCACACCTGCTGTTGTGTTCCTAAGTGTCTTTGAAGTGGTAACTGGCATTTATACCTAACTGCCAAATTGTGCGACTGTTTGTTGGTATGGACAACATGATAAGTGGGATGGCTGCAGCTTCATTTTTACTTGTATATCTTTAACAAGAATTGGGATGGACAAATGGCTAGGAGGAGTTAAGCAAATTCATTTTCCCTTGGAACTTCAGCCAGGATTTTAATGCAACTCTATCGGTAAAAGATTACCTATTATCAACAGGAGCGTATGTGTGAGCGTGAAACTGCAACAGTTTGCAGATTTCTAGAGAAGTGTTTGCAATGCAAAAATCTGATCTGATCTTGGAGAAATATTTGTCTTTTCCTCTGCCAAAAAATATTCCATCTACTTACAGCAAAAAACAGGCAAATTCCCTGAAGGCAGAACAGGGATCTTTTATGCACAGAAAATGGTGAAAGGTGAAATCTATGCACACAACTTTTCCCTGCAGTGTGATATAAATGTCCCTAAATGTGTCACTAACTGTACTTTCCCCATCTCCAGCACACTCAACATCTCAATTCTGCCATGTAGGTAATTGTCATCACCAGAATTAGAATAAGTAATGAAATAGAAAGGAAAATAAAAGTTCACTACAATATGCTGGGTCTTAAACCCCCAACCTGGGCTTTCTCCCCGAGTCAAAGAACTGAATCAAAACCCTGAATACAGAGACCTATGAACCATGGAGAAGTTTGGATTCAAATCTGAATTTTCCTTCTTGGGCCACACTTCTATTCCTGAACCAAAACAGAAGGGCTTTCTAACTACAAGTCCAAAGGAATGACAGAGAGGGAGAAAACCTGACCAATTGGCCATAGCAAGGTGTGCATGAGTAGTCTTCCAGGATACACCTTGGCTGCTCTTGGAGCCATTTAAATAAATCAACAAGCAAAATAGGAGGACTAGCTTTGAAGTGAGCTGAAGAGATCTGAGGGGTCCTTGATTTGGGGTGACACAGGGCTCTATAAACAATATTTATAAAGGTCGTACATGCATCACAAGAGTTGAGGTATGTGCCATTGCCTGGCAGAATGTAACTGAACCTATTAATTATGAAACTGCTTGCAAAGACAACTTCCGTGTCAAAAATGCCATTCGTGTGCAGACTCCATAATTTGATGGCAGTTGCCAGTACATATAGTTCTGTCTGAGCAATTAGGAAAAATCAAGTCCTCGGTGTTATACTCTGCTTGCATACCTTGCTTGCTCTCCTCCACTCCCCACCCAAATCCCTAGTGGAGATGCTGGGAGGCTTCTCTCTGAAGCTACTCTGGAGATGCCAGTTTTTGGTGTGCTTGAGTTTGGCTGTTGGGGACAACCCGAGACTGACCTCTCTTATGTGCTCTTGGGTTTGGAGTACATCTGTGGGAATGGATGGGCAGGATGCATTCAGGGGCAGCGAAGCCAGAAGAGACCACTGCTGTGATAAAAATGACGAGAAGCTCAGCAGAAACTTCGGTTAACAGCTAACCTGCCAACTGACAGCATTGCAGGTGACAAGAGAAGTCCACATATTGTCCTTTAGTCCTCGTTAATGTCTGTGTTGCAAACAATACCAATGGCAGCATGACAAGCATGAGTTGAATGGCAAAAAACTTTCTCAACAACAGCTAGGGGGAAATTATCTGTATCCTATTCCTTTATCTGCCAAGGATTAGGGCATTTTTTTCATGGTGCCCCAGTAAAAGGTTAAATGCCCCATCCTGGTACTGGAGAGGAATAGGAGCATAGGGAAGATATGTTAAAGTTTCATCCAAGAATTTAGGTGAATTTTAGTTGAAGGAAACATTGTTGGCCTATTCGCATTCCAGAGGATGCTGGGCCGCAGAACCCAAACTAAAGGTCTGTCCCTTCAGATGACACAGACAGTAAGGAATTACTTGGTACAACAAGTGACAACCAGATACTAGAGAGCAGGTTATAGGTGAACTACAATAACACTTGGTGGGACATCAAGCTGGAAGTCCCAGACAGTACCCACTGCTCCACAACGTAGTCCAAAGAGGCAGAAGGATGCTGTTTAAAATGTCCAGGAACACTGGGCATCTTTACCCCACAACAGGAGGGTGTCCTGGCCTACATGCACCCTAAACACATCCCATCCATCTGCTCCCACGCTCCAAATCTGAAAACATGCCAGTGGAGATGCTGGGAGGGTTTTCCTGCAGCCACTCTGGAGATGCCAGCCTTTGGTGCACTTGAGTGTGGCTGCTGGAGTGGCTTCCCTTATGAACTTCTGGGTTTGGAGCATATGTGTGTGAATGGATGGGCAGGGGCATCCAAGCCTGAAGGCACCAGTAGCACGATGAAAATGACCAGAAGCTCAGCAGGAGGCCAGAAGAAGGGCAGAAACCTGTGCCCTAGTGGTAGGTGTGAATGAAGAACTCACTCTTGACACAATCTGGGTAGACTTTGGAGTATCCATCCACTGAACTCTGCTACTCTTATCACCATCCCCAGTGCTAAAACACAGATGCTGCCTGCTAACAGGTTCTTCACTTAATCTGCCAAAAATCCATGGGTACTTTAAAAGACAGGTTCTCAGGGAAGAGGGACCTAGCTCACCCAAGTCCACCAACAGTAGAGAGGGTCCTGGAACCAGATTCAGACTGGGAAAGATTTGAAACTCAGCAAGCAATAAAATTACATATTTCTACAGGAGTCCAGCCATCTGGAAATGTTTTTTAAGATGCTGACAAACATTTCCCTATAAAAGAGCTCATTCCCTAGTGTACTTTCCTGCCCCCACGTTAAAAAAAAAAAAAGTTATTATTATGCTCAGTAAGGGGCAAGAAGGAAACAGCAGTTTTGCAAAGCAGAAAGTAACAAACCCTTTATGAGATGGGCTACGACTTTATACAAGGACCCCCAGGAAGCCTTTCATTTAGATTTATGAAAGGACAGTTTATTGATCATGTAACTGACACATGAGGTTTAATAATATATACAGGAGGTAAATGGAGTTGCCTTGGAATTTAACTGGCCCATAAATAGAGACTGGCATCACCATTAATTCATTAAAGGTGTAAGGGAAGTACAAGGTATTCCAATTAACGTTTCATGAAGTGGATGCAGCATGTTAGTTATGAACCAGCATTTGTCATTTTCCTTTTAGCAATTAAATGATACCTCATTCCCTTGCCAGGTTGGTGCTGTCTGCTTTGATAGCATTCAAACTTCCTAAAGAGGACTTGTACAAAAAGGTAAAGCGTTTTTTCTTTTTTTTAATTAGAAAGCCTTTTGCTTCTAATTGTGTGGGCTTGCTCACCCAACATCGAGTTAAATATCCACTAGCTAGCTAGATCTTATTTAACCACAACTGGCCTGGTACCAGATGAGCTTGATATTTATTTAACAAACAGCACTGTCTTTGTAGATCTAAATTAGAGGCTTATTTGAAATACTTAAAGTGTACCCATTACTGTTTGCCCTCAGTGAAAATCCAAGTTCTGGTTACGTCCCCGCTTGCTCGGATTAGAACTGTCACAATATTTATTTAACAGGATGAGGCATGCTAAGCCATGCTGCAAACAGCACTGTGCCAATATGAAAAGGAACTTACTGCTTTTAAAGTGTTTCTTTCGCTGTACACAGTTTCCCTTTCCCCCACTCCTTTCTTATTCTTCCTACCAGTACTCGCTTTCTCACCCTCCACTCTTTTTCTCACTTATTGAGCTATAGGGCCTTGCTTGCCCCACTTCTAGCAAAGAATGAAACTGGAAAAAAGGAGGCTCTTGAAAATGAGCTTGGAAACCCACCCATGATGCTTCCTCTTCATTGTGTTCTCAGCATACCTGGCTGGAAAAGGACACCTGTATGCTTCTTGTCTGCAGAAGGGCATTCACTTGGATGAGGAAACTGCCACAATAGCAGCGGGATAGGTGGCACAGGGTGGCTATCATGGCTTGTGTGAGTACAAGTACCAAAAGGGCATCATAGAGCCATGGAGGGCAGTCATGGCTGTTGCTTCCTTCAAATGGACAGTGCTGTTTTAATTATTATTCCTGTTTTCATTACACTAGTGCCCACAGCCACCAGTTTTCCAACTATTTAAGTTGGTCTAATAAAAAATATCAGATTCACCCAAAAAGCCTTGTCTGCCTATGTCCTTAGATCAACACAGCTACAACCTACACCCCCACCCCCTGCAACCACCAGTGTTTCTATATGAACAGGTTTTTGGGAAACTATGTATATGTTGGTATGTGTATGTATGTGTGTATATATACACACATATACATATACACACATATACATATATACATAAAATGTATGCATATACGTATTTGCATATGTATGAGAATTGGACTCTAGTCAGCTCAGCTGGAACACACAGACACACACACAAACCCTAGGAGCAGGATCAAAAAAGATGAGGAGGTGAAGGAGAACACTAAGGAAAAAAGTGATGGGTGCAATGAAGGGGCAGATGAATACAAGTGTGAAGGGAATGAAAAAGGCCGTGGGGGCTCACTGTGAAGGCTTCCAGGCTATTTGGGGAGGGAAGGAGAAGTTGCAGGCAGGGAGGAGACTGAAGAGCCCTCTAGAATCATGGAACTTAGAGCTGGGGAAGATCATTCGTTATTGTAAGGGCATAATGAGCAAAGTAAACCCAACTGCTCTCCAATAACCCACCCCATCTCTATGTAAGAAGCACTCAGCCGAAGGGCCGATTCCAGAATGAACAGACTTACAACAGTCAATTATCATTACAGCTACAGATGGGAAAACCTGATAAAATGAGCCTGATATGGACAGTGGATTGAAATAGAGCTTGAGCAGGGATTGTAGCCAGAGAAAGAAAAGACTCCAAGATATGGTCGTAGCTCACACAATGCCATTCTATAAACTACCATATAACCCACTTCACACCTTACTATTCGAGGGCGGGTTAGGGAAAGCAACCCACCTCCATTTTTCCAAGCACATGAATAAAGAACTACCCTTTTACTGTCAATGCAGTTTTCAGGAACAGTGGTTTCTTCAAGGCCACCTAGAAAAAGCTACTGCATCTGTTAACATACGTGTTATATTCTGTGGTAAGTCCACCATGTTGGAGTTAACTGTGCCGTGCACATCTTCAACAACAACCCACTGTCCCGTATTCCAATTTTGTTTTACCTTGCCTGGAAGATGAAGGCAATTTATAAGTTTCAGTGAACACAGTCTGGCTGGGATCCAAACTCAGAAGCATAATGTCTAGGAGAGAATTGGTCAAGACCTTATGTCTGGCACATGGCATGCCAGTTTTCCTTCCTATCTGTGTAATGAAGGTCACCAGCAAGGTGCTGATTCAGTGCTCTCCATCAGTGTTGTCCAAGACTCTGGATGACCTGCACACCCAATGAGGGATTCCACAACTAAGAGAAAGATCAATTACCAGGAGAGGATCTGTGCACTCACCCAGGGCATAAGGCTCACGTGGGTATTTTCTTCATTTTTTGCATAGGATTTTGGAATACCATATTTACTCAATATGGAATTACTGTATTTAACATGGGGGAAAAGCCCCTTGTCTTAGCATTACATATGAGGGCAGTTGAAGAGGCAAGTGGCTGCCATGACTTGGGCTCTGCCCCTACCTGGGGTTGGGGTCATGGACACAGCTGCTGCCTGACCTCTACCCCCCTCTCCCAGCACCTCTGCACCCTACCATCTCCCCCCTTGCAGCCTCTTTCCTCCCTGCCCATGCAACCTCTACTCCCCCACATGCCCTACTCCCTCCCATGCCTTAACCTTGCTCCACACTGGCAGGCTCCATGCATGCTGCAGCCTGGGACACTCAGCAGAGCATCAGCCTGGCCCTAGGGCAAGCAGCCCATATGGCTGGGCCGACGCCACACTAAGTACACAGGCTAGAACAGGGACAGAGCCTGCCAGCACAGAACAAGGAAAGGGGTGTGAGGAAGTGGGGAGAGCTTGGGGGAAGAAGCAGGGAGCAGACACTGGGCGGTAACCCTCATCTTGTTACTGGGAGGGGGCTACCAAGCCAGAAGAGCTGGTGAGGGCCCTTTAGGGGAAGGATTTTTGGGGTCCAGATGAAGGCAGTTGGCCAGGCAGTGTCTAATGAGGAGCCCCTGTGCTCAGGTCAGCTAATAGACAAGACAGGCTGGAAGTGGCAGGGGTCAGGGGATAAAATAGCCTGATCGTACCCAAGAAAAGCTACTCAGGAAGAAGCTACACCAGTCTCTGGCAGCAGCCTCCCCAATTTAAAAAAAACCCTAATGATTAAGTCATGGCAGGAAAGAAATAGGAGGCAAAAAGGGGACTGGAGAGCATGAGCAAGCAGATCTGACTCCCAGAAGGCATCAGACACTGAGCAGATTGCCTCAGCCTGTTACAGGGGAGAAGTGGGGAGCAGAGGTGGCAGGGAGGCAGGTACAAGAAGGAAGAAAGCTTCTTGACCTCTCCATACCACCTGCCTCCCCACTGCCTGCCTCATGCAGTGGTGGGAGGTTGAATTAAAGATGCCCCTCCAATAATTAGATTCTGGACATGGAAAATTGTAATAAATGTACAAAATGTCCCATGTCTAGAATCTAATTATTGGGGGTCCTCTTAAATTCAGGGTCATCTTAGATTTGAGTAAATATCGTAATAGAGTGGACTATGAGTGGGCAGCACCAAAGACGAGATTTCCACAAACCCTGCTAGATGAGGCTATTTGTTCAGCTCCCCTTGTGGATTTCACAGGCATCTGTGTAAACAATTGGGAAGATAAATCCACTTGTCAGACTGTGATAGATTTCTGAAAGATTCTAGCTCCATTTTAGCTGAGCTGACTACAGTCCAATTCACCAGCTGGACATAATTCGGCAAAGACTGTGCCACAAAAAAATGGAGGAATCTGATATATCATCATGCAAATTGACACTGACAAGCAGACTCCAGTTCTTGAGTCTGCTACTAACTCTGTGCCTCAGTTTATCTTACTTGTAAAGTGGAGATAATGTTACTGATCAACTGTAGAAGAGGAAAAGAGGCTTAAGACTTAATTAAATGACAGCATAAATGATTTTTTAAACTGTTTGTGTATATAGATGCTATGGGTGTATAGCTAAGCTCTGGACTTGGACATAGCAATGAAGCTATATACCTAAGAGATATAATAAGTTAGATTCCTAGCTCAGACTCTAGACACCTGCCTTTAGCAGACTAATATGTGCCAAGGTCTATGTTTCATAAAGTACAGTAGTAGCTGGAATATAGCTTGGAAGCACAATTCACTTCAGTGACTCAGATTACTTAGCAGCTGCATCTGCTGTAGATTTTGCTTGTCTGCCCATTTCAAGATTTAATGGAATCTCTGTCCCTTCTTTTAAAGAAGAAAATAAAGTGTGATTGATCCCAGCTGATATACACTTCATCCTGAAATCCTGTATTTTGGATAAGCTGCCAGCAAGTTCTTAGAGCTAATTTTGTGTGCTGGTGGGTGGGCCACTGAGCAGTGTAATAATGGATAAAATGGGTCTTTATTTGGTTTTGTTTTTAAATATGATTAAAAAAAAAAAAGGAAATAGCAGAGGAAGATTATACCCTTAAACAATTCTATTTAGGAGGCATTATACTTCCCCTTTCCCTAACACAGTCTCAGGAAAGATGGATAACCTCCTCATATAACTTCAATAATGATGCAGAGCTATGGCTTTGAGGGAGAGCACTGTGGGCACATCTATACATTGTGCTATGTCACCAAAGCAATGCACTACAGCAATATAGTGTCTGCAGACATCTACACTTGACTAGGAACTACTTCGCCATAGTGACACGCTCCCGTGGTATAGTGCACTGCTACGGCAAAGTACCGCTAAAAATAACCATGTGCCATGCATATGGCACAGTATGGGCTGTTACTGCGCTGTGATTTAGTACTTCCAAAAGGTACCAAAAGGAAGTACTAAATTACAGCACAATAACAATGTCACCATGGTGACACACGGAGATGCGCCCACATGTATGATTTAGGGAACTTAGTCTTTAAACTCTGTCCAGCCAGTGTATGCCAAAGATGTGGTTGTCTCAAGATGTCCTGGGAAAGTTTAAAGCAAGAACCATGAGAACCTAGTGCTTTCAGAGCAGGAGTAGACTACTGAGCTAATACCCTGAAGTGGTTAATATCCAAGTCTTGAGGAGAAAGTGAAACTCCCCTGAGAACGATACCTGGCTAATAATGCAATGATCAACTTGGGGTGAGGATTTTCTTTCTGACATCTCAGGTGGACAACTCATGCCCTGAAGAAAATGTATTTGATTTGACTATCTTAACTACACAAATTATACTGTCAGTTATACAGTTGACCAGTGCTTATTTTTTAAGGCTCATCCACAGCACAAGACTATAATCAGTGGCAGTGGGTCCAACAAATTGGCTACAAAGTGCAAGGATTGCCATTTGCATGTTCTGAATGAACCCCTCATTTATGTCAATAAAAGGCTCTTCCCTGTCCTTTGAAACAGGATAGGGTAAAGGCACCAATATTGCAGATGTGCAATGAGGCCCTATTGGGTATAAGAGATCTTTAAAACCAGACAACTCTTCTCATAATGTCTCTCAGGTTGGTATTTTTGGCCCTCAGATAGCTCCGTTAGTCAGCTGGTAACTCAAGGATCTACAATTTGTTTTCTAGAAGCATCACGCACTCAGGAACCAATAGGAACTAGGCTTACTGTAAACTAGGGCTGTGTGAAATTTCACAGTCCATTTCATTTCGACACTGTTTCGACTCATTTTGAGGCTGAAACAGCAAAATCGAAATAAAACAAAGGGCTTCGAAACAGCCTCAAAAAAAAAAAATGAGGCTAGTTGAAACACTTCGAAAGTCAAAACATTTCAACCATAGCGCTGGGGATGGGAAGTCAGTCCAGCTTTGTGTTTCTAGAGCCTAACTAACAGACAGAGAAGCCTGAGACAAGATGACCACTGATCCCAGGTGCAAGAATCAAAGTGGGGGGAGATTGAGGAGATGAGGGTTGCTAACAGGTAGAGGCCCGTTAAGGTAGTTGCACCCCGCTGGCACCAGTAGTTGCCCTACAATGGAAGATTGCTATGTTGCTGTTGTTTTTAAAGGTGGTAGGGGGGACTTTGAAGGTTTCATGTGCAGACTTTATCCTCCATTGGTGGGAGGGGAAAAGGGGTGGGGAAAGAGTTCTGGAAGTTAAAACAGAAAAGCCCAGAATCATCAGAAGATAATAAAGATATTATGCACATATTTTGGTGCACTGTCAACTTTATTTCCACTGGAGTTACATGCATCGCTTGCTGGTTATTGTACAAATGACCTGAGTCACCCACTAGTTAAAAATCTAGGGCTATATGTTGCTGTTATAGAGCTGGTGTAATTCTAGTGTGTCTTCTTACCAAAAATCAGTCCTGTCAGACTCTTGTGGGTTTTTGTCACTTTATAACATTTGGTATTAGAAACAAGAGATGGAAATGACCTGTTAGAAGGTCTCTGCCCATTTCCCTTCCACCAGAGAAGCCGAAGGAGAGGCTCAAGTTAAAGTAGATTGTGGCCTACTCTAACCTACATATTTTCCTTAAAGTTGCTTTTCATTCTTCTGTCTTTAATCCACATCAGAACAACTTGGACTCAATCAGAAAGTTCACTTTCAACACAGGGATGGGTGCTGGGCAAATAAGCACCAGTCTAAGTATGGTAGGTCCGTGGTAGAGTTACAGTATGTCAAATGCTCAAGAAGGTAAATTAGGCCATACTGAGCTCTGTCCTGCTATAGCCATACTGCTTCTAGTACCTGAGGTAGCTTGTTGAAAGTTAGCTCAGGTAGGCTACATTGTACTTGTATAGATATAACCTAAGAAGGAAAATGTAAATAAGTGTGTACGAGGGACTGAACAGAATCTGAAGAAGCATTCTGGGAGGACTGGAAACAGTGGTAAATCATATCAAATTAGACACCTTCTGGGTTTAGATTCAGATTTTAATCTGATTCCAGGTCTTCTTGCATTTATGTCTGTGAATTTATCATTCCTTCCACAATCTAATAGACAGCAGAATGAGAATCTACATCTCTGAGTATCAACCCCAGCTGTTCTCTTCTGTCCCACACATTTTTTTAGGTATTCTGACTAGGGACACATGCTCCTTACCTTATTCTTGTCTCAGGGTAAACAAGGACAAGGGACTCCACTGGTGCAGAAAAGGGCAAGGACTTTTTGTTGTGGGTTTCTTTTCTTTTTTTCCCTATTGTCATTTATCCAAGCCCAGAGAAAGAACTTAAGCTCTGGCTTGCGTAGAGCCTTGATGTATGCAAATCCCTCTTGTGCTCCCATGGACCTTTTTTATTTATTTTTTCCCCCTTTTCTATTTTTTAATTCTAGATTTGAAAATAAAATGTGAGCTGGCTGCATGGGGAGCTCTCATGTGTGCAACTTCCAATTGTGGCAAATTGGAACTGTCGATGCAAGCAGCTTGGATTTATTTATATATTTAAGGAGGAGGAGGGAAGGGGGAGAAAAAGAAAAACAACAGATCCAAGCAAAAAGGGATTTGAATCTCAAATACTGCTCCCTGGCCCATATTATCCAAATCCCTCCAGCCTTGTCCATGGCTGCCTCTTGCCTATTTAAAAACAACAGGCAGGAGATCAAAAACAATTTTTTTCACATACACCAAGAACTGTGGAGTTTTACTGCTGCCATTAGCCAACCATAATCTAGTGCTGAGACTGATGCAATTAATACTTGGTGCTTGAAAACATTAACGTAGCTATTTATTTAAATTAGTAACCCTAAGCCCAGGCGGTAGCATTATTACAGCATTACTAATTAAATCACAATAAGCTTAGTTTGCAGTAGTATTAATTATAAAACTGACATAGTGATATTGGAGATCTGATTGGTCCACTGCCAGTCATTACCCTGTTGGTAATGAACCAGGCAAGCAATGAAAATCAAAGCAACCACTCCAACAGTGCCATTATGGTTTCCTAGGCAGAAAGACGACAATCTCAACTGCGAAAATATAAACACCCTCAATCAAAATGGCATTAAGGTGCGTGCAGTATTCATTACAAATGAAAGGCACCGGGTTGCAAGAGCTTCATTCACTACTGGGGTTTGTCTTCTTTTTGTCAACCAAGTTTACTATCTGTAGGATGCTCTGAGAAACCCACTTCCTATCTGGCATAGGAAGTAGTTTATTACACTCTTCTGTCTACAGTTATCTAGGAAGTCATGGCCCTCCATCCTCCTAGTCCCCCATCTAGTGGTACAAGCTTGTCACTTCTCAAGCTACTGCAATGCAGTCCTACCGAGTGGAGAACCTCACTGGGGGCTTTATTGTGGTTAACCAGAGTTAACACAGGGAAAGGTATTGATTACAATGTCTACTGCAGGCAGCTCCATGCTAATCTGCAAGAGCTGGTCGAAGGTTTTCCAACAGAACAGTTTTCCCGCTCCACACTTGACAAAAGTGCAGTGGAGCAAAGCCCACCACTTCATGAAAATGAACTGCCACCACTTCATGAATAGGATGTGATGCCTCTCTAAAATGGGAAACAGGAGTGCACTTAATGACAGCAAAGTGAATGTTTCATTAAGCAAAGTGCATCTGATGGGCATCAACACTTCAGCGGTCTGCTCCTGCCATTCTCTTCCTCTCTCAACAGACTTGCAGTGAGGAGTGTGTCATGGAAATAAATGCAAGAGCAGGGATATCTCGTTTGTATTTTGGATGCCAGCTCAATCTCACAAAGCACTGGATGGGTTAGATTCCTTCATGCAACTGGTCTGAATTGTTACCCACAAGTGAGAGGCAGAGGAAAATGAACTTGATGCATTCTTACCAGAGCAGGTGAGAGCTCAGTTTCATGCCGCTTAGGAGAACGAGAACTATTTGGCAGTTGAAATCAGAGCAGAAGAAGAAATAGCTTGGAGAGAGGCCAACTGAGCAACATAGCTCCTGGGCCACCTTTCCTCAATGGCAGACGAGATGCCTTGTGCAGTAAGTGCAAAATTTGCTGCAGAATCCACTGCTCACTGAAGAATTGTCCCAGAATATGTGCAATTCCCCTTCATACCAGTAGGGATACTTTGTAACCTGGAGGAGGAGACTAGGGCCCAATGTTTCTAGCCCTCGTGGGTTCCAGAGGTAGCTTTGCAAAGACAATCCATCCTGAATCAAAGTGATGTTACCTCCTTAATGTGAAGGGAGCTGGACATGGTAGACCTGAGAGGGGTTAACTGCCTTGCTCATAAAAATGGCCGGTTTACTCTGAAACCTAAAGGTGTCAGTTAAAGTGCCAGTACCATAGGCTGTTTCATTGCAGATCATTTTAGCAGAACATGAGGCAAACATGCTTGCTTCATACTTCCAGCCGCTCCCTGTACTCAACAGCTCTTGCTGTCCTCTATTCACACGCTGCCTCCTCCAATCCCTACCTCCCCAAGACATCTTCTGCACTGTAGGTCTGCACCATCAGTATAGAAAGCTGTGGTTTAATCAGAACCAAGAAGCAACACAAATAGAATTTAACATAAAACATCATCACTACAAAGTAGCCTTCTTCAACTGCATTGCACATTCATTAAATCTCTCTCCTATTTTTAACACACAAGTGAAACTTCTTTTTAGTTTCTAGTCACCTGGCCAAGATGCTGCAGAGAGTTATTTTTTTGTCTGAGGCAGAACCCTCAGCTGACATAAATGTCAGCGCATTCACTGACGTCAATAGTCGCACCAGTGGAAGATGATGCTATTCACTCCAGATTGTCACAGAGCTCCTGGCTCTTTGGTTTTAAGCCTACACGTGCCCTGCAAGCACTACATTTGGATTCTATGATGATATATTGAAATCTTTACCTCTGCATGCCCTCATATATGTACATTTAGATGATTATTTGGAGTAAGTCAGCAGATGGTGCTGTTACATTTAAGTCTTGCTGATTGTTTTTCTTAACATTTGTGAACAAATTCACGAGCAAATGTTTAGCCTTAGAAGAAATATTATACTGCTGTTAGATTTTCAGTACCAGGTAGCATAAGAGCTCACTCTCTGCCTTGAACTCTCCAATCACTGTCTGTTGTTCAGGTGAAATTTTTCCTTCAAATTGGCTTGTTTGGTCTGATTGATCTAAAAGAGGAGGCTGTCAGCATGCTGTTTGTGACCACTTCTGTTCCAGGACTGATGTGAAGAGTAACAATAAAACTCATCATACTAAGAACATGTCCAGACTGAATGCAACTTATTTCTCTTCCAACAGGAAGCTGTCCTACAAAACATCAACACTTGCTATTCCCTAGCTGAAAGCTTTTGTTTTAAAAGCATTTCTAAGTGCAACCGTGTTCAAGAAGGGAAAAGAAGCTACCAGGCAAAGTCAGCTACCAGACCACTGTACCTAGCTGCACAGTTTAGGGAGGAGACAAGCAGCCAACAGCGGTGAAATAACAGGTTAGGGATTATTTATAAAAGGTGGATGTATATAAGTCCATGGGTCTGGCTGGGCTCAATGCACCCAAGGGTCCTGAGGGAGTTGGCTGATGTAATTGCAGAACCACTGGACATTATCTTTGAAAACTCATGGTGATTGGGAGAGATCCCAGATGATTGGAAAAGAGTAAACGTAGTACCCGTCTTTAAGAAAGGGAAGAACAAGGATCTGGGGAACTACAGACTGTGTAGCCTCACAGACTGGTCAGCCTCACCTCAGGCCCTTGCAAAATCATGGAGCAAGTCCTCAAGGAATTCATTTCTAAGCACTTGGAGGAGAAGGTGATTAGGAACGGTATCAATGGATTCACCAAGGGCAAGTCAGGCCTGGCCAAACTGATTGTCTTCTATGATGAGAGGACTGGCTATCATCATAGCAGAGCAATGGACATGATATACCTTGACTTTAGCAAGGCTTTTCATACAGTCTCACAATATTCTCACAAAGCTAAGGAAGGTGGATAGACAACTCACTGCATCATCAGGCTCAAAGGGCAGTGTTCAGTGGCTCGGTGTCTGGTTGGCAGTATCAAGTGGAGTGCTGCAGGGTTTGGTCCTGGGGCTGGTTTTATTCAATATCTTCATCAAGAATCTGGAAGATGGAATAGGGTGCACCATCAGCCAGTTTGCAGATGACACCAAGCTGGGGAGAGTTGTAGATATGCTAAAGGTTAGAGCTAGGATTCAGAAAAACCTCAACAAATTGGAGGATTGGACCAAAAGAAATTTCATGAGGTTCAATAAGGACAAGTGCAAAGTCGTGCCCTTAGGACTGAACAATACCATGCACTGGTACAGGCTGAGGACTGACTGGCTAAGCAGCAGTCCTTCAGAAAAGGACTTGGGGGTTACAGTGGACATTAAGCTGGATATGAGCCAACAGTGTGCCCTTGTTGCAAAGAAGGCTAATGGCATCCTGGGCTACATTAGTAGGAGTGTTGCCAGCAGATCGCAGGAAATGATTTTTCCTCTCTATTTGGCACTAGCGAGGCCACATCTGGAGTTGTGTGTCCAGTTTTGGGCCCCCCACTACAGAAAGTATGTTTACAAATGGAAAGAGTCCAGTGGAGGGCAATGAAAATAGTTTGGGGGCTGGGGCACAAATGAGTTCTGAGAAGAGGCTAAGGAACCTCGGCTTATTTTGTTTAGAGAAGAGAAGACCAAGGTGGGATTTAATAGCAGCCTTCAACTACCCGAAGCGGGGTTCAAAAGAGGATGGAGCTGGATAACAGCAAAGAGGTGGCAGATGACAGAACAAAGAGCAATGGTTTAAAGATGCAGCAAGGAAAGTTTAGGTTGGATATTAGGTAATAAAACTCTCTCACCAGGAGGGTAGTAAAACACTGGAGCAGGTCACCCAGGGAGGTTATAGAAGCTCCATCCCTGGAGGTTTTTAAGACCTGGCTAGACAAAGCCTTGGCTGGGATGATCTAGTCGAGGATGGTCCTGCTTTGAGCATGGGGTTGGACTACATGTGATCTCCTGAGGACCCTTCCAACTTTCATTTTCTATGATGCTGTGAAGGCAGGGAGGTCTGCCTGAGAATAGAAAGTTGGAGGAGGAACAAGAGGCAGAGTGAAAAGGAAGAGTCAACTAACCAAAGCAGTGGTGCTGGTAACAATGCACAGGCTACAGAACTGCCTCATCTCCACATGCATGCACAAAGTATCCTGCTGGTATCACCTCTATTTGCAATGACTGAGGGGGCTGTGAATTGTAATCCAAGTGAGTGGATAAAAAGCCACTTTACAGTATGTTTTGCCAGGGCCAGGCTGCAGTGTGGCCCAGAGCCAGAGCTGCTGGAGACACAAGGATCTGTCTGAAGACATTGGCAAGCATATAAAGGAGGTAAAGACTGAAAGCAAATAATAATAGCACACCCACGGGGAGCCTACTGCCTTCATAAATTGGTTTGGAAGGGAAAGCAAGAAGGCTCCAAAGGGGATACCCAGCCTGGCAGCTGCCTAACTGAGATCAAACATGGAAAATTATGTGGGAGTCTTTGCTTATCTAAGGCCAGGCTGTGATTTACTCAGGTTCAAGAAAGTCCATGGGTAGTTAGACAAGCATTAAGGGTCCTGAGAGAGTCAGGAGACAAGCTAAAGATAAAACACTGAGGGGGACTGAGAAGCGTCAAAAGGCCAACACTTTGGAGAAAGGAATTTTGTTCCCTACTACGATCTAGGAGGTACCTTCAGACTGGGGCGGAGGGAAGGCAAGGTGGTCCCCTGCAGTCATCACAGGCCATAGGGAAGGGATCTCAGTTGGCTGTGTTATGAGAGGATTCACAAAGCTGGGCTCTCTGAAGCCCATCTGCAGTCAAAGATATGACTTACGTAGTCATAACACCAGTCCAGAGCAATGTGGGGCTAGCTAGGAGGTAGTTTGGGGTGCTCTAAAGCAAGCACATACTCTCCAGTGGGTATCAAGGGATAGGAGTGTGAGGGCCAGACACAGTTGCCTTCTTCCCATTATGAGACTGCTGGGAATGAGGTCCTCCATCACTCAGGAAGTGACAGTGTTTCCTGGCCTGTGTGCCAATAGTGGCAAGATCAGCTGGGCTCTGTAGACAGCCTATCCATTTGAACAGAGCTGGCTGTGAAGTCCTTGCTCTTGCAGGGGCCACATAAAAAATGTAAAATTAAAAGTAGGAGTTAAATTATGAGAGTAAGGCCGATAAAGGAGTGAGGCAATGTCACAAGGGTGGGGAGAGAGACTTAAGCATAGAGAAGAATATCACTAGGAGGAGAAAAACTCACTGGAGGATCTTGCCACTCTCTGTCCTAGACAGAGCACTGTAGGCACACGTGGCTTGTTTCCCCAGTGCAGAGGAGTCCGTCACTGCAGGGAGAGGCAGGATTTGCCAGTAGATCATGAATGGGTCACACTAGTAGGATCCATCTCCAATGCAGCCCCTTGGAGCAAGCACCAAACACTGTCCTGGAGCAGTGACACCCCCAAAGGATCCTTCCCGCAGCAGACATGGGGAACTGGCCATAAGGGGGCTGTTATTCAGCATCTTGGGCTCAGCCTCCCTTTATTTTTGGAAGCTGCATGCCTCAGATACCCCAGCTACTCTTTGCCTGCTTTGAAATTACCCCACCTGTGCATTTTCTCATCGCAGATTATGGAGGCAGGAGGAAGAGACAAGCCAAAGGATTTTGTCAGCCTCTAGGCTGAGAACAGCAGCATCTGCATCACCAGCAGCAATCAGCCAGAAGTGACCTCACGGAGCTGCTCTGCTTCCTCGCATGGGCACATCCTAGTGAAGGCACTGCCAAGCCAGAGTGTTTTATGAGGAAGCCAGGCTAAGGCATCCGCTTCACAGGAGAAATACACTGTCACTGCTGTATTGTGACCACTCTTTCTGTGCTCCGTGTAGCTGGGATTGTTGGTAGGTGGCAGATCTGGGAATGAGAGCCAGAGCTATTTTTAACAACCCTGGGCAGATCTTGGAAAACACAAAGCGGTCAACAAAAGCGGCATCCATGTTTTCACAGACGATTAGTGCAACTGAACGAGGTTGGTTAGGAAGGGAAGGTGACGCCTGTGATATGAAAGGAAAGGTTGCAGAGAGAAGCACTGCATAGCAGAAATGGGTTTGGAAGTCCTGGACAGTGCAGTCATTTCCATGCAGGCCAACAATGGGATTTGGTATGAGAAAATGTGGAGTTACTTTCTATTAGAGATGGCTTCTGAGATCTGGATTTCACACACCTTTAGTTCAGGGCTGCTTGAGTTCCATGAGAAAAGTCAGAATCATTCAAAACCGGATCTAGACTTGGTTCAAATGTTGAGATGGAGAGGTGGTTAGATGGGTTATGGGCATCATTATGTATAGAGATACAGACATAGTGCTTTACACAAGATATGGACAAGTTCATCCTTCATGTAATATTACTAGTAGGTGGGGTTGGTTAAAGGAGGCTGGTCAGGGCTGGATTAATACATAGGCAAACTAGCCACAAGTCTAGGGCCCTGAAGTTGAGGGGGGCAGGTGGGGCCTGGTCCTTCCCTCTGCAGTAGCAGTGTAAGTGGCCCCACCTGCCTCCCTTCTGTCCCCTCCCTTCCCCTGCCCTCCACCAGCCTTGCCACCATGGTGGCTGCTTCCTAGCAATGGCTCCAAGCCCCGCTCCCCATGGGCAGCAGTGCTGCAGGTGTGGAGGGGGGTCTTGACCAGCCCGGGGCCCACGAGTTTGTTTGCCTAGCGCCCGCTAAAGGGTTAACCTGGCCCTGAGGCTGGTCGGTGGTACATGGAGATTCAGGGGGCTGGTTGGTGTGAAAGTGAGGGAGGACCTGATGGATCAGCAAGGAGGGCAGGTGAGGCTATGCAAAAAGAGGCAGTGGAAAACAGTTCATCATTCTCAGCTCCTGCTAGAGAAGCAGCACCGGGGCTCGTGTTCTAGACATACTTCATGCTGTGGACAACTGCATTGCTAAAGCTCCCATGAACACATCTTCGTAGGCAAGTAGGACGCAGTTGTTATACAAGCAACTGTAACGCTGGCTAGAACACTTCCTCCCTTCGGCAGGCCAGCTGTCTCCTCATCACCCTGCCCTACCATCCGCTCCTTGACCCCCACGCTCCCTTGAGCAAAGGAATCGATAATGGTGACTGGAGTACTGAGGAGGAAGGGGAGGGAGAAGGGGGATAGTTGTTTTTTTCCAAGACAGGACAAGTGCCTGCTATTAATATGCAGAATCCTGGTATATCTCAATTACACACCTCCCACTGGGGCCTATTACAGCTACCCAGGGCAGCGAACATGTGTCAACAGAGCAAACATCAATGACTTTTCCAACACATTCCAAAATGGAAGGCAGAAAAAAAAAGGATCTGAACCTGTCACAAGCCGTTTACATTCTCCTTTTTTCCCCCCACTGTTTTCGTGGGGAGTGGGGGTATGTTTAACAGCCATATACATGCCCTACACATTTTACCTTGAAAGGCTGCAATTGCTGACATGCCCTTTGTACCCCACATGGTGGAAAAGGGGACAAATGTGAATGCCAAAGTATATGCAAGTTCACATTTAATCCAACCCTCCATCATTTTCCTGCAGAAAATTAATATACCACAAAGGAATGGCAGTACCAGAGCGTGGGGTATCATTCCTCTTAAAGACAAGCTTTTCCATCACAGAAATGACACTCAAAACACTAACGCAACCTCCACCTTTAAATCTCAACCCACAAAATAAGGAGAAAAAATATGAAACTAAAAAAAATTAACACCTTATCCCAGGCATGCATTTGAAGTGAGTGAGACCCTGAAGTCCACTGGGAATTATACTTTTGCTATTGGCTTTGCATGGAAGGCACTCAAATATTACAGAGATGGGTAGCAATATAAACTAACGATAGGTAGGTAGGTACGTAAGTAGGTAGATAATGCTGAGAGTGAAATTCTTGTCTTCTCCTGCCCATTGTAAGCACATACTGGTAGAGGCATGGGTCTGGACTTGTTGACTATCCTATGTGTGTCCAGGTCAAACATACCTAGTGGAAAGACCAGATTTTCCGAACTGGACCACAGAAATGCCCACACACTTTACATGCACGTGCACCCATTTCCTGGAATTTGACCATGCAAGTCAGGCATGCACACAATAGGGTACACGTATATGGAGTGCCAGGGACTGGAGGGTACGTTATTTTAGGTTCTGAAACACACCAGGTAAATCTAGATGAAATCATATCCTCTCTTGCAACTAAAAGTGCAGAAGCAGTTAGCTGTGTTAGTCTGAAGGAAGGCAGGGCAGGGTGGCAAAACACAGGCAGTTAGAGCACAGCAAAGGTACTGTAGGAAACCGCTAGAAATTTCAGTGAGTTCAGTGGCCATCATCAGCTCAACTGATTCAGTGGGAAAACAGTTAAAAAGGAGAGAGGCTGAATTACTTTACATTCCTTCTTGTGATTTAAGTGCTTTATTTTGGAGCCAGATTAAGAATTTGTGTGAAACAGATGTAGCTCCCATGGAGGTTAATGGAATAATATCTGGTTTGAATATTTTCCCTGTTCATTTTCTGTGGTCCAGAATGGACCACAGAGCATTTTTTCCTGACAGATCATCTTCCATGTATTGCTGCACGTTCTCTCAGCTCTATCGCTCATTCTTGCTCTGTTTGCTGTCATGTCTTTCCATTAT
The DNA here is from genome assembly GCF_030867095.1 of Alligator mississippiensis. Classification (NCBI taxonomy): domain Eukaryota; kingdom Metazoa; phylum Chordata; order Crocodylia; family Alligatoridae; genus Alligator; species Alligator mississippiensis. Next base: position 17,946,315 of record NC_081835.1, read on the forward strand.
CTGAGAACACTGTGCTGTTACCATTAGCCTGATGCTTATCCAGTGCTTACCTTGCTGCTTTATCTTACTAAGGCTAGCTGCATTTCCTAGCATGCAGGCAAGAGTGTGTGTTTGTTGGCACATAGCGGTTATTTCTGTCTTCATCCTTGTCTTTAATATATTAAACATCTTTATTGTTGCTGGTTTCTGGAAGAAGGGAAGTTTCCTATATGTAATTTCCTTCTGTGTAGCCAGTATTGAAACAAAGGACCTTCTACTGAAGCATGTCATTGATGGCCAGGTTTTCAAAAATATCTCAGCACCCAGCCTGCTGCAAATCTGCCTCTTATGATGCCCAAATCAAAACACTGAGCTCTTTTCAAGATCTGGCTCACACAGCCCAATTTTTTTGCAACAAACAGATCATCTTCCTTCCATTGTCTTTACCTCTGTGTTGCAATATGTTTTGTAAAAAAGAAGAGACATGGGGTAATTCACAAACCTAAATGCATTCTGCAACCTGTAGCATGCCATGTTATGAGGCCTATGTCTCTAAGATAATCTTTACAAGAGCCATTTTTTTCCCTCTTTTTATAAATTAGAGTGAATTCTGGGACCCAAAAGGGAGGGACCTATATCCTCAAATAGACTCAGACACAGTGCAGAAAGATGAATGTATTCATGAGCATTTGTGTGATTGTTTGTTTCAAGAATATTCATGGAAAAAAAAAAAGATAAGCATCACAAACAGTAGTAGAATTAAACAGCTGTGATAGTATTCCTGCCGGAAATGCACGCAAGGACATTTTGAATAGTTCTATTTATTACTCACACATGGATAAGTTAAACAATATTCAGAGGTTTTTTTCTGTATAAATGGGATTCTTTCCTCTTACAAAGCTTATGTCATCCAGCCAGAGAACAGAAACCATGTGATTTAAGTGATCAAATTTACGGCATGAATCATCACTAGGATATTGCGAAGACTCTCAGCAAATCATTTGTAAATGAAGTATCATTTAAATTTGCCTGTGCAAACAATGTTTTGAACAAGTGCCACAAACAGCTAATAAAAGCTGTGACCTGTTGGCAGATAACTTAGTAAGCAGAAAAAAGGAGCTAAATTAGTTGAATAAATGACATGTAATGGATAACATGATGATCTCTACTCTGATGACGTTCACGGACAACGCACTTAGACATTTATAGGAAATGGTTTTAACAGGGACCACTTCCAGTTGAAACTGTTGCTAGAGCAGGCATTGACAACCTTTTGGAGAAGTGGACAGCTTTAATGGAGCTCTCTCCAAAGACCCGCTGCTACTTTTAATCCAGCTATCACCGCTGCCGCTGCTTCTCTCCCTACTGGACTGCTGCTATTACTGCTTCCTCCCACTCCCCAGGTTCCCCCTGCATCATTAGCCTCCTGAAAACATTGCCAAAGATGTCCAGGTTTTGTGAACCAGATCCAATTGCTTGGCTGGCCAGACCTGGCCCGTGGTCTATAGGTTCCTGACCCTTGCCTTAGAATAGGTTCCTTCCTCATAGATACGAAAGACTTTGAACGTCATCTTTAGAGGAAACCTCCCAACAATTTTTCAGGCAAAAAAAGCTACTTTCATAAATGACTTTTTTTTAACTCCGTTAAACCAAAAAGGTTTGCAGTAACTGCAATGATCTTTATACAGCGTCATATACATTCCCAGTACACGTTAAAATGTTAGTTATGTTGTTTATGTAGTCACATTGAATTAGATTCTCACTGAAGTCAGTGGAGCTACATCAATTTACAGCAGTTTAGGATCTGGCTCAAAATACTTAAGGAATAATTTATAGGGTGGCTCGGTAGTTTAGGAGGATTAGTACCTGGAAATGGAGCCTTTCAGCTCTACATAGCTTATTTAATTCCACCCACAATTTACAACTACCTGATCGGTGTTTGGCGGCCTAGGTGAAATAAGTTACTGGCTTCAGACTGTTTGCTGGTAGACTGATGCCTACATATCACACTCGAAGCACTCCACCGCTCACCACCATCATAACTTCACTGTTGTTTGTATGTTCAGCAGAGCAAATAAAGATGTGCAGCATCTGGGGCCTATCCAGACAATGAGCTCTCTACAAATGAGATAAATGTGATGGCCAGTTGTGCTGAGATTTTGTTATGTGGACTCAGCATTAAGAAATAAACAGCTCCACTAACCCATCTCATATAGGCCACACCAAACAACCACTGGGTGCCAACAGATAAGAGCCATTGTTAATTGGGGCTGATTTAATGACCTGATAGTAAAAGACATTTTATCCCATTACCAGTCATCTGAGCAATTCAGTCTTCTGCTGCCACATTTCTAATGCTCTGAGCATCAGAATTATTACAATGCCCTGTTTTACTGGGTGATTTTTATTAGCATGCTCTACTATTGCTTTGACCTTTTCAGTATTCTGTCATTTGATTGGCTTGTCATTGCACTCCTCCCCCTAGGTGAGGATGACAGGGTCGAATGGAAAGAACAGGCAGCAAATCAAAGTGCAGAATACTGAAAAGGTCAATGCAGTAGAACACACAGCCATTATTCACAGAACATTATAACAACATTTACATCCCCATATCTTATTCACCTATTGAAGCTGTAACCTGGGCAGAAAACTGCAAAGGGGCAACTGATTCTCCTGGCAGAGGGAGGAAGACTTGAAAGGAGGAGAAAGTATACATGCCCTCTATTTCTACCTTGGAAAACTGGAATTTTTGATGATGATCCAACTTCATTACAGCAAGGTTAAAGTTAATAAATTAACAAGATATTAAAGGCAGTGAAGTATCATACAGGTGGCTGAAGGATTAACTGTTTGTCCTGGGTCAACTGGTTTCAAATCTAGAAGACATTACAAGTAAAATAAACTGTGTAGAAACTAACAGACAATACAAAGTCACTGACAATACACACACATACACACACATACAAAGTACAGACAGTCAAAAAGCTCAAGGCTGAATGGATTCAATCTTCGCAGGTTAGTCTAAGTGCATAGACTGAGCTGATAAACAAGTGAACAGACATTCACTTTTGAGTCCAGAAGTGCAGCCACATGCCTGCAGTGGCCCAGGCCAGAAGCTGGGTGGTGCTAGAGCACACCTCCCTGCTTGGCACAGCAGACACCTTGAGCCAAGGCTAGCTTACCCACCCTGTGAGGGAGTGGTTTGCAGCAGAGGTGCAAAGCATCCTGGGATGCTGGGGGACTGTGAGTTAACTTGAATCTGGATGGGATCTGGGACAGAAGTTCAATAAACTGATTTAACATAAATCGGTTTAGTCTGATACTATATCCATCCAGGTTTATCTAAAATCAAGTTTGACCATTTTCAAAGGAGTTTATGTGCACTGAACTTCTGTCGTGTTACAGATTTGAACCAGTTTCTTATCACTTATATCAGTTTATGTATAATTTCTGTCCCTAGCCATACCCCCCACCCAAGGGTGGAGTATAAAAGGAATGCTTTAGGACAAGTGCACCAGCTGGGAGATGGGCCTAAACCAGGAGAGATACAAGTCAGGATTGAGGTACCTTAACAAAGCTGCGTAGGAAAACTTGCTTTGGAAAGTTGCAGAGGCTGTTGCAGTCAAGACTGGGGAGGCAGAAGGGGCCAGGACTGAAGTAGCAATGTACTTGAGACGACAACCAAGGTATATTATAGGAGCTGATTGGAATGCTGCTTCTCTTTCCTCTGCTGGAGAGCCATCAACCCCATTCATTTCTCTTCCCTTATACCTGCAGAAAAACAAAATCAAACAGCTTCTTTAGTAACATTCACACCACATGTCTCTCCCAAAGTGAGGTAAAGGAAAAGAAAAATGATCAAGGAAGTCAAAGCAAAAGGAAAAGCCTGTAAAAATCCCATTTGCTTTCAGACCGAGAGCTTATTTGCGACAGGTGAATAGTTAGAGCCAAAGTATATAATCCCACAGCACCAAGGGCTCTACAAAGGAGAGGACACTGATCCAACTTTAGTATTAGCTGGGTGAATGGCACCAGTAGCATAAATTTAGAGTAGATTACTCATGGGAAGTTTCAGTCTTTCTCTGCATGTAGAATTACTCTGCAGCTGAACAGCGTGGAAAGCCGGCAGGGAAGTGCTACATGGTAACTGCTCTGTTTATATAAGGGCACAATCTTCAAACATGACCTCTGAGTTTTTGTCGCCTCCATTTTTGGATGCTGAACATAAAGGCTCCTTAAAATTCATCTAGTCTGAAACTGTCTCCAATAGCAGTGCTAAAGTTCGTTCCAGAAAAAGAGACTTAAACCCACAGAGCTGCTGAATAATATAAAGAAGGCCGGGGGGGTCATTACCAGGCTTAACCAATTTAGGGGGAGATCTGGGAGGTTATAGGGTAAAATGTTTTTTTAATGTCTTTCTACACCCCCTCCTGGCCACCTGAATCCTGGGGCTGGGTAGGTGCTGGTTTGGGACCCAGCTGAAGTTAGATCAGCTCAAGCAGGGTCATGATGACAGTGATCATTGTGAAGATACAGCAGTCATGTCTGATCACATCCCCCAGCCATACCCTGACATCCAGTTTGTAATGGGGGAGCTTCATGTCAGAATAGCCAGCTCTGGACAAGTTCTCCCACAGAAGAGGAATCTTTACCTGCTGGAGTGTTGCAAAGGGGCTATAATGAAGTCCAGGAAATCACCCAGGGGAGCACGCCACAGCAGGCCTTCTGCTGCTAATAGCAGAGTCAGGTCTGCTGAATTCCTCTGAGATGCCTTCTTTTAAATACATTTTTCTTCCTTTGCCTGTCACACAAGGTAGGTCTAATTAGACCATCTCTGATATTTCACGTTAAAAATTATAGGATGACAACAGCCATTTTATGTCTGTCTCTAGACACCAGTAACAAAAAGTTAGGTAACTGCTGGTCCACAGTTGTTGTGGTCATTTATTGAAGACCTTCTCTAGGTTCTACCTTTCTCTGAAACAGGCATCCTCTTGCCTCAAAATGATACAACTTTTCCTTCTTCAGGCCTCCTCTCTCAGGCCCTTTTCTCCTCTCATGTTGACCCCAAAGGAGGTTTGGGGGTGTAAAACTACTTCTGGAGGCTCAGCATATACAGAGAGAGAGGTCTCTTCTAGTTTGGCCTGATATGACATAGGTATTTTTATCTACTAAAGAGCTGAGAATAGCATTTTCTGCTGAACTTTGAGCAGCCTAGTGCATCAAAGGCAAATCAACGAGCCAAAGCAGCCATGTCTCAGGGCTCAAGCATTTGCCCTGGGAAAAACCAGCCATGTTGAAAGCACTGTTGACACGTGCACATCCCTGTAGCAGAAAACGGCTGAAAACCAGGCCTGAGTTTCATGGATCTTCCTCCAAAACCTCCTCTGCCACAGGTGGAATCACACAGAGTGTCAAACATTTGAATTCAGTGGGTTTCTCCCAGGTGAAACAGAATGAGCAGAGGCACTTCAATGGACAGATCTAAGTGGGTGAAAGGAGCACAGATCACCCACCTGCCAGGAGCAGCCCAATCCATCCAGGAGCCATTTACCTATCACCTACGTACTGGAGAACCAATGAGAATTAAATAACGCCTCCTGTCTCTTTCCATACCCTCAGAACAAGCCATTCTTAAGATTTAGTTCATTTTCAGATTTCCAGTCCTGACTTGGGTCTAGGCTTTGACTTTGGCCCAGGGTAGAGCAATGCACCCTAATTTGATGATCTCCCTCAACATCTAGGTCCTGGAGTTTGGGGGTGGCCCCATCACCAACTTTTGTGGTCTAAAAACATTCCCCAGGGCCTTCCTCCTGGTACAGTTTCCAACCCAGTTCCTTGAGGTAGCCTTCCAGCTCAGAACTCAGCTGTTTGAAAGTCTTGCCTCAAGACACCCTCTGAATTCATTTGGGGTGGTCCCATCCCGGCAGATCCCTGCCTCTTGCTCTTCTCCCCCTCTCCCCAGTTCCTCACTCCCCAGAGGATTGCGGCACTTCAAAACGGCTTTAGGGATTTTCCGCAAGGAGAAAACAAGGAAACCCAGTGACAGAAACCTAATCAGCAAACAGCTGAGCCAGGGATAAATTCACACAGAAAGCCTGTGTTTGTTTATTACTAATGGGTAGCGGAGATGATAACCTTTTAATCCAAAACCATAATGAAATATGCATATTTGTTAATGTGCAACTATAAAATGCAAATCTTGCAAGCACAATAGGGAAGGGCAAAGAAAGCGCTCGGCACCAATCCTAATGTATTCTTTTGGCTTCAGACATTTATCCAAATTGAGTTGTGTATGTAATATAAAGTCAAATGAATATGTAATTGTAATGTATATGTATAACCATTTTCTTTTCAAATATGCCAACTGTTTATCATAATAGGAAGTAATACATATTTTGCAGAATAAAAGGTTACCTATTAAAATATTTTTATACCCTCCCCCTAGCTTTTGTGTATGTATCAAAGCTCTATTTACATAGAGACGATTTCTGCTTTCCCTTTTGAGATACGGTCTGACTTCAAAAGATTTAAGAGATTAACAAAGTAAAACCAAGAAGATTTTTACTTGAGTTCTTTATTTTTTTTTCTCTCCCCTTTTCCCTTGATTGCCCTGAAATTATTAAGCAGGATCAAGTCTTGGTCAAAATGGGTCTCTTTGCCCTTTTTCTATCTCCAAATAAATGGCCTTTTTGGTGCCCACTTATTATCTGCATAATCATGCACTAGGGATGCTGCTTTATTTCTCATCACAGGCACCATAGCTTCGGCAAAGCATCTCTTTGTAAGCCAGCAGACTAAGACTAGGTGTGGTTGGGGTATGTAAGCTGTATCATTATAACTTGCTAATGACCAGTTTGGAGGTGAATAATCATAAGACCTAGAGAATTTGATCCAACCTGAATCTTGTTTCCCAAACTCAAAGCAGACTAGAATGCAACCTATTCCTGAGGTGTGAAAGAGCTCAGGTCATATTCTTGCCTTGCTAGCTACATCTCATGTTCTTCTAAGGGCCCTATCCCCACTGTATTTGAGTGACTTCTTTGATTGAAAAAATAGCCCGGTCCAAAGCCTGCTGAAATGAGTGGGAATCTTTCCATTGGCTTTAGCAAGCCAGCCCTGAAGAAGTCATATAGGAATAAGTTGGATTCTGTATTCAGAACAAATCCTTTCCCATTTTCATCTTTTATTTCTGCTAATGTTTCTATTAAATCTCCCACTCATGTTCATATATATTGCATTTATTCACTCCTGTCCTGTTCATCTGGTATTTGGTGCAACAAACTTTTTTTTGTACAGCATACCGGTCATCTCTTTCTCTTTGTCCTGCTTCTCTCCAAGGGACAGAGGTGAAGAAGTAGGAAGAGAGGTGTAGCACAAGAACAACATGAAGCACTGCAGGGAGTATTGAGAAAATCCTGTTCTTTAAAACCCCAAATTGGGCACAGCCAAGAGCTGCAGGTAGTTCAGAGAAATTACCAGCATTTCGGAAACTTATCAAACCTGAGCACCTTCCCAAACTTTTTGCCTTAGCTTTTACTTAACATCCTTCTTTAAGCTACAGAAAGGGCTATTTGGATGTGGAATTGCAACAGTCATATGAAATAAAGCTTATACATTTACTCCTCATCTCTTCACTGCCCTGAGCACAAGCAGTCTTATAAAATATGATTTGGACTATTCAATGGTTCATCCATCCCCAGCCTGAAGGCTCTGTTCCCTTCGCTGTCAGGGGCCCCAATTCCTTCCTCTCTAATAGAATTGATCTCAGGAGGCCCGTGGAAAGTTTCCTCACTAAAGTCTCCATAAACTCTAAGATGACATTGGCAGGAACCCTCCTGAGTTGCCATATCGACTGATGCTGCCAACTTCAATAGCAGTCAGACCATAATAAGGTCATAGACCTTGGAATGAAGCCAAATTCTCAGATTGGAAACAAGCCAAGAACTAGGGATTTGCGGGGAGGAAGGGGGTCTTTTTTCTTCCTAAATGACTTGAAAAATCAAATAAATATTTAAAGAACAGCAACAAAAGAGTACCAAGCTTAAATATTTCTTTCCATCCAGATCATCAGCAGAGACCTAACTTTGTGGAAAAGCGGCATGGGGTGAGAAAGAGAGACATTTGCTTTCAGAGAAGATATGTTGGAGAAAGGGAGGAGGAGGGATACCAAGTGAGAAGCATTTCACTAAAACTTTTCAGTCATTTTAGACTCATAAATCATGATCCAAATTAATGGGAAATTAATGCAGTGGAGAAATTACTGGGAGTGAGAAACTCTCGGTCAACAGCAGGAGTGTCTGTGCACAAAACAAGGCGGTGAGTATCCAAAAAGTGAAGATGCTCAGTAGCCCATAGTTGTTTCTTAATGAGGAAAGACAGAGGGGTCAGCGTGGGAACAAGATAGTCATTTTCTGTGTCTTTGCGAGAGTGGAGGAGGAGCAGCTTAAAAACTCTGATTTACATAAAAGTCCTATTTGCATCTTCCAACAAAAAATGCTCTTGCACCCAATCATAGCCTGGTAGCTGCTTGAAAGAGAAAAAAAAAAGTAATGGGGGAGAGAATGAAAGAGGGAAAGCGTATCCAAAAGGGAGAAGTCAATGTCATTATTCTTCTCTTCTGTTTTGCAAAATGAAGCAAGTGGAGAAATGGACCACTTTGCACCAAGTTCTCTCCTCTCCAATCCTCTTGTGGCATTATGTGAAGCATTTAACTTTCTGATAGCAGATAGGTAGGTCACATTTTCAGTCCATTTAGTGGCAGCATCTAAGCACATCATTTACCACAGCAATGGAAGTGATGGAGCAGGCATATGATAGATGGCTCCCTTTCCTGTTCTCTGGGCATTCAAGGCTAACAGGTGTAGCTTATAATGCTCCATGTTTTGGAGGGCTCACTTTGCAGAAGGCAGGGAGAAGGATGAAATTTAACAACATAATATAACAACTCTTTTGTTTTCAAGGAAAGGGTCTACAACTATCCCTTTCAAAAATACACATAAGTAAAAAGGGTGTCGTATTGATCCATACTAGGAAAGTATAAACTGGGCCCTAACGTGCCATTCACATCTATGTAAATTGGCAGTGACAGCAGTAACTAGAGGGGGAGGGAGGTTTGGAGAAGGTGGACACTCCATAAAAGGAACAGGGAACCTTTATGCAAATGCTGCAAACCAGCCCTTCATTTAGGGCTCCTGTTGATCCCACAGCCATCAAGATGCTTGTAACCATAGCAATAAGCTCAGATGTGAAAGCTCTCTTTTGTGACAGAATAGACAGTGGCAGCTGATGGTATCAGCAAAAAGTAGCATTGAGACAGTACAACTGTGGATGATAAGTGGATAATGGGAGCGCAGTCTCAAATTCCAGAAACATGATAATCCATAACAACTGAAGTAAATCAGGTAGACAGAAGCACTTAGATACCATGGGTATGGGCATGACAGAAGAACCTGAATAGAAGGGGCACCAGAGGTGCATGAAAACTATGGTTTGGCTGACTCACATGTGCACATGTCCAGACATCACTGCATGCCCCACGTAATAGAGCTATATATGTGCAATCTAATTGCTGCACATCTGGAAAGTCAGACTGTGGTTACATTCCAAGATAATTCAGTGGCACAATTAAGGTACACATAGGTCACCCCACTTGCCTGATACGAAGATGGTGCTCCCACAATCTGACAGGCACAGCAATACCAAATAAACCATATCCCAGCACATACACATCCCAAAACATAAGACATAACAAGCATGCAGACAAATGTGTTCTTTATGTATCTCTACCTAATCAAAGGACCTGAAGGATTTGGGACTTAACAATGACACCATTATCTCCTACACATATGGAGTGCTGGAGGTGCGTGTTATAGGCAACCAAACACTTACAACTTGTATCCTCCCTTGGTGCTGTTCCCTTCTACAAGGGAACCCCACTCAGTGAGAGATTTGGCCTTAGTATGAATCCATGAAATAGGAAAAATTGCTGTAGGTCCTAAGACATAATTCTGCTATTCCTCACCCCAACACTCTTTTCTCCCCTGAAATATGACAATTGAATGAAAATAGTGCAAGTATTAACCAGCCCAACGTCTGAATCTAACAGGTATCTATGTACTATCCCCATTTTGTAGATGAAGAAACTAAGGCAGAGAGCAAGTGACTTGCCCCTGAATCTTTGAAGGAGTTAGTATCAGAAAGAGCCAGAATAAACAACCTAGAGTTTGACCTATATATTGAGACTTTTAAACCAAGGTTTTCTATCAAAACATTTAAAACCATCAGTGCTCCCAAACTTTTCAGCATAAGACCTGAATCTTTGGTGCCAATATTCCCTTGGGTTTCCACTCTCTGTGGGTCGAAACTAAAAATAAAGACTAGTTACTGCTGTCAGTTATGACTGATCCTTGTGCAAACAGGCTGTTGTCTAGTTCCTCTGCTGCCAACTCTTCAAGTCTATCTATTTATCCCAAGTTTGCCATAGTCATGATGTGGATCATCAACTAGTCTGAAGAGTATTATTAGCCCAGTTCCATCACATGTTCCTTAAATAGCACAAATGGGTCATATACTCCTGCTGATCTCTCCCCTCTGATAGCTCCTCTTGGCTTTTAACACATACATTTTTAGTACTACAACACTGTGCATGCCATGTTCCCCCCCCCCCCCCCAACAGTCTCTAAAATGAGGATACAATGAAGGGGGGAAACACAAAAAAGATCCTATTTATCAAAAAAAACAATGGCTCAGTAGCGACGGTGAAACAGAGATATTGTTACTTAGTGATAGTAAAAGAAAAAACCACTGTCAAAATGATAAGGCCATTTCTGCTGTCTCCCAAGTGATAAAATCTCTGGTACTACTAGTCTGGGAATATTGTTAGGATATTTCATGGAGTGTGTTACGCAGAATAAGTAATAGCCCAAGCCCAGTTAACCCAAACCCACCTCCAACCCCCCTCTCTATTCATCCAACAATCTCCACTCTAATACTGTTGTTGTGATGGTTTGTATTCCCCCGTGCTTTTCTTCCGCTTTATTCGAAATGTGATGTTGCTTCTTGCTGAGCAGCTGAAACACCTTTCACTGATAAGCAGCCCAACTTTGTCTTGCCATAGGTCATTCGAAAGCCAGCCTATCACATCTTGAAAACTGCAGGAAACGTGGTTGAAAGTGCCAGTGAAATGAGGTGGGGGTGGAAAAAGTAATAACATTGAAACAAGAATAAAGGGATCAGATAAAAATCTACTGGAAGAAGCCCTGATGTTTTTGTATAGTCTGGAGATAAAACTTATCCATACAATAAGAGGCAGAGATTTTCCATTCACTCCAGTTTGACACTAGCATCCCTTCAATAGCATAACTCTTCATGCACTGGTGGAGCATGTGAGTAGGAGCACATAGCTCATACCTGCAACATGGTCTCCTTTGGAAAGCTAGTATCTGACCACAATAGTGAGCTACCATATTGTAGCTGCCTTCTGTTCTAAGAGCAGGGGGAAGTGCTATGCATCACACGTTAAAGTCTGGCATTTTTAATGGAGGCCACTGCATGCAAGGACGGCAATAGAAAACTCTGCATAAACACTGGAATTCTTTTGCTTGAAGGGACCAAAAATATTCAGCAGACATTGGCCCTAAATCTTGTCTGCTGATTCCAAAATGGTTGATCCTGGTTTAAGTACAAGCTCAGTGAAGAAGTAGTGTCTTTCAACCTTCAGTCTGGAGCCTTTAACAGCCTTCCCATTAGCTGGCTGCAGAAGAGGGGTTATCCTTTATGTGAACTAACCACATGGGAGTGGATATTAGGCTAGAGAAGAATGTGTCTAAGGATGAAGTTAGGTGTGATACATTTAGCCATACTAAAACTGTAAAATGTTAATTGGTGTTAAATTAGAACGTGCTGTGAGCAATCACATGTTAAGGGTTAATAGTGTTTCTTGCCTGTATGCCTCTGACTTGCTACTAGAGCGCTAGTAAGCAGGAGCATGGCTAGGAGCCAGGACACCTGCCTCTCTCCTTGCTCTGGGAGTTTGGGGGCCGGGAGTGATGCATTTGGGGATGTTGGAGGACTGCAAATGTCTCATTCTATCTCCATGTAACAGACTAAAGTTACTTTAACACAAACTAGGTAGCATGGCCCAGATTTAACCAGCACTTGAAATGGCATATCTCTGAGATGGCCAGAGGGCACTTAGCATCAGTTAATGAATTTTAATGTATGGACACTCATGTTTTAAGTGACCTTAATATAATCTAAGTGTAACAAGTAACTTCACCCTAATTTTTACAATGATTTACTAAGGGCAATATTTAAGAATCAAATCAAAAAGCTCCAAATCCTAGGATCTACATCTGTTCACCAGTTCTTGGGATTCAGCCCCCAGCAAGAAATATAATTGTAGTCTTTATGGCTCACCTTCCTCTATTCCTCTTCCTCCTCTGCAATTTTAGGAGTCTACGTTGATGAAAGCTAAGCAAGAAAAAAAGTCTTATCATTCTGCAAGTTTTGCTGTAATCTTTCTGTCAGGCGTGTTGCATTGTGCTGTGGAAAAGGAAAGAAAAGCTGCTTGAAACCGAATGACATCTTTTGCCTTCCTTGTCATTCAAATGCATCCAGCTCTGGGGCTGAGCATGGCAGCTTCTTACCACAAAACATAACGAGTTAGAGCAACAGAGGTACGTCTTTTGTAAAAATATGTCCATTGACAATGTTTGTCATTTTTCTAAAATGCCTTCTCTTCTTTCAAGGTAGTGACACTGCAAATATAAAAGATAACCCTAATGCCACACACTCCTCTTTCACAGTGAGGCAAAGGTTAAGGCAACAAGAGCTTTCATAGTTAAACATTTAAGGTACACAACAGTTTGGTAAGTATATCAGAGACAGAGAATCCCCAGACAATCAACTCTGAAGGCATTAGCTGCTGGAGGAAAACATCCATCCTCAACCAGCAGAATTAGAACATCCATCCTCAACCAGTAGCACTCAAAAAAAGTTTTGTGAAACACTGAAAAAAACCTCCAACCCTGGCAATCCATCTGTACAACCTGGATGTGGGACATTAGCCTTGCTATTACTGTCTTGCTCATTTCCTTCTATGTACCTCCCCCCCAACTATTACCTGCTGTTGAAATCAAGTTGATAGAGAGAACTATACAAGCTTATTAGAATGGGGGGCAGCATGCTCTCTTCAAATGTCTCTTTAAATTGCAAGCTGGAGTCTCATATATTTTCAGTTTTAAATCTTCCAGAGTCCTTAAAAAGAAAGCTATGTATCCTGCAGAATGCAACATTTGGGAAAGGCTGATCTTAAAGCCTGTTCCCACCTCTGTGGACTGATCATTAGAATGAGCAAAAGATCTCCCTGGTGCTCTTCTGAAAAAAAATACTGTCCAAGTTTAGGTGGGGTGGAGTTGACAATGGGAGGTGGGAAGCAGTCTTCATTACTTCACTAGCCCATTATATCCCAGCCCTTTTCCTGCTCCTTTTAGCCTTTACTAGCAAAGATTTCATGTTTTTAAAACATGCTGGAATTAATACACTTTTAGGCCTGATGCTCTTTGCTTACAGCAGCATAAGTCAGAAGTACCTCAGCTCAAATCCGCAAGTGTGAAGTCAGACAAGGATTGCCACCAGTTGTGTGTAGTTAGGTCTTAGTTGTGACATCCTAGAATCTACTATGAGTGGTCAGAAAGTCGTATCCCTTCCAGCCCTGCTATACAAGTTACCTTGCAACTGTTATCCAATAACTCTTAGGGTCTAGATTCTCCTGCATTTGCACTTTTGTCTGTTCAGAGCAACTCCAAGGGAGTCAATTTAAGCTATAGCAGATTTCTACTAATAGAATTGAGAATTTCCTTTGTTTAAAAGCTAGATATTGCTGCAAATAGCCTTAACAATGCTATAAGATTATGAGCTGGATAATTCTGAATTTCACACACACGTGTGTGTGTGTGTGTGTGTGTGCGCGCGCGCGCGCGCACACCTGTGTGTGTGTCTGTGTTCCCAGCAACTGTGAAAGTGCCTGAATTTTAGTGGGAAGTGGGATAACTTTGGAATTATCCATTGGTCCCTATTGATTACACACATCCCTTTATGTACCTCAAACCAGACCAACCTCATTTTCCAAGGAAGGCTACCTACAACACTTCTGCAAGATAAAACAGCAAACAAAAGGAATAAAAACTGCATCTCCCATCGATGAGATGAGCTACATGCCTAGTAGGCCCCTACTGTCAATCACTGTAGTTTCCAGCCCCTTCCCAGTGGCTCTGTGTTATCTGCCTGAATTGTACACCTTCTTCTGCTGTCTCATAGTGAGTGATACCACATCAGCCTTAAGGGGAGATTTCAAGTACAGTCCCCCCAGTCATTCTTCTCTCTCTCCCTTTTGAGTTTATCAGGTTGTTTTCTTGGCATCTCTAAGTCGTTAAGTAAAAGGAGAGCTGGAGGATGTTTCTTTAAGATCAAAGACTTAACATCTTTATTGTTTTGCAGTGACTAGATTTTTTAAAATAAAAGTTTTCATTTGAGCAACTCTTCAGTTCCCCTTGTAGGGGAAGCCAGCCTACAAAAACTACCTTCTTCAAAGTAGATGGGTATAAACCTCCTCTCCAGGCTCTATTTCTAATCTGACCACCTCTGAATGCAGAAGCAGTTTATTGCTATATCTGGAGTGTATCCAACCTTCACATCTCACATAAATTATTTTATTGTAACAAGCTAGACCCAGAAAAGAAATTTCAGAAAAAAAACAACAGCTCCAAACTTTGTGGGAAGCTCCAATCTGAGCCCAGATCCAAAATTTTGCCCCTTGGGTCCATTTCCTATTCCATGACACATGGTAAAGCTGGAAGTTAACAGTACTGCATCAACTGCAAGGCCCTGCCTGTGGCCACAAAGAAGCCAAACAGCGGCTGTACTTTGATCTCAAAGAAGAGCATTATCTCTGTTTATAGTTTGCAAATATGCCTGGCACCCTGCTCTGTCGGATTTGACAGGAGCTCTCCAAACTCCAGCAGTCGTCCTTGAATACTGCTAGGAGAGTTTTTGTGGAAGCATTCAGTTAAAAAACAAGCCCGCAGAAGACGGAGAGAAACATTAGAAAGGGGTCACGGCTGGATTTGCTGAACAAATGAGCTCTCTCGTGACTAGAAGATCTCATCAAACTCCTCTCAATTTTGTTATAGGAAACAGCATAAGACAATGGCTGACCTTCAAATACAGTGTGGGAATATGCTGGCTGGCTCTCTCAACAAAAAAGCACACCTAACAGGGTATAATCAGATAGCCCCCAGGGGAAAGCTTTTCCATGTTGTTGTTTAATCTCTCCTACAATCTATCTGTGTGAACATTTAAAATATATTGATCACGCATACACAATCCAGGAAGGACCCACATGTAGTGTAGGTTTCTCCTGCACTGTAAAATATATTTAAGGGAGTGAGACACTGCTACCCTGCAATATTTTTCTGGCATTATTTGGTACACAGGAAATGTTTTCTTTTAAGCGGTCTGTATACCAATCTTGCAACTGGGTTCATGCAGGCAACCTTCCCCCTTGACGTACAGGGAACTCCATCTTCACCATCACTGCTGCTGCAGCAGCACATTGCGGTCCCAAAGGTCCTGGCTTTTTTGTGCTAGGTGCTGCATATATGTATATCACACACATATATTATTTAAACAAAACAAAGAGCAGGGGGAGATAGGAAGGATCATTTCCATCTTGCAGAGAGGGAGCCTAAAGACCAGACACTTTTAAAGCTGCCAACTTTTAGTGAGGCATCCAAATCCCTCAGATGGCTTTGGAAACCCATGAGGTTCACAAGATCCTACAGGAAGTCTGTGGCAGAGCTGGGACCTGAACCCAGATATCCCGGGCTTCTGTCCAGCCTCTTAACCATGTGACATGAAATTCACTGTGTGCGAGGACATTTACTTTGAAGTCAGTGACAACTCACTTGTTTGCAGGCAGTTGTAGGGCCTTGTGGTCAGTCCCATTAACTTCAAAGCTAGATATTTGTGGCTGCAGGCCAGAAGTTCTTGAGTACTACCCCTGTCCTGCCACGGTGAGCAGGGATAGCAACAGCCAGAAAGTTGGCTCGGTCAGACTGCAAAAATTGGATACTTGTAAGCTGAAGGCTAGACGGACCTCGGTCTCCAAGCTTTCTTCTGTATTCAGCTGAAGATATAAACGAGATATATCACTGTACAATTAAAAGTTAAACCCCGCACACCTCAGCACCATATCTGACAGGAACACATGTCTAACTTTATTACAGTGCTGTTGTATTTTTTCAGCATCACCTTACAAACAGGTCGCAGTTTTGATTTATATTTTGCCGTCTGAAATGCATAAAAGATGTGGCGCTTTTGCTTCCCCATTAATCTTCCCTGGTTTTGTTTGAAATTTTATTGAAGGTGACATGACAAATTACTGCCAGAGTCAATCTCTTCTTGAAGAGGGAGTCATTTAAAAAATATATATCTAGGAAAAAAAAAAAGGAAAAGAATAGAAAAGAATTGGCGGGGGGAGGGAGGAGGAAGGAAAGGAGAGGAACATGTTAATGTAAAGTAAATGGCCTCTCTGAATATGTGCTTCAGTTCCTATGCCAATGGCACATCCATTCAGAGGAACTGCTGCTGGAGTGAGAATGGCAGGCTAATTACTGACACGGCAGGTTCACAGATTCAGAGACAGCGAGACCTCAAAAGACCTCTCTGGCCAATTCAGAAGGGGTGGGAGAAGACAAAGACCCCTGTGCTATTTTTTTCCCCAGGACTTCTTACGATATCATCCTCCACTATGGTAGTCTCCAACCTTTTGTTGGTTTTAGGCAGTGACTGAGGCTCAGCCACATCCTCCGGGAGTCTATTTCGCTGCCCAGTTGCTCAGACTGCCGAAAATGTGTTTCTGACATCTCTGCTCAAGTTTTCTATGGGGGATCCTGCTGCTTTGTGATGCTGATAGGTAGGAACATGGCTGGTGTATTATATCTTGCTGCTTATGCTGGATGTTATTCTTGTCTGTGTTGTCCCAAGAGTTCATCTTGCCTTGTATACTTAGGTTTCAATTCAGTGACTTTAATAGGAGTGTGGGGGTACTCAGTACTTGCAGAATCAAGCCCACAATGAACTTTGCTTTGGGATAGGATGGCCATTTAAGATAACTGAGGATGTGTAACTACTCCCCTTTCCAGCTGTCCTCTGTCAGGAATGTGTGATGGGTAGCCCAGACTAGGCTAGCCTAAGTGTGAGCAGCCACAGTGCGAAGGGCACATGTATTCAGTGCTGGGCTCACATTATGTGTCACAAGGACATCCAAGGACATACCCCTTAATCCAGGGGTGGGCAATTACTTGGGTCTGCAGGCCACATAGGGAGTTTTGCTGAGGTATCATGGGCTGGGTCAGCAACCCCAACCACAACTCACCAAAGTGCCCTATGTGGCATGAGACCATGGGCAGGCTGGGAGCAGTGTTCAGGAGTGGGAGGGGTGGGTGAGGCTGGGATCATGGGGCAGGATAGCGGGGCAGTGACAGCATGGTTCTGGGGCCAGGGCCAGGGCCAGGCAAAGCTGCGATGCACTCGGTGCATGTCCCTGAGGGCAGAACCGGGGCTCTACCCCAGCCCTGGCCCTGCGCTGTCACCGCCCCCAGATCCCGGGGTCTCCCTGGCCCCACCTGCCAGTCCCACTCCCAAACACCACTCCCCACTGTCACAACCCAATGATTTTGGTGCCTCGGCACGATGGAATTTTCCCACCACATGAGAGCTTCTTGCACAGCAAAGGTTTTCTGCTGCAACAGAAAAACCCCGGTGCAAGAGAGTTCCCGCCATTTGAATGCAAATTTGTGTCCCGCTATTGGCCAGTTCTAAATTATTCCTACGTGGCGGCTAGTAATTGGCTTGCTAGCCGTTTAAAATTTCGTGCGACTTCCGCCCAAGTCGGAGAACTTTGAGCACGCTGCAGAGTGCCTCTAAAGAGATCTGACTTGCGGCTGAGCTGATCGATAGACTGATCACCTATCGATTCTTCTCCCCATCGCCGAGCGCAATCCTCGATGTACCCTTCACCTGCCAGCTTAATTTGTGGATGGATTAGCTGGCCTGAGCCTTGCCAGTTGGAGCAACTCACATAGTTGTTTAAGTGATCAAACCACCTGCGTCGCGGCTACAAGTGGCGTAAGTAAAGTTTTTGCAACCAATAAGCTTTGTCTGCCTCTCCATTCACCAGCCCGCCCAAGCAACCGAGTGATTTCTAAATCATCTCGAGTCGGCTCCAGCCGTCCGAGACATGGAAACAAGGATGGGATCTAAGGGCACGGTGATAGAGGTTAACCTAATCGGGTGCTGCCCCTGGCGCACCAGGACCCGCCGCGTGGAGAATGCAAACGATCTATGGGCGCATATCGCTTACCACCAGGTGGTAGAAGGGGATGAAAGAAATATTGATGGCTACTTCTCCGTAAAAAAAGAAGAAGTAGTCGTAAAAGAATGGAGAACTAAGCTACCCCTTGGGAAGTTCGGATGCATAATGGGGAGCGATTGGGTCTATTATCGACCCCCACAGGAAACATCAGCCATATCCCTAGCCGGGGTGAAGGCGCGGAAGGCAGAAAAGCTGACCCCCACTCAGGAGTTCACTCAATGCACCCGATACTTAAGGGAAGGAGGGGAACCCACCCCCGCGGACTGGTTCAACTGTCCGGATTTGGTGCCTGGGTCACGGGGCCACGAGCTCCTCGTTCAGCTCTGGGAGGACCTGGAGACCAAGGGCCATCACGTGCCCAAGTGGGGTTTAACTAAATGGAAGAAGGGAAAGATGATGAATGTGCTGTTCCATACAGTAGCGGGTCTACTAAGAGAGTACGCAAATTTAGAGGCTCAGATGCATACGGCGGGTAAGGAGTCGCTGGAGCGGACAGCAAAGGGCTCCGGAGCGACGCTTATCAGTAGCGCCGGCTGTATGATGCTGCTGACAGAAAATGGCGCCGAAAGAAGCGCGAGCCATCCGGGGAACCCGGAAAAGAGGGGCGGAGCTTCAGAAGACCCAGGGGGGATCCGCCTAGCGACTCCGCCCCCTGAGGTGACGTCGTTCCCAACGGCCCCGCCTCCTTGCCATGGGGAGGGGGCAATGGAAGGAGGGATGTATTCAACACTCCCGCATGAAGAATTTAACTCTCTCTCTCTGCCGCAGCTCACCCGATAGCTGTGATGATGCGTATTGTGGATGAAGAAGGTACTATGCGTACCACTGTTATCTCCCGCACATGCACCCGACCAGAAATCCAGGAACTTTGCAAAGAATCTAAAATAAAACCAGAAGAAACTTTGGCCATGTGGTTGGGATGATTAATAGTGGAGTTTGGATCTGATATTTTAGACAGGGAAGAAGCGAGTGCCCTGACCCGAGAAGCGGCGTGGAGCAGAGGGCGTGCTACTGATTTGAATGTGGTAACGGTCAGTGCCCACTGGCCCATCCCACTCCCAGCGCTTGTAGTGGGACAGGTAACCCACAAATTTCACACTTGGCATGAGCGTCGCCCGCAGAAGGCCACTGCGGAGCAACTCCTTCTAGCCATAATCGGGGTATCATATCTTTCATGGAGCCCGAGAACAAATCCAATGGGACTAACAGCAGCCCAACGCAAAGAGAGATGGGCTCATTGCCACCTAACGGACCCTGGGGCAATTCCAACGCCCCTGGAAGCTATAGACGCCTGCGTAGAGGTATATGGAGGAGTAAATGCTGTCACGCTCCAACTCTTTTTGAACCCAATGGCGGGTCAGCCAGTGGGAAATCTCTTAGGCCATCTCCCACGACTGCAGGTGCTCATGAAGCAAGGTGAAGAATCTTCTGATGATATAAGAGACCGATCTTCAGCATACCCAGCCGAAACACTGAGACCCAGATGTCAAGAGTTTACCCCCCGGCGAGAGCCATGGTGGTCACCTCCAAGAACCCCGAAGGAAAGAACCCTGAAGGAAAGAAATATGTTTGGTTTTCTTCTCGCCCACTCCGGACTTACAAAGCCTCAGTTGCGAGTTTTGGGAGAAAAGGCCCAATGTTGTCTGGCTAAAGCATTAGGATTCAAATTCGAAGACCCACAAAAAAACAAATAATGGCCGGTGGCTCCGCCGGCGGCCTTCTCCAACTCAAACCTGACCCCACTGACCCTCGTCCTTATGCCGAACTCACTGTTTACAACCCTACCAATCCAGATGACCAACAACAAGTGTTCTTCCTTCTCGATACTGGAGCTCAAGTCAATGTGATTACCTCAACGATACCTCACCAGAAGACCACCAAAACGATCAAGGTACAAGGGCTTAACGCTATTGCAGTCACCACAAAGGTCAAATTCTCAGTCCAAGGCAACCGATACCACCTAGAGGCTGTCCTAGGGGGCATCAATATTTTAGGAATGCCGGGGATAAAAGCGCTTGACCTTAAAGAACAAGTGCTACAAGCATTACCCATTATTATCCCAGAACAGAATTGGCATCGACCAACGCTTCATAACACCTCTACCTGGTGATATTGACCAATCCCAACCAAGGGTCCTCTAAAAAAGTCCCTTACTGACCTCCTGCGGTGACAACAAGGCTGTATTAAGACCATAACTGCCAGCACCTACCTGTCATCAGGATGGGGAGTTGCGAAACCTGGAAAGCCTAATGAAGCCCGGCTAGTCGTAGACTATAGAGAGGTTAACAAAAGGTGTCAAGTACTTCAACAACCTAATCCTTCTACTCTGCCACAATGCATGTTCGAGATGGCACAATTCCAACAAAGTAAGTGGGTCGGAGTCACACTGGATTTAAAAAACATGTTCTTTTCCATCCCAATAACTGACCCGGAAGGAATACTAAATATGTGCATTGATGGCACTATGTACAGGTGGACGGTTTGTCCACAAGGATATCGCAACGCTCCGTCACTAGCTACTGGTGCCATGAATAATACCCTAAAGAATTTTCAAGCCTCACACTCTCTTCCCCCAGAGGAGGAATTAAGAATCTGGAGTTATGTTGATGACATTGCTATCATGGGTCATAATAGTTCCGTAGTTACTAGTATAATCAGTCAACTAGTCGCTCACCTTCAAAGCGAGGGATGGACGATCAACGAGGAGAAGTCATGCCTACATCCTGTAGATGACATCACATTCCTTGGCACTCGATAAATCGGTTCCATCCGCCATGGAATCTCGCATGAGGGTCCTAACATCGATCCATTAAAAACATTCCTCCCTGTTACTAAGAGGCACTTTCAACAGCTTTTGGGTCATTTGAACTGGTATCGGCATTATGTTGGACCCAGTGATTTGGCGCTCCTCACCAAGTTGCAGCGACAGATCCGTGACAAATCCCGAAAGTCCACGCCCTGTACGAAAGGAGATCAGCGGAACCTGCTTCGCCTGCTAGCTACGGTTAAAGATACACAGCTCCATGCCATCGATCTTGGTGAGTCACTAACCGTAACCCTTGGATCCACCACAAACCATGTGTGGGCTGTCATGCATAACCCTCGCGATAAGCTAGTATACACAGCCCATAAGACGCTTTAAGCGGCACAACATCGATATGGAGTTGTAGGAAAAATCCTCCTAGCTGAACAACTGGTGGAGCCATTAGCAAGGGGGCATGGGACATTACGCGCTCCTGGTGCCACATTATTACCCTTGCTAGATGCGGAAAAAGTCAACCCACATTTTCAGGGGGAGTCTAAGACCTGGAATACGCTAGTGCTTACCCACCATTACAACTGGCATTGCTGGAGGTTGGAAGACACAGCACCTAATCCAAGCCCAGAAGATGAGGAGAAGGTCCCTACACTGTATGGAACTTCTGCCCCAGCGTGGATGGCCTCGGATGGAACCTCCCGACATGGCGGAGGCTATGGGTACTATTGCAAGGCTTGTCATGACAAGAAAATATTCCAAGCCAACCCAGATGATAATTCGGCCCAAAAATGTGAATTGTTAGGATTCCTCAAGGTACTGGAACATTGTCTGGCACATCATAACGACTCGCTCCCCGTTCCAATCATCGCAATCAATTTGCAATACATTTATAAAATTCTTACTGGTACAGCCTTTCCCACTGAAAATTTGAATGATTGGCAAGACATCTGGAAAACATTAACTAAGTTTGCACGCCTCCCGTTGGTTAGGCACACTAAGTCCCACCATCCGGATACTGATCTAGTACATGAGGTCATTGATAAGCTCTTAGAAGACCTACTCCAGACCGACATAGTCTTGCCTATCACATCTACCTCCGGTCCTGAAGTAAATCCATTCCTCGCATGGCTTCATGAAAATTGGGGTCACCCAGGACCACGGACTTGCCATCAACGTTGGTGCCGAACCATTACGGAGCCGGCCTCATACGGAGTTTGGCGCGATTGGGAAAAGGTAGCTCAGGCCTGTGAGATATGTGCTAAAGAAAAGTGTCATAGAACAAAACATCAGCTCGGAGCTTTCGATTCTTCACAGTTCCAAGCAGGAAAAGTTTGGCAGGTAGATCTGCTAGGACCCCTCCCAGGGTCTAAGCTGCCAAATAAAGGATTTGTTGTTGTTGACTTGGGAACAAGACAGTTACAAGTTATTCCCTTACGGAAAAGCAATGCCACTGCTGTTATTTCTGCCTTAACTGCTATATTTGCCACCTGGCAACCTCCTCATGAGATTCAGTCTGATGGGGGACCCCCTTTTAACTTTAACGCTCTAGATAAATTTGCTCGTCTTCACAACGTAGCATGGCATCTCCATCTGCCGTACTACCCGCAGTCCAACGGTGTTGTAGAAAGACACATAGGTTTGTACAAAGAACAACTTCGCCTCAGAGGAGGAAGGACATTTAAAAACTGGACTAAATTCAATCATGATGTTCTTATCTCACTGAACACCGCTAAACCGTTATGGGACGAAGCTAATGTCCAGAAACCCCCACCTTGGGAACCCAAGTTCCAGCCAGATGAGTTAGTGTGGATCTCAATACCGCACCCCCATCAGTCTCATCCACAAGTTCACAAAGGAACAGTTCAACGGTCGGGACAATATCCTAATACCTATTCTGTCCACTTAGAAGAAAAGCCCGATCGTCCCCCTATTATCGTTCATCACAACTGGATGACTTGTCGTTCCGACATTCACCTAGTATCCTTACAGTGAAACCAATTATGAGTCTCTTTTGTTTTGTTTTGTTTTGTTGTTTTCTTTTCTTTACAGGTCTAACCTCAGCAAAGCGGTAATCTACAGCCGCTCGATTGTGAGATCCGTCGAGCACCAAACTACAGTTCATTCGAGTCAATAGAGTGACGGCGATAAAGGAGACACTGAGGCAGCGAATGTCTATCAGCTCAGGACTTGCTATGGCGCTGTTTTCTCTCATCTTATTAAGTATTTTAATTGGCATTGTCTGTTATAGGAGAAGACGGACTGACTAATAAACGAGGGGAGTCCCAAGCAGATGTTCTCCAATCAGACGATGATCAATAGTTGTTGTTATATGTTTAAGTTATTATATTTTATAGTTTGTTAAAAAGACCAGTCTATAAAATTGTTTATATATATATATGTATATATATATATATATATATATATTGGTTGCTTAAGCTTCTCCAGGTCAGTGAATCCTGAAACAAAGATTCCTTATAATGTGCTTATGTGTCTAAAATTCCAGTTGTGCCGTCTGCAAGGGGGCATGTCACAACCCAATGATTTTGGTGCCTCGGCATGATGGAATTTTCCCGCCACATGAGAGCTTCTTGCACAGCAAAGGTTTTCTGCTGCAACAGAAAACCCCCGGTGCAAGAGAGTTCCCGCCATTTGAATGCAAATTTGTGTCCCGCTATTGGCCAGTTCTAAATTATTCCTACGTGGCGGCTAGTAATTGGCTTGCTAGCCGTTTAAAATTTCGTGCGACTTCCGCCCAAGTCGGAGAACTTTAAGCACGCTGCAGAGTGCCTCTAAAGAGATCTGACTTGCGGCTGAGCTGATCGATAGACTGATCACCTATCGATTCTTCTCCCCGTCGCCGAGCGCAATCCTCGACGTACCCTTCCCCTGCCAGCTTAATCTGTGGATGGATTAGGTGGCCTGAGCCTTGCCAGCTGGAGCAACTCACATAGTTGTTTAAGCGACCGGACCACCTGCATCGCGGCTACAAGCGGCGTAAGTAAAGTTTTTGCAACCAATAAGCTTTGTCTGCCTCTCCATTCACCAGCCCGCCCAAGTGACCGAGTGATTTCTAAATCATCTCGAGTCGGCTCCGGCCGTCCAAGACACCCACCAGTCCGCAGCACCATCTAAGCCACCCTGCCTGCATAGGTCCCACCCCTGGCAGTGAATGCAGGGTGGACGAGCCGGGGTGCCCAGGCAGTGGTGCTCTGTCCCCTGGCAGCAGCTGCTGGAAGGAGCCACCACTGTTGCTGGGGCTGCCGAAAAATGGAGTCTGGCAACCACACACCCCCCCCCACCCAGGTGGAAGGAGGACCTGAGCTTAAAGGGTGCCTGTACATGAGCGCGGAGGCTGCTCTGATGTGCTGTAACTACTGTGTCAGAGCAGACTCGATTAATTGAATCTGTTGACACGTGGTAATACCACGCTCCAGCAGCCTCCTGGGTCTCATGTATCAGTGTCCGCACCCTTCAAAATAGCGGTAGGAACACTTGAAATAAAGCACGTCAAATAAGCTTTAGTTCAAACACCCTCGCTGCCATTTTGAAGTGCAGGGATGAGGATACACGAGATGCTGCAGCACTTCAATTAGAGCAGTTTTCAGAGCCACTCTAATTAAAGCGCCACCCCCAACCCCTGGAGCACATGTAGAAGTGCCCAAAGTGACAATTCCCCCCCCCCCAGCAAGTCTACATTTTTAGTAGTACTTTATTTACTAAGTGAAAAGGGTTTGGTTTGCAAAATAGGGAAAGGGTTTGTGGCAATGCCCAGGTAGGAAACCCTGGTTAACTCTGCAGCAAAGACAAGTCACTGTCAGCCATAAGGAAACAACTGCACATTCAGACACTTTTTCTGGGATCTGCTGGGCTGAATTCAGCCCCAGGGATCAACTCACAAAGGAAGCTAGTCAAAGCATTATGCAAGGTAGAATGGGAGTATAGAGGAGATTTGCAGTGCAGTACAGTCTGTGCGAGACCCAGCGTTAGGGTTGCCTTCGGATTCAGAAAAGGCAATTGATCTACCATTCCTCTGATCAGAGAGATCCAAGTCAGTCCACATTAGAGCACCCTGTCTCTGTTCCTGTGGAAAGGCATTCCAATAGGCCCAGAGACAAGCAGTAATAATATTTTTAAAAAGCAGCAAGCCTACAGTGTTCAAAATAGCACATCTATTTTATTTCACTGTTTATTAATTCATCTGTCCGCTAAGTAACTCAAGTGCCCTGTTTGCCTCCAACTCTAATCCACCAGAAACTCAATTAGTTGTTAAGTGCCTAGATGCAGAAGACTCCTGAGCATTCTCTGTTTTGGAAAGAGCAAGAGCTTGCAACAGAGCTTTATTTGCACGTCGAAGTCTCAGTAACTTGCTTAAGTGGCGGCCTTGTCTAGCAATCAGACAACCGCTCCTTGAAATCAAGAGCTGAAAATGAAAAAAAACTCCTACATTTTTTTCCTCCTCCTGATTGGAATGACTGCAAAGATGGGCAAGTTCTGCAAAAGGAATTGGTTGGAATCCTTTATTCAAACCATTATTTGGAATTAATCTAATTAAATATTAGGCCCGTATAATTCAACCATCTCTATTTACATGTGTGCTAATTAGGGACAAGGCGGTAGAGATTATTAGACAGACAGAACTGCATCCCTCTGCAGGGTGAACTCTAGGTGGATGTCATGGTATCATTTAACATGTCTTTGGCAGAGAAATCATTGCTCACATGGAGATACAGAACAGAAGGCAACTAGAGAGAGACAGAGACATGACGACAGGTGGCACCTGAAACCATGAGGAAGTTTGAATTCTACGTGTATCTTATTATGGGCTTAGGACCCTGTGCTATAATTTGACCCCAGACCTTTTATAAAATTAAAAGACCTTTTCAATACAGCTGATGACTTTGTTTTGGTGCAGTCAAAGAAAGCTTTTGACCTTTTGGACCATCTCGCAACATACTCTGGATGTGCAAGTAATTTAAGTATGAATAGATAAATGTATGTGTTTCCTTTGGAAAAAGAAAATCACGTGTCTTTCACACATGAAACACTCTATAGTAAGTCCTAAGTGTTGTACTATTATTATGAATCACTTTGCCATGTGTTACTTCTCCTACACATTTTAAAAGTGTTGGAAGGGGAGTTTGTATGTGTCATATCATGAGTACCCTGGTATTTGCATCAATATCTTATTTCAACACTTTCCACAGAGAGAAAACTGTCTCCCCGTTGCAAACACTGGACTTTTCTCTGCATAAACAACCATTTTCACCAGAAATGGCAAGGTGTCAGCTGGGATCAAATTCAGAAATACTTGTGAAAATATCTGCTTTCCCCCATGGCTGCTGGCAAAGCAAATATTAGCTAGGTCACACAGCTTTGGTGGGTAATACTAGTTCTTGCATGTCTGGTCTCAACTGATCCAACAGAAGGTTAACTTGTTGAATTTATACAAGACAGCCATTCTCAAGTGCTTCAATTCATGTTAATTTAGTGTTGGAATCCTTATCTAGAGACAATTCATTTCAAGTGTGACCTTGTACTTTCCCCTTCATTTACTGACAAAATAAGTCAAGAATATTACTTTTGCTCACAGAATTATGTGTTACAAAATTAGCAGCTGCAAATTATTTCCATTTCCATTTTACTTCTCAGGGAAAATAAAATGCGTAAGAACATGCAAATTGTATAGCAAGCAAAATCTAATGATTCTTTTGATCACTGAGCCAGACTTAGCAGGTGCAGGCTGCTGAGATGCACCTGGAGTGTGCTGTATTTACCACACAGAGTATGTCCAGCTAGGAAATGCCTCTATTTTAGGTATACCTAAGGTAGAACGCATCTGCTGTCCTACTGAATATACCAGGTGCAACCACGTGGAAGGGGATGGTGTGTCATTGAAACACACCCAGGTAGAACAAACCTGGTGTGTGGCTGAACACTCCATAGATGATGACTTATGCATTTTTATGGAAATATCCCAGCTCAAAAGCAACTGTCTCCTGCAGAATATTAAGGGTCCATCTAGGTTGCCCATCATCTGCTGTGCTACTAAATGTTCCTTGCCTGTCCCACTGGAACAAGCAAGATGTGCATTCAAAGGTTTTAGGCACCTTCTAATAC
Source organism: Alligator mississippiensis (assembly GCF_030867095.1). Classification (NCBI taxonomy): domain Eukaryota; kingdom Metazoa; phylum Chordata; order Crocodylia; family Alligatoridae; genus Alligator; species Alligator mississippiensis. The sequence continues at coordinate 17,973,608 of NC_081835.1, forward strand.
TCCACTGGTTTCACTAGGACCTGAATAGACGGATATCAATACAGCAGATGTAGTGAACATCCAGCAGTGATGGGGTTAAACATACAGTCAACTGTGTAAGAGCAGTTTGGGGCCTTTGGCATTCATTCCTTTTGTCTCTGTGCTCTGTTTGGGGGGGTCCTCAGCCCTCCCACTTCTCTGCTGGATGAAGACAGGGCATGAAATGAATAGAATGAATATGGTGATGGGAGGTGAAAGTCTGAACTTGTTCCAAAGGAGAAAGCATTTTTGCCCAATTAGCAGAAAAAATAAGTGATCTGAAAGGGTGGCACATAGATGGCACAATGACTGGGGGCTCGCATTTCCAGCTCAGTGTTGTTCTGAGGTTTGGGTTTTGGATGCAGTGGAAAAGTTTTGTACCCTAAGGCATTCAGCTACAGTGCAGGGGATTCTGGGAGAGCAGCTGGACAAGGCACTGGCTCAATTAGTACCAGTTTATACAGGAGCCATCTGTGATAGTGCAAATCATTAATAGTAAAGGCCAAGGCCAGATGCATTTGTCTGGGAAAAAAAACCAGCAGCAATTTGATAGCCGCACAGAGTGGCTGAGCCAGGTGAAAAAGCAGAACAGAAAAAGGGGACACACGCAGGTGGGGATAGGGGTGAGGTTCGAGGTAGGATTTCATCAGACCTCTTTCCCCTCTGTTCAGGGAAGACACCCCACCAACACCTTTGTTTTATGGGATCATTTTCCCCTCCCCCTTCCCTTTCCTGGCTTATGCCTCCTTCTCTCCCTCCTTCTGTTTTTCAGATTTATTCTGATTGAATGTAGCACACAATCCATGCCTGGGCTGTTCTTTATGCCATCTACTTTCCACTCTCATATTCCTCGTTTCTGCGTGCAGCATTTGAGGATACAGATTGACTGAAAGCTGTGATACAGAATAAGTGAGACCAGAAATAGACTCCAAATGACCCAACAGGCTTCAGGAGCGTGTTACACACTGAAGGAGTGAAAATACTTTCCTCACTCCTTTCTGAGAAAACCTGCCTTTGTGCGCTAACAGCAAGCGCAGCCTGATAAGACACTTGTGGCACAACAGCCATCTCCCATCTCCCATTTTTCCAAATATCCTCTTCTCTCCTCCTTAAGGTCCCTTAGATTCATTTCTTTCTTCCAGGCTCTTACAGTGACCAACTGACAGAGTATATCTCCTACCCTACTTAGATCGGAGCTAACAACCCATCTTGGCTACATCTCTGAAGTAAGTTGGGGCAGATTATATTGTTTTAACAAAAATACTTCTCTCTGTCCTTTCCAATCTGCCAGTCTCCTTCTACCTTGCACTATCCATTCCCCACATGTATTACTCTGTGATGGTGGGAGACCAGTACCCGATTCTCTCATCTATGGTGGGTGGTTAGTGTAACAGTAAGTTGGATATTGATCCCTGCTATGTAGCAGATGACCTGTTGGTGGCAATGAATACTAGTGAGTGTGACCAGGAAATATGGAGTAGTCTTTGGCAAACAGCACTGTGCTTCTCTGCTAGCTGGCATGGACCAGTTTGACCCATAGGATTGAAAGGGAACTCTATGGATCATCTGAACCAACCCTCTGCACAAATACAGGGATGCTGCTTCTCATGTTTCTCTTCCCAACTAGTTTTTGAAGCATTTGGGAAATGGATTTGGAAGTCTGAGTGTTCCTAGGACTTTAAGCACAAGCTGAATAGAAAACGGAGATGCACTCACTTGCCTTTCTAAATTCTTACCTGCATAGATGGCTGGTATTTCAAAATGAGCAGCTCTAGCAACATGAACAAGCCAGGCACTTCTGCTACAGGGGAACTTTTCAAAGAATGTGGCATCCAATCTTGCAAAATGCTCCGCAAGTTGCCTTCTATCTGCTTGCTTCACCCCTCTTCCAAGAAACGCAGGTAGAAGAATATCCAAAGAGGACTTTGCATAGGTCTTGGGAGGAGTAGTTTTACTCATGAAATGCACTCTGAGAGAGCTGCCCCATTACAGACCCAGTGACACAGGGGGGAACCATCCAAGGGCACCAGGAAAGAGACTGTCGGCTGAGACTAAAGCATCCTATAGATGACCCTGCTACTCAATTGAGCTCACATCCATATCCCCCCATCCCTTGTTTGCCCCCCAAAGTTCAGGGACATTGAAATCCCATTTTTGGTTTAACCCAAAATCTATATATAGGAACCAATTACCATGGTCAGATCAGATTCCAAGCTTTCTCAAAGTAGAGGCACATTCAGATTTGAGGTTTTGATCAGGGCCTCTGTCTAAATCATTCAGCTTCAAAAATCAAATACATATTGTGATGCAAGGCATGGCGTAGTGGGCAGTAACTGGGACATGTATTCAGCTCTCATCAGACCCCCTAAGTGTGCTCCTGCTTCTCAAAAGTGTCTGGCACATGCTGAGTTCTGGAAGGTCTGGCCTCTGAGGGCATACATCTTAGAATAACTCCTAATGCCTGCCAGACCACCTGAAACACCTACTAGGAAATATGTACAGTCAGGCACAGGGTGGTCAGAAATGCCCATGCTATCTACCCCCAGGTGCAAAGCCCGCAGTTTGTTCGGTCTAATCAAGGCTTTGGGGAAATCAAGTGAACCTGTAACACAAGACCCCTTTGAGGGAATGAGAGAGCAGCCATTGTAAGAGTTCCTCCTGCTTTCATTCTAGTTTTTTGTGTTTTTTTTTAAGGAAAATAAAAAAGGAAGAGCATCATCAAGATCTCACTGACAGCCGTTCTCCCCTAACTATCCACTTGACTCAACACAGGCTGTGCTCTTAAGGCTTGTTAGGGGAGGGGGAAAGAACCCACAACTGTTTTCTTCTGGCCTCCTCTTTTCTTTAATCAAGAAAAAGAGGCAAGCAGCCCCCTCCCTTCTTCCCCACTACTTGGCTTGCTCTTCTATCTTCCTGGTTGTCAGATGCTCTGACATTCCTCGCACGTAAGTGTTTTGCTTCAAAAGTTAGGAGAGAGAGGGAGAAAGAGAGAGAGAGTGAAACCACATTGCGCAGTCCCTGTTGATAAGGTTCAAAGCAGACAGAGACGCCTCAGAAGCGCATGCAGGCTCTCGCACGCACAAAAAAATAGAAGAGCTAAATTCCATCGTAGACATTGCTTTCTCTTGCTTCTGTTATCTGTCCTTGCACACAGACCAGAGGCAGGGGGAAGATAGAAGTTGTCCTGTTTACCTTGCAATTTTTTTTAATTTAATTTTTTTTTTTTTTTGCCTCTTCTCTTAAAATGTCAGCTCTAAGCTGCTTTGCACTTTTTTTTTTTTTAAATGGCATTTGTATGGCAGTGGGGGGAGGAGAAAAAAGTGTTGAATATGGGTTTGTGCTTGTTGTTATTTTAAAACTCCCAGAAGCTACAGTGAAACCAGCTGAGGTTGCACGAGGGAAGACCTTCCCACTATTAGCATTTCCCCATCTTGTAGTTTTCTGAAGCTTGTTTTCCTTCCCTCTTCTCCCCACCCTCCACCCCTTAATAGTTCCCTGTGATTTTTCCCTTCCAGTCTAGCACTCAAGTAGCAACTGAATGATGCAAAGTTATCACCGTATTACTCATGTGGGAAGCCCAGCCAAGAATTCCTAGGCATAGCAAAATACTCAGAGCCATCTGTCTGTCTGTTTTGCTAGAGGAGAAGGAGGCAGAAACAAATGCTATGAAACCAGCAAACTAGCCACTGGAACCTGCAGTCACTAGGAACATTAAGATAGAGTTTCAGTCACTTCACTGGGATATTTAAGATGAGCCCTATGGGCAAAAAACCTCTCCCTTTACTGCCTGCAAAGGGGATTTAAAATAGCAAAGAGATTGGTGCTCAGATCCAGTAAAAGGTAAAGAGCTCATTAGAGTGTCCCCTCATCCCCCACCTTCTTAATAGGAGCATTAATCTGCTCAAGACATTACATTGACTCCAAGGACATGCTAGGAGAGCTTAGCTGCAGGATCCATTTTATACCTTCCCTCTCCTTAGCTGGGTGAGTAAGTTCCTGGTGATAAACAGGTGAAACATATTAGCTCCGGGCTCTATCAGGAGCTGCTTCCCCTCCCTCTAGGGAACGGAGCTGGTTCAGAGGTAACATTTGACACTTGTGGCACCGTTCAAGTTCAGCCTGGATTTCTTTTCCCCTCTTCCAAGCCATGCAATGCCTTTCAGAAAGAGCCAGCTCTTATCTGCTGCTCAGGCTAGCAGACCTGCATGGGAACGAGCAGTATGCAAAGTGAACACCTGCTCAGCTTGTCAAGCCCAGTGGTAATAAAGCTCAGACTGTCTCATCCCATTAAAGGTGACTGATGGGGGTTCAAACCCTCTTGCAGTCAATCTGGAGTAGAGCAGCCCTAAGTTTCCAGCTCAGCAGCCTTTCCTTAAACCCTCCGTGTTGTTTTGTATGGGCTCTTGTACCAAAGGGCATGTTATAAAAGTGAGGATGGGGAGGGAGATGATTCTGGTTGAAGGGTTTTGGAGAGCCGCTCAGGGAGGGGATTGACCTCAGCAGTGAGCCATAGCTTCTCACCTTGTGTCACATCAGTGAGGTGAACTGAGTTAAAGACTCAAAAATGAAGGGGCTCCCAAAGCATAGGTTAGTCAGACATCTGAATAAAGATCCCTCTTGTTACCAGCACTTACCAGCGAGGAAACCAGCAAGCAGAGAAAGCCCCCAGACTGTTGCTAAATTAACAAACAGCAAAATGTGCTTTGTTTCCCTTATTCTACATTGTAATGTCCTAGGATCTCTGGTGTAAATCAAGGGTATTTCCACTGAAATCAATTGATACCAGTCGTGGACATCAGAATCTAGCCCGTTCGGTGTGCCGTCACCTGTCACTTGGAGCTGTTTTCAGTCTGTTTCACCCACGGCAGAACAGGGCCACAGGAATGGTTGTTATACGTGAAGCAACCTTTTAAAAATAGTCCCTGTCACTCTGAGCTGGATTCAGTCCTAGAACAGTGATGTACTTCCTCTCCCTTCCTGAATGTCTTCTCAGTGGAAGTGTTCAAAGTGAGGAGGTCAAAGCTGCATAACTCAGATCCTGGTTTTGAACACCCTGAGAGTGGAGGTCCAGGCATTTTGACTAAGACCCTGGAAAGGATTAGGGCCATTTGCACAACTGAGATCTGTATTTTGAATATCACCATGTTCAATAGCAGTCAAGCCCAATTCTTGATGGCACCAGGTATTCCACTGACACAGAGTAAAAGTTGCCCTTGTGCAGGTGGCCAGCCATATTTCCCCTTTAACACCTCAGAGGTCTACCTGAGCTTGGTTGGTCCACCAGGTTGTCATAGTTTTGGCATGCCAATCTCTGTAGCCAGTGGCACACATGGAAGCAATGTGCCTACCGTCACAGATCTGCATATAAAATGAACTGTTCCAAACAGGAGATTTTACCACCTTCAACTCTCCTATGAAATATGAACTTTCATTTCTACCCAGGAGAACTTTTACAATCTTTTCTCTTATGCCTGATGAAGGGTGTTTGCACCCAAAAGCTTGCAATTACCGGATTTTTTTTTTTTTTTGCAAAAATGTAGTTGGTCTAATAAAAGATCTCACCTCTACCATGAGTCCTGATTGCTACTGTCATAGACACATTCGACTTCCAGCTCAAATGGTCACAGATCCACTGACAGCTAACTGAGAACAGCTCTCATAATGAGTCTTAAGGATCAAACTTTCCCCTCTGGAACCACAGTGAGATGTCTCAGCTTTCCTGCCATTGTGTCTCTTTGATGACATTTAATGCCTGCATAAACCCTATGGACAAAGTCCCTTCACAAGCCTGAATTTCATCTCTAAGCAGGACCCTGATACACCTTAACTGAAAGCCCTTGTAGGGAGTAGCCTGACTAATAGGCTCCAGCAGGCTGACTAGTATGTCAGTCATTACACTTGTTTGGGCTGTGTCTATGACCAAATCTTCTTTTAACTTGGCTGAGAATATTTACTTCATATTTAGAGCATACATTTTTGGCCTAAGAATGAAAGCAGGTTGTGTTGGGCATGGGGTGGGGGGTGAGTGGCGAGGCCTTCAGGGTCATTCCCATCCCATTATAGAGCTGCACCTTCTTCACTGAAGCCACAAAACAGCCCTCAGGCCATTAGGGAAGCTTGCCATATTTCTCCACCTCCAAAGGAGCCTATGTCACTCAGAGTGACTTTTTATTACAAATTTAGGGAAACAAGATGCTGAAGAGGGCACAAAAGTGAAGTCCCCTTGAGAAGGAGCACAGTGTGAGTGTGTATGCGCACATGCATGTGTTTCCTAAGGATCCTGCTGTATCGATTCTGCCTTACAAAATGACAGTTTCCTCTGCAGGCAGCAGACACTGCCCCATCTCCCCGAAGCGTAACAGTGCAGTACACGGAAAGCAAGATTGCCACAGCTTCGTCTCTACATACATCACTTTCTTTTTTTAATGTGTAGCTAAAGATCAGCCAGAGAAGTTCAGCTCTAAGCCATGTGTTGCCCCTCTTTATAATGGAACAATCAAGGACCCTGTATAGGAGCCCATCAAGTCCAGATCTGGTTCCAGATCTGACCTTTCGAAGTCAGCCCATCTTTCATTGTAAGCACTCCAGAGCATGTTCTGTAAAATACCTATTTTGAGACTCAGATAAGTCTGCTCTGCACATCACATAGATCTTGATGACAAGAGACAAAAGTTCCTGCCCATCACACGCAAGGCAGCCATTTCAAAGTTAAATATCTGGTCCATTTTCAATTTTTCTTTCAAATACCAGAAGTGATTGCACCACATTATGGACTAATCACCTGTCAAATTTAATTTCTTAAGCTGAAACTGCTTTAAAGCCTAGTGAATGAAAAAAAAAATCTGTCCAAAACCAGTAAATTATTATTTTTATACTTGTACAGCCATCTCAAAATGGCAATACTGCCTTTCTCTTTTTTGCTTAAATGCAGATAAATGTTTACTGTCAGACTAGCACAATGTATACCAAGTGTAATCTTCCCAGGTACGTTTGTAACTAAATTGTAATCCCCTCAATTGCATAAAAAGATCTAGCTCTAGCTAGGAACAATAGCTGCCTCCATCTGGGGAAAATAGCATTGAAGAGCTAATAGGTCTTTAACATCTTTAGCTGCTGTGATCATTATGGATGGGGCTGGTAACACTGTGAAGTATTAAGATTGCCTGGCATTTTACATTATAAGGCTCTAAGTTGCTTATCAATTTGCCAAACCTAACCATTTGGACTGACATTTTCCATAACAAGTACCTGTTTCAGGCTGGATCCTTTCCTGTGGAAAGTTTCAGGCGTTTCGAGGAATGAGGCAAAGGAAAAGGATATTGTTTTATCATTAAAAAGGTATCTTGAAATCTTCTGAGAAGTGCCAGCACTCGTGCTGCAGAGGATGGACTTCAGATATGGCAGAAGGTGGTTGTGGTGTTAGGGATGTACAGTGGGCTGTTCCTATGGAAATTCACCCAGATTTGCTACCTAAAAATCCACATTTTTCTTCTTCAAATGAGAAAATCCATATTTTTCCTCGTTTTCCCACAGCAAATGGAAAATCCAGGTTTGCTGCAGAAAAACATGGAAAAATGTGGATTTTCTTATTTGAAAGAGAAAAAATGTGGAATTTCTTCTGTAAAGGAGAAAATGTAGATTTTCCTCTTTAAAGGAGAAAACCATGGGAAACAGTGGGTTTCCCCTTGCAAGGTGGCAGCCTTCCAGCCTGCAATAGCTGCTTGAGAAGACTGGAGGCGGGGGGCAGCACATGCATGTGTGCATGCACATCAGGGGGTTGGACTCAATGATCTGTTGAGGTCCCTTCTGACCCTAGCATCTATGTACATGGCTGGCGTCCAGCCAGGCAGGGTGGTGGGAGCAGCCCCAGCAACTACAGGTGAGTCTATGGAAGTGCAGATTGAAGGGCCAGAGCTTGGGGACTATTAGAGGGTGAGCGGGGCATGTGAGTCTGGGGGGGAAGGGGGAGGCAGGGAGCAGGGGTATGTGAAAGGGATGGGGGTGTGAAGTGGGGTGGGTCCCTGCTGACACTGGGGGAAGGTGTCCAGGTGCTGGGGCTGCAGAGGGGTTGGGGGGAGGCTCCTGCCCTTCCAGCAGAGGAGGGGGTAGGGGGGGCCTTCAGAGGCAGTGGGGAGCTGTGTGGCTGAGCAGCACTGGGGCAAGTGCCCAAGCTTGCAGGGGCAGGGTGGCCAAGAGATGCTACCCTGGAGGGGAGCCATGGCCAGGCTGCTTGGCACAACTTCGGAGCCCCAACCCAGGGTGGTGGGTGCCAGAGGCCTCCCATCATCCTTCCTCCAGCCTGGGCTAGGGCTGTACTCACTCTGCCACAGTCTACATGAATCAGAGCCGCCACAACCACTGTGCCCAGGCAGGACTGGGGAAGCTGGGGACCCCCTCTGCCAGGGTGAGGGGAGGCAAGCGTCTGTGGCTTGGGAGTGAGGGGCACAAGGGGGCCTGGGGACTGAGGGTCAGGGGAGCAGGGCACCAGCAGGGCCAGGGAGCTGCAGGTCAGGACTGAGGGGCACCAGCATGGCCCAGGGATGTGGAGGACTATGGGTTGGGAGTGAGGGGCACTGGCAGGGCCAGGGGGTTGTAGGTCAGAAGTGAAGGGAGGTAGTAGGATGGAGGGGGGCTGTGGCTTAGTAGTGAGGGGCAGCAGCATGGGCAGGGGCAAGGCACTGACATATCAGGGCTGCTCAGTGCCTCAAATCAGTGTGGGGGACAGCTGCAGCTGGACGCATGTCCTGGTGCACGAAGGTGGCAGGCAGAGCTCTGATTTTCCATAATAAAACCAAACAAACAAAACCAAACAAAATCAAATGCCAAAATATATAGGTATTTAGAATTGACTTTATTATAATGATTAAGACACTGGTAGACTTCCAAATTTCTTTAACATTGTAAATATATCAATAAAACATCATGTTAAATTGATACCTATATATATAGCGGCTTCTTATTTTAATAACAGAAAAACACAGATTTGGGGGAATTAATCAGAGATTTGGGAATTTTTATCAGAACTTCTGTAATTTTTAAATGGAGAAAACCAAGATCCCTGGTTATAAGCTATTAAATGTTCTAAGACTGCACATGCTCAGTGGAGGCTTCTTAGAACATGGCTGCTAAATTCTTTGAAGCAACTATTCCCGCTGGGCAATGTATACAGCTCCTACATGACCAGCTCGTACAGGCATCATCCCCACATTGTCCTATGCATGACCCATATTGCACTTCTGCCATCCCCACAGCCCTACTGTAGCCAAAGGCCTATAGAAACTTTTACTGCAATTGCTGCTCCTACCTGGTCTAGACCAGGATAGGGCTGGGTACCAGAAATGAAAGCAGGCATATAGAAAAGATGACAGGCAGATGAAGGGGAGGGAAAGAGCAGATTAGATCAAGGAGACTGGTGAGGTTAGGGGTGGAGGAGAGAGAAACTGGAACTGGGAGCAATATGGTAGAGCTGGGATTGGAAGTCAAAGAAGGGAACTGGCGGGGGTGGGAAGGAAATGGAAATGGGGAGCAATTATATGACTTGAGAACCTGGTGGCAGAAGGGTGACCTTTGAGTGGTTGAACAAGGGACTGGGCTGAGACTTGATGGGAGACAGCAGAAGTATTTGGAGGGGACAAAGAATTGACAAGAAGCTAAGGTGACAATGAGCAAGCTAGCTGGGGCTGGCTGGGCACTGACACTCAAAGCAAAGAAGACAGGATGGAGAATAGTAGGTTAAGGGACGACAGAAGAGGTGCAAGGAGGGGGGAGACTGAATGAAGATTCTGGGGAGGGAGACTAGGAGCTGGTGGGGGGGAAATAGAGTGGGTGGAGAACAAGGCATGAGGAAATCGGACAGAATGGCTGAGGCTATCAGAGATGAAACTGGAGCTGCTTGGGCAAGGGCCTGGGATGGAGAATGAGAGCTAGGATAGCAAGATTGGGACTACTGAGAACCCTGGCAAGTTGGGGCTTGAATTGGCTAGGTGAGAAGAATGGATTTAGAGAGAAAACCAGGTCTGCAAAAAAGACTAGACACGTTAGAAGGGGTGGGCAGAAAAGGTTGAAGCTTGGCAAAACCAGAAAAAAGAATCAGTGCACGAGACATGAGCTGCAGACGGACAAAACTCATGACATAGGTGCTTGTGCAACTGACTGTGTCTGTCTTGGGGCAGTTGATTGTCTGTATTGATTCTTTCCTCTCCTTAGTCTATGGTTTTGTAGGTGTTAATCCTTGCTCGTTAACTCATTACATTAGCTAGCTACTTTGTATTGAGCTGGTCCCTGAGTGAATCATGACTGATTGGTAACACAGTAGCTTAGCAGCCGGGCCTGCAGTAGCTTCAAACCCTGCCCCGCCCTCCATGCCCCAAGACAGACACAGCTGCTCAAGCACCCATGTCACGAGTTTTGCCTGTCAGCAGCCAGAGGTGCATTGCCCCAGAACCCAGAAGCCCCTGCACCGATCTCCTCAACAGCTGGCAGGCTTCATGGCCTCAGCAGGGGCCACCATCCCTGCAGCTGTCACCCTGCTGCACCTTAACACATAGTGTCACCCATGTCATGAGTTTTGCTTGTCCGCAGCATCAGGGGCAGTTTTCCCCAAACCCCTGCACTTATCTCCTTGAAACTTGGCAGGCTTTGTGGGCTCACCAAGGGGCTAGGATCCCTGCAGTTTTGACCCTGCTGTGGTGTCACACATACATGTGACATGAGTTTTGCAATCAAGAATTTGGGGTGCAATTTCCCCCAAAATCCTGCTTCTATCTCCTTGAAATTTGGCAGAATTTGTGGCCTCAGTAAGAGATACCATCCCTGCAGTTTTGACCCCACTATGGCTTAATGCACACATGTGACACGAGTTTTGCTTTCAGAACTTTGGGGTGCAGTTTCCCAGAAACCCCTGCACCTATCAACTTGAAACTTGGAAGGCTTCATGCCCTTAGAAGAGGCTACCATTTTCACAAGTTTCATCTGAATCGACCAAAAGACAACAAAGTTATAGATATTTCATTGATTCCCCATTTTACCCTATGGCCGAATCTCTGAATCTTTTCCAAATCGATTCGGAAGCTCCAAATCTATTTAGAAAACCTAAAGCTTCCTGTGACTCGATTCAGATTTGTAGATTTGGCCTCCAAATCATCTGAATTATCTCTGAATCTGAATCATGATCTGAAGCTTTACACGGCCCTACTGAAGCCCTACTATGACACCAGTCATAGTTTCTAACCACTATTTCATGTGTGTGTGTTTGTGTTTGTGCACACATGTTGTGTGTGTGTGCTCTGAAAAAAAATGTTTAAGGCAAAAATACAGATTCAGTTAAAAAATGCTTGAACCTCTGAAATAAATCTGAATCCCAAGGTTTTGCCCACACTCATTCAGGACTTGATTCTATTTTCCCCTTGATACCGAGGTAACCCAGAAGAAATTGCTGTGTAACTAAAAGCAGCATCAGTCTCACAGTGCAGGCACTTACATTGAGTCTATTCTGCCTTTGGAAATGACCTCACAGACTAAAAGCAACTGGAGTGGAGTGGAGGAGGGGGAGAGACGCATTTAAATTTGTTCCCCAAGTGTTGAGAGATCCCTACTTCTGGCATCTGTGAACAGGCTTTTAAAATGGCTGGAGTCAGTTGAGCAGATGTCCCTATAAAAGTGAAGAACGGCATAAATTAATTCATTCATTAAGGTAGGAATCTGTTGCCTTTGAGGAAGCTACCAGTATCCTTTAGCTTTCATTTAAAAGGATTTGCTATGGTGCTCAGAGTGGTTCAGTGTGGAGGGATTTGGGGGGAACAGGTTATCAGAGCAAGGATGGTGGGTGCAGATGAAAAATAAACCACACTCATTCCAGGAAGGGATGAAAACAGGCTGGGGAATTGTTGTTCTTTCTCTCTCTCTCACTCTCTCCCCTTTCCCTCTTCTGTTTCAGCACACACAGGAACTGATTTTAATAGACCTGACTCTGGAAAGACAGCAAGCATGAAGGTCTGAGTATTAGTCTGGAAACAGGATGAATAAATAGCCTTGGGAGGCTGTTCGGTTACTCTTTCTCGAATGGCAATCCCTCCCACTCTGGAGTATGCTGCTTCATGCAAATCTCAGTTGCTCAACTAAGAGTGTTACCTCTCTCAGAAATAGCTCCCACCCCTGTCGGGGGGGGGAACCCGTTACTGGGTGGGGAACCCAGTAACGGGTTCCCCACCCAAGAGTGTGAAGTGAATGTGGGAGAGAAAACCTTCCATTCATTTTACAGTCTGGAGCAGAAAAAGAGGATCCGGAGGCCCATACGCAATATGTTAAAATCCAAAGAACCTTTTACCTTTCATGGTGGTTGCAGAAACTGAAGGCCTGACTCTTCACAAACCTGCACCTTCTACGATCATTTCTACCTATGCAAAATGGGCCAGATTCTGTCACGTTATAGCTTTGCCCAGCACAGCACGGGGCAGGGGACACAAAGCCAGCCGTGATGCCTTCTTCCTACCTTTTATCAATTCCCCTGGCACAGCTTAGAGTAGTCTCAAAGCCACTTTTACTCTCCCCTGCTATCCATGTCAGTGACAATGGGACCATGCCCCCTGCTACAGCAGATGGGACCAAGCACGGCATAGAAGAGCTCTTGCCAGCTCTGTGTCCTCTAGAGCTTCTGCTTGTGCTGTTGATTTCCCAAATATGAGGAGAAACTGTCTCCCTGGGATTTTTTTGCAGAGTTGGAGCAGTGAAAAGAAATGGCATGATAAAGAATGCCAGGGCCAATGAGCAAAAACAGGTATAAAATGCTCCCAGTCTGTATATAGCAAATTCTGATTCAGTAGCTTTTTGTGCACACTTCGTCTATGTATCAGTGGCCGCGTCTATATGAGACGCTGACTGCATGGTACTTCATTGCTACGGCAAAGTAGCATTGCATAGCAAGAAGCATTGATGTGATGCTAACAAGCTACTGTGCGGTCAGAGTCACCTAAAAGCCATTTGGCAACACTACTGCACAGTAACCCTGGTTACTGCTCAGTCATTTAGTATTCGTGTATGCAAGTACTAAATGATGTGTAGTAACGATTGCGTGGTCAGAATCTCCTGTAGATGCAAAGTGCTCAGAAATGGAGGCCCTGGGAATCTATCAGCACCCCAAGCAGGGTATGGAGGCACCGTTCAGGACTTCTGCTCTCCAAGACTCCCCTGCACCCTGTTTTGGGTCCATCAAACTAAAGCATCAGAGGAACAGTCTGAAAGGTAAAAAGCGAGTAGGAGAATGACTCTCACCCAACAGGGTTAGAAGGTCATGAGTTGAGATCCATTCAGGACACCCTAAACTAAGTAGATAATGATATCACCAAACAGGACAGGATTCTGAAGAAATGGAGGATGAGGAGGATTGAGGGACTGGCTTAGGAAGAGAGCAAGAGAGTCCAATACAGCCCCACTGATTTAAATCAAATGAGAAATTGTCCCTCAGAAACTTGCCTGAAAGCCAACTCAAGGGGGCACAGTCTTTACATGGACTCAAAGGTGCAATCACAAACAAAAGGGGACACTCTTCGTAACCTCATTCAGGTGCTATTCATATTTTCCTTTGGGTAGAAGAGTCCCAAAGAGGAAGAGCTGTTATATAGGTTGTCCCAGAGAGATATATTATATCTAGGGGTAAAGAGCAAAATGTCGAAAAGCCTGTTTCCCTATTAACACTGAGGTCTGTAATTAGACTACATAGGGGATCCCAAGGGAATTGTTGGCAATTGTATCCCCTGAGCCACTTAAAAACAGACTGGTGAGACAAGCAGAGAACAGTCCTCTGCTGGCCCCAGGGGGTGGATGGAATAGGACCTAATAGGTCTTTTCCATCTCAGATTTCTATGATGTACTGTACACAAAGCAAGCAGCAGCAGCTAAAATCGATGCACAGCCAGAGCCGAGCTGAGAGGTTTTAATCAATCTCAGAAGCCGCTTATTGTGAAGCTCCAACAAAGCGACAGAGATTATCACTATTACACAAGAAACCAGAACATGGGAAGCAAGAAAGGCACATTGAGTGTTTCCCTTGCGAGGGCTGGAATGTACTGCTGTTGTCTCTTTCTTGGGCTTAATAGCAGCATAGCTTGGGTGAATGGTTGGGGTGGGGGGCATGATTAAGCTTCAGTTACTGATCAATGGTGGATTTAAAAGGAAATGCTTTCTTTAGCTCCCTAAGCTAGTGGGGAATGGGAAGGCTTCAGAGCAAATGCACTCAGGCCCTACAATGGACAGAGAACTGGGTATCACTTTAACTCACCCCCCCAGCCTGAAGCTCTGCGTAGCCTCAAGAGGATTCATGGAGATGGCTGGAGGGAAGGTCCTTCTGATGGAGAGTGAGGATAAAGGATCAGCTAAGAAGACACCTGCTGTGAAGTAAAAACTGGATCCAAGGAACACTGGGTATTTTTGGGACACTGAGTCAGAAGCCTGGGGGTTGGGGGGAGAGGGGGAATTCAAGTGGATTTCCAGTAGCAAGGAAAAGAGATGAGTCCTGTGTACAGAGGTGCATGCATGCTGCCACACTAAACAACCTTACACCTGGAACAAATCCACATCTCAATCCAAAATGTATGGCTGGTCACATCTCGGTCATGGGGCCCAAATGAAAAGCTCAGATCTGAGAACTCCTGAATGCTGAGAAAAGTTTCCGAGCCTGGATCCAGCTCCAGACTTCAGAGCGTGGGCCACTTCCCTTGGAGCTATGGGACATTTACAACAGGAATTTCTTTAGGGTTGAAGGGCAGAATAACTGGTATGCTGCCATCATTGTGATCAGCTGCAATTTTCTTCTTGTGGTATATCAGCAGGTACCAGCACTTCCAAAAGGATGCTCTTATCAAGTATCGGTGCTTCTCACAACATGATTACCAGGTAGATGGTAATTGAGCTTCAGCAATTTCAGGAGCACAGTAATTATCATTATGCAGTATTTTCTACGTCTATATTGGCAATGGGAGGAACTAGATAATTTAATAGGGTTTTTCCGTCTCTAGCTTCCTCACTGTTTAAAATGGAAATACTCAGCATATCCATAACCATATATATACATGTGTATGTATATATATATAATTATACATATATAAATATGTAAGTTATATATAGAGATAAATAGTGTTATGTATATGCATGTATCTATACACACAATTTAAAATATGTACATTTTACAGGCAAACTAAGGAGAAGATGGGAGGATGGAGAACTCGGTTCTTTAATGACTCTCCTCACTTCTCCCCCACCTGGAGACTCAGATAGTTTACTCACCATTCCACCATGCTCCATTTGTCTTCTGCCTTTCCTATTAAGAAACCAGGTCTGCTTACCTGTTGATGAGGTTGTTCCACAGGCAAGGGGTGTCAGCATGTGCATGGCTCAAGGACTGTCTGTCCTGATGGCCCTGGCTCCACGCCCAGATGCTGGAAACCCTCCCAGCTTTTCAAAGCAAAATGACAACTCAGCCTCATGCCTGCTAGAAATCCTCTTCATTAATCTCTCCTAGGAAAGAGGCTCACTGGGTACCTTAGCCCTTTGCCCAGCCACTCTCCCACCTGACAGAATCACACCTAATGCCCTACATCCAGAGCACTTGCTGTCCTAAAGAACATGCCAGACTCCTCCCTGAGGCAGACCCACCAGACCGCTCACCAGATGCCAGGAAACAGCTAAATCCCTTTTCATCCAGAATCTCCACTGATCCAGTTGCTGGAAAGAAAATAGTCACAGACCTCCTTCATCCTGTGGCAATGTCATCAGCTGTACCCTGTCCTTGGTGAGGACATAGAAAAAATGTAATTGTACTGCCTAATAAATAAGGCCCAGACTGGATTAAGGCCCTGCACGTCCCTTAATCCCCTGGGCTCTAAAGGTGGGTAACACCAGGAGGAAGACAGTGGCTTCACCAAGGCCACTGTGTCCCATGATCAAACAGGTGGGTAGGAAAGCAGGGCAGCGAATGCTCAGCTAAGCTTCTAAGGGAATGTCTCACTGGGAGCAGAGGGAAACCGAATGAAGTATGTCTAGGGACGTGTCTGCAAGTATAGATGTATAAAGGTAGCTTTAATTTAGTTAGATGGGGTATCAAAAGTAGCTAATGCAGAGCAGTATGGGCTTTAGCACATGCTGGACAGAGCCACTCGAGAGCTTGGGTAGGTCTATGCATATTGCAGTCGTATTCCAAAATACAGTGTGGACATACTCCAATTTGCCATCTGCTTCCACATCTGCTTCTAGGCTGAGCAATAATGTACAGCCCCATACAGAACCTGATATCAAAGCTAGCATCTAAGCTTTTGCCAGCCATCTCTTTCTCTCTGTCAGTGTGTATGTGTATTTTTGTCACCATTTTCATTTCAAAACTTTAGTGCCTTAGCTATGAAAAATGAACTGAATGAATAAGCACCTGAGAGGTTTAAAGAACAGGAAACCCAAACAAAACAAAAATAATCCTTAATCTTTCTTTAATGTATCGTCTTTTTGTACTGAAAGGGGAGAGAAAGAAAAAGGGGGAGAAGAGAAGATCCCAGCAGAACAGCCGAACTATAAAAATACAACTGCAGTTGCTAAAAGCCCAATCTATTTTCAAATGATGTGCTCTAATGGAATGTTGCTGTACATCTTTTGATGAGACAGGAATCTATTTAAAAAGACAGGTGCTTTCCAATGTGCTTTTAAACCCCGTCTGTCAATTAGAACAACATCAAGGGTTCAGTGACTGGGAAAAAAGATGACAGTAATGAAAAGCTGGGAGGGCAGGAAAAGAAAAGAAAGATAAAGACAAAAAAAAGTAGAAAAAGACAACAAGGGGGAGGGAAAGAAAATGGAATTGCAAAGAGAAAAGAGGAAAAATAGGGCGGAATAAAGATTCATACCCAAGATAAAATGAGATTTCACTCATTCTTTCCCCCAAAGAATATGCTCATTCATAGCTCAGGACAGCAGTGAATGCAGGCAAAACAGAAAATGCAGTGGGGCTCATGAAGAGCTATTGTGAGCATGCCCCTGAAGTCAATGGGAGAAGAGAGGGCTCCGCCCTATGCTGAACAGAGCCCATGCTGATGATGGCTTTCCATCCCCGATGTGCAGAAGTATAACAGCCAGAGTCTGAGGCAGCTGGGTTGGCACGGTGGTGACTATTGTTCTTGTGCTCTCTCTAAGTGGGTGCCCACAGCCTTACATAAGCATGTATGACATTTGTGAAGCACTCAGAGAAACTATAGGAAAGCCTATGAGGAAATGAATCATTTGGAGCAGAACAGCATGCAGTATATAAGGCATTAGACCACAGGTAGAACCATTAGGAGAAAACACAGCACTGAATAGCTGCTTGCTAGTCCTGTGTGCTGAATGAGCCAGGCTTTCTGCTTTGCAGCAAAGAGCATGATGTAATTACAGACTGTCCCGAAGAGCGCGCATTCAGGTTCCATAGGCAGCTTTGCTCTGACTATGTCTAAGTATTGACTGAGCAGCTTTGCAACCTTGCTTGATATTCTCTTGGTGTATTTTTGTGCGTGTGATTTCACAGGTTTATTTAAAACAAAACAAACCGAAGAAACCTGAATGCCACCCAGATGGGTCATCACCAAGGATGGAAACTCTAGCTCCATCTCACAGGCCTTTGCTATTTGTGCTAACTGATAGCAACAGTAGGATGCCATCCTTTCTGTGGACTATCACTGGAAAGAAATGTGATGCACACTTTGCCAGGGATTTCCACAGATAGTTGCTGGCAGCAGAAAACTGGTGAGACTCAGGTATCCTGAAATCCTTCTCATGCTCTGGAAGAAGTGTACTTTAGAGGGCACAGGTTCTCCTGCCAGTTCCCCTAAAGGTAAATCCTGTGTGTCCCATCCCCTCCAATCTGTCTCTATCCCAGACCTATCTCTTTTCTTCCCCTGGGTGCTTGTCTTAGGGCCTTGTTATATGATAATTTTAGGTGGCTTCTGGAGCAATTAACCCCTGGATTAACACCTTTAAGTGGTTTAAAGCACTCGTTATTCAGTTTAAAGGTACACCACTCCAGGGCAGGATTATCTCTAATACACTTCATTTTGCTTCTGTTCCATTAAGGTGAGGACATTCTCCACAGCTATTCCCACCAAATTGAAGTCCTCCAGAATCCCAGGATGCAGTGGTCTCTCCTGAGTCAGGATGGGGATGCCAGGGCACAGTGGGGCTGGGCACAGTATCTCTGCCCCACTTCTGCTGGGCAGAGCGAGCACTGCAACCCTGGAGTGCCTGGTGGCCATTGAACCTCCCAGACAGTCTCACAGCTCTGAATACCTGGTCTAAACTTGGGCCATGGTGCCAGCTGGGGGTGGCAGGCTGTTGCTCACCCCTCCTCCTGACCCATAGTTGAAACTGCACCCAGCCCCACGCTCCACTGCAGTGTATTCCCCCACCTGGTGCCTGCGTCCCCAGGACCCAAACCTGAAGAAAGGTGCAGCTCGGCAGCTGCAGTGCAGCAGCCCAAGGCCAGCTCCTGCTGATCCCACGCTCCACTGGGCTGTGCAGAGTCCAGCCACCGGCTCTGCACACCTGGATCTCCTGGCAGTGTCAGTGGTTGGCAGGTACCTGATGCCCATGAACGGCCCTATAGCAGTTGGGCAGCTCTCAGCATGGAGCACAAGGCTTGGCACTGCCTGTCCAGGCTGGGGCTGCACAGAGCAGGCAGGGAGGCTGCACTGGTCACAGCCACCTCCCAAGCCCAGGGGGGCAGGAAGTCCTGGTCTTGGTCCTGGTCCTGTACCCCCAGCCCCCAAGCATGTTCCTGGACCACTGCACCTCAACAGAGCAAGGGAGCTCCAGGGCTGCATTGCTGTGTCTGTCCAGCAGAAGCAGTGAGCCTGGCGGGTGGCTACAGAGGCTTGGGAGGAGGCTGTGAGTGGTGCAGCCTCCCTATCTGCTCTGTGCAGCCCCAGCCCGGAGGGGTAGTGCTGAGCCCTGTGCTCTGTGCCTGGAGCTGTCTGACTGCTACAGGAGGTTCAGGGGCTTCAGGCACTTGCCAACTGTGGCCACTGCTGGGCAAGCTGCGGGGGAGCTGGTGGCCAGATCCTGTACAGCCCGGCAGAGCTCTGGGTCAGCAGGACCTGGCCTCAGGCTGCTGCACTGCAGCTGCCAAGCTCTGCCCCACTCCAGCTGCCTGGCCCCGCCAGGGTGTCTGCCCAGGTCATGCACACCTAATCCTTTCTTTTCTCTGGACCTCCTCACCCCACCATGCTGCTGCTAGTTGGGCTGCTGGCCAGCCAGGTGCTGCCTGACCCCTGAGGGGGCTTCAATCCTTTTTGGAGCTCAGCAGCATCCAGCTGGCAGATCAGGTGGAGGCAGTGCAAGGAGTGGAGGGGAGGGGGCTCCAGAGAAAAAAAAGAATCGAGCTCCTCAGAGCTCAAGCAGTGAACTAGTCATGCCCCAGCTCCTAGTCCTACCCTGGCTCACCAAGCCTCTAGTGGCAAGGCACAGCTGTGCTGGTGAAGGACAGTCAGAGATGGGTTTTCATTGTAAGGTGTAACTGCTCCGCTAAGCCAATTAACATTTGTTTTGCTCACATTGGGTGC
Source organism: Alligator mississippiensis (assembly GCF_030867095.1). Lineage (NCBI taxonomy): Eukaryota > Metazoa > Chordata > Crocodylia > Alligatoridae > Alligator > Alligator mississippiensis. The sequence continues at coordinate 17,993,191 of NC_081835.1, forward strand.
ATCTACACGAGACGCATACTATGCGGTAGCCTAATAACACTGTGCAGTAGCACGCCAGTCAAACACTGTGCTAATAACATACACCGTGTTATTAGGCTACAGTGCAGTAAGTGTCACACAAAAAAATTGTGCGCCAGTGCTACTGCACAGTAATTGTAGTTACTGTGCATTTAGTAGGGCTGTGCGAGGCTTCAGACAGAGCTTCGGATCCAAAGAAGCTTCGAACGCTTTGGCATCCAAAGCAGCATGTCCAGATCAAAGTGCAGGCTTCTTTAGGCTTTCTGAAGCGGTTCAGAGCTTCCAAAGTGCTTCGGAAAAGCTTTGGAGCCACTTCGGAGATCCAGCCATAGGGTATAATGGGGAAACAATAAAATATCTATAACTTTGTTGTTTTTTGTCTGATTTAGATGAAATATGCAGAGACTGTAGCCTCCACTTGGAGCATGAAGTCTGCCAAGTTTCAAGAAGATCAGTGCAGGGGTTCAAGTAGAATTGCACCCCAAATTCTTGAAAGCAAAATTCACGTCATGTCTATGTGTTACACCACAGGGAGTTAAAACTACTCACTACTAGTGAGGCCAAAAATCCTGCCAAGTTTCAAGAAGATTGGTGCAGGGGTTTAGAGGGAGCTGCCCCTCAAGCTGCAGACAAACAAAACTCGTGCCATGGGTGACACTGTGTGTGTTAAGGCACAGCAGGGTGACAGCCACAGGGATGGTAGCCCCTGGTGTGGCCATGAAGCCTGCCAGCTGTTGAGGAGATAAGTGCAGGGGTTCTGGGGCCCTGCACCCCTAGCTGCTGACAGACAAAACTTGTGACATGGGTGCTTGTCCACCCCTCTAGTTTTGACCCCCCTGTGTTGTAACACATGCACGTGACGTGTTTTGCTTTCAATAATTTGGGATACAGTTCGCCCCAAACCCTTCCACCGATCTTCTTGAAATTTGGCAAACTTCATGCTCTCAGCAGAAGCTACCACCTGCAAGTTTCATCTAAATCAGACAAAAAACAACAAAGTTATAGATATTTCATTGATTCCCCATTATACCCTATGGCCGGAACTCCGAGGCGGCTCCGAAGCTTCTGAGCCACTTTGGCCAGATCGAAGCAGAAACCCAGTCCGGAGCTCTGGATCGGATCCCTGGCATCCAAAGCAGCCGGATCCAAAGCTGGATCGGATTGCTTCTGACTCGCACAGGCCTAGCATTTAGTTATTACTTTATTAAGCAAGTACTAAACTAAATGTGCTGCATTAATGAATGTGTAGATGCACCCAGTGTAACAAGGCCCCTAGTCTCATTCTCATACCCTAGCCAATCCCACTGTCCCCATCCAGGCTAGCTGACTGAGTGCTAATCCCCCTATCCTCTGTCTCCCTTTGCTATCTGAACTCACTGACTCCCAGACCCAAACTCTCTCCCTGAGGTCCTCATCTCATCACAATTTCCCCCTCCTCCACTCCCCAGCTTCTTCTCCCAGTCTCTTGAGCACCCCTGCATCAAAGGGAAAATGTAACTGCACTTCTGCCTCCTCAGGCTGGAGTACACACAGTTGCTTTTTGAAGAGGTGTATGCATAGTCCTACCACGGAGGGGCTTTGAGTGGCACGAGTGTGCTTATGAAGGATGGTGTTTTGGACTCTGTCCAATGCAGATGCAAACTGCAGTTGTTCACAGATGTTCAATCTGGAAAAATTCAACTGGCTTTCATGGGGCTAGCAAAGGCCAATTTGTGTAGCAAGCCACCTAGAGCTGTGTGTTCCTGGTCTTCAAGTCATGCTGGTAACTACATGGTGCTGCATCTTCTGTTGTTATTAGTTTGCCCTGTGTAGCTGGTGTCATTGCAAGTATAGGCAGAAGGGGTGGGGGGGAGAGGGGAGGATTAAAGGAAAATAGGACAATAAGGTGGGGCTTTGCTCCTTTGCTTGTAAAGGCCATGAAGACTCTCAAGTAAACTCTTGTGCATTCCACTGTGATTTAGACTCTCCATTTAATTATTTTTTTTAAGACTGTACATTGTTTATGGCCATTCTTTCAAGGCACTTAAAAAGTTAGAAAGTTTAACATGTCTAGTTGTTTGACACACTGATTAAATCCTGCTCCTCTTCCCTGTCCATCTCTTTTCACCACAGAAAGAGTGGAAAGAGCAGAGTTTGCTTGTGGTGCATTGAGTGGTTTATAAATGCAGGATATTGTTTGTCAAAGCTTAATTACAGTCATTTGCTCAAGTTCTGGCAGGCCACGATCTCACCATTGGAAGCCCTTCTCTAGTGCAAAGTACTATCATTATTTGAATGGCAGAAGCTCTTAGATGTCCTAATCTAAGAGTGCTTCATGTGCTAGGTGCTGCACAAATATAGTAGAACATGGAGATGCATTAGGATAAAATCGATGTGACAGGAAAATTCGGTCTCTGTAATGGGCCAAACCAATGATCATAACCTCATACCCAAAAATACAGGGTTTTTTGGGGAAGTTTCTCTTCTGGCTTACTGCCATCTCTATGCAAGAATGTACTTAAGTTCTGCATTTCTCTTTGGAGGGCACTTTCTGAATGCTGAATCATGTTACAGGGCCATTTTGGTGTTAGTTTGGGACTTTCTAAATAGGCCAAGGGAATCAGGAGCTCAAGCCCTTTGGAGCCTAGGCCCCTTCAGCCCACTGAATGTCCCAGACGTTGTTATTGAAACCTAAAAATTTCACAGAGCAATAGTTAACGGCAATGTCAGCCACTTCTAAAAGATCACAGTTCCCTCCCAGCACATCTGACACACTAGGGACTAAATCAGGGGCGGGTAATTAGTTCGAGTGGAGGGAGTTACTGAGTTTTGGCAAGCCATTGAGGGCCACGTGACAGGCAGCCGGGGGAAGATAAATATTAATTTTCTAAATATTTTAGGGGCCCTGCAGGCTGGACAGAATGGGCTGGCAGGCCACATCCGGCCCGTGGACCGCATTTTGCCCACCCCTGCACTAAATCTATCCCTTCAAATTCTCTGAAGCAATCCCAGTTAAGCCTCACATTCCTCATTTCAGATTAACCAGGGCCATAAAGGAGTGTGACTCACTTAAAGTCCAAGTTCCACCCTGTCCGGTCCTCTGCATCTGGAAGGCAAAAGGTCGCATGAGCACCAACTCTGACTGTGCCCACAGTGACTCTGGAGTAGTGGTGTAACTGCAAGTTACTGTCATGTTCCCTGCTCTTACCTATGCTGGGCCTGAGGGAAATCACAGTTTGTCATGTCTCTAACTGGATGCAGAGACAAAGGAGAGGTACACAGTGAAGTCTCTGGGCCAGGACTTAGGATCTGAGCTCAGTCCATGGCTTCTCTGTCCACCTCCTGCACATACATCAGAGGAGGCTGCTAATTTCTCTGGGCCTCAGTTCCCCATTTATAAAATTGAGAGAACAGAATTCACTGCCTCATATGGTGTTTTGAGAATAAATTCATTACTGTTTGTGAGGCACTCAGCTACTCCAGTGAAGAGGACCATCTATGTACCTAGATAGAGTAGGTACATTCAAGCAGCCACTGCTCATATCTTAAGTCATCATTACCCAGAGAAACCTGCTGTTCTTCTGCTATTTATGATCCCCCCAAACCTGCCCTCCCTATGACTCACCCACAGTCTTTAAAGTGTGCAGTGTATTGACATTTATATAGTACATTTCATACACTTCCTCTCAAAGCTTTTTACAAAGCCATGAATTACATACCTGTCACCCACTGAATTCATTCATCCAAAAAAGAAGCAGTCATTACGCACTCGGCAATAAGCCTCATAATACTACCCGCCATTGAGTTTTTATATGTGTGCACCAAAGAGATAAAGTTACTTTAATGTCATCTCTGCTATTAATGCAACCGAGAGCATGGGGGGAAAGTAAATGATGGGTGGGAAAGCCAGGGTCTCTCTTCATACCTAGATGTGAAGATGCAGCATATATTAACTTCTTAAGAGGATGCAGCTGTAGGGGTATAATTGTGAGAGTGGAGAGGCGTCTTCATTCCAGCCTATAGGGGAGATAATAAAACAATAATGTACTTTGCATTTATGTTGTTCCTTTCATTCAAGGGGTCCCAAAGTGCTTTTCTGACACTAATTAATTCTCATAAAGAACTCCAGAGAGGTGCTCAATCTTAGGCCACAGGTACAGGCAGGTGACATGACTTTCTCCCAGTTGCACAGCGAGTCAAGGGTAGACTTGGGACCTAGGAATCACACTTTTTCTGTTGCATTTTGGATCAGCGGTTGCTCTCTTTAATCAGTATTCTAGTTGGGCAGTTTTTTTTCAGAGAAGGGGCTGTCTTTACCTTTTGTGTAGATGAATTCAGCATATTCATAACAGCTAGTTAATATCCCCGGGCTTGATTGCAGGCAGGCTAAAAAACTCCCCACAGATTCCATTGATTTGGGGATATTTTTTTCCTCTGACCCTGTGAAGCCCATCTGTATTTAGAGACATTCCAATCATGGGCTGGGAGGGATCCGCAATGATTTTGAGAGCCATAATGATGGAGCTGAATGCACTTGCCAGGAAATGCCAGAAGACCTCTGCAGTTCAAGATGCAGAATGGGGGGGACAGAATTAGGAGTGGGACAGAGCAACATACTTAAGGTTTTACCCTTGTTGAGGGCAATCCAGGAGTTACTCAGATATGGAAATGGTTGGGGGATTTTTCCCTGTTCTTGAGGGCCTGAGCATATGCAACTACCCACCTTGCAAGTTTGGAGCCTTACTGACAGACCCAAACTCTTGTAAGCCCTTAAAGACATGTATCTTCCCTCCTACAATCCCTGACCAGATCTACATTTGAAAGTATAATGATGGCTGTAACCAGCTCTGCAAACCTGCAGTAGTAGGTTGCTACCACCTCACCTCAACAGCTGCCCAGGCCTTAAGGTTTCTCAGGATTTCACCTCTCCCACTCAGCAGAATAGCACAGCTACACCTTTGAACCCAACATCCTTTTGGATGGGAAAAATGAACCATGTTTGCTGCTCAGAAGAAAAACACAGTTTCCCATTTATTCATAAAAGTGTATCTTATAATTATTGTTAATTGGTGACAGGAAGGTTGGGGGGGTAGGGAGGGTGCAGAGATTCTGGCAGGAGCTAATGGTAAGTCCATCAGGAGGGAGAACTCAGAGATAGGAAGGGAAATAGTATTAGGCCCAGGTTAGTGAGTTGGGAGGTCAACCTTGCAGTACAGAGGCTTTTCATTGGTGCCTGGGATGAGACAAAAGTGAATAAACAGGGCCTAGAGCTCAGTCATGGGCAACATGATAGTCTCAGAAGAAGCTTCTCCTGACCTGAATGCTCTGATCTAGGTAGGATCTGAAAGTAGGTTGTACCAGGCTCTGTTGATAACAAGTAGAGTCTGATAAAATAAAAAGTGACCAAAACCTTTCTTCTCTCATCACTGAGACTCAAGCAGTCATGGCCCTTGATTATTCCAGTCAGGAATGGAAGAACACAAATTGCAATAAAACCTTGCATTCCTTGAAAGTCGCCAAATACAGACCAACCTGATACTGTATGGTCTGTAAGATTTGACAGTACCAAGGTGACGTGACTGCACAGTGTATATCAAAGTACCTACCTATGACAAGTGTTTAGGCAGACAAGCCAACAGATGGTTAGACGCACAGATAGACAGATGATATATAGACAGACGCCATAAATGATATTTACACCCTGTCCAGGAATGTCATGTAGTATTTTCATTTGCTGTTCTAGATTTGCTGCATTTAGTGCCAGGGGGTGAAATGAGTACTGCGTGTATAGCACCTGGTCTGTTTGTATGATGTAGATCAAAGGTAACCGCATTTAAGGCTGTTATCTTACGCTGAAGCAAAACAAGAGTAAGTAGCAGATGAATCTGGCCCAGAATTTTTACATCAGTGTGTAAGAGTCTTTACATAAATATATATAATCCCTGAAAATATATAATTCTCAGTGAATGGCCCTACCTAGTTGGAAGTCATTAATTTACAAGCCTTACTTTCCTGTTAAGATAGAGCCTCCAGCCCCTTCCCTTTGAGTTCTGACCATGGTGCTGAATGCTGAAAAGCCAACAATTGATTGAAGCCCGCAGGCAGTTACAATTCCAGGAAATGTATTTGGGTAACAAACAGGTTAGTGAGTATACAGTTCTTTGCCAGCTCCACCAGGAGCCCACATCTGAATCACTTGCCCCCAATGCACCTTTAAAATCCAACACAAATCAGTCGGGAAAAACACAGTTTCCTTCTATCTGTAGTCTCTGAAAAGAGCAAATACAGAATTGTTTTGCTGCTTCTCATAAAACCACCCTTCTCTATGGGATTTGGAAATTAAATATGTTTAAAATCTCCCTACAAATGGCAAAATAAAACATCAGGGTTCACAAATTAACAAGGAATTCATTGCTTTGAGCCTAGTGATACTATATTATTGTTACGAAAAAAGATATTTTACATTTCTCCAGCACCTCATTATGAAACCTGCTATAGACTACTGCAAGATTTTTAAAGCAATGTAGGGGGTTCAAGCAACTACTTTTCATTCATTTTAATGAAAGGTAGAGATAGGTGTCTAAATTTCCTACTGAAGAATAGGACACACATACACAGACACAAGCACACGTGTAGGAAGTTCTTCAGTGGTGACTGAAATGCAGCAGTTTCCACAGTGGAGCCCAAGCACTGTTCATCATTGGATTGATCTTTACATGCTCAGAACCTGAAGAAAAGAAGGATGAGATCTTTAAATGAAACTAGAGAAATAACATGAAGAGCGACAGTGCTCCCTCGTATAGGGCTAGTACAAGAGAGTTTACAGTCTAACTCTCACAAGAACTGCTGTGGTTCTTTGAGGACCAAGCAATGCCAGAAGCCTGGTATTACATCTTATCTAAGACAAATCCAAGAGAAAGAGACTCCAGGTTCTCCTTTAAGATTGTTCCTGCCGCCTTCGCTATAACCAGCATTTCAGATGGTATCTTTATGAATGATTCCTCAAAGACCATCAGATGTTTCAACTCTGGCTTATCCTATGTGTAAGTACATTACACACTCAATATGTTACAAATAGTAAAGCCACTGCATGAAGCACTTATATGTTGGGGATGGGGAGAAAGGGGGGAATAAAAATTGCAGGAAATTTAAGCCTGGCTACAGTTCACGCTGATGTCAAGCTGCAGGAAATGAAAGAAAAAAAGTGAAGATTTATGGAAAAAATGGCAAGAGTAATTATTATGTGCACAGTATTGATTGAAGAAGATCGTGTTGCCCCCAAATCGAAATGGCTTTTACGTGTTTGGGCCCATCCCTGACAAAAACACTTTCCTTTCTGTTGACGAGGCCCCGTTGCCATGGAAATGCAGGGCTGGATGCATTGGCAAAGGCACATTTCGATAAAGCTGGCCTAATGGATATATTTTCACAACATTCACAGTTCCTTTCTGCTCATTTTCTCTTGAGCAGACTCGTCCATTCCTTCTATTTTGCCACTTGATGAAAAAATATCTTTTTAATCTTTTAATTTAGCTTAGATTTCCCCCTCCTTCCAGTGCGACAGCTTGGCAATTAAACTAGTTATCTCAAAGCCTCCACACCAAGGCCAGGTGCCTGTTTTTATCAGGTCTTTTTCTTCTGAATCTTCTTCGCTGCTTCCTGTGCCTGGTAGTCCTTCCTGGATAAACAATTCATGGCTTCATGGGCTTCCTAGCAAAGGCAAAACTGAGTCCAGCTCATCCATGGGGACCCCCCATGGAAGTCTTTGAAGCCATAAGCAACACCATGTTTTATTGTTACATCCATACCCATTTTGAAATCCACTGGGGAGTATGTATAATAGGTTCTGTTTTGTACCCAATCTACAAGGGATATGAGCCTGTTACAGTAGCCTCTTGCTTAGCTGAAGTGGAAGAAACTCATGATTTTGATGTGGGAGGTTTCCACTTCAATCCCCAATGTATTGGCTAATATCTTTCCTACACACCTATCCTATAGTTCGATAATGAGAGATAGAAAAACAGACTGCAGTCACCCAGTGGAGTTTCTGTAGGGATGTATTTGTCTCTGATGGCTTTTTTTATTGTAAATGAGGCTCTTTACAGGAGAGGGGGGTATTTCTGTGAGAAAGGGCCCCTTTGAGGGTATAAATGCCCCACTGTGTGGAGTCCATCTGGCCAGATTCTCATCCACTGTCAGCAGGCATGGCTCCATGGCTTTGGATGCAGCTGCACACATTTACACCAGATGCAGCTCTCACTGACTGTCTTTACACATAATATAATTTTCATTCCTTATAAATTAACATGAAGACAGGCATAGAGCTGAGGAGATGCTGCACGTGCACACACAAACACACCAATTATTCCCTGTTCATTTGAAATTTTAAATGAATTTGTTTTGATTGACTCTGGAACCCCTTTTGAGTTTGTTTTCCATGAATCTCCTACCAAGCGTATTTACTAGGAGAAATGTTCAGAGAAAATTCACATTTGAATGTGCAGAAAGGGAATTTTGAATGAATAAATTCATTAATGGCACTAACAAGATACAGTAATTGCACTATAAGATACAGCCGGGCTGTCGGGAGGAGAGTAACATACCATGTAGCCTTCATGACCAGCCAAAACCACGTAACCCACTTTGAACTGGGAATCCTCCCAGGAGAGGCTCCTGAAAAAAAAGTCCAAGAACTATTTGCAACAGAAGACAACTTCAAATAACCAGTTCTTTTGAGAACAATCATAGTGTGCTCCTAGACAAGTCATGAACAGAAAAAGAGGCAAAATTTATCCAATAATTTTTGCATTATAAATTATTTGCCTAGCTTCAGGCAAAGTATATGGTTTAACTTCTTACCGAGTAGATGTGGAAGCTCTTACCTCCAGGTCAGCTGTGTTTGCAAGTAGCTTAAAACCATTACCTTATGATCTCTCATTTTAAATTGGTTGCAATTTCAGTTTTCAGTCCTAAAGGAAGTGTCACAGAGCACTGAGGTGCCCTGCTCCTGAGGAGGAGAAACTGCTAGGGAGTGAATAAGGAGCCCAGCTGCGGGTTGCCAGGGCAACCAGGGAAGGTCAGCTGACCGGAAGGGGCAGGGCCTGGCCCTCATAAAGCCCAGGGGCTGAGGCCAGGCTAGCAGGTCCCTGCCAGCAGCCAGAGAGGTAGGAGCTCCCTAAGCCAGGATGTAAGAAGAAGCCTGACCGCAGGTACAGCGTAACCTGAGTAAAGGATGGCAGCTCTGGGACGTTTGAGCAACGTTGTTATAGCCAGGCGGCTTATGTTTAAGTTGTAGCCAAGAGGCTTGAGTTTGCGTTGCTATTTATTACACCGGTAGTTTGGGTGAGGCTATTAGAGGTTGGAGGAGGCCTCATAGGGGACCCACAGTAGCGTGCGGACCCCAGTGCCAGTAAGGGCGCAGCGTATGGGGTGCATAGACCCCAGCCCCAGAGAGGGGCAGTTGAAAAGCCCTAGTGCTGGCGTGGCAAGCCCCGGAGAAGGGGACAGCTTGCTGGTGAGCCCCGAGAGAGGGCGGCATTATAGGAGAGCTCTGAGAGAGGGTGGTTTGATTGAGAAGGCCCAGTGTGGCCATGGAGAGCCCCAGGAGAGGGGCGGCATTACCGAGAAGGCCCAGGGTGGGCACGGTGAGCCCCCGAGGGGAGGGGGCAGCAATGTGGTGAGCCCCCAAGGGGAGGGCGGCAAAACTGAAGAGGGGCAGCATTGTGGAGAAGGCCGCAGAGAGAGAGGGCGTAAGGCAGCCTCCATCACTTATTTAAACGTCAAAGACGTGGCAGACGAGAATTAGAGGGTGCCCTTGGGCTGACTTGGCACAGAGAAAGGGGCCTTAAGGAGATCACGGCCCTCCTGTAGGACCCCGCCCATGATGGGAAGAAAAGATAACACCAGAAAATCTGCCATCCCAAGGGGCTCTAATGGGCTCTCTTGTTATCCATGTCAGCCCAACAGCCAAGAGACCAACTGGGCATGGATACCAGGGCACACTTTTGTAGCTGTCAGGGTTGAGATACAGTGATGGGTCGTATGTGGGAAGTTCACCCAGCTCTGTTTGTTCTGTGAAAGGAGATGTCAAATGCCAGGACTGTCAAACAGATGCTTTTCAAAAGTTTTTTTTTTTTTTAATATAAATTAAATGACCAGTCTTGAAAAATTTAAAGAAAGAATAACATTCTGGGGTCTTTCCTTCACTCTGCCTCTCTTTGTACAGCACCATAACCAGGTTCAGCATATATAACCTGGCTCTACTCCATGATTTGGCTTCCATGATGATGCCACAAGGCAAATACCATCAAAATTCTGTGAGACCTTGGAAAAATCACGTCATCTCTTCATCCTTCATCTGCAAATCACCTACCCATCTCCAAGATCTTTGAGAGAAAATAGCTACTTAGGGGAAAAAAAGCATTAGGAATGAAGCAGTGGAGAAATCTGGATCAAAAACAGCACTGCTGTGATGTGGCCTGTTTTTCCCATCTGCATTTTGCCAATAAACCACTGAACTTGTTTTCTGTGTTAAACCTAGTGAATATGAGGGATTTACAGATTCCACCAAAAAAATGTGAATAAATTGTTCAATTTAGCTATCTAGGGTTCAAAGTGCTTTTGTAAGTGCAAGAAGGCTGTACCCATGTGTACACACACACACACACACATGTGTATGTGTTGTGCATATCACACACAGGTCAGGGGGAAAATAAAAAGAAGATTGTCTTATTAACCGGTTATTCACATACCTACACATACAGTACCCTTACTTTATCTTCCTGTATGTTTCTTGGGCAACTGATTACAGGAAGGGGTAGGAGGTATTTATTATATGTGACAGTCTGACTACTTTGATGCCTGTCTTGTAGTTCTTCTCTTAGGGGTTTTCATATGGTTACACTTCATTGATAAAACTAGTCCCAGGAAGGTTTATTCATTTTTCTACTTATTGTTTTCTCTAACAGGTGTGATCACTACAATTAGGTCTGTACACTGGTGTTTTCCTGTTACTCATATCCTTTCTCTTTCAGATGCCTCCGGCTACAGCACCACCATGGTTATTGCTTAGAGAAGAAGTGAAAGCAGGAGCTCACTCTCGTCTAGTCTCTCTCCCTCCTCCCATCCGCATTAGAGTAGTGAAAACCACAGCCTCTGTATTTCACAGGTCTCTAGCTCCTTGTCCTAGTTTAGCCCAATCTAAGGATTTGTAGTGTGTGAATCTTCTTTACACTTATACTTACACACGCACACACAATCCTGTTACGATCTTATATATGGAGACAACCTGCTAACAGCACACAGGTTGCACACAAGGTGACTGTTGACAGATGAAACCGCTTTAGCAGCCTTAAAGGGTATGAGATATTCTGATTTAACTGTTGTGTGTCTGTTTGCTCCTACAGTTGGGTTGGTTCCACTTCTCTTTCACATATGGTGTAAAGTTGTCTGTCCACAGACAGAGATCTTTTAAGAATGCACACACAAATGTGCAGATACCTGATATACACATCCTCTTTCTAAGCTGAGCACAGAAATACGGGCATGGGGAAACACACAAGCTAGGTAAGATGCTATTGTATGGGCTGACAGGTTGAGCATTTCTTGTTCTGTAGGGGGTGGTCTCTACAGCTGTTCAGTTTCCTGTCTAAATTTGAACGTGGTTGCGGGGAACATGGACACACTGCATCTGGTGGCCTCTGGTGAAAGTGGCAGGAATGGGTATAAAACACATCAGTATGACTATCAGTGCAGTGTAGTGGGAGAGATTGATATAGAAGAGTTGAGTAGGTGCTTACTGGTTTGCAGGATTTTTCTCCCAGTCTGCGCACGCACACACACCCCCTCTGTAGCTCTTCTGCCTAGTATAATCTACAGCAATGAGGAAAGGCTGGCTTAAAATAATGAACTCCACTATCTCTAACCCCTGCCTGGAAACCTGTTTCAAGTACCAAGTCTGCATATAAAATATGGAAAAACATTTTGATCTCTCCTGAACATTCAGAAATTTTCTTTTCCCCAAGTTTCCCTAACTCATGTTGTACAACATGCTAAAAGAGTGGAGTCTGAGAGTAGGGGGATGCAATTCTCTCTGGGAGCTACCAGATTGAATTTTGATGGCAGCCTGAAGCCATGATCTTCTCTCTTACAATGCTATGTGTCGGCCTTGTCTATCCACACGTGCATTGAAACAGACAGAAGCTTTTACCACCAAGCTGCCAAACATCCATGTAGTTCTTGCAGCTCTGTGGGGCTCCACTCAGCAGCTGTAACACCGGGGCATGAAGTGCAACCTGGAAAGATACCCACTTCTCAAAGGTCCATAGCAGCTGGAAGAAGGCATGGGAGGATCTGCATGTTCCTTCTGCCAGCTACAGTTTGGCAGCAGCAGCCTTACCTCACTCAGAAGAAGTGGTGCAACTGTCCCAGCAAAAAGAAGGATTCCACTACAGCAGAAGAGCTTTCCATGTGAATGCACTCAAAAGTTTTGATGACCAACCTGCAAAACAATATAGTGTTGACAAGAGTCATAAGTGGACGTCTACACCATGGCAGCAATGAGCTCTGATTGGGCCATTCCAGAATTCCCTACCCACTTGCTCCTCCACACATACTCCAAACCCAGAAATATCCTGGTGAAGATGTCCTCTCTAGCAGCTGCTCTCAAGCTTAATGAAAAACAAGGTCTTGAGAACAGACACAGAGGACAACTGAAGCATTTTCACTGGCATATTTTCAAGTTTGGAGAGTACATGCAGAAGGAGGTAGATGGGGCATGCTTGAGAACAGACCTGCTGGGGCTCACTGCTGCCAAACTAGAGGCAGGCCCACAATTAAAGAACATGTGTTTTACATCAAGTCCTGCATCCCCCAGTAGAGGTTCCTCCTATGAAGCCTCCTTCTATGACATGGTAATTCAGAGAGGAAACTGAAGAGCTGGAGAATGTACAAGGCCCAACTAGAGGTAAAGAGGGCAATGCATAAGGACAACAGCTGTGGGTTAAGTGCCCCTCCAGTACATGGAAGTTATAGTGTATTCAAACCAAAAGTCAGGCAAATTCAACAGACTTCAGCATTTATTACCTGATCTCAGGAGGGCCAAACATGATGAAAACCAATACTGCTAAGTGCTGTACACAGACAGAGCAAGAAAGTTTCCCCACATCTAAAGAGATGGTGAGTGGAAGGGAGAAAAGAAGCATTGTGTGGTGTCACTGGGGTTACTCCTATCTGCACAAAGTCTCAGTTTGCTCTATAGCTTCTAGAGCCTGTGATATACCTTGTTGTTCACATCCCTTGCCCAGACATAACACCCAGAGCACCCAGCACTACCCTTCTCTCTCTGTCATTCTCCTTCTGCCTATAATGACCCTCCCTAGTTGTTCACCACAAACTCATGCTATCACTTCTCTCAAGCTTCCCTACATCCCTGTGCCTCTATCTCCTGCATATCCTCTCTCCCACCATACTGTACTCCTGCTACAAATGACCCCTCCTTTGTTCCTTTTTGCCCCTGGCATGGTCAAGAGAGAATCTAATGCCTCTTGATGTGGCAACTGGGCTGAAAGGTGGGGTCTTAGGTCCTGCTTCCCTTCTTTCTCATTGATGCTGAGCCCACACACCCTGTCATCTGTAAGTAATATGCTAGACATGTTTCTTTCTTCATAAAAAAGTAATTTATTTTCTAATTACAAAAGAATATAGGATAAAAAAGAAATTATGACTGCCAGATGGCGAATCACCATTTAGCAGGAGCAGGCAAAGAGAGGACTCAGTCAATCACAGGGTAAGTGATAAGGCACCACAGTGAACTACCGAAAAGAAAGGAAGCTCATTACACAAAGCACTAAATTATTCTTATTGGGACTTCTCCTTCTTCTTTCCCATCTTCTATTTTTTATTCTGAGTCATAAAGCAAGTAATTCTACCAAGACCACCTTTTAAATGATTAACATTTTCATTTTAACTTTTGTTTTTGATTGCATCCCTGCCATTAATCTCATTGTCTCCTTCCCTGCCCCGCTATTCACCTCTCCCTCTGGCAGACTTATTCATTCTACCATTCCCCTGCACCTGCGAATGCAGCAACAATATTTCAGCGGGTGGAAGCCAGTGCTAGCCTGGCTGGACTGGAAGTTCATGTGGACTTGTCATGCTGGGAGCTTGGCTGAGATCCAATGCTCACATGGCAGTTCTGTACTTTGTTACTGGAAGTACTTCGCCTCAGAGGAGACATCTACCTGAAATCACTTTTGCACATCAGTCTGGATGGATGTCCAGAGGCAATTTTAAACTCCCAGATAACCTCAGTAGTCTGGCCAACTTTCCCTACTGCAGTGAAACAGGGGCTAATAATATCCATGGCTGTGTGTAAGCTCTTTCTGAGAGGCTGTACTTACTTCCTCTCTAGGGCCAGTGTCTAATTCATCACAAAGCATTTGGAGCTGGAGGGGGGGGGAGAGGGGTGGCTTTGGCTTTGAAAAGCACTAAAGGGGAACTAAATTCCATTCTGGAGCTGCCAAAGCTCTAATCTCTATACCCTGTGCTTTTATGCTGTCATTCAGGGAGACGGGAAGGAAAGGACAGCTCCTGCTGGGAAATCAAGGCTGAAATGAGCATGGGTTTGTACAACATCTCAGATGAAGGCATCCCATGTCCTTAAAGAAGCTCCAGGCATTCCTAAGCAAAAGTCTTGGTAGCTCAGAAGATGGACAAAGCAGAGCATGGGTAAGGGGAGCATTGTTATCTGCTGTATGCTTAATCTGATGGGTACATACGACCATAAAAATATAAGAATTGCCATTTACTGGGTCAGATTATAGGTCCATTTTACCCGGTATCATGACCTCACTCCCATTCCTGTTATATTTTGATTTTTCCCAAAGAATCAGTTGTTGCTTACCCAGTGGTCTGCCTTCTATGGGAGGCTTATAGCATTTCTTTGTGGGCATTGGCCTATGGTCCCTTAAACAACAATAGGCCAGGAGCAGATGCTGAAAGGGAGAGTGAACAGGTGCCCTATTTGCCAGTACCAGTACCTCCAGAAAGAGCAATACAGTAACTTTTTCCAGTGGCTAGAGCACTGACTTGCACATCAAGAAGCCTGGCTTCTGCCCCAGGCTCTGCTACTGACTTGTTGTCTGGCATTATATGAATCCCTTCTCCCTTCTTCCTTCATTTTACGAATCCCTGGCATTATATGAATCCCTTCTCCTCAGTTCCCCCATCTCCAAAGAGGAGATATCTGCAATATCTTTATCTTGATGTCACAAACCAGTTCATTTTCCGCTTGGTTCATTTTCAAGGCTCCTTGAGAACTGCATATACAAAGCACAGTGTTGAGAGCTAAGTATTATTATTCTCTTCCTACATTTATAAAAGAAAGACTGGACAAGATTAAGCAGGAGATGACCATGGGGGAAAGGGGGAAAAGAGCTTATTCTGTGACATCAGGAAATGAATATGCAAGCTGTCTCCCATCCTAATGTTCCCTTTGTGAAGTGGCAATCTGAAGTTAAGGTCATTTCCTAGCACTGTAAATTCCCTCCCAATACCTGTGGCTTTTCCAGACTGGCATTAATATTCTGTTGATGGGTGTTTTAAGAAACATTAGAATACATATGGTTAGGCTGGTAATGTGCTACTCTGGTCTTAATCACTGGATTGGACATAGCTTTGATAATGAACCAGGCTGAAAATGAGTACATTTGTGACACCGAGCTAAATAAACCCAGTGCCTCTCACTGAAAGGGAACAAAACCTCTAAACCTCTAAGTACAATCTGTTTTCCAAATTAGCTCCAGTCTGTTGTTTTTGGCTTCAGAGAGTTATGTGTCTCTATTTAGTTATAACACAGCAAAGTGATTTTCTTTAAGTAGGAACCAATGATTTGTAGTTGTAGGACCCTAGGGGAAGAGTTGTGTGTTACTCTTCCCTGTACCTGTATAAGTAACTCAGCAGTGGGGATGAAGATGTATATGGGAAGAGCTCTTAGAGGGGTTGGAAGCAAGTATACAGCAAGGGAACTCTTACCAAAGGCTAGAATTACTCTTGTATAAGATGCTAGTGATCTTAAGACTTGTAGTGGTAGTGCAGTAGTACTTAAGAGCTGGGTCTTTGCCTTTCTGAAGTTATGCAAGTAGCTTAATGAGGAAGCAGGGAGATCAGTCAATGCATATAAGTATTTTTATTAATGCAAAAAATGCTTTAGCTTTTAGTGGCATGGGGCTGCTATGTTAATTGCAGGAGATAGGAAATATGAATACTTGCTTATCAATAAAAACACAAATCTTGTGCTTGAGGGGGAAACAAATTAAAACTAATTAATCGGTGGAAAGCACTTCATTTGATCAGGGAAAGCAGCTGCAACTATCAAATCAAGGTGGACAACATAGTAATCAAATCAATACTCGCACTTCTTATTGGCACAGAGCCACAGGTTCCAAAGCGAACATAGGCAGGTGAATCCACATCATTTTTATTAGCTACCAAGTGGTTATATAATTAAGGTGGATCCAAATCTAAAGGAAATTATTGCTGTGCCTCTTGATTAGATCTGTGTCTACACAAGAGGAACAAGCACTACATGCAGCATTCCTTCTGTAGAGAGGGCTTCAGTGAATACTGGAAGGCAATAAATGAGAAGAGCTAGACAACAGACTTTAATTGGGAGAAGTAGGTGACCTCTGCAGACCAGCTGCTCCCTAACTCAGGGACCATCTCCCAATTCCCAGTTTCCTCAGTTGCCTGTTAGGGAGCAGTCCTAAATTATAACTTATTTCTACCCTTCATCTGGCTTCCTGAAAAAGAAAAGAAAACAAAAAAAACCTTCCCCAAGTTTTTTGGTTGTTTTTTTTTGTTTCGTTTTGTTTTTTGGGTTTTTTTGTTTTTTGGGAGGGTTGCCTCTTGCATATCCACAGCAGCAACCCCCTTCTTGTAGCAAACCTGAGCACTCAATGAAATATTAATTGTAGCGGGGGGATTCAAAGAGAAGGAAACCAATAATAATCCTAAAGCACTTTCCTCCCACTAACCCAAGGTTAGAAGCACAAGAGATCAACCCAGTCCATTAATATTATCTTTAATCAGTGCCATTGTCAACAAGAATAGCTGTAAATGACCAGGGCCAGGCATGCAGTTTAGTTAATGGTACTTTAATTGAGACTGGATTATAGTGCCCTGACAGAGGGTCAGGGATGGGAAAGCTTTTTTGGTTTTTAATTGTTTAAAAATGCTGGATGGACAGCAGTGGGCTGCAGGCCTTTCTTTATCCACTCAAGAAGTATGACAGAGGCCTCACTAGGCTAGCTTCTGTCTCCCAACCCCTGCCAGCCAGTGTTCACTCTGCTCAGTGTTTGACCCAGTCCCTGGCTTCTCAGAGATCCCTATAAAATGCCTGGTCAGTGCTGGAGATTTCTGTGATGGGGGCACTGGCCTCTGAGGAACTGAATATACCAGCTCAGGTCAAATAGTCATTAGAATGGAATTGGTTTTAGTCAGCCCTCCTGAGCTAGATTCACGCTGCTAACCTGGAGATTTGAAAAAAAAAAATGCTATTAAACCTCTGAGCCATCCAGTTTCATAATGAGAGAGAAAGTAATTGCAGGGTCAGAACATCCATAGACAAATTGAAATCCTAAGGGGTTTGCTTGCCTACAATAACTGAAGTAACAATGCCATTGGAAGCATAGGTACTTCTTATTGTACTGAATAAGCTGATGCTATCAGTATTATCGACATGCAAGAGGGAAGTTCCAGAATACGATTCCATGTGGTTAGAAATAGATATTCTGGTGATGAGCAGTAACTTTCCAAAGTGAAAGGGAATGAGATGAATGACTGGATCAGAGAGATGCAGGATGATTCCCTAGTGCACTGATACCTGTGAGCATCATTTATTTTCATGCACCTTGTGATTGTTTGTCTTGTGACTCTGCTAGCCTTCTTCCTCCTACATTTAGGGACTGCAGGAGGGTGTCCCAATACTTAGGACATTCACCTAGGACTTGGGAGTCTCAAATGCATGTCTTTACTTTGCTAGAGACTCCATTTATGCCCTTGGGAAACTCATATAGCCACTCTGTCTCCAATTCCTTTCTAAAAATAAAGTGCTTGTAAAGGTTATCATGTATACAGGGTATAAGGCTCCCA
The DNA here is from genome assembly GCF_030867095.1 of Alligator mississippiensis. Classification (NCBI taxonomy): domain Eukaryota; kingdom Metazoa; phylum Chordata; order Crocodylia; family Alligatoridae; genus Alligator; species Alligator mississippiensis. The sequence continues at coordinate 18,011,338 of NC_081835.1, forward strand.
TACTATAGTTCTAAGGGACCATGTAATACCTATTATATTTAAACCGACTGAACTGTCTAATAGCATCTAACACCCTTTAACAGGAATTAGGCTTGTTGTGGACTGCAGTGTGCTTTGGAGCAGCCATAATGCCCTATAGAGCTTGGGTTGCAATACTTGGAAATCAGGATGTAAATGAGGTTTGGAGGCATCTCCTTGGATCTGATTCCTACAGGAAGCTGCCCCACAGGCCACCAAACAGAAGAGGAAAAGAGAGCTCTCTTAAATTACCTTCTGCAAGGAGGAACTGATGTAGTCCTGGGATTGAAAGAAAAGTTGTTTATGATTCATCCTGTCACTGGCTAAATGGTGAGGGAAAACTGTTCAGGATTAATCAATCAACGTTGCTAGTTAACTCACTTCAGTGCAATCCTTTCTACTTGCTTTCTGTGAATGATCTAGCAAATGGTTAGCGATATTATCTGAAACAACAAATGCTAAGGGAGCAGTAGTACATATATGCTGAAAGCTTTAATTTGGTACTTGTAATTAGAAGCATTTTCACTAGCAGCTAGATGCTGAAGAGTTTGATACCCAGTCAGGAATCAAAAACCATAGCATGTGACCTACACATCCAATCAAAACAGTTCAAGTGGTAAACATCAAATATTAGCAATGGCAGGTGAACAAGCCAGAGACCTCAAGTTATTTATGGAAATTAATTGGAAAATTTAATATTCGGCAATGAATAAACTAAATTAATTATCTGTTCATGAGTAAAAAAGTGCAAACTGAAAAGAGACTAGATTAATCTAATTGTACAGTTTATTCAGAATAATGTGTTCAGCTCTGCATTCTCTATCAGAAGCCTCCAACACCTCTTCAATAGCCTCTCTCCTTACATTTCCCCACTTTTTAGCTGCCTAAATAGGAAGCTTGAAGTGCATCATTAATGTGCATTTTCTGTGAGGCAGCCTCCAGTTTCTTAGATCGGTGTGTATCTGCTTATATTCCCAAAACAAACCACTTTGTGAGAATCACAGTCTCTTTCATAGTCTCGAAACTTGTGGTTGTGAGAGATGGCTGCCAGTGATTGGAGTGCATGGGATAGGGTGTGTACATATGCACATGTGCATGGCTGAATATGCATATCATTGGCTCTGTTCCCTCTTCACCCCCCTTCCACCCAAGGTCTAATTAAAACAAGAACGCACCGAGCTGCCTCTTGCTCTGTTTCATCTCTTGATATTTTTATGTTAAATCCACCAAGGAAATCTCCTGAAGGCTTTGAAGTCTTGGGGTGTGTGAATAAAGATGTCACAATGGCACACACAGAGCTTCTTAATGAGGACAGAAGGTTTGAAGTCAGAACACTTCAGTGCCCAAAGGAAAGAGATTCTCTCCAACAAGCATGCACGCTCTTTCTCTCTCCTTTTCTCTGTCTTTTTTTTTTTGTCTAATATTCTTGCTGCAAGCTCTTGATTTTTTTTTTCTTTTTCTTTTCCCCCCAAAGGAAGGAGGGGGCAAGAAGAGGGGGAAGAGAGGGGTAATGTGGGATCAGGGGTGGTATTAAATAATGGCATTATTAATGATGCTGGCTCTTTATTTGATCTTGGTGCTAAAAGAACATGCAGCTGCACCCAGGGGCCAGCTGATGACTTCAGAGTCTGAATGAAAACACTCGGGTCCAGATTGGGGGACTGAATCCTCTCTCCTGGCATCAGTCTAAATGTGAAAGAGCCCCTTTTGAAGTCCATGAGTTTACTTTATATTTGACTGATGTTGGAAGAGGAGCCTTAGGGCGCTTGTACATGTAATGGAGGTTTGGTCCTTAGGGTTGCAGTCTATGCCCCCTAAATGGAAACAATGGGTTTTTAATTGAAACCCAGGGTGTTTGTACATATGATGGTGGGGCCATCTACATGTGACAAAGTGATGGGAAATTGTCATTCGTCTGACAAAATGGCATCACCGGGTACATGTGCACGGGGGGGGGTTTTGTGTTAACATTTATTTGAGCGTGGCAACTTATACCATCTCTGATGTATTTTAGTGTGATTGGGGCAAATTATCCCATTGTGGATAAAAAGAATCTTGCATGTGTACATGTCTGGTGGCCGGAGAAGGAGGCGGGGAGGGGGCCAGGGCCGCATGAGCAAACTATAACAGGGAGGGGAAAAAAAGCAGCAGTGAGCCCAATCCTTTTTTTCCCCATGGAGCCTGCCTGCCTCTCCCACGGCCAGGGTGCCCCAGACCTTCTCTCTATGGGGTCAGTGCCACCCGGGTGCGCTGCTAGTGGGCAGGTGCCACCCAGGTGGCACCACCACCACAGAGGGAATGACCCAGGACCCCAGTAGTATGCCTTCCCTGTTGTGCAAGAGGTGGGCAGGCTCCATGAGGAAGGTGGGGAAAAAAAAGGATTGGGGCCCTGGTCACCTTTTCCCCCTTGGCAGAGCCTGCCCACGGCGGCGGGGTTGGGGGGCTGATGGTGGGCCATCACTGTTCCATCATAGTAACAGAAGCCCCTAAATTGAAATGGTGGGTCACAATTAAAAACTCACAAATTAAAAAACTACTGTTTCAATTTAGGGGAACTAAACCCCCTCATGTGTACATGTGCCCCCTTTGTTTCAATTTAGGGGTTTTCTTTTTCTGTCACTGTTACAGCAAGGGACCTGATCCTTTTTCTTTTTTCTTTTGTGGAGCATGCCCATGGCCAGGGAGTTCGCTGCTGGTGGGCCGAGCAGTCCTTGAACTGCAGGGGGGCCCAGTCCTCCCCTCCTCAATGGCTGTACCCACTGGGGCTGCCCGGGCAGGCTGCTAGGGGGCCGAACGCTTCCCCAGCTCAGGGCCAGCACAGGCCCAATCCAACTCTTCCCCAGCTCTGAGCTGGAGCAGTACTTGGCCTGCTAGCAGCCTACCTGGGTTGCTCCAGAGGGCACCGCTGCTGTGGAGGGAAGGACCGGGGCCTCCCACAGCTCAGGGGCTGCTCAGCCCACTGGCAACTTACAGCCTGGAGGTGGGAGAGCTGGGCAGGCTCCTCCAGAACAAAACAAAACAAAAAAAGGATTGGGCCCCTCCCCTGCTGCATCTGTCTTCAGCAGGCACCTGAAAAAAGGCAATCCCTTTTTTCTGCAGAGCCTGCCCACCTCTCCCAAGGCCAGGGCTCAAGCTGACTAATAGCTGCAATGCATCATTACAAACTACACTACATTTAAAACCCACAAAACTCTTGCATGTGTAGTGCGACTCCATAAAGCCACACAAAGTGACATTTTCGTCATGTGTACATGGTAATGGCATCATGTATACAAGCGCCCTTTGGCTCCAGAGTGTTATGATGACTCAGGACTATATATGCCTCAGCAATGACCCCAACTCTGCACTTCTCATGAACTGGAAGGAAGTTTGGGTTGAGACCTGATTCCTGGCCCTTCCTTCAACATTAACTACCCAACGTGGAAGTTCTGCAGTTGTGCAGTAACTCCATTGGCTGCTCTCCATAATGGCAGGGAACTTGCTTGGTAAAAGGTACACGATAAATACAAAGAGTGAAACAACTCCTGTGACCCAGAATAACAGGGTATAGCTAAGGTGTCATCTTCTACACCCTTCAGTCTATTCCATGCATCATGGGAATAAGCCCTTGCTAAAAGCAGAGGAGAGAGAGCTGAGCTGTGACATCCCCCGCTCTTCTGCCATGAAGGGTGTGGGCTCCTTGATCTCTCCCTGAGCATCAAGGCAGGACTCAGCTCCATATAAGTGTCTGCTTCCTGTGAGTACTGCCGTAGTTCTCCCCTTCCCTGCCCTCTACCGCACTGTCCCAGGACTTGGCTGCCACGTTATACTTCTCCCTGAGCTTCAAGCTTTGGCCTCTGATTTTCCCAACCACTCTGCCAGGACTCTCCTGCTTTTCTCCTGCTATCTGAGCACCGTGGTGGAATACCCTTTAACCAGTGGACAAAGGCCTGGTCTGTCTCCTGTTCTCCGCAGGTTCCTGTCATTGTTGTATCTACGCACCTTCCAGCAGTGAATTATGCAAGTGACTAACTTCTGTCACTCCTCGCTCTGCACTGCGTGTGGTGTCTTGGTACCATTTCATCCAATCACACTCTGCTCCACATTTAGAGAAGACAAGTCCACGTAGCGGCTTTTATGCATAGGGGGGAAATAAGGTCTAAAATACTCCTTTTAGTTCATGTGGCAGTTCAATCTACAGCCTGAGGCAGACCCCCAAGAAAGCCCCATGTCCCGTTTTATCCTTATCGTGGAGATTTGTGTTGTACATGGGGAATAGGGTCATAGGCCATGGGACAGGCTACTCCCTGGCAGTTTAGATAATGCTTTTGGCCTCCTAGACCTAAGTCTTAGAGGTCTTTTTAAGAGCTGAGAGAGTAAGTTCTCAACACCTCTCAGTTACATCTCTCCATGAGAGATGGTATAGTTGTTTGGGGAAAGAGAGGGACTAATTTTCTTGTTTAGAAGGGAACATTTGGGACAGTAATGTTAAACTGAACCCATGGTTGCTGAAGCCAATTTGGCTCCTGAAGATCCAATCTGTGTAGCTTCTCATTAAACTTAAGCATAGCTGGAGTTTTCAAAGCAAACAATGGAATCTGAAGCTCAGCATGTGTTAGTCCTAACATGCTGAAATATTTAGGTGTTTTGACTCGGGAGCTGGATTTATCAATGCCGAATGCACCACAGCATTTCCTCATCTAAGAAACCCTGAGGTTTGAACTTATTATGTGAAATTAAACTTTGCAACAACTGACCACATCTGCTCAGCCTCACAGTTGACAAATGAGACACAGTCCTTCCTTTCAGAAATGCCGCCTTAAAGCTACTGTCCATCTGGGCCACTCAGGAGTTGTTTATGCATTTTAATAGGAGCATTGGGAGCACAATTGCACATCTGGTTTGTACATCCAATTTAATCATACAGGCACTGCCTTTCCTGCTGGGAGCTTGTGTGGACAAGGTAATTGCAATGGGTCCTGTGTGTAATGGAATCAGAGAGAATGGAATATAGAAGTTGATATGTTGGCTTGAAAATTGACTGTGTGAGTATAGTGTTGACCCCTTCCCCCACCGGAAGAAATGGGAAGGTGTTTTCATTTTAGATTATGACTGCCTTAAAAAAGAGGGGTTGTGAGCTTTCCTCTAGTCTGAAAGTCCAATAAATAATTTTTTTTTAATAGTCACAAGCAAATATTGTATGATTTATTTCACACACAATCATATTTGTGCCTCACATACAAACCAGTTTTGAAAGGTGGTGATTCTACATGTGAAACAAGAACATAAGAACTGAGCCCTCCATTCTGATAGTGAGAGGTCTAAGCCATTATCCTCACATCCATAGCACTGGTCTCCCAAACCACAAACTGGGCCAGGTGGTGGATACATTCAGTGAAGAGAAGATACCAGATTACTTGCATTTTTTTTAAGCGTCTAACTTTTATTTCCAAGTTTCAACCAAGCTGATTGGGACTAATCAACTAAGTTGCTTGGTACTAATAGGCCCAACTGCTGGGTTTTGCATAGGGATGGGTTTAAATTTTAGGTTTTAGATGGTAAAACCAAAGATCTCTAATACCTAGGGAAACACAGGTTCAGATTTCTATTTTCCAGCTGTCTCCTAACTATTAATGACCAAATGAAAGCCCTGGACCGTAATGTGGTTGGACTTTGAGAACATCTGGATTCAGGGATCTGCCTGGGTTTTAGTGAATGTCTTGGAGCAGCTGTAATGTGGGATAAGGTGCAGAGGCCTGCCTCTTGTTACGCTCACATCTCTCATCTCCCAAAATGCCTGCTTTTCACTTTCCTGACCCTTGTCAATCCAGATCTATTCTCTGCTGTGAAGTGAGAGACCCTGGACCTGAGTTGCAAGTAAAGCTAAACAAGTAATGAAAAAATAGATTCACTCAGATCTTCATGAATAAATCCTGCTCCACTGAAATCCAGCGAGAGTGCTGGTGATAAAAACCTCCCTCTTGCTCTGTAACTTGAAGTATGGCACTCCCTCTATGAGTCTTCACTGTCCACTGCATCCATTTCTAGTCTATCCATCTTCAAGGGCCTCGATTACCCAACTCCACAATACATTGCCTTGGTCCCATTCGCATGGCCACAATGCCAGACTCCATCACTTCTTTGTCCGCATTGCTGCATTTTCTTCCATGTTACTCCTTGTATGACAGATCACTCCTTTCTTATGCCAAACCTTTCTTGCAGTGTTCATGGTAAGCTAATGATGAGAGACATGTCTTATTGGAGATGGCCGCTACCACCAGTACAATGGTGTATGCAGCTGTTCATGGAACTGTATTTCTATTACTGTCCTATACCTCCCAGCCACCATGCTTGTTACATATGGGGAGGCTACTTTCCACATAGCAGCAGTCTGAAAGGACCATCCCTCTAACTCAATCAGCCTGTTTGTCTAGGGAGGTGGCAGGACAACGCATCCTTACTTCCTGCTCTTCTTTCACTGGAAGAAATGGATGTTTTTCAAGAAAGAACTGTAGGTTGTTGGAAAGGCACAAAGGGGTTGCGATGTGCAGGAACACAGCTGGTTGAGAGTGAGCTGGAGGGACAGAGCCCAGCCTGTGTGTGAATGGCTTCTGGGACCTTGTACCTCTCCTGAGAATTTAGTGATACATATATGCCCCAATCAGTAAGCGAAGGACTAATGCTGTGGTCAAGCCACCTGGGTGCTTGCTGAAAAATTTCTGGTTATGGTGATGGTTACTGAGAGAGGCACAGGGGTAGTTAATTCTAGCTTCCCAGAAGCCTATGGGGGAAACCTGAACTTCATTGTGAGGGGTGGGAGTTTGGAACCAATGGTCAACAGGAAAAGCTCCTGGTTGCAAGAAATGCTTGGATGGAGTGTACACCCGACAGACATTACATCTGTATTCTTTGGGAACTCAATGTCTATGTCACAGCACGCAACACAAAGGGACCTTTAATACTGACTGGGGCCCATGGTTGCCACAATAACACATATAACTAATGCTAGTAGCATATGGCTCCAGATTTGATTTGGTGCACTTTGTGGGGTCCTGTTGCTTATTATTCACAAAATGTATTGAGTTTCATGAATTTCTGCTGAAAAAAATTCATTCCTACCTTTTTGCTCATTCTTTGGTAGTTGAACATGCTTCTAATATATTTTATTATTTTAAACTGTGGTTCAGTCATGGAAAAGAACTGAAGCCATGTGACAAATATGTGACGTATGAACTAAAGTGAGTAGTTGCACTACAGGTTATATAAACTCCCCATAGGATGGATTCATGTTTGCAAACAATGCTCACAGAGATCAGGCATGCTCTGCAAACTGAATGCCTCATCTTACTGAAGTTTTGCTCCAGACAAGCCCTCATCCCAGTGGCATGACTTTTCTGTATCACACTGCAGTGTTACATCAATGTGCAATGGGGCCAGTGCAGTACTGTGATGGAATCTCCTCCCCAAAAGCCATGAATCCAAGCTGTTGTAACATGTCCTTAGGGATGAAAGAAGAAAGATGTCAATGATATTAATGAGAAGTCAGAGGTCATGGAAATTGCCCCTGTGACCTCAGTTATTGGAATATGCATAAAATGTAGGAACCCTTGATTACAACATTTATAATTCATTGCAAAAATTGACATGAAAATAAATAATAGAAGAAAGAAAAGCCAATAAATGCAGAGTGGGGATGGTTTCTCCACTCTTCTCTTTTCCCCATATGCTAGTCTGGTTAAATAGTGCATGGGGATGTTGGTCTCCTAGTGATAGGGGGCATTGACATCCTACTGCTTCTTAGTCAATGTTTACCTTAGCCACAACCAATTAAACCCTCATATTCTATATTAAACCATAAAACAGTTAAACCCTGCTGCTACATGGGCCAGGTTTTTCCCCTAAGCATCCCTCAGCCAAGGCTGGGGATTTTGACTGGGATGTGCCAGTGCTCCTACTGGGACTTAAACCCAGACAATCCCAGTTAGAGCATCATACCCCTCTAGTCAGGGTCAGATAACTGCCATATTTGGGCTCAGGATGCAGTTTTACCCTATGATCAGATTGGTGTGGACTATGGGGTTTTCTCCTCCTCCATAACAGGGGGTGTGGTATTCAGCCTGGGATCTCTTGAGCATATATTAAAAACCTTTGCAGCAGCAGGCATTAGCCACCATGGTCCCCCTGCTTTACCTGTGGCAGGCTAGAGTGTTATGCCTTGGGCTTTGTGTCAGGGCTGACTCTGTAGTTTTGCTAAGAGGTTAGATAATGGTTTTGTTTAGATAGGGATGATCCTGCCCCAGGCAGGGGGTTGAACTAGATGGCCTCTGTAGGTCCCTTCCAGCCCTACTTCTCTATGATTTTTTCTGAGTAAAACCTGCTGTAGATGCAGGATTTGATCACAGGATTTGGTGCCACATTCAGGGGACTTGCATAAAGATGAAGGATGAAGCTTGCCAATATACCCAGAGCACGTCTAGGAGGATAGGATGGAAAGGACCACTGAGTCCAGTTCTATGAGTTCCAAGGTAACCAGAATTCCCCCAAATTGTTACTTCAAATCCTCATGTGCATCTAAAAGGCACAATTCCTGAAACACTAAGAATGCCCTATAAAAGCAGAGGAGACAAGAGTGTTGGTCAGTCCCTGTCATAGCAATGACATGGAAGTAGTTGGTTAATATGTGCTCAGAAGATCCTAGAAAAAAGCTCATGCTCCAGGAAGAAGGGAAAACCCCTGCAGCCCTTGACAATCTGATGTGATTGAGATAACCCCAAATAGAAGAACAAGTCCCTCTAGGCAGGAGAATTGTGGGTTTGCCAAGAATGTAATTTTGTAAGGGCATGTACATCAGGAAGCAGTGGGCAAAAACATCTCATCCTGTTTCCCCTCTTTGGCCATGCTGCTTATTTCTATGCTTCTCCTGCCTTGCAATGTTAGAATAGCCAGCCACCCTTCCAACACAACCCCTTTACAAGGGGTGCTGTCCTCTTGCCCACCACATAGGCAACAAGAAACTCTTGTTGAATGTTCGGACACCACAAGGATGGCTGGGCCACCCGTCAGATAGGATGTCACAGTCATGTCTCTGGAACACGTTGTCATGCCCTACTGCTTGCCTTATGCTCGGGTAAGCCTTACTGACTGAGCGACTTGCAAAGACCTGACATACAACTACCCCAGCACCACAGTTCAGAAGAGCTGCAATGCACCAGAGGCTCTGGCCTGAATTTTCCACTTTCACTCTAGAATTACTTGGGCTTTTACCAATTTCCAGTAAACAGATGGAGCTAAATATTCAAAAGGCTTCAATACACCCAAAGTGCAGGCATGTCAGATTCATTTTGTGTGCCCGCATGTGTGTTTGTGTGCGTGTCACACACACGCACCACACCCCTGCATATGCAAATGTCTTCCCGCGAGCCTGTTTACACTGTGTGTGCATAAGGGTTTTGAGGTTCCTCCCCTCCCCCTGATAACTTGCCCTTTCATGTTCTGGCATTCTTTGGTTTTTCTCCCTCATAATGAACTCATCTTGCAGTGTAACTGAATTTGCACTGACACATCATGGCAGCTCCACATCAGCTGCTGACACTGTGACAACTCCCTTGAAGATGAGAAAACAATGTCAGTGCATGCACCAATCTTTACCGCTTTGGTAGTGGTGTGCGCGTGGGCATTGTCACATGCGACTCTGTTGACGTGCTTTGCCCACTGACAGATGTAGTAATATCCTGCGCATATCTAATGCAGTGAGAGGCATTTGTTAAGAAGGATGATCAGAGAACTTCTCCTAAAGAGCAAGTTTGTCTTGTTCTCTACTAGGTGCCCCCCACTCTCAAAGGGGGAAGTTCTTCTGTCTGTTTCTGGACTGAAATTCAAATAATTTCTTGGGTCTTAATGATCCAGGAGGCACAGCTTTTGGCTCGATAGGATATGCCAATAACTGGGCCAATCTCTCTTAACTGCTTGCTGACTAATCCAAATGGGAAGATGTATGGAGAAAGCAGCTACTTGACTGGGAGCTAGAGGATGAAATGAATGGCAATTTCCCACTGATACCATAGGGATTTTTCAGAGCAACAAGCAATAGGCCATGTAGGAAAGAGATCTACTAGAGGTAGGTGGTCCCTGCCTGCCTGCACCCTTCACGGGAAATTCACATATTCAATGAGATTGGAATGAGATCAGGCAGGTTTCTGAGACTGGGTGTTGTCCAGAAGGCTAGGTGTCTCTCCTTTTTATCTAAAAACTATAGCTGTAAGCTATACTCACAAAACAACCCCAGTCCAATCCAATTTAACCATAAAATCCACTTAGACCAGGTTTGTCTAGAGACCTCTGATGGCTATTTTGCACTTCAATAAGATGCAGCATGCAGCTCCAGAAAGTTTTGATGTTTAAACCAGGTATAATTCAGAGCTGTGAAATGCAATTTGATTTTCAAGATGAGTTAAACCAAACCTATAATACTAGCATGGATGCTTGATGAGGGAAAACCCATCCACCCTAAACACACAGCCAAGGGAAACTGCTAAACCTCACCCAGGTTGACCAAATTCTCCAAAAATGTCAAAGAAGAGATTCAGTATAAAACACCAGCTTAAAAATGCCCTAGTTGGTACTGCTAAGGGAACCTTAGATGCTTGTCATGGAAATTATATTAAACCAAAAGCCCTAGTGCTTCATCACTCATGGCAGGGGTGTCAAAGATGCATCCCATGGACTAGTTACAGCCTGCAGAGCCCTGTCATCTAGCCAGCAATGCTGCCCTGAGTCTGAGTATACCCACAAGTCACATGGTGCCCACTTCATACATGCTGCACATGGTGCTTCTTCTGGCCAGTCTGGGATCTGCGCCGCACACAGTGCCCACTCCAGCAGTCCAGGACCTGCGCTGCACATAACACCCAGGCATGGGATCTACCATGCAGGGGGGAGGGAGGTGGGAGGGAGAGGGTTGTGGGATTGACCCAGCTTGTACACTGGCCCCATGCTACCAGGCAGCCCATGGGTACAAATGAGTTTGACACCCCTGACTTTTTGGGTTTGTTGGCTTCCACTCAGCCTGATCACAAGAACTAGAATGGCCCGTTTTCACTCTCCTGCCCTGAGTCTATTTTGCTGTGTGGTTCTCATGGCTTAAAAGCAGGGGTTGACCCTATTCATTTTGTGTTTGAAAGTCTGCAGCAAAATCCAGAACTCTCTGCTTTTAGTTTTTAAAAAAATCAGATAATATGAAAGCTTTAGAGTGATGTTTTAGCCGTGATGGTTCAGGGACTATGTGAGAGGCAAGGATTTCTTTGGGTGAGATCTTTTCATTGAGCCAACTGCACAATTGGGATAGAGTTAGACAAGCTGAAATCTTGAGTTGATTGGCAGAAAGCCTTGAAGTTCGAAGGCAATGATGCTACTGAGAAAAAATTTGTCTTGCAAGAATGGATTATTTCAATGATGCCAGCAGCTGGAGTTTGTTGGGTTTTTTTTACCAGCTTATACAGACTATACACACAGGGCCAGATCCTTGCCTCAGTTACACCTGTACAAATCTAGCCAAACTGAAGCTACCTTGTATTTATATCCATAAGCACATTGACCATATCCATAAGCTACATGTTCTGTTTTGTGCAATACACTTTCTGCTCGCTTCAGAATTACTAAACTCAGTTTAAGCCTCTCTTCCCCATCTCTTAATGAGCTGTTGAAATAACCCCAAGCACTTTTTTCTGCCACTCTTCCCAAACTTTGCTGTGACCTCTGGCAGCCTGCGCAGGCTTCCTGTCTGGTACCATCATTTTCCTCATTGTAAAACTGGACCGCTTGCATTAGCGCATCTCTCTGCACAGCCTTTTCTCTCTAACAATGAAGCAGGCAATATCCTCCATCTCTCCTTCCCCAGAAAGCAGGGCTCCTGATGCCTGGCCTAGGGTTAATCGGAGGGTTAAACAAGTCATGAAAAATACTCTGGGAAAATGCAGAAGATTTCTCGCTTGGCTGGGCTGAGCAATCTTTCTTTTTTAACTTCGGTGTCATGGGGCAGCTAAACAGATCTCTCTCCTCTTTGTGTGGGAGCTTCAGCTGTAGCAGCAGCAGCAGTGTGGGTCAGCTGCAGGACGTGGCTCTCCTCCCTGGGAACATCTGGGGCTGCCGAGTGCTATCATCGCTCCAGCCTATTCAGAATGGCTGCTCTGCCCTGTTCCCTTGCTACCAGGAAGGAGGGCACCAGCTAAGACAAAGCCTCCTTTGAAGTCCCTGTAGCTCATCCAGTGATGGATCTCAAAGGCTGTGTATTTGCACAGGAAGAAAAAGCGGTTAACAGGATTTCTTTCTGCACCATGTAAGGATTTGTTCCTGGGAAATTTAGAAGCAAAATTAGACCTCCCATATCCCATCTTCTCCAGAACCTGAGGTGACATGGGTAACTCCTGACCTCAGTTGTCCTTCCTCCTTCTGCACTGACAGTGTTTTATTCCTGGCTGTATTGGACTTTTTGTATGCACTTGTGTCATACAGGGGCAGTGAGAGACCATAGTGCTAGAGGTGATATGAAAAGGCATGTGAACAGAGAAATGTGTACAGCTCCTAGGGCCTGATTCACTGATGCTACCATGGGATGAAGCAAATTAGAGTGCCCCAACCATAATGGCATCCCCCCTGTAACTGGGGTTTTCTCAGTGGTAGGACTGCAGTGACTCTGCAGATCTCCCCTGGGAGATGTGCCATCCCCTCCCCATGACAAGCGCCAGCCTGAGAGGCAACTTGGTGGGCTTCAGTGGTGTCCTCCAGCCCCTCAGTGATATGTCACCTTCCTGGAGTCCTTCCCTTTGCAGCAGCCAGTTTGCCTGTACTGTCTCATCCCTGAACCCAGATGTAACCCATTCACATTGCTCTATTGTCCACCTCTCACCTCCATTTTAAGCCCCTTGCATTGCTTTTCCTCTTCTCCCTCTTTGAGCACACTCTCCCATTCCTCAGCTTTGAGGCTCCTCACAGCTCTGATTTCTGCTCCATCTGTCTGTCTTCAGCCTCCCTCTTCAGTACTTGATGACCCATCCCAGGGGCGGGACACCAATCATTCACTGCAGCTGGCTGCAGTGGACGAATTTAATGTACCATAAAGACAGAAGTTCTGGGTGCAGGGCTAGCTTTCCCTCATTTTCCATCACGTACCAGGCTGGGTCGCTGCTGCTGCCTTTCACTGCCAGTGCTTGCGTCTTGTGAAAGTGTCGCAGGTCCCTGTGTGACGAAGGAGCAGGGGGTGTGAGCATGGCACTCCATTAAGCAAGTTGGTGACTGCGTGTCTTTTACACCTTGCACTCCCTCTTAGCTACCTGCCTGCCTCTGCAATCCATCACATTAAGAAGTAAGAGCAGCAAGGCTGAACACTGGATTGGCATCACCGACACCTCTTTGCACTTGCTGGCATTTCAAAATGTGGGCAAATGAGCAAACAAGCAGGTGAAGTCCTGGGAGTCCTGGCTGAGTGGGCAGCCAGCTATTAAGCATAGAACCAGTTAGCACCTGGAAGGGGAGAAAATGACATCTAGGAGTGCTTAGAGAGGCAGCAACATGCAGTATTGGAAGGTTTGAGTCACTCCATCCTTGGTTGGGATCTTTGCAACGAATAAAACTTTCATACTGATTCCCTGATGTACTCACCTGGTTGTGCTGCAGGCAGAGCTGATCCTGCCTTGAGCAGGAGGTTGCGCTAGACTGCCCAAGGTCCCTTCCAGCCCTTGTTATGAGTCTCTAACAAGATGTGAGTGTGTTGGCTAATACAGCCATTACCTGCTGCTTACTCAGATGAGTTCATGAAATATAATGTAATCTATCCTGGCAACCATGCAGTACCTGGACACTGGCATTAGATCATATTACAGAGTCTAGGAACCACAACCACACCACACTGAGCAGTTTCTCCATAAAACTGACTTCTCCTTTAAATTTCCATATAATCTCATTGAGCTTAATCCTTCAGATTTTTTTAAAATCAGCTTCTGTTACTTGATCTTGTTAAGTTGAATAGAGCCAACTTCATTTCCTCTCCTAAATTGGTACTGTATGATGTTGTCAAGACAGCTGCTTTACCAGTATTCCACCCCGGACGTTGCTTGTTTTCTGTTGAAAGCCAGGCACTTCTTGCAAACTTAATTTAAAAAGCACTTTGGGATCTTTCAGGGTAGAGGCTGCTAGAGAAATGTAAGCTCTTATAGTAATGTTTCAGAGAGTCGTGTGTGTTTGTGTGTGTGTATGTACGGGTGTACACAATTAACTTCCTTTTATTGGCTTAGGAAGAATCTCTCCATTTCTAATAAAGATCTTTAGAACCTGACCCCCCTGTGAAGGAGACCAGTGCCCATGTGCACATAGGAAGCAATGGAAAATAACACAAGAGCGCTATTTTGTGTAGACTGCGTCAGACATATGCACAATCACAATAGTTTGTCTGAAGTGTGTACAGACCACAGACAACTCACTAGTAGGAAGTGCTCTCCTCCCATGAACATATGCGGCAGTGACCATCACGAAGTTTTTGTCACAGACCCCTAGGACTGGAGAAAAAGAACTCGTGTGACATGGAGCTACATCATGTAAGATTAAACAGCAGAGGGTATGCACACACACAAACAAGCAGAGTCTGTTTTTAATACTCTCTATTATTATTGACACACTGGACTTTAATGGCTGTAATGTCAATGGGCACTCTGGGACCTTTTACTCATGGATTATTAATGCATTAGACCACAGCTGCTATGGGCTATTGTGTTGAGAGCAGTGGGAGTAGCTGCCTCCAGTATATGGACAGAATAAATGTGCCATTTAATCAGTGTTGTAAACACAGCAGGCATGAAAATTTGTGAATCCTAAAAATCCCTTGGACTGCTCTGTAATACCAGCTCTTAACAGGTGCAATCTCATAACAGCAATGGAAATGCTGTATAGAAATGATGCTGGGATTGCAGAGGAGGAGAATGACAGTGTTGTCCAGCCTGCAAATTCTTCAAAGGAATCCAACAGCATGTACATGGCCAACTCCGTATTACTGTTACCCCAGGCAGTTGGTCAGGAAATAAATTGCCACTAGCTGTTCATTGACGGATGCCATGGAGCCTGAAGATAAAATAATAAGTTGTTATTTCTTTCTCCTAACCACAGTAGCTGCCAGCGCTCCTGACTATTTATATAAATGTGCATGTCTTTTGAACTCAACATGCCTTGCACAGGATAAAAATGTTACTGGCTTTCTCGTTGGGCAACTGATAGCAGTGAGGGAGCAACGGTGTGGGTCAAAGGGTTCTCAAATACACATCCCTCTAGGCAGTTAAACTGTTAAGAAGTCATTACTGACCAGCTCTGATGGGATCTGGAGAGGTGATTCAAACAATTTAACTAATGTGCAGGGCATTGAAGATTTTTTTTTTTTTTTTTAATATCAGCTTATGGTAGAAATAATTACTGTAATGCAGAGTTTTCCACAAGGCATTTAATTTTATTGATATATCTATATATATTGGAGTTGGAATGACAAGAGGTTCCTACAGGCAGAATGAGATGCAGGGAAGACTTTGGGAGATCATAAAGTTTAGGAGGAAAGGAATAGCAATTGGTGCAGTGAGTCATGAGTGATGTGCATTTGCAAGAAGCTGTTGTTAGATCTATCCCAAGTCCTGTTGGGCCCTTCATTTTCTTGGGCACTAACCTTGCCTCCGATTCTGAAGGGAGTAAAAAATCCCTTTGATTCTTCTGACAATACTGAAATAGAGTTAGACTTTTCATCGTGTCATATCTGGGCCTTGGAAAGGCCCCTGCCTTCATTGTGTGACGACATGGAAATTACCGAGTAATTACAGGATTATGCAGCACCCTGTAAATTAAATGTTACCTCTTTACCTTTTATAGAACAAAAAATAACCATGTAATTACCTAGTGAATTAAGCTGTTAAGGTCTCATGGTAATTATACGTGGAGTCAAAAGCTCGGAGTTCTTCTGGTAGTTACAAGTAAAGAATTATCTTTCATTTTTAAGCATATGTTGCAGTTGGATTCAAACCTCTGCACATTTCCATTTTAATAACACTATGTCATGCCCAACTGAAAGGAAGCATATGTCTCCCATCCAAGTGTCCAAATAGAGTGTACATGTATATGTAAAATAGATTGGGCATATGCAAAACTGACCCTGGTTCATACCAGAAAAATTATATGGAATAGAAATAGAGGTAAAATATGATTAGTTGGATCATAATGTTTAAAATGATGCCATGTTTCATAGCACTGTGGTTAGCTTTCACAGCAGTCAGGTCAACATGAGTCTATTTTTATCATGTGTGAGAGATTTTGACCATAGACAGTGGAATAGGCTAGTATAGAGTGTGGATACAGCAGTTTTTAAGGGAAAAAAGTAAAGTCCCCAGCCTTTACTGTGTAGGTACAGCACTGGTAAGTAGGGTCCATTCTGCATGGGTTGGACTCTGAGGAGAACAGTATACCATCCAGGTGGTGGAACAGGCTTGGGAGGTATAATCTAGTTGCAGTGAAGTTAATGGGAGTTTTGCCGTTGAGTTGAATGGGGCCAGAATTCCCCCTTTAGCCCGTATCGTGTAGCTGTCATTGGGCTTTTTTGTCAGAAACATCTGCAGCACTGACCATAGGCACATCTTCATTCTGAGGTAGTTAGAAAGAGACTCTATTTTGAACATCTGCTGGAAGGAAAAATGCGCAAAAACAGAGCCGGATGCACCCTGATGTGTATGATGGATACTGAAGAAAAAGGGAAATTTGGTTTAAAGTGTAAAATACACTTTGAGCCCTGAATTGCTGTAGCAAGTTTTGAACAAGTAGGATAACCAGCACAGGCCATGGACTGTGGCATCACAGGAGACCACAGGGGTGTGCAGGGCCCTTGGGATTCCCAGAGAGACTGTAAAGTAGTATTTAAACTCCTGAGAGCCAACAGCAGCCTTGCCCTGAGAGATGTATATTATGGCTGGAGGACAGAAACTTCTCAGATCTGCCCCTGACTTTGGCAAGACTTAATAGACCAGCGGTGAATGCAGATTGAAACAGAAGGGGGTGCCCTTATGGTACCAAATGAGGGAGAAAAGTTGCTGTGGAGAAACCTTAACGTAAGATGCTTAAAATTAGTGGCCTGCTTTTTCACAAAAGTTGAGACCCTGCGTTTCCCGTTGATCCCCACCCCATTCTGTGCACTTTGTAGAGTTAATCTACGGCATCATTTTTATAATTTTTACACGTTAGCATAAGTTTAAAATTTCCTGCACAAAAAAAACTGTCTGATTTTTTTTTTTTTATGTAAAAATATACAAACAACTGAAAACATTGTGAGTTTTGAAAACAACTTTTTCACTAAACATTCAGGCTTTGGTGAAATGAAAACTGAAATATTTCCACCCCACCCCCCAAAATTACCGCATTTGTATCAGTTTTTACTTCTAGGTTTTTTATCAATACATTTCAACCAATGTTCAAGGACTGTGGGTCCCTTCCCTCCCCCCCCCCCACTCCCATGAAAGGTTATACTCTGGTGTTGACTCCACTAAAAACAAGCATTTATTTTGGTGCCTACGTATGATTTTTAGGCTTCAAATTTTGCAAAAAATTAATCATAATATTCCTTCCTCAGTCACAAGGCGATAGTGTACTATATTCACCTCCAGCACCTCAAAGAGGTGTCTTCTGCACTAATTAGCTTCTTTTCAAACTTGTTTAACTTGCTTGGAAATATGTAACATGCAATATAAGTGTTAAGTATGATAATAGGAGCATTAGTGCAGACTCCTTCCTGAAGAAAATACTGGCTGGCTGTAACGGTTTTTTTTTTAATGAAGTTTAACACTAACACTTTAAATGTTAACATTTGTGTCTGCATTTTATATCAAAGATTGAATGATTTCACCCAAAAGTCCTAGCTGATCCAAACAGGAATTGCTGCAGGTACACGCGTGCATTTAAATAATTACCTTCTAAGCTCTTTACTTTTGATGGGAGGAGATTCTTATTTTCATTCAATATTACTGGCAACTTTCAAGAACAGTTGCATAAGTTAGCATTTGGGATCTTGTGCTAATGCTGTACTCCTCTATTGCATTCTGAGAACAATAAGATGCATTTTCTTAAAAAAGACTGCTGTATCCCTTAGTTAATTAGGTAACTGTGGCTATAGATATCCAGTAGCATTTTTGGTGCAAATGAGCTTCCCTACATAAATTTTCCATGATTTTTCACAATCTTCCTGTCAGTCTTAATACTCCCTATTTGCTATTTGGCAAATATTAATAGCCCCTCTTCAGGGTTGCATCAAATAGATTAAAAAGAAAAATCACTCTCCATCTCATTCCTACTTCCTTGCATAGCATCCCTTCAGCCTGACACAGATTATCGCCAGCATTGTGCTTGCCTGGTCTCTCTGCCTTAATAGCCTTACATCTCATTCGAAGGGAGATCAAAGAGAGAAAAGTACCAAAGGGCTTACATTCAATTAGCAGGAAAACGGGGCAGGCTTCAGACATGCTCAGCCGCAGCTCTGATTGCAACAAACCGCTGACTGCATATCATGTATCATCGCTCTCAGGATGTGAAAGACCAGCCCTTTCACTGCCACACTGAAAGGTGGGTGATAGAGGAAGAAAGCACAGCCTTGAAAGTGGCCTACAAAGGAAAAGTGGGCTTGTGGCCTTTCCAGTGGTGGATTAAGACTTATTGGGGCCCTCAGCAAACAGAAAATTGGAGGCCCTCCGCACCCCATTATAAACATGAATGTATCAAAAAGCATTAATAAATAGACCTGTTAACTGTTTCCACAATGCATTAATAAATAAAGCATGACACACAATGTTGAAATGTAACTACTTAATTTTGCCACATGCAAAACTGGATAAAACAACTGCCTTAGGAAAATGACTCAGATGCATGGGATCACCATAAATGTGATCACAAAATGGGATCATAACACCAAATATGTTATGGTGATCACGTTATGGTGTTATGGTGATCATAACACGAAAGGAAAGATGTTTTAGTAGTCATGTAGATTCTAGTTTGACTATTTGTTTAAAACACACGTTTTACGTTGTACCTACACTATGGTAAACTACTACAAGAAAAATACAGGCCATACCTATAGCCTCGAGTGAGAGTCTAAGAATACCGTTAGTGATTCTTGCAATTAAAATAAAACAATACAGCTCAAATTTTTTTATCTTTCCTGAAACATTAAACATGTGCTAAACTTCATATACTGTAAAGCTCTCTCTTTTTTATATACCTATTTACCTATTATGTAACCAAAATGTATAGATGTATTGAAACACACACACACACACACAGAACAGAAGTAACCATTAACTGGTTTAAGTGATCAGAAACTGGTTTAAACCTGTAACAGAACATAAGCTCAGTGCACATAAACCAGCTTCAAAATGGCTGAAACTGGTTTAAGATACTACATTCAGCCAAGTTTATCAGACTTAACTGACTGGGTCAAACCAATTTATGAAACTTCTGTCCTAGACTCCTTCCTGGCTCATGTTAAATCACAGTCCCCCAGCATCCCAGATGCCTTGCAGCCCTGGGCAGGGCTGTGCTGTCTAGCCTGAGCAGAGGCAGGGGCTTGGCCAGACACATGGCCCCCTGATGCAAAAGAAGGAGGGAGGGGGTTTATTCCCTCCCCTCCCCACTCCAGGGACTGTGGCCTCTGTCAGCTGTTCCCTGCTTCACCAATCCAGCAGCAGGGGAGGGAGCATGGCCAGAGCTGGCTGGCATGGCCCCTGCCATCCACCTGCCTCACCAGCGGCTGGGGCTGCAGGACTGAGACCAGCTGGCTAGGGAGTGCTGCTGAAGGCAGAAACAGAGGGCCCAGCCCAGGCTGGGCTGCCAGGTCTGGGTGGGCTGGAGCTTGGCCAGTGCCGCCGGGGCTGTGCGGATCCCCATGCCCAAGCCAGGCGGAGCTGTCATGGAGCCCCAGCTGGCTGGGTAGGGCTCCACAGAGCAGCCCATGGGGGCAGGGCCCTTCCCAGCCTGCTGCACCTGTGTGACAGCCCGGCATGTCAGCACAGGCAGGAGCTGGCTGGGCAGTGGGTTTCCCAGGACAGCTTGGAGGCACTGTCAGGCCCCGAGCTCACCAGCCGCTATCGCGCCCCTGTCCTGTGCAGCACCGGGGGCTGCTGGAGTACAACCAGCTGTGGGCTGGCTGTGGCTGGTGGACGTTTCACATGTATCATTTTCTTCTTCCCCCCGCCTCTCCCCTCAACTATTTTGTCCTGTCTGATCTAACCTGGAGAGCTCCTTGAAGGACCAGATCTCTCTTGACCATTGGGAAGATGGAGATGACTTTTTAACAAAGACAACTTTTCTCCTAACTCTTCCCTGGGCTTTTGAGTTTAATAGACATTAACAAAACCAAACAAGAGGATGGGTTTTAAGCAGGCTGTTTTAAACTATCTATTTTAGAAAGAAATTTCCCTAGAAAGAGATTATTCCCTACTTGTTCCCTGAAGGGGGCTGGAGCGGGGCATTCTTGCATCTTACTCTGAAACACGGCATTGACCATCGATACACAAGATACTGAACTAAAAGAACCACTGGTCTGATTTGGTATTGGCATCTTTATTTATGTGATTTTTTTATTTTTTATTTTTGGTGCTTGCTTTTCAGCCACTCCTGAAAACTCTGCCTCACAGCCGGGGCCAGCACCAGCATCCACAGTGCCTGGCTGGGGCATCGCCCTGCTCATGCTGGTCTGCATCCTGCTGGTGCACAAAGAGAGAGACTGTTTGCAATATATGGATCTGATTTGAATTTTGAACTCTTCTTTGTTGAGGAGGGACTGGAAAATGGGGACCATCTCTTACATTTTGATATGTGTTTTGTATTAATCACTGTTTAACATGCAGAATGATGGGAAAAGATGGCGCTTCAGCATAAGGTCTAGAAAAGAGTGAGATCTTATGCTGGCATTGCCAAGGGCCCTCTTAGAGCTCTGGCAGGACGGCCCCATGCTGCAATTAAATCAGACTCTTGAGAAGATGCTCAGCAACAGCCATGCGTGTGGGCTGCCTGGATGTGTGGCTATCCAGGCATGTTTGTTTATTGAGCTGCTCTTCAATTGAATTTGTATAAATATAAGCCTTGGAGAATAGAAAGTTCTTCCTTGAGACAAAAATCCTGTCTCTGGGACTCCGTAGCTGCTTCGTGCCAGTAATATTCTCAACTAATTCAACCTTTTAAAATTCTCTGAATTACTGCTGGATACAGCCACTCCACGTATTTCTCTCAAGTTAACAATGCTATAAAGAGCCCGGCTGGTCAGTGAAATCAGAAAGCACTGAAAAGGTCAAGGCATACTGAGCACTGCAGAGACTTCCCTCTAATTGAGAGTAGCCTGTGACCTTCACTTAACCCTTACTTAAAATGATTGCAAATTAACTCTGGCAACATAACTGAGGCTTTAGAAATCTAAATGAATTGAAAGAGGAAACTATATCAAACAGCTTTCCATCAACGTCAAGCAATGCTATCCAGCATGGAGTACACCAGATATGCATGTAGACATAAACGTCTGTCTTAGCCAGCTGGGCTATAGCCCTCAGCATTCAAATACAGTTCCATTAACTTCTACAGAACTGACTGATGTGTGCTATGCTCTGCATCAATACCATATTGCATCACCCTCTCAGAAGAAATGTTCATCACAGCACATCTGTCCAGGGCACTTTAAGCCAGAGATTTTTCTTCATGACCTATGCAGGGGGCCTGAAGGGCTAATTGTGTGCTGCAGAAGTGAGGATCCTAGAAACTGTGAATCCAGAAATTAGAAAGAACATCTTCTTGATCCTGACACCACTGGAGTCCAAGACAAATCATCCATCGTCATCTTGGCACCACGTTGAGCCCTAACCTCTGATGGTAAGACAATGTTCACTGTTCAAATCTTAGTGATTGAAATCTCACTGAAAAAGTAGCATGGGGCTATATGATAAAACACTCTGAATGACATTTCCCCTCAGTGGTTCTCAGTGCTATTGACACCATGACCCCGTGTCATAGAAAAATAAAATTTCAGGTGCCCTCCACCTTGCATTTAGCTATAAAAAAAAAATGGGACCGCAGTTTGAGAACCCATGGTCTAGGTGCTCCTACACAGAGCAAATAAAACCAAAGAGGGAAAAAAAAATAATGCAGGGAAGCACCCGCTGCATCCACCTCTACAGCTCTGCTGAGGACCTAAGCGTCACCAGCTTAGCTGCTGCTGGGGATGTTTGGGGGCAGCAGTCTTCTGTCACATGTTCAAATTTTGTTCAATGTGATGGTCCAGGAACGGCTGCTCAGTGTTTGATTACTTGGCCAATAGAACACACTACTTACTGAATTCCCATGGAGATGGTCTGATTTCCATAGCAACTGGATTCCTTCTCCTGCCTTTCCCTTTAACAGGTATAAGTACACTTATTAAAAATAACACATACTGTAGTATCATGAATATTAGTCATGTGGACTCCAATGTACTTTCTAGGCACCCTGTTAAAGTGTGGGCACCTAAATTCTACCTGCCTCTCATGGGATGGGGTCCCCAAGGATGGCCATGTTACCCCCAAGGGCCCCTCAACCATGCCAATGGGCACCCTTTATTCTCACCCACCATGTCTTGATGCGATTATAATAAATAGGGAGGCTGCCTTCAAGTCTAGCTGGACACGGTCCTGATAGACCCCATTGAACCCCGTGGGTCCTGTTCCAAAATGGATGTCTCGGGACACCCCCAGCCTTGTGGGCTATATGCATGGCTCCAAACCACCCCTTTACCATGCCCCAAGCCTCTCAGATGGTATTGACACAGCACCCCTCCGAGGTCTTGGTTTCACTCGCTTCTTGGGTCGTCACAGGGCTCTCTGCTGTCCCCGTGTTGGTCTCCATGCCCACACTGACGCCGGGCTCTCCACGGCCCCCGTCTCTGTGCCCTCTCTGGCGTCAGGGCCCGTGCACCCCTGAGCGTTGCACCCTTTCTGGCACCGGGGTCCCCACACTGTAGTGGGTCCCCCAATGAGGCCTTCTCCTTCCCCAAATAGCCTCACCCAAACCACCGGTTTTATAAACAGAAATCAACATCCAAGCCCTTAGGCTATAACATAAGTCAGGATGCACAGGGTGTGCGCTGTCCCTTAACATTACCAGAAGCTGAACTTGCAGTCAGGCCTCTTCCCTTTGCTTCCTCTAGAAGGGCTCCTTCCCCTCTGGCTGCTGGCCAAGAACTGCCTTTCTGGCTCCAGCCCCGGGGTTTATATACGAGCCAGGCCCCGCCCCTTCTGGTCAGCTGACTGCGGGCAGGTGTGAGCCACTAGCTCCTCCTGGCTGCCCTGGTAACCAGCAGCTGGGGCTCCCCACTCACTGCTCGGGCTCTCTCCCTAGCAGTTTCAGCCCTTAAGGGAGCAGGGCACCTTAGTGCCCTGCAACACTGCTCTCCCTACAAAATTATCTATGCATCTCTTTGAATATCATTATAATGTGCCCACCACCATGGATTTTGAGCGCTGGCAGCATTAAATGAGCATACGAACTCCCCTAGATGTTTCATCTCCTCATCCTAAAGTGCACCGTGGTGTGTGCATGATTTTTTCTCTTCCCTGTTTAATTTCTTCCTTCCTTCTACTTCTCCCTCCTTGACTCATACCTTAACCCTTTATTGCACAGTCTGTGCCATGAAATGACTATTGGCTAAGACAGACGGTGGGAAAAGAGCAGGTTTTATGCCTCAAACAGCAGTCCATGCCTCAAACAGCTTATGCAACCAAGGGAAGGGTTGGGGCAAGAGACACAATAGGCAAACAAAGAGTGAAGCACTGCGGGGCATACAGCATCTTAGTTACAAGTCTGCTGAATTTTTTGTGGTGCTTGTGCATGTTATAAAGAAACTAAATTTCCCCCCTTCCTCTTTCTGGGGGGGAAATTTTCCTATTTCTCACAGCAGGCCCCAGGTTCACTTCAACTACTCTCATGTCTTCTCCTTTTATTCAAATAAGCATAAAGAATAACAAGAAATGAAATCCCCTACTGGATGACCTAGCCAGAGAACTTCTTATAGGCATCAGGAAGTGAGTCCCAAAGACATAAATAATTAAAAGGAGATATGCAGGCTTTACAAACTAGGTACAGGACAGGGGGCATGAAAGATGGCAGTAAGACTGGTATCTGGCAGAAAGGAGTTCCATGGTTGACACAGGCCAGCAGGAGGGAAATCCCAAAGGCTTCTTCAAATCTTATGCTTGGTATTTTTTACACCAAAAATCATGATAAACATGGTTGCTATGGCAAGAAGAAAGGGAGCCTAAAACATAGAACATCTTCTACATTAGCACCAGTGATTAAGTTAGATAAGTAAGGGAGCAAGAATCCAGTCAACCAAGCGATACCTGGGTGTACCTGAGTGATGTGACTACCAGTCTTCTAGGTTACATAGGCTGCACATATTGGACCAGCAGGGCCTGCTTCATGGCAACCTGCCATCTTGAGGTCTGCGGCACTGCAAAAACAGAAGTTGGAAGTGATGAAAATAAGTATCCTTGGTCCATGTTCCATCTTCAACAAGAAGGGGTCCAGTTTCCCACCAGGCCAAGGAGGGTGAAAGGCATGTTCAGTTTCAGAAGCCATTTAGGGAAAAGGAAGAATCCTGTAAGATTCAGAAACTGTGAGCTACTTTGCTGATCAGAAAATGGACAGCCTAACTAGAACGTGAAGTCTGCAGTACTTGTAGCCATATGCACTGCCCAAGTCCTGCAAGCAATAACACTATTTCAAATAGCAGCCCGACACATGCAAAAATCTCCCTTTTGGCCCTGGGCAGGGGACATGCATTTTGTGCACACAACCTAGGTACTCTTCATAGATAACTTTAAAGGTTATCATAAAAACAGGCCAATTCCCTGTAACCTTTCCAATCTGTTGTATGTCTGGAGCAATATTTTTTTAAATCTGAGCGCAAGGCACCCAAAGCCTGCACATAGCAAATCTGGTCTAACAACCCATCACCCTCCCCCAGTCTCCTCATAGCAACACATATGTGGCCCCATCTCCCTTCTGTATCCACACTTGCTTTTCCAGTCACCCCCTGCCTCCCAGGCATTCCATTTGCGCTAGATGGACAAAATCATTCCTCTCGCCTTTCCCCCTTAATGCTGAAAACCATGGAGGAAAGCATAGCAAATTGAAATAAATGAGAGCAGAGGAAGAAAAGGAGAGGTTGGGAGGGGGGAAGAGAGAGCTCCCAGGCCTTGTCAGTTAAGCAGCCTCAGAGGGAGAAGGGGAGGCAGGTTGGTGATAATCAAGCCAAAGCTGAAGCGGAGTTGGGTCCTTGGCAGCGAGTGTCAGGGAGCTTTATTGCCTGTGACCTTCAGAGCACTTAGCACTGATGAGGGAACAGTGAGGAATATTCAAATGATCATATTAAGGGGGCTGGAAGGGCGTGCGTGCGTGTGCGTGTGCGTGTTTTGGGAGGAACAAGACAGAGATAAGGAGGGGCAAGTCTCAACTTTCCTGGCAATAAAAGGACGCAGAGCACAAATGTGAATATGCCTCTTTCCTTCCCAGATGAAACGGGACAAGGATGTGTCAGCCATTCCTTCCCTCCATGGTGACTGGGCTCAAGTTCCTTGTATTCATTCAGCCCTTACTGGGGGGAGATGGTTTGTTATGTATCTAGCAGGTTAGTGGAAGTCTAGCAAACAGACAGTCCTCAAGACTGACATCTCTTGCATTCTTCTCCATGGCATGATGCCCTGGCATGGCATGGTGGCATGGCATGGTGCCCTGAGGCTATCTCCTGCAGCGTGCACTGCCCTTGATACATGGGTATGAGCACATGAGAATGGTGTGGTATAGGCTCTTCGGCTTCTCTGCTGAGATGGCTGGCAAAGGGTGGCATTTGGTATTACTTTGTGATGGCTTCTCTGTGTTCACAGGGATACCACAGACTTCCAGCCCAGATGCCTTCTATCTTGTATTAGCAAAGAAAAAAATGAAACCAAGAAAGAAAAGAACTCAAACTCCCATGAAAAAACAGTGTAGAGTGTATGCTTAGAGAACAAAATGGCAGCTGTTGGTGCCAACAGGTATCAAATGCAGTTTCTCTACTCGGCTCCCATGGTCTCAGCGGTGGGTTGTATGATATGAATGCCAATATGCTAGAAATTAATCTGGGCCCCACTGGTCATTTCACACAGACAACATACAACAGATGCCAGTGCTTTTGGTCACTACTGACAAGCTGGATTTAAAGTGGAAAGCTAAAGGCATACCACTACCAGTCCAGCAGAACTACCCAGTGGAGGCAAGAAGGCTTCTATTAATTAAATGTAAAATTAACCTAGTGCTTTCTTTCCAGGTGGGATTGAGAATAGAGGCCATGGAAATATATGGGAGAATGTATAGTAACACTTACAAGCTTCAGCACTGTGATCAAATTATGCCATATCATCCAAAATTTATGCAACAGCCAAACAAGAAGATGAAACAACACCTCCCATGTCATTGTCCAATGGCAAGTTGTGATGTTAAGGCAACAATATTATCTTGCCATGAAAAGGGAAACATTTAAATAGGTGTCTGACTTGTTGAGCGTGGGATCCATTGTTTGCAGAACTAACAATTCAATTGCAGCCTGAAAAAGGGTAATGGCAAACTATAACATATTTTCTTAGGTGTAATCAACCTGCAGAATTCAGTACTTTGGGACTTTCAGAGGGATGCCTGAGAAATTGCTTATTGAATTGCCAACAAAGTGGCCGGTAAGCTATTTATTTACAGCAGGCAGGAGGGATGGGAAAGGTCCCAGGCATCCTCAGATGTTTCCTGCTATCTATCCATCTGTGAAGGACATTCTCATTTTGTTCTCCACATCTTTGATCTTTCTCTGATCTCCCAGGCATCAATGAGAGCCGCCTGGGTGAGATCTTTGTGCTTATTTCAGAAGCAACAGCTGGCACCAGAGCCATGTTTTCTGTGCTGCCATGTTTTTGTCCTGGTGCCACTTTGTTTGCGTAGGCACAATTGTGTGGCTTTGGTCTGAAGATGGCACGTGCTGATCACCTACCTGGCTGCTGTAGAACATGAGGGGGAGCACATAACACTATGCTGTGATGTCAGAAATGTTTTTCCTTTTAATTTCCCAGCCCCAGCAAGGTGTATATTTGTACAACTGAAAGTGCAGTTTGAAGCACCGAAGGGACATCTCAGCTAAGGGGCTGGGCTGCAGCTTGAATCCACAGCCTGTACAAGAAAGGAGGGCAGAGGATTGCAGTAGGACTTCTGGCTGACTCATAACTTTGGACTATTGATATTCAGTGACATATTTATTTAGTGTATGCAGTGCTGGCATATTGTTTCAGCTATCTTAAGGCAATGTCATTACCAGTGTAAAGAGTTTGAAGGCCACTAGGTAGCAGAGTAAATGGCCATGAGCCAAAAATATGGGGCATGGTTTGAACTCAGAGTGACTGGGATCATGGCATTTCTTCCCCCAATGGACACTGTGTGTTCCCCGTTGGGCTATAAAAATAGTCATGCCCCCTTCCCACTCCTTTCTACACCTTTGAGAGCCCAGTGATCCATGCCTGCCCTCCCTGGTCACATGGGATCTGGCCATTGAACAGGAAGGAGCAAAAGGCACAAAGGGAGAAAGAGGAAAGTCTTTTGCACCTGCCTTAGAGCATTCATTCACCTCAGCTACCACCCCCCAGATGGCCTCTCCTGAGGATGGTGCCTGAGGTCTATGAGACTGTTGCTCTAGTGATATCGCTTTAAAGGAAGTGTCTAGAATGAAGATTTACCTCCAGGTTTAGGAAGACCATTATTGCCCGTTAATTAAATATGAAATGACACTTAAGAGCATATCCATTGCCTTAACAGCTACTGTCTGCAATAATAATAATCCTTAGCACTTATATAGGTCTCTCTGTCTATGCAGCATTTAACAAACATTAACTAATTGATCCTCACAACCTCCCTGTGAAGCAGAAGAGACTATTGGGAAGAGAAGGAAGAAGGAGCAGGGGAATAAGGCTCCCTCCTTCGCTGACTATGCTGCTGTTCATTCCTGTGCATCCCTAATGCACCTTCCCTGCTTGCCACCTTCACCTTGGCCTTGTTGTTGTGTGCTTGGACCACCGCTGGTGTAGGACTGTAGTGTCTCAGTATCAGAATTCAAACCTGGAGTTTCCTGGAGCTTAATTCAGGGCTCAGACCACTTGAGCATGTCTCTTCTATTGTCAGTTCAATGAGTCTGATCTCCCTTCAGCCTCATGTGGAAAGATGTCCCAGCTACAATGCGTGAACGTAGACTTCCCTGAAGGGGCTGATGAGAATTGTCCATGTCTGGAGAGTGGAAGGGCCAATCCTTTTTGTTTGGATAGCTGCTGTATCTTGTAGCAATGTGACTTTTAAAACATGGTCTGAGCACACCTTCCCTGCTGCAGTTCTCCAGCCAGAAGCCTGCTCTGCTTCTGACTACTTTGCCTGACTTTCCATATGATTTTTGACCATATTGGCCAAGTTTTTCATTATGGTGGTCCAGTGTAATGGCATTAGCCTCTGCACTGTATGAACCTACAAGACTACAGAATCCCAGCTGCCAGTTTGGATTCCCTCCTTTCATGGGCTTGGTCCCACAGACATTTATGAGGAGGCTCAGATTTTGGGCTCCGGCCAGCTAAGTTTGGAGACCGGGATCTGCATCCAAAATGTCCTGATGCTAAGAGAGGCTGAGGCCAAAGGGTCTAACTGGCCATGGTCCATAAAGAGCTGCACAAGCAACAGCCCTGTGAGCTTCCCACGCACTGTTTCTGCTCATGGGTCTCCACCTTGCCTTGGGAGGGGTAAAAACAGAAGTTCAGCCTTCTAGTTTACTGAGTTTTTCTATCCTCTCCCTGGTTTCTGAGTTGCCTGGGGTTGTTTGATTAAGAAGGAGACTCTTTTGAGGCTGGAATTTAACAAACAGTGGTAGAAGCTGTTACATAAGGAAGTCCCCGCTTTTATGACACTGAGCCCTGAGCAACCTACTACTGAGAGAAGCAAGTGCACCCAGGACTGAGCTGCTGTAGAGTGTGGATGTTGGCACCCAACAGAGCAACCTCCTCTCTCACCAAGCCTGCATACTGACTGCGTAGGAATGCTTGAACAACCCCTAAGGCTGCAGCCGTCTTTATAACTGGCTGTGTACAGCACCAAGCACTTTGTCACTACTTAACAACATTAATAAAATGTGGCAGGCTCATTTACATGACTACCCGGAATGCCCCTCCAGCTCAAAACTATTGCAAAGGTCACAAAGCTAGCAGGAAAGAAATGCAAAGCTAGGGCAGAATGCATAGTTAGGAACTGATTATAAGGCCAGGACCTACGTGTCCCTTTCTCCCTGGCAGTGTAGGAAATATTCTCCACTTTCCACTTCAGACGTCTGTTCAGCATGTGTTTCCTTAAAGAGCAAATATATTCAAAACATATTTATTTAAATCAACAGCAATGCACTAAGAGTTTCAACATCTACAATGCAAATCCCCAAACATATCTACTAAGCAGTTGTCAAGTCACAGCAATATGTATTCAACAATAAAACCCCTGGGTAAAGGCATCACTTGTAACATTTAGGACTGGACTGGAAGGAGCACTAAAAAAAAAAATAGCATACAAAATGATTTTCTATTGGCCAAGGGGGAGAGTGCCAGTGTGACTTAATCTCTGAAAATGGAAGCTACACAGATACTATGAAGTTCTCTTTGAAGTTCTGCAATTTAGCTGTTTGCTTAATGTACAGCAGCAGCTCCACTGTTAAGCCCCAGATTTCTTGGAAAGGTCTCCATTTAGCAGCTAATTGCAGATGTAGTTTTTGTGGGTGCAAATAATTTTGAATATAGTTTACAACAGTAATATATCTACTTTAAGCAAAGCCAATGCTGCAGTGAGATACTGAAATAGCATCAGCTATCAGAAGCACATGTAATTACACGTGGGCATCTGAATGAGGGTGCAATAGCGTAGGCTGTCTCTTTTCATCGGGATGTACTCTCTACAGGCTGCATAGGCATTCATTGGTTTGTGCAGAATAGACTTTGCACTGGAGATTCTTAAGATGTTAATCAATAGGGCAGTCCGTGCAGTAAGGTATTGTTCGGAGCAAATAAGGATACGATGACATGGCTCTAAAAGTTAGGCTAAGATTGACCATATCTAGAATTGCTCATTCATACCTCAGTTCTTCCTCCCTCCTACCCAATGGTGTGTTTCTGGTGAGTACTAGGCAACCATCAATCCTTCTGTATCATGGTGTATGAATGAGAGGTCACCAGAACCATCAACCCATACACCTAGGCAGGAGTATGGAGGAATAGAGGCTGCCCAGACCTTCCACCCCCCACTTCAGACCATTACAATATACCCAGAGGCCAGGTGGAGTCCAAACACTCAGTGCCTCAATGACTGTAGTTACATGCACATTCAGGAATCAAACCTGCATCTCCCATAGGGCAGACAAGGATCCTACCACTGAACCACAACAGCAGGTGACTCTACGTGAAATGAAACTAACTTGAATTGTGCCTACCCATGATTTTGTTCTGAAAACTGAAGCTTCAAAAGGAGACTTCCCCAAACTAAAAGCTGTGGCCAGCACTTCAATCCATCTCCAGTTATAGGCCAGCAAAGAGCTGGGTATATGGGCTTCAATCCTCCAGTGAGGTGACTAGACTGTCTGTTCTTTGTAAGTGCCACTCGAGGGTTGTGTAATGCCATGGGACTGTCTGGGATCACAGAAAAGATGAGCACATTGGACATCTGAAGGTGGGTGAGAAGTGATCATTCAAAACCAATTGCACAGTGGGGAGCAAAGGTCATAGTCCTGGGCTCCTAATGGGTTAGGTAACAGCCACCCTGCCTGCCCTATGAAGTCTCAGCTGGCATGAGTGTTGAGTCAGGAGAGCTTAGTGGTTTCCCCCTCACTCCCATTCAATCCAGATCTGATTCTTTCTGTTTTTTTCACCAATTAATAAATTGGCTGTTCCCTGAGAGCGGTTAATTTCTTATTAATGGTGCCCATTTCTCACCACGTACTTTGGCTGGCAGCTTTTTTTGAAGGTAATTGCATTATTGTTTAGCAAAGTCAAAGGTGCATTCTTCCAGAGGGGAGAGTGTTGAGATCTGGTATGCGGAGGACTGCAGCTGGAGACGGGGCTTGCATGCTCCTGTCAGCAGCAAGGTGTCACTGCAGGCAATCAGAAGACAGGGATGAATTTCTAAGCCTCAACCCCCCTCCTCACTATTCTCCCCCTCCCCTCTCCCCAGAAGGGATCAGTAGAAGCTCTTTAAAAGGAAACAACCGACATCCAAGTGTGTTAAAATACCTAACACAAAATGTCCCTATCTGTTAAGAAGGGGGTGTCGCAAATGACCTTATTAAAATAAGGTAAAAAGCTTGTTTACTTAAACTCTTGTTCAAAAAGAGCAGAGAAAATGTGGCTTTAGGACATAGCTTTTCTCCTCTCTCTCCTCCTAAATGAGATTGAAATACAGTTGCACATTTGCAAGGACCAGTGCCCTTTCTACCAAGCAATCCTTTGACAGTCCAATTGACAGACATAGTCTGGTTACAGGAATCAAGCATCAGTCAAACGCTTAAAAGCCAGATCTGGCAAATACAGCAAATGCTATACTGGAAACAGCCAGTGGGGAGACAGAGAAGTCACTGGTATAGAGGATGGGGGCTATAGAGGATGGAGCAGCAGAACTTAGAAAAAGAGGGAATAAGAGAAGAGGAAGGCTAAGGACAAGGGATGGTTTCTCTGGGGACTGAGGTTCAAGGTGTACCTATAGCTGCAAAGGGTAGTTATTAGAAAAACAGTGTAACCTACAGACTTTGTTTGCCCTCCACACTATAAAACACTGCTTCATCTTCAGGAGCAAATTCAAGACTAGATGCTGTTCAGGAAAGGCCAAGGACTAAAATGACAGTTGGGCTGTATTGGCTGAAAAGCTGCAGAGCCTCCAGGATGAAATAGCAGCAGGAAGGTTGGAATAGCTCCAGGTTGGTATAGCAGCAGGTGATGCATCCTGAATGGCTTGGCAAGAGCAGTTTGTGATGGACTCATGGAAACTGAGATCAAGGGAGGGATTCTGCGAACTAGTAGCAAAGGGCACTGCCAGAGCATCATAAGGGTGCGGGTGAGTCCAAACCTCAAATATCACTGGAGGCGCTGAGGTTGAGGAGTGGGGAACATTGGTGAGAGATTTGGTAAAGTCCTTGCCAATTAGCTCTTTGCATCACTTGAGTCAGTAATTTCAGTCTCTCGCAAGCCCTAAAATTTGCTGATTTCATCCTAAATTTAAAAATCCAAAGACGACGAGAGGGGAAATGAAGAGAATGGAACTTGATTGTATGTACTATATCTCCTAATGCATTCCAGAGCCCTTGCTAGTAAAATACCCATGGTCTGATTAGAACGGTGAGTGCAGGAGAAATGACTCACTTCCCACCAGTAACATGACAAGCAAATTACCTGAACTACCTGTTAATCTGTAATCCTCTTCTGGGAGCCTGTTCCTAAAGGAGAATGAAAAAGAGACTGGGTCCTATTAAATACAGCGTGTTACCCTGTAACAGAGAGTAGGCAGAGAAGGTACACCCATGTTGGTCCCCTCCCTACATGCTCATATCTCTTCCTAGAGGGTGCATCCCACTTCCACTCAGCCCCCCCGTTTTATCACATCATTTGAGCAGAGCCGCTCACCCAGGATATGTCATTTTTAGAAGGATTTTCTCCCACAGAATAAACTGCAGAGCAGAGGGAAAGAGGAGGGGACTTTAAGCTCCTTGTAAAGACGGCACAAAATATTCCAAAGTAAGTCGCATCTGACTTGAGCAAGTGATAAATGAAAGCAGCATGGCAGTGGCAGGTCAATCAAATATTTATAGGAGAACTTCATCCATTTAGCTTTGCTGCTGTGAAAAGACTGAATGAAGTTGGAGGTGTACTCAGACCTGTGGGAGGCGCACACAGCTTGCCTTGCCAGATAGCCAACTTGGGCAGTTGACTGTCTTCATCTTGTCAGGGGCGGTGCGGGGTGGGGAGAGTAGTTGGGGGGGGGGGGGGCGTTGCTAGAAGCTCTAAAAATAGTTTGGATTACTCTGAAACACATTTTCATATAAATTCTCCCCTTATCTCCTCAGGCGGATGAATGTGTTTGCATGCTGTTGAGGAGATCCATGGCCTAAAAGGACAAATCCAGAGGAGACTCTGTGTGTGTGTGTGTGTGTGTGTGTGTGTGTGTGTGTGTGTGTGTGCGTGCGTGCGTGTGTGTGTGTGTGTGTGCGTGTGTGCGCACGCAGTAGGAAAGGGCATCAAGTTTTGCATTCACTGGAAAAGCAGTTGTTACAATCAGTGAAATGCCAGAAAAGGTTAAGCTACAGCAGCCAGAACTGTCTGGAAAACCTTAGGAAGAGAGCGGAGTGGAATCAGCCTATTTTTAGGATTGCATGTTGTGATTTGATTAATATTTTAGGAGGCAGTTATCATATGCTGAAATAGCAAAGGGTTATTAGGCGTTTCTGCATAAACAGGCTGCTAGTGTCTTAAGCAGAGGATCCCCAGCTGCCTCCCTGGCCCTATCATCTATCCCTATATGTCACAGATAGGAGTACAAAGCAATGGCATCAAAAAGGGGGTGAGAAGATAGGGGGAAAGCCATTCATTTGTTTTCCCATCTATTCTAAACTGCTACTCTTCCGACATAATCAGCAAGGGAGGCAGCAGAGCGCTGTAAATACATGGAGACGAAGCTGCACTTTCCTGGAAATATTTATGCTTTCGTGCCTGAAAACTATATGGAGAGCATTCAATGGCAGGAATAGGCTGAGCCAGGCAGGATCAGGTTGGTGATTAAAAGGAGACTGCCTTTAGGCTGCAATCCAGCCCAGTCACCTAAGCACATACTTAGGTCCAGGCACATGCACTGTGCCGTTGGGGGCCCCCCAATCAGATTGGAGACTGTGCCACTGGGGACTATTAATCAGATTAGATCATATGGTAGTGGAAATAGGCTTCCTGATTTCCATGCCATGCTCTTTCTACTGTTTCCTGGATTGTTTCTTTTTTAATTACCATGGTTCACCCATTTCTCCTACCAGCAAAGTCCACTGAGACTACTCATGTGCTTAACATTATGTATATGCTTAAGTGCTTTGCTGGATTTGGATGCTGCTGTGCTGTGATTTGTGCTATTCACAAGTCTATGGAGCACTGAATTCATGAGCCTGTGAAGTGTTCATGATCCAAGTGCCAAAGGGTCAGCACCAAGGATTTTGAGTCCGGAGCTTCGTCATGGAAACAAGCTATTCGCTCTCTTTTATTCACTACTCTTTACAAAGTTCATTCATCCGGTCTATGAGCAGCATCCACGCCAGGTGACTTCGGCCGCCAATCACACACCATCATTAGGGAGGGCTTGACATTCATGAACAAGCCATAAACTGAAAATTGATTGTCCAAAGTGTCTGGAGGATTTGTATGAATTGAAAAAAGAGACAGGTGGTAATTGGGATCAGTGGGTGAAGTGTCAGAAAACAGAAGAATGGGATATATTGGTTACAATGATAAATCACAGCATAAAAGTGCTCCTGTAGTACGCTAGGAGTAGAGGGCTGGAGCAAAGCCTCTGGGGTGGGATTTTAGGGGCCTGAGAGAGCCCTGATAAACAGGAAACTGGACTTCGGTCAAGAGGACCTGGGCTCACTTTCTGACTCTGTCAGTGGTTTATTGGGTGACCCAGGGCAAGCTGCTTCCTCTCTCTGTGCCTGTTTCCCCATCTGGAAAATGAGAATAATGATTCTGGCCTCCTTTGTAAAGTGCTTTGAAAGCAACTGATGAAAAGCACCCTGCAAGAGCTGGGGACTATTATCCTCTTGAATGACCTTTGTAAAAATACCTGCCATTTGGGGTGATTTGGTCCATTCCAACGGCTGAGAGAGCATGCTCTTCATGAGTATTTTTACAAGCCTCAGGGATAAGTCATCGCTAGCAGGGATGGTTTAGCAATAGATGAGCACCTTTGTAAAAGCACAAGGAATCGTTCTAATGAGGCAACCTGGCTGAAGATGGAGTCTTCCTAGAGAGGTATCCATACTTTTCTCCCAGTATGTCACTAAACCAATTCTAGATCTTCCACTACACAGCTCCACTGAAGTGAGTGGTACTGCACCAAATTAACATCGGCTGAGAAACAAGCCCACTGCAGTCTCTCAAGAGGTTTCACTGCTTTATTTTAGGTCTGTGAATCCTTCCTGTCAGCACCTCAGACTTAGTCAAACTTGAAGCATACACCTACCCACCCCAGTGCCTGGAGTCAAGCCTGGTTATTCAGTGGGTGATGGACAAGGCAACTCTGGAAGCTGAACTTCTTTCCTGTCCTTGGAAGACTACCCATCCAAAGCTGCCTTAATATTCTCAGGGAACGCAGGGCATGTGATTCCGAAAGGAAGTTACCTAGGAAAGCCGGGGATGTGCAATAACACAATGCAAGGGAGATTTAAGTTGGATATTAGGAAAAATTTTCTCACTAGGAGGGTGGTGAGGCACTAGAACAGGTTACCTAGAGAGGTGATAGATCCTTGGAGGTTTTTAATATCCAGCTAGACAAAGCTTTGACTGGGATGATGTAGTTGGGGATGGTCCTGCTTTGAGAAGGGGGTTGGACTAGATGACCTCCTGAGGTCCCTTGCAACCCTAATTTTCTATGATACTATGAATGCTATTTCCAGAGTCATTGTTCTGACCCCAACTAACATTAGACACATGACTTAAATCCACTTGGCCTCCCTATGTCACCAATTTTAGAAAGTCGCTTTGTGGAATGGACTTGAATGCAGAGGTATCTTTTCCCTTATTGGCAGTTTCTGAAGCTTTGTGACTCATAGAGATCTTGGGCATAGAAGCATATTAGATAGACAGCTCCAAGAAATGCCTTTTGCCAGGCATGTGGCAAGCTGGAAAGTAACTGGGAATTACATGCAGTTCCCCTCATTTGAATGATTCATCCAGAAGAAACTAGCAAACGACACGAGTTCTGGTGCAGATGGGGACAGGGGAAGGGAAGTAGGGATATGATCTTTTGCCCATAAGCATAAGGGAAAAATACTGGCAATCTATTAGGGCTGTGTGAAGCTTCAGGTGCTGATTCAATTTGGAGTAGATTTGGTCCAGTTCGGTGGCTGAATTGCCAAATCTCTGAATCAAATCAAGAGACCAGTAAAAAGGTTTGAATCATAGTTTCATAGTAGCTAGGGTCAGGAGGGACCTAAACAGATCATCTAGCCTGACCCCCTGCCACAGGCAGGAATGAATGCTGGGTTCACAAGACCCCAGACAGGTGTTCGTCCAACCTCCTCTTGAATTTGCCCAAGGTAGGGGTGAGGACCACTTCCCTGGGAAGTTGGTTCCAGATTTTGGCCACCCTAACTGTAAAATATTGCCTTCTGATCTCTAACTTAAACCTATTCTCCATTAGCTTATTTCCATTGTTCCTCGTCACCCCAGGGGGTGCTGGGGAGAAAAGGGCTCTGCCTATTTGCTGTTGATCTCCCCTGATGAGTTTGTAGGCAGCCACTAGGTCCCCCCTCAGCCTCCTCTTGCTGAGGCTGAACAGGTTCAGGTCCTTCAGTCTCTCCTCATAGGCCCTGTCCTGCTGCCCTTTCACCAAGCGGGTGGCCCTCCTCTGAACCCTCTCCAGGCTGGCCACATCCCTTTTGAAGTGTGGCGCCCAGTACTGGACGCAGTTCTCCAACTGCGCCTGACCACAGTCGCGCAGAGGGGAAGTATCACCTCTCTGGACCGGCTTGAGATGCACCTTTGGATGCATGACAAAGTATGGCTGGCCTTACTGGCTGTGGTCTGGCATTGGTGGCTCATGTTCATCTTGGAGTCAATAATGACTCCAAGATCCTGTTCTGCCTCTGTGCTTTCAAGAGGGGAACTCCCCAGCCTGTATGTATGCTGTGGATTCCTTCTCCCAAGGTACAGCACCCTGCATTTATCTACGTTGAACCCCGTCCTATTCTCGCCTGCCCACTTTTGTAGTCTGTCTAAATCTATTTGCAGCCTCTCTCTCCCTTCAAGTGTGTGGTATAATACACATCGATATGAAGCTCTCTGAATCTATTCGGAAAAAGATTCAAAGGAGATTTGGAGATTCAGTGATTTGGGGAGTCCCCGCTTGCCACCACAGGGAACTGGACCCGGACCCTGTGCCGGTAAGTAGGGGGCTGGAGGAGGGGGAAGGGGACCGTGGGGGGAAGCCCCTACCAGGCCCCAGCCTCTGCCTGCTCCCCCAGCCGCCCTGAGCACCCCCAAACCCCCACCTACTCTCCCAGACCCATTAATGACTGCCCTGCCCGGCCCCGGTGTCCCAGCTTTAAAAAAAAAAAAAGCCCTGCACTCAGCAGCTGCTGCAGTGGTCGTTAGGGCTTCTGGGGACTCATGGCACAGCCCCCCACGCAGTGTGGGGCAGTGGGGGGAGCAGGGATTGCCTTCCCCCAGCCTTGCAGGATCCAGTGAGTGTGGGGCTTTTTTTTTTTTAAGAGCTGGGAGGCTGGGGCCAGGCAGGGTAGCCATTGACGGGGCTGGGAGAGCAAGCGGGGGATGGGGCCTGTTTAATTCAGAGAATCGGCCGATTTGACAGCGGCCAAATCTCCAAATCAGATTTGGCCGAATCAATTTGGGACAGTGATTCAAATCACTGAATCAAATCACTGTCCCCTGAATCAGCCGAATCCAAATCTGAAGCGAATTCTAGCTGCTTCACACAGACCTGAAATCTAGCTGGCCTCTGATCCCAACAGAGTGCTCACAGTGGTATAATACACATGGATACTGTGTTGGCAAGTTATAGACAGTGGGACAAATTCTGCTGTCAGTTACACACTTGGAAGGCCAGCGAATTTAATGGTAGTCAATGTTTCCGTCTCTTTTTCAGTCTAACAGAGACACTGATAAATGTTATGAATTTTAAAAATTAAAATTCACATTAGTTTCCTGTAACTCATTTTAGATTTTCTGCTTGGCTTTATTAAGTGACTTCTTCATTAGCGTTCTAGCTTCTCAGGCTTTTGCCTTGCGGACCTGTCTCCCAGTGTTGCTCATGCTTCAAATGAAGCCAAGATGGTGATGGTGGTGGCACAAGTGTGCTCTATTATTTTCAGTGCACAGCTCAGTCTAACTGGTGCACTTCAAGCTGGAGGCAGCTGGGAGTGGAAGAGCAGACAGGTTCACTGCACAAGCACAGGGCTGAGTCTGCAATAGTGAAAGGTCACTGTGGGCATGTCTATACATACACTTTAATGCACAAGGGCATGTGTAGATGAAATGCGGGCCCTAAATTGAAGCGGTGGGTTTTTAAACCCACCGCTTCAATTTAGGGTGAAGTAAACCCCTGTGTCATGCACACACCCCGCACTTTGCCTGCCTCTCCAGTGGCAGGGAGGGGAAGGAACCCCCCTATCCATCACTGCTGCCACTGCCTCTGTGCCAGCTGATCCCAGCCCTAATAGTGCTGTTAGGAGATTTTTTGATGCTTCCCCCACCCCATGATGACAGAGAAAGCAGTAGTGGTAGGCAGGAGATGGGAGGAAGGTGGGGAAGGAGAGCAGAGGGAACATGACTGAGCACAGAAGGGAAGGGAGGGGATTCTCATCTGCTTTGGGAACATTAAAAAATCCCGAGAGATTCCCAAGGTGTGGTTCAACCCAGAAGGTGGGTACAGCCACACCACTGCACCCTGTCTGGATCTACCCCTCACCCCAGCTGAGGCTGGGTGCAAATGAATGCCAGATCTCCAGAACCCCCTATAAGAAGAAAAAAAATAAGACTGAAAACTATAAGCATGAATGAGAAAGCAAGATATTTGGGTTGTTGGGGCACCCGTCGAGAGTGTGTCTGATTCTGATCTCATTTATTCTGGAAGGAATCAGTATTGACTTCACTGGTACCAATGAAGTACTACAAGGGTAAGCTGAGAATCCTCAAGTCCTCCAAGGTAGCCTGTTGCAAAGCCAACCCAAGTCAATACAAAGGCTCCCAGTGATTTGGCTGAGCTCTGGATCAGACCTGAATGCCAAGCCATAATATCCATAAATAGATGTAAAATAATCCCCGTGTAAGCACGTGCACACTCCTGCCACATGCTATTTCATTTTGCACAGTACAATTACCATTTTTAATAATGCCTCCAAATTTTTTCTTGGATAAAGAGGCTCCAGAGACCTGTCTGGAAGAAGAGATTTCCCATCTTCCCCTTGCCTGCAGGTGTATCTGTATCACAGTAAACTCTTCCTAAGCACTGGTTTCTTCAGAGATGCTCACAGCTTCAACTTGCCTAATCTAGATGCCCCTTTGACACCTCTAAATAATAATGCAATTACATAGTATGCTGGTAGTGGGAGATATGCAACCCATGAATCTCTGTTCTGGTGATTAAAATAAAATTAACCCCACTCATGGCTCAGCTCTGGGCCAGCAGAGCTCAGCAGACTGTAGCCATTGCTACAAAGCTCCCATTGACTTCAATAGAAAAATCTAAGCATGGAGCAGGAAGAGTATTTGCCCCTCCAAATGCAGCAAAACAATCCTCCAAATGCAAGCTCATTGGACAGTGATACAGTGACATCTGAACTACATATATGCTGGATAATGATTTACGCCCCTCAGCATCAGCCT
Source organism: Alligator mississippiensis (assembly GCF_030867095.1). NCBI lineage: Eukaryota > Metazoa > Chordata > Crocodylia > Alligatoridae > Alligator > Alligator mississippiensis. The sequence continues at coordinate 18,051,090 of NC_081835.1, forward strand.
TTCTATGTGCGGCAGTCACCATTTTGGCTGATACGGCATGAACAGAACTGGGGACCACTAGAAGCATGAGTTTTTAGAGCCTGAGGTGAAGAGTCATGGTCTCAAGCCAGCAGCAAAAGCATATCCTATATGGGCTGGCCTCAGTAACATGTACTGTCCAGCATAGTATTAAGCACGCAGCAACACGCAGAGCCCTAGATATTTTATAGTTGATGCTTAAGAGGTAGAAAAATCCCTTGGTTTCACTGCTTTCAGTATTTTGGCCTAATTTTCCTAGGGATGTTGCACAAGCCCAGAGTCTTTAAGAGTTCAATGTAGCTTAGACAGCTTGATGCCTATGCCTGATCCTTGAGTAGCCATTTTGTCTTGGGAAATGGAATCAAGTCAATCCCATGAAGGAAAGGGACCCAGTTGCAGCACAGTATAGACCACAGGCAGGGGCGGATCCAGAGGGGGTGCAGTAGTGCAGCTGCCCCCCAACCTTTTGGATTTCACTGCACCCTGGGCAACTTTTAAAGTCTCTAAAAGCATGCAAAAGTCCTCCCTTCCTTCCCCTTCCTGCTCAAAGGGATGCCTCCTCTCTGCCCCTTCCCTTCCTCCCCTGCCTGATTTTCATTGCTGTCCTGGGGGGCAGGAAGCACAAGAGCCCTTCCTGCCCACTGCACAGGGGCTGGGCTCAGCTGGGGATGAGGATAATGCAGCAGGGGTGGACAAAGTTCCCCCTTGTACCTGTTCCTGGGGGCAGGGGGTGGGAAACTACTCTTCCACCATGCTGTTGCTGCTGTCTCCTCCCCAGGTAAGCCCAGTCCCTGCTCAGCCCAGCTGGGTCTGGAGCGTTCCCATCCCCAAGCAATGGAGAAACCAGCAGCATTCAGGGGAGTTGGGGTTGGAGGGAGCGGGGAGGGATGGGGGCACTGAGCAGGAAAGGGAAGGAAGGGTGGGATTTTCACCTACTTTAGGGACTTTTAAAAAGTCTGCCTGCACTGGTGAGGGCAGAGGAGTCTGGGAGCAGTTGGTGTAGCTACCCCTACAGTGTAGGTTGCTGCTCCCGCACCCCCCCCCCCCTTGGAAATCCTAGATCCACCCCTGAACACAGACCAACTGGATTCTGCCTCTATGACCCCGATGTAAAAAGAAGAAGAATTCCATTGATGTACATGCAGTGTGAGCAAAATCAAAATCAAGCCACATAAATGAAATTTTTTGCATTTAGGACTGACTGACCACTCACCCTCCACTCATTTCAGCTGCAAAGCCTAAAGTAACATAGGGATGAACCAGTCTATTAGATTGTAAGCAACTAGGGGCAGTGCAATCTTTTTTGATTTCAGTATAGCTGGAAACCTATGGCCTGTGGGCTGAATCTACCCCACAAAGAGACTGGGTCCAGCCTGTGGTGGGAGGGGGTTCAGGGATAGGCAGCATGTGACAGGGGAGACCTCCTCCCCCTTGTATCATGCATTGATCCCCTCCGCAGTGCCTAACAGACCAAATCCTAGGGTCCCTACTCAGTACTTGCACAAGCAGGTAAATATCTGTGGGAGTCTCGTCTGATTAAAGATTGAGCAAAACCACATCACTCACTTGATTTCTACATTATTTAGTGTAATTAGACTACTGGTCAAGCATGAGATAGGCCTATTTGATCTGTGATAAATAAGCACGGGTCTAAGCCCATCACAGGAACTTTAAGCCTCCCTGAATAAGGGAGACCGCTGGGGATGCATCAACTAATTGCTTGGGACTATTTGCTGTCCTCATGCTGCGAACTGCCGCATCTGATCTTGGCGCCACCAATGCGTGGGTGGCCGGTGGTCTTCTAAGGCGTCTGGTCTTGCTGCGCGGGTCCAGACAGGTGTTTCAGCCTTCCTGCAGGTGGATCTTCCGGGGCCGCCACATATGTTTGGACGACTGGGTGCCATAAAAACAGCAACTGATTACAACTAAAGAGAAAACGGTGCTTGGGACAGCAACAACAACAAAACAGGAATGGGAGTATGGTCATAGATTGATAGCTAGAGCATCAGGAGGGGACACTGAACAGAGCACACTGGCCACCAGTACCCACTTCCCCCTGAAGGAGTCAAGGGAGCATGTGGACTCTGACCAGTGAAACTGTCTGGAAACATAAGCAGAGAAGTGCCAGGAAAGCAGCCCCACACTTGCCCAGGCTCCTCCCAGCCAGAGTCTCCTTCCTGCTCTTATAGATGGTTAGCGTAGCCAAAGCCAGGAGGTTGACCGGGAGGTCCTGGGACTTGGTGGGGTGATAGACTAGAAGTCCATAAAAAAAAAGATGTGGAGAGAAGTGCAGCCAGAAGCTCAGCAGGAGGTTCTGGAGGAGACAAAAGAGGGGCTGCAGCCTGGCGCATTGGACGTAGGCATGCACCAGGGTCTCCCTCTGCAGGCAGAAGGGGCAGGAGTTGGGCGTGTCCATAAAGCACACCAGACACACCACTGTGGAGATGGCTCCATGGAGGAGCAGTCAGTTGCTATCCTCAGTGGCTTGTGGGATTTCATAGATTTCATAGACATTAGGGCTGGAAGGGACCTCAGAAGATCATCAAGTCCAGCCACTTGCCCCAGGGGCAGGAAGTCAGCTGGGGTCATAGGATCCCAGCAAGATAAACATCCAAATGTCTCTTAAAGGAGTCCAGATTAGGTGCTTGCACCACCTCTGGAGGCAGTCTGTTCCAGGCCTTGGAGGCTCGGACATTAAAGAAGTTCTTCCTTATGTCCAGCCTGAACTGATCTTGAAGGAGTTTGTGACTGTTTGACCTTGTCATCCCTTGGGGTGCTCTGGTGAACAGATGTTCCCCCAGATCCTGATGCACACCCCGATGTACTTATAGGTGGCCACCAGGTCCCCCCTGAGCCTGTGCTTTTCCAGGCTGAAGAGTCCCATAGCTCTCAGCCTCTCATCATAAGGCCTGTTCTCCTGCCCTCTGATCATGCGTGTGGCTCTCCTCTGGACTCTCTCAAGCTTCTCCACATCCTTTTTAAATTTTGGAGTCCAGAATTGGATGCAGTACTCCAGCTGTGGATCAAGGTGAAATACAGGCTAGTCGGCCAAGGACCCTCACCCCTGCCCTCGCCTAGGGTGTCCCACCATTTGTTTTCAGGGCAGGATGCAAGGATGGGATGATGGACTGTACAGAGCATGAGCATGTAGAGCTGGAGGCAGTGGGCTGTTTGGAATCAGGCCAGCTTAGTGTCCCCCAGCCTGCTGACCTGGTGGGGCAGGGAGTGCCATGGGGCCTGCTGAGGCAGGGGCCCCATGACAAGCTCCAGAGGACTGGGGGACACCAAGGGGGTGGGGACTGCCCTGGTGCAGGACCTGGTCAATGTAGGTAAGGGCAGCGGGCAGTAGGGCAGCCTTACCTCCCAGAGTATGCATCAGCAGCATGCAGTCTGGGCAGTTCCACGTGCTGAGCCAGTGCAGAGGGATCTGCCTGCCCCTGCCTAGCATAGTTCAGGAGGTCTCTGACACGAGTGATATGGGCCAAGAGCATCCTTTGGTGCACCCAGGGCACCTCCATTGCCAGCACCACTAGCTGTGGGTTTTTCAGTAGGGGCTCAGTGAGGAGGTCACTGGCCTGGGTGTCCATCCCTGGGTACAGACCAACCTCCAGGCCCTGAGGAGGTCCTGGTAGAAATCTGGCAGCTCCTACAGGTCCTGCTTGGGGAGACTCTACAGGTAGAAGAGCTGCTGTCGTGTCATAACCCTTGGAGGTGGGGGAGGATGGCACAGCCAATCAGGCACCACGTCACCTGGCTACTGGCACTGTAGAGGAGTCTCTGAAGGCCGAAGGTGTGGACCTGGATGCAGAGGCAGACCCATCCTTGCCCACCTTCCTGCAAGGGGCGGCTCAGGACACCTGCAGAGACTCAGTGCCGTCCCAGCCAGAAGAACCCCAGCGCCCATCTCTTGAGACTGCCCAGGAGCTCCGGGGGCATGGCCAGGGTGTTGAAATGGTGCCAGAGCATGGACAGGACCAGCTGGTTGATGACCAATGCCCTCCCACGAAGGGAGAGACACTGCAGCAGGTTTGCCCATGCCTGCAGCCACTCAGAGACCCTGATCTCTAGCTGGTGCCAGCTCTCCATGGGGAGGGGTGACTGAGAGGCAAGTTGACCCCCAGATAGAGCAGCGAGCCCACGCACCATTGGATGTGCTGAAGCGCAGGTGGGAGCGAACTTACCTGCTACCTGTCTCCCCCCTTCGGGCTACAGCTCTTGACCCAGTTGACCCAAGCAGAGGAAGCTGCCAAATACATGGACTGGCAGGCCTTCCCCTGAGTTAGTTCACCCAGGTCCTGGACAATGAGGAGTATGTTGTCAGCGTACACCAACAGGACCACACTCAGCCTTGCCAGCTGCTTGTGCAGGAGGCAAAGGAAAGGTTTGAGGGCAAAGGTGTAGAGCTGGCCTGACAGTAGGCAGCCTTGTGCACCCCCTGGCTGAATGGGATGGTCTCCATCAGCGTCCAGTTGAGTTTGATCATACACTTCGTGGAGGCATACAGCACCTGGAGAAACTGCACAAAGCAGGGACTAAAGCCAAATGTCCTTAGTGTGCCTGTGAGGTACCCATGATCCACCCTGTCAAACACTTTCTCCTGGTCAAGGGGCAGGAGGGCAAATGATAGGCTATCCCTGTGAGCAAGCTCAAGGTGGTCCCCGACCAGGTACAGGTTACTGAAGATGGAACCATGTATGTCTGGTTGGGGTGAATCATGTCTGCCTGCACGGACCTCAGGTGCAATGAGATGGCTTTTGCTATGACCTTGTAGTCCATATAGAGGAGCGAAACTGGGCACCTGTTCCTCAGGTCACGGGGGTCCCCCTTTTTGGGCAGTAGGGCCAGGACGGCCCTAGCATGAGATAAGAAGTCAAGCACTGTACTCTCCTGCAGGACCAGGATGAATGCTATGTCACCCAGAATATAGTCATGTTTTATGGCAATGGAAAGATTTCATATTATAGTGATACTGCTGCTGTTGTCAGGGAGGTTGAGGGGCCATGTTCTGGTAGGATTAGACTGCAGTATGATGACATGAAGCTGGGTCACAATGAGAAGTCACTGCTTTGCTCCCGGTGGTGACATGAGAAGATATTTGTTGTGTTGGGCAATGGGTTGAGGTGACGGCGATGGACCAACTGAACATCAGATTGACACTGTGTTACAACAGGACTGTACTATACTGAGAAGAGATAATGCTACTGCGTGATGGAGCTAAACCACATTATGACTTGATGCAAGGAAACATTATGCTTTAAGCACTTTGCTGAATGAGGATAGGCAAATACGTGAGCTCTTTGTTAAAATGGGAATGGTGGTGCAATGGTGCTGTGCTGTGGTGAAAATCTAATGGCCTTGGGATTACGTGGCCCATGTGACACTGCAATGACACAGAACTGTGATCCTTTGCCCTTTAGCTAAATCTTGGCCTTTTTGCTGCCCTAGAAGGTGGCATCGCTTAACATGCGCTAGGTCTGACAAAGGCTGGATGGTTTCATAAGCATCAGAATGAGGGCAGCCATGCTAGTGTTCATGCTGAGGCTCGCCATTCATCTTCTCCTCCAGCTCTCCCACACCCAGTTTGTCCATGGCTACACTCCAAACCCAGCAGGCACCCATTTCTGGGAACATGTAAGAACAAAGCCAGCTTCCCGTGAGTGGAGGCACCAGGCTGAGCATACGTTACAACCCTGGATTTCACATTGTGTCATTTTAAACACCTCTCCAGTGAGGAGTTCACAAGCTTCTCTTGGCGATGGGCAATTTTATTCAGGCAGTGTCTGAAACTTCTGTTTTGTTGAATTTAATTTTAATTGTGCTGCAAGTGGTGAGCTGAAATGGCCTCATTTTTAATTTTTTTCCCCTGAGAGTAGATGTCCTTAAACCCCTTCCTATAATGATATGATCGTAACCTGCAAAACTCCAGTCTGGATTTATTATTCTGCCTCTCTTCTTGTCCATTCTAATCCTAGAGAGAACATTGCAATGACTGCTGGTTAGAAAATTAGTTAAGTGAGCTGTGTACTGTATTCTCTGCCTGCATTTCTCCTTATTAGGCTTGGAAGAAAATGTAGCTTGCTGTTTCCCCTCCTTCCACCCTCTTGTTGCATCCAGATCTTGTGTTGAGAACAGTTAACAGAGTGCTGCACCTTGCTTGCAAAATGATATGTGCCCCAAAGCCCTTAAGCCATCTCCACTTGTAAATCAAAATCCAGCATAGAGCATTGTGTTTGTAGGAAGGGGGTTGCTGGAAGATAGGAATGGCTTGCTAGTGAATGGATAATGCTCAAAAAAAGACTTGTAGCAGGCAATTTGGCACTGGCCAAATGGAGACAGACAGGATGGCCATTCTGTTTGCATAGTGCAGGAAGTTAGATACCAGATAGCTTTTAATTAAAATAGTGTTGGAAGTGAACCATTCCTACCATGAGTAAGATGCTGGGAATTTTCTCATTACAAAATGCCATGTATTGTGATACATATAAAATGCTGTTGAGTCCACTTGTCCAAAATGACCAGTAGAAGGAAGGAATTTTCCCTTCACTCAGCCAAATCTATTGCACAGAAGCCATTTTAAAAGAGTATCTGACAAAAGGATAGATAAGCCTGTTAAGAGAATAAGCTCTCGGGGAACTAAAAAGGACATTGGAGGAGAAGACTGACCTGATAAGAGTGGAGATCTATTAAATGAAAATACTCTGAGTGCCCCAAATCCAAATATATCTCATGAGAAAGCAGAGCTTTCTGAAACAAATCCCTGTGACAGAAATAGGACTTAGGCACACCAAGGTTGTTTGTTTAATGAATTCCCAGTGTTTGCCTTATCTAGGGAGAGGGCCCAAGCCTCAAGGTTTTGAGCTCCTTTTGGTTTGGAAAGTCCACTTGTCTGAGGAGGCTCAAACCCAGGGTTTTAGCTACTAATCTTCCTCCATACCTTTCCATATAATATGTATTAATTACAAGCAAATGGATCATTCATTCCAAGCAATATTTGTATAGTGACTTCAGCCTGTCTTCTGTCTCTGAATACCTGGGGTCCAATTATCAGATGCATGTGCTTACAATACATCCGGAGAAACTTGCATTTGCCTACCCCAGTGGGTGACTGTCCAGTTTGAAAAGGCAAAGGAATCTCTCTCTTGGGTAAAAGCAAAACACTAAGTCAGCCTTTGAAAATGGAGTACTTGACTGAGGCTCTGCTACATGAACAGAGGACATGCCCATTCCTTCTGAAAGATCTGCATGGGCAGAAACTGAAATTTTGAGCAGGATTTGACTCAGGTCTTTACCTCATGCTGGAAAGGAGCTCAGAAGTAAGAGCTGGGGACAAACTCCAGGGGTTTCTGAGAAACCCAAGGGCTCATTCTAGAGGAAATTCGAAGGATGACCCTTTCCCCAGTAACATCAATGCTATTGAATGTCCATCAGGATGATAGAATCATGGCCCCTTACAGTTATTATTGATGAGTTTTTCTCCTTGGAAGTCCCACCACTACCTTAGACGTTTTGCTCCCATTTTGCTGTTGGAGAATTGAGGCACAAGGAAGAGACGTTTTCCATGGGCTCACAGGACATTTGAGACAGGGTAGTACAGAGCCCACATCTCTTAAGCCCCAATAGTGTGCTCTGTCCCCATGAACCAAGTTGCTGATCCATCCTTGTCTTCCACATCATCCTCCTTATCATTGCCATCAGCCCCTCCCATTTCCCACCCTGTCCTCAAACTAGAAAGGACAGGAGAAGCTTGAAATTAAGCTTTAGTGACCATATAGTTTTTTATGGGAATTTGTATCCAAACAGAATCTGCATATCTTGAGGATCTCCATCCATTTTCAGTCTCCTGAGCTGGCAGCCTGCTAAAATTTCTCTTCTCCAATAAAGCAGATTAGCCACTGGAAATGTCAGTGAGAGGCTACAGATGGCTGCTCTGCAGGGAAATATTTCCCTGCTAGCCCTGAAAGCCGTTGAACACTGGACCCCAAGAGGGATGATCCATAGTCCATTGCATGCAGTGTGCTCTGTGAGGCTATTAATGCAAAAGCACCCCTCTGCGTTCTGTTCGTTGCAGTTAGTTAACAGAGCATCAACTCAGACAGACAGATGCTTGGTTTTGCTGGTTGTAAGGGTGTTTTTTTTCTCTCTCTCTCTCTCTTTCTCTTTAATTTTGGTAACGGATCAGAGTCAAATTAACAACATCTGGCAATTAGCGCATCTCTTGCGTGGCTCAACTTTGCAACAAAGTTCTGAATGTTTGACTTTAATTTTAAATGGGTGGCTGTCAGGGAGAATTAAATGGTGCCTAAAGAAACACACAGACATTATAATTAAAGACACGCCAACCTTGACAGGTAGCTGGAGTTGAGTTCAGAATTTCAAATTTCAATGGGAAATGGGGTCTTGAGTGTGTGCGTGCATGTGCATATACATTTCCCCTTGCTGATCTATCCCCAGGTGTTTTTATACAACCACACCTGCAATTAACTGTCTCTCTATGTAGTAGGTTTCAACAGTGATCTGGCCAAATACTGCAAAGGTGGCACTTTTTCTGGAAATAAATCCTAATTCCATTGAATATGATTCTGTGTTTTTGGAGGACTCTACTACTGTCAAAGAATAACTTTAATAGTCACAGGATGACACACAGTGAAGAAGGCACACATTCCAGGATATGTTCATTGTAACACATGCAATTCATGTCATCCCACTGCTGAGACTCATAGTGACACAAATCTTTCGCACATCAATTTACAGGTGTCCACATAGCCAAAATCACCAATGGAGTTAGCAGCTTCAGGAGAAGATTGGGACATGAAGTCCAGGCTGTCAGGTCACCCGTTCAAGAAGGTCCCTTCAGATCAGTGCTGAATGGGAACAGTGCATAGTAGAATACTGAATTCCTATTATCCACACTGCACCCATGCTGTGATTGAACAGAGGATTTGGGGGTTCACAGCTTTCAGTTGAACAAGGTTCATCTGGTTGGTTTATGGGTGTAACTCCAGGAGCTAGTTTCACAGGTTCACTTTCCCTCTAAGTCTTAGAGACAGGCGCTCAGGCCCTGTCATTATTCGCCTCCAGGGGCTTTATCCACCCTCTCATGATTTCAGTAGGCTAACACTTTTGCAATAACTAAGAGTAAAATGGATCAAACCTGTCAGATGCTAAGACACCTCAGGTCCCATTGACTGAACTGATATGCTTACTAGTGTCATGGACTAGGAATGTGCTCCCATTAATTTCAGTGGGGATTGCTCTGAATGAAGTATTGCAGAGGTCAACTGTTGTTGTCCAAACCTGGTCCCAGACTTTAAAGCAAGACAAATTTGGTGGAGGGTTTGGGGGTTTGTTTGGGTTTTTTGGGGGAGGGGGCGTTGTTTTTGTTCTTCTTTTTTAGTGTAATAAGTCATAGATTCATAGATGTTAGGGTCGGAAGGGACCTCAATAGATCATCGAGTCCGACCCCCTGCATAGGCAGGAAAGAGTGCTGGGTCTAGATGACCCCAGCTAGATGCATATCCAACCTCCTCTTGAAGACCCCCAGGGTAGGGGAGAGCACCACCTCCCTTGGAAGCCCGTTCCAGACCTTGGCCACTCGAACTGTGAAGAAGTTCTTCCTAATGTCCAGTCTAAATCTGCTCTCTGCTAGCTTGTGGCCATTATTTCTTGTAACCCCCGGGGGCACCTTGGTGAATAAAACCCCACCAATTCCCTTCTGTGCCCCCGTGATGAACTTATAGGCAGCCACAAGGTCACCTCTCAACCTTCTCTTGCGGAGGCTGAAGAGGTCCAGGTTCTCTAGTCTCTCCTCGTAGGGCTTGGTCTGCAAGCCCTTAACCATACGAGTGGCCCTTCTCTGGACCCTCTCCAGGTTATCCACATCCCTCTTGAAGTGCAGCGCCCAGAACTGCACGCAGTACTCCAACTGCGGTCTGACCAGCGCCCGATAAAGGGGAAGTATCACCTCTTTGGATCTATTCGTCATGCATCTGCTGATGCATGATAAAGTGCCATTAGCTTTTCTGATAGCTTCGTCACACTGCCGACTCATGTTCATCTTGGAGTCCGCTAGGACTCCAAGATCCCTTTCCACTTCCGTGCCACCCAGCAGGTCATTCCCTAGGCTGTAGGTGTGCTGGACATTTTTCCTCCCTAGGTGCAGCACTTTGCATTTCTCCTTGTTGAACTAAATTCTGTTGTTTTCTGCCCACTTGTCCAACCTGTCCAGGTCTGCTTGCAGCTGTTCCCTGCCCTCCGGCGTCTCTTCTCCCCATAGCTTTGTGTCATCCACAAACTTGGACAGAGTACATTTCACCCCCTCGTCCAAGTCACTGATGAAGACATTAAAGAGTATCGGTCCAAGGACTGAGCCCTGCGGGACCCCACTGCCCACACCCTTCCAGGTCGAAACCGACCCATCCACCACGACTCTCTGGGTGCGACCCTCCAGCCAATTCGCCACCCACCAGCCTGTGTAGTCATCCAAGTCACAGCCTCTTAACTTGTTCACCTGTATGGGGTGGGATACCGTATCGAAGGCCTTCCTGAAGTCTAAGTATACAACATCCACCCCTCCTCCTGTGTCCAGGCGTTTCATAACCTGGTCATAAAAAGAGACTAGATTAATCAGGCATGATCTACCTGCTACGAACGCATGCTGGTTTCCCCTCAGCATAATTTGTCCTGCCGGGCTCTTGCAAATGTGAGCCTTGATAATTTTTTCAAAGACTTTGCCAAGGATGGAGGTGAGACTGACTGGCCTATAGACGCCCGGGTCCTCCTTCCTCCCCTTCTTGAAAATGGGGACCACATTGGCCCTTTTCCAGTCCTCCAGGACTTAGCCCGTGCGCCACGAGCGTTCGAATATTCCTGCCAGTGGCTCTGCAATGATGTCGGCCAGTGCCTTCAGCACCCTCAGATGGAGCTTATCCAGGCCTGCCGACTTAAAGGCATCCAGTTCCTCCAAGTGACTCTGCACCATCTCAGGGTCTACGTATGGCAGTCTGGCACCTTGCTGCTGCCTGTCTACAACCCCAGTGAGAGACTTGTCGTGCCCCTCGCTTAGGAGCACTGAGGCAAAGAACTCGTTGAGGAGTTCAGCCTTGTCCCCCCTGTCCATCACCAATTGCTTCTGCCCATTTAGTAGGGGTCCTATTCCTCCCTGGGCCTTCCTTTTACTCCCTATATATCTAAAAAACAATTTCTTGTTATCCTTTACTTGGGATGCCATCCTCAGCTCCATGGTAGCTTTGGCCCGTCTAACTGCCTCCCTACAAGTGCGAGCAGAGGAGGTATACTCCTCTTTGGTGATCTCTCCCTGTTTCCACTTTTTATGTGCTCCCCTTTTGGCCCGTAGGCTGCCCTGGATTTCTCTGGTCAGCCAAGGAAGCCTCCTGGCCCCTTTCCCTCTTTTTCCTCGTATCGGGATTGTCTCCCTTTGTGCCCGAAGGATCGTTTCCTTTAGGCACAGCCACCCTTCTTGGGCTCCCATCACTTCAAAACTCCTACTCTGCAGTGGGTCCTTGACTAATCGCCTGAGTTCATTGAAATCAGCTTTCCTAAAGTCTAGCACTTTCACCCTACTAGTTACCTTACCCACTCGACGTCTTATGAAGAATTCTATTATTAGGTGATCACTGTCCCCCAGATGGCTACCGATCTGGAGGTCCCCTACCATGTCATCCCCCGTTGCCAATACCAGATCCAGTAAGACATTCCCCCTAGTGGGACCATGCACCTCCTGTATCAGGTGCAGGTCCTGTACACAGGTTAGAAACCTGCGTGAACAGTAGGACCTTGCTGTCTGCGTCTCCCAGCAGATGTCTGGGTAGTTTAGGTCCCCCATGACTACCGCCTCCTTAGCTTTCATGGTCTCCGAGAGCTGCCTCAGGAGCCCCGAATCTATTTCTTCCCCTTGATGTGGAGGTCTGTAGCAGACCTCTACCACCAAATCCCTTTCTCCTTGCCCCCCATGTAGCCTAACCCACAATCCTTCTACTTCCTCATCCTTGGATTCCGTCTTAATGAGGGTCGATGTATATTGCTCATTGACATAGAGCGCAACCCCTCCCCCTTTCTTCCCCGCCCTGTCCTTTCTGTACAGTTTATAACCCTCAATATGTACCGCCCAGTCATGGGATGAATCCCACCAGGTTTCCATTAGCCCTACTAAGTCATAGGTGTTTAGTGCAAGCAGGAGCGCTAGTTCATCCTGCTTGTTCCCCATGCTCCTAGCATTAGTATATAGGCACTTGAGCCCGGTGACTGGTGCCTTTGCTGCCCCTCAGCTCCGAATCCCAAGGGGCCCCTTATTGCTTACCTGCTTATTGTTTACCTGTGCCGTAGTGTTGGCCGCCTCATGGCTTGCAGGTTCCCAATGTTCTCCTTCTTCAGGCTGGGCTGTCCTTGTGGGTTCCACATGGTTTGGTGGTCCACAGCTTCCCCAGCCCTCATCTTCCCCTCCCCCCGATGAGCCTAGTTTAAAGCCCGCCAGAGGAGATCCGCCAACCTAGAAGAAAACACACGCTTATTTTGGAGGACAGGTGAAGCCCATCCCAGCTGAGCATGTCCCTCGTCGTGATGTACGGGTCGTTGTCCAGGAAGCCGAAGCCTGCCTCGAGACACCACTGCTGAAGCCGCCAGTTGGTCTTTCTAATGCAGTTCTCATGCCGTCTTCCGCATCTGTTCACTGGTAGGATGGAAGAGAATACCACCTGTGCACCGAACTCCCTCAGCACACTGCCCAGAGCACTGTAGTCCGCCATCAGGTGATCAGGGGTTCTCCTGGCCGCATCATTAGTACCCACATGGACTAGGACCATGGGGTAGTAATCGGTGGGCTTAATCCTGGCCTGGATTACTTCCGTCACGTCCCGAATCTTTGCTCTGGGCAGGCAGTAGACCTCTTGTGTTGAGGGGTCCTGGAGACAGATAAGCCCTTCCGTACCTCTCAGGATGGAGTCGCCTATGACAAGCACTCATCTCCTCCTCCTCTGGGTCCACTTGGATCTCTTGACCTGTTCAGAGTGTGGAGAATGTGGTGTTGCTTCCTGCCCAATGTTGTCTTCTCAATGTTGCATAGCCTGCACTGTATAAGCCCTTGACCTGATTTCAGACAGGTGTAAATCAGATGTAGCTATATTGAAAAACATAAGGTGGATGAGACCAAGCCAAATTAGCCTAAGCCAGGATCTTTGAGGAAAAGTTCCTGTGCTTTGTAAACTTACATTTATTCCCTTTCCCTCCTCCCACTGCTCACCTTCTCTGGCAGAAACTTGGTGAACTTGATGCAATTTTTCTTGGCTATGTGGGGTGAGGGATAAAGTTAGTGGGCTTGGGAGGGATGTGGAGACAAGAAACCCTAGCAGAATGAACACAAGTCATCTCTATTTCCATGACTGTCTCCTGGTACTCTGCTTAACTGTCCTGGTGACAGATCTAATTAGTACACACAATAAGCCTGCCTCAAAAAAGCAGAGAGCCAAACTCCTCTTGAGTCCTTCTGAGAATTGTCACCTTGGGAAGTCCCAGGAGACCGAGTATCAGGGTATCACAGGGTTTAATGTGAGCAAATTAACCAGGCTATCGTGTGGCAGTCAATCAGGCTGTGTTACATCCCTGTGGCAATCAGAAAGCTGTTATCCAGCTAAGTAGTTCATTAGGGAAGGACTCAGAGCTGAAGTGATAAGTTGGGAAAGTGAAGTGAAGCATTCTTCTGACTCCCCAGTAACTCTGTAGAGAAGATGAGATGCGGTCAACAGACAGAAAAGCTGGAAAATACGTTCAAGGACAGCAGGTCCCTTCTCTTTCACATTTATGTGGCTTCCCCCCTCCCCGCCCGCCTTGCTCTTTCATTTGGCTTCTTTTCTCTCTTCCTTCCTCTCCTTTTCTCCCCATCCCCCTCCCCATTTCCTTTCCCCGTCTCTGATGGATGGAACCATTAGTGGAATCACTGTAAATAATGTGTAAAGTTAGAAGTTACAACAAGGTATCTCATTAAAGCCGCTTCACTCATCTTACTTCCCAATTAATGTTTAAGGCTTCACTGGAATGCGGTGACAATATGTCACAGCATATCATTGTGGCGGGCGACAGGAAGTTAATAACCCACTGGCCCTTAAAGGGAGCCTTTAATGTCAGCAGTAGGGGAGTAAATAATACTCCCCCCCCTCCCACCTTTATTCTTTTTCTCTCTTAATTCACTGCAAGAATGAAAGAGTTAGTGCCAAAATAACATCATTATCTCATAATGTAATCCTGCCTCGGAAACAGAGTCGGAGAGGTATCACCCAAGGGATGCTGGAATTTTTAACACCATGACAGAGATGCACCGCGAGAGACCCTGCCTCTGTAGCAGTCTTTCTTCATCCTATTTGGCTTTTCTGTCCTTTCTCAAAATTTCCCTTGTTCTCTTTTCTTTGGATGTAATATTTTTTCCCCTGTCTGAGCCCTCTAACCACAGCTTCATAGTTTTGGTCTTTGGGAAAGGCTTCTTTCATGGGCAGTGGCTTTATCTGCCATTATTGTAACGTTCCCCCTTTGACCATGTTGCTTTGTGGAGGTTGGGTTTTCTTTTCACCATTCATGCCGCTAAGTCTCTTTTCTCTTTGAGTGTATTTGCAGTCCTTTGCTGCTGTGTTTGCAGACAATGGATCTAGTGCCCTCTCAGAGTTCAGGGCATGGCTGACTAAAATCAAGAGGATTCAGGAAGTTATTTAGTAGGTTGGATTCTTCTTTCCTTTCCAAGAGAACAAATACAGAGTGAAGCCAATGATGTTCCCTGACTTGCCCTAGTGTTGCTGAGGCAAAATTTGGCCTGTTAATTTCAGTGAAAGGGAATCTGGAGGAAGTGGGTCCAGAATCTAGTCTATGTGAACGTAAGGCCTATTACCCAGTGCTGCAGTATGGTTAAATAGCTTGTTACTATCGATCAGTGGCTCTCAACCTATTCAGAGTCCGGGCACCCTCTCCAACTTTCTTGAATTTGGTGGCATCCCCAGTTGAGAACTGCTGTTGCACTACCTCAGTGATTCTCAACCAGGTGTCTCTTCAAAGCATCTCCCAGAAATAGAGGCATGTGGAGCAGGCACAACTGTCCCATGCACCTCAGGGAGGAACATGAAGAAGCTGGATGGACCAGGAGGGCATTCATTCCTGCCCACTTTAGGCTTACCAGAACCATGTGCAGCAGATGTGGCGCACTTTTATCTGGTAGGAGCGGTAGCACCACTGCTGCAGCACTCAGGGTTCCACAACACCATGCTGTAGACCCAACCTGTGTGCATTTTCAATGTATCTGGCTAAAAGGATGAGAGACTTGCATGCACAAGATTTTTCAAATGCTACAGGAGTTTGTGTCTCATGGTTGGAGAGCCAAAACTGGGGAGTTAATGCAGTGGGTTCTAAGTTTTGCCATTGATCCCATCTAGGGCTGCTTTTTAGGCAAATCTTTCATGAACTAATTTTTGGTCTTGATTTCCCATCTGTAAAATGCGTCTAAAACTTCTCACCTACCTGCCCAAATCATCTGTATGATCCTCATAAAATTCTTTTCAGTTTTGGGTTAAAAATCAGTCCACAAGAACATGCCTTACTGTAGCTACTTGGATATGTTTGCTATCCTTATGAGACAAGTGTGAGTATAAATAGACTATGCAGAAGAGAGGTAAATGCAGGATAAATACAAAAAAAGTTGTCCTGGTAGTGAGATCCACCAGTCTGTGGCATTGCATCCCTGACTGGCAGAAGCCTGCTTTATGAAAGGCCATTCAAACCTGAACTGAACACGGCCCTGCAGAACAAAACAAAGAAATCCTGGCCAAGGGAAAAGGGCCAGATGGATCTCTGCCATCTCTTACTCTATGAGGGTCTAGGGACATTCTCTGCAATTGCACTGTTGGTATCAGTAGTTAAAGAGCCCTTTATAACTCCTGTGGGACTTTGTAGAAAAGAATTCACGATTCATTTGGCCAGAGAGTGAATGTGATGCCGTGGGTTACTGATTTGGGCTCCCACCTGGGAGGGGTTAGACCTGCTCTGAGGATTGTGCATTTGATCTAGTGACTATTTAACATCAAATGCATAAGCAGTCAAGGATTGACTTCATTTTTTTAAAGGGATAGCTTCAGTGCCTAAGGGCAAGAGAGAGTTCTGGGCTGTGAATCCCAGTCTTACACATTTACCTCATTGCCTAAGCCTCTGAGATGGGGTATGGCTTAAAACACACTACTCCCCCTGGTATTTCCTATTGTCTAGTATACCTGGCTCTTACTCAGCACCTTAGCTATTGAGAATCCCCATGAGGTGTATTGAGAGCTAGGGTTGCAGAGGGTTTACTCTCTGAGTCAAGCATCTGGAAGTTAGGTACTAGTGATGCTCGTTGTTGTAATACCTGAGTCGTTTTAAAGCCCATAGTCTTTCTGTGTTTGTTTGAATATCTGTAACAGGCAGTTAATGAGAATGACCCTGCTTCCTTGGACTGTTGTGAGATTTAATTAATAGATGTTTGTAAAGTGCTTTGAGATCCTCCATGAAAGGCTCTATAGAAATGCAAATTGTGTTCAAGTTATTTTTCCTTCCTCCCTCATAGCTCAAATACATTATTGATTTGCTCATTTAACAGGGGCCACTTGTCAAAAGCATAATAACATTAGCAACACTTGACGTAATAGGGGAGCGGAGAGGTCCATGATTAAGTTTAGACAGCCTTGTTTGACTTGGCTAATTGGTTAAATATATTCGGTTACACGTGAAGCTTTAGACTTTCGGCTCCAATAAGATATAATATTCATTTTAATTAAAGCTCAACAGAATTTGCCAAATATTTCTATTTTCAGAGTATTTTTCTTAATCATGTAATTCACATTCTGCCGTGACAGAGATTCTAGGAACAGTTGAGGCCTGGGACTTCTCCCTTATAAAGACATAGATATCCATGAGGGATTAAGTTAAGGAGAGATGATTTGTATGGCTTCTTAAAACTCCATCTAATGAGAACAGGGGAGACTAGGTCAGGACTGGACTGAGAGAAGATGGAAACTTTTATCTCTAGGACCCTAGACCTAATGTAGGACTAGATCAGTAGTGACTGATAATCCTTACCAGGCTGGGAAAGCATGCCTTCAGCTGACTTCTCTAAGGAAATTATGATGCTCTTTACTAGGAGCGTTAAGCATATGGCCACGAAGTTGATTCATCTGCCTGCTAGACTGCCACAGGTTGGGGGGCATGACTAGGGGGGGTGGCCTACCACAAAATCTGGGATCACTGGGCCCTGGTGAGGACATGACCAGGAGTGGCAGGAGACAAAACGAAGGGCATGCCAGCAGAGCCCCACTCATCCTGTGGCCGCTTGTTTTACCATCACCATCCACATAGTCCCCACTGATGTCTACATCAGTCCTGCCACTCCTACCGCCATGCCCCGAGCTGGATTTGTCCCACAACAAGCCCTGTGGTCTACATCAGATATGGGGTACATTTGACACCCCTGCTCTATAGGCTAGGGAACTAACCTGGAGCTGAGGAGTAACTGGTTTAAAACCCTGCTTCCAAACTTTCTGTAACAGTTATGGCTGGTTCGATCAGGTCAAATCACCTAAAGGCACATAGGCCCCTGAATATGCAAATTGACACTTCATTCCTATTGATTTTAGTGACAATTACTTACAAAAATCCCTGTAACTGCTTACCTGTATCTGGCCCTTGGTTGATATATGCCTCAGGAAGCGCGTCTGCAAGTGCATTAAGTTTAGTACCTCTAATACGTGGAGGGGAGGTACTACATAAATGTACAGTAGCCAGTGCTAATGTGCAGTAGCAAAGCCGCACAGTCTTTTTGTGATACTTAATGCACAATAGACTAATTCTACTGCACGTTAGTGCATTGGCACAGTTTTTGCCATGATGCACTAATGTGCAGTAGAATTAGTCTACTGCACGTTAAACATCTTGTGTAAATGCACCCAGGGTGCCATGTATAATCTGGAGATAATATTACTACCCTACTACCTAAACTGTTGGGAGGATGTTTACATGAGAAGCCATGAGGTGCTCATTCGTTATGGCAATAGTAAATGCTATGGAACTCAGACGGAAGGGCAATCTAGAGCTCAGATTTGATGGCCTTGCAAGGCAATGTCGTTTTCTCCATTATTTTCCTGTAGTCATGCTGTTTTATGTAGTCATGTGAACTCTTCTCAAACACCACCTTGGGGTTGTGATTAGCTAAGTGCTGCTGGCAGAAGAATTTAACTTTGGAGTGGGCCCGTGAGGTAAACCATCTATATCTTCTGCTTTCAGTTGCATTTCCTGGGAGGGTCAGCCACATAGCCATTGTTTTGTCCAGTCTTGAAACTGTTGCATCAACCAATCAATACACCCAGAACATTCAGTGCTGATCAGAAACTCAGCCGCTAGGAGAAAATAATACAACTGGACTTTTAAAACTCAAGATTGACAGTAGTATTCTCCTGAGATCTGTCTTCTAAAACTGATACTATTTAGACTTTGACTGCAGGCCACTGCTTTATGCTGTCAGGCATAGCTGTTCGGCCTGTGCAAAGTGGCTAGTATTCTCTTCGGATTCAGATTCCGCTGATTTGGGGGACGGTGATTCGATTCAGTGATTTGAACCACTGTTCTGAATTGATTCAGCCAAATCTGATTTGAAGATTCGGTTTTTGCCTTTCCTCCAACAAGATGCTGCTCTCAAAAACCTCAATCTGTAGATACCTGTGTCTCCAAAGAACTTCTGTTAGGACACCTAAGGGACACGCATGTCTCTCTTGAGCCCAGCACTCTACTGACAAAGTCTATAAACAAAACTCGTAATCTCCTGGGTCCATATTTTCCAAACAAAGGAAGATTAGAGTAGACATTAGGAAGAAACTTTTCTCACTGCAAAATGGTTAAACTCGGGAAGAGATTAGATAACTTAGGGGTGTTAAAAATCTCCTTTAATGGAGGGCTTCAGAAGCCGTTAGCCAAACACCGTAGAAATAATTAAGGGCACAGAAGATCCTGCTTTGAGCACAGGGGTTGGACTAGAAAACCTCTCAAAGTCCCTTCCATGTCTATTTGCTATGGCTCCTCTCTCTCTCTCCAGGCTTGCAGATCTGAAGCAAATGTAATGAGAGAGGAGGGAGAAGCAGCATGGTTGTGAAGAGACAATAAGCTCAAGCAAGTAGTAGGTTTTTCTAAGCCTGGTTAATGGGCTACACACCAAAATCAAGATTGCCCTGGAAACTCGGATCAAACCTCACCCTAGCCAATGCCTCTTTACTATTCAGAGCTATAAAGCCAGTTCCTAAAAGAAAAGCATCCAACCCATCCAGGGTGCTAAAGGGCACCCTCATCAGAAGCTTCAAGCAAGGGTCCAATGGAAGGGCAGCTCTTTCTCTCATGTCCCTGAACATTTCCAAACCCATGGATTTCTTCAGAACCAACTCATTGGAGACACTGACTTCATAAAGACAGTATTCACTACTTCCCTTCATTTGGGTTCAGCACCACAACAGCTCTTATGTAAGAGACTTCTACCCAATAGATTAAATGTGCAAAGAGAAACTTTCACTGGAAAGAAACTTCCCTCCACTTCCACTTGGATCAGTCTCTGATTCTCACAGCTGCTGCCTACAGACCATAAAGTTCCACATCCAACACTCAGCTCTGGCAATTATGCAGGGTGGACAAGTCCAGTACTTCCACCCTTAAGCAGGACACCAATAAGTAGGCAATGCCAAGAGCACCCAGCTGGTGTTAAAAGAGAGTGGAGGGGCTGCCTCTTATGACCAGTGCTAGTAAAATAATTCCAAGAGTTAATATTCACTTTTTTAATGACAACTATTGAAAGGGCAAAGGCAGCTGTAGCACATTAAAAATAACCCTCTCCTTCCACGAAGCAGCAGCTGCATTTGAAGGGCTTCTGCTCAGTGTGGCTAATATGGTCTGACCCCATGGTTTTTCTGCCAACAGCCCACTTTGCATCTTGATCTTCCTTTCTCTGCTTCCATTTTAATGTTAAAGTCAAAGATAGCAAGGAAGAGAGATGGAAGGCAAAGGTGCTTTGTGTGCTGTATATTAGCCACAAAAGAGATTCCTTTATAACGCATTGTGTGAGCTATAATTTTAAAAATGTTTTATGATCCTGCATATTTTAATGTGTAGGTGTAGCCAGCAATGTGCAGTGTATGGACAGCACCTGCTCAGTCAACAGATCTGGGTATATTCAGGGTCAGATAGGTTGTATCTACTGACAAATATTCTTACCACTGTCTCCCATTAGCACAGCTCTGAGGAAGGGAGCTGCATTCTTTTCCAGCTTGTCACCTATAAAATAAGCCCTCTTCTTATGAAAACTTATGCTTTACATCTCTGATTCAGTTGGTCTGTACAGTGCAAATCTACCCTGCCTTCTGTTTGTATTACCTATGACATTGCTAACAAAAATTCTGTTCGATCAGCTTTGGGATTAAAGCACATGCATAACTTAAATTTTAGTGCTTTTCTGAATTCAGGCCCAGGTTCTCACTATACTTATATGGTGATATGTTCTGAAGTAGATTATAAATGACTAATTAGCAAGCAATAGATGTATCTTACGGCTAATAACCATCTATGTAACAAATTATGCTAATGTACCTATGACCATATTGAATAACACACGTTAGGAGTTGGTAACCTGTTCATAGGTTAATAGGTACACTATTAATTATGTACTGAGCTTTCATGAACTATTTGTAAAGGTGTATTTAATGTAAAATGCAATCATATGCTGGTTCCCAGGGATGAGGAGAGGGGGAGACGTGAACCTGAAAGACCTCAGCTCAACTCAGTTCCTCCAATGAGTTCTTTGCGCATGTGCACAAAGACCTGATGGGACAGTGTCAATATTCAATTCTCTTGTAGAGCAATGATGGGTGTGCTGTGTGGTTTCAGAGATGGTAAGGTCACAAACCAAGTAGGTACTGAATTCTGTTAGAGATTCAGGGAGACCTGGTCCCAGGGCTCTGAGGGATTTACAGTAACCTCATTATAACTATGGAGTGGTTGTATAGGGATAAATGCATAAGGGCCCCAGCAGGTTGGGCCTCGCTGTGTTATAACCTAAAAGGAGAACCTTGGCATCCCCTTCCTGTTATGGGTGTCAGGAAAACTATATTTCAGTTCCCAAGGGAGTTAGCTATAGGGATGGCACTGAGTGAGATTTAATTATGGAATAGCATGCTCTTCCCCTGCTTTCCCTCCCCCTTTTTCTAAATTAGCCATCATGTCACTAAAAATGTTTCTGTGTTCCACAATCCATCCACTTAACTGTAACAAAGGAGCGCAGATCTATCAAACCTACAATGAGCTGGGCTAATGACTGTTGAAATTACCAAATCAGTCCTGCTTCCCAACACCCCAGCTTTTTTTTCTCCTGTGTTTCTCCTCAATCATCTCTCTGCTTGTGGCCTTGCTCAATGAGAAGTCACCATGGAGGAGGGCACTCGAGTCTGGCTTCAAGCTTCAAATGTATTGTCACCTTACCTTTTAAAATGATTATTCTAGAACTAACCTTTTCTTTTTTCATGGGCAGTGGAGGGGAGGGTAGAGAAGGGGAGATGGCAAAGCTGAAGCCAGCAATAAAATACCAGCAGAGTGCATTGTTCCCATACCCTGATTATGCATTTAACTGCATTTCTAAGCACATCTATTTTTTTTCTAAACCGGCGCTCGGAAGTGCAATCTCGCTGCTATTCAGATACAATGTGGCTTCTATTCTCTCTCCCAGTTTTAATTATGTGTCCGCCACTGCTCCTTCTCCAAGCTGGCGGTCTCCGGGATTCATAATTTCAGCCTGACACCATAGTAACCACTTAGTTTGATTCAGGACTCTAATGTCATCACTGGCTGGTCTTGAATAGAACAGGGAGAGAGGGTGTAATTTGAAGGCAGCTTCACTTAGAAACTGCAATTATTTTTCCCTTTCGGAGGGAAATGTAAACAAAAGGTCATCGCTGGTCAGTGCTCTTAATTTCCATCCTAGCACGCTGACAAGCTGACTTTTCTGTTTATTATTTATTTCCCCACCTACCCACATCCCTTCACGCCAGCACTGGAAGAAGCAAGTCCTCATTTAGCTACATCCATGGCTTTGGGACCAGGCTGCACCCCTCAGTTTCCTGAACATGTCCTGCAACACATGAACAGGGGGGCTGGACTTAATGATATCTGAGGTCCCTTCCAGCCCCTAACTTCTATGAATAGATGAACATAGCACCTTAGTAGTGCTTATTGGCAGTCCTCCAGCTAGGGATGGGCAGGGCTACCTCCTTTTGTAGCCCAAGAGCACACTTTCTGTAGCACTCGGAGAATAGATGCTACAGTGACAAGCATGTTACAGCTGATAGACAGATGGATGATCCCAGCCTCTTAGCTTGTTGGCAAGTAAAGGTTTTGAATTAAGACCCTCCCTCTCTTCCTCCCCTCCCCCCATCTCTTTCTCTCACACACACACACACACACACACACACACACACACACACACCCACCCCCTGGATTTTCTGTGCTGTCATCCTTTAAATTGAATGCAGGGTTCTGGCCCATAGAGATTCATGGCCTAGCATGCGGACCTCCATCCTGAGTGGAGCAGCCTTTGTGCTCCAATCAGAACTGGAGCGCTGCCTCTCGGGAGAAAAGCAGTCATTAGCTGTACCTGAGTATTTAAAGTGCGATGTGGCATAACCTGCAAGTCAGGTTATTAGTCTGTGGACTGTCGTTTGGCCGTGTCTCAGGGCTAAACCTTTTCTGATCACAGTGGGAAAGAGAGAGGCACGTAAAGAGAATAATTGCAAGAAGAATTAATACGTGCAGACGGTGGACGACAATTCGCTCTGTGCCATACTCTGCACATTTCTGCTGAACTAAATGAGGCTCTCCTGCTCTCCCCCAATGGCTCAGTGATAGAAAAGACTTAAGTGAATATAAATGCTCATATCAAATCACAGGTATTGATTTTCTGAGCTACTAAATGAAGGCGCTTTATCTCCAATGGGAGATTGAATGTCTGCGTGCTATGCTTTGTTCCATTTTCATAAAATGCAAGCGTGGTGAAATTCTTTCACCTGGCATTTCATAATATGAAGGAGGGCCTTATCCCAATGGCAGTAACATTGTTATCAATTGTGGAGTAACACCAGTGGGAACAATTGAGCCACTGTAGATTTACAGTGGGGTAACAGAGCAGGATCTGGCTCACAGTGCCATGCTAGTACGTCAACTGGCCATGCAACAAACATGGCTGTGGCTTTCCAGGGTTTCCATGGCACTGTTACAACTCTGTGGAGTCTCTCAATGGGGAGGTTTTACGCAGAGACACAGTCTCCATGACAATTTGGCTCTGATTTTCTTAAAGTTAAGCTTTTATCTTGCTGGTTTAAAACAAGACCATGGGACTTCACTGGCATTTAATTCAGTTTCGAACTCTAATCTGGATGTGATGTATTAATGCTTATAGACATTATGCATAACAGTCCATAGAGAAACCTTCACTGCCCTGAGTTGTTTGGATGGCGAAAGCAAGCTGCTGCAGTGGACTTCAAGAGGATGGTAGGGCTGGGAGAAGTTACAGAACCAAGACAGTTCTCTGACCAGGCTCATCATCCTGTGACTGTTAATATGTCTTTCCATAGCCTGATTCAGCACCCACTGAAGCCAAGGGGAGCAGGAGCAAACCCTTCAGCTGTGAGGTTCATGGAGCAGAGACTACATCTTCCACCATGTTTTCTCAAAGAACTGTGCGTGCTCTTGGTACTTAATGAATAAGACAGAAGGAAGAGAAAGTTCATTGGGCTATGTGTGAAATCCTCACTAAACTCTTCCATCCTTTATAGCAAGGGACTCTAAGTGTCCTCACCCTACGAGCTGAATCCTGACGTGGTGGTGGTAAGGTAACAGCGCAAACAGTGCCAGCAGCATGGGGATTAACACAGCTGTCTCTCCCCTCCACAACCCATGTGTTCAGCAGTGCTCTGTACCCCAGATTTCAGTAGCAAGCTTCATCCCCACTTGCCCTGGTCCCTCTGGCCAGACTACACTGCTCTATGGTCCAGATCCAGCTCGGATGTTTGGTCTAGAGTTGTCTCGCTAGATCTATCTAGATCTGTATGTTTGACACCCCTGCTCTGCAGGTTCTCCCACTGCCCCTGTGGCAGAAGGCCACCTCTGTTTCTCCACAAAAACTCTGCTCTGTGACAATTTGGTTAGGATGGGCCCAGCAGAGGGTACACACCTTACCCTATCTCTTTAGGTAACCTGAGCTGGATACATTCCTGAGGGAGGGGGGAAACCTGCTCCCTGTGCCTACGTGACTGGCATCACACACCTGGGTGAGGGGCTTGCTCCCTGGGGAGCTAGGAACTGCCAGTCTGCCCAGCAACTAGTGATGTATTTCAAATTGGTTGGCTGACAGCCAGCAGGTGCTGGCCTCCATTGGACCAGGTAAATGAGGTCACAAGGGCTATATAGGTCAAGGACTGCCCAGGAGGAGTGTGCAGCAGCCATGAGAAAGACTCAGAGAGGGAGAAGAGCTGAACCGTCTGAAACTTGCTTTCTCTCGCAAAACTCATGATCAAGGTGTCACAACCCAAAGTTGTAATTTTTTTTTTGTGTGTGCTTCGGCACTGCTAAATTATTTTTCCCGCTAAATTGCAGCTTCTTTGCACGGTGGAGTTTTCTGCCGCAGAAGAGAACCCCGGTGCAACGGAGAATTTCCCGCCAATTTGAAGCTTTCTTTGCATGGTGCATTTCTTTTGCATCTAAGAAATGCTCGGTGCAAGGAGTTCCCGCCATTTGTATGAGAGTTCGTGCCACATTATTGGCCAGTTCTAACATATGCACACGTGGCGGCTAGCGATTGGCTTGCTAGCCGTATAAAGAGCTTGAGTGGTTTCCGCCCAAGTTGGAGGACTCCACGAACACCAGGAGAGAGAGAAAAAACCTTTGCCTCGCGTGAAGATCTCTAAGCGCTGCGGATCCTTACGGACCCAACGCATTTCATAAAAGGCAATAGAGGCCTGAACAGCCTCTAGCCTCTCCCCGTCGACGATAGACATATCCCTTCCTGTACGAGAAACTACCGAACCCGCGGAGCTTCAACAACTCCGGGGAAAAGAATGAATTTGTCGTAGTCCTCTAACGAGGATTTAAGCGGAGCTGTACCTGGAAACCGTCCAGCCTACACCACGACCATCTTTGGTGTAAATAAACAATCTTTAAATCAACCACTTTGTGTCCGTGACTAATTCTAGCTCACCCCCGGTCCTCTCCGACCCCGCGTGCCCGGGCTGCTGGCCACAGCCCGCATGCGCAAAGACGGGCCACACCTCGCACCCGGCCTGCACACAAGGAAACTGCCTGCCTCCAGAGGGAATCTCCACCTACCTCTGGATGATACTTGTGAGTAAGCTACCTGAGATCTAATTAGATATATAGCTTGCAGTAATTCAGATGCGTGATCAAAGGCTACTCAGCCATGGGAGTTTGCTCTATAGGATTTCTCTGATATTGCTCTATCCTGTACCCTATTCCATCCCTTGTAACCAATAAAGTTCTCCTTTGTACCTAGTGTGGGAGACTTATTGGGAGTGGATCTAAATTATGCCTGGGGGTCCCCTTGGTTCAGCTGACTAAGGAAAATCGCTACTTGTGCTTCTGACTGAGGGAAGCATCCCAAGTTCTTGAAGTGAATCAAGTACCCTCGAGGGCTACTATGCCTGTGTTTCCCAGGGTGCGCAGAGCCAGAATCAAGCCCATCCCTGGGTGGTGACAGTGGAAACCCCAGGCTAGTGGGTGTGCTCCAGGAAGGGGTCGGCCAGACGTGAGGCACCCCCAGGGAGGCACTTGGAGCTTGGAAGGTGGTCGGGCGCAGTGAGGTGGGTGACTCAATGCAGGAACACTCCCTACTGGCCCACCACAGCCCCCATCATCATAGTATCTGTAATCTGAGCATATTCAGTGACTTGAACAGCATTTGTCATGTGAGACTTATTTTTTTTGCTCATTTTTCTCCCTAGTGGAGAATTATATGAGAAGTGGAGTATTCCACTTTGGTTATGTTCTGTTTTTTGTTGATGTGTGTGTTGTGTCAACAAAAAAAAAATTATATATAAAGTATATAAATATACATACCATTGACATTCCTCAGTTTCCCCTTACTTGGAAAGCTGTTTTTTACTTCCTTCTTCACTGCCCCCCACAAGTGTTCATGTGTGTGCGCGCACACACACACACACACACACACACACATCCTATTCAACTTTTTTTTTTTTCAATAATCTTCTCTCCGTTACAAGTGGAAACATCACCCCACACAACCTCACTGCGAAGTGTGAACATCAATCCTTTCTTATTAAGCTAAAGCTGAGATGCTCATAGACAAACTGTTAAAAAGAAGAAAGCCTTCACACTGCAGTGGGAAAGGTAAAATGCAGTAATTGTCCAAACCTTTCAAAAAAAAAGAAAGAAAATTAGCCTGGGGAGGGGAGGACTTTTTTTCCCCCCTGTGGCAAATTGCCAAGAGATTGCAGGAAGGCGTGCTTCACTCAGGTATTTTTAGACACCAAGTTCCCTCATGGCTCCCATTTCCTGCAGGATCATGCAAAATGCTGCAGCATGTAAAAGGGAATCCACTACCTCCTCGTCTCCCTTCCTCCACCCTATGTTGATACCGTTTTAAATAATTTTTACTGATCTGTTTGCAATCCTGAAAAGTAAAGTGACATCTCCTGTCTGAGGGGATGTCTACAAAGCAGTCAGAAGTGTGATTCTATAGTGTGAGTAGGCTTACCAGAGTTAGCCTTCATCTCACTAGTTTATAAGATACCAGTAGAAAGAAGCTGTGGAAGTGCAGGCTTTGGGGAGGGCTGTATAAGTCAGCCTGGGACATTATGGAGTTACTCAACTACCTAGTACATGCTGAGGTCTGTACTGCTGTGGCTTCACAGGTATTTGCTCCCAAGCTACCTAACTGGGGGATGTCTACAGGTGCTCTGTCACCCTACCCATTCCAGTAGCCAAAAACAAGGGGTAAACCCACAGCAGGGTGAAAAAGAGGAAAAGAGCTTTCAAAATGATTTTGGCTGAGACATCGGCTGAAAACAGACAACCAGCTTGGTTCATATTTGAGCATCTTGTCTCATAGCAAACTCCAGACCTTAGGGTGGTGTTACAGGTTACCTTTAGACCATCAAAAAGGTGCTTAGCATGGGTTAACACCTTTAACAGGTGAATGCTCTCATTTTAAGTGCCTTCTAAACTTTTAAAAGTTATGCCACTTCAGGTAAGGGTTATGTTTGATCTGTTTTACCCAGGTCATTCTAGGGTATTGTTAGTCTGCTCCAGGGAGATAAAAGCTCTTTTTTCATTCCTCCGGCATCTGAGGATGCAGCATTCCCAGCCCTTCCTGCTCCTTTCCTCCATGAGATTCATAGATCCATAGACTGTAAAGCCAGAAGGGACCTTGGAAGATCATCAGGTCCATCCCCCGGCACCAAGCAGAAAAGATAACTGGGGGTCAGGTGACCCCAGCGAGGTGACTGTCTAGTCTCCTTTTGAAGATTTCCAGGGTAGGTGATCGTACCACCTCTGGAGGAAGCTTATTCCACAGTCTGGACACCCTAACTGTGAAGAAATTTTTCCTAATGTTGAGCCTGAATTGACCTTCCAGGATTTTGTGTCCATTACTCCTGGTTTTCCCCATGGGTGCCTTGGTGAACAGTTGTTCACCGAGCCCTTGATGTACTCTTCTAATGTAGCAGTAAGCTGCAACCAGGTCCCCTCTCAGCCTTCTTTTCCTCAGGCTGAAGAGTCCCCGATCCCTCATATGGCTTCCCTTTTAAGGCTCTGATCATATGAGTGGGTCTTGTTTGGACGTTTTCAAGCCTGTCCACATCCTTGTTTAAGTTCAGTGCCCAGAACTGGACGCAGTACTCCAGCTGCGGTCTCACCAGTGCTGAGTAGAGTGAAAAAATCACCTCCTTGGTTTTGCTGGAGATGCATCGATTGATGCATGCCAAAGTATTACATGCCCTCCTGGCTACAGCATCGCACTGTCTTCTAATATTCATACTGTGGTCTATTATTACCCCCAGGTCCCTTTCATTCATGGTTCTAGTCAGCTTGATGCTGCCAAGCCTGTGGGTGTGTTGGGGGTTTCTCGTCCCCAGGTGGAGCACTTTACATTTCCTGACGTTGAACCTCATCAGGTTCAGATCCGCCCAACTTGCCAGCCTGTCTAGGTCCACCTGTAACTGTAGCCTATCTTCAAGTGTGATCACACTTCCCCATAACTTGGTGTCATCCATGAACTTGGCCTGTGAGCTCTTCACCCCCACATCCAAATTGTTAATAAAGATGTTGAAAAGGACCAAGCACCGACCCCTGTGGGACACCACTGCCCACTTTTCGCCAGGATGACACAGATCCGTTCACTATAACTCTCTGGGTCCTATCCTGCAGCCAGTTTCTCACCCACCTGACTGTCTCAGAGTTAAGCCCACAATACTCCAATTTTCTTGTGAGGACATTGTGGGATACTAGATCAAAGGCCACGAACTCTACTGCTCAGAGGGGTAGTGCTGCTCTCAAGCCAACACCCCTTCCCTCCCCCCAGGAGGTGCGACCCCAGCACACTGACCACTCTGAGCATCCATGTGCAGTTCACCAGTTTAGCACCCCTGTGCAAACAGCAATGACACTCCAGGCAAGCAGCCAGAGAATGAGCCAGAGGATGGAAACCATTCTCAGCTGGGTTTCAGCTCTGCCCTGGTGTGGCATACAAGCAGTGAGCCTGCTGGGTCTCAGCTCTGTCCTGGTCTTCTCCCCCTTGCATGTTCACTTCAAACAGTTTCTTTTTCAAGACTTTTCCCCTCCCCTCTGGCTGTCTCCTACTGGAGTGAGGGAAGCCATAGGCCCCTTGCTGGTTTCTCTGCCTCTGAGCTACCCTTCTTTTCCACCGCAGAGGAGGGATAGAGTCCTGGCTTCTGTCCGCACCCCTGCTCACCAGGTCCTCCAGAGGAAACTTAATTGTGCAGGGCTGAGAGGGCATTAAGCTTTAACATGCAACAGTTCTGAAACTGTTCTAACTTTATGAGGGCATAACCTTCCACAGATTTATAATGTTTTGAAGGTAACCTGTAACAGCACCCTAAACTACAGACTGAGAAGGCCATTGTCCCACACTAAGTAACTATGAATTATTCTAATTAACACTTTGCCTTGGAACAATCTTAATTGCTGTTTAAGCCTAGTATGCAAATAGCTGGGCTGCACCTGTTTTGATGCAAGCCATATATCCTAGCCTAAACAGGGCCATATCAAACCAGTTGTCCATTTTTAGCCATTGGGACACACAGAACAAGGTTGCGGTGGGGAGGAGAGAGGAAATATAAAGTAACTTTAAGCCACTTCTTGGGCTCCTTTGATTCAAGAGTCTTTGCACACATGGGTCAGAGTCAGGGCTGGACACAGGCATGGATGAACCGGGCAGCTGCCCAGGACCTGGGCAGAAAGGTGGCCCAAAAATGGTAATTTATTATTATTATTTATTATCATCATCATCATCTCTGGTGAAGGGGGGCCTGATACTAAAAGTTTGCCTGGGGCCTCCAGGAGTCTAGGTACGGTGCTGGTCAGAGCCCCAGAATAGGTCCAGCTTGCATTCTCTGCACTGGCCCCAAGAGGCAACTAGAGTAGCCAGGATTATCAGGCCACATCTTCTCATCAGCCTTGTGCCTCCTGACTGGACCATAGTCTAAGGAACGGGGAGGGGTTTGGACCTTGGGTTTGGACGATGCATGTATTGCTTGTTATTGTGGCTTTACACCTCACTTGCATTGTGGGAAATTAAACAGAATTTGCATTGTTAGGGCACTGGCCTGTGACATCTTTCTTCAGATTTCAATATTACCCTGGGCAAGTCACTATCTCTGTGCCTCAGTTCCCTTTCTGTAAAACTGGGATGACAAATATTTCCTTTCGTCTACCTTCTCTTTGTTTTTTCTGCATACAATTCATGCTATGGGGCTGGGAAACTTTTTTAGTATGTGGATGAACAATACCTGGCTCAATGCCAGCTCTCAACACAGTTGTGTTAATTAGACAAATAATTAGCAAAAACCAATGAAGAGAAAATAATGACCTACGTATGGAACAGGAGATTGGTGGGACGTGTCATTTTGATGGAGAGGTAGGGGGAAACCTTTCACTGTTAATATCCCTTTCCTCAGCTAGTTTGTTTCCTCAAATTTCTTTTAACCATTGACAAAGATCCCATCTGTGAGACTGACCCAGAAAGAAGGAAAAAGTGATGGAGATGCAAAACGCACTGCAGTCTGTTTCCCTTTGGCCAGCACTCTTCCAAAGCAGAAACCAGAAGCTGTGAGAGAGGCTATCCAGCCTAATGAGAAAAACTCTCATGTACAAAAGGAAGAGAAGTATGCCAAAGTCTGAGCAAGTCAATGCAGCTCACAGCTGTTTGTACCAACTCAGAAAGATAGTCCATATATTATTTAAGCCATCCAATTTATTGAGCAGTTTCAACAAGGTTTTTTACGCTGCAGTCAGAGCTGCCGAGGCCTCTCAGAAAACTTTGAAAAGCACTCTGCTTTGAGCCAATTCTGCTTTACTGTTGAGAGATTTTGCTTTTTATGGTCCCTCAAACTCTAAAGCTAGGAATCATTTGCATAAATAAAAACCCTTGTGACTTCTACCGATTCCCTGCCTTGGAGTAGAATCCTTAGTGACGGCAATACAGTGATCTAAACCACTACAGGGAAGGATGCAGGAGAACTTTGTGGCCCCAGGTTGGTGTCTTAAAACTACAGCACCGAGCCAGCTGGCAATGTCATAGACCAGCAGCGCTAACATGCTGGCCCCACGGGCTGGAGGAGTGGTGCAGGGCTGGTCTGCGGGTCAGCTCTCCCATACACAGCTGGTGTGATGCTGAATCCAGCTGTAGAGTGACCCCCATGCACTGGTCCCACTGCAGGCCAGTGATCTAATACATGAGGTCACATCCAGCATATGGAGCTCCCCGCTGGTCTGAAAGTTTGAAACAGGGGAACAGCAATTAATGCTGCTGCTGCTCCCCTCGCACCAAATTTCTGGACTTCTAGGGAATCCTGTCAAATAGATGATATACTTCTATGGACTGAATCTGGCCTGCACACCAGAGGTTGAGCACCGCTGTCATAGGCAACAAGATTCAATAGAGAGAGCAAGGTTAGATGAACTTCTAATAAGCAAAGATCCTTCAGAGTTCTTTTATTACGGAAACAATTTATCTTCCAGAGAGAGACTTGAAAAACAAGTTGCTTATTTTTATCTGCTTGAAAATGAATGTAAGGTTTCACATCCCTCACAGTCTCTCTACATCGATGCCGCCATCTGAAGACACTCAGAAAACAAAATGATGAGAACCACATAAAAACCGAGACAGGCATCTCCATCCAGACAAAAACCAGGAAGTGCAACATCCCAAAGGATCTGAAGCAAAGATGTTAACCAAACTTGTTCAGACCTCAAGCAAGTTTTGATGGTGTTTTCAGTTGATAACGTATCCAGATCAAGTCTTTCTTCCTTAGTAACAGACTTCCATTGCTGTTGTTCTCAGCTGTGAATCATGAGCTGATAGGTTTATATTGGAGATTTGTGCAAATGGTCTTTGACTAGCTGGGAAGTACAGGGACAAGAGCTAGAAAGTTCATGAGTCTACACATGCACGCCACAGAACTAGCACAGCTAGTTATAAATCTAATAAACTGGCATGCACTGCTATCCTTCTGCTGCCTATAAATAATTCACTGGCAAGATGCTTATAGGAGCAGCACCTTCTGGATAGTCCATGGGAAACTCTAACTGGTACCAAGTCCTCACTGACTCCTGTTATTAATCGTATTTATTACAGTAGTGCCAAAGGGCCAGCCAAGAAGAAGCCCCAGTTGGACTTAACACTATATAAACACAGATTCCTAGATTTAAAAGGAACTTAAGACGAGGACCAGCTAGTATAACTGTGTCCTCATCAGCCCCAGGACTGCCAGAAGTAGCGTTTTTGTTCCTCCCAAGATACAGCTAGAGCTTTCAAAGCCTCACTCCTTTATATTTGGACTGGGCAAAATTGTTTATTTTAGATTCCAATCTCCATCTGAATATCTCCAACTCTAAGATTTGGATGGGCTTTTCTAACTGGGCCCTTTTCTGTACTTTGTCAATATTTTCCCCCAGGAAGAAAGGGGCAAAGGGAAAAGATCTGACCAAGATTCTCCATGCAGTCTTTTGTTTTTCAAGTGATTTTTTTTTTTCTGATAAAAGGTACAGCATTGACAGCCTTGGGGAGAGAAAGAGAGAGAGAGAGGAGCATCAGCAGTGCCAAGCCTGATTTGCCCCCGCACTGCTCTACCCATGCGCTATTGGACAACATCCAATAGCTCAAAGAGAGCTCAATTTCTGTGGCTCCTTTGGCCTTCTGTCATTTTGCTGGGCCTGTCCTTGGAGGGTGGTCCTTGAATGGCCTCTCCATGCCGTTAGCAGTGCTGGTTGCCAGGCTGTTGAACCAGATGGTAATGACTCTGTTCCCTACCAGCCTGGACTGGTGCTGTTGAGGTGAGACCACAGAAGTTGTCTATTATTGCATGAATTTGCCCTTACCCTGTCAGACTGAAACAGTGACAGGGGTGGCAGCATTCCCTTGATGTTAGGGACTGGAAGAGACCTTGCAGACCACCGGATCCAGCACCCCTGCACGTGGGCAGGAAAGACGGCAGATAGAACCAGGAGGAAGGAGTGGGACATGGTTGTGTGAGGTCACAGCTCTTTCCCTTTGTCTCTCTTCACTATCCCCTTTCATAGTGAGGTGCACTGGCAATGCATAGGGGGTGCATGTGGGTGCACGTACAGCCCTTGAGTGTGGCAGTGTACCCCCTACAAAAAGGCACCACCAACACTCTCCACCCTTCCACCTCCCGACACTGCCGGCAGCATCTGCGGGCAGTCAATGATCACTACTGGCCGCTGCTGCCGATGGTGTCTGTGAGTGATCGCCGACCCCTGGTTGGCGCTCACCACCCACCACCACCGACAGTGCTGGTGGTGTCTGTGGGAGCTCCCTGATTACCACCACCACGCTTCCACTGCCATCATGCCCCGCCAGCCACCGGGGCACACGTCATTCATGGTGAAGTGAGTTTGCTCAAAATGATCAATGCCTTGTTATACATCACGCTGCCATTGGTGGCCATTTTGTGCATGAGTCTCCCAATTATTGATGTTAATATTGCATTTCTTCCAATTGGTCTTCAAGGTGTCTTTGAATTTCTTCTTTTGTCCAGCTAACACAGTAACCATCAGTGATTTGGGAGTATAGGACCTGTTTCAGGAGCCAGTTGTCACGCATCCTTACAATAGGGCTGTGCGAGACTTCAGACAGAGCTTCAGATCTGGAGAAGCTTTGGATGCTTTGGGGTCCAAAGCAGCACATCTAGGCCGAAGCACTGCCTCGTTCAGCTTTCCGAAGCGCTTCGGAGCCACCTCAGAGATCCGGCCATAGGGTATAATGGGGAAATAATAAAATACCTATAACTTTGTTGTTTTTGTCTGATTTGGATGAAATTTTCATGGATGGTAGACTCTGCAGAGAGGATAAAGCCAGCCAAGTTTCAAGAAGATCAGTACAGGGGTTTGGGGGGAACAGCACCCCAAATTCTTGAAAGCAAAACTCCTGTCACATCTATGTGTTACGACACAGAGGGGTCAAAACTGCAGCGGTGGTAGGTCTTACTGAGGGCACAGAGCCTGCCAAGTTTCAAGAAGATTGGTGTAGGAGTTTGGGGGCAACTGCCCCTCAAGCTGCGGACAAGCAGAACTGGTGCCATGGGTATTTGTGGGACTGACTGTGTCTGTCCTGGGTCAAGGAGGAGAGACACTGTGTTCCCAGTTACCGATCAGTCAATCATGATTCACCGGGGACCAGGGACTCGGGGACCAGCTCAATGCACAGGACCTAACTACTACATAACGACTTAATGAGCATCAATTAGCACCTACAAAACCAGGCTAAGGAGAGGAAAGACTCAATACAGGCAATCAACTGCCCCAAGACAGACACAGTCTTGGCACCAGTTTTGTCTGTCAGCAGCTAGGGGTGCAGGGCCCCAGAGCCCCCCTGCACTGATCTCCTCCACAGCTGGCAGGAGTCGTGGCCTCAGCAGGGGCCACCATCCCTGCAGCTGTCACCCTGCTGTGCCTTAACACACGCAGGGTCACGCATGGCAGGAGTTTTGCTTGTCCACAGCTTGGAGTGCAGTTCCCCTCAAAACCCTGCACTGATCTCCTTGAAACCTGGCAGGCTTTGTGGCCCCAGTAAGAGCTACCAATCCTGCAGTTCTGACCCCCCTGTGTTGTAACACACAGCCTTGACATGAGTTTGACTTTCAAGAATTTGAGGTACATTTCCCCCCAACCCCTGCACTGATCTTCTTCAAACTTGGCAGGTTTCATGTTCTCAGCAGAGGCTGCCATTCCTGCAAGTTTCATCCAAATCAGACAAAAAACAACAAAGTTATAGATATTTCATTGATTCCCCCATTATACCCTATGGCCGGATCTCCAAGGCGGCTCTGAAGCTTCGGCCAGATCGAGGCAGACACCCGGTTCAGAGCTCCGGATTGGATTGTGGCCATTCAAAGCGGCTGGATCTGAAGCCAGATCGGATCACTGCTGACTCGCACAGGCCTACCTTACAATGAGTCCTGTCCAGCAGACCTGATGCTGTAAAAACATGGTTTCAGTGCTGGTAGAGTTTGCTTGAGCCAAATGCTGGCATTTGTTCTTCCTTCCTTTCAATTGATATGGAGGATTTTTCAAAGACATCATTGATGGTAATGTTCCAAAGCTTTCTGATGTGTCCAATATGCCATCAAGGTTTCACACCCAGCCAGCAGGTTAGGAATAATAACGGCCTGACAGACAAGAATTTTGGTTTAGACCCTAATGTCATGATCATCAAAGCCATGATTTTGGAGATGTCCAAAGGGCAGCACTGACAATTTGTATCTGATGCTGAATAGTATTGTCTATGTTTATTTTTGAGGAATGATGGCAGCTGAGGTAAGGAAATGCTCACCATTCTCTAAGCGTGGTCCTCTAATAGTAATATTTGGAGGAGCAACTATTTGGCTTGGGGTGGGTTAGTAAAATATCTTGGCTTTCATGAAATTGAGAGTCCAACCATTTCATACAGTGAGTTCTGACAGCCTGTGTTTGCAAGGCTGTGCAAAGTTACAGTGCCAGACATGGCTTCAAAGTCATTTAATCCTCATATCACACAAATGAACCGATGAGATAAGTTTAACAGAACTAGGTTCTTCTCCTACCTCCACCACTCACTCTCCTTCTTCTTAGGAACATCAAACAATTTCTCTTCAGTTTCTCCTTCCCTTTGCAAAATGTGTTTGTTATGCTTACTTTCCTTTTGCAAAGCCCGTTGAGGTCTGCAGATCAGAGATTCATAGATATTAGATCATATTCTCTAATAAGTGCTAAGCATGACTCTTCATGATTCATTGTGATTCTTCTTGGACAAGATCAAGATGGAGAGTTAGATTATAGCAAAGATTCTGGCTGTCCCTGCCACTGCTGCCTGGATGGTGCAATATAGAGCTATCACCTCTGGGAACAGTGCTTCTGCGATTAACAGTGCACACTATTGCAAGGTCCTGGAAGGATTTTACTAATATTCCAATTTGCAAACTATCCCATCAAAGTTTTACACAGAACCCAGTACCTGTCCAGCAGAGGAGTTGTGTTTTGGTCTTGTAGAGACCTCTTCATCCCATCAAGAGAGATTTCAGTACAACTATTAGCTCTGAGGGGTTCTACCATGTTTATTTGCACCTGTAAGAGACCCAAGCTATGCTCTATGATTTAGGAGTCTTGTGGAAACATTCAGATCAATGCTGAGAAAAGAGCCATGATCTTGCAAGAGAAAAGGTCCCTGGAGTCACAGACAGCAGCTAAAAAAAGATGTGTCCAGGGTGCAGCAACAGTAAGAAAGAAACTAAGATGCAGAGATGCATGTAAATAAGAGAAAAAGTAACACTGGATACAGGCAGCTGCTCTGGTGATTTCAGTGTAAGAGAGAATTCAGGGCTGTGCTGTTACAGGGACTCTGGGGACTGCAGGGTAACAGAGTGTGTGCTTGGGCAGCAGTAACTGAGACTTGAAGCTAAATTCCCTGAAATTATACATTTATATATATCCCCATATAATATAATCTTGCAATTCATAAAGCAAAGGTTGGTTCTACATCTTCTGAGTTTGGTTTCCCAATAATGCTTTAAAAGAAGTGTCTCAAATACGGGTTTAATTTAGACTCAATAAAGAGAGTTATTACTTAATAATGAAATAGCAAATGGTTATTGCAAATACACTTAGTGAGGTTTACCAGCCCTGTGATAGGTGTGAAGAAGCTGTGGCCTGGCTAGCAAAGCTCAGTGAGTATCTTCTTAATGGTATATTGGTATTTATTCAATAAACAATTATTAGTCCAGTAAATCTGAATTAAATAGAGACTACAGCTTTCAGAGCTCTACATATTCTTCAGCAGAGCTAGGCCACTTCCACCACCTAAAATAGTTATCATTAGGGATGGGTAAGATGTTTGCTTTGATAGAAAGATCATCACCCTTCACTCCTTCTAGAGTATAGAACATTGTTTCCCATCGGCTATCACTGTACATGTGTACCTGGGTGTACACGGGTTTGTACTTCCCTCTCCAGCTGAGGGAATTATTGGCAGGGCAGTGTGCTGTGGAGGGACACAACAGCTCAGAGGCTGCCTCCGTCCCCTATAGAGTCAGATCCAGTCAATCAATGACTTAACTATATACAGATTTATCACAACAAAACCATTAAAGGGTAAGAACATATACCCTTTAATGTATATAGATTAATGTATATAATTAATATAGATTATATTATATATAATCTATGCACAAGTTTACAAAACAATAAACCCTATACTATACAGATATATACTGGGGGGGTGGGCCTCCCCTGTGGGGATGCTCTCTCCAGGATAAGTTACTACTACTCTGCAGTCCCAGAGGGCTGCCTCTTGTTCTCCAGGACAAGCTCTGTCCCCGCCATGTTTTTCTGCTGCCTGACTGCTGCCGCCGTCCTGGCTTAGAGCCACATGCACCACTGTGTGTAGTGGGCACTTCGCCTTGTGCTAGGGTTTGGAGGCCTGCACAGCCTTGTGCAGCACCAAGCCTTGGTCTGTTCCCGGACCCTCTGGGCTGTGTCGTCTGCTCTGAGCTGCTGCCCCGCGTCAGCAGCTGTAGACCTGAGCCACCTCAAGTGGCTCCCAGGGTCTCTCACCCTCTATGCAGCGCCTCCTACACCAAGCTCCCAGTCTCATTCTGGGGGTTGCAGACCTGAGCCACCCCAGGGGGCCCAAAGATCCTGCTCCATGCACTGGCCTGTTCACCATGTCTCTGGCCGCACACCAAAGGTTGCAGACCCAAGCCGCTTTATGCAGCTCCCAAGGTCTGGACGCCATGAACCATGCTGCGCACCGAAAACCTAGCCGCCGTTCCCCAGTGCCTGCTGATAGAAGTCTTCACGGCTACGCCCTGCTGAGCAGCTCTCCTCCGCTCTTCTAAGCCCCGCTCTTCTCTCTTCTCTGTCCCCGATGCATCTACCCCTTATGCTGGGCACGCAGCTCCTTTTATACACTCCAGGGCTCCGCCCCTGAAGTCTTCAATCAGGTCCGGGAAAGCTCTTCTCCCCCTCCCCTCAGAAAAGGGGCGTGATGTTATTTCTCTTCCTGCCTCCTGATTGGTGGATGGGCTCCACCAATCAAAACAGCAGGATCTCAAGCCTGGGATTCAACCCAAGCTCTGAAAGGTAAGCCTGCTACACATGTGACAGGTTGCACTACCAGTCTAATGGTGAACAATGAGTTATGACCCCAAGCTGATCCCTCCACTTACATGTTCGAATGTTATAATTTCAGCCTGGGGCTGGGCATCCAAATTCAGGGTTATAACAGAATTAGCATTTGAGTTCTGTGATGGTTTCTGGCAAAATAGGTGTGTGATGGCCCTAACAACTTATCCTACGAGTGTGTCTTCTTCCACAAACCTCAAGACCTACTTTAGAACACAACAAGTGTTCTGCTCCCGACCGATGCTGGACCACAGGTCCCCTCCACAGCTATAGCTCAAAGTCCTGGATCCTGCTTTCCTCCAGTCCTGATATTTTGCAGCAATAATTTGCCAGTTGTTACTGTATGAATCTGTTTCTGCTGTAGAACTGCTGGCAGTATACCATATACCACCTTCACACCTTGCCGATATCAATAGCAGCAAGAAGATCCCAATTTTGAAAACATGCTGGGTTTTGAAAGGCAGAATGTACACCGGAAAACACAGGTAGAAAGTAGAATCAATTACTTTAAGGAGGAAAAAAAATAATCACACCACATGCTGTCACCAACCCCCCCCCCCAAACACCCCGCTCCCAAAACATCCCACTTAACATAGAAAAAATCGCACTCTCTTCCACCAGGCAATGACTTAAATTGATCTAATGCAGGAAGTCATCCTGGCTAATCCTAATTTTATAGAGGCTAATGGGCATTGCTCAGCTGTGATCACACTTCACCCGGTGTGTGAAAGAGACACAGTTCAGGCTCAGGCAAAAGCGAAGGCAAGTGAGAGATTATTTTCTTTTCAGATGTATAAGAAGAAAAGGAGGGGGACCCACACCATGATTGAGTAAGGCAGTTTAGTAGCACATCAGAGACTGCTCAAATGGAACTCAAGCAATTATGGAGATGTCTATTCTGTATTATCTCTAAAAATCACTCTCATCTTTAGCACCAAAATACGGCTCAGGACAGAAGGACCCACTGATATTATCTTGAGAGATCATGAGAACAAGGGCGTAAAAGGGAATAGATCAAGGCATTCAGAAGCAGGCAATGGGAAAAATTACAGCACTGCATGGCTCTGCTATTACACCTTAGTTTTGTCCTTCAGTATCTCCTGCTGTTCCAGCCCTGGGCATCACACTCAACTCTATGAATATATTTCAGCACTGACCTACGTTCCCCCACTCATTCCCACCCTAGCATCCCAGCTCTGGGACTCATAAAACACTGCTAGTGCTCTTTAGTTCTGACCTGTGGTCTCCCTGGCTATTCTAGTCCTGAATCTCTGGGGTAAAGACTGACAGTGGAACCAAAATCTGTCAAGCAACCCGATGCTTTTGCTGATATGATGAATGTTGGGAAGGCTTTGGAATACCTAGGTTATCTCCCAAATCTATGCGCATCTAAGTTTCTACTGATATCTCCTGACTCACAAAAACAAGTTTTAAATGAAGAATTTTCTAGATTAGATTATTTGAAAAGGTCCAGCAAAATACATTAGTAAATACATAAACCCTATATATTATGAAATTTCTCAGGGCACAGAAATAGGATGCCAATCTAACAAGGCTGTTAACTACATGTTTCATATTAGGCAAGTGACTAGTCCCAATGTCGCCTGGTTAAAGACATGCTTTGCCAAGCTGAGGGTTATGTGCAAAGGAATATTGTCAATCATAGCAATACATATAGCTCAGCTTCTGGTTTGTTGCAAACTCCTAAAAGAAAAGAACATTTTGATTTGCATTTCATTTGACCTGCAATGAAACAAGTTGATTTGATTTGTTTTGCAGTTTTCATTTTAAAGGTTCTTTTTTAAAAAATATATTAAATTTCCACATGAAATATCGCTGGGTGCATCTACATGAACTAAAGGAAGTACTAAATGACAGCACAGTAACAGTGGTACTGTAGCTGTAGTGACATACTATAGTGAGAGAGCACGTTACTACAGTGACATAACTGCGGTGTCACAATCTGTGCCCACCAATGCTACGTCACCGTAGCGTGTTGCTACAGAGACGTTGCATCTTGTGTAGAAATGCCCACCATGTATCAAAATGGTTTGTTGAGTTTGGGGGAAGGGGATGGGCTTTGTTTTGCACTCTTTCCGTTTTTTGAACCTAAACAAATCACCGACACATATTTTGCAAAGTGATTTACTCAATGCAAATGTCCTATTCTCAGTGAAATATTGGCCAACACCATTCATTCATCTTTCCTTTCCATCTGGGCTAGGCTTCACAGTTAGTTTAAAAATGGGATCTTATAAAAACCTAACATGAACCGATTTAGGGTTTATTTTATTTTATTTATTAATGGTCAAAGAGAGAACTTCATGGGGGAAAAGCGGACGCGATTGAAGTGAATGCATGCTCTTATTTTTATTTTCTTTCACCACAAGAGAGAGTGTAAGAATCAGAAAATGAAATTATATCAGAAACAAAATCAAAACTAACCATCCTGGTTGTATTGTCTAAGCTCAAGGGAAATAAGAGATGTAAACAAAAGACCTATGGATTGGGGAGTCTGTTTTTAATGTTCTTTTATTTTTAACAATCTACATTGCTCTCTTTAACACAAGGAGCAAGTTTGTTCTATGGACATTTATATTTGTGTGTGTGTGTGTGCGCGTGTGTGTGTGCGCGCACATGTGTATATATATATTATGGTATGCCTATCGTTACAGAAGAAAAACCTATAGCTCTAAACCATGACAGACAAAATGATGCACAGTGCAAATCTAGGTAAACAGGGATACAAGTGAACCTTGTGGGTCAGTCTTGTAAGGCTGTGTGCATAACTACAAACAAGAAGGAATGAGCAACATGTTGTAGCTGTGGGAGAGAGCAGGAGTGGATGGGAGCTTTTGTTGGCTTTAGCATTTCATTATAAATGATGGATTTTGTGCACATGCCACCACATTCAAAATCCGTATACAGAAAAGATTGCCACAGGGGGAAGATAACGAGCTGACTGCCTCTCCTGGCTGCACAGAGCTCTGGAGAACTCTTGTCATTAAACTGGCAGCATGGGGGATTCCATCCCAGGAGCTGTGTCCACAGCATCAGATTTAAATGCCTTGGTCAGCCAGGAAATAAACACTGTATAAACACGCTTGTCAAAAGCAATTATTGAGCTAAGTTCCCTTGACTTGGTTTGCAAAGTCTGGTGATGGTAAACGATGCTGAGAGGAAAGGCAACTTCACGGCTTCAACTTTCTCCTCCCCTGTGCAATTAAGGGGTTCCTCTAATCCACTGGAAAAGGCCTTCTGGCCTCCATGCAAAGGGGAACTGGGCAGCAGAGCACTGCCTGGTAAAATGTTGACCGTGTGGTAAGCCAAAAGAAAGGCAAAACTGACTGGACTAAGAAGGGACATTTCACAGGAAAGAAAGATAGGAGTCTCCTTTACTTGAAAGGGAAATGTTCACCATCTTAGAGTGACTAATACATAATGAATCTATTATTAATGACCCAGACATATTTATTCAGTCTTTAATTACATCCTTTGAATGAAATGGATTAGTGTTCAGGTCCATTATTTAACACCTCATGGGCTAATGCAACACGGCCAGGAGCCGAAGCTGGCAGGTACTTCTGAGCTGGTAGCGGGCTTTCATGGTTCTGAGCACCTGGCTACAACAAGCAAAATTCTGCTGTCCATGATACTCGGGCAACCCTGATTTGAATGATTCACTGAAGACATTTCATGCCATTAATTTAGACAAGTGAAAAAATCAGAAGCTGCTCTTTAAGAGAGCAAATGAAAGACCTCCTCAGTGACTCAAGGATGAGGCACTCTGGAGTCGCACAATCCTTGCTTAGTCCTTGGAGTCATCAGAGGTGCCTGCTACATAATGGAGCCATCTGGCATGACCTTCACTCCAGTGCCACTAAAACAATTACTCCTCTCACATTCCTCCTCCCTTCCCAATATTCCCTTTTTTGTTAATTAACTTAACAATAAACCATTCTTGAATAGGCTTGAAAGCTGCATTTGCAAATACATCGAGGTTTTATAATAGACCAAGCCAGAATAAGCACAAGAAGAATGGCAACACAGGGACTGGTGCAAGACCCACGCATGAGCCAAACATATGTTATGTTCCACTGATGGTGCAGGGATTGGGATCAGTGAATGGTACAAGATGCTGTTCACTATGTACAGACATGCACAGGAAACAACGGAGCACATCAAAAGGCCAAATGTGATGAAGAGAAAGATGGACATGAGGTTAATTTTCCTGTATGGGAGTGAAAAGATCCACTTCTGTTCCGAATTTTAAGCTGACTGCATGACCTCAGTTAAAAGACTTACCTATCTGTGTTGGTTTCCCTTTCTGTAAAATGGGGATATTGTATGCACCTGGCTTGCTTTTTAGCACAATGTTTACTGAAGCTTATAAAATGCTTTGAAAACTTCAGATAAAAGATGCCTCAGAGCTTTTATAATGCCTCAACCAAAACCAATAAGAATACAGCAGTCCACAGGATCAAGCTGACAGGCTTCCTGTGGACTCTTCTAAGGCTATGTGAATCACTGAACTAGAATCTGCCTTTCTATGGCTCTAAATTCACCATGCAAAACAACTGCTGAAATGTGTTTTGGGAATTTTACTCAACAATGGCAAACATTGACCAGAAATATGTGCATGTTGTTATTGATAATGTAGGGTGGCTTTGAGCATCAACACATTTGAAATATTAAATTCAAATAACATTCAGGCAGAGACCGTCTTTGTCCCAAAGTTGCACGTTTGTCCTCCACATCTATTGCATGTGTTGATATAAAAACCTTGGGAAAAGCAAAATGGAGGGACCAGGAGAAGGGAGGAGAAGGAGTCAGTGACATGAGATAGAAGGAAACTGCAAGTTTGGCCTGAACTTTCAGAAGCAACCCCCCTTTTTGACAGCTCAAACTGAGACAGCCTTAAAGGGGCAGCCCACAAAATGCTCAGCGTTCAATGAAAATCAGACCCTTTAATGATATCCCAGCATGAGCATCCACAAACCTCTGGTTAATAGTGAAAAATGTGGACCACATTTTTTAACAATGTTTCGCAACCAAAATTCATAGCCTTTTATATATGGCATTAGCTGCTCAACCTTTCACCTGTATTGTGGCGTAGAAATGGACTCCAAGCAGAGCAAAGCCATCCAGCTTCCCTTGGAAAACTTATTCCTATTCTTAGCATAGCTTGACCTCAGCTGTGTTGGTAGTAGATGGTTTCAGGATTAAATATATCTCTATTTGACCAACCTTTTGCAAGGAGTATTGTCGGAGCATTTTCTGCTGAGTGTGACAAAAGAAGTGATTACTGGAGTTCTCTCTGAGTTGCGGCCAGCATGAAAGTGGTTAGAGAGTGGCAAAATCTCCTGGCACAATGCTCGTGGCGTTTCTATGCACAGAAAGGAGGATCTGTTGCTTTGGGAGGAAATAGCCAACCCTTCTAAGTTTAATTTCAAGACCCATTACCATTACCTGTTACCCTGTTTCTATTGTGTACCTTATCTTGCAGTCTTCTAAGGTTACAGAATCAAGCCAATCTCAAAGATCTTCTCAAAGACTCAGCAATAGTCAGAAACCTTTTAGAAGATCTCTCTCCATCACCCATCACTTTAAATCTCCATGAAGTCTCCATGAAGGGGGCCTTTTCCCTCCTACTAATCCTCTTCATTCACAAAAACCAAATGTCGCTGTTAGTTCCACTCAATTTTCTCCTCTGTTTGAGTTATTTTCCTCATTCCAACCTTCGGAGCTGTTTATCCAGCGATGAACAGCAAATCAACTCAACACAGCTTCATTTGCCCTTTTACACAACCCTGGATGCTTGTGGCTGGCTTAATGCAATACTGCGGCACTCTGTGTTTGAGAGAGATAGTGCGTGGGTGAAGGGAGGGGAGAATATTTAGAATCTATCACTCTTATGGATGTTTCTCTGTGGGGCACACATGGGCTGGCACGGGGGATTAATTAAGGTAGGTGAAGTCTTTCACCTGTAGGTTACTGGTTCAAGTCTATCAAGTGGTTGTTACCTTCCAATAGCTGTTCAGTGGCCTATGTGAAATGAATTAGTGCTTCCCATTCTTAACAGGGCAAGTGCCTACATCATAAAGTCATCCACCAAAGTGGTGATGTTAATTGGCATGTGTTGCAAAAGCACATAGGAGAAGATAGTTTCCAAGCTTATGAGCTAAACAGAGGATATGGGCGAATGCTGGAAGGGGGGAAACTAGAATACATGCAGATAAAGCAGCTTACACATATCACCCAGCAGGTCTCTATCAGAACCAAAGAGAAAATCCAGGTCTCTCAAGGTCCTGCCCACTATCCAGACATACCTTCCTCACTGTTTATACTGCTTAAACCCACCATGAGAACCTAATGCTAAACCAACATCCTTGTGACACCCTCACACAATGTCAAAACCTCTCATTTGTGATTTTTGTAGGAAAAGATGACCAGTGTGGGGGAGGATGGATTTTTTTTTCTCTCCTTCAAATGCACAAATATCTTCAACAGCACCTCTGGGGAGAGGAGAAATTGTCGGCAAAGTAAATTGCTTTTCGGATTGCTTTTTGTCCCATTGTAAGAGTCTCGCTTTAAGGATTCTCATGGGAAGGGGTGACATAGTCACGTAAAAAAAGAAAAAGAAAAGAAAAAGAAAGAAGAAACATTCCAGAGGTGGCTCCCAGGGGCTCAGTGTATTAATAAGACTGTTCCCTTTGGTTTAGACCAGACTATTACACTTGGCTTGGCTGTTTCATATTTAGAAGGCTACAGTTATTTTAAAAAATCATATCTAAATAACAATGAAAATTCCTATTTTATACAAGCA
Organism: Alligator mississippiensis; assembly: GCF_030867095.1. Taxonomy (NCBI): domain Eukaryota; kingdom Metazoa; phylum Chordata; order Crocodylia; family Alligatoridae; genus Alligator; species Alligator mississippiensis. Next base: position 18,095,917 of record NC_081835.1, read on the forward strand.
TTATTAGCTGGAGTGGGAGCAATTACAGGAAGAATGGGAAGTGACAGCTGCAGACCCCAGATAGTTGAGGCACAAAAAGGGAGATTTAGACAAACATCCTTTGGATAATGGCCTTGTTTCTCATCTGGTTAGGGGAGGGAGGTGACGGGGATGGGAGGCATAAACCATCTCTGCCACATGTAAGGAACAGAGAAGCCAGGCTATGAAGGCTCTGCAGGCATAATTAGCCATTTATTCATTAATGCATTCATTTAGTGTTGTATTTCTGATCTGTCTTGTTTAAAAGTCTGTGGTTCCCCAGAGCTGTGCACACACTCAAAGGAAAAAATAGGTTCTGGAAGAAGCCACCTCACAAAGGAATGTGAGCAGGAAAATGGACCATGTGGAGCTCAGATAAAGTGGCCATGGGGTGATACAAGCACTGTAGGTAGGTAGGGCGTATCTATATGGGGAGCAGTGTCATGTCACTTCCCCTTCCCCAGCCACAAAACCCAGCTCATGGTTTGGTGTCAGTGGATGGCATAATCCCATGTAAGTAGATCTGTTTTTCAGTCTTTTGGAAAGTATGGTCTGGTTCTGTCCTGAAGGTCCACCACCTCACCCAGCTTTAGTAACATCACCGGTTTACAGTGACTACAAAGAAAGACCTCCCCAGCCTCCACTCTCCTCTGCTGCCATCCTCTGTAGCTTCAGCAAATCATTCACTTGCTGACCCAGGTGAAGGCTTAAGAATATAAAGAACCTTGCCTAGAGTCCTTGCTACAAGATGCAGATCCTTTCCTTTCCTCTCATTTAGTTTTGGTATCCAACCAGTTCCAGGTTTGTGCACTATTCTGGCTCCAAAAGAAGTGTCACTAGAGGAAATCTACTTACTCAAATGACTCTATTTTATTACTTCTTCCTATTGACCAGTGGTCAATAGTGAAGTGCTCATTCCCCTGTAGAGCTTCTGGTCCTCCATAGTTCTGGGGAAGCAGCTTATGCCAATAAAGTTGCTCTGCAGTCTTTCTTCCCCCTGTTCACTGATAGATGGAAGCAGAAATCCCCATATACCCTGGCACAAGCCTTAGCCTCAGCCACAGATGTGATAGCTAGGAGATGGATGAGCAAAAAACCCCCCTCTAAAGTCTTGAAATGTGAAATATCCCCCTGCCCTCATCTAAGGAAGGTCTGACCACCAGTGCCAAATGACAAACATAAAGCCCCAAACCCCTCATTTTCCAATCTCTCCTGCACAGCTGCTGTTCCTGAACCATTTCATCAATGCCCCTGGAACCTGGACAAGACCCCAAGTCTGTTCCTTTCCCTTATGAGGAAGGTGCTTTGCTGTTCTAACCCCTAGTGTTTTTCCAGTTGCATAATAATGCAGGCGTTCTATCATTTCAACAGCACCGGGGACCCTGGGAAATGGAAGGCAGCAGAAGAATGACTCTCCTCTCTTACAATGTGCTCCATAATAACAGTGTGAGAACCAGCTGCAATTTGCAGCAGATGATGACACCTAGGTCAGACATGCTGTATTGTAATTTACGTCTAGGAAAATGAAACCAGACATGACCAGACAAGGAAGCATGAGTGTTCCAGGCCTCATGAACAAAAAGCATACTGGGAAAAGCTAAAAGACCTCTGCAAGACCCTTCTGGCTTTGAGCTAGTTACATCTCAGAGTTTAATTTACATAGTCCTGTTTGCATTAGTTGTGTCTGCTAGCTGTTTGAGGACTGATTGTATATATATGTGTGTGTGTGTGTGTGTGTGTGTGTGTGTGTGTGTGTGTTGTATGATACATTCATACATATACACATACACACAACTATACAATCAGACCTTATAAATGTGTGTATGTATATATATATGTGTGTGTGTGTATGTGTGTGTATTGTATTATACATTAATATATATACACATACACACATATACAATCAGGCCTTATAAGTGTGTGTGTGTATATATGTGTGTGTGTGTGTAAACATATAAACATATCATAATATTATATATATAAATGTATGCATATATAGGGGGGGCGTGTATGTGTGTGAGTATGTGTGTATAAACTGGTATATGTACTTATACATTTTATATATAATTCAGCCTGAGGCAAACACCTGCTGTGGAAGATTTCAGCCCAAAATAGTTCAAGTTTTAGAAACATTTTAAGCAACTGAACACAGGGTCCTACAATGACGATTGTCAGGCAATCTTAATAGTGCAATCATCTCTGCTTATTATACATGTTCCTTTATGACCTGCCAGTAACAAGCCCCTTGGTGCACTATATGGACTAATTTGTGGTGCAGATATTCTAAGTAAGGCCTGCTGCACATTCCATTTGTTTCCTAATGTGCATGTTTCTGCTGCTGAGGGTCTCGTAGTTTCATAGTAGGTAGGGTCGGAAGGGACCTGACTGAGCAGATCATCAAGTCAGGCCCCCTGCCATGGCAGGAAAGAATGCTGGGGTCTGTGACATCTTCTAAGATAGCAAGGGGATATCTTTCTCCATGGGCCATTCATTTTTCTCTCTACTGCCAACATATGTGGTTTATGGATGGTTCCATAAACCGAGAGCATGAAACGGTAAGGAGAGAAGGTCAGACAATTTCCAGTGCAGTATCAGAAAACACCAGTGCATTAAAGATGAATGTTTCCAAGGAAACCTATCAATGAAGTCTCCTTTCCTTCCTGGCTTTGCCTCAGTCAGGGGCAGTGATCACCTTGCCTAGAGCGTGATGTCCCTTTGCCTACAGCACGAGGGGCCGAAGAGTTCTTGACTGGAGCGCATGTGCCAACAGTAACTTCTGTTGTGCATCTCCTCCTTCATTCCTGTCAACGCAGGCCTCCTCTTGCCTTGTTTCAGATGCAGGTTATGCTGTTCATGTGCACTGGTATATCATCATCATCATCATCATTCCTGCGAAGTGAAGCAGAGCGAGATTGTGGAGGAGGAGAAGGAGGAGGGAGGAAGCAGGGGTGGAGGAAGCAAAGGCATTTTGTTACTGTATTACGAGGCAGATGTGAATATCAGTTTTGCAGCCCTTTACATCAAGGGAAGGTCAAAGCACGTCTCTAAGCAGAGTGGCCCCAGTCACTTCTTAGTCATGTCCTGCCGTGTCAGGAGTGATCATATGATGGCAGCTGAATGCTGTATCTCTCACTCCTCCTGCATTGTTGTGACACGGCTGGAAATGAGATCACTTATCTCCCAGCCGGTGCCAAAATCCCGCTTCTTCCCTTTCTCTCTCTTTGAACAGCATAAGAAGATGATGAGAGTGAGCCAGCTCATGTGACAGAGGCTTCAGGGACCTTTGCAGCTGAGCCAGAGTGAAAGGTAGGTCATGGGGAGACATTCAAGAGCCTGCCGATAACAAGGAGCGTGATCAGAACTGCAGACCAGGTCCCATTCCCGGCTGTGACACTGACTTGTGTAACCTTCAGAAACATATATCAGCCTCCTCAACCTCTGTTTTTTCAGTCTATCAAATTATATTCTGATAATTGCCCATCTTGAGGCAAGAGGGTGAGCAAGGGGTCCATGAGCATTGGCCTGTAGTATGCTTCCAGGCTCTACTACATTTACAGCTTTCCCATCACTATTGCATCTAGGTTTCTTACCTGGAAGACACAAGGGAAAGCCTTAGACATGTTGTAATAGTTATTCTGGCGGCCCATGTGGGCCCTCCTGCATATGAGATGTTCCAATCTTAGGGCTGCTGCCATCTGTCCATCCTCTGAGCATCCCCACTTGCTCAGAGGACACGTTGCAGCTTTAAAAACATCAGCTACACGTAATGGCCATCCTGTCATTGGCTCATGGGTTTGCTCTGAGTCTAGCTGTGGTAATGTTTTAAGGGTTATTCTTCATCTTCATGCCTCAGGATATGCAAAGTTGTCCTTCCAGTTTAATAGATGTGCACAATGAGGTGTATTATAGGTGATGTGTAGGGGGCTTGTAGGAGTGGCTCGAACACAGCTGAGGTGCCCTGCACTATCATTCTAGCAGTGTGGGGCTCCCTCGACAGTCTCCTCTCCTTTCCACCTCCCAATCTGGGGGGTTGTGCCATAGGTGAAGAACTGCAATGTATACAGGCAGGAATTGAAGAGAACAAGAGTTGTTGGGCAATTTTAAGAGATGCTCCAGCCAGAGCTTCTGTAGACAGAGAGATAACTGGGTTCCCTGCTTAACCTTGCAGACCTCTTGGGCAGCACAAGGGAAATTATTCCTTCATTACTACATAGCAATTAGGCTTTGAGTGCTAAGCATCACATTAGCATTTCCACCCAGCCCTGTTGCCAGGAGAGTTCATAAGGGCTTGAAAACCCACTGCAGCTACAGAACTGGCAGCACTGTCTGACCAAGCCCGGCATTACAGCTCTCTATGAAGCATCCAGAAATGGCCACTGCTGGGGATCAGAAGCCTAGAAGAAATGAACCGCTGCCTTGGAATATGGCAAGAGGCATGTAACTGGACTAGACGGGCCACTAGTCTGACCAAGTGTGGCAAAGAAAGGGCTGAATCATCCACGAGCCTGTTTCCATATAGCAGCTGTCAAAATGCCACTTCAAGAAGTGAGCTGTATGCTTTGGGAATTTCGGTATTTCTAACCTGCACACTGCACAAGAGGATGGCAGGCATTTTATGTCATAGTCAGCTCATGGCAAAAGGTATCCTGAATTTTCTTTGGCTCGGCCTGTGTACATTCAGTCCATGCAACAGTAGAATAATTGCTGCTAATCTCTAATAAAGGGCACCTGGGAGCCATTGTTCATAGCAATACAGTGGGTTTTGGCTCTTTCTCCTTCTAATCCTCTCTTAGAAGGCTGGGTGCGGGGCGGGGAGGTGCCTCCCTTGACAACGTGCTTATATTTTCAGTTGGCAAACACCACATAAACTTCGTGTTTGTCTAAGGGAAGTGGAAAGTGCTGTGACACTTTTATTGTTTGTTTATTTCCTCACTTGTGCACCCGCTGAATTGAAGGTGTCATCACACTACACGGATGGCACGGCGCTTTCTTTTAACTGCCTGGATTCACAAACAGGGTTTCCCCAGAGCACTTCTGATCCATATGGTGACCCACAGATCTGAAACCCCTGGGTGAATTACAGAAGGGGGATCTGGAAGACAGGAGGGCAATTCAAGAGCTCTCTCAGAGGGTGTTTCAGCGAAGGGACTGCTTTAGGCACTGGCTTAAATATTGCTTTACCATCAGACGACAGAGGCCAAAGAGCAGAAACATTTGTATAAGCTCTATGTAAACACTAGCTGCTGTTAAATTAATATTTTCACTTTCTGAATAGGTGCAAGGAAAACACTGGATACTTAGGGCCTGAATTTCTGCTACTCACCACTGCCTTTTTGTGGCTGAAACCTGAGTAGAGTTAATCCTGATTTACACCCATCTCTTCAAGAAGAGAAATAAACCCTTTGAAAGGGGAAATATTCTCCCATTGGACCTGTAAGATTTTCAGACAGATCAAATGTTGAGCTTCAGGTAATTGGCAGAGATCCTTTAAAGTCTGAGTTTAACACTTACCTACTAGAAGCGAACACAATTAAGCAATAAGATATGGAAAGGCCTGAAGTGCCAAGTATAATCATTCAGAGCTAGTGCGTTGTTCAGCAGAAAGCTGAAGGCTGAGTGCTGTCACTTACACAGGGGTGAATTAATGCAACCAAATTCATGTACTGAAGCATCTTATTATGGCCATGATCACATTTTATTATAAAACATTTTTGGTTTTTTTTAATTTATTTATCTGTGTTAATTTGGTACAGAGGCAACTTAGTGATGAGCAGGGAATTGTATTAATTTCACTGCTTGGAAATATTTTAATAGCTGATTAGACTCTGTGTGTGTGTGTGTGTGTGTGTGTGTGTGTGTGTGTGTTTTCCTTCCTGCTCATTATGTAATCATGGTGTGCATTATACAAAACACCAGGGAAGGAAAAAACAGCCCCTTAACCCCTCCCAGCACCCACACATTTCAAGGAGTGGACGTTACCATCCAAACAGGAATGGATTTCATAGCTACCCTGGAGCCCCTTTCTAGGCCTCAATGCAAATCCAACACATTTTACTCTTCTGGAAAGCATGAGGGGGGCTAACAACTGGAATTCAGAATCGAGCAAAATGGTAATTCAAAAACCGCCGGTAAATAATGTCACATACTGAGTGCATGATTGTGCCGCATTAACCCAGCCTCCTATAAGTAATGCTACTCTTCTTGGGCCTAAAGAAGTCTGACAGGGCTGCCTGGAGATGCACAAATGCCTTTAGCGTCTAGATCATGGGTTTGAAATCTAGGTCAAGGCCAAGCTGAAAGTCACTGCCGTCCAGTGGCATCTGTGAAAATGTCCACTTGGTTTGTTCTTTTTTGTTGGACACTTGTTAACATCACAGTAGGCCTGGTCCTAAGCACTATTAGTCAGGGCTAAGGAGCGTGCAGACTGCTTATATATTTTGTTGGTCTAGAATGTGGCAGGAGGCAGTGTGGGGATGGACAGATGATGCCCGTGGTACCTTTTCTGTGGATGAACAGAGTAGGTCAGCCTCCAGAACCAGCAGGCCAGTGCCTTACAATGGAATTCCCTTCCTATTATCAAAATAAACATCTAGATAAATTAAATTACATGAAATTACTGCAGTCTCTACATTCTTTCCTTTTTTTTTTAAACAAAGCCATGGAGAAAAACATTCTGCTGCTGCAGCACTACAAAGAGAGAGGTTTTTTCTGTCCGATGCAAAGAGAGAGAAGTGTATGAAGGTTTGTCCCTTGTAAAATGGATAGTAGAAGTCTCATATGACTGGCTCAGTGATTTAGCATTGGAGCCTACAAAACTGTGCTCCAGTCTTTCCTTTTTGTGTCGCAGGTGCTATGAATTTTGTGTTCCCAGCCTACCTCCTGCAGACTGTTTATCTGCACCAGAACACAGAGTGCAGACCCCCGTGTTTGCATTCAGCACAGCTGGGGGTCTCTATTCAGGAGAAATCCTGGACTTGGAATAGCAGGGGGGCTTGCTACAGGTGCATTGGCAGAGCTTGAGTGAGGAGGGCAAGGTGGAACAGCAGGGGATATTGCAGATAAGGATGGGGATGCAGGTGCGGCACATGTGCAGCTCAGGATTAGAATGGAAACAAGTGGCGTGGGTCGGGGTGGAGGCACATCTGACAGAGCTGAGGTGGGGAGAAGAATTGGAAAGGCTGAAGTAGTTGGAGGACAGGACTGAGCTGTGCTGGCAGAGCTGGCTCAGGGAAAGGAATTAGAATAGCTGGGGGGTGCTGTGTGCAAAACTCTTATGTACCTTTCTCCGCTGTGTTGCTTGGAAGCTGTGTTATCAGGACCTTGCTTTCACGGGCACCACATTTTACTGTGAATTTCCTTCAAATATCCCACAGAGCAAGAGAGGCTGCACCATTGTCTTGCATGCGAAAATCCAGCATTTCCAGCTGCTAACATCAGGAGCTCAGAAACTTATAGGAATCCAGCAGTAACATTTTTCTTTGGCTTAATTACTGAAAGAGACAAATTGGAAATGGGCCCATCATGAAGATAAATAGCAATAAAAAAAATGTGGTTGAGAAAACTGTTTCTTCTAAATTATAATTAACCACCCATCAAGAACTACCTGACAGAGGTGAAATGGAGTTCCATTAACAATCTCACTGATTGGCTGGCTGTGTATCCCATGATGCTCCTTGTTACTACACCTCCAGGGCACTTCATGCCCCAGTTTGCTTTCAGTACAATTATAAAAAGCCACTTATACCCACAACCCCCCTCTTTGCCTCCCCACCCCAAGATATCTAATAGTCTAAATTATCAGCAAATTGCCTATTTGATAAGGGCAAGCCATTTTGCATTGAGAGCTGAGCTATTTCCCACTTCTGGGGGATAATATTAGGCAAATAACAAGCATCATTCTTTTGACATGTACAATTATTTGCCAAGTGTATGTTTGAATAGCCTGCTCCTTTGTGTGACAGGGTCCGTTCTCCATTAGCATACTTGACAGATGAATATGTTGGGCCCTTGCGGAAAACCTGGCAGTAACCATGGTGATTGGGAGACAATGTTTTGAGTGAGGGATGTATTATCAATTTCAAATGCAAGGGGGGAAAAAAAGAAAGTATATTGCTAACGAGCTGAGTTGCAATCTGGGTGAATACATTGTTCCCGGGTACTTAAGACAATCTCTGCTCTAGCCTTAAGCCCACGTAAATGAATGACGCGGGTTCTACGGTCCTTGCTTCCTCATGATGTTTCTTTGTTTTCTGGTTATCTCATCTTTTTCTGATAAAATCTCATTTTTAAGAGTGGGAATATGCCCCTACTTATCATTCAATTCCAGGTCTTCTTTCTGGGCTCTGTTGCATCACCAGCACAAAAGGCAGTTGCTGTCCCAAAATATGGAGCAAAATACACAACGTAAATGAGGAGTGGCCACACATTAATACTACACATTGAGGGAGACACCAAAATGGCTTGGGGAGGAGTTTTTTCCCTGTTGGCTGCAATGAGGTTTGCGGAAAGCAGTTCTTGACTCTACAAAGCCTGACCGCTCTGGGTCATAACAGGATGCTAGGGATTGACCAAGAAGAAGTCAATAAGCATCTCTGTTGCTTTCTCCCCCAATCAGCAGTGAAGGAGGGATTGAAAAGGCCTGTGGACAACTCCCTCATCTGCCTGTTGCAAAATAATCGTTAGGGAGGACCATCAAGGACGCTACCAAAATAAAAAGCTTTCTGGCCTCTGCCCTTTTTAGTAGAATGACTGTGGGCTGTAGGAGAGGGGAGACTGAGATAGTTTCATAGTAGCTAGGGTCAGGAGGGACCTGAACAGATCATCTAGCCTGACCCCCTGCCACAGGCAGGAATAAATGCTGGGTTCACAAGGCCCCAGACAGGTGATCATCCAACCTCCTCTTGAATTTGCCCAAGGTAGGGGTGAGGACCACTTCCCTGGGAAGTTGGTTCCAGATTTTGGCCACCCTAACTGTAAAATATTGCCTTCTGATCTCTAACCTAAACCTATTCTCCATCAGCTTATTACCATTTATTACCACTTATTACCAGGTAAGGAGTCCATTTTTGTGGTGTCCTGAACTTCTCCATGCAGCAACTCACTCCTTGACTGAATCTCTCCTGGTCCTTCCAATTATGCGCACCTGTCACTTGATTTGGGGAGTTACTTTTCCTCCACTGACATGCCCATCTGCTTTGACATTAATGAAACAAGGAACTCTCCCTCCCAACAAGTCTTCAGGCCCCAGAAGCAGGAAGCTCAAAGATCAGCCACTCATCATCACCTATTGCACTGGGAGTGTGCAGCCCATTTCTCAGGCATCCTCCAAGGTAACATTCCCCAGCTCCTCAGGTGGAGGCCTTGCCACATGGCATGAGAGGACTCTATGGCAAGCAAAGTCCCATAGGGAGGAGATGCAGCGAGGAAGTGCAGACCACAAGGAGTGAAACCAAGTGATAGAAATGGAGGGATAAGTATGGATTTTGTCCCCAGTTCAAATCCACCAAATCTACCCACTTCCTTGTTCCTAGGAGCTGCTGCATGTTTCTTTTTCTCTGGATAGAAGAGAGTACATAATCTACCATCCCATGTAGGAGACTTAATTTTCCCATAACTTGAGCTTTGTGTGGCTGTTGACAACTGCAGTTTGTTACCTTACCATGTCGACCTGGCAGCATTTGGCATTGGTTTTGCATCAACGATGGTTGAAGCGGGGAAGAAACAAGTCCAATGTTTCCTTCAAGCCCTGCTAATAGAATGAAGTAGCCTGTTCAAAACAGCTGCCTATCTCCCCTTTCCAAAAACGCTGATACCTATGTCTCCGTAACACATCCCTGCTTTGCTGCAGCAGAGACAGATTATAGAAACAAGGTTATTATTAGCAGTTTGATTAGGAACATATTCTCAACAGTCCCTCATTAGCAGGGACGTCCCTGCCTCTTTAGACACAAATTTGCCCTCATTTCCCACACACCTGGTGTTCTCGTGCTTTTATTATTGTAAAATATTGATGCAGAAACTGCTGACTCAAGAGACAGAGGTCATGGAGAAGGTTATTTACACTGAAGTAATGAATCCCATTGTGTTTGAAGCTTCCAGCAGGGCCATTTTTCTTGCCTTTTCTCTGTCCGGGGGCTTTGTCGCCCATTAGTGTCTGATTTTTCCCCTCTGCCCCCTGTATACACACACCTCCCTGTTTTGGACCTTGGCAGGTTGAGAGCTACAATTAGGGAGTATGTTTATGGGGCAGCCATATGGCTGGCAATGCAAAATAACAGCTGCATGGGAATTTAGAAACCATCCCTACTCAAGGTCACCGTACAAATGTGAGAGTGTGCCCACCCAGGTGGTATATAGAGCTTGTAGTTTGTCGGTCTATGACGGCACATACACACACAAAATGCCTGCTCTGCAAGGCAATGTCAGAACAGCTGTGAAGAACCAAAAATGTCAAGTGTGTAAGCTGCTGTTTGCCCAAATGGTCTACTGGAGCATGCGGGGGAAAGGGGGTTCATCTGGTCTTTCCAAGGACTGTCTACAAATTCCTGGCAGTTTATACCCCTGGAAAAATGGAAATGTAGCTGAAATCCACGTATATCCCCCCATTCTTGTAGCATGTGACTGATTCACCCTCTTTAATGTATTTATTCTGACAAGACCCCTGTGAGAGGGAAGTGTTGTTATCCCCATTTTAAAGATGGGGGACCGGGGCATGGAGAAGCTAAGGAAGTCTGTAGAAGAGCAAGAATTCAATGCAGATCTCCTGGGAGCCAGAGCAGTGCGCTAACCACTAGAGTGTGAGTTTACCTCCAATTTCAATCTCAGAGGGGTCTTCTGATTACAGGGTCTTTTAGATTAAATGTAATGCTGAAGGTTAAGGCTGGGATTTCCAAGAGGGCCTAAAAGGAGCTGGTGCCAAGAGGGAGCTCACAGTCTTCTTCCCTTCCACCTCTTTATTAATTCTGACCAGGAAAAGCCTAATGGGTAGTTGAACAACAATCAAAAATTGCCAACGGGTTAAAACACCGAGTATAAATGTTAATACACAAATGAACAAGGTTTAAAACAATTCAATGACAGTGGCAGAGAAGCAGGGACAAAGAGTATAGAGTCCCATGCCAGAAGGAGAGGGGTGTAAAGGAGGATAAGAATGGGTTAAACATGATCCTGTGTATACTTCCTTCCCCTACCTTCCTCTGTCCATTTGCTTCCTATTTAGCTTATAAGCCCTCTGGTCTGGCGACCTATTCTGTGATGTGTCCCTGAATGCCCCTGGGCACCATATAAATGACAGTAATAGTATGAGGTACAACTAACAGTAAAAAGTTAGGACCTCAGGGCATCTGTGCATCCAGGGGGTGGGTATGAAATGAGGGCAGGGCAAGTTCTTCCCACACTTCTCCCCAACAATGTGCCTCATCTTGTCCTGGAGGGACCAGCTTTCGGAGGGCTGAGGGTCTAATCTCTATGGCTCATTCAGTTCTTGGGCTCTTTCTGGCATTTACCTAATCATTTCCCGTCAGTATCCATGGCAGTCCTGTCCCGGGGCTGAATGATAATGTGATCGTTGCTGTGGTACATTGTCTGGCCACAGCGCAGGTCACGAGCGCAAGGCCAAAGGAATCACTCATCCGTCATTGCTCTGTCAAAGCAAGCAGAGATTTGTCCCTGATTAGTTCTTTGATTTGGTAATCACTCATTTGCCAGAGAAATGACTTTGAAAAGATGATGCGAGCGGCCTTTGCACCCCACAGGTCTTTAGGAAATCTAACGCTGAGCTGACCGCGCTGGGAATTCCTCTGGGTCGCACATGACATTAACAGATATGCTTTTAAAGATGTCAGATTCATAAAAGAACAAGACTGTGACCTGACTGGAACAGGCATTTTGCAGCTTGCTTATCACCCTATGATAAATGGATGAGAGTATTTGATGCTTGCTGATTTGAACTCAGTTGGAAGGGCTCTCTCTACAACACTGCAGACAGCTTTGGGTAGGAGTGCCAGTTCTAAAGATGGTTTGTAGGCCAGTAACCACCTCGTCCTCCTGAAAGAAGCTAAAGAGTTTTGCACAGTTTTGAAAATCACCCATTTCTAAAATGTATCCAACAGTGTATTGGAACTAGTACCCCCACCTCCCAGTTAATAGAATGAGGCAATGCTATACAAAAACTTAATAAAGGAAGACAGGAAAGCAACTACTTCTGTCCCCTACTACTAGGGAAAGTTAGCTGACTAGAATGTGGTTGTCCAAAATCAGCTTGTGAGCAAAGCACAGGGGCCCCTTCTCTTAAGAAACTTGTCATGATGAGGGCTTCTGCTTTACTTATCTAAAAACAGGCTCACAAGCATAGAAAACACTCACTTCGGGACAGTACTGTCTCAGTTCCTGGCTTCATACCAGTGTTCATACCATACTTCTTTTCAGTACAGGGGTGTTTTTCTCTAAATGCTAACCAGGACTCAGACCAGGTTATCCTGTGGAATTTTAAATGGCTCACAACCCTCGGTGGCCTGGTTACAGAGGTACCATCAGAAGTCTCTCCTCGTGCTTCACACCCATCTGTGCTGTTGCCATTGGCTTTGGTCCCGGATCTTGTAGTGCTGGCAAAGACACTACAGAATTGCCAACATATTCATTTTTCTGCACCAAGAGATGACTGGCTGACGCCAGTCAGGTCATTTATGTATCTTATCGAAGTTGTCCTTTTTATGACTTGACCTGGATCACTGAGTTTTCTTTAAACACCCCAGTGCTTTTTACTGGGCGTACTTTCTCCTCCTGTGCATATAGAAAGATACACAATACCTATAGGGGACAGCAGCATTGACAGAGGTGTCATTTCCTCTCTTCACGTTTGTGCTCCTCTTGCTTTGAGTCTAACTGCAGCCCTCCTCCCTTGTGGGCTACTGACCACTCACTTTCATCCTCCTCAGATCTTCACATTCTCCTATGCTGTCAGATGTCCGCTATGGGTCTAAGGGCACAAGAGTCTGGTTTCAGGTCCTGGTTTTACTATTGGCTCAATGGGTGCCATTGAATTCTTGTCCCCTGCCTCAGTTTCTTCCTAGGGACAGTGACATTGATCTCCTTTGTAAATGGCTTGAGATCTAAAGGTGAAAAAGTAATAAAGAAATTGGGTATTATTATTACTAAACGTCCATTGATTGTAACAGGGACGTCCTAAAACAGCTTCTTTGGCAGCCTCTCACTCAAGCTAATGACTTCCATTTTATATCCAGGGCAAACACAACTACAGGCCTTTTTTCTCTTTGGGCCTCCTAAGGATAACATCCAGTCTGTCCTCACAGCACAGTCAATGATATAGGCACTCTCTTCCCCCACCACTTTCTTTGGAGTCTCACTCACCTGCTTTTTCTCCACAGCCTTAAGGAAATGCTTGTTAATGACTAGAGAGACACGGAGAGTCTCAGATTGGTCCCAACCCAAGGGGTTCTTAGAAAAAGGAGGCTGCCTCTGCAATCTGAGAGGGAGGTGAGTTTAATTCCTATCTCTGTTACTCTCTGCCTCTGCTCCTCGCCACACATGGAGCTCCATCTGCCTCTGACACTGATAAATCGGGTGAGCAGGAGAAGGAACTACTAACCTCATTTCCTCTTATGCCCGCGGGCTCGGCTTTGACCTCAGATATTTCCAGGAGCCGGGGGGTGAGAGTACTAACCCCACTTTGAACTTGCTGTCAAGCTGCATTCTCAGGTAGGTTTCCACAGACACCATCTGCGTGTGCCTGGAGGCTGATACACCCAGGCTGGGCTCCCTACGATAGAGCTCTCTCTGGAACGCAGTGGCAGCCTATTTCAGCAGGGATCCAGGATGATTGTTATGGTTAGACACAGGCCCAAAGACACATTAAAGCATAATGAAGTGTCTTAATCATCCCTTACGAGCTAAATTTATCACAGGGAACCATATAAAATGAAAGTGAAACAGCAATTCCACGACCAACACTTACCCCAGATAGATAGATAGATATTATTTGTTGTTAATGAATGGCAAATTCATTGCCATCCTCATCCCTATGAATGAAATATATGGGATGCAGAGAAGGAGCTCAGGGCTACATACAAGACATTTAGCAATCAGCTCACGGCACCAATTTGAACTGCCAGGAAGCTCAGTTATACTGATCTACTGGATAATGCCCAGACACAGACACGTCTGCCTCTGCTAACCTGAGGCTCAATTGCTTTCCTGCCCCTCCAGATTCAATTGCCTCAATCAGCAGGATTTTCCTTCACAAAGCCCACAGGGATATTGCAATGCTTTCTACAGCTTCTTTATTGAAGTCAAGCATCTCTTGGGCTGAGCAATATCTCCACCTCCATCATTAAATATTTGACAGCTGCTAAATGTGCGTGCCCACATAGCGCGCACCTGCAACTCTGCTGATGTACCAGATGCATCTTGGTCAAAGGCACTTGCAGTATTGCCGAACGTGCCAGAGAAACACACCTGCTGTGACGCTGCACATGCCAAGCGTGTCAGAGGTAGAACACACCTGCTCTTCTGCCCAGGTGCAGCCCAATCAGTGTAGTTCTGGTGGGAGGCTGAAAACTCTAGGTTTGTTCCAATATTCCTTTTGTTTCAACAAATACTGTTCAACGGAGCAGTGTTTCAAGGGAGAGGAGCAGCAGCTACCCAGCAAGCAGAGAAACAGTTCAAAGTTCCCTTCATGACCACCTCACTGCTCCCAGATGTACTTGGGAAGACCCCATTCCCAGGGGCCAGAAGTGCTAATTCCCAGTCAAGCATCATCTTGATTAGCTCCACGCTGTGAGGGGCTTGGAGTGCTTGGAGCTGTGCATGTCAGGGATGACTTTGCACTGTAAATAGATGCTGGGGTGGTCCTACATGGCTGAAGAATAGATCAAATCACACCAACCCCTAAATAGCAAAGGGGCCCACGAGAGTCGGCACTCGAAGCACAGGTTTCACCTGAAGGGGTAGATTATTGTGGCATGGCATGTTAGGAAGCAGCTGACATTTCTCAGCAAGGCTGGGGTTCACCTAGCTTTAAAATCATCCCAGTGAAGTATCCCAGGAAGAATTTGGCACCAGTTCTCCCTATGCTGGTGCACAGGAACACAAGATGGAAAGGACAACTCTGGGCCATTGAGTCAATTCTCCTCAATTTGCAGGCAACCCTTCTAGAGGGAGTCGTCTTAAACATCCATTCCTCCCAGCACCTCCCACGCACCACAGCCACAATGCAAATGTGTGAAGGCAAAGCCAAAATACCCTACAACATGGTACAGGTAACACACAGGGAGAAGAAGGCACTGCAGTGCCTGGCCAGAGGCAGAGCAGTCATTAGATAAGTATATGTGGTCTCTTCCCACTTTGCTCCCTCCCACACCCCTAGTATCATGGTACCTTCAAATGAAGTCTACCACTCTCATGCCAACTCCTCCATGCTCCATTCTCCCCCTGGTTCCCAGCTCTTTCAACTCCTGACTCCCCAGGTTACTGTCCCCTTCAGGGAGGGAAGAAAAGGAACATGGCAAAAAGAAACTATGGAAAGAAAGGCAGTGGCAGGGTCAAGTTGTGAGCAGAGGAGAAAAGGGAGGTTATTCCCAGCCATGCCTACTCTGAATCCCGGAGAAGTGCCTCCAAGCTTTACCTGTCAAGGTGGAAAACCAGTTCTGCCATAAGGGACCTGTGCAGCATGCCTCACTCTCTGATCCGTGTCTGTTTACAGCAGATGAGAGCACCAGATGACGCCAGGCAGCCAAGCTTCAGGCCATTCCTCTCCTCGCCAATCCCCAGCTGTGTTCTCTGAATTCTCTGCATCTCCAAAATCCACACTATTCCTCATGATCAAAGGGGAAAATGCACACAGCCATCTTGCTTGATCACAATAAGGCTTTCGCCACAGTCAGCTTCTAAGTATTAATTAACTAACTTCAGCATGCAGGCTGTCTGGAGATAGCCCCAAACCAACTTTCAAAGCTGCCTAAAGAGCAGGTGCTCATTGGAGGCTGATGTGTATTCTGGGAGAGTAGATGGAAGAGGTCCCACTGGGCTCAGTTATAGGCCCTTTGCTCCTTTCGGTACATGCAGCCAGCGATCTCTGTCCTCAGTACATGCCCTGAATTTGCTGTTTTCCTGTGGCCTTAACGATGGTGCCACTATGCTTTGTGAATGCAGATAAATCCTAAGACAAAACAGAAAAGGCTGTTAGCTCAGATCCACTTGAAGACTCTAAGCACCTCTGGAAAAAAAAACAAAAAAAACAAACCCCAAACAGTTTTCTCTTAATCTGAGTACCCCAGTGTCTCCTGTTCTCACTAAAAGCACATTCTTCCACAGATCTTCTTAATAGTACTTTGATAGTCTGCATTATGCACAGCAGGGTAGAGTATGGTACTAATAACACCAAGGTCACAGGTTCAATCCCTGCTGGGGACTAGATGAGCTCTTGAGGTCCCTTCCGGCCTTACTTCTCTATGAAATAGTCTATGAAATTAAAGTGCTCTGGACCATGCAGAGATTGCTACTACATCCCAGTGTGACACTAGCAGCGCTCTTCTTTTAGGCACTTGTAAGACTGCCATCATGGAGGTATCTGATCCACCTTCTGGCATGTTATTGTCCATCTGGGGGTTTATGAGCCTCGTGTGGGGAGAAGCGACTAGTTCCACTGCTCCTAAACTAGTGGAATAATTTTAAATAAGATGCTGTTTTCACCAGATTGGGGACCTGAATGCATGGAGCTGCCCATGTTCTCCCTCCTCCCTTAGACCTGATGCTCTGTTGATCCCTGTGAGTACCCTCATTCACCTATTTCCCTTCCAGGCTCTGAGTTGCCAAGCCCCTGCACGTTGGCCACTACAGTCCTGGCCAACTGCTGCATGGAGACACATGAGGAGGTTTCAGGCTCAAGGGACTAATCCTTTGGGGATTGTTACAGTGGAGGATTTGGAGGCAGCTAGCACAATGGATTCTCAGCACTGCCAGTGATTCACCGTGTGTGCTGCAACAAGTCACTTCACCTCTTTCTGGCACCTGTAATGAAGAAGATGGTGTCGACCTTTTTAAACTACTTGATAGCTCTAGATAAGAAGCTCTTGGCAATCTCTTTTTATTCTTGGTATCACAAGGACTTGAGTGGGCATGACCTTGAGGTAAATACCAGCATGAAATGGGGAGAGAGAGCTCTCCTCTCCCACTTCTGCAGCCAATTATCCCACTAGTTACACACCCACATCAAACCTTGTTTAAGTTCCTGAAAGGTTCAGGGGTAGAATGAATAGGAAAATCCAATCCCCATGGCTGAAAGCCCAAACAGACTCATGTGACTGTTAACTTTTAGGGCCATATAGAGGCCAAGCTGTTCCCACAATTGGGGGAGGGAGAAGTCCCCTGAGCATTTAGAGCTGGGTTGCAAAAAAACTGGCAACAAAGTCTGACCTTCCTGCCATGTGAGCTTCACTAGACTGGATGCATATCATATATTGTCCTGAAAAATCATGAGATTGGTAACTGTTTGATAGGCCATGGCCTGTGCGAGTGCCAGAAGATTGTACAAATACAGCATCTTCTCATCCTTGAAGAGCCCTATAAATAAATGGACTCTTACCTTGACTGCTGGCTGCAGCATTAGTCAACACTTGGGCAGTTCATTTGTAAATTGGTACATAATGACATCCAAGACACTTGAAGAAGGAGCAGAATGTCCCTTTCCGTGTATGTGTGGATTTAGTGCGTGGGAGAGCGCAGGACTGATAGCCCTGGAGACTGAAGGCTTCTATTTATCCACAGAGTCGGTGCAATACAGACATCACATTAGAGCACAACACTTTGACAATTTTGTTTGTTTAAATTCTTGAAACAACATTTTTTTAATTTAAAATTTGACCTATTTAAAAAAAAAAAAAGGGATGCATTTCTAAACCCATCAGATTATGTGAAAACAACCCAAAACACTGAATTTTTGGATCAAACTGAAGTGTTTCAAAATGTTTTGTTTTGATAAGAGCACCAAAGGGGCGGGGGGGGGGGGGGGGCAAAATCAGTTTCAATTTGACATGAGTCAGTTTGTATTTATTTTGTTCAACTACTGAACCGATAAAATCTTCATTTCCCCTGTTATAAATCTAGGCACTCGGTGTTTCTCAAAAACAGGCCAAAGCCAGTCCATTATAACGGGATACTAAAGACCATTTGCTTTCAATGGAAGGCGGATCACGCCAATAGACACTACCAATATGAGCTGTCAGGGAATCCCTGACTTAAAGGGGAAATGTGTTATATCAGGTCATTAAAATATGTAGTCTCCTGACAAGAGCACATTTCCCTGTTGGTCACTTGTTCTTTTGCATATAACCATTGTAATCATTACTTCTTTTTTTTTTCCATTATTATCCTTATGGCTGGATGCTTTAATTTATTTCTCATTTAATGTCTTTACACCACCGTTTCAGTAATTTATGCTGCATATTGTCTTGCTGCCTTTTATTATTTAATTTTGTAAAGTATTTTGGGAAGCCATTTGTCTGGCATAATGTATACAATAGTCTTGTAGTGTGTTGTATTGCAACAATTTCTGGCTGGCCGGCTGCACAGATAAGTTAGGAACAAAACCATGGGAGACCTTAGTCATGTTGCATAAATGAAACGAGCCCTGACTGATCGGTGTGTTTGTGAGATGTCGTCTTCAGCCTCAACTGCGTTGTGCGACACCCTGTATTGTTGAATGGAGAGGACAGACTGTGTGCAAACACTTCTGAAGGAAGAATTAAAAACCATCACACGCTTAGTGAGGCTAAATGAGTATTCAAATTGGCTAATAAAAAAATAATGAGAAATGCCTGCAGCCCTGAGCCACCTAAAGAAAATCAACAAACTCCAGTTACAATGCAAACACTTTCTGTAGGAAGCATTTGGGGATTTCAAAACAAGGAGAGGTGCAGGAAAAAAAGGCAAAGATCACAATGGCAGTAGGAAGGGGTAGAACAAACCCAGAGGGTTTTTTAATGTTAGGCTGAAGAAGGACAGGCTCTTGAGAGCTAACCTCTGCTATGTGGCAGAGAATTAATCAGCTTTCTGGTCCATTAGCCAGATGCATCACTGCTACCTAGAGCTGCTATTCTGTGTTCATACTGCAGTAGCACCCTGACTCCTGAGCATGTCCTTGGTAGGTCTGCTCAAGAAGGAACGCAAGCAATGGAAAATGAAGGGATCCCTTTAGACATTGGTGAGAGAACAAACTTCCTCACCAAAGGCCTAATACAGAACTCATTACGTTTATAGAAAGTCTTTCCCTTGACTTCCATGGGCTTTGGATCAGACTCCAAGCCCTTGCCTTTGTTGAGGCAGGTGTGAAGATGGTCCACTGATTACAGTGACAGCATGAAGTTCAGGAGAGGTGAGACTTTATCTCTGCTCTGCCACAGTCTTGCCTTTGCGACTGGGCAAATCACTTCACCTCTCATCTCAGTGGGGATAACAGCACTTCTCTATCACACAGAGGTCATAATAAATTAAAAAGTACAAGGCATTCAACAAGTGCAGGGAAGCATAGAAGTATAGATGATAAAATAGCGGGAATAATAATTTCTACAGCAGTGGTACAAATCATTACAGTTCATGACCTACTGCACTTTCTTATATAGGGATGTCATTTCTTCTGAAGGTGGTTACTTTTGCATCCAAAAGCACAAGCATGTGGTTCTGAAGTGTGTTAGGTCTTGTTGGTGAGTGACATGTCCAGTCAGCAGTTCAAGAATCAGGACATACTTAACAAGCAACAAGCTGAAGAGATGAATCTAGTCTTCCATACACCATTAGGAGCACAGAATAACTATGAAATCTAATGGAGCTACGGCACAAATAAGACCAGAATGGGGCCCAGTAAGCTTTGGAAAGCATAGCTTGAGTGGCTCTGAAATATCCACTGCTTCCAAGCTAGAAATCCTCCCTTGAACAATCTCTGTTGTACTGTTTCACCTCTTTTGCTTCAGACCAAAGCCTAGAATCCCAGACACACCTGAACGTGAAAAATAGCAGGCAAGAAACATTAAACAATTTTTTTTTTGTTCGTCCAAATAATCTTGGTCCAAATTTGGGTTAAAACTCTAGGTCAGCATTTGTATCCTCCCAACCACTTTATCCCATCTTTAGTCAGCTCAGATGTTGACATCTTCACCCAATGTGGGAGTCTGAAGAGCTAATGAAGGAGAAACGAATGACATCAACTTTTTGTGCCATAACTGTAAAAAAGGGAGAAGGAGAGAGCATGGAGTAAAAAAAGCCCTGGAAAAGAGCCAGAGAATGTGTTTTCCAGAAACATATAATCTGTAATTGGGCTAATTCTGATGTATTTGTGTCTCCAATTCTTTGTTTCACTGTTGTCTGTATAACTCTTGATTGGAACATTCGATGTTCCTTTTGTGAGTTCCTAAATCCAATCCTGTCTGCTGGTGTACATGAATGTGCATCTGATGGATGTTTTCCAGCACCTTTTTGTTGCCTCAATTAAGGGATAATGAACAAGGATTGTTTCTATTTGTAAAACAAGCTCCTGCTATTTCTTGCTTCCCAATTGGTCAGACAATGTGTCTTAATTAAACACAAAGCCTTGTAACATGAGTTATGGGAGAGAGACCAAGAAGGGAAACCGAGGAAGAGATGGTTGAGGAAGAGAGGTGAGCTTTTGTTCAGTGACTGGCCTCTTGGAGGCTTATTTGATTTGTCTTAATAATGGCCACACCTTTGGGGCTTCCAAGAGTCTGAGAAGCGGATGCTTCGTAGTACTCGAATCACTCGATTTGGCAGCTAACTATTGCGGCTCGTTTTCCAAATGGCCACCAGGTGCTAACTGTTCCTGACCTCATTTTGCCTGGCCTCAGACCTAGCTTTCCAGCATGGTACAAACACACAGGTGGTGAAAAGGATGCAAATGGACTGAACTGCTCACAGCAGGGGCTGTGCTCTTTTTAAATGAGCAGCCAGAAAGTGCCTCATTATGGGTGCCACTCAGAAAAAGGCCATGGTGATGAAGGAGTGGAAGCTCCAAGTAATTCAGCTCTGCACGTGATGCCTGGTATCAGGAGAAAATTAAGGGCCTAGTCCTGCTTCTACCTGAGTCTATAACCTATTTCTCATTGACTTAAATGGTCTCAGATCAGCCACTAATAGTGAAACTAAAGTCTGGCATAATTGAAAGCACTCTGAAATCCAGGAATTCTTATTTAATCTCTAGGGCACAGATAACTTAATGGGAGTGTAGATACAGAGTACTGATTTAGCCTAAACAAAAAAAAAGTAAGCATGGTATCAATAAATGGATATTTTTTAAAGTAACTCAGGCATCTAATAACTAGGAAAACAAGAGCATTAAAATGTTTGTCTTTTCTTTAAGGGTCAAATCTTGAAGGTCTTGGCCAAGTTTTTAATTAATCCTTCAAGGAGACTGGGGAGAGGGCAAGGACCCAAGGATTTAACCCTAAGCAAGCTAGTGTCAGAGAAAGGAGATTGGTGAAATAACAGCTGTAGAAACTGAAGTCTTCTCTTGTTCCATGGAATAGATGAAAAGGGGATCGCAGGAAGTTAAGCAACCCTTGCCAGTCTGCCTCCACACCCTGCGGTTTTGACCACCTCTAGGCAAAAGAGTGAAAATGCATCTTCTATGGCCCATTCCACCTCTGGTCTCTCTGCTGGGGCTGCCAATATGGAAGCCAGTTAATTGTCACTCCCTGTTAATGTCATGGAAAACATGCAGATGGTGCCCCCAAGACGGGAGCTCTTGTAATAATGAGATATCATCATAGAAATAGTTGCACCTGTGAGAGAGCATTGTTTGAGTGCTGGGAGCTGAGATCCACAATAAAATGTCAAACATGTCTCGGGTGGTAATGCTACCTCTCTGGTCTGTGCTAGGGACCTAGTGGTAAAAGTGCTGATGCCTCAGTAGCCATTCCTCAAGATCCACAGAGTAGCCAGATCCACAGAGCCCCCTCTGTTGGCCACAAGTTGCCAACCCCTGCAATAGAGAAGGACAGTGTCACCTTAGTATTTCTGCCATGGGATCAGTCATCCCCCAGCCCCATTACATGAGGAAGAGTGTGGGGGAGAGGTCCTCCAGACTGGATTTCATTTGTGCATTTTGCATCCTGGGTCAGGGCTCTGAAAATGAGAACCACTCAGGAAAACAGGAAGCAGAGGGCAACTTTGGTGATCAGAGGGGAGAAGATAGTCACCGACTTGGATGATACTGCACCTTGCTTCTGCCTCTGAAGTAAGGTGGGATTTGAGAGGCTTGCTAGAGCCTGGCTTGCCCCATTAGTTTCCTTCTGAGGTTTATCCTCCATTTGCAGAAGGTCCTGTGTTGAGGAGCTGTCATCTGGAGATGAACCCACATCTACTCTGTACAGCACTTTGTCTTCTGCTAATGGCAACCGTGTGAAATGTAACCATGGTTGTAGCTTGCTACTGTATTCCCTATTCAACCTCTTCCCCTTAAATTAGGGCTACACAGGTTCAGGAACCAGAGGCCTTGACTTCAATCCCTGTTTCCAGCCATCCATCCATCAGCCCATCATTATACTGTCGCTATACCCCTCTTCCATACACGTGCCCCCATTCTCTCTAGTTAGTTCTCTTCTTTTTCTTTACGCTCACTCTTATTCTTTTCTCTTGTTCTCCTTCTCCTCAGCCCCTTCCAGTCACTGGGACATCCTAATTAAGAGCGCATACAAAACTATGTACAATATGGGGGTTTTTTCCCCTGCAACTTAAAAATTTAATTTCTGATAACCATTCAATAATTAATACGTATAAGCACTGATTCAGCATGTCAGAAAGAGACTTTTGCACTCTATTGTAGTCTTTTGTAATTGAATCTTATGCTATTCTATTAGTATGGCCCCAGGTGGGAATGCAATAGCTGAGGGGGGAAAGAAAAAGTAAGATAAAGGAATTACAATAGAGCCAAGCTAATGTAAGAACAAGGCAATGTCTTATGTGCCTCAAGGTGTTAAGTTAATCTCTGATAAGTTATTAACTTATTAATGGGTTGAGAAGGGATGAACTACTTTTCAGACAAACTCCCGAGTACTCTCGTGGTCTTCGGCATGCATCTCTTGTCAACTACGTCTCTGTCAATGCTACCTTTCCATTGCCTTATTTTCTCGGTGCATTTTGTTTTGCACATAAATTAACTCAGATCGTTGGTTTTCTGTTAAATGTTTGGCTCGTGCTGGAAGCATGCAATGCTGGGACTCCAGGGAGGGGTCTAAGGCAGAAACGGGGGGAGATCAAAGTTGGAAAAAGAAGCACACTTTAAAAAAAAGTTTCTAATTAATCCCCCTTCAGTTGTCAAGGACTCATCCACGTGGAAAGGCAAAAAGAGAAGCAAGCACTAGTGATCTGAACAAAGGATTCGAAGCCAGAAACTCTCATGCACTGGCCCTGATTGTGGCACTACCTCAGTGTGTGATCCCAGACAGGTGCCAAAGTTTAAAAGGTGCTTAAAGTTAGGCCCAAAAACCATATCTAAATGCCTAAACAAATGGTAGGGTTTCCAGGGGCATGCCAAATGGAAACAGGTGACTTCAGTCTCTGTGGAAACAATGGCAGCCAGTGGAAAAATTCTCATGGATCTAGAAGGTGAGGATCTGACCTATAGGTAAGTGGAGCATCTCGATTCATATCTGTGCAGAGGGCATGGATATGCTCTGCCATAGGAAAATCCCTGGAAAGGAAGTGCTGGTCAAAGACTCCCTCTTATTCATTCACAGCTCCCTTCTCACTGCCAGGGAGGAAGAACTTAGTGCAGTTTTTGCTTGGATACAGTTTATTTCTTCACTCAGACTAGTTCAGCTCTCCTGGTCAGAGCTCTAGGGGAGATACAAGCCCACCCGCTCCCTGCCCTCCTCTTCCACTCTCTGCCTACCAGCTGCTTCTCCTGCTCAAAGAAACAAAGCTTTTTCAAGTGTGGGGCTTCCCGGCTTACTCCCCTCCTGCTCAGCTTGTAGTGCTAGGTCACAATTCAGCCCTTACTTAGGAGCCTGAAAATGGCTCCTGAACCAAAATTCTTTGCAAATGGGCTCAACATTTTTTTTTCTGCCACCATCTGCAAAATGGGATCAATGCCAAGTGCTTCACATAGACATTGTGAGGATAAACTACTTTAGTGTCTGTACAGTCTTATGTGCTACTCTCCTTAAGTATTCGTCCAAGTGAAGGGTCAATAAGAGATAAGTCTGGTTTTGCTGTTGTGTCATCTTTTGTCTTGGGCCAGGACAGGGGGCTGAATAGGAGCTGGATGAGAGTGGTGCTCAGTGCTCATCCCTTCCAAGAACTGGATCCTGTAAAATAGTTTTGGAGACATGCACCATAATGAAGGCAAAACAGGCTCCAGGTAGTTCTATACACACACAGACACATACACATATACACACACAACTATAAATTATATACAGGATATATAGCTACCCCCCTGAACCCTGTTTTTTGATGTTGTAGATTGTCATCTTCAGCTGTAAGCTCGCTAATAGGGAACAAACCTGGGAGTAATATCCCTCTGTCCTGGTGTTGACTCCCTGCCTTTCTATTCTCTCCTGTGTTACCGTGTCCATAGGTCCACAGTCTATAAGTGTTCTAGACCGAGGTCCCCAACCTTCACTGGCCCCTGGGAAGCAATAGGCAAGCAACATGCAATAAGGGGACATCATCCCTGTCACCCTCAGCTTTAACTTTTTAATTTCCTGTGGCCACAAGCAGTGTTGAATCCTAAAGGGAACAGGTTATCTGAGTCGAGGATCAGTATACAAGAACATCCTGTTCTAGAACATTTAGACCAATGATTTTCAACTGGGTTGTAGCAGCACCCTGGGGTGCTGTGAGATCCTTTTAAGACTGTCATGGGTGCTGTGCAATATTAGCACTGTCAGGTGTGCCAGAGTCTATATATGTGATTCACAAAATGAATGTCTCGCTGTTCCATTCCCCCCTCTAGGTATTCTCACTGCGATATGGGACTGGTCCTTCCCCTTTGACAGCACTCTGGTTTCCCGTCTGTTCCTCCAGGCTCAGGACCCAGGGGCTGAGACTGCAGGAAATAGATAAAAGCCTCAAGTGCCTTTTATAAACTAGATAAAATGACTGAATAAAATAAATCTCTCCCTCCCCGCACCCCCTCCCCAACACACACAAACACACACACACACACACACACACACCCCTCCTCCCCAAAACATGACCTTTCAGCGCACAAAAGGCACTGGCTGTCAGATGTCTCTGCACCAGGCTGGGGTGGGGAGGAAAATAACCAGCAGGCAACTCTAGAAAAATACCCAAGGGGTCTTCAATGAATCAACTGAGGCATCAGCCCAAACCTAACCACTCGCTCCGAGACAGGTTGGCATCTCTGACTATTGCTGCTGCTGCAGAGGGTAGAGAGCTCAGCGGAGCATGAAAGAGAGCGTGATAAAGATACACTGACTGCCATTCTCCTTCCACGAGAAGCGGGCTAAGCTTTCGGATACAGATGACATCTCAGACATCGGCACTAGGGAAGGAGGGGAGAGTGGGATTAGTTTGCTGTTTCTCCCTCTCTCACTTGCTGCCTTTTGGGGATGCTTTTATTATTATTTTGCCACCAGGGCAGCTTCTTGGGCATACAAGTTGGGGGGTAGCCAAGCCCTGTTTAACCTGAGTCTTTAAAAACACCTCCCTCATGTTCCCAAATAGAGCTGATGGAATTACCCTTTGTACGTAAACCTTAGAGATGATTCCCCTTCTTTTTTCCCCTTCTGTGAGTCGCTCTCACCCCAGCCCTGCGTTCCAGCCATCTCTGCCCTGCATAAGAGTTTTCAGAGCCATCTGGACAAACCATTTGCAGCTGCTGGTTGACCATGCTTTGTGACTGCTTGCTCTTTGTTCCTTATAGGGTACATTTAATCACCAAGGCCAGCTGGTGATTCTTTGGTCCCTCGGCACAGCTAGGGTATGGCATAAAGATGGCTTAGAGTTCCTGTACATCCTTGGGACTCTTCTTCCAGATGCCATGGCTCTAAAACACTGTTCTTTCAGCAAGGGTTTACCATACTATTTTGGTCATGACCCCATGCAGGCAACTGAACAGAGAGGTGACTTGGGAGCCACTAGGTCAGTTCAGTTCCATATAAAGAGCTTGTTAGACACACATCTTCCTGGAGATGGATACCCTAGGTGTATGGCTTTAAAGGAGGGACAATAGTCATGGACTTGGGAGAGCTGGATCCAAGGCCCCATTCTGCCACTGACTTCCAGTGTGACTTTGGGCAAGATACTTAGTGCCTCAATGCTTCAGTTCCCCAGCTCTAAAATAGGGCAAGAGATCACTGCCCTACCACCCCACCAGGGGAGTTATAAAGTACTCTGGGTGTGCCTATACCCTGAACAGTGCTGCTGAGGTTATTGCCAATTAACACATTCAACCTGCACACTCCTGCTCCATATACACCGGACCAGGTTTGGCATGTACAGAGCAAAGGCAGGTGTGGGCCAGCTGTGCTTGTTGGTAGCCCTCTCAAGAGTGCTGTGAAGGTGGTATAAAGATACCCTCTGTTACCATGGAGATGATGATTGATTTTGCGCCAATAAAATAGCCCTGGCACAGTCCTTCCTACTGCTGGAGAATAGCTAATGCTGGAGAACAGCACTCTTCCTCCTTCTCCAATAGCCATCTGAGTTAATATTTATGAAGCTTTGGGATTAGTGAATGTTTTTACAAAGACCCAGTGTTTGGCCAAACACTCATGAGTCAGAAAGAACTTGTCAGACCCTCCCGGCCAGGCATAAATAAAACAAAGCAACACTGGCTACAGCCAATATCTCACTGTCAGGCCAGCAATGGGAATCAGAACAGACTCCCAAGTTGTGAACTCAGGTAACAAAAGGCAGACAGACATCCTCCTGGATGTGGGAACATGGGAGTTTTGCATGTGTTTGACACAAAATTGTAACTCACCCAGGATCATTTCCAAGGCTGGTGAATGATAACAAATCTCAGCACAGCTGAGCCAAGGTGCTGACATCTGAGGATATGTCCATGTGTAGAAGTTAGTGTGGATTACCTGGTGCCCAGTAAATCCACCTCCATGCTTACTCTGCACCAACTCCCTCCACTGACACTTTTAGCTCACAATAACTGCAAGGTAGCGAACTGGGATCCTTTAAGCCCTTCCTCAGCTGAAATGAAGGATGCATGCTCTTGAATCAAGTTAACTTATGGGACCAAATGAATCCCACATGTGTCATTCACAGACTTCACTTGAATTCCACCAGGGATACACCTGGCCCAGTGCATTTCACTTATACAACAAAGTGACACTTCCAAATGAGCCAATAATAGGCAGGGACTTAACACATGATCCTATTTAGTCTAGGTGGAGTTTGAGGAATGGGCTGAGGATGAAGATATGTGGGTTCCATTCCCAGCTCTCCCATGGTCATAAAACAAGTGACTGGCAACGTTTCTTCATCACTTTGTGTCCTCCTTTCATCACGTATAAAATAGAGGTGATTGGTGGGCTGTGATGCTGAATTCATAACTTTTTGCAAAGCTACCAGTGGAAGTCCTGAAGTTTGGAGGCTTGCCATGTTTGTCCCATCTCTCACAGCCTGCACTCACAGAGCCGTTAGCATTGGTAAAATTATTGGCCCCCAGTGAAACATCATCCCACAATGACTTGTCGTTGTGTTCATGCCACTGTTACAAACCCCTGGGAATACGGGCTTCTTGCAGGAAGGCTGTGAGAGACCCTTTATTATATTGATGCCAACAGATATCACCTCTGTGATAAATGGGTATGTACCTAAGAATAAATACAGGAATGCATTTTATACATATTGTATATCTGTAGTGACAGAGTATAGGTTTGTGCAAGCGTGTGCATTTAATATGCAGTTTGAGCATGGAGCAGATCAAGCAATAGAAATGGTTTTAACGGTAGTTTTATAGGTTTCTAAGTACAATGGCCCATGGGAAGTCTCCCTATCCCCTGCAGATGGGAAAGAGTCCCAGTAAGAGTAGTAGGTAGAGCAGAGGTCAGCAACCTTTTAGAAGTGGTGGTCCAAATTGGTACAGCTTGCTTTTGAAGCTGGCTGATCCTCCCTGCCCATCAACCACTCCACCCTGTCACCAAATTCCTGCTAACATCCCAGCTTCAAGGGCTGAATTATATCACTTGGCAGGTTAGATTTTGCCAACCCCTGTTGTAGAGGAGCTGAATTTCCCTGTCTTGCTAGGCCATAATCCATCTTGAATTCCTGAAGAACCCCCCCTCTTTTTGAACATGGGTCCGTAATCTCAAGCAAGCCCTTGAAAGCTTCTTGTGGTTTGGAAAAAAAAATCAGTCAAGTTCTGGCTTAAATTCACTTTTATCACTTCCTTGGATGTCTCTACATTGGCTGCTTACAAAACCCAAATGGAAGCAGGGACAGCCACCTGGAAGAGCACAAGGTTTCCTCCTCAGTCCCATGTACCCACAGTGTTGTGATAGGTTGGTTCCAAGTCTGAATACCATTTGGCATAATGCTCAAAGCTTTCAGGATTTTTCCCACTTGGGAAAAGGTCATGGGGGTGGGGAGAAGGGTTAAGGTGGTTTTCTCAGTTGAGTACAGGAACTGTTGCTATGTAAGGGGCTGACTGTGCAGGTCCATGGGCAGATCTAGGACTTTGAAAAGGGAAGTGCAGCTGATGAGGTACATCATCATCACATATAAAACAACACATTTTTTTGTCCAGGTAAAAATAAATTATAAGATTTACTAATATGCTAGGGACCCAGGGTTGCATTATTCAGTTTAAGATTAAAGCAAAAACAAGTATAACGTAACTGGAATGAGCTAAAAACAATCTGCAGGGCTGTGGAATAGGAGCTTCATTACCAGGAGCAACTAATAGACAGCAGAATTGCAGAACAAAGAATAGCTTGATTAGTGGAACATAAAGATGACTAAAAAGGAGAAAGGGTCATTAACATCTGTGGAATTAAGTGTCTGTACATCTCGGGCTCGATGCTCGGTGAACAGCTGTTCACCGGGGCACCCTTGGGGAAAACTAGGAGTAATGGTCACAAACTCCTGGAAGATCGTTTCAGGCTCAACATTAGGAAAAACTTCTTCACAGTTAGGGTGTTCAGACTGTGGAATAAGCTCCCCACAGAGGTGGTGCAATCGCCTACCCTGGAAATCTTCAAGAGAAGACTAGACAGTCACCTTGCTGGGGTCACCTGACGCCCAGTTGTCTTTCCTGCTTGGTGCAGGGGGCTGGACCCGATGATCTTCCGAGGTCCCTTCCGGCCTTACAGTTGATGAATCTATGAGTGGCTGAAGCCTATGTCTTAGGAGATATGGCTTTGAAACAGCTCTTCCAGAGACTTCCAGAGCAAGCTTGGTCAGGTTCCTTAGCCTCCCTGAGCCTCAGCTAATCACCTGTAAAATGGAGTAATTACACTTCCCAATTCACAGGAGTGTCGTAAGAATAAAGTCATTATACAACTGTGAGGTACTATTGCAGGCTTCGTGGTCGCAGCAGGACCTAGCAGGCCTGCAGTTTTCACCCCCCTGTTCCCCAAGACAGAAACAGTCCCACAAGCACCCACGTCACAAGTTTTGCCTGTCAGCAGCCAGAGGTGCAGGGCCCCAGAACCCAGAAGCCCTGCACCCATCTCCTTGACAGCTGCCAGGCTTCGTGGTCCCAGCAGGGCCTACCATCCCTGCAGCTGTCACCCTGCTGCGCCTTAGCGCACACAGTGTCTCCCATGTCACGAGTTTTACTTGTCTGCAGCCTAAGGTACAGTTTCCCCCAAACCCCTGCACCGATCTCCCTGAAACTTGGCAGGCTTTATGGCTTCTGCAGGGGCTACCACTCCTGCAGTTGTAACCTCTCTGTGGCTTAACACATCCATGTGACGTGAGTTTTACTTTCCATACTTTGGGGTGCAGTTTCCCCAAACCCTCTGCACCTATGTCCTTGAAACTTGGAAGGCTTCATGCCCTCAGAAGGGGCTACCATTTCCACATGTTTCATCTAAATCAGGGCTGAAATGACAAAGTTACAGGCTGTTTCAACCTTCCCCATTATAGCCTATGGGCGAAACGTCGAAGCACCATTGAAACAGCAAAACGTTTTGACTTGCCTTGTTTTGTTTCAAGGCTGTTTTGACGATATCTGTTTCATTTCGATTTCACTGTTTCACTCTCAAAACAAGTCAAAACAGTATCGAAACAAAACTGGCAGTGAAATTTCACACAGCCCTACCATTTAGCAAAGCAAAGCTCCAGAAGCCTAAACTCCCTCCATTCCTCAAGGATGGAGCAGGCTCAGCTCTGTTTTTTAACACCAATGCAGGTCAGCCAGACTACAGCTGCCTTAACATTATGACTCATGGAAGCACCATTTAATTTACCTATGGCCCAAACGGCCTGTCAAAGACTGGGAAATCCACCTCTGATGACAGCAAAGACAATAAAAACAAAATGACCTTTGGTTTGACTCACCCGAATGAAAGCCCCAGCCCACAGTCCAAGCGAAGGACTCATCCAGAGGAAGCAGCTTTGCAAAATGAGTTTTTGATCCACAGACCTAAACAAGAAATCCGAAGTCAAACTCCGGACTCAGATTCACTGTACGCTTCTGCTCTGCATCAAAGCAAATGAAAAAGCCAATGCTGGGAACATCCATCAACGCAGTACTCGCAAGATCTGGCAGTCACAAGCAACTGTACTCTAGCTCGGTGGTTCCCAACTTTTTTAGACTGCAGGCCGGCAAACCGCAGACCAGAAGTGACCGCGGACTGGCAAACCACGGACTGGCAAACCACAGATAGACCAGCATACTGTATGCATTGGTCACCCCCAGACTTCCAGTCCAGCCGCCAACCCTTTGCGGGCTGGTACCAGGCCATGACCCGGGGGTAGGGAACCTCTGCATGCCCAACTCGACTCTTAGAGCCCCCATACAAATCAGCACATTGCACACCCAGGATGGAAAAAAAGCTCTTGATAAAGCAAATCTGTTTCATTAGCCATTCTCGTCCAATCTCAGTATGAAAAGGCAGAAACAAAGTATTGTTTTTAAAGCATGGAAGATAGTGATGCTGGCCCTTTCACCTGAAAGGCTTGGACTGTATTTTATAAAGCATGTCCCACTCCCTCCCCCGGCTTTTTGTGCCTCCTTGATCTGTGCTTGTGCTGTGCACACAGGGTTGGGCTATGACAGGCACACGCAGCTATGAGTACACCAACGTTGCTGGCAAACGTGCATCAGACATTGCTCATGTACACTCCGGGCTGATTTATTTATATTAAATATTTAAATACAAGCTGATTATTCAGCACCTGTTTGTTGATGTTCAACAATGACAGAGTTGAGCTATCTTCCTTGCAGCCAAAACAGCTTCCTTCTTTGCTTCACATCAAAGCCAAATTTTTCTTCCTTCCTTTCATGGCTGGACATGGGGACAGCTCAGCTCCCACCTCCTTCTGTTCCACCCCCAGTGCCAACTCCAGACGTGTCTGAGCATATGTTGTCCTCCCATTTGTGACCCTCTATATGTGTTCACGTCTCCCTCTTCTAGTGTGCCATGTAGGTTTTCCCCACCTTCTTCCAAACCCTCCTTAAAACTCCATCTATTGGCACGATTTATCACCAGCTGTTAATTCTAATCAATCTATAAAACCTACCATCCACAGCACCACTCCCCAGTCAGTCCTGTAGTCTGCACAATTGCTTTGATCCACAATGCTGCACTGAGGAGGATGTGTCCCTGAACCACTTCTGAAGGAGGTGTTTCTGATTCAGAGAGGCCAAACCTTGGTGGCTCTTCATTTGTACTGGGGGTGAATAATTTGAGGCACCACTTTCAAGAATGGTGGCACAGCCCCCTCATATGCATGGCCTGCCAACTTTGGCAAACATGCAGGGTGGGACAAGCCTGACCTCCACCTACTTCCAAGGCCATCTCCTCTTGCCCCAGGTTTTGGGAGAGATGGTACTTGAGCAGTATCACAATGGTATGACACAAAAGGGAAGCATTCTTGTTGAACCTCCTACTATCTCCCAACGTGGCTGTGTGAGACAGGGGTACCATCTAACCTGTTGCTATCAGTATGGTGAAGGTAGCTAGCAGGGTTTCCAGGTCAGTATTGCTAGGTGCCTTGTCCCCTCTTTCCACCTAGCTCTTTCTGTCTGCGTACTGCAGCCCTTTAGACTGTGCCTATGCCACTTCTGTAGTGCTCCTACACATCCACCCTCCCACTCCCGTGCTGCATCGAACAAATCCAAGAAGAAAGTATTAAAGCCGCTCAGAGCCCCCCCCCCCCTTGCACTGCTGCCCTCAAGGCACAGCTTGAAAACACTGGTGGATGTGGGAGCTCTCTGAGGGCAACTTCATCAATTTGTTTCTAGGTTTGGGACATTTGGGGCAGGGAGGAGGGATGCACTTCTTGGCAGAGCTCTCAGGAGCACTGAAAAAGCAAAGTAGGTGTGGACATGCCCTCAGAGAGCAAGGACCTTCCTGAAACACCCCACAAATGGCCTGCCTCCTGCTGGCACACCAGGATAGTAATACAGCAGTAATATTCATTCAATAATAAATCAATGTCATGCTGCTTACTGAACCATTTGGGGGACCATGTCAGTTTTAACATCACAAACCTATTTCCATGGATATGAGTCCAATAACAGCTGAGACAATTAAAGAGGGGTGGGGAGGGAGTGGAAATGATAATGCAATCAGCTCTTTAGGATTTCTGCATGTTCCATTTCTCTCCACTCACGTGCTGGGAGTCAGTGCTTAACCTATGTTTATCATCTGTCTGGTTCTCAGGTTGTCATTGCTATCGCTGGGGTTGCAAACACTGCAGGTGAGCAGCCCTTCATTTATAGACAAGCGGTTCCACCAGAAATTTTTTTTTTTTTTTTTGTCTGCAAAAGAGCAGGAATGTTTCTGCTGGTGTCAGGCTTTGTAACAGCTCGTTCACATCAACCCTAAATTTGGGGCTGAATCAGAGCTGGCAGCATCTGTTTAATATACAGTACCTGTCTTATTACATCTCCATCTAATGCATTTTTGGGAGCCTTCCCTGAAAGCTCTGTATAAAGGAGTATTATGACATCAGGAAGTCTAAAACTACCTGAACTGCAGATGTGATAAATTCAGCAGGGCGCTACGTGCCTTGAATTCTTACTCACCTTTCCATTGGCAAACAGCCTCCTGGGCTGTGTCCCTTGGGATAGCCTAAGAGAACAGCCAGTTTGATGAGCCTAACCAGCCATTGGATGTCACTTTGGCTCCACACTAATTCAAGGGAAACAGCATTTATCTGCCAGCCAGGCAGGCAGCTCTTCAGCAATTGAGAGTTTAATTATCGAAGGTTCAGGCAGACCCTGCTCTCTCGCTCTCTCCGACCAGCTGCTGCGTAAAAAAAAAGACCTTCCTGCCCTGTCCAGAACTTTGTGCATCTCCTGAAACTTCCTTTCCTCAGTTAAGAGGAACCTGAGACCTTCAGCCTTTTCCTGCAGAGGCTGAAGGTTTGCGGCAATCCGCAGGATGGGAGGAAGAGAAGACAGAGGAGAACCCTAGGAAGGAACCTTCTCAGGCCACACACTAGTCAGGAACATAGACACTGAGCAAATCTCAGCTGGCACTTCGACCCTGCAGTGATGGGTATATAAGAAAAGCAGAGACAGACAGCGATATGGTTTCCTCGGACTAAAGAACTGTTTCACTTGAGGCATGGTAATGTGATTGTGGAAACTCATCTCTGTCTGGCTTGAATCCAGCCCAGATCAGCTGTGCCTGAAAATTCCCTCTGTCTGATGGCATTTGGAGACCTGTGTGAAGTGAACTGGTGGGTCTCCACCCCATTCTGGGAGGAGAATGGAAAAGTAACTGAGGGAAAAACAGAGGCCCACCAATTGACTCCCTTGTTGGCACTGGGCTGAATTAAAAGGGGCATAGACAATGAGCCTTACTGCTGAGCCATAACGTCGTTCCTTGTACCTGGGGCTGAGACAGAGTAGAGAAGGCTTCAGTTGCAACCACTTCTACATCACTGGCTTTGTGAATGAATGGCAGTGCTTAGCAAATAGACAGCAGCAGAGAAATGGTGGTACTCTTCCAGCCTGAGAAAAGACCTTGTAAGTATTCTCACAACCCAAGCTCCATCTACCCCAATGGCCAGAATGAGATGTCACCTGTAAGATATTCTTCTTATGTTCGTGATGTGGCCCTGCCTGTTTTATCTGATTTGCTTAGATCTAAACTAAAATAACTAATCATGTTTGATACTTCCACCACCAACATTAGATTTCAGAGATAACCAGCCAGGGATGCAATCAGAGCCATTCAAGCTTCTTACAAAGTTATTGCTTTAGGCTCCCTGCCAACTTAGACAGGTCTTGGTGCACTGGTTACTCCCAAGTCACATTGATCTTTTCAATATAAAGGCAAAAAGCTTGATTTGTTTTATGCAAGGGAGAGTTTAGATTCCAGGACACAAGTTGGCTGCCTCCAAAAGGAAAAACCAATGTGATAAATCCCCAAGTTTCCTGGGCCTGGGTAGGATATAATTGAGCAATCAAAGGAGAGCAACATAATAACATGGAGATTACTTTTCTCCTTCCCCATCAAAGAAAGGACCTGCAAAGTTTACTGAATCTCTGTTGTTTCTCCTTATCCCGCCCAAGCCCTCTCCCCTAGGGAGAGCTGATCATTCCTTCCCCACAGACACTGTCCAAGCTGCCCCCTGTAAAAGACCAAATTTCTTTCTTCCCCTTGAGGCCCAGGGCAAGGATTTTCAGGCATTCTGTCTTTAAGAATCAATCGATCACCGACCCACTTTCCAGTGCTGGCTCTATGCAGGCTCCAGGAGTACCTGGGCCACAGGCGCAGAGACCTGACAGCTCAGTTCCTTTGTAAGCCAGGAAGGCAGAAGGAGGGAAAGAAGAAAATAAATGGAGGCAGCAGAACATGGGAACTACAGCCATTAGTTGGAAAGCAGCTGACTGGGGCAGGCCATCAGGAGTGCCCCACAACCCTCGTGTGACCCCAAATCTGCTGCGGCTGGGAGCATGTAGAGTGCCCAGAAACTGCAGCATTTAGATTGCCACCTCACACTGCATTATCCAAGGAGATGGCAACCAACGCACCATCCCACGGCTGTGCTGGTGTGTCTGTGGCCTTGTCCAACGTACTGTAGTGTGCAGCACACAGATCCCCCTCGCCTCTGCCTCAGGCGAACTAGGAGGACATCTCGCCCACTGTTTGCGGAACAGACCTGGGAGCAGCTACTGTAGGAGACCGTGCTGGGACCTTGATCTCCAGTCCCCCAGCAGCGTGCCAGGGCTGAGCCTAGGCTGCTTTGGGCTCCTTTTTCTGCACAGAATGAACAGAAGTGCTTATTTAACGCTGTCTCTCTGGGGTTTCCTCAGCTCCGTAATCTCCAGACCTGTCAGTCTAGTTACAGTATTTCCAACAGCAAACTGATTAGGCTGGTCCCCCTCTCCTCTCCCCCATGGCTATCACTTTCATTAACAGCAAGGGGGTGATAATGGGGAAAGGGCGATCAAAGCCACCAGTATTAACGCAGGGGATTAGCAGTATTTATATTCCCGATCAGTGCACTCTCAGTGTGGAGAGGGAACTGCTGTAAATCCGCCTTCTCCGGCTGAGAGCTGCTGCAGTGCTGCTGCTGCTGTTTAAATAGCTCCTTGCTAATCAGCCATCGGGCAACTATGCTGGGGGTGGAAATCAGCCCCTGGGATAGTCTGGTTGCTACTGAGGCATCCAGTGGCAAAGCCTACCACTGAGATTGTACCAGCGGGGCTGTCTGGCAGCTGAAACAACCTTGCTTCTTGTGCGTATATTGTAACGGGTGTACGGGTTTTCCTCTGGTGGGTTAAGGAGGTAATGAATAGTGACCGGAAGGTGTGAATGCGTGCGTGTGGGTTTTTTTTCACAAAAAAAAAACAAAAAACAAAAAACCTTGCTTCTCACTGATCCAAAGGTCCCAGACTGGGTCATAAGTAGCATACCTAGGGACTATCCACTTTAACTTCTGGTCTTGGATTTCGCCAGGTGAGGCCCTGGAAAAATCCATCCCAGCTTTAAACCTAGCCTTGGGTCCTATGCAACCATCCAGGGGCATTAATGTGTTTAATAAAGCCATGAAGTGCAGGGTATGAGGCCAGCCTGGCACTCCACAGCTAGTGCAGTCTGGAAGGGACAGGTGGGAAAAGAGAGGAGCAGCTAATTTTGGTTATTCATAACCCACCATCCCACTCCGCACCACCAAATACACAGCTGATGAAGCAGAGGTGTCAGGTCTCAGAGGCTGGAGGCTATTCAAAATGAATGGGGAGTTGGAGAGGGTATAGCAGCTTTCAGTGACCTGGATGTGTTTCCAGCACAAGAATGAAGGTAAAGGGGACATAACGTCCCAAAGGCATCTTCCAGGAAGGATGCATAGAGATATTATCCATGCGTGGTCACCACAAGGCCTGTCACAAAGCAGCACCAGCAGATAGTTGAAGGCCCCTTGTAGAAGCTGTGAAGAAACAAAACAAGCCTTCTGACTCATCTATGACACACTGGCAGCACCCTTTGAAGGCCAGTGACATCAATGCTGATATCAAGGAGAATTAATTCCTACCCCGAGTATTTTAATGAATACAAACTCTGCCAAACAGACAAAAAAAATCCCAATCGATGTGTTCCCCTTGGCATTAAGGTATCTCTGACTGTCTTAACACTGGTTGCCTGGAAATAAAAGTTTCTAATGGGTTTAGTTTTGCAGGGATGAACCTTGTAAGGCAAGGACTGCAAAGAGTTCATTCCAGGGGAATCTCATCAGACTTGCTGTGAACTCTTCCTATTAATTATTATTATTATGAAATAAGGAATCTTAAACAAAGCCCTGTTTGTTTGCATATAATTTAGGGTCATTACCTCCTTTGTGGAGAGTTAGAATTATCTGCAATCGGCTATATTTTAACAATTGCTGTTTCCCTTGTGGTTCATATCTCTTTCTCTCTCTCCTTTTCTCCTCTATGCACTATAATGATGTCGTAAGGGTTTATTTGTATCATCATAATCGGTTGCTATGGAGATGATCATAATGTCACAAGTGCAGGACTGGGAGTTCTGAATGAAGAGCGAGTGGCACAGGGTGGCCAGGGTGAGCCCTGCTGCTTAGGGGCACATTCTTCCCTACGTAGCCTCTACATAGTGCATATGTGCATGTGCACAACTGACCATGTGTGTATTTGCTCACATGCTTGCGCATGCATACAAACCTGTGCTCATGCACAGCCATGCTTGGTCACAGTGCACATATCCTTTGTGTGGTTAGAACAGGTTAGTAATGACCTGCCACTGCTGCAGGGCTCCCAAGGGCATTGGAAGAGCTCGGGCTTTACTGTTCTCCTCCTTTTATGCATGCACCAAGGAGGTTTTTATCATTACCATGAGAAAGCTCCTTCATTGCAACTGCGCTAATGAACATGCATTGCTTGCTTATCCAGCCACCCAAACCAGGAACAGGCCAAGCAAGGGTTTCTGCTTGCCACATCTGTTCTTCTGGAGGCAACATCTGGTCCTGCAGGCTGCTCTCAAGGGCACGACACATGTCAAACAGAGTGCAGCATGATTTTGTCACACGGTGATGGGACCTTTTCATAGACTGTGTCCTTGCAAGGCATTGTCAGCACTGTGTTGTTGATCTGACGGCTCAGAGCTTGGTTGTGTCCTGTGGCAAGTAGCAGTAAGCAAATGGCAGGTGTTTCTTCTGGGCTTCCAAGTCTGTCCAGTAACAACATCACTAAAGTAGTTGCCTCTGTTCAGACATTATTGCAGAGAATGTAGGGAAGCAGAGGGGTACTGGAGCTCACTACTGAGGCATCTGCCTTTGGGATCAGTAGTGCAAATAGAGGCCAGGTCTGTATTGATAGCTGGTTCTTGCCCTTTGGTGATTGTTCATGAGTGACCTGAAATGAGAGGCTGAATCCCAGAGGATTCTTGCCCTGATCACTGGTGTCACTCTCCCAAGTGACCCTTTGCTAGCAACCTCAGCTGGGGCACAAGGATGCAGCTGATGAACCTAAACCCAACAGACCATCACCATCCCAGGTTATGCTAGTGAAACGGAGTAAGGGCAGCCTCCACTGCTGGAGTAGGAAGGAATAAGAACTGGGATGGACAATGATCCAACAGCTGGCATCACAGCAAAGCAGTTATACTGCAAAGAGTTTAAAACCATTAAACCCCCAAACATATGAAAAAGCCAGTTTGTTCAGCACCTGAACTCAGAACTTCAGAGCTCATGTTTTAGAAGAGAAAGAAGTCTATTTTTGTATTCACACAGGCTCAGATTTGGTAGGATCTGAGTCATTTGTTATATCTGTGCCCCTCTGGCTGGCATCAAACCTGTTCTGGGGAAGGGAAGGCAACTTTGATTTCCACCTACAATGGAGGAGAGGAGATTGAGAACTACGGGTATTGAGCTTCCACTCTTGACTGTCAGTGAGTGCTATTGAAGCTGACATGTGGGCCAAGTGAGTGTTTTACCTGTATATTTATATGATTCCAAAGGACATGTGCCTGGGAGAGAACATAACCTATGTCAAAATGGTTGCAGTTAACCAGGCATCTTTCACATGCATGAGATCCACTTATTTTTTTTAAAAATAATAATAGTAATAATTAAAGCAGAGCAACGGATTAAAAAAACCAATAGAATTTTTAAATGTGAAGTCAGTGAAGGGAGAAAAAATTTGTATTTAAACTGAAAATGTGCCTGTATTGCTAATAAATATTATTGGAGGGACTCCTGGCTTTTCACATTACCACAGTGTGATATGACAGCATATAATGGATTACTCAACTGCCCGAAGCCATTGTAGGAATAAATCCCTTTTAATATTCATGCCCGGTCTTTGAGAAAATAGATGTAAGCAGTTAATACTTTTCTATAGACAAAACAATGCAGTTTATCAAAACAAAATGTGTGCTTGAAAAAAAAAAATCTCCAAGCTCTTGGACTTGCTCTTTTCACAAAGCGGCCAAAAATAAGAACCCACACAAACCGGAACTGGGGAGGACTGGGGCGGGAAAGAAAAGAAGGAGATGGGAATGGGCATCTCAGGGGGCTGCAGGCAAAGATCACTGCTGGCCAGAAAGTCTGTAGCTGGAAATAGGACACAGAATTTCTCTGATGCGGGGACATGATGTTTGTTGCAAACAGAATTCTTGCTCACCTTGTAAAGATGTCACCAGGACATAAGGAAATATATGGGCTGTGCAGCAAAGATAGATCCCTCCTGATAGTTTTAGCTCACTGCAAGGCAGAAGGTAAATTGTAGTGGGACTTTTAGGAGGACAAGCTGTCATAGGAGGGGTAACCCATTGCTTCCCCAAAATGGCCTTGTTAGACCTACTGTATTTCTGCCTTTCAGCTATAGGGGCAGCCTGTGGAGACTGAAGTAAAATTACTGGTCTTGTTTGTTGTATGCAGGGATGCAGGGCAGGCATCCTGATGTGCTGGATGCTGTGCCGAGACATGCAAAGTCACAGACCCAAGCTGCAAGGAGCTTACATTGTAGGATGACAAGCACCATGCTCTGTTTGAATTGGCTTCAGCCACGCTGTTCAGTTCAAGCTGGAACCCCACCTCCTAAAATCCTGTCATCTTCGCAGGCTTACAGTCCATATGAAAAGATACAGCCTGGCCATATTTTTATGCCAAACAGGCAGCTCCACTGCACAGTGTACATACAAAAAAAGTAAGCTTGACATCACCTACCCTACGTTGATAGGCAAGAGAGGAGACAGTAGGGTCCACCAGTGGTCATTGAAGAGAAGTGAATGTGAGCAGGGAGCCCGTGTCCGGCTGGCTGATGTCTGTTGTGTTCCCAGCGCTCCGCTCTGTGTTCCTACTTCTTCTTTTATAACGGGTCTATTAAACCTGCAGAGTTTTTATCTCTTTTTCTTTAGACACAGAAACCAGGGAAGCAGAATCATGGCTGATCCTTGCTCTTTTGTGAAAGGTGTTTAAATGTAACACTTTGGGGAAACAAAGCAAAGGGAACCAGGGAATGCTTTTTAACCCTCAAAAGTCTGGTATTTCCTGTCCTGCCTGCTAAATGGAGTATTGGTATTCCTTTCCTGTGTCCTTGTGACAAGGTATTTAGCAGAAATAACAGATGTATTGGAACCTGACAGGCCACACCAGTGAGTGCCTCAAACTTAGGACCTCTGGGCAGTCGACTGTGTGCCTTACCACCCATACCACCCCAGCCCCTGGTGTTGGTATGAGTATCAGTATTTTATCTTTATAGCTAAGGGGAGAAACCTAAGCATGAAGATTTAACTTTGCAAGCCCAGGGGCAGTTTAGCTGTTGGGTTCTTTTGGACTGAACCTTCATACTTTTGGGTTGGGGATGGTACAAAATGGTTCTAGTTTAGGTGCATCCCAAACTGAAGGAAGGCCAAGCAGGATCTTTACAAGGGCTTTCATTACCATGAGATCTGGTTAGCGTGTATCTGCTTAAAGGCAAGCATCACAAATCCACAAGGTTGTTCTGCAGCTCACGTTGCTATTATTTCTATGGGTGTATGGTGGCCAAGTAGGTTACTTGATGCCAATGTACCTCTGAAAATGAATATGTGATTATGCACAATGTGCATCTTCCAGAAACAGGAAAAGGCAGGGCTGTGTCTGGTTCAGATCAGGATAGGCAAGTCACTTTTGAGGAGACTTCCATGACTTTGACACAAACTCAAACTAAAATACAGCATATGAGATTCACACCTTTCTGGATCCCATAT
The DNA here is from genome assembly GCF_030867095.1 of Alligator mississippiensis. NCBI lineage: Eukaryota > Metazoa > Chordata > Crocodylia > Alligatoridae > Alligator > Alligator mississippiensis. The sequence continues at coordinate 18,136,773 of NC_081835.1, forward strand.
GGTTTGCCAAAGCCCCAAGTCTACAAAGCCTCACGCAGTTGTTGTAATGTTAACCTGGTGAGCAGTGCAATTGGTTTCCATGGGATCATTTGGGCAAATAAGGTTATGTAGCTACAAAAAGTATTGCAAGTTCATGGCCAAATTTACAACTATACAGAACATCCAGGACGGCTGTTATTTCAACAAGTCAGAGCGGAAAAAAACAAAACAATATGTTGAAGCTGAAGAGAGAGAATCATAAGCATTGTCAAATGTTTCCTGTATGAACAACAATATTTATAACTATAAAAACTGGAAATAAAATTATTTACATGCTGTGTACTTACTTTTGACACTTCCACATTCACCTTAATAGTCTCTCTTTGTATTGCATTAACTCCTAAGAACCATAGTCCTGAACTCAAGATCCTGTTGCACTAACTGTTGTATAAATAGTTAGGTTTCCATCACAGCACTGAAAGATTTCAGTATTGTCTTAAATATTCAACAACCTATTTGTATAAATGTGATGTTCTGTAAAACCCTTTTCATAGCCTAAATGCCTTAAGTGTCCCTTTCAATAATAAGCCATGTACCTGGCAATATGAAAGTGGGTCAGTTTTATAGGTCACGGCAGCCTTTTAAGTTGAATAGATTCAGGAAAGGCCTGGATACAGATACAGGAAGAAATGTCTTCCCTCCCTCCTCCAGCAAAGCTGAGGTGTCTCACTTCGAAAGAAAAAGAAAAACTTTCACCTTTTAATTGTTGTATCGAGTGGCTCATCGACCAAGCTTTTTTGTTCAATATCTTTTTTTATCACTAAGATTGTCTAATCAAAGGCTTTTCCTTCCTTGCTCTGGTTCTCCGGCCTCTGCCATTGATCCAAAATCGGAAAGGAAAGAGGAGAAAACAGGCTCTTGGAAAAGAGAACACAATTAACACCCAAGCGGCTTCAATTCATGGGTGTCTTTCAACATCTCGCACCTCTCTGGGTCTATTCTCTCTTTCTTTTATTTTCCCTTTTGTGCTCACGAGTTTTCTTTAAGAAAAGCCTTTGTCAGCAGCCCAGGGAGAAGATTAAAGCTCCTGTCAGAAGGAAACAGGTTGCTTTTGTGTCCGAGTCCTTAATCCACTTTATTAAAATGTTCCAAATCTTCCTTCGAGAGGAGAGATCACAAGAAAGTTCCCCCATCACCCCTGGCATGCCCTCCTTTGGATACTTGTGCTTCATTAGAGGCAGCTGCAAAAAAAGGCAAGGGAAGAGAAAGAAAAGGGGACTGGCTGACTCAGAAGGTTGGTAAAAATGGCCTGCAGAGCCTTTCCCTTCAAGGTCGCTGGTTCCAACCTGGCCCCAGGCAGGAACTGATTGAAGGCTGTTTCTGTCTGAGGGCAGCTTGTACGAATTAAGTTGCTGGGTTTCTGTCTGTTTTACCTTTGAGGTTGAACATACATAACTTCTCCACAGACCAGAACCCTCCAGAACAGGGCTGGGGGCAGATTAGTGAGTGTATTGCTTGTTCTGTGAATAAACAGGCTTTCGTTCTCTAGGGCTGGCAGCTGTAATGAGATTTTCTTTTAAAAATATTTAGAACCCAAGTAGAAATAAGTGTTTGACCCTGGAAAAGGGCAGCAGAAATATTTTAGGAAACAAGTCCACATCTGGCCTAGCCACCATCTGGCCTAGTTCCACCCTTGGCTCAGGCTCCTTCCCCAGTCATAATCCATCTTCTCCTGACCTTTTTTGGAGTCATAGATTCATAGACTGTAAAGCCAGAAGGGACCTTGGAAGATCATCGGGTCCAGCCCCCTGCACCAAGCAGGAAAGACAACTGGGGGGTCAGGTGACCACAGTGAGGTGACTGTCTAGTCTCCTTTTGAAGATTTCCAGGGTAGGTGATTGCACCACCTCTGGAGAGAGCTTATTCCACAGTCTGGACACCCTAACTGTGACAAAGTTTTTCCTAATGTTGAGCCTGAATCGATCTTCCAGGAGTTGATGGCCATTAGTCCTAGTTTTCCCCTCCGGTACCCTGGTGAACAGTAGGCCTGTGCAAAGTGGCTAGTATTCACTTCGGATTCAGATTTGGCCGATTCAGGGGACAGTGATGCAATTTGGTGATTTGAATCACTGTCCCAAATCAATTTGGCTGAATCTGATTTGGAGATTTGGCTGCTGCCAAATTGGCCGAATCTCCGATTCACTTCCATCCCCTACCCGGTCTCCCAGCCCCATTAATGGCTGCCCCAGCCGGCCCCAGCTCCTAGCTCTTTGGAAAAAAAATGCCTGGCACTCACCGGCTGCTGCCAGACAGGTGGGGGGCGTGATCCCCGCTGCTCCCCACTGCACCCTGCTGTGTAGGGGACTCTGCCACAAGTCCACAGAAGCCCCAAGGCCACTGCAGCAGATGGTGAGTAGGGGCTTTGTTTTTTCTTTTTTTTAAAGAGCCAGGAGCTGGGGTGGGCAGGGCAGCCATGGTGGGGGAGGGGGGGAGCAGGCAGGGGATGGGGCCTGGCAGAGGTCCCCCCATGGTCCCCTCTCCCCTCCTCCAGCCCCCCTTCCCCCACCGCCTACTTAACAGCACAGAGTCTGGGTCCAGCTCCCTGCTGCAGCAGGCGGAGACTGCCCAAATCACCAAAGCTGTCCAAATCTTTTCCAAATCAATTTAGAGAGCTTTGAATCAATTTGGATCTTTTCACTGATCTCCTGATTCAATTTGGATTGAGATTTGGCCACCAAATTGGGCCAAATCTCCTCTGTGTTGAATCACCACCCAAAGCTTTGCACAGCCCTGTGAGCAGTTGCTCACCAAGCCCTTGATGTACTCCCCTGGTGTAGCAGTAAGCTGCTACCAGGTCCCCTCTCAGCCATCTTTTCTTCAGGCTGAAGAGTCCCAGATCCCTCAGCCTTCCCTTGTATGGCTTGCCGTGTGATCATACGGGTGGCTCTTCTCTGGACTCTCTCAAACTTGTCCACATCCTTGTTTAAGTGCAGTACCCAGAACTGGTCGCAGTACTCCAGCTGCGGTCTCACCAGTGCTGAGTAGAGCAGAAGAATCACCTCCTTTGTTTTGCTACAGATGCATCGATTGATGCATGCCAGAGTATTACTTGCCATACTGGCTACAGCATCACACTGCCTTCTAATATTCATACTGTGGTCTATTATTACCCCCAGGTCCCTTTTATTCATGGTGCTAGTCAGTTTGGTACCGCCAAGCCTGTAGGTGTGTTGGGGGTTGCTCGTCCCAAAGTGGAGCATTTTACATCTCTCAACATTGAACTTCATCAGGTTCTGATCTGCCCACCTTGCTAGCCTGTCTAGGTCCACCTGTATCTGTAGCCTATCTTCAAGCATGACCATAACTTGATGACATCTGTGAACTTGGCCAGTGAGCTCTTCACCCCCACATTCAAATCCTTAATAAAGATGTTGAAAAGTTCCAGACCAAGCACTGACCTGTGCAGGACACAACTGCCTACTTATCACCAGGATGACACAAATCTGTTCACTATGACTCTCTGGGTCCTATCCTGCAGCCAGTTTCTCACCCACCTGACTGTCTCAGAGTGAAGCCCACAATCCTCCAATTTTCTCATAAGGATATTGTGGGATAATAGATCAAAGGCCTTTTGGAAGTTAAGGTATACAATGTCAACTTGCTCTCTCATGTCCAGGTGGCAAATTACCTAGTCATAGAAGGAAATGAGGTTGGTAAGGTAAGACCTGCCTGCGATGAAGCCATGCTGGCTGTCATTCAGAATCTTCCCGTCTACAAGCTTATCGCAGATAGACTCCTTGATGAACTTTTCTAGGATTTTCCCTAGGATGGAAGTTAGGCTAATTGGCCTATAGGTACCCAGGTCTGCCTTCCTGCCCTTCTTGTGGATAGGCACAACATTGGCCCTCTTCCAGTCCTCAGGCACGTCTCCAGAGTGCCATGAGTTGTGGAAAAGTTTTGCCAGGGGTTCCACGATGACTTTGGCCAGCTCCTTCAGCACTCTCGGATGAAAATCATGCGGTCCCGCTAACTTGTATATGTGTGACGGGCTAGCTGGTGGTGATTTGGCCCAGGGGTTTTGAAAGGGTAAGAAATGATTGGAGGTCTTGGAATTTCTTTTCCTCACCAATCAGGCCCCAAACTCACCTTCCATGTCCCCTGATTGGCTTCTCGGGTCACCCAGAGGGGGATAAAAGGGGCAGCGCAGCTGACTCAAGAGGGACCAGCGAGGGACCATGAGGAAGGAGTTTCAAAGAGCTGGCAAGAGCTGGGCCAGCAGGGTGGGAGCAGTTGCCCAGAAGAACCTGAAGGAGTGGGACCTGCAGGCAGCACTGGGGTCCTCAGCAGCACGGTGTGCAGCCAGCCGGAGAGGCTCCCCACTGGGCTCCAGGATCCCCCTACAAGAGGCTGCAGCCAGCAGAAGAGGTTCGCCAGCTGCAGCAAGAAGCAGAGCAGTGACCTGAGCAGTTCCCAGCTCTGCTTCCAGCTCCTCCAGCAAGAGCCAGGAAGCTTGAGGTGAGGCAGGGACTCCTGGAAGGTCAAAACCCCTAGCAGCTTGCAAGAGTACCAGCGCTGGTTGCAGTGTGGCAGTTTCTGCTTACCATGTGGGACATCAGAGTTTAAGTCCCAGCTGGGTTGAATTGGGGTGAGTGAAATGACAAGGCAAAGTTCTTGTTGCAGTGGAAGGGGGTCATTGTGTTTTCCCTCTTTCCCCCCTCCAAGTACCTAGGCCCTACATTTCTTGTTATCTGACATTTTGTATTTTATGCATTTTATATTTCACCAACCAGTATTGTTTGTTCTGCTGTTTGTGTTTTATATTTTGTTAAACCTGTCTTTTGTCAACTGGATGAATATGCCTACGAATGTAAATGCCTAACCTTTATTGAATCCTGCCCCCTTGGGTGTTGAAGCGTCCCCAATACCCCCTGGTTTATACATGTTATGTTCCCACAACTGTTTTTCTTATTAAAAGATATATGGTTAAGTCCCCACTGGTGAGCTGGCTCTGCTCTATAGGGGAAGGAGGGTCCCTACACATCCCACAGCGCTTGTGCACCTGCTTTGATCCCTTCAGTTGGAGAGGGGATACATCTTGGAGTACTTCCCAGGTTACATTCATCTAATTTTTTTAATTGGGCATACACCAGTTCTACAGGAATGGTAGGAAGGTGATTGTTCCTACTGTGCTCATCCTGTACTCTGCCTGGCACGTTTTTCCCCTTGGTCCGGTGAAAGTGCAACACAAAGTAGTCATTCAGGAGTTCAGCTTTCTGCTGGGTGCCAGTAACCAGCTCTCCCAAGTTGTTGAGCAATGGCCCCACACTCCCATTTGTTTTCCTCCTGTTCCCTATGTACCTAAAGAAAGACTTCTTGTTGTCCTTGATTCCTGTTGCTAATCTAAGTTCGGTCACCACTTTAGCCTTTCTTATCTGTTTCCTGCAAATGCAGGCTGTTGTGGAATAGTCTTCCTTGGGGCCTGCCCTGAGCTTCCATTGTTTATAAATGTGGGGCCCCCAGTTGGCACTTTGAGTATTTTCCCACTCCCTGGGCTGGGCCTCTGACTTTCCTGCCATGACTTGATGGAATTGTAACTGAAAAGAGGGGTTCAGTGGTGTTCCTCCCCTGACCCAAAGATGGGAATACTCACTGGCTTGCCGTGGTCGCTCCTGGGGCTCCACCTCCCTTATACCCCTTCCACTCACCAACTGCAAGGATCATTGTGCCGCCATGCCAACTCCTGGCTTCA